>NC_040105.1:122323200-123813794 GCF_003369695.1 Bos indicus x Bos taurus
ACCGAACACTGACACAAGTTTCCCTAACCAGGAAACCTTGACAAGCCAACCATCCAACCCCATCCACAGGGAAGAACCTCCACAATAAAGATGAAACACAAACGCCAGAATACAGAAAGGCCACCCCAAACCAGGCAATATAAGCAAGATGAAAAGGCAGAGAAATACCCAGCAGGTAAAGGAACAAGATAAATGCCCATCAAACCAAACAAAAGAGAAAGAGATAGGGAATCTACCTGATAAAGACTTCCGAATAATGATAGTGAAAATGATCCAAAATCTTGAAAACAAAATGGATTTACAGAATAACCTGGAGACAAAGATCGAGAAGATGCAAAAAAGGTTTAACAAGGACCTAGAAGAAATAAAAAAAGAGTCAATATATAATGAATAATGCAATAAATCAGATCAAAAACATTCTGGAGGGATCAAACAGTAGAATAATGGAGGCCGAAGGTAGGATTAGTGAGGTAGAAGATAGAATGGTAGAAATAAATGAAACAGAGAAAAAAGAATTAAAAGAAATGAGGACTACCTCAGAGACCTCTGGGACAATGTTAAATGCCCCAATATTCAAATCATAGGAGTCCCAGAAGAAGAAGACAAAAAGAAAGACCATGAGAAAATACTTGAGGAGATAATTGTTGAAAACTTCCCTAAAATGGGGAAGGAAATAGTCACCCAAGTCCAAGAAACCCAGAGTTCCAAACAGGATAACCCCAAGGCAAGACACTCCAAGACACATATTAATCAAATTAACAATGATCAAACACAAAGAACAAATATTAAAAGCAGCAAGGGAAAAACAACAAATAACACACAAGGGGATTCCCATAAGGATACCAGCTGATCTTTCAATAGTAACTCTTCAGGCCAGAAGGGAATGGTAGGACATACTTAAAGTGAAGAAAGAAAATAACCTACAGCTCAGATTACTGAAACCAGCAAGGATCTCATTCAAATATGAAGGAGAAATCAAAAGCTTTACAGACAAGCAAAAGCTGAGAGAATTCAGCACCACCAAACCAGCTCTCCAACAAATGCTAAAGGATCTTCTCTTGACAGGAAACACAGAAAGGGTGTATAAACTCAAACCCATGGCAACGGGATCATACTTATCAGTAATTACCTTAAATGTAGGTGGTTGAATGCCCCAACCAAAAGACAAGACTAGCTGAATGGATACAAAAACAAGACCCTTATATATGTTGTCTACAAGAGACACACCTCGAAACAAGGGACCCATACAGACTGAAAGTGAAGGGCTAGAAAAAGATATTCCATGCAAATGGAGACCAAAAGAAAGCAGGAGTAGCAATATTCATTTCAGATAAAATAGACTTTAAAACAGATGCTGTGCAAAGAGACAAAGAAGGACACTACATAATAATTAAAGGATCAATCCAAGAAGAAGATATAACAATTATAAATATATATGCACCCAACATAGAAGCACCGCAATATGTAAGACAAATGCTAATAAGTATGAAAGGGGAAATTAACAATGACACAATAATAGGGGGAGACTTTAATAGCCCAATCACACCTATGGATAGTTCAACTAAACAGCAAATTAACAAAGAAACACAAACTTTAAATGATACAATTGACCAGTTAGACCTAATTGATATCTATAGGACATTTCACCCCAAAACAATGAATTTCACCTTTTTCTCAAGTGCACACGGAACCTTCTTAAGGATAGATCACATCCTGGGCCATAAATCTGGCCTTGGCATATTCAAAAAAACTGAAATCATTCCAAGCATCTTTTGTGACCACAATGCAGTAAGATTAGATGTCAATTACAGGAGAAAAACTATTAAAAATTCCAACATATGGAGGCTGAAAATATACGCGGCTGAATAACCAACAAATCACAGAAGAAATCAAAAAAGAAATCAAAATATGCATAGAAACGAAAAAATGAAAAACACAACAACCCCAAACCTATGGGACACTGTAAAATCAGTGCTAAGGGGAAGGTTCATAGCAATACAGGCTTACCTCAAGAAACAAGAAAAAAGTCACATAAATAACCTAACTCTACACCTAAAGCAACTAGAAAAGGAAGAGAAATGAAGAACCCCAGGGTTAGTAGAAGGAAAGAAATCTTAAAAATTGGGGCAGAAATAATTGCAAAAAGAAACAAAAGAGACCATAGTAAAATTCAACAAAGCCAAAAGCTGGTTCTTTGAGAAGATAAATAAAATGGACAAACCATTAGCAAGACTCATCAAGAAACAAAGGGAGAAAAACCTAATTAACAAAATTAGACATGAAAATGGAGAGATCACAACAGACAACACACAAATACAAAGGATCATAAGAGACTATTATGAGCAACTATATGCCAATAAAATGGACACACTTGGAAGAAATGGACAATTCTTAGAAAAAGTACAAACTTCCCAAAACTGAACCAGGAAGAAATAGAACAATCTTAACAGACCCATCAGAAGCATGGAAATTGAAACTGTTATCAGAAATCTTCCAGCAAACAAAAGCCCAGGTCCAGACGGCTTTCACAGCTTTAATTTTGACCAAAAACTTTAGAAAGGAGCTACACACTTATCCTACTTAAACTCTTCCAGAAATTGCAGAGGAAGGTAAACTTCCAAACTCATTTCTATGAGGCCACCATCATCCTAACAGCAAAACCTGACAAAGATGCCACACCACACAAAAAGAAAACTACAGGCCAATATCACTGGTGAACATAGATGCAAAAATCTTTAACAAAATTCCATTCAAAACAGAATCTAATAACATATAAAAAGATCATACATCATGACCAAGTGGGCTTTATCCCAGGGATGCAAGGATTCTTCAATATTCAAAAATCAATCAATGTAATACACATTAACAAACTGACAGATAAAAACCATATGATTATCTCAACAGATGCAAAGAAAGCCGTTGACAAATTCAACATCCATTTATGACAAAAAAAAAAAAAACCCTCCAGAAAGCAGGAATAGAAGGGAATATACCTCAACATAAATAAAAGCTATATATGACAAACCCACAGCAAACATTATCCTCAATGGTGAAAAACTGAAAGCATTTCCCCTAAAGTCAGGAACAAGACAAGGGTGCCCACTCTCACTACTACTATTCAACATAGTTTTGGAAGTTTTGGCCACGGCAATCAAAGCAGAAAAAAGAAATAAAAGGAATCCAGATTGCAAAAGAAGAAGTAAAACTCTCACTGTTTGCAGATTGACATGATCCTCTACATAGAAAACCTGAAAGACTACACCAGAAAATTACTAAAGCTAATCAATGAATACAGTAAAGTTGCAGGATATAAAATCAACACACAGAAATCCCTTGCATTCCTATACACTAGTAATGAGAAAACAGAAAGAGAAATTAAGCAAAACAATTCCATTCACCATTGCAACGAAAAGAATAAAATACTTAGGAATATATCTACCTAAAGAAACAAAAGACCTATATATAGAAAATGATAAAAACACTGGTGAAAGAAATCAAAGACGACACAAATAGATGGAGAAATATACCATGTTCATGGATCGGAAGAATCAATATTGTGAAAATGAGTATACTACCCAAAGTAGTCTATAGATTCAATGCAAACCCCATCTAGCTACCAATGGTATTTTTCACAGAGCTAGGACAAATACTTTCACAATTGGTATGGAAACACAGAAACCTCGAATAGCCAAAGCAATTTTGAGAAAGAAGAATGGAACTGGAGGAATCAACCTGCCTGACTTCAGGCTCTACTACAAAGCCACAGTCATCAACACAGTATGGCACTGGCACAAAGACAGAAATATAGATCAATGGAACAAAATAGAAAGCCCAGAGTTAAATTCCACACATCTGTGGGCACCTTATCTTTGACAAAGGAGGCATGAATATACAATGGAGAAAAACACAATCTCTCTAACAAGTGGTGCTGGGCAAACTGGTCAACAACTTGAAAAAGAGTGAAACTAGAACACTTTCTAACACCATATGCAAGAATAAAGTCAAAATGGATTAAAGATCTAAACATAAGACCAGAAATTATAAAACTCCTAGAGGAAAACATTAGAGAAGGCAATGGCACCCCACTCCAGTACTCTTGCCTGGAAAATCCCATGGACAGAGGAGCCTGGTAGGCTGCAGTCCGTGGGATCGCTAAGAGTCGGATACGACTGAGCGACTTCCTTTCACTTTTCACTTTCACACATTGGAGAAGGAAATGGCAACTCACTCCAGTGTTCTTACCTGGAGAATCCCAGAGATGGGGGAGCCTGCTGGGCTTCCGTCTATGGGGTCTCACAGAGTCAGACACGACTGAAGCGACTTAGCAGCAGTAGCAGTAGCAGAGGAAAACATAGGCAAAACACTCTCTGACATAAATCACAGCAGGATCCTCTAGGACCCACCTCCCAGAATATTGGAAACAAAAGCAAAAATAAAGAAATGGGACCTAATTAATATTAAAAGCTTCTGCACAACAAAAGAAAACTATAAGCAAGGTGAAAAGACAGCCTTCAAAATGGGAAAAATAATAGCAAATGAAGCAACTGACAAACAACTAATCTCAAAAATATACAAGCAACTCCTGCAGCTCAATTCCATAAACATAAACGACCCAATCAAAAAATGGGCCAAAGAACTAAACAGACATTTCTCCAAAGAAGACATACAGATGGCTAACAAATACATGAAAAGATGCTCAACATCACTCATTATCAGAGAAATGCAAATCAAAATTACTATGAGATACCAGTTCATGCCAGTCAGAATGGCTGCTACCCAAAAGTCTAAAACCAATAAATGCTGGGAGGGGGTGCGGAGAAAAGGGAACCCTCTTACAACTGTTGGTGGGAATGCAAACTAGTACAGCCACTATGGAGAACAGTGTGGAGATTCCTTAAAAAACTGGAAATAGAACTGCCATATGACCCAGCAATCCCACTGCAGGGCATACACACGAAGGAAACCAGAATTGAAAGAGACACATGTACTCCAATGTTTGTTGTAGCACTGTTTATAATAGCCAGAACATGGGAGCAACCTAGATGTCCATCAGCAGAGGAATGGATAAGAAAGCAGTGGTACATATACACAATGGAGTATTACTCAGCCGTTAAAAAGAATGCATTTGAATCAGTTCTAATGAGGTGGATGAAACTGGAGCCTATTATACAGAGTGAAGTAAGCCAGAAAGAAAAACACCAATCAGATCAGATCAGATCAGTCACTCAGTCATGTCCAAATCTTTGCGACCCCATGAATCCCAGCACGCCAGCCCTCCCTGTCCATCACCAACTCCCGGAGTTCACTCAGACTCACGTCCATCGAGTCAGTGATGCCATCCAGCCATCTCATCCTCTGTTGTCCCCTTCTCCTCTTGCCCCAATCCCTCCCAGCATCAGAGTCTTTTCCAATGAGTCAGCTCTTCGCATGAGGTGGCCAAAGTACTGGAGTTTCAGCTTTAGCATCATTCCTTCCAAAGAAATCCCAGGGCTGATCTCCTTCAGAATGGACTGGTTGGATCTCCTTGCAGTCCAAAGGACTCTCAAGAGTCTTCTCCAACACCACAGTTCAATGGCATCAATTCTTCGGCGCTCAGCCTTCTTCACAGTCCAACTCTCACATCCATACATGACCACAGGAAAAACCATAACCTTGACTAGATGGTCCTTTGTTGGCAAAGTAATGTCTCTGCTTTGGAATATGCTATCTAGGTTTGTCATAAATTTCCTTCCAAGGAGCAAGCATCCTTTAACTTCATGGCTGCAGTCACCATCTGCAGTGAATTTGGAGCCCAGAAAAATAAAGTATGGCACTGTTTCCACTGTTTCCCCCACCTATTTCCCATAAAGTGATGGGACCGGATGCCATCAGGAAGTTCACGGTTCACATATTTCTGAAGCCAGGCTTGGAGAATTTTAAGCATTATTTTACTAGCATGTGAGATGAGTGCAATTGTGCGGTAGTTAGAGCATTTTTTGGCATTTCCTTTCTTTGGGAGTGGAATGAAAACTGACCTTTTCCAGTCCTGTGGCCACTGCTGAGTTTTCCATATTTGCTGGCATATTGAGTGCAGCACTTTCACAGCATCATCTTTCAGGATTTGGAATAGCTCAACTGGAATTTCATCACCTCCACTAGCTTTGTTCATAGTGATGCTTTCTAAGGCCTGCTTGACTTCGCATTCCAGGATGTCTGGCTCTAGGTCAGTGATCACACCATCGTGATTATCTGGGTCGTGAAGATCTTTTTGTACAGTTCTTCTGTGTTTTCTTGCCATCTCTTCTTAATATCTTCTGCTTCTGTTAGGTCCATACCATTTCTGTCCTTTATCGAGCCCATCTGTGCATCAAATGTTCCTTTGGTATCTCTGATTTTCTTGAAGAGATCTCTAGTCTTTCCCATTCTGTTGTTTTCCTCTATTTCTTTGCATTGATCACTGAGGAAGGCTTTCTTATCTCTTCTTGCTATTCTTTGGAACTCTGCATTCAGATGTTTATATCTTTCCTTTTCTCCTTTGCTTTTCACTTCTCTTCTTTTCACAGCTATTTGTAAGGCCTCCCCAGACAGCCATTTTGCGTTATTGCATTTCTTCTCCATGGGGATGGTCTTGATCCCTGTCTCCTGTACAATGTCACGAACCCCATTCCATAGCTCATCAGGCACTCTTATCTATCAGATCTAGTCCCTTAAATCTATTTCTCACTTCCACTGTATAATCATAAGGGATTTGATTTAGGTCATACCTGAATGGTCTAGTGGTTTTCCCTACTTTCTTCAATTTAAGTCTGAATTTGGCAATAAGTAGTTCATGGTCTAAGCCACAGTCAGCTCCCAGTCTTGCTTTTGCTGACTGTATAGAGCTTCTCCATCTTTGGCTGCAAAGAATATAATCAATCTGATTTCAGTGTTGACCATCTGGTGATGTCCATGTGTAGAGTCTTATCTTGTGTTGTTGGAAGAGGGTGTTTGCTATGACCAGTGCATTTTCTTGGCAAAAACTCTATTAGTCTTTGCCCTGCTTCATTCCGTATTCCAAGGCTAAATTTGCCTCTGTTACTTCAGGTGTTTCTTGACTTCCTACTTTTGCATTCCAGTCCCCTATAACGAAAAGGACATCTTTTTTGGGGGTTAGTTCTAAAAGCTGTTGTAGGTCTTCATAGAACCATTCAACTTCAGCTTCTTCAGCATTACTGGTTGGGGCATAGACTTGGATTACTGTGATATTGAATGGTTTGCCTTGGAAACGAACAGAGATCATTCTGTCGTTTTTGAGATTGCGTCCAAGTACTGCATTTTGGACTCCTTTGTTGACCATGATGGCTACTCCATTTTTCTGAGGGATTCCTGCCCACAATACTGGATGTAATGGTCATCTGAGTTAAATTCACCCATTCCAGTCCATTTCAGTTCGCTGATTCCTAGAATGTCGACATTCACTCTTGTCATTTCTTGTTTGACCACTTCCAATTTGCCTTGATTCATGGACCTGACATTCCAGGTTCCTATGCAATATTGCTCTTTACAGAATCAGACATTGCTTCTATCACCAGTCACATTCACAGCTGGGTATTCTTTTTGCCCTGGCTCCATCCCTTCATTCTTTCTGGAGTTATTTCTCCACTGATCTCCAGTAGCATATTGGGCACCTACTGACCTGGGGAGTTTCTCTTTCAGTATCCTATCATTTTACCTTTTCATACTGTTCATGGGATTCTCAAGGCAAGAATACTGAAGTGGTTTGCCATTCCCTTCTACAGTGGACCACAGTCTGTCAGATCTCTCCACCATGACCCGCCCATCTTGGGTTGCCCTACGGGCATGGCTTAGTTTCATTGAGTTAGACAAGGCTGTGGTCCTAGTGTGATTAGATTGACTAGTTTTCTGTCAGTATGGTTTCAGTGTGTCTGCCCTCTGATGCCCTCTTGCAACACCTACTGTCTTACTTGGGTTTCTCTTACCTTGGGCGTGGGGTATCTCTTCACGGCAGCTCCAGCAAAGTGCAGCCAATGCTCCCTACCTTGGACGAGGGGTATCTCCTCACTGCCACCCTTCCTGACCTTCACCATGGGATAGCTCCTCTAGGCCCTCCTGTGCCTGGGCAGCCATGGCCTGGGGTTGGTCCTCCCGGCCACCGCCCCTGGCTTCGGGCATGGGGGCGTGGGGTAGCTCTTCCAGCCCGCCCGCCACCCCTGGCCTTGGGCTTAAGGGCATGGGGTATCTCCTCCTGGCCGCCCCCCCTGACTCGGAAGTGGGGTAACTCCTCTTGGCCACCGCCCTTTGGCATGGGGTCCTCTTGGCTTCTGCCCCTGACCTCGGACGTTGGGTAACTCCTCTCGGCTGCATTTTAGCGCGCACGTTGCAGCCACCTGGAATTTAGAAAGATGGTAATGATGACCCTGTATGTGAGACAGCAAAAGAGACACAGAGGCACAGAACAGTCTTTTGGACTCTGTGGCAGAGGGCGAGGGTGGGATGATTTGTGAAAATGGCATTGAAACATGTATATTATCATATGTGAAATGAATCACCAGTCCAGGTTTGATGCATGATACAGGGTGCTTGGGGCTGGTGCACTGGGATGACCCAGAAGGATAGGATGGGGAGGGAGGTGGGAGGGGGGTCCAGGATGGGGAACACGTGTACCCCCATGGTGGATTCATGTCAATGTATGGCAAAACCAATACAATATGGTAAAGTAATTAGCCTCCAATTAAAATAAATAAATTTATACATTTTAAAAGAAGAAACATGTATATTACCATATGTAAAATAGATGACCAGTGCAAGTCCAATGCATCAAGCACGGCACTCAAACCAGTGCTCTGGAAAACCGAGAGGGATGGAGTGGGAAGGGAGTGGGGAGGGGGGTTCAGGATGTGGGGGTCACATGTACACCCATGGCTGATTCATGCTGATGTATGGCAAAACCCACCACAATATTGTAAAGTAACTATCCTTCAATTAAAATAAATAATTTTAAAATAAATAAATAAATAAATAAAACACACACACAAAAACCCACCTCAGATCAAGGGTCATCTCCTCCAGGACTCCCCACTTTGAAGAGATAGTCCTTTTGCATGATCTTGTGGCACTGTATCCTGTGACATCACAGCCTGCATATGACATTACACACCCTGTGTGCATGCATGCTAAGTCACTTCAGTCATGTCCAATGCTGTGTGACCCTGTGGACTGCAGCCTGCCAGACTCCTCTGTCCATGGGATTCTCCAGACAGGAATACTGGGGTGGGTTACCGTGCCCCCCACCTCCAGGGGATCTTCCCAACCTAGGGATTGAATCCACATCTCTTACATTGGCAGGCGGGTTCTTTACCACTAGCGACGCCTGGAAAGCCCATTATATACACCATGCTGTGCTGTGCTCTGCTGTGCTGCTGCTTAGTTGCTCAGTCATGTCTGACTCTGCAACTCCACGGACTGCAGCCCGCCAGGCTCCTCTGTCCATGAGGATTCTCCAGGCAAGAATACTGGCATGGGTTTCCATGTCCTCCTCCAGGGGATCTTCCCAACCCAGGGATTGAACCCAGGTCTCCCACATTACAGGTGGATTCTTTAGTGTCTGAGCCTCCTGGGAAGCCCAAGAATACTGGAATGGGTAGCCTATCCCTTCTCCAGGGGATCTTCCTGACCCAGGAATCAAACCTGGTTCTCCTGCATTATAGGCAGATTCTTCACCAGCTGAGCGACCAGGGAAGCCCCATTACATAACCTAGTGATTGGTTATTTACGTGTCTGTCTCTCCCTTTAGATTTCCAACTCTTAAAGGCAGGGACTGTGACTGTCTGAATGCTCATGCTTAACACAAAGCTTCCTGTCACATAGATCTCCAGCATGCTTTTGTTGAAGCAATGAATCGTCCTTGCTACCTCTCTCTCCCTCATGCCCTATGGCCTGCCCTTCCTGAAATCCTACCCACATCAAAAGACTCCTCCAATACATTGATTACTCTCCATCTTTACCACTCTGCTTCAAGCCACCATCCTCTATCAGGTGGACCTACATAACAGCCTTCTAATTGTCAAAATTACTTTAACCCCAGCAATCTAGTTCCGATATAAGAGCTGGTGGGGGAGGGGGGGCTGGGGTTGGGTCTAAAATAGAGAGCTCATCATGTCACTCACTAGCCAGAAAGTCTTTAGTGGTATCCATTAAGAGCAGCTCAATAAAAAGCTTGAGGGACATTCAAAATCTTAATATTTGTAAGAAAAATTCCTACAAACTTATACCCCAGGATGATTTAACCTCTAAAACACATTAAGAACTACTATAGGGCTGTAAGGTGCCTCCTTAACATTTAACAAAGAAAAATAGTTCTTCAGTATCTAGAGCTAACTCATTTTCTCTGCCTTCTGTGCTTAATAATGCCTCAAACTTTTTGGTTCAAATCTGATAGAATATTTGATGTCATGGAGAAATAAAGGATTAAAAGTCTTTTCATAGTATTTGTAGCCAGGAGCTCATGTGTCACCATGGTGAGATTATGCTGTCAGGATATGACATAGAATGATTATGAAGTCATAGGCCCCTAAAACAAGCTGAGTCATGTTAAATTCAGCAGTTTCCTTGGGAGAGGAAACAGGACAACAAGGTCCTGGACATGAATCTCTTCATTTATGTCCTCCTTTTATCAATTTGGACAAGTAGTTGTTTAGATAGAAATGAAAGCAATGGATCTGCTACTGCAGGTATGTCCCTAACCTTAAAACCTAGAAATTATGATCTATTATGTTAAATGTATTCCAGTACTTAATTAGACAAGCTAGCTGTGTGTAAGAAATCTGCTGTTTATTCTACTTTACTATGAGAAGGTCTTCGAGAATTTCTAGGACAACACCTGAAAGTTTTACTTCTGTGTAAACATTCCAAACATACAAACATGAAGAGTACAGCCTTACTGTCCCCTTTCATTCCCCTTCCCCACCCAATCCACCAACCCCTGCCCCTCCCCCACCAGCCACATCAGAAAATTCTATGTGAATGAATCTAGCATGGTACCTAACACATAGTAGGTTTCAAGAACTGTGTTTTCTTGTCCCACCCCTTTTCCCACCATACACGTTCACACAAACATCAACACTCCAGTGCATTCACACATTCAAATACCTAGGTAATGGGTTGAACAAGCCACGATGTGGGGTAACCTAGGTAATTATACTGATTAGCCAAAGACAGCTCCCAGATTTGGCTTGTAGACTGTGACTGGCTGGGGAGGTGATAGAGGGAGGAAAATGACAGTGGTTATCATGCTTAAAGAAATAATTGATGATGAGATTTGACTTGGATCTGCAGTAACAAACCCCCATCAAAATGGAAGCAAACTTGGTTCCCAAGCACATGTTCTGATGATACATGTTCTTTCATAGTAACTACACGTGCTGAATTCAAGCAGACCAAACTGCAGGAATTATGGCGACGTCTACTCATTATTGTAATTGGTACCCTTATCACTGGCTATATGGTCACGTGTACCTGCTTGCTTCACTATAGCTGTGATAGCGAGGAAGCCCATAAAGCAGCCAAGTAAGTCTTACACCTTTGAATAAAAGTACAAGGTTGGGGGAGGCACGTGTTCTTCACTATACTCTATAACTGTAAGAGCGGGGAAGTCCCCAAAGCAGCCACATTAAGTCTTACACCTTTGAACTAAAAATACAAAGTGGCCGGGTGTAGGGGTGAGGTGAGGAGGTGGGTGTGCACGCGCATGAAGAACTGTACCTGCACACGCATGCGCACTCACACGTAAGCGGGTTCACTGTTGTTTTGTTACTTACCATTAACTTTAGACTTCAGAAGAGCTACCAACATCTTGTGGGCTGGATATGTTCACTTAAATGAAGCTCTTAAATTATCTCAAGTACATTATCAACTTTAGCCAAAGCTATCTCCTATTCAGGGTTCACTTGAGCCCCAGGCTGCTAATTTCATTGTAAGTTGAGTCTATGAAAAGAGGGAATGACTATCTAAATAAGACAGAATCAAAATCTTCTCAGGGGAGGAGTTGGGTCTCTGCATTCCAAAGATAGTAACACATTTTGGATAATCTATCATTTTGAGATGTAATAACATGAAAAATTTTCAACTGTGTTCAGTGATTCTAGTCCCTGGCTTTAATATAGGAGGATTAGGCTGGCACTTGGTATACTGGGTCTCTAAAAATTTCCCAATCCAAGGACTGGTGACTGAAATATACCACTGTTCTATTCCTTCAGTTTTAGAGTTAGCATGTGAGGATTAATATGTATGGTTACAAACCTTGATGGTATAAATATGATAGGAAAACAATGAATTTGGTCTAAGACTTTTTTATGTGACAGGTTGTGACATTTGTGCCTCAGTTGCATATCAAGTTGTGGCTTTTTTGTGAAAACTATAATTTCTGGATTAGATAAATTCTCTCTCTCCCTCTCAACAGTAGATTTGAAACAAGTTTGTGTCATTGCATATATAGACTATATGGTTATACATTGTGGTTGACACAGCAAAATTAAGAAAAAGAAAAAGAAAAGCATTCAACACGAGTTCAAATCTGTAACCTGAGTCATAGTTTTCACCACACTCCGATTCTTACTGTGTTCAATTTTCCTGCTAGAGCCACAAAAAGACCACAAGTCTAAATTGACACAATAGCCCATATTTTCTGGTAACAGCAATCTTACTCCTCTGATTTAAATTGTCATATTCCAAATCCTCTGTATTTTCAGGGACAAAAAAGAAGATATCACCATCAAGGCATCCAGGTCATCTACAATATCATTTACTGACTCCAAGTCACTGACTGCTGGTCTGGGTGATCCAGAAAGACAATCCGTGGTATCCAGAATAGATAAGTCATCTGGGCCCTCAAGTCCACGAAAAGTTCCTTCAAGTGCAGAAAAGTTAGTCAGGCCCTCGAGTCAAAAAAAACCATCCAAGCCATCAGCTCCCAAAAAAGTGTTAGGATCACCCCCCCAGGAAAAGTTGCATAGAACACGCAGTCCAAAAAAGGCACATAGGCAGGCTCATGCCCATAAGCCAGTCAGTCAGGTCAGTCCATCCTATCCAGAGAAGGCCATCAAGCCAACTTGGCCACCAAGTCTACAGTGTCGGGTCAAGCCAACCAAAACTCCTCTACCCTATCCAAAGAATCAAATCTTCCCTGAGCAATCAAGTGTAGATAAACTGACCAAACGCCAGAGATATCTTAAACTAAAATGCCCAGCTAGTGCAGGTAGGGCAGAAATATTATCTAGGCCTCATCCAGTGAAGTTTTGTCGATGCTACAAGGAAAAGTGCCTTGTTTGCAGAGCTGTTTCTGAGCCGTTCATCACTCATGTTTCAGACGCCAATAAAAAGCATGTTCCAGTTCCACTGTTTTCACGTGAATTGAAGCACTTTTACAAGTCGTATAAAAAGAAACAACCCAAATACAACACACTGTATGGCAACATGAGTGACAGTGATATCACAACATACAACAGTGATGGTGAGAGTGACAGGGAGGTGATTATAATGTGCAATATAAAATGCAAGGCAGACATGTATAAAAACTCCCGAAATAATTAAGGGATCAAAAGAAAGACCACCCATGCAGAAGAAGCAAGCTTCTATCAATTATTATATGCTCACCATATTTAAGAACCTGGTAGAGGAAAACTCCACTTGGTATCACTATTGAGATTAGACTTATATCCATCTCGAGGCAATTTACTTGAAAAATAGTAAATAAATGTGTGACATAACAACTGATTTTGTTGTAATTATTATTGTATTTTAGAGGTATAAATCTCTTTGCGAGGTATCTTAGATCTACTTGGGCAAATTCTGGAGATGGTGAGGGACAGGGAAACCCAGCCTGCTGCAGTCCATGGGGTCGCACAGAGTTGGACACGACTTGATGCCTGAACAACAACAACATAGATCTGGTCACTTGGATGGGCTTCCCAGCTGGTGCAGTGGTAAAGAATCCACCTGCCAATGGAAGAGATGTGGGTTTGATCCCTGGGTTGGGAAGATCCTTTGGAGGAGGAAATAGCAACCCAGTCCAGTAGTCTTGCCTGGGAAATTCTATGGACAGAGGAGTCTGAAGGGCTACAGTTGATGGGGTCGAAAAAAGTTGGACACAGGCACAGGGTTATATGCGAACCACAGTCACACACACACACACAAATACAAAAAGGGATTGCAAGATGGGTACCCTGGGCTCCTCTTCCCCTTGGATTAGCCCTCAACTGAAGTCTCAACCCAACTATCTTTTAAATTTTGACAGAGTGTCCTCACAGTTTAAGACTGTCTTTCTCTGGTGCCCAGTGTGTGGCAGAAATGGCTCTGTGTGCTTGATTCTGGCTGCATTGGGGAAATTCCTGATAGTTATTTCCTTTTTTAAAACATATTTATTTGACCATGCCAGTTCTTAGTTGTGGCATGCAAACCCTTGGCTGCAGCATGTGATTCTCTGACCAGGGATAGAACCCAGACCCCCTGCATTGGGAGTGTGGAGTTTTAGCCACTGAACCACCAGGGAAGTCCCAATACTCATTTCTAATACCACTGCCTTGATGACTGCTACCAAAGTAAGGGTCCAGGCTCCAGCCCCCACTCTCAAGGTTTTTGATTCTTTCGGTTACCCTTCAAATTGATAAAGAGAGTTTGCCCTGTTGTGCATTCTCAGAATGGCCCAGATAGAGGTCAGATATCTACCCATTTTCTTCACAGGGTACCTTCTTACTTAGAATCCAGAGGGCTGGGAGGCCAGGGGAAAACCTTGGAGTTATATTTTCTAGCTTCCTCACTGATGAGAGGTTATCCCTGCCCACTTCCAAGAGCATGGTTCAGAAAAACAGACAAAATCCTGCAGTCCCAGCCTATATTCTAGTACAGTGAGGTCAGTCCCCTGTCACATTCAGCAGGGTCAGTTAAATTCCATAGCTAGCATATATTGGATGTGTACTACTTGCCAGACATTGTACTAGTCCCTTTATGTCTGGGATATCTGAAGGCCACCCTCCCCTCAATTTTACTGATTTAGAAAAAGGACTCACAAGACTCAAAAGCAGATTATAGTCATGTCTGAGGTTTATTAGAACAAAAATGTACAAATCAAAAGCAACAGGAAAAAGACTTCTTTTTGGGTGAATCAGAGAGTTTGGCCATGCGCTTTTGAGTACTTGCCCCTCTGGGGCCACCTAGGACATTCTCTCTTCTCTAGCAATAATCTAGAGGCATGTGTGCAACATGGCTCTGCCCAGGGAAGCCTCAGCATCTGAGGCTTTTATGGAGAACAGGTCCCATAGGTACATCATGCTCCATAACCAGACATGGCAAGTGAAACTCAGGATCCCAACAATGACACCAGATGCACATTATCAATGTTGATGTTTGTGCCAAGCAATCAGGTGAACAAAACATGATCATCAACCAATTAACATTAGAACATTCCCCCTGGGTTGACCAATAGTCAAATCATGGTTTCCAGTTCCCTTGACATACAAGGACCAAACAACCAGACCTGCCGTGTTAACACTTTCCTCACATTCACATATTTTATTTAATCCCCAACAGTCCCCTATTATATGGACTGCCATATGAGTTAACCGATGCTCTGTAACATATAGTAAGATCACATCTAGCAATTGATTGAATCAAGATATGAATCTATGATTGACTTAAGTTCAAATTTTCATTATGCTGTACTGCCTTCTCACTTCCAGTTTCTGGGGTATGTGTTTATTCTCAGATCACCCAGTCCACTGGTATCAGCAAAGTCCTTACTTGACTTTTAATCAATCTGGACCATCCTCCTAACTTACCAGGTGCATATAAATATGTCTTGAGTTCATTCAGACCTGACTTCCCCATAACCTCTGCCTCCTCCACTCGTAGTCTCCTGGTGGGGTCTGTAAGGTCATCATGAAATTCACAGATGGCACGATATATAAAAGTTTTAAGAGGTAGAAAATGCATTTGAAAAGCATTGTGGTAGCTACAGACTTGATTTCCTACTGGTATTACACTTTTTGTAAAGATAAACTGTAAAGGGTTAAAACTGTTCTGGGGTAGCCTGGTCTTTTTAAAATTCACAAATAGAAGCAAAAGTTCTGATCAAATTTTTATGGTTTAATATGAAAAACAGTTCAAACAAAAAAGTAGGAGTATGAATGAACGCCCATATAAACATTGCTCAGATTCAACAATTATCATTACATGGCCAATGTTGTTTCATTTAAACTACTATCCATTGCCTTCCCATTTATATCTCCAAAAAATAATAAATTTTAAAAATACATAAACACAATACTCCATGGGGTGACAAAGAGTTGGATACGGCTGGGTGACTGAGCCAAACTGAACTGAAACACAATACTATTATCTCATATAAAACTTAATAATAATTCCTTAATATAAATTATCCAGTCTATATGCAGATTTCCTCCATTCGCCTCATGCTTTTAATGGCTGCTTTGTTCAGATGATGTTAACCAGCATTTGACAGCATCTCAGTCTAAATTTTTTAAAAATTAAAATTTCATTGGGTAATCTGGCTTCATATTGTAAGATGATTTTGGAGTTTATCTGAGCTATCAATAGCCTGGAAAATAGCCAATGTCAAAACTGCATAGTTTTTCAGCTTAAATTCAACCAAAGTCTTGGTTCAGTTCAGTTCAGTTCAGTTCAGTTGTTCAGTCGTGTCCGACTCTTTGCAAACCCGTTAATTGCAGCACGCCAGGCCTCCCTGTCCATCACCAACTCCTGAAGTTCACTCAGACTCATGTCCATCGAGTCAGTGATGCCATCCAGCCATCTCATCCTCTGTCGTCCCCTTCTCCTCCTGCCCCCAATCCCTCCCAGCATCAGAGTCTTTTCCAATGAGTCAACTCTTCACATGAGGTGGCCAAAGTACTGGAGTTTCAGCTTCAGCATCATTCCCTCCAAAGAAATCGCAGGGCTGATCGCCTTCAGAATGGACTGGTTGGATCTCCTTGCAGTCCAAGGGACTCTCAAGAGTCTTTTCCAACACCACAGTTCAAAAGCATCAATTCTTTGGTGCTCAGCCATCTTCATAGTCCAACTCTCACATCCATACATGACTACAGGAAAAACCATAGCCTTGACTAGATGGATCTTTGTTGGCAAAGTAATGTCTCTGCTTTTGAATATGCTATCTAGGTTGGTCATAACTTTCCTTCCAAGGAGTAAGCGTCTTTTAATTTCATGGCTGCAGTCACCATCTGCAGTGATTTTGGAGCCCAAAAAAATAAAGTCTGACACTGTTTCCACTGTTTCCCCATTTATAGGCAAAGCCAAATGATCTAAGCCCTCTTCTCTTTATCATTCTTAAGCTAAAGACTTGTAATATTTTAAAGGCTGGGAATATTAATATCTAATAAAAAGGACTAACTGCCAGTGACAACCAATGATAATGACATGTTAAACACAAGCTATGAGCATGAGTATGTATGTTGCTTTTTAAACCACACTTAATTATAGAGTAGGAGTCTACAGAATATTTGAAGCTCATTCAACGTGAAAAATTCTAGGTGCATTAGTATGGGGCTTCACACATAAAACCGATATAAAATATGTAAAAAAGCATGTACCCTGAGTTAGAGAAGAAATTTTGCAAAAAAGAAAAATAATAATAATATTTTTTTTACCAAAGCTTCCACAAGTTAATACCTAAAATAACTTGTCTCACTTCAAAGGATAGTTTTTGGCACTTCTTGGCAATGTCCTGGTTTAAGTAAGAGGGCTCTGAATCTCTATTTCCTAGCCTTCTTGCAGCATTGTCTTACCTGTCATGATACCTTTCTTATGTCTGGCTCCCATTTTATGTTTCCCGGTTCAGCAGGTATCAGGGCTGTATGTGTCAGTCCTTGGCTTCCTTACATTTCCGGCCACCAGGGGTCGCTGTGAAGCCAGTTTCAAACGTGGTCCTTCCCTCTAAGACCATCAGCGCTGTGTTTCCCTTTCATCCACATTCCTTACCTTCATCTCCAAAACTCATACCTTGTTCCTGTCTATGGAACTAAAATCGTTAGTTCTTCAGCCATGTCCAACTCTTTCTGGCTCCATGGACTGTAGCCCACCTTACTTCTCTATCGACGGAATTCTCCAGGCAAGAATCCTGGAGTAGGCAGTCCTTCCTTTCTCTAGGGGATCTTCCAGACCCAGGGATCCAACTCAGGTCGCCAGCACTGCAGGCAGATTCTTTACCATCTGAGCTACCAGGGAAGCTCTGGGGTCACAGAGAGTATGACACAACTGAGTGACTAACACAACAATAACAATGGAACTGAAATTAATTATATTTTGCTCCTTTTATTCAGTAAGTTCATTTCAGTTCAGTCGCTCAGACCTGTCCAACTCTTTGTGACCCCTTGGACTGCAGCACGCCAGGCTTGCCTGTCCACCACCAAATCCAGGAGCTTACTCAAACTCATGTCCATCGAATGGGTGATTCCATCCCACCATCTCATTCTCTGTCGTCCCCTTCTCCTCCCGCCTTCAATCTTTCCTAGCATCAGAGTCTTTTCATGAGTCAGTTCTTTGCATCAGGTGGCCAACGTATTGGAGCTTCAGCTTCAGTATCAGTCCTTCCAAGGAATATTCAGGACTGATTTCCTTTAGGATTGACTGGTTAGATCTCCTTGACTGGTTGAATCTCACTTTATTCAATAAAGTGCTTTCTAAAAACGTATCCCTTAAAAAAAGTGCAAAAATGCAGATTTCAAACACTTCCAACATGTATTTCTACATGAAATTCTATAAGCATGGAAGTACACAGCATTGTAAATCAACTTTACTTCAATAAAATTTTTAAAAATTAAACTTTTAAAATTTAAAAAAATTTAAGAAATTATATATACAATGGAATATTACTCAGCTATAAAAGGAATGCATTTGAGTCAGTTCTAATGAGGTGGGTGAACCTTGAGTTTATTATACAGAATGAAGTAAGTCAGAAAGAGAAAGACAAATACTGTATAGTAACACATACATGCGGAATCTAGAAAGATGGTACTGATGATCCTACATGCAAGGCAGCAAAGGAGACACAGATGTAAAGGACAGACTTTTGGACTCAGTGGGAGAAGGAGACGGTGCGATGATTTGAGAGAACAGCATTGAAACATATACATTACCATATGTAAAATAGATAGCCAGTGTGAGTTTGAGGTATGAGGCAGGGCCAGGGCACCCAAAGCAGGTGCTCTGTGACAACCTGGAGGGATGGGGTGGAGTGGGGGATAGGACACAAGTATACCTATGGCCAATTCATGTTGATGTAAGACAAGAACCATCACAATATTTTAAAGTAATTATTCTCCAATTAAAATAAATACATAAAAATTTTAAAAAGAAATTATATAAAAATGTAGCTGAAAGGATACTTAGAAATCCTCTCTTCTATCTCCTGTGGGGAGAGGGGGCTGTGAAGAGCTAAAGGAATGCTCACTCAGCTAGAAGACCACGTTTTACCGGGCTAACAGGGTTGAGGACGCTAGCTTGCGGTGGCATGTGCCTGGTTGGCAGATCTTTAAGTGGCCACAGAGAAGTGCTACACCAGATGAGGGACATTTAAAAGTCTCCAGTTTTATCGACTCTCAAAATCCTCCAGTCCCTGGCACATTGTGAAATTCCTAAGAATTAGAAGCAACAAAGGAAGGGAACTAGAAGTTGGAAGAAAGCTTTCTGAGAGCTTCAGTCAAATATCTCCTTAAAGGCAACTTATATACAACCCTCAATTATTCCTCTGCTGTTGCAACCTTATAAAACAAGGGTTAATCATGATTAATTAGCTTGGAATTATATATATAATACACAGAAAAGGCCGTCTTTAAAATAAGCAAGAGCTAATAATAGCTTACATCTAAGAACTTTGAGGTAGTGCTACTTGAGAATAATTCTACTTAGAATTATTCCCTGATGTGCCTGAATCAAAATAACACATTGAAAAGACAGCTGAAGGAGATGAAGAAATAAATTGGTATAAATCTGTTGTATATAATTATTTTACTTTAAAAAGTAAGATACAGGAACTATATAGTCATTGTTCTCTGAATAGTAGAAATTTGCTGATAATAAAAAAAATCTGTAGATATCTTCTATCATCAAACTATTCCCTTAGTTACCAATTTTCCTAGCAAAATGAGCTATTTTTTAATCCATATTAAAATTGCCTAAAGGCTGGGAGTGTAAGTTGGTACAGCCACTGTGGAAAAAGTAAAGCAGTTCCTCAGAAAACTAAAAATAGAATTACCATTTGATCCAGCAATCTCACTCTTGGGCATATATCTGGACAAAATCAAAATTCCAAAAGATACATATATCCCTATGTTCACAGAAGCATTATTCACAATAGCCAAGACATGGAAATAAATCTAAATGTCCATCAACAGAAGAGTGGATAAAGATGTGGTCCATATGTATGATGGAATACTACTCGGTCATAAAAAGAATGAAATAATGTCATTTGCAGCAACATGGATGCAACTAGAGATTATTGTACTAAGTGAAATAAGTTAGAAAGAGAAAGGCAAATATTATATGATATCACTTATATGTAGAATCTAAAATATGAAACAAATAAACCTATCTATGAAACAAACTGATGGACATGGAAAACAGATTGATGGTTGCCAAGGGAGAGGGGATTGAGGGGTGGGGGTTAGCAGATGTAAGTGTTTATATATATAATGGATAAGCAATAAGGTCTTCCTGTATAGCACAGAGATATATCCTATGGTAAACCAAAATGGAAAAGAATACATTGTACAGCAGTAATTAACACATTGCAAATCAACTATACTACAATTTAAAAATTTTTGAGAATTACCAAAAGGCAGGTAATCACAAAGAGGAAAAGAAGAAACAAAGGCTTATGCTAATAAATGGCTGGAATAATTAGTCCTGAAAAAACTGAATGGACTGTATCTATCATATCTACACCTTCTCTGCCAGTTTGCAAAATAAAAAAAAAATCAGTGTCCAATTGTGGGACTTTCCTGGTTGTCCAGTGGCTAAGACTCTGCACTCACAATGCAGGGACCCTGGGTTTGATCCTTGGTCAGGGAACTGGATCCCACACGTGGCAACTAAGAGTTCACATGCTGCTAAAGATCCTGCACATGCAACAAAGATCCCACATGCCACAACTGAGATCAGGCACAGCCAAATAAATAAGTAAAACTGTCCAATTGTGTGGCTGCGAATCAGAACAATAGAACGTGACTGACACCAAATGTTCACAGCAGACCTATTTACAACAGCTAAGATATGGAAACAATCCAAGTTCCCAATAAACTATTTCCTTAAGAATAAGTGGTATATATATATATGTATATATATGTGTGTGTGTGTGTATATATATATATATTCGATGGAATATTACTCTGGCATAAAAATGAATGAAATAATGCCATCTGGCAGCAACAAGGATGGACCTACAGGTTATCATACTAAGTGGACTAAGAAAGAGGAAGGCAATATCATATGATGTCACCTACATGGAGAATCTAAAAACTGATACAAATGAACTTATTTACAAAACAGACACAGATTCACAGATATAAAAAACAAACCTATGGTTACCAAAGGGGAAAGGAAATGGGGCATAATTAGGAGTTTGAGATTAGCTAATACAAATTACTATACATAAAATAGATGTTATAAGGGTTACAGTAGAGCACAGGGAATTATACCCAATATCTTATAAGAACCAATAATGGGAAAGAATCTGAAAATATATATATTAAATATATCAGTGAACTTGCTGTATACCTGAAATTAATACAAAGTTGTAAATCAAGTATACTTCAATTTAAAAAAAAAGAACGTGATTGAGCTACTTACCTTCAATTTCCACATGTTTATATAAATAAAAAATTACCCACAGCAAAATGAAATAAAATTCTAAAGTACCAAAGGACTAATGAAAGATATTATAAATTAGTAACAATGAAGATATGAAGGTAGTCAACTCTTGATATTTGCTCAAAAAAGGACTATAACACTGTTGTGTAAACAAGTTTCTTTCATAAACCTTAGTTTCACTGAATGAACAGTGAAGACAAAATGAAATTGACAAATAAAGGTTTATGGTTTTAAAGATTTTCTCATCATGTTTAATGGGAAACAACTAAAATGTCATGAAAACAGTGCAGTAGGGAAACATTTACTATTTGTCTTTCAGATCATATACTTTTTCTTCAAAATCTGCACATATTCTTGTTATGTTTTCAAAAGTAGGTCCTGAAATAGATTTGACTCATCTGTAGATCCTAGAGGAGACACTCTTTAGGATCCAGATTTAAATTCATCAGCAGGTTTTTCTAGTTCTCTAGTTATATTATTTTGCAACTCCCACTGCATCTTGGTCAAGTAAGTCGCCATGTTGTTATTTGAAGGGCGTGGAATTGAGATAGAAAACACTACATTTGCTCTCAAAGTAAGATTTCTAGAAAGAAAGAAAGTCACTCAGTTGTGTCTGACTCTTTGCAACCTCATGGACTGTAGCCTTCCAGACTCCTGGGATTTTCCAGGCAAGAATACTGGAGTGGGTTGCCATTTCCTTCTCCAGGGGATCTTCCTGACCCAGGGATTGAACCCGGGTCTCCCACACTGCAGGCAGACTCTTTACCATCTGAGCCACCAGGGAAGCCCAGAGTAAGATTTCTATTGAGCACTAAACTACTATTGAAATTTCCAACACAAGGGGGCTCCAGGACTGGCCTCGTGGTAAGAGGGCTGAGTCAAGATCTGTTCTGCTGTTTCTCCACCACAAGTTGGGTGATGGTATCTACCAGCTTCTCATTAGTCTTGTTTATTTGCCAATGACTTTCTTTCTTTCTTTCTTTCTTTTTTTTTTTTTTTTTTTTTTGCCAATGACTTTCTAATATCTAGTTCCACTAGGTAGAGTGGCTTATATTTTCCAATCTGCTGTATTAGAATCTTCTTGAAAAGTTTTCACCTAGGAGAATTCAGATTTCAAGTCTTTAATTCTGGGTTCCATCTGACTTCTTATTGAAGCATTATTCTTCTCTCCTAACTGCTCTAAGTTTCCTTGAAATTCTGCTTGTATTTTCATAGATAATAATTCCTGTCGAAGAACTTGATTTTTTGCACTCAGGTGCAGATATTCTGAAGATGCAGCTTCCAGCTCTGCTGAAAGATCATCAGTCTGACTTGTGAGTTGACATAATTTCTTATTTCAACCCTGTACCTCATCATCTACGTTAGCACGATAACATGACATGGACTCCAGTGAAGCCTCCGACATAGACTGCATTTTTAGGGTATCAGCCAGTTTTTGCTGAAATTGTCTCACAACTGCTTTGGCGATCTGCATCATCAGATTTCTGCAGCTGCCACCACCAGAGGTCCCAGGCCACCCGGGCTCCCAGTCTTGACTTTCCCCGGGCAGTTAGAGCCCCAGCAGAAAAATAAAGTTTTCTATGCTGATCTCTTGAGGTTACTTACAGGAAAAAATAAGAACATACTGCAAGTCATGTAAAAAATCAAAATGGTGGGGGGTAAGCTATTTCAGGAGCCATATACCATTACTAGACTCATGGATTGTCAGAAAACCAGTCTTGGCTACTAAACACTAATTCAAGCTACTTTTCTTTTCTCATTACTGTTATATGCATGAAATCATGTAAGTCTGATACAGATTTATGGTGTTCTAGAGCTTTTATGCTTTAGCCAGCCTCCCAAGAACACCTCCCCCATTCATTAACTAGGTACTGGATGTTGGACTGGAGGGAAAAAAATATTTTTTCATGACCATAACATCCCATGGGTCCTCCATATATGCCAGATTTTGTGGTTTAGTTTAGTGGTTTTTCAGGGGCATTTGGTGGCACGTGATGCCACCAAAACTAAAAAAGAAAAGAAAAGAAAACAGTTGATGTTTCAGCCAACCAGCTTGCAGTAATTTATCATGGTAGCCTTTGAAACTAATGCACTTGGATGAAGTCTGCGGTTGCCTTAAAAATAGCTAAGACCAAATAAGGAAAAAATAATAGGGGAGTGTTAGGGAGGAAGTGTCCTTTCACACCTCATCCCCACAGGAAAAGCAGTGACTAATCTGGTCTTACAGAGTTAAACTGCATCAGGCCACACATCATGAGTGCATAAGATCACTATATTGAAAGGTGATTGTGTTTGCTATGCAGTCTTTGTCTATGCTATACCAGCAAAGGTCTGTCTAGCCAAAGCTATGTTTTATCCAGTAGTCATGTATCGATGTCAGAGTTGGATTGTAAAGTAAGCTGAGCACCAAAAAAAAAAAACTGATGCTTTAGAACTGTGGTGTTGGAGAAGACTCTTAAGCATCCTTAGGACTGCAAGGAGATCAAACCAGTCGATCCTAAAGGAAATCAACCCTGAATATTCATTTTAAGGACTGATGCTGAAGCTGAAGCTTCAATACTTTGGCCACCTGATGTGAAGAACTGACTCATTAGAAAAGACCCTGATGCTGGAAAAGATCAAAGGCAGGAGGAGAAGGGGACGGCAGAGGATGAGATGGTTGGATGGCATCACCGACTCCATGCAAGTGAGTTTGAGCAAGCTCCAAGAGATGGTGAAGGACAGGGAAGCCTGGTGTGCTGCTGTCCATGGGGTCGCAAAGAGTCAGACACAACTGAGTGACTGAACAACATTTGCACATACATTTTTTTGACCCTCCAGTGTGGCTTGTGGGATCTTAGTTCCCCAATCAGGGATGGAACAGTGAAAGCACTGAGTCCTAACCACTGGACCGACAGGGAATTCCCATTTGTTTATACTATTTATTTATTTATTGTCTTCTTAGTATATGTAGAATTTGTAGTGATATGATTTTGCTCATCCATTTGTGTCTTCTCTCCTTTTTCTTGATAAGTCTGGCTAGAGGTCTATCCGTTTTATTGATCTTCACCAACAACATTTGGTTTCATTGACTTTTTCTCCCTTGTTTTTTGGTTTTTCATTTATTTCTGCCCCAATCTTTATCATTTTGTTTCCTCTGCCTGTGCTGAGTTTAATTTCTTCTTTTTCTAGTTTCTTAAGATGGGAGCAGAGGTTACTAACTTGAGATCATTCTCCTTTTCAAACTTAGGCATTTAGTGCTATAAATTTCCCCCAATCCCTGCTTTAAGAGCATCCCACTAATTCTGTTATGCTGTCTTCATTTTCATTCATTTCAAAATACTTTCCAAATTATCTTCTGATATTTTTTGTTGACCCATGGGCTATCTAGAAACGTGTCATTTTGTTCCCAAATATACGGGGGTTTTCAAGTGATTGAAAAGGGAGGAGAGGAGCTACCCCTCGCCCAAGGTCAGAGGTGGTGACCGAGAGTGCCAGACTGTGTCAGCACAGGAGCGGCCGAGAGGATCTACCCCAAGTCCGAAATCAGGGGCGGCAGCTGAGAGGAGCTAACCTCACGTCCAAGGTCGGGGGGGGGGGGGCGGCGGTGGGCGTTGGCCGAGAAGAGCTACCGCATGCTCAAGGTCAGGGCAGCAGCTGAGAGGAGCTACCCCATGCCTGAGGTCAGGGGAAACGGCTGAGAGGAGCAAGCCCACAACCAAGGAGTGGCGGATGCAAGGGCTCAGGAGGGCCGAGAGGTGCTACTCCACGTTCAAGGTCAGGAGGGGTGGCCTTGAGGAGATACCCCTCATCCAAGGTAAGGAGCAGTGGCTGCACTTTGCTGGAGCAGCCGTGAAGAGATACCCCACTTCCAAGGTAAGAGAAACCCAAGTAAGACTGTAGGTGTTGCGAGAGGGCATCAGAGGGCAGACACACTGAAACCATAATTAGAGAAAACTAGCCAGTCTGATCTCATGGGCCACAGCCTTGTCTAACTCAATGAAACTAAGCCATACCATGTGGGGCCACCCAAGATGGGAGGGTCTTGGTGGAGAGGTCTGACAGAATGTGGTTCACTGGAGAAGGGAATGGCAAACCACTTCAGTATTCTTGCCTTGAGAACCCCATGAACAGTATGAAAAGGCAAAATGATAGGATACTGAAAACTCCCGAGGATGGTAGGTGCTCAATATGCTACTGGAGATCAGTGGAGAAATAACTCCAGAAAGAATGAAGGGATGGAGCCAAAGCAAAAACAATACCCAATTGTGGATGTGACTGGTGATAGAAGCAAGGTCCGATGCTGTAAAGAGCAATATTGCATAGGAACCTGGAATGTCAGGTCCATGAATCAAGGCAAATTGGAAGTGGTCAAACAGGAGATGGCAAAAGTGAACGTCGACATTCTAGGAATCAGCAAACTAAAATGGACTGGAATGGGTGAATATAACTCAGATGGCCATGGTATCTACTACTGTGGGCAGGAATCCCTTAGAAGAAATGGAGTAGCCATCATGGTCAACAACAGAGTCCGAAATGCACTACTTGGATGCAATCTCAAAAACGACAGAATGATCACTGTTTGTTTCCAAGGCAAACCACTCAATATCATGGTAATCCAAGCCTATGCCTCAACCAGTAATGCTGAAGAAGCTGAAGTTGAATGGTTCTATGAAGACCTACAAGACCTTTTAGAACTAACACCCAAAAAAGATATCCTTTTCATTATAGGGGACTGGAATGCAAAAGTAGGAAGTCAAGAAATGCCTAGAGTAAGAGGCAAATTTGGCCTTGGAGTATGGAATGAAGCAGGGCAAAGGCTAATAGAGTTTTGCCAAGACAATGCACTGGTCATAGCAAACACCATCTTCCAACAACACAAGACTCTACACATGGATATCACCAGATGGTCAACACCGAAATCAGACTGATTATATTCTTTACAGCCAAAGATGGAGAAGCTCTATACAGTCAACAAAAACAAGATCAGGAGCTGACTGTGGCTCAGATCATGAACTCCTTATTGCCAAATTTAGACTTAAGTTGAAGAAAGTGGGGAAAACCACTAGACTATTCAAGTATGACCTAAATCACATCCCTTATGATTATACAGTGGAAGTGAGAAATAGATTTAAGGGACTAGATCTGATATGACAGAGTGCCTGATGAACTATGGACAGAGGTTTGTGACATTGTACACGAGACAGGGATCAATACCATCGCAATGGAAAAGAAATGCAAAAAAAGCAAAATGACTGTCTGAGGAGGCCTTACAAATAGCTGTGAAAAGAAGAGAAGCAAAAAGCAAAGGAGAAAAGGAAAGATATAAGCATCTGAATGCAGAGTTCCAAAGAATAGCAAGGAGAGATAAGAAAGCCTTCCTCAGCGATCAATGTAAAGAAATAGAGGAAAACAACAGAATGGAAAAGACTAGAGATCTCTTCAAGAAAATTAGAAATACCAAGGGAACATTTCATGCAAAGATGGATTCAATAAAGGACAGAAATTGTAGGGATATAACAGAAGCAAAAGATATTAAGAAGAGGTGGCGAGAATACACAGAAAAACTGTACAAAAAAGAGCTTCATGACCAAGATAATCACGATGGTGTGATCACTCACCTAGAGCCAGACATCCTGGAATGTGAAGTCAAGTGGGCCTTAGAAAGCATCGCTACAAACAAAGCTAGTGGAGGTGATGGAATTCCAGTTGAGCTATTTCAAATCCTGAAAGATGATGCTGTGAAAGTGCTGCACTCAATATGCCAGCAAATTTGGAAAACTCAGCAATGGCCACAGGGACTGGAAAAGGTCAGTTTTCATTCCAATCCTAAAGAAAGGCAATGCCAAAAAATGCTCAAACTCCCTCACAATTGCACTCATCTCACACGATAGTAAAGTAATGCTCAAAATTCTCCAAGCCAGGCCTCAGCAGTACGTGAACTATGAACTTATAGATGTTCAAGCTGGTTTTAGAAAAGGCAGAGGAACCACAGATCAAATTGCCAACATCTGCTGGGTCACTGAAAAAGCAAGAGAGTTTCAGAAAAACATCTATTTCTGCTTTATTGACTATGCCAAAGCCTTTGACTGTGTGGATCACAATAAACTGTGGAAAATTCTGAAAGAGATGGGAACCAGAACACCTGACCTACCTCTTGAGAAACCTATATGCAGGTCAGGAAGCAACAGTAGAACTGGACATGGAACAACAGACTGGTTCCAAATAGGAAAAGAAGTATGTCAAGGCTGTATATTGTCACTCTGCTTATTTAACTTATATGCAGAGTACATTATGAGAAACGCTGGGCTGGAAGAAGCACAAGCTGGAATCAAGATTGCCAGGAGAAATATCAATAACCTCAGATATGCAGATGACACCACCCTTATGGCAGAAAGAGAAGAGGAACTCAAAAGCCTCCTGATGAAAGTGAAAGAGGAGAGTGAAAAAGTTGGCTTAAAACTCAACATTCAGAAGATGAAGACCATGGCATCTGGTCTCATCACTTCATGGGAAATAGATGGTGAAACAGTGGAAACAGTTTCAGACTTTATTTTGGGGGGCTCCAAAATCACTGTAGATGGTGATTGCAGCCATGAAATTAAAAGATGCTTATGCCGTGGAAGGAAAGTTATGACCAACCTAGATAAAATATTGAAAAGCAGAGACATTACTTTGCCAACAAAGGTCCGTCTAGTCAAAGCTAGACGGTTTTTCCAGTGGTCATGTATGGATGTGAGAGTTGGACTGTGAAAAAGCTGAGCACCAAAGAATTGATGCTTTTGAACTGTGGTGTTGGAGAAGACTCTTGAGAGTCCCTTGGACTGCAAGGAGATCCAACCAGTCCATCCTAAAGGACATCGTTCCTGGGAGTTCATTGGAAGGACTCATGCTGAAGCTGAAACTCCAGTTCTTTGACCACCTCATGCGAAGAGTTGACTCTTTGGAAAAGACCCTGATGCTGGGAGGGATTGGGGGCAGGAGAAGAACGGGGCGACAGAGGATGAGATGGCTGGATGGCATCACTGACTCGATGGACATGGATTTGAGTGAACTCTGGGAGTTGGTGAAGGACAGGGAGGCCTGGCGTGCTGCAATTCATGGAGTCGCAAAGAGTCGAACATGACTGAGAGACTGAACTAACTAACTCTACTGATTTATTTGTTATTGATCTTTTTTAATTCCATTATTGCCAGATTGTGGTTTAAATTACTTTAAATATCAACATGAATCAGCCATGTTTGACAGAAAGCAACAAAATTCTGTAAAGCAATTATCCTTCAGTTAGAAAATAAATTAATAAATCTTTTAAAAATGCAAGTGGAAAAAGTTTAAAAAAATATTTTAAGTATATTGAGACATCTTATGGCACAGCATATGTTCTATGTGAGTAAATATTTCATAGATACTTGAAAGAAATGTATATTCTAGGATGAGAGGTGGGACGGAGGCTCAAGAGGGAGGGGACATATGTATACCTGTAGCAGATTCATGTTGATGTATAGCAGAAACCAACAGAACATTATAAAGAAATTATCCTCCAATTAAAAATAAGCAATTTTAAATATATATATATATATATATATATATATATATATATATCTTTCTGTGGTTGGGTAGAGTCTTCTACAAATGCCAATTAGGTCAAATTGGTTCATTTATTGTTGATGTTGTTAGTCACTAAATCATGTTCAACTTTTTTTGCAACCTATGGCCTGTTGCCCACCAGGCTCATCTCTCCATGAATTTCCCAGGAAAGGATACTAGAGTGGGTTGCCATTTCCTTCCCCAGGGGATCTTTTCGACGTAGGGATCGAACCCCAGTCTCCTGAATTAGCAGGAAGATTTTTTACCACTGAGCCACCAGGGAAGCCCAAATTAGTTCATACTGCACTTTAATTCTTCTATAAGCTTTCAGATTTTCCACCCAGCTGTTCCATCAATATCAATAACCGAGAGATAAGTGTTGAAATTTCCCACCATAACTTTAGCTGTGTTTTTCAGCACATAAATGTTTAGATTATTATCTCTTGATAAATTGGCCTTTTTATTATTACAAAACAACTTAATTTAACTGCAGTGCAATTCTTTGCTCTAAAATCTACTTTGATATTAATATAAGCATCCCATCTTTCATTTGACTATTGCTATCATGGCGTATTTTATTCCATTGTTATATTTTCATCTATTTTTGCCTGTCATTATACTTAAAGTTGGTTTCTTGTGAAAAGAATGCAGCTGGGCCTTCTTTTTTCTTTTTATTTCCCTATCTAATATGGCAATCTCTGCCTTTAATTGAGGCATTTAGACCATTTTAATTTAACATGACCACTGATATGGTTAACTTCAATTGTATCATTTTTCTTGACTTTCTATTTTCCCATTTGTACTCTTTTCTCTTTCATCATTTTCTGGCTTATTTTGGATTAACTTAGTATTTTGTATGATTATAGTTTATCTCCTCTGTTAGCTTATTACCTATAACTCTTCATTCCACTGTTTCAGGGATTGTCTCAGGATTTATACTTTAACTTATCACAGTCTACCTATAAATGATATTATACTACTTCACATATAGTATAAGAATCATGCAACAGCATACTTTGATTTCTCCTCTCCTGGCCTTTTGCTATGCTTGCCAGATAGCATGCTTCTACATATATTATAACTCCACAGAAACTCTGCCTGACTCTACCTGGGTTCCCTTTGTGCACTGCCACCTGGAAACTTTCTCAAGGTAGTAAGCTGGGACATTGCAGTGTTGTCCTTGTTTCCAAACTCGGAATCACTGTTCTTTGTTTTCAGACATCTTGAGAATACTGTTGCAATATTTTTTCATTGTTTCATGTGGGAGTGTAAATCTGGCCTAGATTGCTCCATCTTGTTTGGAAGCTAAAGTCCAGAAGGAGCTTTGTGAGTCTAGTTGGGGAATCTGCTTTGACTCAGAACAAGAGTGCAATCAGGGAGTTACGTGAAGATTGACAGATATCTAAAAATATTGTCTCAGCTAGAGACAGATGAGTAACCAGGTATATGAAAAAACTTGAAGGCAATGGCTTAGAACTGAACATGAAGCAGATCCCCAAATGAGAGGCAGTGTCTGAAAGACACTGGCAAGGATATGGATCAAAGACTGTGGGAGAGAGACAGGTCAATAACAGTTAATGCAAGTGAATGATGACTCCTCGGACCATAACCTGACTGTCATGGATGGGCCACAGTTAGTCAACTTTCTTGCAGATGTAAACCGGGATTCAGAGAGAGGGCAGGTTGACTAACTTGCAGCCTTCAAGACCATAGTTTGGCTAAGTGCTGATTATTTAATAAAAATAAATTCCTATAGCTTTTTTTGTTAATATCATTTATTCCTATAGCTTTAAAGTAATAGGGATGTTTATGGCTATTTTGTCCTCATAACAAATCTGAAAGAAGAGACAAACATCATTTCCCACTGATAAAGGAAATTTTCATATTGGGACTCACAAAATGGAGGCAGCCCAAGTGGTCCACATGCAAAAATAAATCCATGTCAGCCCACACTCACAGGAAACACCTCACTATCTAGGAAACCTAACATAAATTAATCAGTCCTTCAACTCAACTTTAGCTAGCTTATCTTAGGCTAGAAAATAGACCTATTAGCCTTATCAGGAAATCCTTGACCTCCTAGCCAATCATGCCCTTTTTCTACATTGCCTCTTCTAATGCTCTATAACACCCATTCTTGCTGAAATCCCTCCGGAAGAGTGCTCCACTGCTTGTGAGGCACTGGGCACCCCTAACTCATGGGTTGTTTTCTCTCAAATAAAGCATACTGCATTAGTTACTAAATTGTACTGTTTTTATCCTTTGATATCCTATTTCAGAGGTTAAAAAACTAAGGTCACAAAATGCTGAAAATAACCTACCCATGTTTACAGTTAAGCAGGAATTTGATGTGAGAGCCATCTGACTCCACAGCCAAGATTTGAATGATGATCTTTGCCCCTGCCAAAGCATTTTTTATTTTAACATTTTTAAATGTAAATGTATTTCTATATTTTTTTATACTTAAAACATTTTAAAATTGTTATATCTATTTTTTCTTATATTTTGTTGGGGTTTCTTTTGGCCACACCACACATCTTGTGGGATATTAATTCCCTGATCAGGGAGCAAATACTGTTCTATGGTAGTGAAAGCACCGAGAATTAAACACTGGACCCTGAACCACCAGGGAATTCCCTATTTTTTGCTTTTATAGCTGCAGATCCTGGATGTATATAGGTCAGCATGAGGTCATTATGTTTACAAAGGCAAGATGAACAATTATTTGTTCTAGATTTGTGAAAAATGCCATTGGTACTTTGATAAGGGTTACACTGAATCTGTAGATTGCCCAAATCAGTGTGATCATTTTAATGATAGTAATTTTTTTTACTCTATGAGCACAGTATATCTTTCCATCTATTTCTGTCCTTGTCCATTTCCTCAATTAATGTCTTATAGTTTTCAAGTACACTTCAGTTCAGTTCAGTCACTCTGTCCTGTCCGACTCTATATGACCCCATAGATTGCAGCACACCAGACTTCCCAGTCTATCACCAACTCCCACACTTTGCTCTAACTCATGTCCATCAAGTCAATGATGCCGTCCAAGTATCTCATCCGCTGTCATCCCCTTCTCCTCCTTCTTTCAATGTTTTCCAGCATCAGGGTCTTTTCCAATGAGTCAGTTCTTTGCATTCGGTCACCAAAGTATTGGAGCTTCACCTTCAGCATCAGCCCTTCCAATGAATATTCAGGACTGATTTCTTTTAAGATTGACTGGTTTGATCTCCTTGCAGTCCAAGGGACTCTCAAGAGTCTTCTCCAACACCATAGTTAAAAATCATCACTTCTTTAGCACTCAGCTTTCTTTATGGTCCAACTCTCACATCAATACAAGACTATTGGAAAAACCATAGCTTTGAGTAGACAGACCTTTGTCAGCAAAGTAATGTCTCTGCTTTTTAATAATGCTGTCTAGGTTGGTCAAAGCTTTGCTTCTAAGAAGCAGAAATCTTTTCATTTCATCACCGCAGTCACCATCTGCAGTGACTTTGGAACCCCAAAAATAAAGTCTCTTACTGTTTCCAATGCTTCCCCACCTATTTGCCATGAAGTGATGGTATCAGAAAAGACCCTGATATTGGCAAAGATTGAAGGCAGGGAAAGAAGTGGATGACTGAGGGTGAGACGGTTGTATGGCATCACTGACTCAAAGGACATGAGTTTGAGTAAGCTCCAGGAGTTGGTGATGGACAGGGAAGCCTGGCGCACTGCAGTGCACGGGGTTGTATAGAGTTGGACAGAACTGAGCGACTGAAATGAACTGAACTGAACTGATGGGACCAGATGCCATGATCTCCGTTTTTTGAATGTTGAGTTTTAAGCCAGGTTTTTCACTCTCCTCTTTCACTTTCATCAAGAGGCCCTTAGTTCCTCTTCGCTTTCTGCCATAAGGGTGGTATCATCTGCATATCTCAGGTGATTGATATTTCTCCTGGCAATCTAGATTTCGGCTTATGTTTCATCCAGCCCAGCCTTTTGCATGTACTCTGCATAGAAGTTAAATAAGCAGGGTGACAATATACATCCTTAACATACTCCTTTCCCTATTTGGAACCAGTCCATTGGTCCATGTCCGGTTCTGACTGTTGCTTCTTGACCTGCATACAGATTTCTCAGGAGACAGGTAAGGTGGTATGGTATTCCCAACTCTTGAAGAATTTTCCACAGTTTGTTGTGATCCACACATCAAAGGCTTTAGTGTAGTCAATGAAGCAGAAGTAGATGTTTTTCTGGAATTCTCTTGCTTTTTCTATGATCCAATGGATGTTGGCAATTTGATCTCTGCTTCATCTGCCTTTTCTAAATCTAGCTTGAACAACTGGATGTTTTCCGTTCATGTACTGTTGAAGCATAGCTTGGAGAACTTTTTTTAGGGGAAGCACACTGACTGAAACCACCCACTCTGACCAGGTACCACAGTAACCATTTGCATGAGTTGTTTTGTGACAGAAGGTCCTGGTAAGGAACATGGAGCTAATAATCCATCACCAACCGGGAGAGTTCAGGAAAGGTCAAAGGTGATACCACGTGTCTGACCACCTCCCAGAATCCTGCTTGCTGGCATCTACCTTGGCTGAAAGAGGGGCGCACCACCAGAAAGGACTCTGAGTCAGAATGATTGGCTAATGACAACGCAGAAGCTAATCCCATTACCAGAAAACCCTAAGTGTGAGCCACATGGCAGAGCAATTTTCCTAGGTTCCCTTACGTACTGCTCTCTGACCAGGCGTCCTTTCCCAATAAAATCTCTTGCTTTGTCAGCACATGTGTCTCCTCTGACAATTTTCGAGTGTTAGACAAGAGCCCACTTTCAGGCCCTGAAAAGGGTCCTTCCTGCAACAAATGGTGACTCTAGAGGGGAATCTTCTTCACTGCGACTGACATCCTGACCACTTGGGGTACTCAAGGACCAGCTTGCCCACCTATGGACCAGACCCAGCAGCCACAACTGGGATGTGTTTGTCCCTGGTCACCTCCTGAGGCAGATAGAAACTGGCCAGAGTGCCTCTACTGGTTAAGGAACAAGAGACTTTATTGACCTCACTCCCCTTCTTTCTGTCTTTCCTCTCCTTAACCCTTCCTATCCTATCCTACCCTTTTTTCTAGTTCTCCAGTCCAGAATGCAGGAATCTGGTCGAAGGGATTTCAGCCTGAGCTGAGGATTGGAGACTGATCACCTGCTCTTGGCAGAGAACTCAAATTCTTGTTCTGTTTTGGTCTGGTTTCTGGTTGGGCTGAGTTCCAGTCCTCCCTTCTCTGGAGGTCCAGGATAAAGGCCCATAATGCCTGTGTGTCTGCAGGTGGCAAGAGACGTCTGTAGGCCCACCCTTTTTGCCCTCCTCTCTCACCTCCTCACCCCTCTCCTTTCAACCTGGCTTCCTTTCCTCCCTTTGAAATCTTTGAAGATCTGAGATATTTTCATTTATTCTGTTAGTACTTGGACCTGAAGTTCTGTGTTTATAGGAGGTTTTCTGAGAGACAGTCATCTTGTATTTAAGGGATTAGCTTATGAGGACTGTCAGGTCTATGTGTGTGTTTTATATTCCTTGTTCTGTGTTGTGATTTATGATGGCCATTTTTCTTTGTGTGGCTACAATTTGGTTTAGACCTGCCGCCATTTTGTTAGAACTTGACTTTCTTTCCCTGTGCCTTGAGATCAGGGCTATCAGGAACACTTATCTAGACCATCTCTAACTCCTGCGACTGAGGGAAAATGGGAAGAAGCCTTTAAATTTTTTAATTATTCCAACTTTTAATTATAAACTAGTGAATCTTATATTGTAATATCTAATTCATGACTAGGGTTAGAAAATGAAGCTAGAGCTTGCCTTGTGTCTGTCTGAATATGTGTATGTCTCGGTATGTCTTTGTCTCTGGATAATATTTTTGAGATTAATTTGTAAATGAGCTCTATTTAATTGGCTTAAAGAGAGTGAAGTGAGATTTGCTCAGTTGTGTCCTACTCTTTTTCACCCCATGGACTATACAGTCCATGGAATTCTCCAGGCCTTTTTCATACCTTTTCTATTGAAAAAGGTATGGGTGGGTAGGAGTAGATAGTCATTCCCTTCTCCAGGGAAAAGAAAAGAAGCACTTACAAATGAAATAATTCTAAATTAAACAATGAATTCCAGGTTCATGTGAACTGGGAAATATTCAGTATTAAATTAATACCTGGTCACATAGACATGTCTTTAGAACCATCAATAAGTATAATTGTATACTTATTGTACACAATATATATATATTCTGTATACAGAAGTATAAAAGTACTTCTGTTGTACCTAGGTTTACTGGAAGTCAAATAAGACTGTATTCTGTTACAAATTTGTCAACAAAACATTTACTCTACCTCACTGTGGAAAATACTTTAGGGAAATTAAGATGTGTTTTCAGTAGAAAAAGATATGAAAAAATCACTGAAAAGAGTTATGCATGATTAGGATTTTCTAAAATTGGATTCCAATTAGTTGGATAAATGGATTTTGTTAGGATTAACACAGCCATAGGAAAACTGGTTCAAGCCAATGACATGCAAGATGGCAGAGTTGACTTTCACTACACCTTCTGCCTTGGTATATACATATGCCCATTGTGACATATCAGCAAGCTGAATGATAAACCCATCAGCATTGACTAAATCTGACTGTTCTAAATTGTGTTCATTTGGTTGGTTAAAGTACATGGGAAATATTATCAAATGACTAATAAATCCTCTCACATTACAAAGTATAGTAAATATTACTAATATAGATATCCTAGAAATTATATGGAGTTCCTAACATTCTGGTATGTCCTAGTATCCTAATGGGAAACCTGATGACTTTACAAAAGTTAAAAAGATGACTGAATGAACCAGCAAATATGCTTATAACTTTTATAGATTATATCTGAAAAATCACAGGTTTGAATTCTGGGAGTAGGGAAAACCTTCCTCTCAAACTAATTATGACAGTAATTTGGCAAAATTATACGTTATCAAGAAAACAATTATATTTTCTCTCTGACTCCTCCAGAGATCGGAAACTCTTAGGTTTCCAGTAACTTTATCAGATGAGTTAAGAAGGTTGTCTCACTAACACGTACAGAAATCTCAAGGAATTTTTTAGAGCTTGAAAAGGGAAACATTCACTCTGTTAGGCAAAATCTGTAATAAGCCTTTGGCATGACTTTCCTAGCCCTGGAAGGTTTTAATTTAAAAGTTCAGTCTGAGTCTCTGTAAAAGTTTCCACAAAGCAAAAAGGTCTATGATCAATTATGGTTCAATAAATCATCAGGCCAAGTTTTTTGAGACCAGACCTATATCACAAACAAGTCTTAATTTGGTTATATTTGGTAAAAATGATGGTGATTTTAGGGAAATAAAGATGTTTCAATGAATGTGAAATCCCAGTTTGTTAATGGAGGTCCGAATCTTATAAGACTCATTTCCTGGATAGTTCTTTGATGTTATGTGATATTAATGTAAAATTTAATTGAATTCTTAAAGAACACCCTAAGTTTGTTTCTGAAGCTTATCTCAGTCATCTATTTTTGTATAAATATCAGATGCCTCATGAGCTGCAACCAGGACTGGAAAAAGACATAATTTAAGGGACTGTCTCCAAGCTGGATGGAAGGACCTTTTTATTAGGTACTCTTAACTGGCTCATGCACAGTGAAATTGAAGGAAACCTGATTCTTAGATTAATTCCCACTTCCAAAGGCCCGTACACTGGACTGATCCATAGACAGGACATCTTAAAATGATGCTCAAACAGGAAAAACTGCACTACACCAAGATGGGAAGAAGACAACATCAGATGACATCACAGGTAGACAGCTTGCCCAAGATGCTGGACCTGATTTCTATGAGCATTTATAATGCATTCTTGACTTCTTAAATCTTTGCATATAAATCAAATGCTTTTCTATCATAGGCCTCATCCTATGCTAGTTTTAGAAATCAATCCAACTGTTGGGTTTGTGGCCAATTACCTGTGTCTAGTTCTGGGTTACCTTGGTGACTTTCTTTACTCCAATGTTCTAACTGGTTGGCCCTGAGAAAATTTACTTCAGAAAAAAAAATTATACTCCTATTCAAGTCACTATTGATATTACTACATGGGATCCCCTCACCTGGCCAATTAATAATGCCTGCTCTGACGCTGGCCATAAATTTGAGTTTTCTTCTATTAGTCAAGCTCAATCAGAGAAACAAGCAAAGTTTCAGCAAAGCAAAAAATCTCCCAAAATTGTGGAATGGATTTATATAGATAACATCAGGCCATGGCAATTTGGGTTTAAAGTCTCTTCTGTGTTGGAAACAATTAAATCATACTAAGGATAATCAGTCTAGTAACACTAGGAAACCGGGCTATGTGCCTTATAGACAGTGCCAATATATAATTTCCCTGAAAGATAAAGATTTGTACAGAACAGACTAAGTCAGATGACCTGGGATATACTGGGCTACATCTTATGGAAGTTCTTAGCTTAAGTCTTACTTAAGACTTTAATAATACTGCTGGCTGTGTTATTTGCATTTTGCCTTTTAAAAAAATTGCTGTTTCTTACACTGCCAAATGTGTGACTGAGGCCTCTGATAAAATAATAGAGTTCCATATGAGACTGATGATGGTAACAGTGTAACTCTAGATATGGGAAGAAGCAACAAGAGCAAGTGTATTCCTGCACCAAGAGGCTAATAAGACAGCTGGTTCAGAGAATTTTGGGTACTGTTTTATGGCCTAGTCCAGTAACAGCACATTGAGTGGCCTGTCAACAAAACCTTTGCCAGAAGCTGAGAATGGACATTCTCAGCACCGTGGGATGAAATGGTCATGAAATGCCCCCCCTCTAAATCATGGTCAAGTTTATGACCAAGAAGGGGCTCTAGCAACTGAAAACTGACACTTGTCATCTACCTCTGCAAAGATGAAATCATGGCCACTGCAGCTGCTGACCTTCAACACCCCTGAAAGAAGTTCAGGGTGAAAATCAGGAATGAGGCACTCTGTGCTCTGGGAAAAACTGGCAGAATAGGTCTTCAGATAGATAGACCTTTTCAGGAGAAGATTTTATGAGTCCCAATTCTTGCATCTTCTCATACCTAGAGAAACACTGACATCATTAATGGTCACATCTGCTTTGGCTACTAAGAATTGTACAATTAAAAGTCAAAATAGAATAGCTATGTCCAGACATCCAGGAAAATAACTAGGTGATACTATGGGTGTAATCTCAGACTAGACCTTGTATTGCTAAACACTTGAGTTTTCTGAGTCATGTCAGGCTTAGATGCCACCAGATATTCTAACAACAATGTCTGCTGGCAGCTAGTAACTGCAACATTACTTTTTATAAAACTAGGCAACTGGCTACCTGGCTGCAAGTCTCCCCAGAGTGCAAGGTTCTGACTGGGTTTCCGACCTATTTTTCTGAAAAGAAATGAAATTTATTTTGTCTATTAAAATCCCAACTGTCACTCCTCCAACTACTTCTAACTGGGTCTGTTACACCAAAATGCAAGACCAAGGGATTGAGATTTTAATCATAGAAGACCAGGAACACTTCCAACTCAGTGTCTATTCTCCAAGCTGAGGCAGTCCTATGCCCCATTTTGACAGAAACTTATCACAGTCATAGTTGCCCAGTTCCCTGAGTTAAAACTGTGCAGGATCCCTGGGACTCTGGAATACAGGTCTGTTCTGTGTTCTCCATTTCTTGTCTGTAAGACATAGGCTTCATTCAGCCTCCCTGACCTTCCCTGAGTTCCAAAGGATAGATTCAAACAGTTGCTTATTAGGGAAGGGAGAGGATACAGAAACAGAGGAGGAACAATCAAATGGTAATTCAGCCTTGAGGTGGGGTCCTGGTTCCTACTCAAGAAATATGCATAACAATATCTTTGAGTTCTTCTGCAGAACTGGGGCCCTCACTCAGGTGGAGCATGGTAACTTCAGGCTGAGCACAAGATTCCTGGAGCACAGCTCTGTTGTCTCACCACCAACTAATCAGAACAAAGCCACACACCCTGCAGCCCTAACTCCAAATGTTGCCTTCTGTTTCTGGGGCCCAGTGATCACCATCCTTTTAGGCCTCCTGCTTCGCCCCTGTCTATTTTGTCTTTGAGAGGGGCCAACAGTTTCAAACTAAGTTGCTGTTCCTACAAGGGTAAATACTGATTTCAGGCACGAATACCTCGATTAAGATCAAGTAGAGAGAGACTTCTGCTCTGCTAGGCAGGCCTATGCCCATCCACAGCATGAAGAAGTTACAGAAGAAAGAGACCTCTGCCCCTATTCCCAAGAAGTATCTTGAATGTGAAGTCTCTCAGGGGGGAGTTGTTAGGGGAAGCACACTCACTAAAATTGCCTACCCTGACCAGGCACCATAGTAACCATTTGCATGAGTTGCTTTAGGACAGGAAGTCCTGGTAAGGAACACGGAACTAATAAGCCACCACCAACTGGGAGAGTTCAGGAAAGGTCAAAAGGTGATACCACGTCTCTGACCACCTTCCAGAATCTTCCTTGCCGGCATCAATCTTGGCTGACCAAGCAGTGCACCACCAGGAAGGACTCTGAGTCATGTCGACCAAAAATAAGTTGTACAACTTGAGAGTTGTGAGTTAAGTTTAATTTGGTGCATAATGAGGACTGCAGCCCAGGAGGCAGCATCTCCAATAGCTCTGAGAGACTGCTCCAAAGCGGCAGTGGGGGAAAGTCTAAGGTTTTGGTGAAGGGGGAGCTCAATACCATGAAGCACTCAATTTACAAAAGGCTTTTTGTTAGTCATGAGGGTCTGATGTCACCATGAACAGATACAGTCCATGGGGTCGCAAAGAGTCGGACACCACTGAGCGACTTCACTTTCACTTTCTAGATATGAGGAGATGCAAGGATTGACGGCATATAATCTGTTCATAAAAACATCCAACTATCTAAAGACCTGTCCCACCAGATTCCCTGGAGCACAGATTGCCTCACTGCACCCTGAACTCCCTCGGGGATTGTTGAAGGCCAACAGCTACAGAGGCAGATGGCAGAGCACTTCATTGTTCAGTCCTTGGCATGCTCTTGGTAAGTGTCAATTTGTAGTTCACACGGCCCCCTTGTGGTCATAAATCCGACCATACTTTGGGGGGCATTTCATGACCTTTTTGTCCTGCGTTACTGGGAAAGCTTGTTCCCAGTTCTGAAGAAGGTTTTTGTCGATAAGACACTCAATGTGCTATTACTGGACTAGGTCTTACTAGTCAAAGATCTCTGGACACCTGTCTTCTAATTATGGTCCAGGAAAGTATTCCGTCTTGTTACATCTTTTCATACCTAGAGTTACACTATTACAGTCATTGATCATATATCAAGCTACACATTTGATCAAGTGCTTCAAGTCTAGTCATCATTTCTGTTGGAGGCTCAGTCATATACTTGGCAATACAAGAAATAATAACCTTGTGAAACAATAAAAATACAAATGATATAATTAATAACATTAGTGGAATTAAAAGTAAATATTTTAGTCATGAGCCTCCCACAGCAGTTTTTTTTTTTTTTTTTTAATGATCATCAAGACTGGGGAATGGGTCACTTAAAGGAGAAATCTGATTTTTCATGTAGTTCTAATGTGTTACATTAAAGGATTTATCAGGTACAAAAATATAGCATTCAGTTTGAATTATAGTACAGATATCTCCCTGAGATGCTGTAAGGTGTCAAGGGCCTTGCAGTTGGTTAGCACTGACTTTCTCATCATAGAGATATCAGAATTCAATAGGCTAATAGCCTGGTTACTATCATTTAAAGCTTATGAAAGTTGTTAAGGCTTAGATATGATCAACTACATCCTCCGACCCCATTGAAGGCACACACACACACATACACACACACAAGCTGCTAAACGGTCATACCATAGAATACAGATCTTTGACCCACTGAGATCATACCAGTGCTAGATTGGTTAGGGTTTCCTCTAATTTGTTAACATGTATGACCTTAAATTCATGGGAATGCCAGGCTACACCTTCGTATCCATCCCTGTAGATGTGAAGGCCATAAATTAGTGTTACAAATCCACTGACTCCGTACCAATAACTCTCTCTAAGGGTAATAATAGATATAGTTCATAAAGCACCCAGCTTTGTTTCTTAATTACCAGGTTGATCATTTTTATTATGATTTAATCCTTCCCAAAAAGGGTTAATATTAGGTTAATATGATTTAACCTAACCCCCCAAAATATCCTTTTCATTATAGGGGACTGGAATGCAAAAGTAGGAAGTCAAGGAACACCTGGAATAACAGGCAACTTTGGCTTTGGAATACGGAATGAAGCAGGGCAAAGACTAATAGAGTTTTGCCAAGAAAATGCAATGGTCATAGCAAACACCCTCTTCCAACAACACAAGAGAAGACTCTACACATGGGCATCACCAGATGGTCAACACCGAAATCAGATTGATTATATTCTTTGCAGCCAAAGATGGACAAGCTCTATACAGTCAACAACCAAAAAAAGACCAGGAGCTGACTATGGCTCAGATCATGAACTCCTTATTGCCAAATTCAGACTTAAATTGAAGAAAGTAGGGAAAACCACTAGACCATTCAGGTATGACCTAAACCAAATCCCTTATGATTATACAGTGGAAGTGAGAAATAGATTTAAGGGACTAGAGCTGATAGAGTGCCTGATGAGCTATGGACTGAGGTTCATGACACTGTACAGGAGACAGGGATCAATACCATCCCCCATGGAAAAGAAATGCAAAAAAGCAAAATGGCTGTCTGGGGAAGCCTTACAAATAGCTGTGAAAAGAAGAGAAGCGAAAATCAAAGGAGAAAAGGAAAGATATAAGTATCTGAATGCAGAGTTCCAAAGAATAGCAAAAAGCATTAAGAAACCCTTCCTCAGTGATGAATGTAAAGAAATAGAGGAAAACAACAGAATGGGAAAGACTAGAGATCTCTTCAAGAAAATTAGAGATACCAAGAAACATTTCATGCAAAGATGGGCTTGATAAAGGACAGAAATGATATGGACCTAACAGAAGCAGAAGATATTAAGAAGAGATGGCAAGAATACACAGAAGAACTGTGCAAAAAAGATCTTCACGATCCAGATAATCACGATGGTGTGATCACTGACCTAGAGCCAGATATCCTGGAATGGGAAGTCAAGTGGGCCTTAGAAAGCATCACTACAAACAAAGCTAGTGGAGGTGATAGAATTCCAGTTGAGCTATTCCAAATCCTGAAAGATCATGCTATGAAAGTGCTGCACTCAATATGCCAGCAAATTTGGAAAACTCAGCAGTGGCCACAGGACTGGAAAAGGTCAGTTTTTATTCCAATCCCAAAGAAAGGCAATGCCAAAGAATGCTCAAACTACCACACAATTGCACTCATCTCACACGCTAGTAAAGTAATGCTCAAAATTCTCCAAGCCAGGCTTCAGCAATATGTGAACCATGAACTTCCTGATGTTCAAGCTGGTTTTATAAAAGGCAGAGGAACCAGAGACCAAATTGCCAACATCCGCTGAATCATCAAAAATGCAAGAGAGTTCCAGAAAAGCATCTATTTCTGCTTTATTGACTATGCCAAAGCCTTTGACTGTGTGGATCACAATAAACTGTGGAAAATTCAAAAGAGATAGGCATACCAGACCACCTGACCTGCCTCTTGAGAAATCTGTATGCAGGTCAGGAAGCAACAGTTAGAACTGGACATGGAACAACAGGCTGGTTCCGAATAGAAAAAGGAGTACGTCAGGGCTGTATATTGTCACCCTGCTTATTTCACTTATATGCAGAGTACATCAAGAGAAATTGTGGGCTGGAAGAAGCACAAGCTAGAACAAGATGGCTGGGAGAAATATCAATAACCTCAGATATGCAGATGACACCACCCTTATGTCAGAAAGTGAAGAGGAACTCAAAAGTCTCTTAATGAAGGTGAAAGAGGAGAGTGAAAAAGTTGGCTTAAAACTCAACATTCAGAAAACGAAGATCATGACATCTGGTCCCACCACTTCATGGGAAATAGATGGTGAAACAGTGGAAACAGTGTCAGACTTTATTTTTCAGGGCTCCAAAATCACTGCAGATGGTGACTGCCGCCATGAAATTAAAAGATGCTTACTCCTTGGAAGAAAAGTTATGACCAACCTAGATTGCATATTCAAAAGCAGAGACATTACTTTGCCAACAAAGGCCTGTCTAGTCAAGGCTATGGTTTTCCAGTGGTCATGTATGGATGTGAGAGTTGGACTGTGAAGAAGGCTGAGCGCCAAAGAATTGATGTCTTTGAACTGTGGTTTTGGAGAAGACTCTTGAGAGTCCCTTGGACTGCAAGGAGATCCAACCAGTCCATTCTGAAGGAGATCAGCCCTGCGATTTCTTTGGAAGGAATGATACTAAAGCTGAAACTCCAGTATTTTGGCCACCTCATGCGAAGAGCTGACTCATTGGAAAAGACTCTGATGGTGGGAGGGATTGGGGGCAGGAAGAGAAGGGGACGACAGAGGATGAGATGGCTGGATGGCATCCCCGACTCAATGGACGTGAGTCTGAGTGAACTCCGGGAGTTGGTGATGGACAGGGAGGCCTGGCGTGCTGTGATTCATGGGGTCGCAAAGAGTTGGACACTACTGAGCGACTGAACTGAACTGAACCCTTCCCAACATAGAGGAGCTTTTAAACTTAAATGACCATAGCGTGCTGTTAACCATGTAGATCTACCCCATATTTGTGGGATTTTTCCTTTTCATAGATGAGAGGTTAATTTTTTTTATTGAGACTTAACTCATCACTCCATTTGAGTTTAAATGACCCTAAGAGAAATCTTAAATCTATGGCCAGGATCACAGCAGGTATTATTAACTGGCCAGATGAGAGAATCCCTTCTAGTAATATCATGAAGATAGAACAGGACTGAACACTCATCTAAAATAAATTTCCTTGTGAGTATCCCTAGAGAACAGAAATCCACCAAGGTAACCCAGAAGTACTAGACACAGGTAATTGGCCACAATCAAACAATTGGATTGCATTTTAAACTAGCATAGAATCATGTCCATGATAGAAAAATTTGATTAATAGGCATAGGTCCAAGGAATCAAGAAAACATTATAAATGATCATAAAAGTCAAATCAGCATCTTGGGCAAGCTGTCTACTTCTGATGTCATCTTTTTCTTAACCTAGTGTAGTGTAGTTTCCTCCTTTTGAGCATTGTTTTAATCTGAGTTTGAGGTCAGCAGGCCTCTCTATAGACCAGTATATGTCTTTTCGGATGAATCAGAGAGTTTGGACATGGGCTTTTGAGTACTTGCCCCTCTGGGGCCACCTAGGACATTCTCTCTTCTCTAGCAACAAACTAGAGGCATGTGTGCAACATGGCTCTGCCCAGGGAAGCCTCAGCATCTGAGGCTTTTATCGAGAACAGGTCCCATAGGGACATCATGCTCCATAACCAGACATGGCAAGTGAAACTCAGGATCCCAACAATGACACCAGATGCACATTATTGATGTTGATGTTTGTGCCAAGCAATCAGGTGAACAAAACATGATCATCAACCAATTAACATTAGAACATTCCCCCTGGGTTGACCAATAGTCAAATCATGGTTTCCAGTTCCCTTGACATACAAGGACCAAACAACCAGACCTGCTGTGTTAACACTTTCCTCACATTCACATATTTTATTTAATCCCCAACAGTCCCCTATTATATGGACTACCATATGAGTTAACTGATGCTCTGTATCATATAGTAAGATCACATCTAGCAATTGATTGAATCAAGATATGAATCTATGATTGACTTAAGTTCAAATTTTCATTATGCTGTACTGCCTTCTCACTTCCAGTTTCTGGAGTATGTGTTTATTCTCAGATCACCCAGTCCACTGGTATCAGCAAAGTCCTTACTTGACTTTTAATCAATCTGGACCATCCTCCTAACTTACCAGGAGCATATAAATATGTCTTGACTTCATTCACATCTGACTTCCCCATAACCTCTGCCTCCTCCACTGGTAGTCTCCTGGTGGGGTCTGTAAGGTCATCATGAAATTCACAGATGGCATGATATATAAAAGTTTTAAGAGGTAGAAAATGCATTTGAAAAGCATTGTGGTAGCTACAGACTTGATTTCCTACTGGTATTACATTTTTTGTGAAGATAAACTGCAAAGGGTTAGAATTGTTCTGGGATAGCCTGGTCTTTTTAAAATTCACAAATAGAAGCAAAAGTTCTGATGAAATTTTTATGGTTTAGTATGAAAAACAGTTCAAACAAAAAAGTAGGAGTATGAATGAACACCCATATAAACATTGCTCAGATTCAACAATTATCATCACATGGCCAATGTTGTTTCATTTAAACTACTATCCATTGCCCTCCCATTTATATCTCAAAAAAATAATAAATTTTAAAAATACATAAACACAATACTCCATGGGATCACAAAGAGTCAGATACGACTGAGTGACTGAACTTAACTGAACTGAAACACAATACTATTATCTCATATGAAACTTAATAATAATTCCTTAATATAAATTATCCAGTCTGTATGCAAATTTCCTCCATTTGCCTCATTTTTTTTAGTGGTTGCTTTGTTCAAATGATGTTAACCAGCATTTGACAGCATCTCAGTCTAAATTTTTTAAAAATTAAAATTTCATTGGGTAATCTGGCTTCATATTGTAAGATGATTTTGGAGTTTATCTAGGCTATCAGTAGCCAACGTCAAAACTGCATAGTTTTTCAGCTTAAATTCAACCGAAGTCTTGGTAGGCAAAATCAAATGACCTAAGCTTTCTTCTCTTTATCATTCTTAAGCTAAAGACTTGTAATACTTTAAAGGCTGGGAATATTAATATCTAATAAAAAGGACTAACTGCCAGTGACAACCAATGATAATGACATGTTAAACACAAGCTATGAGCATGAGTATGTATGTTGCTTTTTAAACCACACTTAATTATAGAGAAGGAGTCTACAGAATATTTGAAGCTCATTCAACGTGAAAAATTCTAGGTGCATTAGTATGGGGCTTCACACATAAAACCAATATAAAATATATAAAAAAGCATGTACCCTGAGTTAGAGAAGAAATTTTGCAAAAAAGAAAAATAATAATTTTTTTACCAGTCAAAGCTTCCACAAGTTAATACCTAAAACAACTCGTCTCACTTCAAAGGATAGTTTTTGACACTTCTTGGCAATGTCCTGGTTTAAGTAAGAGGACTCTGAATCTCTATTTCCTAGCCTTCTTGTAGCATTATCTTACCTGTCATGATATCTTTCTTCTGTCTGGCTCCCATTTTATATTTCCGGGTTCAGCAAGTATCAGGGCTGTATGTCAGTCAGTCCTTGGCTTCCTTACATTCCCGGCCACCAGGGGTCGCTGTGAAGCCAGTTTCAAACGTGGTCCTTCCCTCTAAGACCATCAGCGCTGTGTTTCCCTTTCATCCACATTCCTTACCTTCATCTCCAAAACTCATACCTTGTTCCTGTCTATGGAACTAAAATCGTTAGTTCTTCAGCCATGTCCAACTCTTTCTGGCTCCTTGGATTATAGCCCACCTTACTTCTCTATCGACGGAATTCTCCAGGCAAGAATCCTGGAGTAGGCAGTCCTTAATTTCTCTAGGGGATCTTCCAGACCCAGGGATCCAACTCAGGTCGCCAGCACTGCAGGCAGATTCTTTACCATCTGAGCTACCAGGGAAGCTCTGGGGTCACAGAGAGTCGGAGACGACTGAATGACTAACACAACGATAACAATGGAACTGAAATTATTTATATTTTGCTCCTTTTATTCAGTAAGTTCATTTCAGTTCAGTCGCTCAGACCTGTCCAACTCTTTGTGACACCTTGGACTGCAGCACGCCAGGCTTGCCTGTCCACCACCAAATCCAGGAGCTTACTCAAACTCATGTCCATCGAATGGGTGATTCCACCCCACCATCTCATTCTCTGTCGTCCCCTTCTCCTCCCGCCTTCAATCTTTCCTAGCATCAGAGTCTTTTCATGAGTCAGTTCTTTGCATCAGGTGGCCAACGTATTGGAGCTTCAGCTTCAGTATCAATCCTTCCAAGGAATATTCAGGACTGATTTCCTTTAGGATTGACTGGTTAGATCTCCTTGACTGGTTGAATCTCACTTTATTCAATAAAGTGCTTTCTAAAAACCTATCCCTTAAAAAAAGTGCAAAAATGCAGATTTCAAACATTTCCAACATGTATTTCTACATGAAATTCTATAAGCATGGAAGTACACAACATTGTAAATCAACTTTACTTCAATTAAATTTTTAAAAATTAAACTTTTAAAATTAAAAAAAAATTAAGAAATTATATATACAATGGAATATCACTCAGCTATAAAAGGAATGTATTTGAGTTAGTTCTAATGAGGTGGATGAAACTTGAGTTTATTATACAGAGTGAAGTAAGTCAAAAATAGAAAGACAAATACTGTATAGTAACACATACATGTGGAACCTAGAAAGATGGCACTGATGATCCTACATGCAGGGCAGCAAAGGAGACACAGATGTAAAGGACAGACTTTTGGACTCAGTGGGAGAAAGAGAGGGTGGGATAATTTGAGAGAACAGTATTGAAACATATACATTACCATATGTAAAATAGATAGCCAGTGTGAGTTTGAGGTATGAGGCATGGCCAGGGCACCTAAAGCAGGTGCTCTGTGACAACCTGGAGGGATGGAGTGGGGTGGGAGTTGGGAGGGGAGTTCAGGAGGGAAGGGACACAAGTATACTTTGGCCGATTCATGTTGCTATATGACAAAAACCATCACAATATTGTAAAATAATTATTCTCCAATTAAAATGAAGGCATAAATTTTTTAAAAAGAAATTATAGAAACATGTAGCTGAAAGGATGCTTAGAAATCCTCTCTTCTATCTCCTGTGGGGAGAGGGGGCTATGAAGAGCTGAAGGAATGCTCACTCCGCTAGAAGACCATGTTTTACCAGGCTAACAGGGTTGAGGATGCTAGCTCGCTGTGGCATGTGCCTGGTTGGCAGATCTTTAAGTGGCAACAGAGAAGTGCTACACCAGATGAGGGATATTTAAAAGTCTCCAGTTTTATCAACTCTCAAAATCCTCCAGTCCCTGCCACGTCGTGAAATTCCTAAGAATTAGAAGCAACAAAGGAAGGGAACTAGAAGTAGGAAGAAAGTTTTCTGAGAGCTTCAGTCAAATATCTCCTTAAGGGCAACCTATATCAGTTCAGTTCAGTTCAGTTCAGTCGGGCAGTCATGTCTGACTCTTTGCAACCTCATGAATCGCAGCACGCCAGGCCTCCTTGTCCATCACCAACTCCCGGAGTTCACTCAGACTCACGTCCATCGAGACAGTGATGCCATCCACCCATCTCATCCTCTGTCGTCCCCTTCTCCCCCTGCCCCCAGTCCCTCCCAGCATCAGAGTCTTTTCCAATGAGTCAACTCTTCGCATGAGGTGGCCAAAGTACTGGAGTTTCAGCTTTAGCATCATTTCTTCCAAAGAAATCCCAGGGCTGATCGCCTTCAGAGTGGACTGGTTGGATCTCCTTGCAGTCCAAGGGACTCTCAAGAGTCTTAGCCAACACTACAGTTCAAAACCATCAATTCTTCGGTGCTCAGCTTTCTTCACAGTCCAACTCTCACATCCATACATGACCAATGGAAAAACCATAGCCTTGACTAGACGGACCTTTGTTGGCAAAGTAATGTCTCTACTTTTCAATGTGCTATCTGTGTTGGTCATAACTTTGCTTCCAAGGAGTAAGCGTCTTTTAATTTCATGGCTGTAGTCACCATGTACAGTGATTTTGGAGCCCCAAAAAATAAAGTCTGACACTGTTTCCACTGTTTCTTCATCTATTTCCCATGAAGTGATGGGACAGATGCCATGATCTTCGTTTTCTGAATGTTGAGCTTTAAGCCCACTTTTTCACTCTCCACTTTCACTTTCATCAAGAGGGTTTAGTTCCTCTTCACTTTCTGCCATAAGGGTGGTGTCATCTGCATATCTGAGGTTATTGATATTTCTCCCAGCCATCTTGTTCTAGCTTGTGCTTCTTCCAGCCCACAATTTCTCTTGATGTACTCTGCATATAAGTGAAATAAGCAGGGTGACAATATACAGCCCTGACGTACTCCTTTTTCTATTCGGAACCAGCCTGTTGCTCCATGTCCAGTTCTACTGTTGCTTCCTGACCTGCATATAGGTTTCTCAAGAGGTAGGTCAGGTGTTCTGGTATTCCCATCTCTTTCAGAATTTTCCACAGTTTATTGTGATCCACACAGTCAAAGGCTTTGGCATAGTCAATAAAGCAGAAATAGATGCTTTTCTGGAACTCTCTTGCTTTTTCGATGATCCAGCGGATGTTGACAATTTGATCTCATGTTCCTCTGCCTTTTTTAAAACCAGCTTGAACATCTGGAAGTTCACGGTTCACATATTGCTGAAGCCTGGCTTCGAGAATTTTGAGCATTACTTTACCAGCGTGTGAGATGAGTGCAACTGTGTGGTAGTTTGAGCATTCTTTGGCATTGCCTTTCTTTGGGATTGGAATGAAAACTGACCTTTTCCAGTCATGTGGGCACTGCTGAGTTTTCCAAATTTGCTGGCATATTGAGTGCAGCACTTTCACAGCATCATCTTTCAGGATTTGGAATAGCTCAACTGGAATTCCATCACTTCCACTAGCTTTGTTCGTAGTGATGCTTTCTAAGGCCCGCTTGACTTCACATTCTAGGATGTCTGGCTCTAGGTGAGTAATCACACCATCGTGATTATCTTAGTCTTGAACATCTTTTTTGTACAGTTCTTCTGTGTATTCTTGCCACCTCTTCTTAATGTCTTCTGCTTCTGTTAGGTCCATTCCATTTCTGTGCTTTATCGAGCCCATCCTTGCATGAAATGTTCCCTTGGTATCTCGAATTTTCTTGAAGAGATCTCTAGTCTTTCCCATTCTGATGTTTTCCTCTATTTCTTTGCATTGATCACTGAGGAAGGCTTTCTTATCTCTCCTTGCTATTCTTTGGAACTCTGCATTCCGATGCCTATATCTTTCCTTTTCTCCTTTGCTTTTCACTTCTCTTCTTTTCACAGCTATTTGTAAGGCCTCCCCATACAGTCATTTTGGTTTTTTGCATTACTGTTCCATGGGGATGGTCTTGATCCCTGTCTCCTGTACAATGTCATGAACCTCCGTCCATATTTCATCAGGCACTCTATCTATCAGATCTAGGCCCTTAAATCTATTTCTCACTTCCACTGTATAATCATAAGGTATTTGATTTAGGTCATACCTGACCTCAATGGTCTAGTGGTTTTCCCTACTTTCTTCAATTTAAGTCTGAATTTGGCAATAAAGTGTTCATGATCTGAGCCACAGTCAGCTCCCAGTCTTGTTTTTGTTGACTGTATAGAGCTTTTCCATCTTTGGCTGCAAAGAATATAATCAATTTGATTTCGGTGTTAACCATCTCATGATGTCCATGTGTAGAGTCTTCTCTTGTTTTGTTGGAAGAGGGTGTTTGCTATGACCAGTGCATTTTCTTGGCAAAACTCTATTAGTCTTTGCCCTGCCTCATTGCATATTCCAAAGCCAAAGTTGCCTATTACTCCAGGTGTTTCTTGACTTCCTACTTTTGCATTCCAGTCCCCTATAATGAAAAAGACATCTTTTTTGGGTGTTAGTTCTAAAAGGTGTTGTAGGTCTTCATAGAACCATTCAACTTCAGCTTCTTCAGCATTACTGGTTGGGGCATAGCCTTGGATTACTGTGATATTGAGTGGTTTGCCTTGGAAACGAACAGAGATCATTCTGTCGTTTTTGAGATTTCAAAAGTACTGCATTTCAGACTCTTTTGTTGACCATGATGGCTACTCCATTTCGTCTGAGGGATTCCTGCCCGCAGTAGTAGATATAATGGTCATCTGAGTTCAATTCACGCATCCCAGTCCATTTCAGTTCGCTGATTCCTAGAATGTCGACATTCACTCTTGCCATCTCTTGTTTGACCACTTCCAATTTGCCTTGATTCATGGACCTGACATTCCAGGTTCCTATGCAATATTGCTCTTTACAGCATCGGACCTTGCTTCTATCACCAGTCATATCCACAACTGGGTATTGCTTTTGCTTTGGCTCCATCCCCTCATTCTTTCTGGAGTTATTTTTCCACTGATCTCCAGGCGCATATTGGGCACCTACTGACCCAGGGAGTTCCTCTTTCAGTATACTATCATTTTGCTTTTTCATACTGTTCATGGGGTTCTCAAAGCAAGAATACTGAAGTGCTTTGCCATTCCCTTCTCCAGTGGACCACTTTCTGTCAGACCTCTCCACCATGACCTTCCCATCTTGGGTGGCCCCACAGGCATCACTTAGTTTCATTGAGTTAGACAAGGCTGTGGTCCTAGTGTGATTAGATTGGCTAGTTTTCTGTGATTATGGGTTTCAGTGTGTCTGCCCTTTGATGCCCTCTTGCAACACCTACCATCTTACTTGGGTTTCTCTTACCTTGGAAAAGGGTTATCTCCTCCCTGCCGCCGCTCCTGACCTTGAACATGGAATAGCTCCTCTAGGCCCTCCTGCGCCTGCACAGCCACCGCTCCTTGGACGTGGGGTTGCTCCTCCCGGCCGCTGCCCCTGACCTTGGACGTGGGGTAGCTCCTCTCAGCCATTCCTGTGCCGTCACAGCCTGGCACTCTCTGCCACTGCGCTGACCTTGGACATGTGGTAACTCCTCTTGGCTGCCGCCCCTCGTACATGGGGTCCTCCTGGCTTCTTCCCCTGACCTCGGAAGTGGGGTAGCTCCTCTTGGCTGCGCTATGTGCCTGTGTGTTAAGGCTTAGATATGGTCAATTAAATCCTCCAACCCCATTGAAGGCACACACACACACAAGCTGCTAAATGGTCATACCAGTAGAATACAGATCTTTGACCCATTGACATCATACCAGTGCTAGATTGGTTAGGGTTACCTCTAACTTGTTAACATGTATGACCTTAAATTCCTGGGAATCCCAGGCTACACCTTCGTATCCATCCTTGTAGATGTGAAGGCCATGAACTAGTGCCACAAATCCACTGAGTTCCATACCAATCACACTCTCTAAGGGTAATAATAGACACAGTTCATAAAGCACCCAGCCTTGTTTCATAATAACCAGGTTGATCATTTTTAATATGATTTAACCCTTCCCAACGTAGAGGAGCTTTTAAACTTAAATGACCATAGTCTGCTGTTAACCATGTAGATCTACCCCATAATTGCGGGATTTTTACTTTTCATAAATGAGAGGTTAATTTTTTAATGGAGACTTAGCTTGTCACTCCCTTTGAGTTTAAATCACCCTAAGAGAAATCTTAAATCTATGGCCAGGATCACAACAGGTACTATTAACTGGCCAGGTGAGAGAATCCCATCTAGTAATATCATGAAGATAGAACAGGACTGAACACTCATCTAAATTTCCTTGTGAGTATCCCTAGAGAACAGAAATCCACCAAGGTAATCCAGAAGTACTAGACACAGGTAACTGGCCACAACCGAACAATTGGATTGCGTTTTAAACTAGCATAGAATCATGTCCATGATAGAAAAATTTGATTAATAGGCATAGGTCCAAGGAATCAAGAAAACATTATAAATGATCATAAAAGTCAGATCAGCATCTTGGGCAAGCTGTCTGCTTCTGATGTCATCTTCTTCTCATCCTAGTGTAGTGTGCTACTGCTGAGTCACTTCAGTCGTGTCCGACTCTGTGCGACCCCAGAGATGGCAGCCCACAAGGCTCCCCCGTCCCTGGGATTCTCCAGGCAAGAACACTGGAGTGGGTTGCCATTTCCTTCTCCAATCCATGAAAGTGAAAAGTGAAAGTGAAGTCGCTCAGTCGTGTCCGACTCTTAGCAACCCCATGGACTACAGCCTACCAGGCTCCTCCATCCATGGGATTTTCCAGGCAAGAGTACTGGAGTGGGTTGCCATTGCCTTCTCCCTCGTGTAGTATAGTTTCCTCTATTTGAGCACTGTTTTAAGGTGATTTTGAGGTCAGCAGGCCTCTCTATAGACCAGTCCAGCTTAGGGGCCTTTTGGAAGTGGGAGTTAACCCAAGAGTCAATTTCCCTTCAATGTCACTGGGCATGAGCTAGTTAAGAGTTCCTGATGGAAAGGTACTTCCATCCAGGCTGGAGACAGTTCTTTAAATTATATCTTCTTCCAGTCTTGATTGAAGGTCATGTGTGAGGCACCTGAGCTTCATTTAAAGACAGATTACTGAGATTAGCTTCAGAAACAACCCTAGAGTGTCCTTTAATAATTCAATTTTATGTTAATATACCCTAACAGCAAAGAACCACCAAGGAAATGAGTCTTAGTAGATACAGACCTCCATTAACAAACTGGGATTCAACATTCATTGAAACATCTCTTTCTACCTGAAATCACCATCATTTTTACCAAATATAACCCAATTGAGACCTGTTTGTAATATGGGTTTGCTCTCAATAAACTTGGCCTGATGACTTATATAACCATAATTGGTCATAGACTTTTTTGCTTTGCTGAGACTGTTATAGCGTCTCAGACTGAACTTTTAAAATAAGAGCTTTCAGGGCTAGGAAAGTCATGCCAAAGGCTTATCACAGATTTTGCCTAACAGATCTAAGTAAACTCCTCCCTTCTCAAGGTCTCCAAAATTCCTTGAGATTTCTGTACCTGTTATTGAGATAATCTTCCTAACTGATCTGATAAATTTACTGGAAACTAAAGGTTTCCAAGCTCTGGAGGGTTCAGATAGAGAGAAAATATTAAATGTTTCAATTTGTTTATAAAATATAATTTTACCAAATTACTGTCATAATTCGAGGGGAAGGTTTCTTTACACCTGGAAAACACAGATTCAAATCAGTAATTTTTTCAGAGAGAAACCATAAAACTTATAAGCATATTCACCAGTTCATTCAGTCCTTTTGTTAAACTTTGTGAAGTCATCAGTTTTCTATTAGAATTTTTACACAGTTCAGAAACTGGTATTTATCCAAAAGTCCTTTTTATAAATCTTCTTGAAGAGGCAAAACTTGGTTAGTGCTATGACAATATTTTGAGATAGTAACTAGAATTATGCCTGGTAACATTTTACCCAAACATATCAGAATTTTAGGAACTTTGTACAGTTTCTAGTGTATCTATATTAATAACATTTACCATACAATATAACCTGAGACTTATTGCTAACTTGAGAATACCTTCCATGTAATTCTATATACAAAATGAACCTATTAGTGTAATATCTCTCTTTGGGATGTTTCAGGGGCCCTCTGAAGCATCCCAAAGTTAGCTAGAAATCTTCTTCATTAGAATGATTTAGGAAGTTTTGTGAATAAATATCAAAAAGTTTTAGAACACTTAGTCAGATGGGATTATAGGTCAGTGTGAAACAATACTTAGCGAAAACTTAGCCAAAGTAACAATAAGGGATTTCAGAACAGATCATTTAAGAGATAAAGAAACTTAAATCTATGATCAGTTCAGTTCAGTTCAGTCACTCAGTGTCCATCTCTTTGAGACCCCATGAACTGCAGTGCACCAGGCCTCCCTATCCATCACCAACTCTTGGAGTCCACCCAAACCCACGTCCATTGAGTCGGTGATGCCATCCAACCATCTCATCCTCTGTCATCCCCTTCTCTTCCTGCCCTCAATCTTTCCCAGCATCAGGGCCTTTTCACACCAGGTGGCCAAAGTATTGGAGTTTCAGCTTCAACATCAGCCCTTCCAATGAACACCCAGGACTGATCTCCTTTAGGATGGACTGGTTGGATCTCCTAGCAGTCCAAGGGACTCTCAAGAGTCTTCTCCAGGGGGCAGTTCTAGGATGGCGGAGGAATAGGATGGGGAGGCCACTTTCTCCCCCACAAATTCATCAGAAGAACATTTGAACACTGAGTAAATTCCACAAAACAACTTCTCAATGCCGGCAGAGAACATCAGGCACCCAGAAATGCAGACCATTGTCTTCCAAAGGAGGTAGGAAAATATATAAAAGAAAAAAAGTGAGACAAAAGAGGTAGGGACAGAGCTCCATCCTGGGAAGGGAGTCTTAAAAAAGAGAAGTTCCAAACACCAGGAAACACTCTCACTGCCGAGTCTGTGGTGAGCCTTGGAACCACAGAGGGCAACATAACTGGGAGGAAAAATAAATAAATAATTAAAACCCACAGATTATGTGCCCAACAGTAACTCCCCCAGCAAAGAAGTAGTACAGACGCCTGCATTTGCCACTAGCAAGGAGGGGCTGGGCAGGGAGGCGTGGGCTGCATTGCTTAGAGTAAGGACCGGGCCTGAATACCCCGAGGGCAATCTGAGGGAACTAACTTGGGCTAGCAAACCAGACTGCAGGATAGCCACCACGTGAAAAGCCCTAACCTAAGACACTGCCAGGCCTGCTCACAGAACAAAGGACTGAGCAGAGCTAACAGGCTGTAGACCATCCCCCTCTGGTGACAGGGAGCCAGAGCCAGAAAGGGGCAATCGCGGCCCCAGAGAGGCATTATCTACCAAACTGCAAGCAGGCTTCGTTGCTAATTAAGACATCTTGGGATTCTGGACGATCAACATCCGCCTGAGAAGGTGCACCAGTTGTACACCCTGAAAACCAAGCAGCAGGAACGGGGGAGGCGATAAGTCGCAGCGACCGCGCTCGGCAAACACCTGGTCACCTGAGCTGCTCGGACCTGGGAAGGGCACAAAACACAGGCCCAACTGACTCTGCGCTTCTGAGGACTACCTGAGTACCTGAACCTGAGCGGCTTAGACCTGGGAAGTGCAAACAACCCACTGCTGGCCTCAGACAGTTCCCGGCAAGCAACTTAGAGCCTAAGCAGTGTTGACAGGGAAAGCACAGACTCCGTGAGCGGGGGCAAACCCAGTGTGGCTGAGACACTGCGAGCACACACCAGTGTTATTTGTTTGCAGCGTCCCTCCCTCCCCACAGCACGACTGAACAAGTGAGCCTAAAATAGTGTCCACCACCTCCCCTTGTGTCAGGGGGCAAATTAGCCACTGAAGAGACCAGCAAACAGAAGAAGCTAAACCAGAGGGAACCTCCTTGGAAGTGACAGGAGCAATAGATTAAAACCCTGTAGTTAACACCAACTACATAGGAAGGGGCCTATAGATCTTGAGAAATATAAGCCAGATCAAGGAACTATCCGAAGATGAACTGATCCCACACTGCCCACAACAACAGCAGAGAAAGTCTTAGATATATTTTTACTATTTTTACTATCATTCTTTATTTTTTATTAATTTAAAAAAATTTAAGTCCTCTATTACTCCTTTAATTTTCATTTTTATAACCTACTATTACTTTGCAAAAAAAAGACACCTTATTTTTTAAAACAAACTTCATATATATTTATATTTTATAATTTGTGTGACTTTTTTCCCTTTAATATTGTATTTTTGAAAATCCAAACTCTAGATTTTTAATCTGTGCTTTTTGGTGTTTGTTATCAATTTTGTACCTTTAAGAACCTAATCTTCAGTACCCATTTTTACTTGGGAGCAAGATTACTGGTTTGACTGCTCTCTCCCCCTTTAGACTCTTTTTCTCCACCAGGTCGCCTCTATCTCCTTCCTCCCCCTTCTCTTCTCTACCCAACTCTGTGAATCTCTTTGTGTGTTCCAGATGGTGGAGAATACTTAGGGAACTGATTACTGGCTGGATCTGTCTCTCTCCTTTGGATTCCCCCCTTTATCCTCCTCGCCACCTCTGTCTCCTTCCTCCCTCTTCTCTTCTCTGTATAACTCCGTGAACATCTCTGAGCAGTCCAGACTGTGGACCGCACATAAGGAAGTGATTACTGGCTAGCTTGCTCTCTCCTCTTTTGATTCCACTGCATCTCATTCAGGTCACCTCTATCTCCCTCCTCCCTATTCTCTTCTCCATATAACTCTGTGAGCCTCTCTGGGTGTCCCTCACTGTGGAGAAACTTTTTCATCTTTAACCTAGATGTTTTATCAATAGTGCTGTATAGATGGAGAAATCTTGAGGCTACTGTAAAAATAAGACTGAAAACCAGAAACAGGAGGCTTAAGTCCAAATCCTGAGAACACTAGAGAACTCCTGACTCCAGGGAGCATTAATTGACAGGAGCTCATCAAATGCCTCCATACCTACACTGAAACCAAGCACCACCCAAAGGCCAACAAGTTCCAGAGCAAGACATACCATGCAAATTCTCCAGCAGCACAGGAACACAGCCCTGAGCATCAATATACAGGCTCCCCAAAGTCATTCCAAACCCATCGACATCTCATAACTTATTACTGGACACTTCATTGCACTCCAGAGAGAAGAAATCCAGCTCCACCCACCAGAACACCGACACAAGCTTCCCAAACAAGGAAACCTTGACAAGCCACCCATAGAACCCCACCCACAGTAAGGAAACTCCACAATAAAGAGAACTCCACAAACTGCCAGAATACAGAAAGGCCACCCCAAATACTGCAATATAAACAAGATGAAAAGACAGAGGAATACCAAGCAGGTAAAGGAACAGGATAAATGTCCATCAAACCAAAAGAGAAAGAATGTCCATCAAACCAAAAAAGAGGAAGAGATAGGGAATCTACCTGGTAAAGAATTCCCAATGATGATGAGAAAATGATCCAAAATCTTGAAAAGAAAATGGAATCATAAATAAATAGCCTGGAGACAAGGATTGAGAAGATGCAAGAAAGGTTTAACAAGGACATGGAAGTGTCATGCGAGTGTATGTTCCTCGGTTCTTTGTCTCGTCACAACAAAGATTTGGAGCAACAGACATTAAAGCCCTCAGCGCGTCACAGCTCTCGGGTCTTGGACAAACCATGCTACAGCTCTTAGACAAATCAGTGTTACAGCTCCATTTTATTTAGAAGATAGCAGGAGAATCCAAGACTCGAAGAGAAGAGAGTGGAGGAGCACATGCACGCGCGCGCGAGAGAGTCCGTGAGAAAGCATTTTGGCTCCTCCTTTTATACGTTTTTTCCTCTACCTGGGCCTGCCCTATGCAAATTGGGCTTAGCCAGGAGTGCTGTTTGTTCTGCCTGAAGTCTTCACTCTGGTCCTCGGACCTTCCTTTGACCTTGTCTTTTAGTCACCGCCATTTTGGACTCCTTTTCCCTATTCTACCTACCTAACATTCCCCCTTCAAGAGATGGGAGGCCCAATTTTTTGGGAATAGGGGCGTTGAGGTCTTTCTGGCTACTTCCTGCTGAACTGGGACGGTGAGGGGCATTGGGCCTCCCCCTCTTGCTAGTCTCAAGCCTCAGAGTCCTTATAGCGGTGTCCAAGGGTGTGTGATATTTTCCGTGGTCAGCTGTAGTTTTATATCTTTGTTGAACTGGCACTGCATGTTGTAGCTGGTTGACCTGGGCAGAGACAAAACAGGTTAGACAATTGACAGTACATGGAATAATCATAGGCATCATCAATATAACATAACAAGGACTAGTAGGGACATTGGTCAATTTTAAATTCACATCGCCAGGATAGCTCAAGTCCCTCCTTGTTCAGGGATCAAAAGATTTATCTCCTGTCTGTCTTGGAGTACAATCTCTGTCAAACTGTGTTGGCTCCTTAGAGTTATCCTGAGAAATCTTATCCCCAGAAACCAGATTTTGGGGGTGTTCATTAGAATGACACTCATTGGTAGTCCTGAATAGGTATCTGAGAGCTCCCAGGGGCTCACAGGTGTATTGAGTGTCTTCTGTTTGATTCCACGGCTTGACTCATGAGTAGTGAATCCAGGAGTCATGTCCTGGTACCTTGACTGCTGTGGAGGTAGAAAGTATTACAGGGTAGGGGCTCTTCCATGTGGACTGGAGTTGAGCCTTTGGGGACCCATCTTTCCAGACTTTAATTAGGACTTGAGTTCCTGGAGCATATAGTGGTGACTCTTTAGAATCTTTTGGGTCCTGGTTCATACCCCACAAGCGTATATCCTGTTGGAATTGCCCAGTGGCTATGGTATAAGACTGGAGGGTCTGAACCTCTGGATCTAGGAAGAGGTCATTGACATAAACAAAAGGTCTCCCATATAGCATCTCATAAGGACAAAGACCAACCTGTTCCTTAGGGACAATGCGGGTATGGAGGAGAGCTATTGGTAAAGCCTCCTTCCATCCCTGGGAAGTCTCCTGGGTTATTTTTTTATCGCTGATTTTAAGAATTGATTGGCTCTTTCTATTTTTCCTGAAGATTGAGGCCTCCAGGCACAATGGAGATAATAAGTAATGCCCAATGCTTTTGAGACTCCTTGGGTGACCTTAGAAGTAAATGATGTCCCATTGTCAGTTTGTAATGACCGGGGCAGACCAAATCTTGGAATGATTTCATGGAGCAGTTTTTTTAACACCTCCTCAGGCTTCTCGGTCCAGGTGGGAAAGCCTTCAATCCATCCTGTGAATGTATCTCTCATAACTAATAGGTATTTATACCCTTGAGAAACTGGCATCTGGGTGAAGTCCATCTGCCAGTCCTCTCCTGGGTAGGCCCCACATCATTGGATGGTCTGGGCCAGCTGGGGTCTTCGAGCTCATTGGGGGTTGTTTAATTGGCAAGTGGGACAAGAGGAGACCACCTGTCTTATAGTTGTTTGGAGGCCTGTTCCTCTGAAGGACCTTTCTAGTAATCTTTGGAGGGCCTTTTCTCCTAAATGAGTAGTGGCATGTAAGGAGTTAACCAACTTCCATTGGAGGTTTCCAGGCAGAAAAAGGAGTCCCTCCTTTTGGAACCATCCCATATGATCTTCTTGAAAGCCCTCGCTCTTAGCTTTAAGAGTCTCACCTTCAGTATATGAAGGAGTTTCTGGCAAATTAGTCTGTGGAACTAAGGTGGCAATCTCTATTAGGTCATGGTTCTGTAATGCTGCTCTCTTAGCTGCCTGATCAGCTGCTTGGTTCCCTCGTGCCACTTCTGTGTTCCCTTTTTGGTGTCCTTTACAGTGGGAGACTGAAACCTCAGTGGGCAGATGGACTGCCTTCAAGAGTTGAAGAATCTGATCACCATATTTGATTGGGGACCCTTAGGTGGTCAAGTGGCCCCTTTCTTTCCAAATAGTCGCATGTGCATGTAGCACCAGAAAGGCATACTTGGAGTCAGTGTAAATGGCTATTCTTTTTCCTTTTCCCAGCTCTAAAGCTCGAGTCAGGGCTATGAGCTCAGCTAATTGGGCTGAAGTACCTGGTGGCAGAGGCTTAGCCTCTATGGTCTCAAAATTGGAGACTACTGCATACCCGGCTCTTCTTTTTCCATCCAAGACAAAGCTGCCTCCATCAGTGTACCAGATTTCCTCAGGATTGGTCAGAGGATCTTCTGACAATCCCTCTCGGGGTATTGTCCAGTGGTCCAAGGTTTCTAGACAAGAGTGAAAGGGGAGAGAGCCCTCGGGGGATAGGCAGGAGGGTGGCTGGGTTAAGAACCTCACAAGGGGATATAGTGAGGCCTGGGTTTTCCATCAGCATTACTTGATATCTGAAGATTCTTTGATCAGACATCCATAAATGGCCTCTCCCATTTAGGAGTTGTTTTACCTGGTGGCTGGTAAAAATAGTTAGTTTGCCCCCAAAGGAGAGTTTTAAAGCATCTTTTATCATGATTGCAATAGCTGCAAGATTTCGAAGGCAGGGGGGCCAACCTCGGGAAGTTGGATCGAGCCTCTTGGATAAGTAAGCTACAGGCTGGGGCTCAGATCCCAACCTTTGAGTTAACACTCCCAAGGCTATTCCCTCTCTTTCATGGACATAAAGTTGGAATGCTTTTTCTGGGTCTGGCAACCTCAAGTCTGGTGCCTGAGTTAAGGCCTGTTTTAGTGTAGCTCTGCCTTCTTTTGAGGAGTTCCCCACATCAGTGGGATTGAATCATCTCGTCCCTTTAAGCTTTCATATAAAGGCTGGGCAATTAGACCATAATTGGGTATCCAGATTCTACAATAACCAGTTAGCCCTAGGAAAGCTCGCAATTGTTTTCGAGTCATGGGGGAGGGCAACTGGAGGATTCCTTGTACCCGATCAGAGGACAGCCTCCTGGACCCGTGCATAATCTGAACTCCCAGGTAAGTGACCTTTGTCTCCACCATCTGTGCCTTAGCACGGGAGACTTTATATCCCCTTTCTGCCAAGCTTAGAACCTGAATTGCATGTCAATGGGCACTTTTCTCATCTGGAGAGCAGATTAGTAGGTCATCTACGTATTGTAATATTTTCCCATTAGGTCCCAGGTCCAGATCTAGGAGGTCCTGGGTAAGGGCCTGTCCAAACAGGTGGGGGCTATCTCTGAACCCCTGAGGTAATACTGTCCAAATCATCTGTTGGTGTTTTTCTCCTGGGGCCTCCCACTCAAAGGCAAAAGGTATTGGGATTCTTTAGCCAGTGGTATGCAAAAAAATGCATCTTTGAGATCCAAGACTGTAAACCACTTGGCACTGGGTGGGATTTCTCCCAAGATTACATAGGGATTGGGTACTGTGGGGTGGAGGGGGACTACAGCTTCATTTATGATCTGGAGATCTTGAACCAGTCGCCAGGTTCCGTCTTTTTTCTTTACTGAGAGGATTGGGGTGTTACATGGCGAACTGGTGGGGACCAATAGCCCACAAGCAAGGAATTTATTTATTAAAGGCTGTAGTCCCTCCCGAGCCTCTATTTTGAGATTGTTTCCAATTAGGAAACCGAGTGGGATCTCGGAGGACAATGATGACCGGTTCAGCTTGGTGGGCTCGTCCAGGAATCCCCTGGTCCCACACCTGGGGGTTAATTTTGTCTTCCCGTAGTTTTTGGTCCCTCTATATTGAAGGTGTAATGGGTTCTTCAGTAGTAACCAGGAGCTGTAGAGCTCTAGGGGCTGAAAAACCTCCCATCACAAGGGTGGTCCCCAGTTTAGTGAGTATATTTCTTCCCAATAAGGGGGTAGGACACTCAGGGACCACCAGAAACTGGTGGGAAAATATTTGTCCATCCCAGCAACAAAGAAGTGCTTGGGTGAATCTTTTAGTAGTTGCTTTTCCTGTAGCACCCAAAATGGTACAGGTTTGGGAAGAGAAGGCTCCAGAGTAGGAGATCAGGACAGAGTAGGTAGCCCCTGTGTCAACCAAGAAATTCTCGGACCTACCTGCCACATCCAGTTGCACCCTTGGCTCCAGCCCCGTGATGGTTATCTGTGACAGGCGGGCTGGCTGGAGCAGGCCGCTTCAGTCCTCTTGAACCATCGTGAGGGTAGGCTTGGCACTTGACCTTGAGGCTCTTGGGTCCCGAGGGCAGAGTGCCGCCCAATGTCCCAGTTGATGGCACTTGTGGCAAGCCGTTCTAGGAGACTTGTCACAGTTTGGACACTCTTTGGCCCAAAGCCTTGCCTGTCTACAGATCAGGCATCTGTCTCGTGTCTTGTCCCTCAAGGACTCGGGGTTTGCCATCAGGCTTCTCTGGAGGGCGGCCAGCATCTGGGCATGCCTTGTCTCTTTCTTTCTCTCCTTTCCTGGGCCTTGGCCTCCTTCTCCTGTTCCCTGTTATAAAAGGTATTGGTGGCTGTCTGGACCATCTCATCTAAAGAGGCAGCAGGGTCCTGCTGTTGTAGCTGCTGTAACTTAATTCTGATATCTGATGCACATTGGGACAGGAATTTGTCCTTTAAAATCACCCGTCTCTCGTAAGAGTCTAAGTCCAGGTTGGTAAACTTTTGGAGTGCCTCTTTTAGCCTCTCCAGAAAGGCAACGGGGTTCTTGTTGGGCTCCTGAGTTATTGCTGAGACCCGGGCATAGCTAATTACTTTTTGTTGGGCTACTTTCAGTCCTGCCTTCACACAGATTAGAAAATGATCTCTTTCCCAGATGTGCTCAGGGTCATTATAATTCCAATTAGGATCGGAGGAGGGGACTGCAGTTTCCCCTTCTGAGTATCTATCACTCGACATGTGGAGCCCTGTTGCATACCTCCGGGCTTCCTTTAAGACCCTGGTATGTTCAGGATCAGATAAAGTTTTACTAAATATGACCATGATGTCTTTCCATGTCAAGTCAAAGGCCAAGGTAATATGTTGGAATGTATCTATATATTTGCCCGGGTCATCTGTATAGCTTCCCAGGTCTTGTTTGATCTGCCTTAGTTCTAAGAGGGAGAAGGGCTTATGGACCCGGGTTGGTCCAGATTCTCCTCCAGTTTTAACTAAGGGACATACTCAAGCTGTCTTTTGTGGAGGAGGTGCTCCCGGATATGGAGGCACATTTGGGTACGAGGAAGGAGCACCAGGCAACTCGGGAGCTGTGGGAGGTGAGCCTACACGAGGGGGTTCTTTTTCTTGGTTGCCTGTGCCTAACACCATTTGCCTAGTGGGCTCACTTTTAGGGCATACTACAATCCCATACTTAAGACAGAGTTCCTTCATATCTCTTAGTCGGAAGAAAATTTGGATATAGGGGATCTCTGTCCATTTCCCTTGTCTTTTGCAGAATAATTTTAATTGCAGGATGGGATTGTAATTTAGACAAGGCTGTGGTCCTAGTGCGATTAGATTGACTAGTTTTCTGTGAGTAACGTTTCAGTGTGTTTGCCCTCTGATGCCCTCTTGCAACACCTACCGTCTTACTTGGGTTTCTTTTACCTTGGGCGTGGGGTATCTCTTCACGGCTGCTCCAGCAAAGCACAGCCATTGCTCCTTACCTTGGACGAGGGGTATCTCCTCACTGCCGCCCTTCCTGACCTTCAATGTGGGATAGCTCCTCTAGGCCCTCCTGTGCCCGCGCAGACATGGCTCCTTGGATGAGGGGTTGCTCCTCCCCACCACCACCCTTGGCCTCGGGCTTAGGGGCGTGGGGTAGCTCCTCCCGCCCGTCGCCCCTGGCCTCGGGCATGGGTTGCTCCTCCCGGCCACTGCCCCTGGCCTTGGGCGTAGGGTAGCTCCTCTTCCAACAACACAAGAGAAGACTCTATACATGGACATCACCAGATGGTCAACACCAAAATCAGATTGATTATATTCTTTGCAGCCAAAGATGGAGAAGCTCTATACAGTCAGCAAAAACAAGACCAGGAGCTGACTGTGGCTCAGACCATGAACTCCTTATTGCCAAATTCAGACTTAAATTGAAGAAAGTAGGGAAAACCACTAGACCATTCAGGTATGACCTAAATCAAATCCCTTATGATTATACAGTGGAAGTGAGAAATATATTTAAGGGACTAGATCTGATAGATAGAGTGCCTGATGAATTATGAAATGAGGTTCATGACATTGTACAGGAGACAGGGATCAAGACCATTTCCATAGAAAAGAAATGCAAAAAAAAAAAAAAAAAGAAAGAAAAGAAATGCAAAAAAGCAAAATGGCTGTCTGGGGAGGCCTTACAAATAGCTGTGAAAAGAAGGGAAGTGAAAAGCAAAGGAGAAAAGGAAAGATATAAACATCTGAATGCAGAGTTCCAAAGAATAGCAAGAAGAGATAAGAAAGCCTTCATCAGCAATCAATGCAAAGAAATAGAGGAAAACAACAGAATGGCAAACACTAGGGATCTCTTCAAGAAAATCAGAGATACCAAAGGAACATTTGATGCAAAGATGAGCTCGATAAAGGACAGAAATGATATGGACCTAACAGAAGCAGAAGATATTAAGAAGAGATGGCAAGAATACACAGAAGAACTGTACAAAAAAGATCTTCATGACCCAGATAATCATGATGGTATGATCACTGACCTAGAGCCAGACATCATGGAATGGGAAGTCAAGTGGGCCTTAGAAAGCATCACTACGAACAAAGCTAGTGGAGGTGATGGAATTCCAGTTGAGCTATTCCAAATCCTGAAAGATGATGCTGTGAAAGTGCTGCACTCAATATGCCAGCCGATTTGGAAAACGCAGCAGTGGCCACAGGACTGGAAAAGGTCAGTTTTCATTCCATTCCCAAAGGAAGGCAATGCCAAAGAATGCTCAAACTACCACACAATTGCACTCATCTCACACGCTAGTAAAGTAATGCTCAAAATTCTCCAAGCCAGGCTTCAGCAATATGTGAACCATGAACTTCCTGATGTTCAAGCTGGTTTTAGAAAAGGCAGAGGAACCAGAGATCAAATTGCCAACATCCACTGGATCATGGAAAAAGCAAGAGAGTTCCAGAAAAGCATCTATTTCTGCTTTATTGACTATGCCAAAGCCTTTGTGTGGATCACAATAAACTGTGGAAAATTCAAAAGAGATGGGAATACCAGAAAACCTGAACTGCCTCTTGAGAAATGTGTATGCAGGTCAGGAAGCAACAGTTAGAACTATACATGGAACAACAGACTGGTTCCAAATAGGAAAAGGAGTTCGTCAGGGCTGTATATTGTCACCCTGTTTATTTAACTTATATGCAGAGTACATCATGAGAAATGCTGGGCTGGAAGAAACACGAGCTGGAATCAAGATGGCTGGGAGAAATATCAATAACCTCAGATATTCAGATGACACCACCCTTATGGCAGAAAGTGAAGAGGAACTCAAAAGCCTCTTGATGAAAGTGAAAGAGGAGAGAGAAAATGTTGGCTTAAAGCTCAACATTCAGAAAATGAAGATTATGGCATCCAGTCCCACCACTTCATGGGAAATAGGTGGGGAAACAGTGGAAACAGTGTCAGACTTTATTTTTCTGGGCTCCAAAATCACTGTAGATTGTGACTGCAGCCATGAAATTAAAAGACGCTTACTCCTTGGAAGGAAAGTTATGACCAACCTAGATAGTATATTGAAAAGCAGAGACACTACTTTGCCAACAAAGGTTCGCCTAGTCAAGGCTATGGTTTTTCCTGTGGTCATGTATGGATGTGAGAGTTGGACTGTGAAGAAGGCTGAGCGCCAAAAATTGATGCCATTGAACTGTGGTGTTGGAGAAGACTCTTAAGAATCCCTGAGTCCCTTGGACTGCAAGGAGATCCGATCAGTCCATTCTGAAGGAGATCAGCCCTGGGATTTCTTTGGAAGGAATGATGCTAAAGCTGAAACTCCAGTACTTTGGCCACCTCATGTTAAGAGTTGACTCATTGGCAAAGACTCTGATGCTGGGAGGGATTGGGGGCAAGAGAAGGGGACAACAGAGGATGAGATGGCTGGATGGCATCACTGACTCGATGGACGTGAGTCTCAGTGAACTCTGGGAGCTGATGACGGACAGGGAAGCCTGGTGTGCTGCGATTCATGGAGTTGCAAAGAGTCAGGCATGACTGAGCGACAGAACTAACTAACTGAACTAATATAACAATCAAGTATCTTGCCTGAGGACAGTCTCTGGATTATACTTTCTGGCTAATTCTGTTATCTTAAAATGTAAATTATGGGAGTAGGTCTGGTGAGGTCTTTACAACCTCCACACATTCTTTGGATTCATTGGAGAGTATATAACTTCATTGTTAACACAAGCAAGGGGGTACTCTTTCTGCCCCCTTCTGATGCCTATGTCAGAAGCTTTCTATATCTCCTTTATACTTTCATAAAACTTTATTACACAAAAGCTCTGGGCGATCAAGCCTCGTCTCTGGCCCTGGATTGAATTCTCTTCTGGGGGCCAAGAATCCTGGTGTCTTCACCTGATTCAACAACAACCTTTCATTTACAGTGAGCAATTCCCACATTAGCTCAAACAGTTTATACCAGATGTCTGTGCACTCAAACCAAAAGAACAAAACCAAACTGAAGCAGAATTTCACCAGCCAGGAGTCACACTCCAAATGAAACAAAAGACAAAGAGATGCCCAGAAATCAAAAGCCAAGTGGCAAGAGTGCCCCCAAAATGTGGTAAAGTGATGCCCAGAAATCAAAAACCAAATGCCATAAATGTCAAACGTGACGTCCCAGTTTGACTAGACCTGAGACCTGGCAAAGTCAGTGCTAGCAGCCTTTTTAGTTTTGGTATAATTTCAAGCATTTTCTCGTTGATTTTCTGTGAAGAAGTTACTCTATCATTTCCTGTTTTAGAAGCTTCTAGATACCAGTCAAAGTAAGCACACCGACCTTTTCAAATTGTGCATGCAAAAAAAATATCAATTTCGGAATATCAAAAGAACCCCAATTTGACCATTTTAGGTTGAGATCTCCTTCAGTATAATTTCTCCAATTAACTAGTGCTCCGTATGTATTGTACATGAATCTGGCTGGAGTGTTAGTCACACACTGGTCTTTCTGATACCCCTTTGTTTCTGTTTTTGAGAGATTCTGTTTCCCATTTTAAGCTGAATTTGTCAGGGAGAAAACTCACTAGTGAACTTGTGTAGTGGGCCCATGTGCTTCTTGTGAACTTAACTTCTCCAGGAGTCACCCCAGACTCGTTTCAGCTTGTCTTATGTGTCTCGGATTCTGCCTCCAGCAATCTAAGGCCACCATGGCTGCTCAGGTTGCTGAATGGCCAGTTCTCATGTGTGACCCCCGGATGAGCAAGCATTTTAATTAATGTGTGGGTTTCCCTATGGGACCACTGCATGGTATGAGGAGTAGGCCTGAACCGCTCCCATGAATTTCTCAGTCACCTGAGAAAACCAAAACAGACCAGGAGGAGTCTTGTCTTTTTTCTTCAGAGCAAAGCTCTCATGTATTTTCCTCACTTTTATCCTGACAAATTCTATAAAGGCAGTCAAATTGAGGGAAAGTGTCAGATTAGCCTTTTACTTAACCACTCAGTCAAGACCATACAGTCCCCTACAATGGAGCGACCTGAGAATCTTTCAGCCGAGACCCGGGTATTCCTTGATTTTTTCCAATCAAGACCCCCCTACTCAGTACCTTTCCACTGGGTTGGCAATTCTCCTGGCATCTTTCAGCCAGCCCCCCACCCAGTATCTTTTGACTGGAATTTTTTGACTGGAATTCCTCAGTATCTTTCTACTGAGCCCCACTCACTGTCTAGACCATAATTGGGTAGTCCTTGGATGTTTGACCCAAGTCGTGCCCCCCTCCCCACCAGTACATTCCTACTAGGAGGTGGCAGGTAACCTGCTCCACCGCCAAATAAAACTCAGAATCTCAACCAATATGTGAGATTCAAAAACCAGGAGAGACTTACTCAAATTCGTCAGCACTCCCCAAGGATGCGGATGGGCACAAGGGGCCACTGCTGGTACCAAAGCTCTGGTTCCTCGTGGAGTCCAGTCGAAGAAAGGAAGTCCACTCTGGGTCCCTTCATGGTCACCATAACTGTCGACTAAAAGAAAAAGATATACAACTTGAGAGCTGCAAGTTTTATTTGGAGCAAAATGCAGACTGCGGCCGGGGAGGCAGCATCTCAAATAGCTCTGAGAGACTGCTCCAAAGTGGCAGTGGGGGAAAGTCAATATATAAGGTTTTGGTGAAGGGGGAGTTCAATGCCATGAAGCACTCAATTTGCAAAAGGATTTTTGTTAGTCATGAGGGTCTGATGTCACCATGAAGGAAGTTAGTGCTTCTCTAGATATGAGGAGATGCAAGGACTAAGAGGATAAAATTTGTTCCTAAAAACATCCAACTATCTAAAGACCTGTCCCACCAGATTCCCTGGAGCACAGAGTGCCTCACTCCACCCTGAACTCCCTCAGGGGTTGCTGAAGGTCAATAGCTACAGCAGCATGGTCTTCAATCTCCATAGAGGCAGATGGCAAATGCCTTTGCTGTTCAGTCACTGGCAATGCAATGCAATTGCACTGGGAAGTGCAATTTGTAGTTGACAGTCAGAATGATCGGCTAAAGACAACCCAGAAGCTAATCCCATCACCAGAAAACAGAAGACTGTGGCAGAGCAATTCTCCTGGGTTCCCTTACCTACTGCTCTCCGCCCAGGTGCCCTTTCCAATAAAATCGTGTGCTCTGTCAGCACATTTGTATCCTCACACAATTCATTTCCGAGTGTTAGACAAGAGCCCACTTTCGGGCCCTGGAAGGGGACACCCTTCCGGCAACGCTTTCAGTATTAATTTGGTAGTGTGTGAGATGAGTGCAACTGTGCTGAAGTCTGAACGTTCTTTGACACTACGTTTCTTTGGGATTCGAATGAAAACTGACCTTTTCCATTCCTGTGGCCACTGCTCAGTTTTCCAAATTGGCTGGCATATTGAGTGCAGTACTTTCACAACAACATCTTTTGGTATTTGAAATAGCTCAGCGGGAATTCCATCACCTCCACTAGCTTTGTTCGAGGTGATGTTTTCTAAGGCCCACTTGACTTCACATTCCAGAATGTCTGGCTCTAGGTCAGTGATCACACCATCGTGATTATCTGGGTCATGAAGATCTTTTTCATGTACAGTTCTTCTGTTTATTCTTGCTACTTTTGTATAGCTCTGTGTATTCTTGCCACCTCTTCTTAATACCTCCTGCTTCTGTAGGTCCATACCGTTTCTGTCTTTTGATGTGCCCATCTTTGCATGAAATATTCCCTTGGTATCTCTGATTTTCTTGAAGAGATCTCTAGGCTTTCCCATTCTATTGCTTTCCTCTCTTTTTCTGCATTGATCACTTAGGATGGCTTTCTTTTCGCTCCTTCTTATTCTTTACAACTCTGCATTCAGATGAATATATCTTTCCTTAATCTCCTTAGCCTGATACTTCTCTTCTTTTCTCAGCTATTTCTAAGGCCTCCTCAGACAACCATTTTGCCTTTTTGCATTTCTTATCCATGGGGATGGTTTTGATCACAGCCTCCTGTACATTGTTACAAACCTCCATCCATAGTTCTTCAGGCACTCTATCAGATCTAATCACTTGAATCTATTTGTCACTTCCACTGTATAATCAAAAGGGATTTGATTTCAGTCATATCTGAATGGTCTAGTGGTTTTCCCCACTTTCTTCCATTTAAGTCTGAATTTTGCAATAAGGATGTCATGATCTGATCCACAGTCAGCTCCCGGTCTTGTTTCTGCTCACTGTATAGATATTCTCCATCTTCGGCTGCAAAGAATATAATCAATCTGATTTGGGTATTGACCATCTGGTGATGTCCACGTGTAGAGTCATCTCTTGCATTGTTGGAAGAGGGTATTTGCTTTGACCATGCATCTTCTTGGCAAAACTCTGTTAGCCTTTGCCTTGCTTCATTTTGTACTCCAGGGCCAAACTTGCCTGTTTGGCAAGTTTTCCAAGGACAAGTCTTTTACCCCCTGGTTACATTTACTCTTAGATATTTTATTCATTTTCCTGCACTGGCAAATTTCTCTTTCTCACAGTTCATTGTTAGTATATAGAAACACAACAGATTGCTAACTACTAATTTTGAATCCTAATTTATTGATGATGTCAGGGAGTTTTTAGGGTGGTGTCTTTAGGATTTTCTATGTATAGTGTGCTGTGGTCTCTGGCTCCAGAACTGTGGCTCTTCAGGGGTTGGTGCTGGCCTGCTGGTAGACAGGGGTATGTGTGTGCATTCAGTCATCTTTTTGCCACCTCATGGACTATAGCCCACTAGGCTCTTACATCCATGGAATGCTCCAGGCAAGAGAGCTTCTAGGCAGGGCAGGGTATCAAAGGCTTGCTGCAGGGCCCTGAAGGTGTGGGGAAGGTTCCAAGGCTCCCTGGTATAGGCGGCCTAGTCCTGGGATGACTGGAGGTTCAAGGGTATTAAGGCAGCCCGCCTGTTGGTGGGTAAGGCTGTGTCACCACCTGGCCAGATGCTTGTCCTGAGTTGTCTAAGTACTGGTGCCAACAGGTTGGTAGGACCCAGTGTGAATAAGCTAGAAGGATTCCAAAATGATATTTGCAAGTACCAGTGTCTTTGTGGTAGAACAAGCTCCCCAAAATGGCTGCTGCATCTGTGTCCCCTGGGTGAGCTCCAGTTGCCTCCTGCCTCCCTGGGAGGCTTTCCCAAGGTCAACAGGTAGGGCTGACCCAAGCTCATCCCAAATTATTGCTTCTTCCTTGGGTCCTGAAACATGTGAGCTTTTGTGTGCACCCTTTAAGAGAGGAGTCTATTTCCTCCAGGCCTATGGCACTCCTGAAACTAAGTCCTGTTGTCTCCCAAACCAAATATTCTAGAGGTTTGTCTTCCTGGCACAGAACCCCCAGGGTGGGGAGCCTGATGTAGAGCTTGGACACCTTCCTCCTTTGGGAGAACTTCTGCAGTTGTAACTATTCTCCCCTTTGTGAGTTTCCTGCTCAGGGAGTTATTGGTCTTAACTATACCACATATCTGGCCCTCCTACCCAACTCTTTGTGGCTCCTTCTTTGTAAATTTCATTGTACATATTTTCTGCCTTCTGTAGGTCTTTCTTTTCAATGGAAGCTCTCTAAGTAGTATAAATTTCATGGAAGGACTTGAGCTAAGGTTCTTCCTTCTCCGGCATCTTGGACACTCCTTCATTAGACTTCTTACATTGTGACTAAGCAATCTCCAAAATGAAATTTTCCTTCAGCCTTCATGAATAGTTTCTACTATGCTACTTCAGTTTTTGCTTTCAACAAAAGCAAAACTCACCATGTAGGACTACAGCAAAATAAAAGCTACTGTCCAGCAAAGGAAATAATCAAGAAAATGAAAAGACAGCCTACAGAATGGGAAAAAAATATTTGCAAACCAACTTTCTGATAAGGGGTTAATATCCAAAATATATAAAAAACTGATCAAGCTTAACAGCAATAACACAAATAATAAGATTTTAAAATGGGCATAGAATCTCAATAGCCATTTTTCCAAAGAATATATACATATGGCCAACCAATATATGAAAAGGTGCTCAACATCACTAATAATCAGGGAAATGCAAGTCAAAACCACGATAAGATATCCTCTCAAATCTGTTAGAAAGTCTATTATAAAAAGATAAATCATAACAAATGCTGGCAAAGATGTGGAGAAAAGGGAATTTTTGTACACTGCTTATGGAAATGTAAATTAGTACAACCACTTTGGAAAACAGTGTGGAGGTTTCTCAAAAAATTAACACTAGAACTACCATATAATCCAGCCATCCCACTTCTCTGTATATATCTGAAGGAAATGAAATTACTGTCTTGAAGAGATGGCTGTACCTCCATATTCACTGCAACAGTATTCACAATAGCCAAGACATGGAGACAATTTAAGTGTCCATTGACAGGTGAATGGTAAAGAAACTGTAGTGTGTGTGTATATGTGTACACATGTGTGCATATACACACAAAGTGGAATATTATTAAGCAATAAAAACAAGGAAATCCTGCCATTTGTGATTATATGAATGGGCTTGGAGGACACTATGCTTAATGAAGTCACACGGAGAAAGACAAATATTCTATGATCTCATTTATATGTAAAATCTGAGAAAAAAGAAAAACCCAAACGCATAGAAACGGACAGTAGATTCGTGGTTTTTGGAGAGGCCAGGAGGAAGAAATGAGTAAATGTGGTCAAAGGGTACAAACTTCCAGTTATAAGATGAACAATTTCTTGCCTATCTAATGTGTAGCATGATGACTATAGTTAACAATACTACATAGAATACATGAAACTTGTTAAAAGATTAAATCTGAAAAGTCCTCACCACACACACACAAAAGGTAGCTATGTGAGGTGATGGCTGTGTTAACTAGCCTTATTTCATGGTAATCATTTCACAATATATGCATATATTAAATCATCACATTGTACACCTTAAACTTACAAAGTGTTAGATGTCAATAACATAGCAATAAAGTTGGGAAAATATAAGGGCTGAATAAAAAAAAAAAGACTGTGTCTGGAACTGGCACACTATCCTTTTCATAGCATCCTACTAGGAGGTGCCAGCCAGAAGCTCATGCGGCAGGGACTGTACAAGGGCACAAATACCAGTTGGTGTGGTCCATTGAGGGCCATCATCAGAATCAGAAAGGCAAAGGAGAAAAGGAAAGATATATCCATGTGAGTGCAGAGTTCCAAAGACTAGCAAGGAGTGATTTTTAAAAAAGCCTTCCTAAGAGATCAATGCAAAGAAATAGAGGAAAAACATAGAATGGGAAAGACCAGAGATCTCTTCAAGAAAATTAGAGATACCAATTGAACATTTCATGCACAGATGGGCAAAATGAAGGACAGAAATGGTATGGATCTAACAGAAGCAGGAGATGTTAAAAAGAGGTGGCACAATACACAGAACTATAGAAAGGAGAATAAGATGGCGGCGTAGAAGGACACACGCTAAACTTGTCCTGCAAGAACTCCAAAATTCAAACTGACTGCTGAACAACCATCGACAGGAGAATGTTGGGTCCCACCAAAAAATGATACCCCACATCCAAGGCTGAAGGAGAAGCCCCAACAAGATGGTAAGGAGGGGCAAAATCTCATGTAGAATCACCCTCAGTTAACCAGCAGTTATATTGTCCAAAGAATAAATATACCTATAATTCAAAGCCACTGAGTTGGCAGGGTCTATACATTTTCTTGGCCAATCCGATCAGATGAGATCAATCGCTCAGTCATGTCCGACTCTTTGCGACCCCATGAATCGCAGCACGCCAGGCCTCCCTGTCCATCACCAACTCCCGGAGTTCACTCAGACTCACCTCCATTGAGTCAGTGATGCCATCCAGCCATCTCATCCTCTGTCATCCCCTTCTCCTCCTGCCCCCAATCCCTCCCAGCATCAGAGTCTTTTCCAATGAGTCAACTCTTCACATGAGGTGGCCAAAGTACTACAGTTAAGAAATCTCTAAAATAAAGTCCTGAAAACTCATTCTCACCCATCTTTCAGGACTCCATATGAGAGTCCACATGTGCTTCAAAAATCAGTTTTAACCTTGTTTCATTATCAAGGAAGAATTGGCAAGAAACCAGTGATAAGATGATAAAAATGATATTTTGAAATAATCTTCTGGAAGTTCATCCAAATATTAAACCTATCTGATAAAAGATAAGAAAGATAAGACCCAGTATGAATCAACTTGGTTAAACTTAAAATACAATTTCACCATATTATATGATGCAATCATTGAGAGCTGGTCAGAAGAGATAAGGACTGGCAGGTGGACTCTGGCAAAATTCACAAGTCAAGCCAGGTAAGACATGGGTACTGAGAGGTTAGCTAACTGAGCAGCAGTCAACTCAGTTCCACCTGTGGTGACTTTTTTCTCTTCTTTAAACGTACTAAATTCTGACCTGACTCAGAACTCTTTCTGCTATGATCTGAATATTTGCATCCCCTCAAAATCCATACGTTGAAATCCAAATGTCCAATATGATGGTATTAGGAAGTGGGATCTTTAGGAGATGATTAGGTCCTGAGGGTGTACTAATCTCATGAATGGGATTAGCACCCTAATAAGAAGAGATCCCCAGGGAGATCTATACCCTTCCATCATGTGAGGATACAAGAAGTCTGTGATCTGGAAAAGGCACTCACATAATCATGCTGGCACTCCAGTTTTAGACTTCAGCATCCAGAATGGTAAGAAATAGATGTTCTTGTTTATAAGCCACCCAGTCTGTGGCATTTTGTTCAGTTCAGTAGCTCAGACGTGTCCGACTCTTTGCAACCCCATGAACTGCAGCGCATCAGGCCTCCTTGTCAATCACCAACTATGGGAGTTTACTCAAACTCGTGTCCATTGAGTCAGTGATGCCATCCATTTCATCCTCTGTCATCCGCTTCTCCTACTGCCTTCAATCTTTCCCAAGATCAGGGTCTTTTCAAGTGAGTCAGTTCTTCACACCACGTGGCCAAAGTATTGGAGTGTCAGCTTCAGCATCAGTCCTTCCAATGAATTTTGAGGACTGATTCCTTTAGGATCGGCTGATTGGATCTCCTTGCAGTCCAAGGGACTGTCAAGAGTCTTCTCCAAAACCACAGTTCAAAAGCATCAATTCTTAGGCACTCAGCTTTCTACATAGTCCAGTGATATTTTGTTACAGTGGCCCAAGTGGACAAAGAAACTCTCCTAAGTGGTCCATCCATCTGGAATACTACTCCACTGCCCCATTCAGTGACTCAGCTTAAGGCCATTGAATTTGAAGACAAATTTGACAAACTCCTAGTAATCACAGTGACATACCACTGTTTTTTGCACTCACTAATTGGGACAAAATGTAAAGTTCTGGGAAATTCAAATGATAGCAAGAATTTGCAACAATGGCAACTCTAAGACACTCTGGAGGGACTATAAGGTGATTCAAACACTTTGGGGAAAAATATTAGATTATCATGCAAATGTTGAACATCTGCATTGCCTATAATCCAACCATTCTCTTCCAGGTATGTTCCCAAGATAAACTCAAACATACACATCAAGAGGCAGGTACATGGATTTACAGCAGCACTGGATATAATAGTGGAAAGCTAGAAACAAGTAAAGTGTCCATTACCAGGAGAAGGGAATGAGAACATTCTGGTATAGTCATATAATAGAGTCCTATACATCAGGGGGGGAAATAACTGCACGTGCGCACAGGAACATGGATGGAAGTCACAAGAAATTTTGAGTGAATAAAGCAAACTCCAGAAGAAATGTAAAATATCATCCCATTTTTATACACTTAAAAATTAAGCAAAACTAATGACACGTACTTGTGGGATAAAGCATTAATGAAAACCAAAGGAATGTTTTAAAAGTCAGGATCAGGAATTCCTTGGCAATCCATTGGATAGGATTTTGTGCTTTCACTGCGGAGAGTGCAGGTTCAATCCCTGATCAGGCAGTGCAGCCAAATGAAAGAAAGAAAAATAACGTTAGTATTTCAGGGCAGCGAGGCAGGCCTGTAAGGATACAGTGGAAAATTTAATGGCACTGATGGTGTTCTCAGGTTAATGGGTTCATGAGCATTCATGTTAATTCTTGGCTGAGCACAGAAAAATCAATGCCTTTGACTTGTGGTGCTCGAGAAGACTCTTGAGAGTCCCTTGGATGACAAGGAGATCAAACCAGTCAATCCTAAAGGAAATCAACTCTGAATATTCATTGGAAGGACTCATGCTGCAGCTGAAGCTCCAATACTTTGGCCACCTGATGCGATGAGCTGACTCATTGTAAAAGACCTGATTCTGGGAAAGACTGAGGGCAGGAGGTGAAGGGGGACAACAAAGGATGAGATGATTGGATGGCATCACCCACTCAAAGGACATGAGTCTGAGCAAAATCCGAGAGTGAGTGAAGGACACGGAAGCCTGGTGTGCTGCAGTCCTTGGGGTCACAGAGTGTCAGGCATGACTTAATGGCTGAACCACAACATACAGACAGACAGATACAACCTAGATTATTTCCATGCAATGTCCTAATGAAATGTTATATTTTATATTTCCCATTTATATTCCCAGTTTATTTTCAAAACCTCCTGCCACTTCCTGGCTTTGGGAAATTGGGTACACTACTTAGCCATTCCCAGCCTCAATAAACCATCTGTAAGATGAAGATAATAATATAATGGGCACCAGGAGAACTGCTGTAGGAATTCCTTGCCTGGTACCTGGCAGGGCTAATAAATGCTAGATCCTCTGAGGGACGCTGCATTCAGAGGAACAAATCCTCCAGTCTGAATCGGTTGTAAGGATTCAACAAAAGGAGTCAGTCTTACTTGGTTTAAAACTCATGTTTTCTCTAAGTGTCCTACTCACATCTCCTTCACCCCTGGAGGGAAACAGATCTCTGACCATTAGAGCTCTTTGCAAATGGAACCTGGGGCTTAAATCCCAAAGCATTTGTGTCCCTTGCCCACACGAGGGCAGAACAGGCTAAGAATGGTGAAGTGGATACTCATCTGTCAGGATCTCCTTTGGAGGCTCAAGACCTAGAAAGTAATGAACTGCCAGTTCATTAATGTTGGACACTGAATAAAATGAGACTGGACAGGCAGCTGAGATCAAAACGGCTTCTTGCTGTTTATGTGGCAATAACTAGAGCACAACAGGCATATGAAATTTAAAAACCAACTATTTAAAGGTCAACAAGACAAAATTTTTTTACCTACAGATGCTTTCTTCTGCAAAATCTCACTTGAGGTTTCATGGATACTGATGTGTGTGTTCGTGAAGGCACTTGAGGGCACATGTGCACACATGCTGTGAGCATGTGCAGGTGACAAGATAAATGCACCACACTGGCAGGGAAGTCTTGTGGGTAAGCACAGAGGGATTAGGAGGGGAAGTTGAGAACATCCTTCTCACTGGAAATGCTCAAGCCTGCAATGACAGGGTGCACTGCCAAATGTGGGAAGGGGGCAATTTGAAATTTCGGTCAGCGTTGGCCTTGGCCTCATCACACCTTAGCAGCAGGCCCTGTGCCACAGAGGTGAGGCTGGGGGCTGCTGTCCTACGAACAAGCATGTTGGGCTTCCCTTTGCCCCACTTTCCTTTATTAATGGCCCAGGAACACCCTGTGTTATTATCCTATTGTTTACACATACCACACCAGTTCATATTAACTACAACTCTTGTGGCTGAAATGACATAAGCCCCAATTCCAATCAGCAAGAGAAGGAATACAGTTCATGTTTGAACAACATGGAGTTAGGGGCAGGAATTCTCGATTCTCCCTGCAGTTGTAAACTTCACTGTTGACCTCCATATCCACAGCTCCACATCCTGGGATTTATTGGGAAAAAAATCCACCTATAAGTAGGCACATGCAGTTCAAGGCTGAGTTGTTCAAGGCTCAAGTATATACAGATGCGTATAATCAACCCACGAAATGGCAGTGATGCAGACGGCCTCAGGAACAATCAGAATTGTGACTCTCCTTGGAAAACTCTCTCTGTTTTGCATCTCTGTTGCTCCTTATGTCAGTTTTATTCTTTCTAGTCAGCTAAGTCCTACCAACAGTCCCATGGCACAGGCAACTCTGAATTCATAACCTTGAACTTACCATATGGTGAATTCAGGTTTCCCATATCAAGTTTACCACCAGTGGTGCTAAAGGAACTTCTTAGCCCAAATTGTTCGAAAAAACTTGAAGACCTCTGGTTCACCTGTCCTGAGTCACATGACCAACTATAAACCAACCACTATGGCCAAAGATAGGAAATTATTACTGGTCTAGCCTAAGCCACATGCCCGTCCTTGTTGCCAGTTAGGAGGGATTCTATCACTGCTACCCCTTTCCAGAACCAGGCTGGGGTGGGGAGAAGTGGTTTTCCAAAATAATCGATTTCCCATTCCAAGCAGATAAAACAACTTGTCATGCTCATGAGAAAATAAGAGGGAGTACAAAGTTCTATGTATATCCATAAGATGGACTCTATCAATTATTTCATTTACATCTTCTATCTCCTTAATAATTTTGTGTCCATTTGATTTGTCTTTTACTGAGAGTAGTATATGATAGTCTCCTTACTGTGCCTCTCTCTGTGATTCCTTGTATCTCCTCTACATTTTGTTCCATTGGTAGATGCTAGATTTGATTGGTGGAGAAGGCAATGGCACCCCACTCCGCTACTCTTGCCTGGAAAATCCCATGGGCGGAGGAGCCTGGTGGGCTGCAGTCCATGGGGTCACTAAGAGTCGGACACGACTAAGTGACTTCACTTTCACTTTTCACTTTCATGCATTGGAGAAGGAAATGGCAACCCACTCCAGTGTTCTTGCCTGAAGAATCCCAGGGACAGGGGAGCCTGGTGGGCTGCCGTCTATGGGGCCGCACAGAGGCGGACACGACTGAAGTGACTTAGAATCAGCAGCAGCAGCAGCAGATTTGATTGGCAGCCATTCATTTCCTTTCTTGGGTTCTTCTGCTGCCTTTTTTGGCCCCCCTCCTCAAATTTCACCCCACCCTTGCTTTCTGCTTTTAATGTCACAAGTATTATCTGCCGGCTTACTTTCCTCAATCTCTAAATATGAACACACTACATTCAATAGCAAGCTAACATTTCTTGACCACTTAAGTGCTACGTACTGTGCTAAGTGCATTATCTAATATCATCACTGGGGCCCTCATTCAGAAGCTTCAATTACCATTCTTCCTTTACAAGTGAAGAACCTAAAGCACAGAAACACTAACTTGCCCAAGGGTCACCAAGTTGGTCAATGGTAGAGCCAGGATTTTAACCCAGTCTGGTCCCAGCAAAGTCTTTAACTTTGCTCTGTAATGTATGTCGGTTCACAGATAAGATTCAGAGCACACACCAGACCGTCTACAAGCATTTACCTCAGGAGAGCAGAATGGGATGGAGGGGGAAGTGATCAGTAGGGTTCATCATGTTTTCCACTGCAAATGTTTATGTTTGACTTTCTTACAAGGAAATCATTCAGGTACTAGTTGTGTGATTTTTTCCCCCAGTTTTTAAATTGTGGTAAAATATACATAACCTAAAATTTACCATTTAACCCTTTTTGAGGGTATAATTCAGTAGTGTTAAATACATTCACACTGGCATTAAATACATGCAAAATCATCACCACCATCCATCTCTGGATTTTTCCTAGCATCCCAAACTGTAACTTGGTATCTACCAAACAATAACTTTGCATTCTCCCTTCTGCCCAGTCCCTGGTAACCATCATTCTACTATATATCTTTATCAATTTGACTATTTTAGGGTAGCTCATGTAAGTGTAATCATACATTATTTGGTCTTTTGTGACTGGCTTCTTTCCTAGCATAATTATATTCAAGGTCCATTCATGCTCTAGCATGTCTCAGAATTTAAATCCTTTATAAGGGTGAATAATAATTCACTGTATGCACATACTACAGTTTGTTTATCTATTCATCTGTTGATGGGCGTGTGAGTTGTTTCCACCTTTTGGTTCTTGTGAATGATACTGCTATGTATAGGAGTGTACATGTAGTTGTGTAATTTTCTAAAACTCTGAAAAACAACACTCACGGAATTATCCCACTTATGTACGTTATGTGGCTGTGTCTATCATGTACTTGGTAGTTACTTAAATATGTAGAAAACGATTTGAGAGATGCCCATAAAACATTTGTGTCATCACCTCTAGAATGGGAAAAGAATGGGGTCATCAAAGAAAAGACTGTGACTTTTTTTCAGGAGCTAGCATGTTACTTCGCACAGGACAAGTGCTCAATAAGCAGATATTGGATCCTGATAAGGAATTATCCTTTTTTTTTTTTTTGGAGTTTTCCAAGTGTCAAACCAAAAGACTATAAAAAGCCATAGCAGAACTAAGGTGTAATGTGTCAAAAGAACAAATATCTTGGAATCATTCTGATCATAAAAGTGAATTTCATTTGATAGTTCTATCAACTGTTAAGTCTGAAATGAGCCAACACCAGCAAATGCAGTTTAAGGATAGCTTTTCAAAACCATAGTGTTGTGAGGACATAGGGAAAGAAGTGAATCTAGGTTCTGGAGTGGAAGCCCTCTTAAGATACCATCAGATGCAGTAGCAGACACAGCCCTCAACAGAAATGTAAAAATGTACCTGGTTGAAAATATACACTATTCGTTTTCTAGATATTTCTGTTTTCTAGACCACTGTCTGTTTAGAGACTCCTCAAGCTATTCCTGCTTCTTAACAAAGTCTTCACAAGGAGTAGAAAGTCATCTATTCACGGCAAGAAGTTGCTGTTACCAAGGGAGTAGAGTGCCCAAAAGTGTGCAAACCTCATAATCTGGTAGAGAATGTATACCCCTCCAGAGCTTTTCATTTTCAGGTAGAAAAACAAACCCGGTGTCACCTCCACATTGGGGCCACTCAGACGTTGCCAGCATTACTAAACCAAAGTTCCAAGGGTACAGAATGTGAAGCCGAAAGCACTCCCAGGCCAGGACCAAGCTCCAGGAGGAAAAAAAACAAAACAAAAGTGAGCATACAGCACAAGGCCCTAGGCTGCCTCTGGCCTCACCACACACCCTAGGCCCTTTTGGTCAGAGTCCAGTCCCCAGGGAGGTCTGGGGACGGGACGGGCTTCCACCCGAGCCTGCGGATTCACGGCCTACTCTTCCAGGTGCCTTCACTGGGAGTCTACCACCGGCTGACTGGGCCCCTTTGGTGCAGAGGCCCTTCCCCCATGGGCCAAGACTGTAACTTTTTATTCTGTATAGTTCTTTAAGATTTTTTGATGTGGACCATTTTTAAAGTCTTTATTGAATTGATTGCATACATTCTGCTTCTCTTTTATGTTGTGTTCTGTGTTTGTTTGTTTGTTTGTTTTTTGACCCCACAGCATTTAGGATCTTAGTTCCCCAGCCAGGGATACAACGCGCACCCCTCCATTGGCAGGAGAAGTCTTAACCACTGGACCAGCAGAGAAGTTCCTATTCTGCATATTTCTATATTTTTGATTTTTCATAATGAGAATAGATTCAAACATTTCTCACAGAATTTTAAAATGCAATATAAAATAAAGGTATCTTAGCAGGCTATCGGTAACAAATATTTAAAGCAATTTTCAAGGGGTCCGAAGAACTGAAGGGATAAAGAAAAGGTGAAATACTTCTGTGTGATTTGAAACTTTTATAAGGTGCATATGCTGTTTTTAATTAGAAAAAATATCTAATGGGAAAAATGAACTGAAGGCCTGCAGTGGAACTGCAGTGGTAACTGAGGCCCAGAGGAGGGCAGTAGAAAGCCATGAGGTGGAAACCCAGGAAAGGTTCTTCTTCCTCCCTCTCACCTGGAAAAGGATTATAATTTAGCCAAGAAGGAGCTAGGACAAGCTCAGATACTTTCCAGTGAGGACGGTGTTGGCTAGACTCTGGGAGCAAGACAATTGGATAAAAGAGGGGAAATCAGAAAAGTTTAGAGAGATCTAAGGGGAGAGAAAGCAGGAAAAGACATTTTTCACAGAGGATCATCAAACACAAGCCCAGGAGCAGAGTCCTGGGGCAGAAGGCTAGAGACATTTCTAGAGCTCTTGGGTTCACAGGCCTGTTTAGGGGCAGTGACTGAGTCCTTGGAACCTGCCCCTCTGCTTTTTTAAAATGGACAAGATAAGGATGGCCCTGCAAACTTAAAACACAGAGTTGGGATCAGCAGGGGCTAGCACAGGGTCAGATCCTGTCTTTATTTAAAATACTTCATATTTTGTACAACATGAATTTTTTGTGGATTCATTTTTATTTTTAAAATATTACATGAAAATGTTATTTATCTTGATTATGGAGTGTTTGAACACCCCTTAAGTTTTCTGCCAGAGGCAAGAGTCTCTGAGCCTCATCCTTGTTCTAGCAAAAAGAATAACAACAAATTTGAAGCAAGAAATGGGATTTTAAAGCACATCTGTTATGCATGATTTTAATCAAAATTGTACCCCAGAATTTCTGAGTTGAAATGAATTTGAATTTCTAACATGTTAGGCATGTGAGCTCACATTAAAAAAATCATATAAATCTATGTGAAAGCAAAAAAAAAAAAAAAATACACCATAGCTCCTATATCCATTGGCAATGTGAAGTTAATGATAAATTAACTTGGAAGCTATTTCTGAAATATTGGCTTTAACATATTTTTTATCATCTATCCACCACTAGGGAAAATACTGAGTTTTTTGAAAAAAGAGTTGACAGATATTCTTTTCTTTATAAGCACCAACAGAGAAGGCAATGGCACCCCACTCCAGTACTTTTGCCTGGAAAATCCCATGGAAGGAGGAGCCTGATAGGCTGCAGTCCATGGGGTCGCTGAGGGTTGGACATGACTGATCGACTTCCCTTTCACTTTTCACTTTCATACATTGGAGAAGGAAATGGCAACCCACTCCAGTGTTCTTGCCTGGAGAATGCCAGGGACGGGGGAGCCTGGTGGGCTGCTGTCTATGGGGTCGCACAGAGTTGGACACGACTGAAGCGACTTAGCAGCATAAGCACCAAATTAAAATTATTTGATTCAAAAAGCAATAAAGTAACATCTTCTCTTTTTAGTTTTTTTCCCTTGCTTTATTGAGATATAACTTACACGTAACATTGCATAAAACTAGCATTTCTGATCTTTATACAGTTAAAAGTATTTGAAGAGCAGGATTATTTAGAGCTTCAGGGCAAAACTGAGTTTTATTTTCCAAAGAATATTTAATTTTGTTCTATTCCAATGACCCCCAAATAATGGTTTCAAAGACTGCTACCCATTCAGGCTTACCCCTTCATCTCTTTTCTATTCATTTTAAAGATGGAGAAACAGACTTAAAGAAAGATTCTTAACACACAACCTGTTTATAAGGGTTACCCTGATTACCCACTCCAGCTTTGTTTTCAGCTAGCCCCTTCCCGGAATCTTCATTTTGGCCACCTGGACACAAAGTTCCCTCAACCACAAGTTCATGCACTGTTCTTTCCTTCCTATTTGGGTTCAAGGAATTCCTACTCACATTAAAAAATAAATGAATTAAAAACCCCGGGGACAGTTCCAAGATGGTGGAGCAATAGGATGGGGAGACCAGTTTCTCCCCCACAGATTCATCAAAAGATCATTTGAATGTTGAGCGACTTCCACAAAACAACTCTGTACGCTGGCGGGGGACACCAGACACCCAGAAAGGCAGCCCAATCTCTTCAAAACGAGGTAGGACAAAGTATAGAAAAGGAAAACAGAGACAAAAGATTTAGGGACGGAGACCCGTCCTGGGGAGGGAGTCGTAAAGGACAACTTTGCACACAATAGGAAACCCTCTCACAGACGTGTCTATGGGGAGCTTTGGACTCAGAGGGCAACAAACCGGGAGGGAAAAAAAAAAAAAACCCACAGAGTACGTGCCTAACTGCAAATACCAGCGGCAAAGTGACACAGACACTCGCGTCCTTGACCAGCGAGTGTGGGTTGGGCAGGGAAGTGTGGGCTGCTTCATTGGTTGGTCCTTAGGGTAAGGATTGGGCCTGAACGCCCTGAGAACAATCTGACAGAACTAATGTAACAGAGCAACCCAAACCTTAGGATCTCCAGAGAGACAAAAAAGAAAAGAAAGGGCCTTTCCCACCCAAAACTCTAATGCTGCATGGTGACCCCTGGCGCGATCACAGAACAATGGATTGCATCCTAGCAAATACCAAAGGAGAGCAAGCTGGCTGCCCAGTTAGGGCCCTCCCTCCTGGAAAGCAGAGAGGTAGGTGTGTGACAGCCAGAGCCAGAAGGAAAGGGGTTGCTGCAATCTCGGCCCCAGAGACTGCATCATTCACCAAACTGTGAGCAGACTGCCAGTTGCTAACAACATCTTCCTGGGATCCTGGAAGGTTCACATCTCCCAGGAGAGTCACAGCCTGAGATCAGCTCACCAGAGGAGATACATAGCACACCTGGGACTGTGCCCTCACAGTGCACCCAGGAAACGGAGAACAAGTACAAGCAGGGAGAATGGACTGTCTGAGCTGCCCGCAACAGCTCCAGAGAAATTCCTAGATATATTGTTACCATGATCACTTTTTAATTAAAAAAAAATTAGTTCTTTATTACTCCTTTAACTTTCATTTTTATAGCCTACTATTCCTGTAGTTCATGGCATCACAAAGTGTCAGACATGATTGAACAGCTGAACTGAACTGAACTGAACTGATTACCTTTCCAAAAAAAAAAAAACATTTTTTAAAACAAATTCCATACATATTTTTTAAATTTTTGTGATCGATTCTGTTTTGAATTTTTTATGTTGTATTTTTGAGAGTCGAACCTCTATTCTAGGTTTTTCATCTTTGCTTTTTGGTATTTGTTATCAATTTTGTACCTTTAATAATCTAATCTTCAGTATTTAATTAGGGATTTTAATTACTGGCTTGATTGCCCTTTCCCCTTTTCACTCTCCCTTTTCTCCTCTGGGTCACCTCTATCTCCTTCCTCCCGCTTCTCTATTCTATATAACTCTAATGAATCTCTTTGGATGTTCTGAGCTGTGGTCATTATTAGAGAAATGCACATCAAAACCACAATAAGATATCATCTCATGCTCGTCAGAATGGCCACCATCAAAAAGTCTCAGTTCAGTTCATTTTAGTTCTGTCGTTCAGTCATGACAGACCTCTCCACCATGACCCGCCCGTCTTGGTGGCCCCACATGGCATGGTTTAGTTTCATTGAGCTAGACAAGGCTGTGGTCCATGTGATTAGATTGACCAGTTTTCTGTTATTATGATTTCAGTGTGTCTGCCCTCTGATTCCCTCTCGCAACACCTACTTAGGTTTCTCTTACCTTTGACGTGGGATATCTCTTCATGGCTGCTCCTTACCTTGGACTAGAGGTATCTCCTCACTGCCACCCCTCCTGACCTTAAACGTGGAGTAGCTCCTCTCGGCCCTCCTGCGCCCACGCAGCCACCACTTCTTGGACATGGGCTTGCTCCCCTCGGCCGCTGCCCATGACCTGGGGCATGGGATAGTTCCTCCCGGCCTCCGCCCCTGGCCTTGGGCTGGGGTAGCTCCTCTCAGCCGCTGCCCCTGACCTAGGACGTGTGGTAGCTCCTCTCAGCCGCTCCTTCGCCATCGCAGCCTGGCACTCCCAGCCGCCGCCCTTGATCTTGGACGTGGGGTAACTCCTCTCGGCCGCTCCTGCACCCTCGCAGCCTGGCACTCTCGGCCGCCGCCTCTGATCTCGGACATGGGGTAGCTCCTCTCGGCCGCCGCCCCTGGCCTCGGGTGTGGGGTAGCTCCTCCTGGCTGCTCCTGTGCCATCGCAGCCTGGCAGTCTCGGCCACCACCCCTGACCTCGGACGTGGGGCAGCTCCTCTCGGCCGCCCCCCTGACCTCGGACATGGGTTAGCTACTCTTGGCTGCCGCCCCTGACCTCAGACGTGGGGTAGCTCCTCTCAGTCACGCTTCTGCGAGGTCCGTTGCAGCTGGCAAACACTAAATGCTGGAGATAATGTGGACAAAATGCAACCCTCTTAACACTGTTAACACGGGGTCTCCTCTGGTAGCTCAGAGGTTAAAGCGTCTGCCTGCAATGAGGGAGACCTGGGTTTGATCCCTGGGTCCGGATTTCCTCTGGAGAAGGAAATGGCGACCCACTCCTGTATTCTTGCCTGGAGAATCCCATGGATGGAGGAGCCTGGTGGGCTACAGTCCACGGGGTCACAAAGAGTCAGACACGACTGAGCAACTTCACTCACTTAACACTTTTGGTGGGATTGCAAACTGAGACAGGCACTATGGAGAACAGTGTGGAGATTCCTTTAAAAACTGGAAATAGAACTGCCAAATGACCCAGTAATCCCAGTGCTGGTCATACACGCAGAGGAAACCAGAACTGAAACAGGCACATGTACCACAAAGTTCATTGCAGCACTGTTTACAATAGCTAGGACACGGAAGCAACCTAGATACCCATTGGCAGGCAAAAGGATAAGGAAGTTGTGGTACATATACACAATAGAATATTCAGTTCAGTTCAGTCACTCAGTCGTGTCTGACCCTTTATGATCCCATGAACCGCAGCACGCCAGGCCTCCCTGTCCAAAACCAACTCCCGGAGTTCACTCAGACTCACGTCCATCGAGTTGGTGATGGCGTCCAGCCATCTCATCCTCTGTGGTCCCCTTCTCCTCCCGCCCCCAATCCCTCCCAGCATCAGAGTCTTTTCCAATGAGTCAACTCTTCTCATGAGGTGGCCAAAGTACTGGAGTTTTTCAGCTTTAGCATCATTCCTTCCAAAGAAATCCCAGGGCTGATCTCCTTCAGAATGGACTGGTTGGATTTCCTTGCAGTCCAAGGGACTCTCAAGAGTCTACTCCAACACCACAGTTCAAATGCATCAATTCTTCGGTGCTCAGCCTTCTTCACAGTCCAACTCTCACATCCATACATGACCACAGGAAAAACCATAGCCTTGACTAGACGAACCTTTGTTGGCAAAGTAATGTCTCTGCTTTTGAATATACTATCTAGGTTGGTCATAACTTTCCTTCCAAGGAGTAAGCGTCTTTTAATTTCATGGCTGCAGTCACCATCTGCAGTGATTTTGGAGCCCAGAGAAACAAATTCTGACACTGTTTCCACTGTTTCCCCATCTATTTCCCATGAAGTGATGGGACCAGATGCAATGATCTTCGTTTTCTGAATGTTGAGCTTTAAGCCAACTTTTCCACTCTCCTCTTTCACTTTTATCAAGAGGCTTTTTAGTTCCTCTTCACTTTCTGCCATAAGGGTGGTGTCATCTACACATCTGAGGTTACTGATATTTCTCCCAGCAATCTTGTTCCAGCTTGTGCTTCTTCCAGCCCAGCGTTTCTCATGATGTACTCTGCGTACAAGTTAAATGAGCATGGTGACAGTATACAGCCTTGACGTACTCCTTTTCCTATTTGGAACCAGTCTGTTGTTCCATGTCCAGTTCTAACTGTTGCTTCCTGACCTGCATATAGGTTTCTCAAGAGGCAGGTCAGGTGTTCTGGTATTCCCATCTCTTTCAGAATTTCCCACAGTTTATTGTGATCCACACAGTCAAAGGCTTTGGCATAGTCAATAAAGCAGAAGTAGATTCTTACTCACCTATAAAAAGGAATGCATTTGAGTCAGTTCTAATGAGATGGGTGAAACTGGAGCCTATTATACAGAGTGAAGTATGTCAGGAAGAGAAACATCAATACAGTATATTAACGCATATACATAGAATTTAGAAAGACGGTGATGGAAATCCAATATGCAAGGCAGCAAAAAAGACACATGTAAAGAACAGACTTTTGGACTGTGTGGTAGAAAGAGAGGGTGGGACGATTTGAGAGAATAGCATTGAAACATGTATATTGTGGGGGCGGTCTTAAGATGGCAGAGAAATAGGACAGGGAGACCACTTTCTCCCCTACAGATTCATTGAAAGAACATTTGAACGTTGAGTAAATTCCACAAAACAACTTCCGAATGCTGGCAGAAGACATCAGGCACCCAGAAAGGCAGCCCATTGTCTTCAAAACTAGGTAGGAAAAAATATAAAATACAAAAAGAGAGTCAAAAGAGGTAGGGACTGACATCCATCCGGGGAAGGGAGTCTTAAAAAAGAGAGAAGTTTCCAAACACCAGGGAACACTCACCGGCGGGTCTGCGGTGAGACTTCGAACCTCAGAGGGCAACATAACCAGGAGGAAAAATAAATAAATTATTAAAACCCACAGATTATGTGCCTAACAGCCACTCCCAACGGAAAAGCAGTGCAGACGCTCGCATCTGCCACTAGCAAGCGGGGACTGGATAGGGAGGTGCAGGCTGCATTGATTAGGGTAAGGAACAAGGCCCGAATGCCCCAAGGGCAATCTGAGGGAACTAACTTGAGATAGCAACCCAGTCTGTGGGATAGCTATCCCACGTGCATACGTACTTCCCTGGTGGCTCAGACGGTAAAGCATCTGCCTACAATGTGGGAGACCCGGGTTCAATTCCTGGGTTGGGAAGATCTCCTGGAGAAGGAAATGGTAACCCACTCCAGTGTTCTTGCCTGGAAAATCCCATGGACAGAGGAGCCTGGTAGACAACAGTCCATGGGGTTGCAGAGTTGGACATGACTGAGTGACTTTACTTTCACTTTCAAGACACTGCCAGGCCCTCTCACAGAACAAAGGACTGAACAGAGCCAGCCGGCTGCAGACCGGCCCATCCCCTGCTGGAGACAGGCAGGCGAGGGCAGCCAGAGCCAGAAGGGGGCAATTACGGCCCCAGAGAGGCATCATCTACCAAACTGCAAGTAGGCTTCATTGCTAACCAAGACTTCTTGGGATTCTGGATGGTTGACATCTGCCTGGAGAGTTGCAGCCAGAGATCAGCTCCCCAAAAGAGACACATGGCACGCCTGAGAAGGCGTGCTGGTTGTACACCCAGAAAACCGAGTGGCTGGGGTGGGGGAAGCGATAAGACACAGCCCCCAACTAAGGGAGACTGCACTCACCAAGCACCTGATCACCTGAGGTGCTCAGACCTGGGACGGGCACAAAACGCAGGCCCAACCAAGTGTGCCCCTTTGTGGAGTACCTGAGAACCTGAACCTGAGTGGCGTAGACCTGGGAAGTACATGCAACCCAGGGGCCCACCTCAGACGGTTCCTGGCAGAGCAACCTAGAGCCTAAACAGTGTAGACTGGGAAAGCACACACGCCATGAGCAGGGCCAAGCCCAGGGTGGCGGAGACACTGAGAGCATCCCCACACACGCCGGTGATATTTGTTTGCAGTGTTCCTCCCTCCTTACAGTTCAACTGAAGTAAGCCTAAAAAGTGACCACCACTGCCCTCTTGTGTCAGAGCCAAAATTAGACACTGAAGAGACCAGCAAACAGAAGAAGCTAAAAAAAAAAAAAAGAGGGAACCACTTTGGAAGTGACAGGTGCAATAGATTAAAACCCTGCAGTTAGCACCAACTACATAGGAAGGGGCCCATAGATCTTGAGAACTATAAGCCAGATCAAGGAACTATCTGAAAATGAACTGACCCTACACTGTCCACAACAACACCAGAGAAAGTTCTAGATATATTTTAACTATTATCATTTTTTTAATCTTTAAAAATTTTTTTCATTTTAAGTCCTCTATTACTCATTTAATTTTCATTTTTACAACCTATTACTTTGCAAAAAAAAGGACCCTAGTTTTAAAGGAAACTTCATATATATATATATATATATATATATATAATAATTCTTGTGACTTTGTTTTTTTCTTAATATTGTATTTTTGAGAATCTAACCTGTACTCTGAATTTTTAACCTTTGCTTTTTGGTATTTGTTATCAATTTTGTAGCATTAAGAACCCAATCTTCAGTACCCATGTTTACTTGGGAGTGAGATTACTCGCTTGATTGCTCTCTGCCCCCTTGGACTCTCCTTTTTCTCCACCAAATCATCTCTATCTCCTCCCTCCCACTTCTCGTCTCCACCCAAATCTGTGAATCTCATTGTGTGTTCCTGGTTGTGGAGAACACTTAGGGAACTTATTACTGGCTAGATCTGTCTCTCTCCTTTTTGATTCCCTCTTTTATCCCCTGGGCCACCTCTGTCTCCTTCCTCCCTCTTCTCTTCTCTGTGTAATTCCGTGAACATCTCTGAGGAATCCAGACTGAGGAAAGCACATACGGAACTGATTACTGGCTAGCCTGCTCTCTCCTTTTTTGATTCCCCCTCTTCTCCTTCTGGTCACCTCTATGTCCCTCCTCCCTCTTCTTTTCTCTATGTAACTCTGTGTACCTCTCTGGGTGTCCCTCACTGTGGAAAAACTTTTCCTCATAAATCAAGCTGTCTTACCATCAGTGCTATATAGATGGAGAAGTCTTGAGGCTACTGTAAGAATAAGACTGAAAATCAGAGGCAGAAGGCTTAAGTCCAAATCCTGAGAACACCATAGAACTCCTGACTCCAGGAAGCTTTAATCAATAGGTGCTCATCAAACACCTCCGTACATACACTGAAACCAAGCACTACCCAATGGCCAACAAGTTCCAAAGCAACACATACCATGCAAATTCTCCAGCAAAACAAGAACACAGCTCTGAGCTTCAATATACAGGCTGCGCAAAGTCACACCAAACCCACTGACATCTCAAAACTCATTACCGTACACTCTTGCACTCCAGAGAGAAGAAATCCAGCTCCATCTACCAGAACACTGACACAAGCTTCCCTAACCAAGAACCCTTGACAATCCATCCATCCAACCCCATCCACAGCAAAAAACCTCCACAATAAAGAGGAATCACAAACCGCCAGAATATGGAAAGGCCACCCCAAACCAGGCAATATAAGCAAGATGAAAAAGCAGAGAAATACCCAGCAGGTAAAGGAACAAGATAAATGCCCATCAAACCAAACAAAAGAGGAAGAGATAGAGAATCTACCTGATGAAGAATTCCAAAGAATGAAAGTGAAAATGATCCAAAATTTTGAAAACAAAATGGAGTTACAGATAAATAACCTGGAGACAAGAATTGAGAAGATGCAAGAAAGGTTTAACAAGTACCTAGAAGAAATAGAAAAGAGTCAATATATAATGAATAATGCAATAAATGAGATCAAAACACTCTGGAGGGAACCAAAAGTAGAATAATGGAGGCAGAAGATAGGATTAATGAGGTATAAGATAGAATGGTAGAAATAAATGAATCAGAGAAAAAAGAATTAAAAGAAATGAGGACTACCTCAGAGACCTCTGGGACAATGTTAAATGCCCCAATATTCAAATCATAGGAGTCGCAGAAGAAGAAGACAGTAAGAAAGGCCATGAGAAAATACTTGAGGAGATAATTGTTGAAAACTTCCCTAAAATGGGGAAGGAAATAGTCACCCAAGTCCAAGAAACCCAGAGAGTCCCAAACAGGATAAACGCAAGGCGAAACCCCCAAGACACATATTAATCAAATTAACAAAGATCAAACACAAAGGACAAATATTAAAAGAAGCAAGGGAAAAACAACAAATAACACACAAGGTGATTCCCATAAGGATAACAGCTGATCTTTCAATAGAAACTCTTCAGGCCAGGAGGGCATGGCAGGGCATACTTAAAGTGATGAAAGAAAATAACCTACAGCCCAGATTACTGAACCCAGCATGGATCTCATTCAAATATGAAGGAGAAATCAAAAGCTTTACAGACAAGCAAAAGCTGAGAGAATTCAGCACCACCAAACGAGCTCTCCAACAAATGCTAAAGGATCTTCTCTTGACAGGAAACACAGAAAGCGTGTATAAACTCAAACCCATGGCAATGGGATCATACTTATCAATAATTACCTTATGTAAATTGGTTGAATACCCCAACCAAATGACAAAGACTGGCTGAATGGATAAAAAAACAAGACCCCTACATATGTTGTCTACAAGAGACCCACCTCGAAACAAGGGACCCATGCAGACTGAAAGTGAAGGGCTAGAAAAAGATATTCCATGCTAATGGAGACCAAAAGAAAGCAGGAGTAGCAATATTCATTTCAGATAAAATAGACTTTAAAACAGATGCTGTGCAAAGAGACAAAGAAGGACACTACATAATGATCAAAGGATCAATCCAAGAAGAAGAAATAACAATTATAAATATATATGCACCCAACATAGAAGCACCACAATATGTAAGATAAATGCTAATAAGTATGAAAGGGGAAATTAACAATGACACAATAATATTGGGAGACTTTAATAGCCCAATCACACCTATGGATAGTTCAACTAAACAGAAAATTAACAAAGAAACACAAACTTTAAATGATACAATAGACCAGTTAGACCTAATTGATATCTATAGGACATTTCACCCCAAAACAATGAATTTCACCTTTTTCTCAAGTGCACACGGAACCTTCTTCGGGATAGATCACATCCGGGACCATAAATCTAGCCTTGGCATATTCAAAAAAACTGATATCATTCCAAGCATCTTTTGTGACCACAATGCAGTAAAATTAGATGTCAATTACAGGAGAAAAACTATTAAAAATTCCAACATATGGAGGCTGAAAACTACATGCGGCTGAATAACCAACAAATCACAGAAGAAATCAAAAAAGAAATCAAAATATGCATAGAAATGAATGAAAATGAAAACACAACAACCCCAAACCTATGGGGCATTGTAAAAGCAGTGCTAAGGGGAAGGTTCATAGCAATACAGGCTTACCTCAAGAAACAAGTCAAATAAGTAACCTAACTCTACACCTAAAGCAACTAGAAAAGGAAGAAATGAAGAACCCCAGGGTTAGTAGAAGGAAAGAAATCTTAAAAATTAGGGCAGAAATAAATGCAAAAGTAACAAAAGAGACCACAGCAAAAATCAACAAAGCCAAAAGCTGGTTCTTTGAGAAGATAAATAAAATTGACAAACCATTAGCAAGACTCATCAAGAAACAAAGGGAGAAAAACCAAATTAACAAAATTAGACATGAAAATGGAGAGATCACAACAGACAACACACAAATACAAAGGATCATAAGAGACTATTATGAGCAACTATATGCCAATAAAATGGACAACTTGGAAGAAATGGACAAATTCTTAGAAAAGTACAACCTTCCAAAACTGAACCAGGAAGAAATAGAAAATCTTAACAGACCCATCAGAAGCATGGAAATTGAAACTGTAATCAGAAATCTTCCAGCAAACAAAAGCCCAGGTCCAGACGGCTTCACAGCTGAATTCGACCAAAAATTTAGAGACGAGCTAACACCTATCCTACATAAACTCTTCCAGAAAATTGCAGAGGAAGGTAAACTTCCAAACACATTCTATGAGGCCACCATCATCCTAATAGCAAAACCTGACAAAGATGCCACAAAAACAAGAAAACTACAGGTCAATATCACTGGTGAACATAGATGCAAAAATCCTTAACAAAATTCTAGCAAACAGAATCCAACAGCATATTAAAAAGATCATACATCATGACCAAGTGGGCTTGATCCCAGGGATGCAAGGATTCTTCAATATCCACAAATCAATTAATGTAATACACCACATCAACAAACTGAAAGATAAAAACCGTATGATTATCTCAATAGATGCAGAGAAAGCCTTTGACAAAATTCAACATCCATTTATGATAAAAAAAAAAAAACCCTCCAGAAAGTAGGAATAGAAGGAACATATCTCAACATAATAAGAGCTATATATGACAAACCCACAGCAAACATTATCCTCAATGGTGAAAACTTGAAAGCATTTCCCCTAAATTCAGGAACAAGACAAGAGTGCCCAATCTCACTACTACTATTCAACATAGTTTTGGAATTTTACCCACAGCAATCAGAGCAGAAAAAGAAATAAAAGGAATCCAGATTGGAAAAGAAAAAGTAAAACTCTCACTGTTTGCAGATATAATGATCCTCTACATAGAAAACCCTAAAGACTCCACCAGAAAAATACTAGAGCTAATCAATGAATACAGTAAAGTTGCAGGATATAAAATCAACACACAGAAATCCCTTGCATTCCTATACACTAACAATGAGAAAACAGAAAGAGAAATTAAGGAAACAATTCCATTCACCATTGCAATGAAAAGAATTAAATACTTAGGAATATATCTACCTAAAGAAACAAAAGACCTATATATAGAAAACGATAAAACACTGGTGAAAGAAATCAAAGAGGACAAAAATAGATGGAGAAATATACCATCTTCATGGATCAGAAGAATCAATATTGTGAAAATGAGTGTACTACCCAAAGCAATCTATAGATTCAATGCAAACCCTATCAACTACCAACGGTATTCTTCACAGAGCTAGGACAAATACTTTCACAATTTGCATGGAAATACAAAAAACCTTGATTAGCCAAAGCAATCTTGAGAAAGAAGAACGGAACTTAAGGAATCAACCTGCCTGACTTCAGGCTCTACTACAAAGCCACAGTCATCAAGACAATATGATACTGGCACAAAGACAGAAATATAGATCAATGGAACAAAATAGAAAGCCCAGAGTTAAATCCACACATCTGTGGGCACCTTATCTTTGACAAAGGAGGCATGAATATACAATGGAGAAAAGACAATCTCTCTAACAAGTGGTGCTGGGAAAACTGGTCAACCACTTGCAAAAGAATGAAACTAGAACACACTTTCTAACACCATACACAAGAATAAAGTCAAAATGGATTCAAGATCTAAACATAAGGCCAGAAACTATAAAACTCCTAGAGGAACACATAGGCAAAACACTCTCCGACATAAATCACAGCAAGATCCTCTGGAACCCACCTCCCAGAATATTGGAAATAAAAGCAAAAATACAGAAATGGTACCTAATTAAGATTAAAAGCTTCTGTGCAACAAAGGAAACTATAAGCAAAGTGAAAAGACAGCCTTCAGAATGGGAGAAAATAATAGCAAATGAAGCAACTGGCAAAGAATTAATCTCAAAAATATACAAGCAACTCCTGCAGCTCAATTCCAGAAAAATAAACGACCCAATCAAAAAATGGGCCAAAGAACTAAACAGACATTTCTCCAAAGAAGACATACAGATGGCTAACAAACACATGAAAAGATGCTCAACATCACTCATTATCAGAGAAATGCAAATCAAAACCACAGTGAGGTACCATTTCATGCCAGTCAGAATGGCTGCTATCCAAAAGTCTACAAGAAACAAATGCTGGAGAAGGTGCGGAGAAAAGGGAACCCTCTTACACTGTTGGTGGGAATGCAAACTAGTACAGCCACTATGGAGAAGAGTGTGGAGATTCCTTAGAAAACTGGAAATAGAACTGCCATAGACCCAGCAATCCCACTGCTCTGCATATACACCAAGGAAACCAGAATTTAAAGAGACACGTGTACCCCAATGTTCGTCGCAGCACTGTTTATAATAGCCATGACATGGAAGCAACCTAGATGTCCTTCAGCAGAGGAATGGATAAGAAAGCTGTGGTACATATACACAATGGAGTATTACTCAGCCATTAAAAAGAATGCATTTGAATCAGTTCTAATGAGGTAGATGAAACTGGAGCCTCTTATACAGAGTGAAGTAAGCCAGAGAGAAAAACACCAATACAGTATACTAATGCATATATATGGAATTTAGAAAGATGGCAATGATGACCTGGTATGTGAGACAGCAAAAGAGACACAGATGCACAAAACAGTCTTTTGGACTCTGTGGCAGAGGGTGAGGGTGGGATGATTTGGGAAAATGGCATTGAAACATGTATATTATCATATGTGAAATGAATCACCAGTCCAGGTTTGATGCATGATACAGGGTGCTTGGGGCTGGTGCACTGGGATGACCCAGAAGGATGGGATGGGGAGGGAGGTGGGAGGGGGGTCCAGGATGGGGAACACATGTATACCCATGGTGGATTCATGTCAATGTATGGCAAAACCAATACAATATTGTAAAGTAATTAGCCTCCAATTAAATAAATTTATACATTTTAAAAGAAGAAACATGTATATTACCATATGTAAAATAGATGACCAGTGCAAGTCCAATTCATCAAGCACGGCACTCAAAACCAGTGCTCTAGACAACCGAGAGGGATGGAGTTGGAAGGGAGGGGGGAGGGGGCATCAGGATAGGGGGGGACACATGTACACCCATGGCTGATTCATGCTGATGTATGGCAAAACCCACCACAGTATTATAAAGCAACTATCCTTTAATTAAAATAAATAATTTTTAAATAAATAAATAGAAATAAAACACACACACACACCCAAAAAAACCCACCTCAGATCAAGGGTCATCTCCTCCAGGACTCCCCACTTTGAAGAGATAGTCCTTTTGCATGATCTTGTGGCACTGTATCCTGTGACATCACTGCCTGCATATGACATTACACACCCTGTGTGCATGTGTGCTAAGTCACTTCAGTTGTGTCCAACGCTGTGTGACCCTGTGGACTGCAGCCTGCCAGACTCCTCTATCCATGGGATTCTCCAGACAGGAATACTGGGGTGGGTTGCCGTGTCCCCCACCTCCAGGGGATCTTCCCAACCTAGGGATTGAATCCACATCTCTTACATTGGCAGGCGAGTTCCTTACCACTAGCAACGCCTGGAAAGCCCATTATATACACCGTGCTGTGCTGTACTCTGCTGTGCTGCTGCTTAATTGCTCAGTCATGTCTGACTCTGCAACTCCACGGACTGCAGCCCGCCAGGCTCCTCTGTCCATGAGGATTCTCCAGGCAAGAATACTGGCATGGGTTTCCATGTCCTCCTCCAGGGGATCTTCCCAACCCAGGGATTGAACCCAGGTCTCCCACATTACAGGTGGATTCTTTACTGTCTGAGCCACCTGGGAAGCCCAAGAATACTGGAATGGGTAGCTATCCCTTCTCCAGGGGATCTTCCTGACCCAGGAATCAAACCTAGTTCTCTTGCATTATAGGCAGATTCTTCACCAGTTGAACTACCAGGGAAGCCCCATTACATGACCTAGTGATTGGTTATTTATGTGTCTGTCTCTCTCTTTAGATTTCCAAGGCAGGGACTGTGACTGTCTGAATGCTCATGCTTAACAAAAAAATTCCTGTCCATAGATCTCCAACATGCTTTTCTTGAAGCAGTGAATCATCCTGGCTACCTCTCTCTCCTTCAAGCCCTATGGCCTGCCCTTCCTCAAGTCCTACCCACATCAAAAGACTCCTCCAATGCATTGATTACTCTCCATCTTTACCACTCTGCTTCAAGCCACCATGCTCTATCAGGTGGACCTACATAACAGCCTTCTAATTGTCTAAATTACTTTAACCCCAGCAATCTAGTGCCCATACAAGAGCCAGGGTGGGGGGATGGTTTCTAAAATGGAGAACTTACCATGTCACTCACTAGACAGAAAGTCTTTAGTTCAGTTCAGTCATTCAGTCGTGTCCGACTCTTCGCGACCCCATGAATCGCAGCACGCCAGGCCTACCTGTCCATCACCAACTCCCAGAGTTCATGCAGACTCACATCCATCGAGTCAGTGATGCCATCCAGCCATCTCATCCTCTGTCGTCCCCTTCTCCTCCTGCCCTCAAACCCTCCCAGCATCAGAGTCTTTTCCAATGAGTCAACTCTTCGCATGAGGTGGCCAAAGAGTTTCAGCTTCAGCATCATTCCCTCCAAAGAAATCCCAGGGCTGATCTCCTTCAGAATGGACTGGTTGGATCTCCTTGCAGTCCAAGGGACCCTCAAGAGTCTTCTCCAACACCACAGTTCAAAAGCATCAATTCTTTGGCGCTCAGCCTTCTTCACAGTCCAACTCTCACATCCATACATGACCACAGGAAAAACCATAGCCTTGACTAGACAGACCTTTGTTGGCAAAGTAATGTCTCTGCTTTTGAATATGCTATCTAGGTTGGTCATAACTTTCCTTCCAAGGAGGAAGTGTCTTTTAATTTCATGGCTGCAGTCACCATCTGCAGTGATTTTGGAGCCCCCAAAAATAAAGTCTGACATTATTTCCACTGTTTCCCCATCTATTTCCCATGAAGTGATGGGACAGGATGCCATGATCTTGGGTACCCATTAAAAGCAGCTCAATAAAAAGCTTGAGGGATATTCAAAATCTTAATATTTGTAAGAAAAATTCCTACAAACTTATACCCCAGGATGATTTAACCTCTAAAACACATTAAGAACTACTATAGGGCTGTAAGGTGACTCCTTAACATTTAACAAAGAAAATCGTTCTTCAGTTTCTAGAGCTAACTCATTTTCTCTGCCTTCTGTGCTTAATAATGTCTCAAACTTTTTGATTCAAATCTGATAGAATATTTGATGTCATGGAGAAATAAAGGATTAAAATTCTTTTCATAATATTTGTACCCAGGAGCTCATGTGTCACCATGGTGAGATTATGTTGTCAGGATATGACACAGAATGATTATGAAGTCATAGGCCCCTAAAACAAGCTGAGCCATTTTAAATCCAGCAGTTTCCTTGGGAGAGGAAACAGGACAACAAGGTCCTGGACATGAATCTCTTCATTTATGTCCTCCTTTTATCAATTTGGACAAGTAGTTGTTTAGATAGAAATGAAAGCAATGGATCTGCTACTGCAGGTATGTCCCTAACCTTAAAACCTAGAAATTATGATCTATTATGTTAAATGTATTACAGTACTTAAACAAGCTAGCTGTGTATAAGAAATCTGCTGTTTATTCTACTTTACTATGAGTAGGTCTTCGAGAATTTCTAGGACAACACCTGAAAGTTTTACTTCTGTGTAAACATTCCAAACATAGAAACATGAAGAGTACAGCCTTACTGTCCCCTTTCATTCCCCTTCCCCACCCAATCCACCAACCCCTGCCCCTCCCCCACCAGCCATACCAGAAAATTCTATGTGAATGAATCTAGCATGGTACCTAACACATAGTAGGTTTCAAGAATTGTGTTTTCTTGTCCCATCCCTTTTCCCACCATACACATTCACACACACATCAACACTCCAGTGCATTCACACATTCAAATACCTAGGTAATGGGTTGAACAAGCCACGACGTGGGGTAACCTAGATAATTATACTGATTAGCCAAAGACAGCTCCCAGATTTGGCTTGTAGACTGTGGCTGGCTGGGGAGGTGATAGAGGGAGGAAAATGACAGTGGTTATCATGCTTAAAGAAATAATTGATGATGAGATTTGACTTGGATCTACAGTAACAAACCCCCATCAAAATGGAAGCAAACTTGGTTCCCAAGCACAGGTTCTGATGATACATGTTCTTTCATAGTAACTACACATGCTGAATTCAAGCAGACCAAACTGCAGGAATTACGGCGACGTCTACTCATTATTATAATTGGTACCCTTATCACTGGCTATATGGTCACGTGTACCTGCTTTCTTCACTATAGCTGTGATAGCGAGGAAGCCCATAAAGCAACCAAGTAAGTCTTACACCTTTGAATAAAAGTACAAGGTTGTGGGGAGGCACGTGTTCTTCACTATACTCTATAACTGTGAGAGCGGGGAAATCCCCAAAGCAGCAACATTAAGTCTTACACCTTTGAGCTAAAAATACAAAGTGGCGGGGTGTAGGGGTGAGGTGAGGAGGTGGGTGTGCACGCGCATGAGGAACTGTACCTGCACACGCATGCGCACTCACACGTAAGCGGGTTCACTGTTGTTTTGTTACTTACCACTAACTTTAGACTTCAGAAGAGCTACCAACATCTTGTGGGCTGGATATGTTCACTTAAATGAAGCTCTTAAATTATCTCAAGTACATTATCAACTTTAGCCAAAACTATCCTATTCAGGGTTCACTTGAGCCCCAGGCTGCTAATTTCATTGTAAGTTGAGTCTATGAAAAGAGGGAATGACTATCTAAATAAGACAGAATCAAAACCTTCTCAGGGGAGAAGGAGTTGGGTCTCTGCATTCCAAAGATAGTAACACATTTTGGATAATCTATCATTTTGAGATGTAATAACATGAAAAATTTTCAACTGTGTTCAGTGATTCTAGTCCCTGGCTTTAATATAGGAGGATCAGGCTGGCACTTGGTATACTGGGTCTCTAAAAATTTCCCAATCCAAGGACTGGTGACTGAAATATACCACTGTTCTATTCCTTCAGTTTTAGAGTTAGCATGTGAGGATTAATATGTATGGTTACAAACCTTGATGGTGTAAATATGATAGGAAAACAATGAATTTGGTCTAAGATTTTTTATGTGACAGGTTGTGACATTTGTGCCTCAGTTGCATATCAACTTGTGGCTTTTTTGTAAAAAGTATAATTTCTGGATTAGATAAATTCTCTCTCTCCCTCTCAACAGTAGATTTGAAACAAGTTTGTGTCATTGCATATATAGACTATATGGTTATCCATTGTGGTTGAAACAGCAAAATTAAGAAAAAGAAAAAGCATTCAACACGAGTTCAACTCTGTAACCTGACTCATAGTTTTCACCACACTCTGATTCTTACTGTGTTCAATTTTCCTGCTAGAGCCACAAAAAGACCACAAGTCTAAATTGACACAATAGCCCATATTTTCTGGTAACAGTAATCTTACTCCTCTGATTTAAATTGTCATATTCCAAATCCTCTGTATTTTCAGGGACAAGAAAGAAGATATCACCATCAAGGCATCCAGGTCATCTAAAATATCATTTACCTACTCCAAGTCACCGACTGCTGGTCTGGGCGATCCAGAAAGACAATCCGTGGTATCCAGAATAGATAAGTCATCTGGGCTCTCAAGTCCACAAAAAGTTACTTCAAGTGCAGAAAAGTTAGTCAGGTGCTCGAGTCAAAAAAACCATCCAAGCCATCAGCTCCCAAAAAAGTGTTAGGATCACCCCCCTCCCAGGAAAAGTTGCATAGAACATGCAGTCCAAAAAAGGCACATAGGCAGGCTCATGCCCATAAGCTAGTCAGTCAGGTCAGTCCATCCTATCCAGAGAAGGCCATCAAGCCAACTTGGCCACCAAGTCTACAGTGTCGGGCCAAGCCAACCAAAACTCCTCTACCCTATCCAAAGAATCAGAGCTTCCCTGAGCAATCAAGTGTAGATAAACTGACCAAACGCCAGAGATATCTTAAACTAAAATGCCCAGCTAGTGCAGGTAGGGCAGAAATATTATCTAGACCTCAACCAGGGAAGTTTTGTCGATGCTACAAGGAAAAGTGCCTTGTTTGCAGAGCTGTTTCTGAGCCGTTCATCACTCATGTTTCAGATGCAAATAAAAAGCATGTTCCAGTTCCACTGTTTTCACGCGAATTGAAGCACTTTTACAAGTCGTATAAAAAGAAACAACCCAAATACAACACACTGTATGGCAACATGAGTGACAGTGATATCACAACATACAACAGTGATGGTGAGAGTGACAGGGAGGTGATTATAATCTGCAATATAAAATGCAAGGAAGACATCTATAAAAACTCCCAAAATAATTAAGGGATCAAAAGAAAGACCACCGATGCAGAAGAAGCAAGCTTCTATGAACTATTATATGCTCACCATATTTAAGAACCTGGTAGACAAAAACTCCACTTGGTATCACTATTAAGATTAGACTTATATCCATCTCGAGGCAATTTATTTAAAAAATAGTACATAAATGTGTGACATAACAACTGATTTTGTTGTAATTATTATTGTATTTTAGAGGTATAAATCTCTTTGTGAGGTATCTTAGATCTACTTGGGCAAATTCTGGGAGATGGTGAGGGACAGGGAAACCCAGCCTGCTGCAGTCCACGGGGTCACAGAGTTGGACACGACTTGATGGTTGAACAACAACGTAGATCTGGTCACTTGGATGGGCTTCCCAGCTGGTGCAGTGGTAAAGAATCCACCTGCCAATGGAAGAGATGTGGGTTTGACCCCTGGGTTGGGAAGATCCTTTGGAGGAGGAAATAGCAACCCAGTCCAGTAGTCTTGCCTGGGAAATTCCATGGACCGAGGAGACTGAAGGGCTACAGTCGATGGGGTCGAAAAGAGTTGGACACAGGCACACGGTTAAATGTGAACCAGTCACACACACACACACACACACACACACACACACACACAAATATAGAAAGGTATTGCAAGATGGATGCCCTGGGCTCCTCTTTCCCTTGGATTAACCCTCAAGTGAAGTCTCAACCCAACTATCTTTTAAATTTTGACAGAGTGTCCTCACAGTCTAAGACTGTCTTTCTCTGGTGCCCAGTGTGTGGCGGAAATGGCTCTGTGTGCTTGATTCTGGCTGCATTGGGGAAATTCCTGATAGTTATTTCCTTTTTTAAAACATATTTATTTGACCATGCCAGTTCTTAGTTGTGGCATGCAAACCCTTGGCTGCAGCATGTGATTCTCTGACCAGGGATAGAACCCAGACCCCCTGCATTGGGAGTGTGGAGTTTTAGCCACTGAACCACCAGGGAAGTCCCAATACTCATTTCTAATACCACTGCCTCTGATGACTGCTACCAAAGTAAGGGTCCAGGCTCCAGCCCCCACTCTCAAGGTTTTTGATTCTTTTGGTTACCCTTCAAATTGATAAAAAGAGTTTGTCCTGTTGTGCATTCTCAGAATGGCCCAGATAGAGGTCGGATATCTACCCATTTTCTTCACAGGGTACCTTCTTACTTAGAATCCAGAGGGCTGGGAGGCCAGGGGAAAACCTTGGAGTTATATTTTCTAGCTTCCTCACTGATGAGAGGTTATCCCTGCCCACTTCCAAGAGCATGGTTCAGAAAAACAGGCAAAATCCTGCAGTCCCAGCCTATATTCTAGTACAGTGAAGTCAGTCCCCTGTCACATTCAGCAGGGTCAGTTAAATTCCATAGCTAGCATATATTGGATGTGTACTACTTGCCAGACATTGTACTAAGTCCCTTTATGTCCAGGATATCTGAAGGCCACCCTCCCCTCAATTTTACAGATTTAGAAAAAGGACTCACATGACTCAAAAGCAGATTATAGTCATGGCTGAGGTTTATTAGAGCAAAAATATACAAATCAAGAGCAACAGGAAAAAGACATCTTTTTGGGTGAATCAGAGAGGTTGGACATGCGCTTTTGAGTACTTGCCCCTCTGGGGCCACCTAAGACATTCTCTCTTCTCTAGCAACAAACTAGAGGCATGTGTGCAACATGGCTCTGCCCAGGGAAGCCTCAGCATCTGAGGCTTTTATTGAGAACAGGTCCCATAGGTACATCATGCTCCATAACCAGACATGGCAAGTGAAACTCAGGATCCCAACAATGACACCAGATGCACATTATCGATGTTGATGTTTGTGCCAAGCAATCAGGTGAACAAAACATGATCATCAACCAATTAACATTAGAACATTCACCCAGGGATGACCAATACTCAAATCATGGTTTCCAGTTCCCTTGACATACAAGGACCAAACAACCAGACCTGCTGTGTTAACACTTTCCTCACGTTCACATATTTTATTTAATCCCCAACAGTCCCCTATTATATGGACTGCCATATGAGTTAACCGATGCTCTGTAACATATAGTAAGATCACATCTAGCAATTGATTGAATCAAGATATGAATCTATGATTGACTTAAGTTCAAATTTTCATTATGCTGTACTGCCTTCTCACTTCCAGTTTCTGGGGTATGTGTTTATTCTCAGATCACCCAGTCCACTGGTATCAGCAAAGTCCTTACTTGACTTTTAATCAATCTGGACCATCCTCCTAACTTACCAGGAGCATATAAATATGTCTTGACTTCATTCACATCTGACTTCCCCATAACCTCTGCCTCCTCCACTGGTAGTCTCCTGGTGGGGTCTGTAAGGTCATCATGAAATTCACAGATGGCACGATATATAAAAGTTTTAAGAGGTAGAAAATGCATTGAAAAGCATTGTGGAAGCTACAGACTTGATTTCCTTCTGGTATTACATTTTTTGTGAAGATAAACTGCAAAGCGTTAGAATTGTTCTGGGATAGCCTGGTCTTTTTAAAATTCACAAATAGAAGCAAAAGTTCTGATCAAATTTTTATGGTTTAGTATGAAAAACAGTTCAAACAAAAAAGTAGGAGTATGAATGAACACCCATATAAACATTGCTCAGATTCAAGAATTATCATTACATGGCCAGTGTTGTTTCATTTAAACTACTATCCATTTCCCTCCCATTTATATTTCCAAAAAATAATAAATTTTAAAAATACATAAACACAATACTCCATGGGATCACAAAAAGTCAGATACAACTGAGTGACTGAACTTAACTGAACTGAAACACAGTACTATTATCTCATATGAAACAATAATAATTCCTTAATATAAATTATCCAGTCTATATGCAAATTTCCTCCATTTGCCTCATTTTTTTTAATGGTTGCTTTGTTCAAATGATGTTAACCAGCATTTGACAGCATCTCAGTCTAAATTTTTTAAAAATTAAAATTTCATTGGGTAATCTAGCTTCATATTGTAAGATAATTTTGAAGTTTATCTGGGCTATCAGTAGCCTGGGAAATAGACAACGGCAAAACTGCATAGTTTTTCAGCTTAAATTCAACCAAAGTCTTGGTTCAGTTCAGTTCAGTTCACTTCAGTTGCTCAGTCGTGTCCGACTCTTTCCAAACCTGTGAATCGCAGCACACCAGGCCTCCCTGTCCATTACCAACTCCTGGAGTTCACTCAGACTCATGTCCATCGAGTCAGTGATGCCATTCAGCCATCTCACCCTCTGTCGTCCCCTTCTCCTCCCGCCTCCAATCCCTCCCAGCATCAGAGTCTTTTCCAATGAGTCAACTCTTTGCATGAGGTGGCCAAAGTACTGGAGTTTCAGCTTCAGCATCATTCCCTCCAAAGAAATCGCAGGGCTGATCTCCTTCAGAATGGACTGGTTGGGTCTCCTTGCGGTCTAAGGGACTCTCAAGAGTCTTCAACACCACAGTTCAAACCCATCAATTTTTCAGTTCTCAGCTTTCTTCACAGTCCAACTCTCACATCCATACATGACCACAGGAAAAACCATAGCCTTGACCATATGGATCTTTGTTGGCAAAGTAATGTCTCTGCTTTTGAATATGCTATCTAGGTTGGTCATAACTTTCCTTCCAAGGAGTAAGCGTCTTTTAATTTCATGGCTGCAGTCACCATCTGCAGTGATTTTGGAGCCCCCCAAAACTAAAGTCTGACACTGTTTCCACTGTTTCCCCATTTATAGGCAAAGCCAAATGATCTAAGCCCTCTTCTCTTTATCATTCTTAAGCTAAAGACTTGTAATACTTTAAAGGCTGGGAATATTAATATCTAATAAAAAGGACTAACTGCCAGTGACAACCAATGATAATGATATCTTGAACACGAGCTATGGGCATGAGTATATATGTTGCTTTTTAAACCACACTTAATTATAGAGTAGGAGTCTACAGAATATTTGAAGCTCATTCAACGTGAAAAATTCTAGGTGCATTAGTATGGGGCTTCACACATAAAACCGATATAAAATATGTAAAAAAAAAAATGTACCCTGAGTTAGAGAAGAAATTTTGCAAAAAAGAAAAAAAAATAATTTTTTTTACCAGTCAAAGCTTCCACAAGTTAATACCTAAAATAACTCGTCTCACTTCAAAGGATAGTTTTTGACACTTCTTGGCAATGTCCTGGTTTAAGTAAGAGGGCTCTGAATCTCTGTTTTCTAGCCTTCTTGCAGCATTGTCTTTCCTGTCATGATACCTTTCTTCTGTCTGGCTCCCATTTTGTATTTCCCGGTTCAGCACGTATCAGGGCTGTATGTCAGTCAGTCCTTGGCTTCCTTACATTTCCGGCCACCAGGGGTCGCTGTGAAGCCAGTTTCAAACGTGGTCCTTCCCTCTAAGACCATCAGCGCTGTGTTTCCCTTTCATCCACATTCCTTACCTTCATCTCCAAAACTCATACCTTGTTCCTGTCTATGGAACTAAAATCGTTAGTTCTTCAGTCATGTCCAACTCTTTCTGGCTCCGTGGATTGTAGCCCACGTTACTTCTCTATCGACAGAATTCTCCAGGCAAGAATACTGTAGTAGGCAGTCCTTCCTTTCTCTAGGGGATCTTCCAGACCCAGGGATCCAACTCAGGTCTCCAGCATTGCAGGCAGATTCTTTACCATCTGAGCTACCAGGGAAGCTCTGGGGTCACAGAGAGTCGGACACGACTGAGTGACTAACACAACGATAACAATGGAACTGAAATTAATTATATTTTGCTCCTTTTATTCAGTAGGTTCAGTTCAGTTCAGTCGCTCAGACCTGTCCAACTCTTTGTGACCCCTTGGACTGCAGCACACCAGGCTTGCCTGTCCACCACCAAATCCAGGAGCTTACTCAAACTCATGTCCATCGAATGGGTGATTCCACCCCACCATCTCATTCTCTGTCGTCCCCTTCTCCTCCCGCCTTCAATCTTTCCTAGCATCAGAGTCTTTTCATGAGTCAGTTCTTTGCATCAGGTGGCCAACATATTGGAGCTTCAGCTTCAGTATCAGTCCTTCCAAGGAATATTCAGGACTGATTTCCTTTAGGATTGACTGATTAGATCTCCTTGACTGGTTGAATCTCACTTTATTCAATAAAGTGCTTTCTAAAAACGTATCCCTTAAAAAAAGTGCAAAAATGCAGATTTCAAACATTTCCAACATGTATTTCTACATGAAATTCTATAAGCATGGAAGTACACAACATTGTAAATCAACTTTACTTCAATTAAATTTTTAAAAATTAAGCTTTTAAAATTTAAAAAATTTAAGAAATTATATACACAATGGAATATTACTCAGCTATAAAAAGCAATGCATTTGAGTTAGTTCTAATGAGGTGGATGAAACTTGAGTTTATTATACAGAGTGAAGTAAGTCAGAAAGATAAAGAAAAATACTGTATAGTAACACATACATGTGGAACCTAGAAAGATGGTACTGATGATCCTACATGCAGGGCAGCAAAGGAGACACAGATGTAAAGGACAGACTTTTGGACTCAGTGGGAGAAAGAGAGAGTGGGATGGTTTGAGAGAACAGCATTGAAACATATACGTTACCATATGTAAAATAGATAGCCAGTGTGAGTTTGAGGTATGAGGCAGGGCCAGGGCACCTAAAGCACGTGCTCTGTGACAACATGGAGGGATGGAGTGGGGTGGGAGTTGGGAGGGGGGTTCAGGAGGGAAGGGACACAAGTATACCTATGGCCGATTCATGTTGCTATATGACAAAAACCATCACAATATTGTAAAATAATTATTCTCCAATTAAAATAAAGGTATAAAATTTTTAAAAAGAAATTGTAGAAACATGTAGCTGAAAGGATACTTAGAAATCCTCTCTGTCTCCTGTGGGGAGAAGGGGCTATGAAGAGCTGAAGGAATGCTCACTCAGCTAGAAGACCACGTTTTACCAAGCTAACAGGGTTGAGGACGCTAGCTCGCTGTGGCATGTGCCTGGTTGGCAGATGTTTAAGTGGCAACAGAGAAGTTCTACACCAGATGAGGGATATTTAAAAGTCTCCAGTTTTATTGACTCTCAAAATCCTCCAGTCCCTGCCACATCGTGAAATTCCTAAGAATTAGAAGCAACAATGGAAGGGAACTAGAAGTAGGAATAAAGTTTTCTGAGAGCATCAGTCAAATATGTCCTTAAGGGCAACCTATATCAGTTCAGTTCAGTTCAGTTCAGTTCAATCGGGTAGTCATGTCTGACTCTTTGCAAGCCCATGAATCGCAGCACGTCAGGCCTCCCTGCCTATCACCAACGCCCGGAATTCACTCAGACTCACGTCCATCGAGACAGTGATGCCATCCACCAATCTCATCCTCTGTCGTCCCCTTCTGCCCCTGCTCCCAGTCCCTCCCAGCATCAGAGTCTTTTCCAATGAGTCAACTCTTCGCATGAGGTGGCCAAAGTACTGGTTTCAGATTTAGCATCATTCCTTCCAAAGAAATCCCAGGGCTGATCTCCTTCAGAATGGACTGGTTGGATCTCCTTGCAGTCCAAGGGACTCTCAAGAGTCTTAGCCAACACTACAGTTCAAAAGCATCAATTCTTCGGTGCTCAGCTTTCTTCACAGTCCAACTCTCACATCCATACATGACCACTGGAAAACCATAGGCTTGACAAGATGGACCTTTGTTGGCAAAGTAATGTCTCTACTTTTCAATATGCTATCTATGTTGGCCATAACTTTCCTTCCAAGGAGTAAGCGTCTTTTACTTTCATGGCTGCAGTAACCATCTGCAGTGCTTTTGGAGCCCCCAAAAATAAAGTCTGACACTGTTTCCACTGTTTCTCCATCTATTTCCCATGAAGTGATGGGACACATGCCATGATCTTCGTTTTCTGATTGTTGAGCTTTAAGCCAACTTTTTCACTCTCCACTTTCACTTTCATCAAGAGGGTTTAGTTCCTCTTCAATTTCTGCCATAAGGGTGATGTCATCTGCATATCTGAGGTTATTGATATTTCTCCCAGCAATCTTGTTCTAGCTTGTGCTTCTTCCAGTCCAGCGTTTCTCATGATGTACTCTGCATAGAAGTTTAATAAGCAGGGTGACACTGTACAGCCCTGACATACTCCTTTTCCTGTTTGGAACCAGTCTGTTGTTCCATGTCCAGTTCTACTGTTGCTTCCTGACCTGCATATAGGTTTCTCAAGAGGTAGGTCAGGTGGCCTGGTATTCCCATCTCTTTCAGAATTTTCCACAGTTTACTGTGATCCACACAGTCAAAGGCTTTGGCATAGTCAATAAAGCAGAAATAGATGCTTTTATGGAACTCTCTTGCTTTTTTGATGATCCAGCGGATGTTGACAATTTGATCTCAGGTTCCTCTGCCTGTTCTAAAACCAACTTGAACATCTAGAAGTTCACGGTTCATGTATTTCTGAAGCCTGGCTTCGAGAATTTTGAGCATTACTTTACTAGCCTGTGAGATGAGTGCAATTGTGCGGTAGTTTGAGCATTCTTTGGCATTGCCTTTCTTTGGGATTGGAATGAAAATTGACCTTTTCCAGTCCTGTGGGCACTGCTGAGTTTTCCAAATTTCCTGGCATATTGAGTGCAGCACTTTCACAGCATCATCTTTCACGATTTGGAATAGCTCAACTGGAATTCCATCACCTCCACTAGTTTTGTTCGTAGTGATGCTTTCTAAGGCCCGCTTGACTTCACATTCTAGGATGTCTGGCTCTAGGTGAGTGATCACACCATCGTGATTATCTTAGTCTTGAACATCTTTTTTGTACAGTTCTTCTGTGTATTCTTGCCACCTCTTCTTAATGTCTTCTGCTTCTGTTAGGTCCATTCCATTTCTGTGCTTTATCGAGCCCATCCTTGCATGAAATGTTCCCTTGGTATCTCGAATTTTCTTGAAGAGATCTCTAGTCTTTCCTATTCTGATGTTTTCCTCTATTTCTTTGCATTGATCACTGAGGAAGGCTTTCTTATCTCTCCTTGCTCCTCTGCATTCAGATGCCTATATCATTCCTTTTCTCCTTTGCTTTTCACTTCTCTTCTTTTCACAGCTATCTGTAAGGCCTCCCCCGACAGTCGTTTTGCTTTTTTGCATTACTGTTCCATGGGGATGGTCTTGATCCCTGTCTCCTGTACAATGTCACGAACCTCCGTCCATATTTCATCGGGCACTCTATCTATCAGATCTAGTCCCTTAAATCTATTTCTCACTTCCACTGTATAATCATAAGGGATGTGATTTAGGTCATACCTGACCTCAATGGTCTAGTGGTTTTCCCTACTTTCTTCAATTTAAGTCTGAATTTGGCAATAAAGCGTTCATGATCTGAGCCACAGTCAGCTCCCAGTCTTGTTTTTGTTGACTTTATAGAGCTTCTCCATCTTTGGCTGCAAAGAATGTAATCAATTTGATTTTGGTGTTAACCATCTGGTGATGTCCATGTGTAGAGTCTTCTCTTGTGTTGTTGGAAGAGGGTGTTTGCTATGACCAGTGCATTTTCTTGGTAAAACTCTATTAGTCTTTGCCCTGCTTCATTCCGTATTCCAAGGCGAAAGTTGCCTGTTACCCCAGGTGTTTCTTGACTTCCTACTTTTTCATTCCAGTCCCCTATAATGAAAAGGACATCTTTTGGGGGGGTTAGTTCTAAAAGGTGTTGTAGGTCTTCATAGAACTGTTCAACTTCAGCTTCTTCAGCGTTACTGGTTGGGGCATAGACTTGGATTACCGTGATATTGAATGGTTTTCCTTGGAAACGAACAGAGATCATTCAGTCGTTTTTGAGATTTCAAAAGTACTGCATTTCAGACTCTTTTGTTGACCATGATGGCTACTCCATTTCTTCTGAGGGATTCCTGCCCGCAGTAGTACATATAATGGTCATCTGAGTTAAATTCACCCATTCCAGTCCATTTCAGTTTGCTGATTCCTAGAATGTCGACATTCACTCTTGCCATCTCTTGTTTGACCACTTCCAATTTGCCTTGATTCATGGATCTGACATTCCAGGTTCCTATGCAATATAGCTCTTTACAGCATCGGACCTTGCTTCTATCACCAGTCACATTCACAGCTGGGTATTCTTTTTGCTTTGGCTACATCCCTTCATTCTTTCTGCAGTTATTTCTCCACTGATCTCCGGTCCCATATTGGGCACTTACTGACCCGGGGAGTTCCTCTTTCAGTATACTACCATTTTGTCTTTTCATACTGTTCATGTGGTTCTCAAGGCAAGAATACTGAAGTGGTTTGCCATTCCCTTCTCCAGTGGACCACTTTCTGTCAGACCTCTCCACCATGACCTTCCCATCTTGGGTGGCCCCCTGGGCATGGCTTAGTTTCATTGAGTTAGACAAGGCTGTGATCCTAGTGTGATTAGATTGGCTAGATTTCAGTGAGTATGGTTTCAGTGTGTCTGCCTTTTGATGCCCTCTTGCAACCCCTACCATCTTACTTGGGTTTCTCTTACCTTGGAAAAGGGGTATCTCCTCACTGCTGCCGCTCCTGACCTTGGACATGGGGTTGCTCCTCCCAGCGGCTGCACTTGACCTTGGATGTGGGGTAGCACCTCTCAGCCATTCCTGTGCCATTGCAGCCTGGCACTCTCTGCCGCTGCCCTGACCTTGGACATGTGGTAACTCCTCTTAGCTGCCGCCCCTCGGACATGGGGTCTTCCTGGCTTCTGCCCTTGACCTCAGAAGTGGGGTAGCTCCTTTGGCTGCGCTATGTGCCTGTGTGTTAAGGCTTAGATATGGTCAATTAAATCCTCCAACCCCATTGAAGGCACACACACACAAGCTGATAAATGGTCATACCAGTAGAATACAGATCTTCAACCCACTGACATCATACCAGTGCTAGATTGGTTAGCGTTACCTCTAACTTGTTAACAGGTATGACCTTAAATTCCTGGGAATCCCAGGCTACACCTTCGTATCCATCCCTGTAGATGTGAAGGCCATAAATTAGTGCCACAAATCCACTGAGTTCCATACCAATCACACTCTCTCAGGGTAATAATAGACATAGTTCATAAAGCACCCAGCCTTGTTTCATAATTACCAGGTTGATCGTTTTTAATATGATTTAACCCTTCCCAACGTACAGGAGCTTTTAAACGTAAATGACCATAGTCTGCTGTTAACCATGTAGATCTACCCCATAATTGTGGGATTTTTAACTTTTCATAGATGGGAGGTTAATTTTTTAATGGAGACTTAGCTCATCACTCCCTTTGAGTTTAAATCACCCTAAGAGAAATCTTAAATCTATGGCCAGGATCACAACAGGTATTATTAACTGGCCAGGTGAGAGAATCCCATCTAGTAATATCATGAAGATAGAACAGGACTGAACACTCATCTAAAATAAATTTCCTTGTGAGTATCCCTAGAGAACAGAAATCCACCAAGGTAATCCAGAAGTACTAGACATAGGTAACTGGCCACAACCGAACAATTGGATTGCGTTTTAAACTAGCATAGAATCATGTCCATGATAGAAAATTTTGGTTAATAGGCATAGGTCCAAGGAATCAAGAAAACATTATAAATGATCATAAAAGTCAGATCAGCATCTTGGGCAAGCTGTCTACTTCTGATGTCATCTTCTTCTCATCCTAGTGTAGCGTGCTACTGCTAAGTCACTTCAGTCGTGTCCGACTCTGTGCAACCCCAGAGATGGCAGCCCACAAGGCTCCCCCGTCCCTGGGATTCTCCAGGCAAGAACACTTGAGTGGGTTGCCATTTCCTTCTCCAATGCATGAAAGTGAAAAGTGAGAGTGAAGTCGCTCAGTCGTGTCTGACTCTTAGCAACGCCATGGACTACAGCCTACCAGGCTCCTCCATCCATGGGATTTTCCAGGCAAGAGTACTGGAGTGGGTTGCCATTGCCTTCTCCCTAATGTAGTATAGTTTCCTCTATTTGAGCACTGTTTTAAGGTGAGTTTGAGGTCAGCAGGCCTCTCTATAGACCAGTCCAGCTTAGGGGCCTTTTGGAGGTGGGAGTTAACCCAAGAGTCAATTTCCCTTCAATTTCACTGGGCATGAGCTAGTTAAGAGTTCCTGATGGAAAGGTCCTTCCATCCAGGCTGGAAACAGTTCCTTAAATTATATCTTCTTCCAGTCTTGATTGAAGGTCATGTGTGAGGCACCTGATCTTCATTTAAAGACAGATTACTGAGATAAGCTTCAGAAACAACCCTAGAGTGTCCTTTAATAATTCAATTTTACTTTAGTATACCCTAACAGCAAAGAACCATCAAGAAAATGAGTCTTAGTAGATACAGACCTCCATCAACAAACTAGGATTTAACATTCATTGAAACATCTCTTTCTACCTAAACTCACTGTCATTTTTACCAAATATAACCAAATTGAGACCTGTTTGTAATATAGGTCTGCTCTCAATAAACTTGGCCTGATGACTTATATAACCATAATTGGTCATAGACTTCTTTGCTTTGCTGAAACTTTTATAGCGTCTCAGACTGAACTTTTAAAATAAGAGCTTTCAGGGCTAGGAAAGTCATGCCAAAGGCTTATCACAGATTTTGCCTAACAGATCTAAGTAAACTCCTCCCTTCTCAAGGTCTCCAAAATTCCTTGAGATTTCTGTACCTGTTATTGAGATAATCTTCCTAACTGATCTGATAAATTTACTGGAAACTAAGGGTTTCCAAGCTCTGGAGGGTTCAGATAGAGAGAAAATATTAAATGTTTCAATTTGTTTATAAAATATAATTTTACCAAATTACTGTCTGTCATAATTCATTTGAGGGGAAGGTTTTTTTACACCTGGAAAACACAGATTCAAATCAGTAATTTTTCAGAGAGAAACCATAAAAGTTATAAGCATATTCACCAGTTCATTCAGTCCTTTTGTTAAACTTTGTGAAGTCATCAGGTTTTCTATTAGAATTTTTACACAGTTCAAAAACTGGTATTTATCCAAAAGTCATTTTTAGAAATCTTTTGAAGAGACAAAATGTGGTTAGTGCTATGAGAATATTTTGACATAGTACCTAGAATTATGCCTGGTAACATTTTACCCAAACATATCAGAATTTTAGGAACTTTATACAGTTTCTAGTGTATCTATATTAATAACATTTACCATACAATATAACCCGAGACTTATTACTAACTTGACGATACACTCCATGTAACTATATATACGAAATGAACTTAATTAGTGTAATATCTCTCTCTGGGATGTTGCAGGGCCCTCTGAAGCATCCCAAAGTTAGGTAGAAATCTTCTTCTTTAGAATGATTTAGGAAGTTTTGTGAATAAATATCAAAAGGTTTTAGAACACTCAGTCAGATGGGATTATAGGTCAGTGTGAAACAATACTATTAACTTAACCAACATAACAATAAGGGATTTCAGAACAGATCATTTAAGAGAGAAAGAAACTTAAATCTATTATCAGTTCAGTTCAGTTCCTGAACTGCTCAGTCGTCTCCAACTCTTTGAGATCCCATGAACTGCAGGGCACCAGGCCTCCCTGTCCATCACAAACTCCCGGAGTTGACTCAAACCCACGTCCATTGAGTCGGTGATGCCATCCACCCATCTCGACCTCTGTCGTTCCCTTCTCCTCCTGCCCTCAATCTTTCCCAGCATCAGGGTCCTTTCAAATGAGTCAGCTCTTCGCATCAGGTGGCCAAAGTACTGGAGTTTCAGCTTCAACATTAGTTCTTCCAATGAACACCTAGGACTGCTCCCCTTTAGGATGGATTGGTTGGATCTCCTAGCAGTCCAAGGGACTCTAAAGAGTCTTCTTCAACACCACAGTTCAAAAGCATCAATTCTTCTGTGCTCAGCTTTCTTTATAGTCCATCTCTCACATCCATACATGACCATTGGAAAAACCATAGCCTTGACTAGATGGACCTTTGTTGGCAAAGTAATGTCTCTGCTTTTTAATATGCTGTCTAGGTTGGTCATAATTTTCCTTCCAAGGAGTAAGCGTCTTTTAATTTCATGGCTGCAATCACCATCTGCAGTGATTTTGGAGCCCAGAAAAATAAAGTCAGCCACTGTGTCCACTGTTTCCCCTTCTATTTGTGATGCAGTGATTATCAAAGGCAGTTCAATACACCAATACAGTAGAATACACCAGTTCAATACACCAATACTGTATACAGTATACTAACATATATATATGGAATATAACACACACACACACACACACATACACATATATATATATATAACGCATATATATGGAATATAGAAAGATGGTAATGATAACCCTGTATGTGAGACAGCAAAAGAGACACAGATGTATAGAACAGTCTTTTGGACTCTGTGGGAGAGGGAGAGGGTGGGATGATTTGGGAGAATGGCATTGAAACATGTATAATATCGTATGTGAAACGAATTGCCAGTCCAGGTTCAATGCATGATGCAGAATGCTCGGGACTGGTGCACTGGGTTGACCCAGAGGGATGGTATGCAGTGGGAGGTGGGAGGGGGGTTCAGGATGGGGAACATGTGTACACCTGTGGCAGATTCATGTTGATGTATGGCAAAACCAATAAAATATTGTAAAGTAATTAGCCTCCAATTAAAATAAATGAATTTATTTTTTTTAAAGAGTCTTCTCCATCACCGCAGTTCAAAAACATCAATTCTTCAGCACTCAGCTTTCTTTATAGTCCATCTCTCACATCATACATGACCACTGGAAAACCCATAGCCTTGACTAGATGGACCTTTGTTGGCAAAGTAATGTCTCTACTTTTTAATATGCTGTCTAGTTTGGTCATAACTTTCTTTCCAAGGAATAAGCCTGTTTTAATTTCATGGCTGTAATCACCATCTGCAGTGATTTTGGAGCCCAGAAAAATAAAGTCAGCCACTGTTTCCACTGTTTCCCCATCTATTTGCCATGAAGTGATTATCAAAGACAGTTGAATGTCTGAAGACATGGTGTCCTCTTAACAGAGAGAAAAGCTAAATTCAAGTTTTTGCACCAGCTTACTTTACTTAAAAGGTAAACTTAATTAACTTTATTTTAAACTTAGTCCTAACCATATACAAAACTCTTTCCTCATGCTTCACTTTTCACAAACCTTATCACTTTCTGTACCCATTACTGTGTTCTTCCATCCTGAAAAGCCACCTGTAAGTCACGCTTGCTTCCTTTTCCTTCACAAAATTTAATTCCATTCCTCATACCTTCTTTACCGAAAACACACTTCCTACTTCCTTTAACCAACCAAGAACTGACTTTTATATTAGCATTTTAGACATTGGTGAGCATAAATACAAGTGATAATTTCTAAAACCTTCATTTTAGGATGGCACCAAAGATCACTTCTTTTTAATCCCAAATCTCTTTAGTTTCTCTTTAAGAGTGTTTGGTAATAAATGTTTCAAAACCTTATTTTATTTGAAAATGACTTAAGCTTCCAACATTTAGTTTAGCAGAACCCTTAGAAGTTCAAGTTACCCCAATCTGGATAGACTATTTTAGACAGACATTCCAAAAGCATAATTATTCTTAATAGAGTTGACTAAAGGCTCATATCTCATTTACATTTTTTAGAAGCTTCTTCACTCAGCAAGGTAATTTCCTTGCTGACAAACTTGTAACAGATATAATAATATTTAACTTATGTTAAACCTAGGTACAATGAAAATATTCTGCTTAATGTTAAGTACTCTTAGAGATGTCTGCATTATTTAGATCAACAAATAAACATTAATATCAGGTGTTTAATACTGAATATTTCCCAGTTCACATGAACCTGAAATTCAGTTAGGATAATTTCTCTTGTATTTAGAATTATTTGATTTGTAAGCACTTACTTTTTGTTGTTGTTGTTGTTGTTGTTGTTGTTAATTTTATTTTATTTTTAAACTTTACAATATTGTATTAGTTTTGCCAAATATCGAAATGAATCCGCCACAGGTATACCCGCATTCCCCATCCTGAACCCTCCTCCCTCCTCCCTCCCCATACCCTCCCTCTGGGTCGTCCCCAAGCATCCAGCCCCAAGCATCCAGTATCGTGCATCGAACCTGGACTGGCGACTCGTTTTACGCATGATATTATACATGTTTCAATGCTGTTCTCCCAAATCTTCCCACCCTCTCCCTCTCCCACAGTCCATAAGACTTATCTATACATCAGTGTCTCTTTTGCTGTCTCGTACACAGGGTTATTGTTACCGTCTTTCTAAATTCCATATATATGCATTAGTATACTGTATTGGTGTTTTTCTTTCTGGCTTACTTCACTCTGTATAATAGGTTCCAGTTTCATCCATCTCATTAGAACTGATTCAAATGTATTCTTTTTTAATGGCTGAATAATACTCCATTGTGTACATGTACCACAGCTTTCTTATCCATTCATCTGCTGATGGGCATCTAGGTTGCTTCCATGTCCTGGCTATTAAAAACAGTGCTGTGATGAACATTGGAGTACACGTGCCTCTTTCCCTTCTGGTTTCCTCAGTGTGTATGCCCAGCAGTGGGATTGCTGGATCATAAGGCAGTCCTATTTTCAGTTTTTTAAGGAATTTCCACACTGTTCTCCATAGTGGCTGTACTAGTTTGCATTCCCACCAACAGTGTAGGAGAGTTCCCTTTTCTCCACACCATCTCCAGCATTTATTGCTTGTAGACTTATGGATGGCAGCCATTCTGACTGGCATGAAATGGTACCTCATAGAGGTTTTGATTTGCATTTCTCTGATAATGAGTGATGTTGAGCATCTTTTCATGTGTTTGTTACCATCTGCATGTCTTCTTTGGAGAAATGTCTATTTAGTACTTTGGCCCATTTTTTGATTGGGTCATTTATTTTTCTGGAGTTGAGCTGTAGGAGTTGCTTGTATATTTTTGAGATTAGTTGTTTGTCCGTTGCTTCATTTGCTATTATTTTCTCCCATTCTGAAGGCTGTCTTTTCACCTTGCTAATAGTTTCCTTTGTTGTGCAGAAGCTTTTAAGTTTAATTAGGTTCCATTTGTTTATTTTTGCTTTTATTTCCAATATTCTGGGAGGTGGGTCATAGAGGATCCTGCTGTGATGTATGTTGGAGAGTGTTTTGCCTATGTTCTGCTCTAGGAGTTTTATAGTTTCTGGTCTTATGTTGAGATCTTTAATCCATTTTGAGTTTATTTTTGTGTATGGTGTTAGAAAGTGTTCTAGTTTCATTCTTTTACAAGTAGTTGACCAGTTTTCCCAGCACCACTTGTTAAAGAGACTGTCTTTTCTCCATTGTATATTCTTGCCTCCTTTGTCAAAGATAAGGTGTCCATATGTGCATGGATTTATCTCTGGGCTTTCTATTTTGTTCCATTGATCTATATTTCTGTCTTTGTGCCAGTACCATACTGTCTTGATAACTGTGGCTTTATAATAGAGCCTGAAGTCAGGTAGGTTGATTCCTCCAGTTCCATTCTTCTTTCTCAAGATAGCTTTGGCTATTCAAGGTTTTTTGTATTTCCATACAAATTGTGAAATTATTTGTTCTAGCTCTGTGAAGAATACCGTTGGTAGCTTGATAGGGATTGCATTGAATCTATAAATTGCTTTGGGTAGTTGACTCATTTTCACTATATTGATTCTTCCAATCCATGAACATGGTATATTTCTCCATCTATTAGTATACTCTTTGATTTCTTTCACCAGTGTTTTATAGTTTTCTATATATAGGTCTTTAGTTTCTTTACGTAGATATATTCCTAAGTATTTAATTCTTTTCATTGCAATGGTGAATGGAATTGTTTCCTTAATTTCTCTTTCAGTTTTCTCATTATTAGTGTATAGGAATGCAAGGGATTTCTGTGTGTTGATTTTATATCCTGCAACTTTATTATAATCATTGATTAGTTCTAGTAATTTTCTGGTGGAGTCTTTAGGGTTTTCTATGTAGAGGATCATGTCATCTGCAAACAGTGAGAGTTTTACTTCTTCTTTTCCAATTTGGATTCCTTTTATTTCTTTTTCTGCTCTGATTGCTGTGGCCAAAACTTCCAAAACTATGTTGAATAGTAATGGTGAAAGTGGGCACCCTTGTCTTGTTCCTGACTTTAGAGGAAATGCTTTCAATTTTTCACCATTGAGGATAATGTTTGCTGTGGGTTTGTCATATATAGCTTTTATTATGTTGAGGTATGTTCCTTCTATTCCTGCTTTCTGGAGAGTTCTTATCATAAATGGATGTTGGATTTTGTCAAAGGCTTTCTCTGCATCTATTGAGATAATCATATGGTTTTTATTTTTCAATTTGTTAATGTGGTGTATAACATTGATTGATTTGCGGATATTGAAGAATCCTTGCATCCCTGGGATAAAGCCCACTTGGTCATGATGTATGATCTTTTTAATGTGTTGTTGGATTCTGATTGCTAGAATTTTGTTAAGGATTTTTGCATCTATGTTCATCAGTGATATTGGCCTTTAGTTTTCTTGTTTTTGTGGCATCTTTGTCAGGTTTTGGTATTAGGGTGATGGTGGCCTCATAGAATGAGTTTGGAAGTTTACCTTCCTCTGCAATTTTGTGGAAGAGTTTGAGCAGGATAGGTGTTAGCTCTTCTCTAAATTTTTGGTAGAATTCAGCTGTGAAGCCGTCTGGACCTGAGCTTTTGTTTGCTGGAAGATTTTTGATTACAGTTTCAATTTCCGTGCTTGTGATGGGTCTGTTAAGATTTTCTATTTCTTCCTGGTCCAGTTTGTAAGGTTGTACTTTTCTAAGAATTTGTCCATTTCTTCCACGTTGTCCATTTTATTGGCATATAATTGTTGATAGTAGTCTCTTATGATCCTTTGTATTTCTGTGTTGTCTGTTGTGATCTCTCCATCTTCATTTCTAATTTTATTGATTTGGTTTTTCTCCCTTTGTTTCTTGATGAGTCTGGCTAATGGTTTGTCAATTTTATTTATACTCTCAAAGAACCAGCTTTTGCCTTTATTGATTTTTGCTATGGTCTCTTTTGTTTCTTTTGCATTTATTTCTGCCCTAATATTCAAGATTTCTTTCCTTCTACTAACCCTGGGGTTCTTCATTTCTTCCTTTTCTAGTTGCTTTAGGTGTAGGGTTAGGTTATTTATTTGACTTTTTTCTTGTTTCTTGAGGTATGCCTGTATTGCCATGAACTTTCCCCTTAGGACTGCTTTTAAAATGTCCCACAGGTTTTGGGTTGTTGTGTTTTCATTTTCATTCGTTTCTATGCAAATTTTGATTTCTTTTTTGATTTCTTCTGTGATTTGTTGGTTATTCAGCAGCGTGTTGTTCAGCCTCCATATGTTGGAATTTTTAATAGTTTTTCTCCTGTAATTGAGATCTAATCTTACTTCACTGTGGTCAGAAAAGATGCTTGGAATGATTTCTATTTTCTTGAATTTTCCAAGGCTACATTTATGGCCCAGGATGTGATCTATCCTGGAGAAGGTTCCATGTTTGCTTGAGAAAAAGGTGAAATTCATTGTTTTGGGATGGAATGTCCTATAGATATCAATTAGGTCTAACTGGTCTATTGTATCATTTAACATTTGTGTTTCCTTGTTAATTTTCTGTTTAGTTGATCTATCCATAGGTGTGAGTGGGGTATTAAAGTCTCCCACTATTATCGTGTTATTGTTAATTTCTCCTTTCATACTTGTTAGCATTTGTCTTACATATTGCGGTGCTCCTGTGTTGGGCGATTATATATTTATAATTGTTATATCTTCTTCTTGGATTGATCCTTTGATCATTATGTAGTGACCATCTTTGTGTCTTTTCACAGCCTTTGTTTTAAAGTCTATTTTATCTGATATAAGTATTGCTACTCCTGCTTTCTTTTGGTCCCTATTTGCATGGAAAACCTTTTTCCAGCCCTTCACTTTCAGTCTGTATGTGTCCCCTGGTTTGAGTTGGGTCTCTTGTAGACAACATATGTAGGGGTCTTGTTTTTGTATCCATTCAGCCGGTCTTTGTCTTTTGGTTGGGGCATTCAGCCCATTTACGTTTAAGGTAATTACTGATAATTATGATCCCGTTGCCATTTACTTTATTGTTTTGGGTTCGAGTTTATACACTGTTTTTGTGTTTCCTGTCTAGAGAATATCCTTTAGTATTTGTTGGAGAGCTGGTTTGGTGGTGCTGAATTCTCTCAGCTTTTGCTTGTCTGATAAGCTTTTGATTTCTCCTTCATATCTGAATGAGATCCTAGCTGGGTACAATAATCTGGGCTGTAGGTTATTTTCCTTCATCACTTTAAGTATGTCTTGCCATTCCCTCCTGGCTTGAAGAGTTTCTATTGAAAGATCAGCTGTTATCCTTATGAGAATTCCCTTGTGTGTTATTTGTTGTTTTTCCCTTGCTGCTTTTAATATTTGTTCTTTGTGTTTGATCTTTGTTAATTTGATTAATATGTGTCTTGGGGTGTTTCTCCTTGGGTTTATCCTGTTTGGGACTCTCTGGGTTTCTTGGACTTGGGTGATTATTTCCTTCCCCATTTTAGGGAAGTTTTCAACTATTATCTCCTGAAGTATTTTCTCATGGTCTTTCTTTTTGTCTTCTTCTTCTGGGACCCCTATGATTCGAATGTTGTAGCGTTTAATATTGTCCTGGAGGTCTCTGAGATTGTCCTCATTTCTTTTAATTCGTTTTTCTTTTATCCTCTCTGATTAATTTATTTCTACCTTTCTATCTTCTAATTCACTAATCCTATCTTCTGCCTCTGTTATTCTACTATTTGTTGCCTCCAGAGTGTTTTTAATTTCATTTATTGCATTATTCATTTTATATTGACTCTCTTTTATTTCTTCTAGGTCCTTATTAAACCTTTCTTGCATCTTCTCAATCTTTGTCTCCAAGCTATTTATCTGTGATTCCATTTTGATTTCAAGATTTTGGATCAATTTCACTATCATGATTCGGAATTCTTTATCAGGTAGATTCCCTATCTCTTCCTCTTTTGTTTGGTTTGGTGGGCATTTATGCTGTTCCTTTATCTGCTGGGTATTCCTCTGTCTCTTCATCTTGTTTAAATTGCTGAGTTTGTGGTGTCCTTTCTGTATTCTGGCAGTTTGTGGAGTTCTCTTTATTGTGGCATTTCCTCGCTCTGTGTGGGTTTGTACAGGTGGCTTGTCAAGGTTTCTTGTTTAGGGAAGCTTGTGTCGGTGTTCTGGTGGGTGGAGCTGTATTTCTTCTCTCTGGAGTGCAATGAAATGTCCAGTAATGCGTTATGGGATGTCTATGGTTTTGGGGTGATTTTGGGCTGCCTGTATCTTGGAGCTCAGGGCTGTATTCCTTGCTACTGGAGAATTTGCTTGGTATGTCTTGCCCTGAAACTTGTTTCACCCAGAGAGGTTTACAGTGTTATATGGAGAAGAGAAGAGTGAGGAGGGAGTTAGAAGTGACCCAAATGAGATGGGGTGGAATCAATAGAGGAGAGAGTGGGCTATTCAGTAATCTCTTCCTTATGTGCACTCCACAACTGGACCGCTCAGAGTTGTTCACAGAGTTATACAGAGAAGAGAAGGAGGAAGGTGGCAAAGGTGGCCAGGAGTATAAATGGGGGGAATGAAAAGGAGGGAGACAGATCCAGCCAGTAATCAGTTCCCTAAGTGTTCTCCACTGTCTGGGACACATAGAAATTCACAGAGTTGGGTAGAGTAGAGAGGGGTTAGGGAGGAGACACAGGCAACCTAGTGGAGAAAAAGGAGAGTCCAAAGGGAGAGAGAGCAGTTAAGCCAGTAATCTCGCTCCCTTGTGAAAAATGGGTACTGAAGATTGGGTTCTTAAAGGTACAAAATTGGTAACAAATACATAAAAGCAAAAATTAAAAATCTAGAGTAGAGTTTGGAATTTCAAAAATACGATGTTAAAGAAAAGAAGAAGGAAAAGAAAGAGAGAAAAAACGAACAAGCAAAAACAAACAAGGTCGCAAAAATTATAAAGAAAATATAGGTACAAAATTGATAACTAATACCAAAAAGCAAAAGTTAAAAATCTAGAGTAGAGTTTGGAATTTCAAAAATACAATGTTATTTAAAAGAAGAAGAGAAAGACACAGAGAAAAAGAAAAAGAAAAAAGAAAAAAGGGTCAGATATTATATTAAAAAAAAAAAAACTATAGGTACAAAATTGATAACAAATACTAAAAAGCTAAAATTAAAAATCTAGAGTATAGAATTTCAAAATACAATATTAAAGAAAAGAAGGAAAAAAGGTCAAAAAAATATAATATATATATATATATATATATATATATGAAGTTTGCTTTAAAAAAATAGGGTCTTCTTTTTTTTTTGCAAAGTAATCGGTTATAAAACTGGAAATTAAAGGAATAATAGAGGACTTAAAAAATTTTTTTAATTAAAAAATAATTAAAAAAAAAAGAAAGAAAGAAAGAATGATCGTACAAATAGTAAAAATATATCTAGGACTTTCTCCGGTTTTGTTGTGAGTATTGTGGGTTCAGTTCATTTTTGGCTAGTTCCTTGGTCCGACTTATATTTCTCAAGATCTATAGGCCCCTTCCTATGTAGATGGTAGTAACCACAGGGTTTTAATCTATTGCCTGTAGCTTCCAAGGCGGTTCCCTCTGTTATAGCTTCTTCTGTTTGCTGGTCTCTTCAGTGTCGGGTTTCCACCCTGACACAAAGGGGACGGTGGAGGACACTTTTTTTTTTTTTAGGCTCACTTGTTCAGTCCCGCTGAGGGGAGGTAGGGAGGGATGCTGCAAACAAATAACACTGGCGTGTGCTCGCAGTGCCTCAGCCACACTGGGTCTGCCCCCTGTTCACGGCGCGTGTAGCCTGTCTGCCCATGCTGCTCAGGCTCTAGGTTGCTCCGCTGGGAACCATCCGCGGCCGGCCCTGGGCTGCTTGTACTTCCCAGGTCCAAGCCGCTCAGGTTCAGGCACTCGGGTAGTCCTCAGAGGCGCAGACTCTGGGTTAGGCCTGTGTTTTGTGCCCTTCCCAGATCCGAGCAGCTCAGGTGATGAGGTGTTTTGCGTGCACGATTGCTGCGACTTATCGCCTCCCCGCCGCTCGGTTATCTAGTTGTGCACCGGCACACCTTCTCAGGCAGATGTTGACCGTCCAGACCCCAAAGAAGTTTTAGTTAGCAAAGAAGCCTGCTTACAGTTTTATAGATAACGTCTCTCTGGGACTGCGATTGTCCCCTTCCGGCTCTGGCTGCCTATCACCGGAGGGGGATGGTCTGCCGCCAGCTATCTCTGTTCAGTCCTTTGTTCCATGCACGGGCCTGGGGGTGTCATAGGTTAGGGATGGCTTTTCGCGTGGTAGATATTCCACAGTCTGGTTTGCTAGCCCAAATTATTTCACTCAGATAGCGCTCGGGGTATTCAGACCAGATTCTTGCGATGCAGCCCGCGCCGTGTCTCCCTCCCCAGCCCCCGCTTGCTAATGGCTGATGCAGGCATCTGCGCTGCTTCTCCACTGGGGGAGTTACCATAGGGCTCGCAATGTGCGGGTTTTAAGTATTTATTTTTCCTCCCTGTTATGTTGCCCTCTGTGCTTCCAAGGCTCGGCACAGATTCGGCAGTAAGAAGGTTTCCTGGTGTTTGGAAACCTCTCTTTTTAAGACTCCCTTCCCGGGACGGAACTCCGTCCCTCCCTCTTTTGTCCATTTTTTTGTCTTTTATATTTTGTCGTACCTCCTTTTGAAGACTTGGGTGCTTTTCTGGGTGCCTGATGTCCTCTGCCGGCATTCAGAAGTTGTTTTGTGGAATTTACTCGGCGTTTAAATGTTCTTTTGATGAATTTGTGGGGGAGAAAGTGTTCTCCCCGTCCTACTCCTCCGCCATCTTAGCTCCTCCTGTAAGTACTTACTTTTTTTTTTTAAGGCCTATTAAGTTAGAGCTCATTTATAAACTGATCTCAGCAATCAGCAGTATTATATATATATATATATATATATATATATATATATATATATAAAAGACATACACTGAGACATACATATATCCAAATAGACATATGAGATCCTATAGCTTTGTTTTCCAAACTTAGTTATGAATAAAAATGGTTGGAATAAGATTTTAAAAGGTTTTGTTCCCCCCCCCCCTTTTTTTTTTTCTTTTGCTTTCAGGAATTAGATATGTTCTAGATAAGTGATCCTTGGAACTCTGGTCTAAAGGTATAGGAGGAGTTATTTCCTCAGGGCAAGAATTCTTAAAGAGAGAATTTTTCCTTCAAGCTTCCTCTGGAGTCTAAAAAATATTGTGACCACATTGTCAAAAATCGTTTGTGTGCATGTGTGTGTGTGTGTGTGACCATAGTTTTATTGCTCAACTTGGCCCTGATAACAAGGACAGATTGGTCCCAGCAGAGATTGCCCCTCTGGGGAAGTAGGGGTCTTAGTTTGATCAGCCCCAGGCTGTTGATTACAGGAAAAAGTCCTAAACATTAGGGAACTTCAGTCCATTTCCCTACCCTGTGTCAATAGAGATCTAGTATTACAGGCCATCATTTTCATCACTGGATCATAGCTATAGATTGACCAGTCAAAAAAAAATTTTTTCCCAAGGGGTTCCCAGGTGGAGTGTGGAACATTGCAGTGAGCAATTCCCACATTAGTTCAAGCAGTTTATACCAGATGTCTGTGCACTCAAACCAAAAGAACAAAACCAAACTGAAGCAGAATTTCACCAGCCAGGAGTCACACTCCAAATGAAACAAAAGGCAAAGAGATGCCCAGAAATCAAAAGCCAAGTGGCAAGAGTGCCCTCAAAGGTGGTAAAGTGATGCCCAGGAATCAAAAACCAAATGGCATAAATGTCAAATGTGACGTCCCAGTTCGACTAGACCTGAGACCTGGCAAAGTCAGTGCTAACAGTCTTTTATAGTTTTGATATAATTTCAAGCAATTTCTTTTTTTTTAATATAAATTTGTTGATTTTCTGTGAAGAAGTTACTCTATCATTTCCTGTTTTAGAAGCTTCTAGATACCAGTCAAAGTAAGCACACCGACCTTTTCAAATTGTGCATGCAAAAAAAATATCAATTTCGGAATATCAAAAGAACCCCAATTTGGCCATTTTAGGTTGAGATCTCCTTCAGTATAATTTCTCCAATTAACTAGTGCTCCGTATGTATTGTACATGAATCTGGCTGGAGTGTTAGTCACACGCTGGTCTTTCTGATACCCCTTTGTTTCTGTTTTTGAGAGATTCTGTTTCCCATTTTAAGCTGAATTTGTCAGGGAGAAAACTCACTAGTGAACTTGTGTACTGGGCCCATGTGCTTCTTGTGAGCTTAACTTCTCCAGGAGTCACCTCAGACTCGTTTCAGGTTGTCTTGTGTGTCTCGGATTCTGCCTCCAGCAATCTAAGACCACCATGGCTGCTCAGGTCGCTGAATGACCAGTTCTCATGTGTGACCCCTGGATGAGCAAGCGTTTTAATTAATGTGTGGGTTTCCCTATGGGACCACTGCATGGTATGAGAAGTAGGCCTGGACCACTCCCATGAATTTCTCAGTCACCTGAGAAAACCAAAACAGACCAGGAGGAGTCTTGTCTTTTTTCTTCAGAGCAAAGCCCTCATGTATTTTCCTCACTTTTATCCTGACAAATTCTATAAAGGCAGTCAAATTGAGGGAAAGTGTCAGATCAGCCTCTTACTTAACCACTCAGCCAAGACCATACAGTCCCCTACAATGGAGCGACCTGAGCATCTTTCAGCCGAGACCCAGGTATTCCTTGATTTTTTCCAATCAACACCCCCCTACTCAGTACCTTTCCACTGGGTGGGCAATTCTCCTGGCATCTTTCAGTCGGCCCCCCACCCAGTGTCTTTTGACTGGGTGGGAATTCCTCAGTATCTTTCTACCGAGCCCCCCTCACTGTCTAGACCATAATTGGGTAGTCCTTGGATGTGTGACCCAAGTCGTGCCCCCCTCCCCACCAGTACGTTCCTACTAGGAGGTGGCAGGTAACCTGCTCCACCGCCAAATAAAACTCAGAATCTCAACCAATATGGGAGATTCAAAAACCAGGAGAGACTTACTGAAATTCGTCAGCACTCCCCGAGGATGCGGATGGGCACAAGGGGCCACTACTGGTACCAAAGCTCTGGTTCCTCGTGGAGTCCAGTCGAAGAAAGGAAGTCCACTCTGTGTCCCTTCGTGGTCACCATAACTGTCGACTAAAAGAAAAAGATGTACAACTTGAGAGTTGCAAGTTTTATTTGGGGCAAAATGCAGACTGCGGCCAGGGAGGCAGCATCTCAAATAGCTCTGAGAGACTGCTCCAAAGTGGCAGTGGGGAAAAGTCAATATATAAGGTTTTGGTGAAGGGGGAGTTCAATGCCATGAAGCACTCAATTTGCAAAAGGTTTTTTGTTAGTCATGAGGGTCTGATGTCACCATGAAGGAAGTTAGTGCTTCTCTAGATATGAGGAGATGCAAGGACTAAGAGGATAAAATTTTTCCTAAAACCATCCAACTATCTAAAGACCTGTCCCACCAGAGCACAGAGTGCCTCACTCCACCCTGAACTCCCTCAGGGGTTGCTGAAGGTCAATAGCTACAGCAGCATGGTCTTCAATCTCCATAGAGGCAGATGACAAATGCCTTTGCTGTTCAGTCACTGGCAATGCAATGCAATTGCACTGGGAAGTGCAATTTGTAGTTGACAGTCAGAATGATCGGCTAAAGACAACCCAGAAGCTAATCCCATCACCAGAAAACAGAAGACTGTGGCAGAGCAATTCTCCTGGGCTCCCTTACCTACTGCTCTCCGCCCAGGTGCCCTTTCCAATAAAATCGTGTGCTTTGTCAGCACATTTGTTTCCTCACACAATTCATTTCCGAGTGTTAGACAAGAGCCCACTTTCGGTCCCTGGAAGGGGACACCCTTCCTGCAACGCTTTCAGCATTACTTTGGTAATGTGTGAGATGAGTGCAACTGTGCTGAAGTTTGAACATTCTTTGACACCCCGTTTCTTTGGGATTCGAATGAAAGCTGACTTTTCCATTCTTGTGGCCACTGCTCAGTTTTCCAAATTGGCTGGCATATTGAATGTAGCATTTTCACAGCAACGTCTTTTGGGATTTGAAATAGCTCAGCTGGAATTCCATCACCTCCACTAGCATTGTTCATAATGATGCTTCCTAAGGCCCACTTGACTTCACATTCCAGAATGTCTGGCTCTAGGTCAGTGATCACACCATCGTGGTTATCTGGGTCATTAAGACCTCTTTTGTATAGCTCTGGGTATTCTTGCCACCTCTTCTTAATACCTCCTGCTTCTGTAGGTCCATACCGTTTCTGTCTTTTGACGTGCCCATCTTTGCATGAAATATTCCCTTGGTATCTCTGATTTTCTTGAAGACATCTCTAGGCTTTCCCATTCTATTGCTTTCCTCTCTTTTTCTGCATTGATCACTTAGGATGGCTTTCTTATCGCTCCTTGTTATTCTTTGCAACTCTGCATTCAGATGAATATATCTTTCCTTATCTCCTTAGCCTGATACTTCTCTTTTCTCAGCTATTTCTAAGGCCTCCTCAGACAACCATTTTGCCTTTTTGCATTTCTTATCCATGGGGATGGTTTTGATCACAGCCTCCTGTACATTGTTACAAACCTCCATCCTTAGTTCTTCAGGCACTCTATCAGATCTAATCACTTGAATCTATTTGTCACTTCCACTGTATAATCAAAAGGAATTTGATTTCAGTCATATCTGAATGGTCTAATGGTTTTCCCCACTTTCTTCCATTTAAGTCTGAATTTTGCAATAAAGATGTCATGATCTGATCCACAGTCAGCTCCCGGTCTTGTTTCTGCTCACTGTATAGATATTCTCCATCTTTGACTACAAAGAATATAATCAATCTGATTTGGGTATTGACATCCGGTGATGTCCACATGTAGAGTCATCTCTTGCATTGTTGGAAGAGGGTATTTGCTTTGACCATGCATTTTCTTGGCAAAACTCTTAGGCTTTGCTTGCTTCTTTTTGTACTCCAAGGCCAAACTTGCCTGTTACTCCAGTTTTCCAAGGACAAGTCTTTTACCCTCTGGTTTCATTTACTTTTAGATATTTTATTCATTTTCCTGCACTGGCAAATTTCTCTTTCTCACAGTTCATTGTTAGTATATAGAATCACAACAGATTGCTGACTACTAATTTTGAATCCTAATTTATTGATGATGTCAGGGAGTTTTTAGGGTGGTGTCTTTAGGATTTTCTATGTATAGTATGCTGTGGTCTCTGGCTCCAGAACTGTGGCTCTTCAGGGGTTGGTGCTGGCCTGCTGGTAGACAGGGGTATGTGTGTGCATTCAGTCATCTTTTTGCCACCTCATGGACTATAGCCCACTAGGCTCCTCCATCCATGGAATGCTCCAGGCAAGAGTGCTGCTAGGCAGGGCAGGGCATCAAAGGCTTGCTGCAGGGCCCTGAAGGTATGGGGAAGGTTCCAAGGCTCCCTGGTATAGGCGGCCCAGTCCTGGGATGGCTGGAGGTTCAAGGGTCTTAAGGCAGCCCGCCTATTGGTGGGTAAGGATGTTTCACCACCTGGCCAGCTGCTTGTCCTGAGTTGTCTGAGTACTGGTGCCAACAGGCTGGTAGGTCCCAGTGTGAATAAGCTAGAAGGATTCCAAAATGATATTTGCAAGTACCAGTGTCTCTGTGGTAGAACAAGCTCTACAAAATGGCTGCTGCCACTGTCTGTGTCTCCTGGGTGAGCTCCAGTTGCCTCCTGCCTCCCTGGGAGGCTTTCCCAAGGTCAACAGGTAGGGCTGACCCAAGCTCATCCCAAATTATTGCTTCTTCCTTGGGTCCTGAAACATGTGAGCTTTTGTGTGCACCCTTTAAGAGTGGAGTCTCTATTTCCTCCAGGCCTCTGGCTCTCCTGAAACTAAGTCCTGTTGTCTTCCTAGCCAAATGTTCTAGAGATTTGTCTTCCTGGCACAGAACCCCCAGGACGGGGAGCCTGATGTAGAGCTTGGACACCTTCCTCCTTTGGGAGAACCTCTGCAGTTGTAATTATTCTCCCCTTTGTGAGTTTCCTGCTCAGGGAGTTATTGGTCTTAACTATACCACATATCTGGCCCTCCTACCCAACTCTTTGTGGCTCCTTCTTTGTAAATTTCATTGCAGAAATTTTCTGCCTTCTGTAGGTCTTTCTTTTCAATGGAAGCTCTCTAAGTAGTATAAATTTCATGGAAGGACTTGAGCTAAGGTTCTTCCTACTCCAGCATCTTGGACACTCCTTCATTAGACTTCTTACATTGTGACTAAGCAATCTCCAAAATGAAATTTTCCTTCAGCCTTCATGAGTAGTTTCTACTATGCTATTTCAGTTTTTGCTTTCAACAAAAGCAAAACTCACCATGTAGGACTACAGCAAAATAAAAGCTACTGTCCAGCAAAGGAAATAATCAACAAAATGAAAAGACAACTTACAGGATGGGAAAAAATATTTGCAAACCATCTATCTGATAAGGGGTTAATATCCAAAATATATAAAAAACTGATCAAACTTAACAGCAATAAAACAAATAATAAGATTTTAAAATGGGCATAAAATCTGAATAGCCACTTTTCCAAAGAATATATACATATAGCCAACCAACACATGAAAAGGTGCTCAACATCACTAATAATCAGGGAAATGCAAGTCAAAGCCATGATAAGATATCCTCTCAAATCTGTTAGAAAGTCTATTATAAAAAGATAAGACATAACAAATGCTGGCAAAGATGTAGAGAAAAGGGAATCTTTGTACACTGCTTATGGAAATGTAAATTAGTACAACCACTTTGGAAAACTGTGGAGGTTTCTCAAAAAATTAATACTAGAACTACCATATAATCCAGCCATCCCACTTCTCTGTATATATCTGAAGGAAATGAAATTACTGTTTTGAAAGATGGCTGTACCTCCATATTCACTGCAACAATATTCACAATGCCCAAGACATGGAGACAATTTAAGTGTCCATTGACAGGTGAATGGTAAAGAAACTGTAGTGTGTGTGTGTGTGTACACATGTGTGCATATACACACAAAGTGGATTATTATTAAGCAATAAAACCAAGGAAATCCTGCCATTTGTGATTATATGAATGGGCTTGGAAGACACTATGCTTAATGAAGTCACACGGAGAAAGACAAATATTCTATGATCTCATTTATATGTAAAATCTGAGAAAAAAGGAAAACCCAAACTCATAGAAACAGGCAGTAGATTCGTGGTTTTTGGAGAGGCCAGGAGGAAGAAATGAGTAAAGGTGTTCAAAGGGTACAAACTTCCAGTTATAAGATGAATAATTTCTTGCCTATCTAATGTGTAGCATGATGACTATAGTTAACAATACTACATAGAATACATGAAACTTGTTAAAAGATTAAATCTGAAAAGTCCTCACCACACACACACACAAGGTAGCAATGTGAGGTGATGGCTATGTTAACTAGCCTTATTTCATGGTAATCATTTCGCAATATATGCATATATTAAATCATCATATTGTACACCTTAAACTTACAAAGTGTTAGATGTCAATAACATAGCAATAAAGTTTGGAAAAAATAAGGGCTAAATAATAAAAAAAAGACTGTGTCTGGAACTGGCACACTATCCTTTTCATAGCATCCTACTAGTAGGTGCCAGCCAGAAGCTCATGCGGCAGGGACTGTACAAGGGCACAAATACCAGTTGGTGTGGTCCATTGAGGGCCATCATCAGAATCAGCAAGGCAAAGGAGGAAAGGAAAGATATATCCATGTGAGTGCAGAGTTCCAAAGACTAGCAAGGAGTGATTAAAAAAAAAGCCTTCCTAAGTGATCAATGCAAAGAAATAGAGGAAAACCATAGAATGGGAAAGACCAGGTATCTCTAAGAAAATTAGAGATACCAATTGAACATTTCATGCACAGATGGGCAAAATGAAGGACAGAAATGGTATGGATCTAACAGAAGCAGGAGATATTAAGAAGAGATGGCAAAATACACAGAAGAACTATAGAAAGGAGAATAAGATGGCGCCGTAGAAGGACACACGCTAAACTTGTCCTGCGAGAACTCCAAAATTCAAACTGACTGCTGAACAATCATCGACAGGAAAATGTTGGGTCCCACCAAAAAATAATACCCCACGTCCAAGGCTGAAAGAGAAGCCCCAACAAGATGGTAAGGGGGGGGCAAAATCTCGTGTAGAATCACCCTCAGTTAACCAGCAGTTATATTTCCCAAAGAATAAATATACCTATAATTCAAAGCCACTGAGTTGGCAGGGTCTATACATTTTCTTGGCCAATCCGATCAGATGAGATCAATCGCTCAGTCATGTCCGACTCTTTGCGACCCCATGAATCGCAGCTCGCCAGGCCTCCTTGTCCATCACCAACTCCCGGAGTTCACTCAGACTCACGTCCATTGAGTCAGTGATGCCATCCAGCCATCTCATCCTCTGTCGTCCCCTTCTCCTCCTGCCCCCTATCCCTCCCAGCATCAAAGTATTTTCCAATGAGTCAACTCTTCACATGAGGTGGCCAAAGTACTAGAGTTAAGAAATCTCTAAAATAAAGTCCTGAAAACTCATTCTCACCCATCTTTCAGGACTCCATATGAGAGTCCACATGTGCTTCAAAAATCAGTTTTAACCTTGTTTCATTATCAAGGAAGAATTGGCAAGAAACCAGTGTAGGATGATAAAAAAGATATTTTGAAATAATCTTCTGGAAGTTCATTCAAATATTAAACCTATCTGATAAAAGATAAGAAAGATAAGACCCAGTATGAATCAACTTGGTTAAACTTAAAATACAATTTCACCATATTATATGTTGCAATCATTGAGAGCTGGTCAGAAGAGATAAGGACTGGCAGGTGGACTCTGGCAAAATTCACAAGTCAAGCCAGGTAAGACATGGGTACTGAGAGGTTAGCTAACTGAGCAGCAGTCAACTCAGTTCCACCTGTGGTGACTTTTTTCTCTTCTTTAAATGTACTAAATTCTGACCTGACTCAGAACTCTTTCTGCTATGATCTGAATATTTGCATCCCCTCAAAATCCATACGTTGAAATCCAAATGTCCAATATGATGGTATTAGGAAGTGGGATCTTTAGGAGATGATTAGGTCCTGAGGGTGCACTAATCTCATGAATGGGATTAGCACCCTAATAAGAAGAGATCCCCAGGGAGATCTATACCCTTCCATCATGTGAGGATACAAGAAGTCTGTGATCTGGAAAAGGCACTCACATAATCATGCTGGCACTCTAGTTTTGAACTTCAGCATCCAGAATGGTAAGAAATAGATGTTCTTGTTTATAAGCCACCTGGTCTGTGGCATTTTGTTCAGTTCAGTAGCTCAGACGTGTCCGACTCTTTGCAACCCCATGAACTGCAGCGCATCACGATGTCAATCACCAACTATGGGAGTTTACTCAAACTCGTGTCCATTGAGTCAGTGATGCCATCCATTTCATCCTCTGTTGTCCGCTTCTCCTACTGCCTTCAATCTTTCCCAAGATCAGGGTCTTTTCAAGTGAGTCAGTTCTTCACACCACGTGGCCAAAGTATTGGAGTGTCAGCTTCAGCATCAGTCCTTCCAATGAATATTCAGGACTGATTCCTTTAGGATGGGCTGATTGGATTTCCTTGCAGTCCAAGGGACTCTCAAGAGTCTTCTCCAAAACCACAGTTCAAAAGCATCAATTCTTAGGCACTCAGCTTTCTGCATAGTCCAGTGATATTTTGTTACAGTGGCCCAAGTGGACAAAGAAACTCTCCTAAGTGGTCCATCCATCTGGAATACTACTCCACTGCCCCATTCAGTGACTCAGCTTAAGGCCATTGAATTTGAAAACAAATTTGACAAACTCCTAGTAATCACAGTGACATACCACTGTTTTTTGCACTCACTAATTTGGACAAAATGTAAAGTTCTGGGAAATTCAAATGATAGCAAGAATTTGCAACAATGGCAACTCTTAGACACTCTGGAGGGACTATAAGGTGATCCAAACACTTTGGGGAAAAATATTAGATTATCATGCAAAAGTTGGACATCTGCATGGCCTATAATCCAACCATTCTCTTCCAGGTATGTTCCCAGGATAAACTCAAACATACACATCAAGAGGCAGGTACATGGATTTACAGCAGCACTGGATATAATAGTGGAAAGCTAGAAACAAGTAAAGTGTCCATTACCAGGAGAAGGGAATGAGAACATTCTGGTATAGTCATATAATAGAGTCCTATACATCAGGGGGGGAAATAACTGCACGTGTGCACAGGAACATGGATGGAAGTCACAAGAAATTTTGAGTGAATAAAGCAATCTCCAGAAGAAATGCAAAATATCATCCCATTTTTATAAGCTTAAAAATTAAGCAAAACTAATGACACATACTTGTGGGATAAAGCATTAATGAAAACCAAAGGAATGTTTTAAAAGTCAGGATCAGGAATTCCTTGGCAGTCCATTGGATAGGATTTTGTGCTTTCACTGCGGAGAGTGCAGGTTCAATCCCTGGTCAGGCAGTGCAGCCAAATGAAAGAAAGAAAAAAAACGTTAGTATCTCAGGGCAGCGAGGCAGGCCTGTAAGGATACAGTGGAAAATTTAATGGCACTGATGGTGTTCTCAGGTTAATGGGTTCATGAGCATTCATGTTAATTCTTGGCTGAGCATAGAAAAATCAATGCTTTTGACTTGTGGTGCTGGAGAAGACTCTTGAGAGTCCCTTGGATGACAAGGAGATCAAACCTGTCAATCCTAAAGGAAATTAACCCTGAATATTCATTGGAAGGACTCATGCTGCAGCTGAAGCTCCAATACTTTGGCCACCAGATGCGATGAGCTGACTCATTGGAAAAGACCTGTTGCTGGGAAAGACTGAGGGCAGGAGGCGAAGGGGGACAACAAAGGATGAGATGATTGGATGGCATCACCCACTCAAAGGACTAAAGTCTGAGCAAAATCCGAGAGTTAGTGAAGGACACAGAAGCCTGGTGTTCTGCAGTCCTTGGGGTCACAGAGTGTCAGGCATGACTTAATGGCTGAACCACAACATACAGACAGATAGATACAACCTAGATTATTTCCATGCAATGTCCTAATGAAATGTTATATTTTATATTTCCCATTTATATTCCCAGTTTATTTTCAAAACCTCCTGCCACTTCCTGGCTTTGGGGAAGTGGGCACACTACTTAGCCATTCCCAGCCTCAATAAACCATCTGTAAGATGAAGATAATAATACAATGGGCACCAGGAGAACTGCTGTAGGAATTCCTTGCCTGGTACCTGGCAGTGCTAATAAATGCTAGATCCTCTGAGGGACGCTGCATTCAGAGGAGCGAATCCTCCAGTCTGAACTGGTTGTAAGGATTCAGCAAAAGGAGTCAGTCTTACTTGGTTTAAAACTCATGTTTTCTCTAGGTGTCCTATTCACACCTACTTCACCCCTGGAGGGAAACAGATCTCTGACCATTAGAGCTCTTTGCAAATGGAACTTGGGGCTTAAATCCCAAAGCATTTGTGTCCCTTGCCCACAGGAGGGCAGAACAGGCTAAGAATGGTGAAGTGGATACTCATCTGTCAGGATCTCCTTTGGTGGATGCTCAAGACCTAGAAAGTAATCAACTGCCAGTTCATTAATGTCGGACACTGAATAAAATGAGACTGGACAGGCAGCTGAGATCAAAACAGCTTCTTGCTGTTTATGTGGCAATAACTTGAGCACAACAGGCACATGAGATTTAAACACCAATGATTTAAAGGTCAACAAGACAAAATTTTTTTACCTACGATGCTTTCTTTTATGAAATCTCACCTGAGTTCCCATGGATACTGACGTGTGCATTCGTGAACGCACTTGAGGGCACATGTGCACACGTGCTGTGAGCATGTGCAGGTGAGAAGATAAATGCACCGCACAGGCAGGGAAGTTTTGTGGGTAAGCACAGAGGGATTACGAGGGGAAGTTGAGAACATCCTTCTCACTGGAAATGCTCAAGCCTGCAATGACAGGGTGCACTGCCAAATGTGGGAAGGGGGAAATTTGAAATTTTGGTCAGCGTTGGCCTTGGCCTCATCACACCTGAGCAGCAGGCCCTGTGCCACAGAGGTGTGGCTGGGGGCTGCTGTCCTATGAACAAGCATGTTGGGCTTCCCTTTGCCCCACTTTCCTTTATTAATGGCCCAGGAACATCCTGTGGCATTATCCTATTGTTTACACATACCACACCAGTTCATATTACCTACAACTCTTGTGGCTGAAATGACATAAGCCCCAATTCCAATCAGCAAGAGAAGGAATACAGTTCATGTTTGAACAACATGTAGTTAGGGAGAGGAAATCTCGATTCTCCCTGCATTTGAAAACTTCACTGTTGACCTCTATATCCACAGCTCCACATCCTGGGATTTATTGGGGAAAAAATCCACATATAAGTAGGCACATGCAGTTCAAGTCTGTGTTGTTCAAGGCTCAAGTATATACAGATGCATATAACGAACCCACCAAATGGCAGTGATGCAGATGGCCTCAGGAACAATCAGAATTGTGACTCTCCTTGGAAAACTCTCTCTGTTTTGCATCTCTGTTTCTCTTTATGTCAGTTTTATTCTTTCTAGTTAGCTTAGTCCTATCAACAGTCCCATGGCACAGGCAACTCTGAATTCATAACCTTGAATTTACCATATGGTGAATTCAGGTTTCCCATATCAGGTTTACCACCTGTGGTGCTAAAGGAGCTTTTTAGCCCAAATTGAAAAAACTTGAAGACCTCTGGTTCACCTGTCCTGAGTCACATGGCCAACTATAAACCAACCACTATGGCCAAAGATAGGAAAGGATTACTTGTCTAGCCTGAGCCACATGCCTGTCCTTGCTGCCAGCTAGGAGGGATTCTATCACTGCTACCCCTTTCCAGAACCAGGCTGGGGTGGGGAGAAGTGGTTTTCCAAAATAATCGATTTCCCATTCCAAGCAGATAAAACAACTCGTCATGCTCATGAGAAAATAAGAGGGAGTACAAAGTTCTATGTATATCCATAAGATGGACTCTATCAATTATTTCATTTACATCTTCTATATCCTTAATAATTTTGTGTCCATTTGATTTGTCTTTTACTGAGAGTAGTATATGGTAGTCTCCGTTATTACTGTGGCTCTCTCTGTGATTCCTTGTATCTCCTCTACATTTTGTACCATTGGTAGATGCTAGATTTGAATGGCACCCATTCATTTCCTTCCTTGGGTTCTACTGCTGCCCTTTCTGGCCTCCCTCATCAAATTCCATCCAGTCCTTTGTTTCTGCTTTCAATGTCAGAGGTATTATCTGCCGGCCTACTTTGCTCATTCTCTAAAGATGAACAAACTACATTCAATAGCAAGCTAACATTTCTTGACCACTTAAGTGCTAGGTACTGTGCTAAGTGCATTATCTAATATAATCATCACTGGGACCCTCATTCAGAAGCCTCAATTACCATTCTTCCTTTACAAGTGAAGAACCTAAAGCACAGAAACTCTTACTTGCCCAAAGGTCACTAAGTTGGCCAATGGTAGAGCCAGGATTTTAACCCAGGCTGGCCCCAGAACTTTGCTCTGTAATATATGTCAGTTCACAGATAAGACTCAGAGCACACACTAGACCGTCTGCAAATATTTACCTCAGTAGAGCAGAACGGGATGGAGTGGGGAAGTGGACAGTGGGGTTTGTCATGTTTTACACTGCAAATGTTTACATTTGACTTTCTTAAAAGGAAGTCATTAGTTGTGTGATTTTTTTCCCCAGTTTTTAGATTGTGGTAAAATATACATAACCTAAAATTTACCATTTTAACCTTTGTGAGTGTATTTTTCAGTAGTGTTAAATACATTCACACTGGCATTAAATACACTCAAAACCATCACCACCATCCATCTCGGATTTTTTCTAGCATCCCAAACTGTAACTTGGTATCTACTAAACAATAACTTTGCATTCTCCCTTCTGCCCAGTCCCTAGTAGCCATCATTCTAATTTCTGTCTTTATCAATTTGACTATTTTATGGTAGCTCATGTAAGTGTAATCATACAGTATTTGGTCTTTTGTGACTGGATTCTTTCCTATCTTCTTTCCTTTATATTCAAGGTCCATTCATGCTCTAGCATGTCTCAGAATTTAAATCCTTTATAAGGGTGAATAATATTTCACTGTATGCACATACTACAGTTTGTTTATCTATTCATCTGTTGATGGGCATGTGAGTTGTTTCCACCTTTTGGTTCTTGTGAATGATGCTGCTATGAATAGGAGTGTACATGAAGTTGTGTAATTTTCTAAAACTCTGAAAAACAACACTCACGGAATTATCCCACTTATGTACGTTATGTGGCTGTGTCTATCATGAACTTGGTAGTTATGTAAATGTGTAGAAAACGATTTGAGAGATGCCCATAAAACGTTTGTGTCATCACCTCTAGAATGGGAAAAGAATGGAGTCATCAAGGAAAAGACTGTGAACTTTTTTTTCAGGAGCTAGCATGTTACTTTGCACAGGACAAGTGCTCAATAAGCAGATATTGGATCATGATAAGGAATTTTCCTTTTTTTTTTTAGGTTTTCCAAGTGTCAAACCAAAAGACTATAAAAAGCCATAGCAGAACTAAGGTGTAATGTGTCAAAAGAACAAATATTTTGGAATCATTCTGATCATAAAAGTGAATTTCATTTGATAGTTCTATCAACTGTTAAATCTGAAATGAGCCGTATATTCGTAGGTCTAGACTTGAGCCAGCACCAGCAAATGCAGTTTAAGGATAGCTTTTCAAAACCATAGTGTTGTGAGGACATAGGGAAAGAAGTGAATCTAGGTTCTGGGGTGGAAGCCCTCTTAAGATACCATCAGATGCAGTAGCAGACACGGCCCTCAAGAGAAATGTAAAAATGTACCTGGCTGAAAATATACACTATTCGTTTCTAGATATTTCGGTTTTCTAGACCACTGTCCGGAAAAGGTAATGGCACCCCACTCCAGTACTCTTGCCTGGAAAATCCCATGGACAGAGGAGCCTGGTGGGCCGCAGTCCATGAGGTCGCTAAGAGTTGGACACGACTGAGAGACTTCATTTTGACTTTTCACTTTATACATTGGAGAAAGAAATGGCAACCCACTCCAGTATTCTTGCCTGGAGAATCCCAGGGACGGGGGAGCCTGGTGGGCTGCCATCTATGGGGTCGCACAGAGCCAGACACGACTGAAGTGACTTAGCAGCAGCAGCAGACCACTGTCTGTTTAGAGAATCCTCAAGCAATTCCTGCTTCTTAACAAAGTCTTCACAAGGAGTAGAAAGTCATCTATTCACGGCAAGAAGTTGCTGTTACCAAGGGAGTAGAGTGTCCGAAAGTGTACAAATCTCATAATCTGGTAGAGAATGTATACCCCTCCAGAGGCTTTCAGTTTAGGGTGGAAAAACAAACCTGGTGTCACCTCCACAGTGGGGCCACACAGACCTCACCAGCATTACAAAACCAACGTGCCAAGAGTGCAGAATGTGAAGCCAGAAGCACTCCAGGGCCAGGATCGAGCTCCAGGAGGAAAAAAAAAAAAAAAAAAAAACTGAGCATACAGCGCGAGGCCCTAGGCTGCCTCTGGTCTCAACACGCACTCTAGGCCCTTTCGGTCAGAGTCCAGTCCCAGGGAGGTCTGGGGATCGGCCGGGCTTCCACCCGAGCCTGCGGATTCACGGCCTACTCTTCCAGGTGCCTTCACTGGGAGTCTGCCACCAGCTGACTGGGCCCCTTTGGTCTAGGAGTATGTCACGGCTGTATATTGTCACCCTGCTTATTTAACTTCTATGCAGAGTACATCATGAGAAACGCTGGACTGGAAGGAACACAAGCTGGAATCAAGATTGCCAGGAGAAATATCAATAACCTCAGATATGCAGATGACCCCACCCTTATGGCAGAAAGCGAAAAGGAACTAAAAAGCCTCTAGATGAAAGTGAAAGTAGAGAGTGAAAGAGTTGGCCAAAAGCTCAACATTCAGAAAACGAAGACCATGGCATTTGGCCCCATCACTTCATGAGAAATAGATGGGGAAACAGTGGAAACAGTGTCAGATTTTATATTTTGGGGCTACAAAATCACTGAAGATGGTGACTCCAGCCATGACATTAAAAGACGCTTACTCCTTGGACGGAAAGTTATGACCAACCTAGATAGCATATTCAAAAGCAGAGACATTACTTTGCCAACAAAGGTCCATCTAGTCAAGGCTATGGTTTTTCCAGTGGTCATGTATGGATTTGAGAGTTGGACTGTGAAGAAGGCTGAGCACTGAAAAATTGATGCTTTCGAACTGTGGTGTTGGAGAAGACTCCTGAGAGTCGTTTGGACTGCAAGCTGATCCAACCAGTTCATTCTGAAGATCAGCCCTGGGATTTCTTTTGGAAGGAATGATGCTAAAGCTGAAACTCCAGTACTTTGGCCACCTCATGCAAAGAGTTGACTCATTGGAAAAGACTCTGATGCTGGGAGGGATTGGGGGCATGAGGAGAAGGGAACGACAGAGGATGAGATGGCTGGATGGCATCACTGACTCGATGGACGTGAGTCTCAGTGAACTCCGGGAGTTGGTGATGGACAGTGAGGCCTGGTATGCATCGATTCATGGGGTCACAAAGCGTTGAACATGACTGAGCGACTGAACTGAACTGATCTGACATAGGAAGGGGCCTATAGATCTTGAGAACTATAAGCCAGATCAAGGAACTATCTGAAAATGAACTGACCCCACACTGTCCACAACACCAGAGAAAGCCCTAGATATATTTTTGCTATTTTCATTTTTTTAATTTTTAGTTTTTTTAAGTCCTCAGTTACTCATTTAGTTTTCATTTTTATTACCTACTATTACTTTGCAAAAAAAAAAGGACCCTATTTTTAAAGGAAACTTCATATATATATATATATATATACACACACACACACACACACACACACATATTATAATTCTTATGACCTTGTTTTTTTCTTTAATATTGTATTTTTGAGAATCTAGCCTCTACTCTAAATTTTTAATCTTTGCTTTTTGGTATTTGTTATCAATTTTGTAGCATTAAGAACCCAATCTTCAGTACCAATTTTTACTTGGAAGTGAGATTAATGGCTTGATTGCTCTCCCCCCTTGGACTCTCCTTTTTCTCCACCAGGTCATCTCTATCTCCTCCCTCCCCCTTCTCTTCTCTGCCCAACTCTGTCAATCTCATTGTGTGTTCTGGGATGTGGAGAACACTTAGGGAACTTATTTCTGGCTAGATCTGTCTCTCTCTTTTTTGATTCCCCCTTATATCCCCTGGACCACTTCTGTCTCCTTCCTCCCTCTTCTCTTCTCTGTGTAATTCCCTGAATATCTCTGAGGGATCCAGACTGAGGAAAGCACATATGAAACTGCTTACTGGCTAGCTTTCTCTCTCCCCTTTTGATTCTCCCTCTTCTCCTCCTGGTCACCTCTATCTGCCTCCTCCCTCTTCTTTTCTCCATGTAACTCTGTATACCTCTCCAGGTGTCCCTCACTGTGGAAAAAGTTTTCATCATAAATCTAGCTGTATTCCCATCTGCACTGTATAGACGGAGAAGTCTTGAGGCTACTGTAAGAATAAGACTGAAAACCAGAGGCAGAAGGCTTAAGTCCAAATCCTGAGAACACCATAGAACTCCTGACTCCAGGAAACTTTAACCAATAGGTGCTCATCAAACGCCTCTATACCTACACTGAAACCAAGCACTACCCAAGGGCCAACAAGTTCCAAAGCAACACATACCATGCAAATTCTCCAGCAAAACAAGAACACAGCTCTGAGCTTCAATATACAGGCTGCCCAAAGTCAAACCAAACCCACTGACATCTCAAAACTCATTACCGTACACTCTTGCACTCCACAGAGAAGAAATCCAGCTCCATCCACCAGAACACTGACACAAGTTTGCCTAACCAGGAAACCTTGACAAGCCAACCATCCAACCCCATCCACAGGGAAGAACCTCCACAATAAAGATGAACCACAAACCGCCAGAATACAGAAAGGCCACCCCAAACCAGGCAATATAAGCAAGATGAAAAGGCAGAGAAATACCCAGCAGGTAAAGGAACAAGATAAATGCCCATCAAGCCAAAAAAAAAAGAGGAAGAGATAGGGAATCTACCTGATAAAGAATTCTGAATAATGAAAGTGAAAATGATCCAAAATCTTGAAAACAAAATGGAGTTACAGATAAATAACCTGGAGACAAAGATTGAGAAGCTGCAAGAAAGGTTTAACAAGGACCTAGAAGAAATAAAAAAGAGTCAATATATAATGAATAATGCAATAAATCAGATCAAAAACATTCTGGAGGGATCCAACAGTAGAATAATGGAGGCTGAAGGTAGGATTAGTGAGGTAGAAGATAGAATGGTAGAAATAAATGAATCAGAGAAAAAAGAATTAAAAGAAATGAGGACTACCTCAGAGACCTCTGGGACAATGTTAAATGCCCCAATATTCAAATCATAGGAGTCCCAGAAGAAGAAGACATAAAGAAAGACCATGAGAAAATACTTGAGGAGATAATTGTTGAAAACTTCCCTAAAATGGGGAAGGAAATAGTCACCCAAGTCCAAGAAACCCAGAGAGTCCCAAACAGGATAAACTCAAGGCAAGACACTCCAAAACACATATTAATCAAATTAACAAAGATCAAACACAAAGAACAAATATTAAAAGCAGCAAGGGAAAAACAACAAATAACACACAAGGGGATTCCCATAAGGATACCAGCTGATCTTTCAACAGTAACTCTTCAGGCCAGAAGGGAATGGTAGAACATACTTAAAGTGAAGAAAGAAAATAACCTACAGCTCAGATTACTGAAACCAGCAAGGATCTCATTCAAATATGAAGGAGAAATCAAAAGCTTTACAGACAAGCAAAAGCTGAGAGAATTCAGCACCACCTAACCAGCTCTTCAGCAAATGCTAAAGGATCTTCTCTTGACAGGAAACACAGAAAGGGTGCATAAACTCAAACCCATGGCAACGGGGTCATACTTATCAATAATTACCTTAAATGTAGGTGGGTTGAATGCCCCAACCAAAAGACAAAGACTAGCTGAATGGATACAAAAACAAGACCCTTATATATGTTGTCTACAAGAGACACACCTCGAAATAAGGGACCCATACAGACTGAAAGTGAAGGGCTGGAAAAAGATATTCCATGCAAATGGAAACCAAAAGAAAGCAGGAGTAGCAATATTCATTTCATATAAAATAGACTTTAAAACAGATGCTGTGCAAAGAGACAAAGAAGGACACTACATAATGATCAAAGGATCAATCCAAGAAGAAAAAATGATAATTATAAATATATATGCACCCAACATAGAAGCACTGCAATATGTAAGATAAATGCTAATAAGTATGAAAGGGGAAATTAACAATGACACAATAAGAGTGTGAAACTTTAATAGCCCAATCACACCTATGGATAGTTCAACTAAACAGAAAATAAACAAAGAAACACAAACTTTAAATGATACAATAGACCAGTTAGACCTAATTGATATCTATAGGACATTTCACCCCAAAACAATGAATTTCACCTTTTTCTCAAGTGCACACGGAACCTTCTTAAGGACAGATCACATCCTGGGCCATAAATCTGGCCTTGGCAAACTCAAAAAAACTGAAATCATTCCAAGCATCTTTTGTGACCACAATGCAGTAAAATTAGATGTCAATTACAGGAGGAAAACTATTAAAAATTCCAACATATGGAGGCTGAAAATATACGCGGCTGAATAACCAACAAATCACAGAAGAAATCAAAAAAGAAATCAAAATATGCATAGAAACGAATGAAAATGAAAACACAACAACCCCAAACCTATGGGACATTGTAAAAGCAATGCTAAGGGGAAGGTTCATAGCAATACAGGCTTACCTCAAGAAACAAGAAAAAAGTCACATAAATAACCTAACTCTACACCTAAAGCAACTAGAAAAGGAAGAAATGAAGAACCCCAGGGTCAGTAGAAGGAAAGAAATCTTAAAAATTAGGGCAGAAATAAATGCAAAAGAAACAAAAGAGACCATAGCAAAAATCAACAAAGCCAAAAGCTGGTTCTTTGAGAAGATAAATAAAATTGACAAACCATTAGCCAGACTCATCAAGAAACAAAGGGAGAAAAACCAAATTAACAAAATTAGACATGAAAATGGAGAGATCACCACAGACAACACACAAATACAAAGGATCATAAGAGACTATTATGAGCAACTATATGTCAATAAAATGGACAACTTGGAAGAAATGGACAAATTCTTAGAAAAGTACAACTTCCCAAAACTGAACCAGGAAGAAATAGAAACAATCTTAACAGACCCATCAGAAGCATGGAAATTGAAACTGTAATCAGAAATCTTCCAGCAAACAAAAGCCCAGGTCCAGACGGCTTCACAGCTTAATTTGACCAAAACTTTAGAAAGGAGCTAACACTTATCCTACTTAAACTCTTCCAGAAAATTGCAGAGGAAGGTAAACTTCCAAACTCATTCTATGAGGCCACCATCATCCTAACAGCAAAACCTGACAAAGATGCCATACACACAAAAAGAAAACTACAGGCCAATATCACTGGTGAACATAGATGCAAAAATCTTTAACAAAATTCCATCAAACAGAATCCAACAACATATTAAAAAGATCATACATCATGACCAAGTGGGCTTTATCCCAGAGATGCAAGGATCCTTCAATATCCACATATCAATCAATGTAATACATCACATTAACAAACTGACAGATAAAAACCATATGATTATCTCAATAGATGCAGAGAAAGCCTTTGACAAAATTCAACATCCATTTATGACAAAAAAAAAAAAAAAAAAAACCCTCCAGAAAGCAATAGAAGGAACATACCTCAACATAATAAAAGCTATATATGACAAACCCACAGCAAACATTATCCTCAATGGTGAAAAACTGAAAGCATTTCCCCTAAAGTCAGGAAGAAGACAAGGGTGCCCACTCTCACTACTACTATTCAACATAGTTTTGGAAGTTTTGGCCACAGCAATCAAAGCAGAAAAAGAAATAAAAGGAATCCAGATTGCAAAAGAAGTAAAACTCTCACTGTTTGCAGATATAATGATCCTCTACATAGAAAACCCGAAAGACTCCACCAGAAAAATACTAGAGCTAATCAATGAGTACAGTAAAGTTGCAGGATATAAAATCAACACACAGAAATCCCTTGCATTCCTATACACTAACAATGAGAAAACAGAAAGAGAAATTAAGGAAACAATTCCATTCACCATTGCAACGAAAAGAATAAAATACTTAGGAATATATCTACCTAAAGAAACTAAAGACCTATATATAGAAAACTATAAAACACTGGTGAAAGAAATCAAAGAGGACACAAATAGATGGAGAAATATACCATCTTCATGGATTGGAAGAATCAATATTGTGAAAATGAGTATACTACCCAAAGTAATCTATAGATTCAATGCAAACCCCATCAAGCTACCAACGATATTTTTCACAGAGCTAGGACAAATACTTTCACAATTTGTATGGAAATACAAAAAACCTCAAATAGCCAAAGCAATTTTGAGAAAGAAGAATGGAACTGGAGGAATCAACCTGCCTGACTTCAGGCTCTACTACAAAGCCACAGTCATCAACACAGTATGGCACTGGCACAAAGACAGAAATATAGATCAGTGGAACAAAATAGAAAGCCCAGAGTTAAATCCACACATCTATGGACACCTTATCCTTGACAAAGGAGGCATGAATATACAATGGAGAAAACACAATCTCTCTAACAAGTGGTGCTGGGAAAACTGGTCAATAACTTGTAAAAGAATGAAACTAGAACACTTTCTAACACCATACACAAGAATAAAGTCAAAATGGATTAAAGATCTAAACATAAGACCAGAAACTATAAAACTCCTAGAGGAAAACATCGGAGAAGGTAATGGCACCCCACTCTAGTACTCTTGCCTGGAAAATCCCATGGACAGAGGAGCCTGGTAGGCTGCACTCCGTGGGATCGCTAAGAGTCGGATACGACTGAGCGACTTCCCTTTCACTTTTCACTTTCACGCATTGGAGAAGGAACTGGCAACTCACTGCAGTGTTCTTACCTGGAGAATCCCAGAGATGGGGGAGCCTGGTAGGCTTCCGTCTACGGCGTCTCACAGAGTCAGAGACGACTGAAGCGACTTAGCAGCAGTAGCAGTAGCAGAGGAAAACATAGGCAAAACACTCTCTGACATAAATCACAGCAGGATCCTCTAGGACCCACCACCCAGAATATTGGAAATAAAAGCAAAAATAAAATGGGACCTAATTAATATTAAAAGCTTCTGCACAACAAAAGAAAATATAAGCAAGGTGAAAAGACAGCCTTCAGAATGAGAAAAAATAATAGCAAATGAAGCAACTGACAAATAATTAATCTCAAAAATATACAAGCAACTCCTGCAGCTCAATTCCAGAAAAATAAACGACCCAATCAAAAAATGGGCCAAAGAACTAAACAGACATTTCTCCAAAGAAGACATATAGATGGCTAACAAACACATGAAAAGATGCTCAACATCACTCATTATCAGAGAAATGCAAATCAAAACCACAGTGAGGTACCATTTCATGCCAGTCAGAATGGCTGCTATCCAAAAGTCTACAAGCAATAAATGCTTGAGAGGGTGTGGAGAAAAGGGAACCCTCTTACACTGTTGGTGGGAATGCAAACTAGTACAGCCACTATGGAGAACAGTGTGGAGATTCCTTTAAAAACTGGAAATAGAACTGCCATATGACCCAGCAATCCCACTGCAGGGCATACACACGAAGGAAACCAGAATTGAAAGAGACACATGTACCCCAATGTTTGTTGCAGCACTGTTTATAATAGCCAGAACATGGAAGCAACCTAGATGTCCATCAGCAGAGGAATGGATAAGAAAGCTGTGGTACATATACACAATGGAGTATTACTCAGCCATTAAAAAGAATGCATTTGAATCAGTTCTAATGAGGTGGATGAAACTGGAGCCTATTATACAGAGTGAAGTAAGCCAGAAAGAAAAACACCAATCAGATCAGATCAGATCAGTCACTCAGTCATGTCCGATTCTTTGTGACCCCATGAATCGCAGCATGCCAGGCCTCCCTGTCCATCACCACCTACCGGAGTTCACTCAGACTCACGTCCATCGAGTCAGTGATGCCATCCAGCCATCTCATCCTCTGTCGTCCCCTTCTCCTCTTGCCCCAATCCCTCCCAGCATCAGAGTCTTTTCCAATGAGTCAACTCTTCACATGAGGTGGCCAAAGTACTGGAGTTTCAGCTTTAGCATCATTCCTTCCAAAGAAATCCCAGGGCTCATCTCCTTCAGAATGGACTGGTTGGATCTCCTTGCAGTCCAAGGGACTCTAAAGAGTCTTCTCCAACACCACAGTTCAAAAGCATCAATTCTTCGGCGCTCAGCCTTCTTCACAGTCCAACTCTCACATCCACACACGACCACAGGAAAAACCATAGCCTTGACTAGACGGAACTTTGTTGGCAAAGTAATGTCTCTGCTTTTGAATATGCTATCTAGGTTGGTCATAACTTTCCGTCCAAGGAGTAAGCATCTTTTAATTTCATGGCTGCAGTCACCATCTGCAGTGAATTTGGAGCCCAGAAAAATAAAGTCTGACACTGCTTCCACTGTTTCCCCACCTATTTCCCATGAAGTGATGGGACCGGATGCCATGATCTTCGTTTTCTGAATGTTGAGCTTTAGGCTAACTTTTTCACTCTCCACTTTCACCTTCATCAAGAGGCTTTTTAGTTCCTCTTCACTTTCTGCCATATGGGTGGTGTCATCTGCATATCTGATGTTATTTATATTTCTCCCAGCAATCTTGATTCCAGCTTGTGTTTCTTCCACTCCAGTGTTTCTCATGATGTATTCTGAATATAAGTTAAATAAACAGGGTGACAATATACAGCCCTGACGAACTCCTTTTCCTATTTGGAACCAGTCTGTTGTTCCATGTCCAGTTCTAACTGTTGCTTCCTGACCTGCATACAAATTTCTCAAGAGGCAAATCAGGTGGTCTGGTATTCCCATCTCTTTCAGAATTTTCCACAGTTTATTGTGATCCACACAGTCAAAGGCTTTGGCATAGTCAATAAAGCAGAAATAGATGTTTTTCTGGAACTCTCTTGCTTTTTCCATGATCCAGTGGATGTTGGCAATTTGATCTCTGGTTCCTCTGCCTTTCCTAAAACCAGCTTGAACATCAGGAAGTTCATGGTTCACATACTGCTGAAGCCTGGCTTGGAGAATTTTAATCATTACTTTACTAGCGTGTGAGATGAGTGAAATTGTGTGGTAGTTAGAGCATTTTTCGGCATTTCCTTTCTTTGGGATTGGAATGAAAATTGACCTTTTCCAGTCATGTGGGCACTGCTGAGCTTTCCAAATTTGCTGGCATATTGAGGGCAGCACTTTCACAGCATCATCTTTCAGGATTTGGAATAGCTCAACTGGAATTCCATCACCTCCACTAGCTTTGTTCATAGTGATGCTTCCTAAGGCCCACTTGACTTTCGATTCCAGGATGTCTGGCTCTAGGTCAGTGATCACACCATCGTGATTATCTGGGTCATGAAGATCTTTTTGTACAGTTCTTCTGTGTATTCTTGCCATCTCTTCTTAATATCTTCTGCTTCTGTTAGGTCCATACCATTTCTGTCCTTTATCGAGCCCATCTGTGCATCAAATGTTCCTTTGGTATCTCTGATTTTCTTGAAGAGATCTCTAGTCTTTCCCATTCTGTTGTTTTCCTCTGTTTCTTTGCATTGATTGCTGAAGAAGGCTTTCTTATCTCTTCTTGCTATTGTTTGGAACTCTGCATTCAGATGCCTATATCTTTCCTTTACTCCTTGGCTTTTCACTTCTCTTCTTTTCACAGCTATTTGTAAGGCCTCCCCAGACAGCCATTTTGCTTTATTGCATTTCTTTTCCATGGGGATGGTCTTGATCCCTGTCTCCTGTACAATGTCACGAACCTCATTCCATAGCTCATCAGGCACTCTATCTATCAGATCTAGGCCCTTAAATCTATTTCTCACTTCCACTGTATAATCATAAGGGATTTGATTTAGGTCATACCTGAATGGTCTAGTGGTTTTCCCTACTTTCTTCAATTTAAGTCTGAATTTGGCAATAAGTAGTTCATGGTCTGAGCCACAGTCAGCTCCCAGTCTTGTTTTTGTTGACTGTATAGAGCTTCTCCATCTTTGGCTGCAAAGAATATAATCAATCTGATTTCGGTGTTGACCATCTGGTGATGTCCATGTGTAGAGCCTTCTCTTGTGTTGTTGGAAGATGGTGTTTGCTATGACCAGTGCATTTTCTTGGCAAAACTCTATTAGTCTTTGCCCTGCTTCATTCCGTATTCCAAGGCGAAAGTTGCCTCTGTTACTTCAGGTGTTTCTTGACGTCCTACTTTTGCATTCCAGTCCCCTATAATGAAAAGGACATCTTTTTTGGGGGTTAGTTCTAAAAGGTGTTGTAGGTCTTCATAGAACCGTTCAACTTCAGCTTCTTCAGCGTTACTGGTTGGGGCATAGACTTGGATTACTGTGATATTGAATGGTTTGCCTTGGAAACGAACAGAGATCATTCTGTGGTTTTTGAGATTGCATCCACGTACTGCATTTTGGACTCTTTTGTTGACCATGATGGCTACTCCATTTCTTCTGAGGGATTCCTGCCCTCAGTAGTAGATATAATGGTCATCTGAGTTAAATTCACCCATTCCAGTCCATTTCAGTTCACTGATTCCTAGAAAGTCGACATTCACTCTTGTCATTTCTTGTTTGACCACTTCCAATTTGCCTTGATTCATGGACCTGACATTCCAGGTTCCTATGCAATATTGCTCTTTACAGCATCAGACATTACTTCTATCACCAGTCACATTCACAGCTGGGTATTCTTTTTGCTTTGGCTCCATCCCTTCATTCTTTCTAGAGTTATTTTTCCACTGATCTCCAGTAGCATATTGGGCACCTACTGACCTGGTGAGTTTCTCTTTCAGTATCCTATCATTTTGCCTTTTCATACTGTTCGTGGGATTCTCAAGGCAAGAATACTGAAGTGGTTTGCCATTCCTTTCTCCAGTGGACCACATTCTGTCAGATCTCTCCACCATGACCCGCCCATCTTGGGTTGCCCTACGGGCATGGCTTAGTTTCATTGAGTTAGACAAGGCTGTGGTCCTAGTGTGATTAGATTGACTAGTTTTCTGTCAGTATGGTTTCAGTGTGTCTGCCCTCTGATGCCCTCTTGCAACACCTACCGTTTTACTTGGGTTTCTCTTACCTTGGGCATGGGGTATCTCTTCACGGCTACTCCAGCAAAGTGCAGCCAATGCTCCTTACCTTGGACGAGGGGTATCTCCTCACCGCCACCCTTCCTGACCTTCAACGTGGGATAGCTCCTCTAGGCCCTCTTATGCCTGCGCAGCCGTGGCCTGGGGTTGGTCCTCCCGGCCACCGCCCCTGGCCTCAGGCGTGGGGGCGTGGGGTAGCCCCTCCAGCCGGCCCGCCACCCCTGGCCTTGGGCTTAGGTGGGTGGGGTAGCTCTTCCTGCCCGCCGCCCCTGGCCTCACGCTTAAGGGCGTGGGGTATCTCCTCCTGGCCGCCCCCCGACCTCGGACGTGGGGTAGCTCCTCTTGACTGTTCCTGCACCATCACAGTCTGGCACTCTCGGCCGCTGCCCCTGACCTCGGACGTGGGGTAGCTCCTCTTGGCTGCATTTTAGCGTGCCCGTCACAGCCGCCTGGAATTTAGAAAGATGGTAATGATGACCCTGTATGTGAGACAGCAAAAGAGACACAGAGGCACAGAATAGTCGTTTGGACTCTGTGGCAGAGGGCGAGGGTGGGATGATTTGGGAGAATGGCATTGAAACATGTATATTATCATATGTGAAATGAATCACCAGTCCAGGTTTGATGCATGATACAGGGTGCTTGGGGCTGTTGCACTGGGATGACCCAGAAGGATGGGATGGGGAGGGAGGTGGGAGGGGGGTCCAGGATGGGGAACACATGTACACCCATGGTGGATTCATGTCAATGTATGGCAAAACCAATACAATATTGTAAAGTAATTAGCCTCCAATTAAAATAAATAAATTTATACATTTTAAAAGAAGAAACATGTATATTACCATATGTAAAATAGATGACCAGTGCAAGTCCAATGCATCAAGCACGGCACTCAAAACCAGTACTCTGGACAACCGAGAGGGATGGAGTGGGAAGGGAGGGGGGAGGGGGGTTCAGGATTTGGGGGTCACATGTACACCCATGGCTGATTCATGCTGATGTATGGCAAAACCCACCACAATATTGTAAAGTAACTATCCTTCAATTAAAATAAATAATTTTTAAATAAATAAATAAAAACCACACACACACACACACAAAAACCCACCTCAGATCAAAGGTCATCTCCTTCAGGACTTCCTACTTTGAAGAGATAGTCCATTTGCATGATCTTGTGGCACTGTATCCTGTGACATCACAGCCTGCATGTGACATTACACACCCTGTGTGCATGCATGCTAAGTCACTTCAGTCGTGTCCAACACTGTGTGACCCTGTGGACTGCAGCCTGCCAGACTCCTCTGTCCATGGGATTCTCCAGACAGGAATACTGGGGTGGGTTGCCGTGTCCCCCACCTCCAGGGGATCTTCCCAACCTAGGGATTGAATCCACATCTCTTACATTGGCAGGCGGGTTCTTTACCACTAGCGACGCCTGGAAAGCCCATTATATACACCGTGCTGTGCTGTACTCTGCTGTGCTGCTGCTTAATTGCTCAGTCATGTCTGACTCTGCAACTCCACGGACTGCAGCCCGCCAGGCTCCTCTGTCCATGAGGATTCTCCAGGCAAGAATACTGGCATGGGTTTCCATGTCCTCCTCCAGGGGATCTTCCCAACCCAGGGATTGAACCCAGGTCTCCCACATTACAGGTGGATTCTTTACTGTCTGAGCCACCTGGGAAGCCCAAGAATACTGGAATGGGTAGCTATCCCTTCTCCAGGGGATCTTCCTGACCCAGGAATCAAACCTGGTTCTCCTGCATTATAGGCAGATTCTTCACCAGCTGAGCGACCAGGGAAGCCCCATTACATAACCTAGTGATTGGTTATTTACGTGTCTGTCTCTCCCTTTAGATTTCCAACTCTTAAAGGCAGGGACTGTGACTGTCTGAATGCTCATGCTTAACACAAAGCTTCCTGTCACATAGATCTCCAGCATGCTTTTGTTGAAGCAATGAATCGTCCTTGCTACCTCTCTCTCCTTCATGCCCTATGGCCTGCCCTTCCTCAAATCCTACCCACATCAAAAGACTCCTCCAATACATTGATTACTCTCCATCTTTACCACTCTGTTTCAAGCCACCATCCTCTATCAGGTGGACCTACATAACAGCCTTCTAATTGTCTAAATTACTTTAACCCCAGCAAACTAGTCCGATATAAGAGCTGGTGGGGGGGGGGGGTGGAGGGGTTGGGTCTAAAATGGAGAGCTCATCATGTCACTCACTAGCCAGAAAGTCTTTAGTGGTACCCATTAAAAGCAGCTCAATAAAAAGCTTGAGGGACATTAAAAATCTTAATTTTAGTAAGAAAAATTCCTACAAACTTATACCCCAGGATGATTTAACCTCTAAAACACATTAAGAACTACTATAGGGCTGTAAGGTGACTCCTTAACATTTAATAAAGAAAAATAGTTCTTCAGTATCTAGAGCTAACTCATTTTCTCTGCCTTCTGTGCTTAATAATGTCTCAAACTTTTTGATTTAAATCTGATAGAATATTTGATGTAATGGAGAAATAAAGGATTAAAAGTCTTTTCATAATATTTGTACCCAGGAGCTCATGTGTCACCATGGTGAGATTATGCTGTCAGGATATGACATAGAATGATTATGAAGTCATAGGCCCCTAAAACAAGCTGAGCCATTTTAAATCCAGCAGTTTCCTTGGGAGAGGAAACAGGACAACAAGGTCCTGGACATGAATCTCTTCATTTATGTCCTCCTTTTATCAATTTGGACAAGTAGTTGTTTAGATAGAAATGAAAGCAATGGATCTGCTACTGCAGGTATGTCCCTAACCTTAAAACCTAGAAATTATGATCTATTATGTTAAATGTATTCCAGTACTTAATTAGACAAGCGAGCTGTGTGTAAGAAATCTGCTGTTTATTCTACTTTACTATGAGTAGGTCTTCGAGAATTTCTAGGACAACACCTGAAAGTTTTACTTCTGTGTAAACATTCCAAACATAGAAACATGAAGAGTACAGCCTTACTGTCCCCTTTCATTCCCCTTCCCCACCCAATCCACCAACCCCTGCCCCTCCCCCACCAGCCATACCAGAAAATTCTGTGAATGAATCTAGCATGGTACCTAACACATAGTAGGTTTCAAGAATTGTGTTTTCTTGTCCCATCCCTTTTCCCACCATACACATTCACACACACATCAACACTCCAGTGCATTCACACATTCAAATACCTAGGTAATGGGTTGAACAAGCCACGACGTGGGGTAACCTAGATAATTATACTGATTAGCCAAAGACAGCTCCCAGATTTGGCTTGTAGACTGTGGCTGGCTGGGGAGGTGATAGAGGGAGGAAAATGACAGTGGTTATCATGCTTAAAGAAATGATTGATGATGAGATTTGACTTGGATCTGCAGTAACAAACCCCCATCAAAATGGAAGCAAACTTGGTTCCCAAGCACATGTTCTGATGATACATGTTCTTTCACAGTAACTACACGTGCTGAATTCAAGCAGACCAAACTGCAGGAATTACGGCGACGTCTACTCATTATTGTAATTGGTACCCTTATCACTGGGTATATGGTCACGTGTACCTGCTTGCTTCACTATAGGTGTGATAGCGAGGAAGCCCATAAAGCAGCCAAGTAAGTCTTACACCTTTGAATAAAAGTAGAAGTTTGTGGGGAGGCACGCATTCTTCACTATACTCTATAACTGTGAGAGTGGGGAAGTCCCCAAAGCAGCAACATTAAGTCTTACACCTTTGAACTAAAAACATAAAGCGTAGGGGTGTAGGGGTGAGGTGAGGAGGTGGGTGTGCACGCGCATGAAGAACTGTACCTGCACACGCATGCACACTCACACGTAAGCGGGTTCACTGTTGTTTTGTTACTTACCATTAACTTTAGACTTCAGAAGAGCTACCAACATCTTGTGGGCTGGATATGTTCACTTAAATGAAGCTCTTAAATTATCTCAAGTACATTATCAACTTTAGCCAAAACTTTCTCCTATTCAGGGTTCACTTGAGCCCCAGGCTGCTAATTTCATTGTAAGTTGAGTCTATGAAAAGAGGGAATGACTATCTAAATAAGACAGAATCAAAATCTTCTCAGGGGAGAAGGAGTTGGGTCTCTGCATTCCAAAGATAGTAACACATTTTGGATAATCTATCATTTTGAGATGTAATAACATGAAAAATTTTCAACTGTGTTCAGTGATTTTAGTCCCTGGCTTTAATATAGGAGGACTAGGCTGGCACTTGGTATACTGGGTCTCTAAAAATTTCCCAATCCAAGGACTGGTGACTGAAATATACCACTGTTCTATTCCTTCAGTTTTAGAGTTAGCTTGTGAGGATTAATATGTATGGTTACAAACCTTGATGGTGTAAATATGATAGGAAAACAATGAATTTGGTCTAAGACTTTTTTATGTGACAGGTTGTGACATTTGTGCCTCAGTTGCATATCAACTTGTGGCTTTTTTGTAAAAAGTATAATTTCTGGATTGCAGCCATTCTGACTGGCGTGAAATGGTACCTCATAGTGGTTTTGATTTGCATTTCTCTGATAATGAGTGATGTTTAGCATCTTTTCATGTGTTTGTTAGCCATCTGTATGTCTTCTTTGGAGAAATGTCTATTTAGTTCCTTGGCCCATTTTTTGATTGGGTCATTTATTATTCTGGAGTTGAGCTGTAGGAGTTGCTTGTATATTTTTGAGATTAGTTGTTTGTCAGTTGCTTCATTTGCTATTATTTTCTCCCATTCTGAAGGCTGCCTTTTCACCTTGCTAATAGTTTCCTTTCTTGTGCAGAAGCTTTTAAGTTCAATTAGGTCCCATTTGTTTATTTTTGCTTTTAATTCCAATATTCTTGGAGGTGGGTCATAGAGGATCCTGCTGTGATGTATGTTGGAGAGTGTTTTGCCTATGTTCTCCTCTAGGAGTTTTATAGCTTCTGGTCTTACGTTGAGATCTTTAATCCATTTTGAGTTTATTTTTGTGCTGGAGAGGGTGTGGAGAAAAGGGAACTCCCTTACACTGTTGGTGGGAATGCAAACTAGTACAGCCACTATGGAGAACAGTGTGGAGATTCCTTAAAAAACTGGAAATAGAACTGCCTTATGATCCAGCAATCCCACTGCTGGGCATACACACTGAGGAAACCAGAAGGGAAAGAGACACGTGTACCCCAATGTTCATCGCAGCACTGTTTATAATAGCCAGGACATGGAAGCAACCTAGATGCCCATCAGCAGATGAATGGATAAGAAAGCTGTGGTACATATACACAATGGAGTATTACTCAGCCATTAAAAAGAATACATTTGAATCAGTTCTAATGAGATGGATGAAACTGGAACCTATTATACAGAGTGAAGTAAGCCAGAAAGAAAAACACCAATACAGTATACTAACGCATATATATGGAATTTAGAAAGATGGTAACAATAACCCTGTGTACGAGACAGCAAAAAAGACACCGATGTATAGATCAGTCTTATGGACTCTGTGGGAGAGGGAGAGGGTGGGAAGATTTGGGAGAATAGCATTGAAACATGTATACTATCATGTATGAAACGAGTCGCCAGTCCAGGTTCGATGCACGGTACTGGATGCTTGAGGCTGGTGCACTGGGACGACCCAGAGGGAGGGTAGGGGAGGGAGGAGAGAGGAGGGTTCAGGACGCGGGTATACCTGTGGCGGATTCATTTCGATATTTGGCAAAACTAATACAATATTGTAAAGTTTAAAAATAAAATAAAATTTAAAAAAAAGTATAATTTCTGGATTAAATAAATTCTCTCTCTCCCTCTCAACAGTAGATTTGAAACAAGTTTGTGTCATTGCATATATAGACTATATGGTTATCCATTGTGGTTGAAACAGCAAAATTAAGAAAAAGAAAAAGCATTCAACACGAGTTCAAATCTGTAACCTGACTCATAGTTTTCACCACACTCTGATTCTTACTGTGTTCAATTTTCCTGCTAGAGCCACAAAAAGACCACAAGTCTAAATTGACACAATAGCCCATATTTTCTGGTAACAGCAATCTTACTCATCTAATTTAAATTGTCATATTCCAAATCCTCTGTATTTTCAGGGACAAGAAAGAAGATATCACCATCAAGGCATCCAGGTCATCTAAAATATCATTTACTGACTCCAAGTCACCGACTGCTGGTCTGGGAGATCCAGAAAGACAATCCGTGGTATCCAGAATAGATAAGTCATCTGGGCCCTCAAGTCCACGAAAAGTTCCTTCAAGTGCAGAAAAGTTAGTCAGGCCCTCGAGTCAAAAAAAACCATCCAAGCCATCAGCTCCCAAAAAAGTGTTAGGATCACCCCCCCAGGAAAAGTTGCATAGAACACGCAGTCCAAAAAAGGCACACAGGCAGGCTCATGCCCATAAGCTAGTCAGTCAGGTCAGTCCATCCTATCCAGAGAAGGCCATCAAGCCAACTTGGCCACCAAGTCTACAGTGTCGGGTCAAGCCAACCAAAACTCCTCTACCCTATCCAAAGAATCAAAGCTTCCCTGAGCATTCAAGTGCAGATAAACTGACCAAACGCCAGAGATATCTTAAACTAAAATGCCCAGCTAGTGCAGGTAGGGCAGAAATATTATCTAGGCCTCAACCAGTGAAGTTTTGTCGATGCTACAAGGAAAAGTGCCTTGTTTGCAGAGCTGTTTCTGAGCCGTTCATCACTCATGTTTCAGAAGCAAATAAAAAGCATGTTCCAGTTACACTGTTTTCACGGGAATTGAAGCACTTTTACAAGTCATATAAAAAGAAACAACCCAAATACAACACAGTGTATGGCAACATGAGTGACAGTGATATCACAACATACAACAGTGATGGTGAGAGTGACAGGGAGGTGATTATAATCTGCAACATAAAATGCAAGGAAGACATCTATAAAAACTCCCCAAATAATTAAGGGATCAAAAGAAAGACCGCCCATGCAGAAGAAGCAAACTTCTATGAACTATTACACGCTCACCATATTTAAGAAGCTGGTAGAGGAAAACTCCACTTGGTATCACTATTGAGATTAGACTTATATCCATCTCGAGGCAATTTACTTGAAAAATAGTAAATAAATGTGTGACATAACAACTGATTTTGTTGTAATTATGATTGTATTTTAGAGGTATAAATCTCTTTGGGAGGTATCTTAGATCTACTTGGGCAAATTCTGGGAGATGGTGAGGGACAGGGAAACCCAGCCTGCTGCAGTCCATGGGGTCGCACAGAGTTGGACATGACTTGATGGCTGAACAACAACAACGTAGATCTGGTCACTTGGATGGGCTTCCCAGCTGGTGCAGTGGTAAAGAATCCACCTGCCAATGGAAGAGATGTGGGTTTGATCCCTGGGTTGGGAAGATCCTTTGGAGGAAGAAATAGCAACCCACTCCAGTAGTCTTGCCTGGGAAATTCCATGGACCGAGGAGACTGAAGGGCTACAGTCGATGGAGTCGAAAAGAGTTGGACACAGGCACACTATTAAATGTGAACCACAGTCACAAACACACACACAAATATAAAAAGGGATTGCAAGATGGGTACCCTGGGCTCCTCTTTCCCTTGGATTAGCCCTCAAGTGAAGTCTCAACCCAACTATCTTTTAAATTTTGACAGAGTGTCCTCACAGTTTAAGACTGTCTTTCTCTGGTGCCCAGTGTGTGGCGGAAATGGCTCTGTGTGCTTGATTCTGGCTGCATTGGGGAAATTCCTGATAGTCATTTCCTTTTTTAAAACATATTTATTTGACCATGCCAGTTCTTAGCTGTGGCATGCAAACCCTTGGCTGTAGCATGTGATTCTCTGACCCGGGATAGAACCCAGACCCCCTGCATTGGGAGTGTGAAGTTTTAGCCACTGAACCACCAGGGAAGTCCCAATACTCATTTCTAATACCACTGCCTCTGATGACTGCTACCAAAGTAAGGGTCCAGGCTCCAGCCCCCACTCTCAAGGTTTTTGATTCTTTTGGTTACCCTTCAAATTGATAAAGAGAGTTTGCCCTGTTGTGCATTCTCAGAATGGCCCAGATAGAGGTCGGATATCTACCCATTTTCTTCACAGGGTACCTTCTTACTTAGAATCCAGAGGGCTGGGAGGCCAGGGGAAAACCTTGGAGTTATATTTTCTAGCTTCCTCACTGATGAGAGGTTATCCCTGCCCACTTCCAAGAGCATGGTTCAGAAAAACAGGCAAAATCCTGCAGTCCCAGCCTATATTCTAGTACAGTGAGGTCAGTCCCCTGTCACATTCAGCAGGGTCAGTTAAATTCCATAGCTAGCATATATTGGATGTGTACTACTTGCCAGACATTGTACTAAGTCCCTTTATGTCCAGGATATCTGAAGGCCACCCTCCCCTCAATTTTACTGATTTAGAAAAAGGACTCACAAGACTCAAAAGCAGATTATAGTCATGGCTGAGGTTTATTAGAGCAAAAATATACAAATCAAGAGCAACAGGAAAAAGACGTCTTTTCGGGTGAATCAGAGAGTTTGGACATGCGCTTTTGAGTACTTGCCCCTCTGGGGCCACCTAAGACATTCTCTCTTCTCTAGCAACAAACTAGAGGCATGTGTGCAACATGGCTCTGCCCAGGGAAGCCTCAGCATCTGAGGCTTTTATTGAGAACAGGTCCCATAGGTACATCATGCTCCATAACCAGACATGGCAAGTGAAACTCAGGATCCCAACAATGACACCAGATGCACATTATCGATGTTGATGTTTGTGCCAAGCAATCAGGTGAACAAAACATGATCATCAACCAATTAACATTAGAACATTCACCCAGGGATGACCAATACTCAAATCATGGTTTCCAGTTCCCTTGACATACAAGGACCAAACAACCAGACCTGCTGTGTTAACACTTTCCTCACGTTCACATATTTTATTTAATCCCCAACAGTCCCCTATTATATGGACTACCATATGAGTTAACCGATGCTCTGTAACATATAGTAAGATCACATCTAGCAATTGATTGAATTAAGATATGAATCTATGATTGACTTAAGTTCAAATTTTCATTATGCTGTACTGCCTTCTCACTTCCAGTTTCTGGGGTATGTGTTTATTCTCAGATCACCCAGTCCACTGGTATCAGCAAAGTCCTTACTTGACTTTTAATCAATCTGGACCATCCTCCTAACTTACCAGGAGCATATAAATATGTCTTGACTTCATTCACATCTGACTTCCCCATAACCTCTGCCTCCTCCACTGGTAGTATCCTGGTGGGGTCTGTAAGGTCATCATGAAATTCACAGATGGCACGATATATAAAAGTTTTAAGAGGTAGAAAATGCATTTGAAAAGCATTGTGGTAGCTACAGACTTGATTTCCTACTGGTATTACATTTTTTGTAAAGATAAACTGCAAAGGGTTAGAATTGTTCTGGGATAGCCTGGTCTTTTTAAAATTCACAAATAGAAGCAAAAGTTCTGATCAAATTTTTATGGTTTAGTATGAAAAACAGTTCAAACAAAAAAGTAGGAGTATGAATGAACACCCATATAAACATTGCTCAGATTCAACACTTACCATTACATGGCCAATGTTTTTTCATTTAAACTACTATCCATTGCCCTCCCATTTATATCTCCAAAATTAATAAATTTTAAAAATACATAAACACAATACTCCATGCAATCACAAAGAGTCAGATACAACTGAGTGACTGAACTTAACTGAACTGAAACACAATACTATTTTCTCATATGAAACTTAATAATAATTCCTTAATATAAATTACCCAGTCTATATGCAAATTTCCTTCATTTGCCTCATTTTTTTAATGGTTGCTTTGTTCAAATGATGTCAATCAGCATTTGACAGCATCTCAGCCTAAATTTTTTAAAAATTAAAATTTCATTGGGTAATCTGGCTTCATATTGTAAGATGATTTTGAAGTTTATCTGGGCTATCAGTAGCCTGTAAAATAGCCAACGTCAAAACTGCATAGTTTTTCAGCTTAAATTCAACCGAAATCTTGGTAGGCAAAGTCAAATGATCTAAGCTTTCTTCTCTTTATCATTCTTAAGCTAAAGACTTGTAATACTTTAAAGGCTGGGAATATTAATATCTAATAAAAAGGACTAACTGCCAGTGACAACCAATGATAATGACATCTTAAACACAAGCTATTAGCATGAGTATGTATGTTGCTATTTAAACCACACTTAATTATAGAGTAGAAGTCTACAGAATATTTGAAGCTCATTCAACGTGAAAAATTCTAGGTGCATTAGTATAGGGCTTCACACATAAAACCAATATAAAATATGTAAAAAAGGGAAAAAAAAAACATGTACCCTGAGTTAGAGAAGAAATTTTGCAAAAAAAAAAATAATAATAATAATTTTTTTACCAGTCAAAGCTTCCACAAGTTAATACCTAAAATAACTCGTCTCACTTCAAAGGATAGTTTCTGACACTTCTTGGCAATGTCCTGGTTTAAGTAAGAGGGCTCTGAATCTCTATTTCCTAGCCTTCTTGCAGCATTGTCTTACCTGTCATGATACCTTTCTTCTGTCTGGCTCCCATTTTATATTTCCCGGTTCAGCAAGTGTCAGGGCTGTATGTCCGTCAGTCTTTGGCTTCTTTACATTTCCGGCCACCAGGGGTCGCTGTGAAGCCAGTTTCAAACGTGGTCCTTCCCTCTAAGACCATCAGCGCTGTGTTTCCCTTTCATCCACATTCCTTACCTTCATCTCCAAAACTCATACCTTGTTCCTGTCTATGGAACTAAAATCGTTAGTTTTTCAGTCATGTCCAACTCTTTCTGGCTCCGTGGATCTTACTTCTTTATCGACGGAATTCTCCAGGCAAGAATACTGGAGTAGGCAGTCCTTCCTTTCTCTAGGGGATCTTCCAGACCCAGGGATCCAACTCAGGTCGCCAGCACTGCAGGCAGATTCTTTACCATCTGAGCTACCAGGGAAGCTCTGGGTTCACAGAGAGTCGGACACGACTGAGTGACTAACACAACGATTACAATGGAACTGAAATTAATTATATTTTGCTCCTTTTCTTCAGTAAGTTCAGTTCAGTTCAGTTCAGTCGCTCAGACCTGCCCAACTCTTTGTGACCCCTTGGACTGCAGCATGCCAGGCTTGCCTGTCCACCACCAAATCCAGGAGCTTACTCAAACTCATGTCTATGGAATGGGTGATTCCATCCCACCATCTCATTCTCTGTCGTCCCCTTCTCCTCCCGCCTTCAATCTTTCCTAGCATCAGAGTCTTTTCATGAGTCAGTTCTTTGCATCAGGTGGCCAACATATTGGAGCTTCAGCTTCAGTATCAGTCCTTCCAAGGAATATTCAGGACTGATTTCCTTTAGGATTGACTGATTAGATCTCCTTGACTGGTTGAATCTCACTTTATTCAATAAAGTGCTTTCTAAAAACGTATCCCTTAAAAAAAGTGCAAAAATGCAGATTTCAAACATTTCCAACATGTATTTCTACATGAAATTCTATAAGCATGGAAGTACACAACATTGTAAATCAACTTTACTTCAATTAAATTTTTAAAAATTAAGCTTTTAAAATTTAAAAAATTTAAGAAATTATATACACAATGGAATATTACTCAGCTATAAAAGGAATGCATTTGAGTTAGTTCTAATGAGGTGGATGAAACTTGAGTTTATTATACAGAGTGAAGTAAGTCAGAAAGAGAAAGACAAATACTGTATAGTAACACATACATGTGGAACCTAGAAAGATGGTACTGAAGATGCTACATGCAGGGCAGCAAAGGAGACACAGATGTAAAGGACAGACTTTTGGATTCAGTGGGAGAAAGAGAGGGTGGGATGATTTGAGAGAACAGCATTGAAACATATATGTTACCATATGTAAAATAGATAGCCAGTGTGAGTTTGAGGTATGAGGCAGGGCCAGGGCACCTAAAGCACGTGCTCTGTGACAACCTGGAGGGATGGAGTGGGGTGGGAGTTGGGAGGGGGGTTCAGGAGGGAAGGGACACAAGTATACCTATGGCCGATTCATGTTGCTATATGACAAAAACCATCACAATATTGTAAAATAATTATTCTCCAATTAAAATAAAGGCATAAATTTTTTAAAAAGAAATTATAGAAACATGTAGCTGAAAGGATACTTAGAAATCCTCTCTTCTATCTCCTGTGGGGAGAGGGGGCTGTGAAGAGCTGAAGGAATGCTCACTCAGCTAGAAGACCACGTTTTACCAGGCTAACAGGGTTGAGGATGCTAGCTCGCTGTGGCATGTGCCTGGTTGGCAGATCTTTAAGTGGCAACAGAGAAGTGCTACACCAGATGAGGGATATTTAAAAGTCTCCAGTTATCAACTCTCAAAATCCTCCAGTCCCTGCCACATCGTGAAATTGCTAAGAATTAGAAGCAACAAAGGAAGGGAACTAGAAGTAGGAAGAAAGCTTTCTGAGAGCTTCATTCAAATATCTCCTTAAAGGCAACCTATATCAGTTCAGTTCAGTTCAGTCGGGCAGTCATGTCTGACTCTTTGCAACCCCATGAATCGCAGCACGCCAGATCTCCCTGTCCATCACCAACTCCCGGAGTTCACTCAAACTCATGTCCATCAAGACAGTGATGCCATCCACCCATCTCATCCTCTGTCATCCCCTTCTCCCCCTGTCCCCAGTCCCTCCCAGCATTAGAGTCTTTTCCAATGAGTCAACTCTTCGCATGAGGTGGCCAAAGTACTGGAGTTTCAGCTTTAGCATCATTCCTTCCAAAGAAATCCCAGGGCTGATCTCTGTCAGAATGGACTGGTTGGATCTCCTTGCGGTCCAAGGGACTCTCAAGAGTCTTAGCCAACACTACAGTTCAAAAGCATCAATTCTTCAGTGCTCAGCCTTCTTCACAGTCAAACTCTCACATCCATACATGACCACTGGAAAAACCATAGCCTTGACTAGATGGACCTTTGTTGGCAACGTAATGTCTCTACTTTTCAATATGCTGTCTATGTTGGCCATAACTTTCCTTCCAAGGAGTAAGCATTTTTTAATTTCATGGCTGCTGTCACCATCTGCAGTGATTTTGGAGCCCAGAAAAATAAAGTCTGACACAGTTTCCACTGTTTCTCCATCTATTTCCCATGAAGTGATGGGACCAGATGCCATGATCTTCGTTTTCTGAATGTTGAGCTTTAAGCCAACTTTTTCACTCTCCACTTTCACTTTCATCAAGAGGGTTTAGTTCCTCTTCCCTATCTGCCATAAGGGTGGTGTCATCTGCATATCTGAGGTTATTGATATTTCTCCCAGCAATCTTGTTCTAGCTTGTGCTTCTTCCAGTCCAGCGTTTCTCATGATGTACTCTGCATAGAAGTTAAATAAGCAGGGTGACAATATACAGCCCTGACGTACTCCTTTTCCTGTTTGGAACCAGTCTGTTGTTCCATGTCCAGTTCTACTGTTGCTTCCTGACCTGCATATAGGTTTCTCAAGAGGTAGGTCAGGTGGTCTGGTATTCCCATCTCTTTCAGAATTTTCCACAGTTTATTGTGATCCACACAGTCAAAGGCTTTGGCATAGTCAATAAAGCAGAAATAGATCATTTTGTGGAACTCTCTTGCTTTTTCAATGATCCAGTAGATGTTGACAATTTGATCTCAGGTTCCTCTGCCTGTTCTAAAACCAGCTTGAACATCTGGAAGTTCACGGTTCATGTATTTCTGAAGCCTGGCTTGGAGAATTTTGAGCATTACTTTACTAGCCTGTGAGATGAGTGCAATTGTGCGGTAGTTTGAGCATTCTTTGGCATTGCCTTTCTTTGGGATTGGAATGAAAATTGACCTTTTCCAGTCCTGTGGGCACTGCTGAGTTTTCCAAATTTCCTGGCATATTGAGTGCAGCACTTTCACAGCATCATCTTTCAGGATTTGGAATAGCTCAACTGGAATTCCATCACCTCCACTAGCTTTGTTCGTAGTGATGCTTTCTAAGGCCCGCTTGACTTCACATTCTAGGATATCTGGCTCTAGGTGAGTGATCACACCATCGTGATCATCTTACTCTTGAACATCTTTTTTGTACAGTTCTTCTGTGTATTCTTGCCACCTCTTCTTAACGTCTTCTGCTTCTGTTAGGTCCATTCCATTTCTGTGCTTTATCGAGCCCATCCTTGCATGAAATGTTCCCTTGGTATCTCGAATTTTCTTGAAGAGATCTCTAGTCTTTCCTATTCTGATGTTTTCCTCTATTTCTTTGCATTGATCACTGAGGAAGGCTTTCTTATCTCTCCTTGCTATTCTTTGGAACTCTGCATTCAGATGCCTATATCTTTCCTTTTCTCCTTTGCTTTTCACTTCTCTTCTTTTCACAGCTATTTGTAAGGCCTCCCCCAACAGTCGTTTTGCTTTTTTGCATTTCTGTTCCATGGGGATGGTCTTGATCCCTGTCTCCTGTACAATGTCACGAACCTCCGTCCATATTTCATCAGGCACTCTATCTATCAGATCTAGTCCCTTAAATCTATTTCTCACTTCCACTGTATAATCATAAGGGATGTGATTTAGGTCATACCTGACCTCAATGGTCTAGTGGTTTTCCCTACTTTCTTCAATTTAAGTCTGAATTTGGCAATAAAGTGTTCATGATCTGAGCCACAGTCAGCTCCCAGTCTTGTTTTTGTTGACTGTATAGAGCTTCTCCATCTTTGGCTGCAAAGAATATAATCAATTTGATTTCGGTGTTGACCATCTGGTGATGTCCATGTGTAGAGTCTTCTCTTGTGTTGTTGGAAGAGGGTGTTTGCTATGACCAGTGCATTTTCTTGGCAAAACTCTATTAGTCTTTGCCCTGCTTCATTCCGTATTCCAAGGCGAAAGTTGCCTGTTACCCCAGGTGTTTCTTGACTTCCTACTTTTTCATCCCAGTCCCCTATAATGAAAAGGACATATTTTGGGGGGGTTAGTTCTAAAAGGTGTTGTAGGTCTTCATAGAATCTTTCAACTTCAGCTTCTTCAGCGTTACTGGTTGGGGCATAGACTTGGATTACCGTGATATTGAATGGTTTGCCTTGGAAACGAACAGAGATCATTCTGTGGTTTTTGAGATTGCATCCAAGTACTGCATTTTGGACTCTTTTGTTGACCATGATGGCTACTCCATGTCTTCTGAGGGATTCCTGCCCTCATTAGTAGATATAATGGTCATCTGAGTTAAATTCACCCATTCCAGTCTATTTCAGGTCGCTGATTCCTAGAATGTCGACATTCACTCTTGCCATCTTGTTTGACCACTTCGAATTTGCCTTCATTCATGGACCTGACATTCCAGGTTCCTATGCAATATTGCTCTTTACAGCATTGGACCTTGCTTCTATCACCAGTCACATTCACAGCTGGGTATTCTTTTGCTTTGGCTCCATCCCTTCATTCTTTCTGGAGTTATTTCTCCACTGATCTCCAGTCCCATATTGGGCACCTACTGACCCGGGGAGTTCCTCTTTCAGTATCCTATCATTTTGCCTTTTCATACTGTTTATGGGGTTCTCAAGGCAAGAATACTGAAGTGGTTTGCCATTCCCTTCTCCAGTGGACCACTTTCTGTCAGACCTCTCCACCATGACCTTCCCATCTTGGGTGGCCCCATGGGCATGGCTTAGTTTCATTGAGTTAGACAAGGCTGTGATCCTAGTGTGATTAGATTGGCTAGATTTCGGTGAGTATGGTTTCAGTGTGTCTGCCTTTTGATGCCCTCTTGCAACACCTACCATCTTACTTGGGTTTCTCTTACCTTGGAAAAGGGGTATCTCCTCACTGCTGCCGCTCCTGACCTTGAACATGGAATAGCTCCTCTAGGCCCTCCTGCACCCACACAGCCACCACTCCTTGGACGTGGGGTTGCTCCTCCCAGCTGCTGCCCCTGACCTTGGACGTGGGGTAGCTCCTCTCAGCCATTACTGTGCCGTCACAGCCTGGCACTCTCTGCCGCTGCCCTGACCTTGGACATGCGGTAACTCCTCTTGGCCGCCACCCCTCGGACATGGGGTCCTCCTGGTTTCTGCCCCAGACCTCGGAAGTGGGGTAGCTCCTCTTGGCTGCGCTATGTGCCTGTGTGTTAAGGCTTAGATATGGTCAATTAAATCCTCCAACCCCATTGAAGGCACACACACACAAGCTGCTAAATGGTCATACCAGTAGAATACAGATCTTCGACCCATTGACATCATACCAGTGCTAGATTGGTTAGCGTTACCTCTAACTTGTTAACATGTATGACCTTAAATTCCTGGGAATCCCAGGCTATACCTTCGTATCCATCCCTGTAGATGGGAAGGCCATAAACTAGTGCCACAGATCCACTGAGTTCCATACCAATCACACTCTCTAAGGGTAATAATAGACATAGTTCATAAAGCACCCAGCCTTGTTTCATAATTACCAGGTTGATCATTTTTAATATGATTTAACCCTTCCCAACGTAGAGGAGCTTTTAAACTTAAATGACCATAGTCTGCTGTTAACCATGTAGATCTACCCCATAATTATGGGATTTTTACTTTTCATAGATGAGAGGTTAATTTTTTAATGGAGACTTAGCTCATCACTCCCTTTGAGTTTAAATCACCCTAAGAGAAATCTTAAATCTATGGCCAGGATAACAACAGGTATTATTAACTGGCCAGGTGAGAGAATCCCATCTAGTAATATCATGAAGATAGAACAGGACTGAACACTCATCTAAAATAAATTTCCTTGTAAGTATCCCTAGAGAACAGAAATCCACCAAAGTAATCCAGAAGTACTAGACACAGGTAACTGGCCACAACCGAATAACTGGATTGCGTTTTAAACTAGCATAGAATCGTGTCCATGATAGAAAAATTTTATTAATAGGCATAGGTCCAAGGAATCAAGAAAACATTATAAATGATCATAAAAGTCAGATCAGCATCTTGGGCAAGCTGTCTACTTCTGATGTCATCTTCTTCTCATCCTAGTGTAGCGTGCTACTGCTAAGTCACTTCAGTCGTGTCCGACTCTGTGCGACCCCAGAGATGGCAGCCCACAAGGCTCCCCCGTCCCTGGGATTCTCCAGGCAAGAACACTGGAGTGGGTTGCCATTTCCTTCTCCAATGCATGAAAGTGAAAAGTGAGAGTGAGGTCGCTCAGTCGTGTCCGACTCTTAGCATCCCCATGGACTACAGCCTACCAGGCTCCTCCATCCATGGGATTTTCCAGGCAAGAGTACTGGAGTGGGTTGCCATTGCCTTCTCCCTAATGTAGTATAGTTTCCTCTGTTTGAGCAGTTTTAAAGTGAGTTTGAGGTCAGCAGGCCTCTCTATAGACCAGTCCAGCTTAGGGGCCTTTTGGAAGTGGGAGTTAACCCAAGAGTCAATTTCCCTTCAATTTCACTGGGCATGAGCTAGTTAAGAGTTCCTGATGGAAAGGTCCTTCCATCCAGGCTGGAAACAGTTCCTTAAATTATATCTTCTTCCAGTCTTGATTGAAGGTCATGTGTGAGGCACCTGATCTTCATTTAAAGACAGATTACTGAGATAAGCTTCAGAAACAACCCTAGAGTGTCCTTTAATAATTCAATTTTACTTTAGTATACCCTAACAGCAAAGAACCATCAAGAAAATGAGTCTTAGTAGATACAGACCTCCATCAACAAACTAGGATTTAACATTCATTGAAACATCTCTTTCTACCTAAACTCACTGTCATTTTTACCAAATATAACCAAATTGAGACCTGTTTGTAATATAGGTCTGCTCTCAATAAACTTGGCCTGATGACTTATATAACCATAATTGGTCATAGACTTCTTTGCTTTGCTGAAACTTTTATAGCATCTCAGACTGAACTTTTAAAATAAGAGCTTTCAGGGCTAGGAAAGTCATGCCAAAGGCTTATCACAGATTGTGCCTAACAGATCTAAGTAAACTCCTCCCTTCTCAAGCTCTGGAGGGTTCAGATAGAGAGAAAATATTAAATGTTTCAATTTGTTTATAAAATATAATTTTACCAAATTACTGTCATAATTCATTTGAGGGGAAGGTTTTTTTACACCTGGAAAACACAGATTCAAATCAGTAATTTTTCAGGGAGAAACCATAAAAATTATAAGCATATGCACCAGTTCATTCAGTCCTTTTGTTAAACTTTGTGAAGTCATCAGGTTTTCTATTAGAATTTTTACACAGTTCAAAAACTGGTATTTATCCAAAAGTCCTTTTTAGAAATCTTTTGAAGAGGCAAAGTGTGGTTAGTGCTATAAGAATATTTTGAGATAGTAACTAGAATTATGCCTGGTAACATTTTACCCCAACATATCAGAATTTTAGGAACTTTACCCAGTTCTAGTGTATCTATATTAATAACATTTACCATACAATATAATCCGAGACTTATTGCTAACTTGACAATACCCTCCATGTAACTCTATATACAAAATGAACTTAATTAGTGTAATATCTCTCTCTGGGATGTTGCAGGGGCCCTCTGAAGCATCCCAAAGTTAGGTAGAAATCTTCTTCTTTAGAATGATTTAGGATGTTTTGTGAATAAATATCAAAAAGTTTTAGAACACTCAGTCAGATGGGATTATAGGTCAGTGTGAAACAATACTATTAACTTAACCAACGTAACAATAAGGGATTTCAGAAAAGATCATTTAAGAGATAAAGAAACTGAAATCTATTATCAGTTCAGTTCAGTTCCATTGCTCAGTCGTCTCCAACTCTTTGAGATCCCATGAACTGCAGCACACCAGGCCTCCCTGTCCATCACAAACTCCCGGAGTTGACTCAAACCCACGTCCATTGAGTCGGTGATGCCATCCACCCATCTCGACCTCTGTCGTTCCCTTCTCCTCCTGCCCTCAATCTTTCCCAGCATCAAGGTCTTTTCAAATGAGTCAGCTCTTCCCATCAGGTGGCCAAAGTACTGGAGTTTCAGCTTCAACATTAGTCCTTCCAATGAACACCTAGGACTGCTCTCCTTTAGGATGGATTGGTTGGATCTCCTAGCAGTCCAAGGGACTCTAAAGAGTCTTCTCCAACACCACAGTTCAAAAGCATCAATTCTTCTGTGCTCAGCTTTCTTTATAGTCCATCTCTTACATCCATACATGACCACTGGAAAAACCATAGCCTTGACTAGATAGACCTTTGCTGGCAAAGTAATGTCTCTCCTTTTTAATATGCTGTCTAGTTTGGTCACAACTTTCCTTCCAAGGAGTAAGCGTCTTTTAATTTCATGGCTGCAATCACCATCTGCAGTGATTTTGGAGCCCAGAAAAATAAAATCAGCCACTGTGTCCACTGTTTCCCCATCTATTTGTGATGAAGTGATTATCAAAGGCAGTTCAATACACCAATACAGTATACAGTATACTAACGCATATATATGGAATATAACACACACACACACACACACACACATATATATATATATAAAACGCATATATATGGAATATAGAAAGATGGTAACGATAACCCTGTATGCGAGACAGCAAAAGAGACACAGATGTATAGAACAGTCTTTTGGACTCTGTGGGAGAGGGAGAGGGTGGGATGATTTGGGAGAATGGCATTGAAACATGTATAATATCGTATGTGAAATGAATTGCCAGTCCAGGTTCAATGCATGATACAGAATGCTCAGGGCTGGTGCACTGGGTTGACCCAGAGGGATGGTATGCAGTGGGAGGTGGGAGGGGGGTTCAGGATGGGGAACATGTGTACACCTGTGGCAGATTCATGTTGATGTATGGCAAAACCAATACAATATTGTAAAGTAATTAGACTCCAATTAAAATAAATGAATTTTTTTTTTAAAGAGTCTTCTCCAACACCACAGTTCAAAAACATCAATTCTTCAGCACTCAGCTTTCTTTATAGTCCATCTCTCACATCATACATGACCACTGGAAAACCCATAGCCTTGACTAGATGGACCTTTGTTGGCAAAGTAATGTCTCTACTTTTTAATATGCTGTCTAGTTTGGTCATAACTTTCTTTCCAAGGAATAAGCCTGTTTTAATTTCATGGCTGTAATCACCATCTGCAGTGATTTTGGAGCCCAGAAAAATAAAGTCAGCCACTGTTTCCACTGTTTCCCCATCTATTTGCCATGAAGTGATTATCAAAGACAGTTGAATGTCTGAAAACATGGTGTCCTCTTAACAGAGAGAAAAGCTAAATTCAAGTTTTTGCACCAGCTTACTTTACTTAAAAGGTAAACTTAATTAAACTTTATTTTAAACTTAGTCTTAACCATATACAAAACTCTTTCCTCATGCTTCACTTTTCACAAACCTTATCACTTTCTGTACCCATTACTGTGTTCTTCCATCCTGAAAAGCCACCTGTAAGTCACGCTTGCTTCCTTTTCCTTCACAAAATTTAATTCCATTCCTCATACCTTCTTTACCGAAAACACACTTCCTACTTCCTTTAACCAACCAAGAACTGACTTTTATATTAGCATTTTAGACATTGGTGAGCATAAATACAAGTGATAATTTCTAAAACCTTCATTTTAGGATGGCACCAAAGATCTCTTCTTTTTAATCCCAAATCTCTTTAGTTTCTCTTTAAGAGTGTTTGGTAATAAATGTTTCTGTTAGAAAGTCTATTATAAAAAGATAAGACATAACAAATGCTGGCAAAGATGTAGAGAAAAGGGAATCTTTGTACACTGCTGATGGAAATGTAAATTAGTACAACCACTTTGGAAAACAGTGTGGAGGTTTCTCAAAAAATTAACACTAGAACTACCATGTAATCCAGCCATCCCACTTCTCTGTATATATCTGAAGGAAATGAAATTACTGTCTTGAAGAGATGGCTGTACCTCCATATTCACTGCAACAGTATTCACAATAGCCAAGACATGGAGACAATTTAAGTGTCCATTGACAGGTGAATGGTAAAGAAACTGTAGTGTGTGTGTATGTGTGTACACATGTGTGCATATACACACAAAGTGGAATATTATTAAGCAATAAAAACAAGGAAATCCTGCCATTTGTGATTATATGAATGGGCTTGGAGGACACTATGCTTAATGAAGTCACACGGAGAAAGACAAATATTCTATGATCTCATTTATATGTAAAATCTGAGAAAAAAGAAAAACCCAAACTCATAGAAACGGACAGTAGATTCGTGGTTTTTGGAGAGGCCAGGAGGAAGAAATGAGTAAAGGTGTTCAAAGGGTACAAACTTCCAGTTATAAGATGAACAATTTCTTGCCTATCTAATGTGTAGCATGATGACTATAGTTAACAATACTACATAGAATACATGAAACTTGTTAAAAGATTAAATCTGAAAAGTCCTCACCACACACACACAAAAGGTAGCAATGTGAGGTGACGACTGTGTTAACTAGCCTTATTTCGTGGTAATCATTTCACAATATATGCATATATTAAATCATCACATTGTATACCTTAAACTTAAAAAATGTTAAATGTCAATAACATAGCAATAAAGTTGGGAAAAAATAAGGGCTGAATATAAAAAAGAAAAAAGACTGTGTCTGGAACTGGCACAGTATCCCTTTCATAGCATCCTCCTGGTAGGTGCCAGTCAGAAGCTCATGTGGCAGGGACTGTACAAGGGCACAAATACCAGTTGGTGTGGTTCATTGAGGGCCATCATCAGAATCAGAAAGGCAAAGGAGGAAAGGAAAGATATATCCATGTGAGTGCAGAGTTCCAAAGACTAGCAAGGAGTGATTTTTAAAAAAAGCCTTCCTAAGAGATCAATGCAAAGAAATAGAGGAAAACAATAGAAGGGGAAAGACCAGAGATCTCTTCAAGAAAATTAGAGATACCAATTGAACATTTCATGCACAGATGGGCACAATGAAGGACAGAAATGGTATGGATCTAACAGAAGCAGGAGATGTTAAGAAGAGGTGGCAAAATATGCAGAAGAACTATAGAAAGGAGAACTAGATGGCAGCGTAGAAGGACACGCCCTAAACTTGTCCTGGGAGAATTCCAAAATTCAAACTCACTGCTGAACAGTCATCGACAGGAGAATGTTGGGTGCCACCAAAAAATGATACCCCTCGTCAAAGGCTGAAGGAGAAGCCCAAGAAGATGGTAAGGAGGGGCAAAATCTCGTGTAGAATCACCCTCAGTTAACCAGCAGTTATATTTTCCAAAGAATAAATATACCTATAATTCAAAGCCACTGAGTTGGCAGGGTCTATACATTTTCTTGGCCAATCAGATCAGATGAGATCAGTCGCTCAGTCGTGTCCGACTCTTTGCGACCTCATGAATCGCAGCTCGCCAGGCCTCCCTGTCCATCACCAACTCCCGGAGTTCACTCAGACTCATGTCCATCAAGTCAGTGATGCCATCCAGCCATCTCATCCTCTGTTGTCCCCTTCTCCTCCTGCCCCCAATCCCTCCCAGCATCAGAGTCTTTTCCAATCAGTCAACTCTTCGCATGAGGTGGCCAAAGGACTGGAGTTAAGAAATCTCTAAAATAAAGTTCTGAAAACTCATTCTCACCCATCTTTCAGGACTCCATATGAGAGTCCACATGTGCTTCAAAAATCAGTTTTAAAGTTGTTTCATTATCAAGGAAGAATTGACAAGAAACCAGTGATAAGATGATAAAAATGATATTTTGAAATAATCTTCTGGAAGTTCATTCAAATATTAAACCTATCTGATAAAAGATAAGAAAGATAAGACCCAGTATGAATCAACTTGGTTAAACTTAAAATACAATTTCACCATATTATATGATGCAATCATTGAGAGCTGGTCAGAAGAGATAAGGACTGGCAGGTGGACTCTGGCAAAATTCACAAGTCAAGCCAGGTAAGACATAGATACTGAGAGGTTAGCTAACTGAGCAGCAGTCAACTCAGTTCCACCTGTGGTGACTTTTTTCTCTTCTTTAAATGTACTAAATTCTGACCTGACTCAGAACTCTTTCTGCTATGATCTGAATATTTGCATCCCCTCAAAATCCATACGTTGAAATCCAAATGTCCAATATGATGGTATTAGGAAGTGGGATCTTTAGGAGATGATTAGGTCCTGAGGGTGCACTAATCTCATGAATGGGATTAGCATCCTAATAAGAGATCCCCAGGGAGATCTATACCCTTCCATCATGTGAGGATACAAGAAGTCTGTGATCTGGAAAAGACACTCACATAATCATGCTGGCACTCTAGTTTTGGACTTCAGCATCCAGAATGGTAAGAAATAGATGTTCTTGTTTATAAGCCACCTGGTCTGTGGCATTTTGTTCAGTTCAGTAGCTCAGACGTGTCTGACTCTTTGCAACCCCATGAACTGCAGCGCATCAGGCCTCCCTGTCAATCACCAACTATGGGAGTTTACTCAAACTCGTGTCCATTGAGTCAGTGATGCCATCCATTTCATCCTCTGTCGTCTGCTTCTCCTACTGCCTTCAATTCTTTCCAAGATCAGGGTCTTTTCAAGTGAGTCAGTTCTTCACATCACGTGGCCAAATTATTGGAGTGTCAGCTTCAGCAACAGTCCTTCCAATGAATATTCAGGACTGATTCCTTTAGGATGGACTGATTGGATCTCCTTGTAGTCCAAGGGACTCTCAAGAGTCTTCTCCAAAACCACAGTTCAAAAGCATCAATTCTTAGGCACTCAGCTTTCTACATAGTCCAGTGATATTTTTTCACAGTGGCCCAAGTGGACAAAGAAACTCTCCTAAGTGGTTGAACTTAGGTTGAACTAAGTGTTCAACTTAGCAAAAGTTGAACATTGCCTATAATCCAACCATTCTCTTCCAGGTATGTTCCCAAGATAAACTCAAACATACACATCAAGAGGCAGGTACATGGATTTAAAGCAGCACTGGATATAATAGTGGAAAGCTAGAAACAAGTAAAGTGTCCATTACCAGGAGAAGGGAATGAGAACATTCTGGTATAGTCATACAATAGAGTCCTATACATCAGGGGGGAAAATAACTGCACGTGTGCACATGAACATGGATGGAAGTCACAAGAAATTTTGAGTGAATAAAGCCAACTCCAGAAGAAACGTAAAATGTCATCCCATTTTTATAAACTTAAAAATTAAGCAAAACTAATGACATGTACTTGTGGGATAAAGCATTAATGAAAACCAAAGGAATGTTTTAAAAGTCAGGATCAGGAATTCCTTGGCAGTCCATTGGATAGGATTTTGTGCTTTCACTGCGGAGAGTGCAGGTTCAATCCCTGGTCAGGCAGTGCAGCCAAATGAAAGAAAGAAAGAAAAAACGTTAGTATCTCAGGGCAGCGAGGCAGGCCTGTAAGGATACAGTGAGAAATTTAATGGCACTGATGGTGTTCTCAGGTTAATGGGTTCATGAGGATTCATGTTAATTCTTGGCTGAGCACAGAAAAATCAACGCCTTTGACTTATGGTGCTGGAGAAGACTCTTGAGAGTCTCTTGGATGGCAAGGAGATCAAACCAGTAAATCCTAAAGGAAATCAACCCTGAATATTCATTGGAAGGACTCATGCTGCAGCTAAAGCTCCTGAGGATTCATGTTAATTCTTGGCTGAGCACAGAAAAATCAACCCCTTTGACTTATGGTGCTGGAGAAGACTCTTGAGAGTCCCTTGGATGGCAAGGAGATCAAACCAGTAAATCCTAAAGGAAATCAACCCTGAATATTCATTGGAAGGACTCATGCTGCAGCTGAAGCTCCAATACTTTGGCCACCTGATGCGATGAGCTGACTCATTGGAAAAGACCTGATGCTGGGAAAGACTGAGGGCAGGAGGTGAAGGGGGACAACAAAGGATGAGATGATTGGATGGCATCACCCACTCAAAGGACATGAGTCTGAGCAAAATCTGAGAGTTAGTGAAGGACATGGAAGCCTGGCGTGCTGCAGTCCTTGGGGTCACAGAGACGTGACTTAATGGCTGAACCACAACATATAGACAGATAGATACAACCTAGATTATTTCCATGCAATGTCCTAATGATATGTTATATTTTATATTTCCCATTTATATTCCCAGTTTATTTTCAAAACCTCCTGCCACTTCCTGGCTTTGGGAAAGTGGGCACACTTCTTAGCCATTCCCAGCCTCAATAAACCATCTGTAAGATGAAGATAATACAATGGGCACCAGGAAAACTGCTGTAGGAATTCCTTGCCTGGTACCTGGCAGAGCTAACAAATGCTAGATCCTCTGAGGGACGCTGCATTCAGAGGAGCGAATCCTCCAGTCTGAACTGGTTGTAATGATTCAGCAAAAGGAGTCAGTCTTACTTGGTTTAAAACTCATGTTTTCTCTAGGTGTCCTACTCACATCTCCCTCACCCCTGGAGGGAAACAGATCTCTGGCCATTAGAGCTCTTTTCAAATGGAACTTGGGGCTTAAATCCCAAAGCATTTGTGTCCCTTGCCCACAGGAGGGCAGAACAGGCAAAGAATGGTGAAGTGGATACTCATCTCTCAGGATCTCCTTTGGTGGATGCTCAAGACCTAGAAAGTAATCAACTGCCAGTTCATTAATGTTGGACACTGAATAAAATGAGACTGGACAGGCAGCTGAGATCAAAACGGCTTCTTGCCGTTTATGTGGCAATAACTTGAGCACAATAGGCATATGAGATTTAAACACCAACGATTTAAAGGTCAATAAGACAAAATTTTTTGTCCTACAGATGCTTTCTTTTATGAAATCTCACCTGAGTTCCCATGGATACTGACGTGTGCGTTCGTGAAGGCACTTGAGGGCACATGTGCACACATGCTGTGAGCATGTGCAGGTGAGAAGATAAATGCACCACACTGGCAGGGAAGTCTTGTGGGTAAGCACAGAGGAATTAGGAGGGGAAGTTGAGAACATCCTTCTCACTGGAAATGCTCAAGCCTGCAATGACAGGGTGCACTGCCAAATGTGGGAAGGGGGCAATTTGAAAATTCGGTCAACGTTGACCTTGGCCTCATCACACTTTAGCAGCAGGCCCTGTGCCACAGAGGTGTGGCTGGGGGCTGCTGTCCTACGAACAAGCATGTTGGGCTTCCCTTTGCCCCACTTTCCTTTATTAATGGCCCAGGAACATCCTGTGGCATTATCCTATTGTTTACACATACCACACCAGTTCATATTACCTACAACTCTTGTGGCTGAAATGACATAAGCCCCAATTCCAATCAGCAAGAGAAGGAATACAGTTCATGTTTGAACAACATGGAGTTAGGGGCAGGAATTCTCGATTCTCCCTGCAGTTGAAAACTTCACTGTTGACCTCTATATCCACCACTCCACATCCTGGGATTTATTGGGAAAAAGAAATCCACATATAAGTAGGCACATGCAGTTCAAGTCTGTGTTGTTCAAGGCTCAAGTATATACAGATGCGTATAATCAACCCACCAAATGGCAGCAATGCAGACGGCCTCAGAAACAACCAGAATTGTGACTCTCCTTGGAAAACTCTCTCTCTTTTGCATCTCTGTTTCTCCTTATGTCAGTTTTATTCTTTCTAGTTAGCTTAGTCCTACCAACAGTCCCATGGCACAGGCAACTCTGAATTCATAACCTTGAATTTACCATATGGTGAATTCAGGTTTCCCATATCAGGTTTACCACCAGTGGTGCTAAAGGAACTTCTTAGCCCAAATTGTTTGAAAAAACTTGAAGACCTCTGGTTCACCTGTCCTGAGTCACATGACCAACTATAAACCAACCACTATGGCCAAAGATAGGAAAGGATTACTGGTCTAGCCTGAGCCACATGCCCGTCCTTGCTGCCAGCTAGGAGGGATTCTATCACTGCTACCCCTTTCCAGAACCAGGCTGGGGTGGGGAGAAGTGGTTTTCCAAAATAATCGATTTCCCATTCCAAGCAGATAAAACAACTTGTCATGCTCGTGAGAAAATAAGAGGGAGTACAAAGTTCTATGTATATCCATAAGATGGACTCTATCAATTATTTCATTTACATCTTCTATCTCCTTAATAATTTTGTGTCCATTTGATTTGTCTTTTACTGAGAGTAGTATATGATAGTCTCCGTTATTACTGTGCCTCTCTCTGTGATTCCTTGTATCTCCTCTACATTTTGTCCCATTGGTAGACGCTAGATTTGATTGGCAGCCATTCATTTCCTTCCTTGGGTTCTACTGCTGCCCTTTCTGGCCTCCATCCTCAAATTTCATCCAGTCCTTGCTTTCTGCTTTCAATGTCACAGGTATTATCTGCCAGCCTACTTTGCTCATTCTCTAAAGATGAACACACTACATTCAATAGCAAGCTACCATTTCTTGACCACTTAAGTGCTACGTACTGTGCTAAGTGCATTATCTAATATAATCATCACTGGGACCCTCATCCAGAAGCTTCAATTACCATTCTTCTTTTACAAGTGAAGAACCTAAAGCACAGAAACACTAACTTGCCCAAGGGTCACCAATTTGGTCAATGGTAGAGCCAGGATTTTAACCCAGTCTGGTCCCAGAACTTTGCTCTGTAATATATGTCGGTTCACAGATAAGATTCAGAGCACACACCAGACCGTCTACAAGCATTTACCTCAGGAGAGCAGAATGGGATGGAGGGGGGAAGTGGTCAGTGGGGTTTGTCATGTTTTCCACTGCAAATGTTTATGTTTGACTTTCTTACAAGGAAATCATTCAGGTACTAGTTGTGTGATTTTTTCCCCAGTTTTTAAATTGTGGTAAAATATGCATAACCTAAAATTTACCATTTAACCCTTTTTGAGGGTATAATTCAGTAGTGTTAAATACATTCACACTGGCATTAAATACATGCAAAATCATCACCACCATTCATCTCTGGATTTTTTCTAGCATCACAAACTGTAACTGGGTATCTACTAAACAATAACTTTGTATTCTCCCTTCTGCCCAGTCCCTGGTAACCATTATTCTACTATATATCTTTATCAATTTGACTATTTTAGGGTAGCTCATGTAAGTGTAATCATACAGTATTTGGTCTTTTGTGACTGGCTTCTTTCCTAGCATAATTATATTCAAGATCCATTCATGCTCTAGCATGTCTCAGAATTTAAATCCTTTATAAGGGTGAATAATATTTCACTGTATGCACATACTAGAGTTTGTTTATCTATTCATCTGTTGATGGGCGTGTGAGTTGTTTCCACCTTTTGGTTCTTGTGAATGATGCTGCTTTGAATAGGAGTGTACATGAAGTTGTGTAATTTTCTAAAACTCAGAAAAACTATACTCACGGAATTATCCCACTTATGTTCATTATGTGGCTGTGTCTATCATGTACTTGGTAGGCATGTAATTTGTAGAAAACGATTTGAGAGATGCCCATAAAACGTTTGTGTCATCACCTCTAGAATGGGAAAAGAATGGGGTCATCAAGGAAAAGACTGTGACCTTTTTTTCAGGAGCTAGCATGTTACTTTGCACAGGACAAGTGCTCAATAAGCAGATATTGGATCATGATAAGGAATTTTCCTTTTTTTGAGATTTTCCAAGTCTCAAACCAAAAGACTATAAAGAGCCATAGCAGAACTAAGGTGTAATGTGTCAAAAGAACAAATATTTTGAAATTTCATTTGATAGTTCTATCAAATGAAGATAGTTAAGTCTGAAATGAGCCATATATTCATAAGTCTAGACTTGAGCCAATACCAGCAAATGCATTTAAGGATAGCTTTTCAAAACCATAGTGTTGTGAGGACATAGGGAAAGAAGTGAATCTAGGTTCTGGAGTGGAAGCCCTCTTAAGATACCATCAGATGCAGTAGGAGACATGGCCCTCAACAGAAATGTAAAAATGTACCTGGTTGAAAATATACACTATTCGTTTTCTAGATATTTCTGTTTTCTAGACCACTGTCTGTTTAGAGACTCCTCAAGCTATTCCTGCTTCTTAACGAAGTCTTCACAAGGAGTAGAAAGTCATCTATTCACGGCAAGAAGTTGCTGTTACCAAGGGAGTAGAGTGTCTGAAGTGTGCAAACCTCATAATCTGGTAGAGAATGTATACCCCTACAGAGGCTTTCATTTTCGGGTGGAAAAACAAACCCAGTGTCACCTCTACATTGGGGCTGCTCAGACCTTGCCAGCATTACTAAACCAAAGTTCCAAGGGTACAGAATGTGAAGCCAGAAGCACTCCCAGGCCAGGATCAAGCTCCAGGAGGAAAAAAACAAAACTGAGCATACAGCACGAGGCCCTAGGCTGCTTCTGGCCTCACCACGCATGCTAGGCCCTTTCGGTCAGAGTCCAGTTCCAGGGAGGTCTGGGGATGGGCCGGGCTTCCACCCGAGCCTGCGGATTCACGGCCTACTCTTCCAGGTGCCTTCACTGGGAGTCTGCCACCGGCTGACTGGGCCCCTTTGGTGCAGAGGCCCTTCCCCCACCGGCCGAGACTGTAACTTTTTATTCTGTATAGTTCTTTAAAATTTTTTGATGTGGGCCATTTTTAAAGACTTTATTGAATTTATTACATACATGCTGCTGCTACTGTTGCTGCTACGTTGCTTCAGTCGTGTCCAACTCTGTGCGACCCCATAGACGGCAGCCCACCAGGCTCCCCCGTCCCTGGGATTCTCTAGGCAAGAACACTGGAGCGGGTTGCCATTTCCTTCTCCAATGCATGAAAGTGAAAACTGAAAGTGAAGTTGCTCAGTAGTGTCTGACTCTAGCGACCCCATGGACTGCAGCCTACCAGGCTCTGCCGTCCATGGGATTTATACTGCTTCTGTTTTATGATATGTGAGCTTCTGCCAGTTGCTAACCACATCTTCCTGAGATCCTGGAAGCTTCACATGTACCAAGAGTGTCAAGCCTTATATAGCTCTCCATAGGAGATACATCGGACTCCTGTGACTGTGCCCTCATGACACACCCAGGATACCAAACAGCCAGGACCAGATAGGTGCATAAAATGCATGGGCTACCTGGGACAGTGTGCTCACCAAGCACCCAGTTGGCTGAGTGGCTTGCACCTGGAAAGGGCACAAAACACACAACCCATCTGGATCTGTGCCCTTGCGGAGTGTCTGAAAACCTGAGCGACTTAGACCTGGGAATTGCATAAAAACAGGGTGCACTTGGGACAGTACCCTTGCAGACCACCCTGGAGCCTGAGCAGTGTGGACCCAGGAAGTACTTGCCCCCTTGGGCTGTGGCAAACCCAGTGTGATCCATCCACTGTGAGCACCCCCAACACATGCCAGTGCATGTCCCTCCCTTCCCACAGCACAACTGAACAAGTGAGCCTACGTAAGTGGTCACCTTCATCCCCTCATTGTAGGGTGGAAATAAGACACTGAAGAGTCTTGCAAACAGACTTGCCAAAATAAACAAAGGAGAGGGGGAAACACCCTGAAAGTCACAGGTGCAACCAATTAAAACCCTGAAGTTAATGCTGAAACCTTGCATTTGAGGGGAAACTATAGGCCTTGAGAACAAGCGCAAGCCAGAAAAATGGACTACCTGACACTGAACTGACCACACACTGCCCACAACAGCTCCAGAGAAATTCCTAGATATATTTTTACTATTATCACTTTTTAATTTTTAAAGAAACATACAGTTCTTTATTACTCCTTTAACTTTCATTTTTATAGCCTACCATTCCTGCAGTCCATGAGGTCACAATGATTCAGACACGACTGAATGGCTGAACTGAACTGAACTGATTATTTTTTCCAAAAACCCTATTTTAAAAAATTCCATGAATATTTTTTAAATTTTTGTCATCAATTCTGTTTTGAATTTTTTATGTTGTATTTTTGAGAGTCTAACATCTATTCTAGGTTTTTAATCTTTGCTTTTTGATATTTGTTATCAATTTTGTACCTTTAAGAATCGAACCTTCAGTATCCATTTTCATTTCGGGATTTGATTACTGGCTTCATTGCTCTACCCTCTTTTGTCTCTCCTTTTTCTCCTCTGGGTCACCCCTATCTCCTTCCTCCCTCTTCTATATTCTATATAACTCTATGAATCTCTTTGGGTGTTCTGGGCTGTGGAGAGCACTTAGGGATTGGATAGTGGCTTGATTACTCTGAATAATGTTGAGTTGGCTTAAAACTCAACATTCAAAAAACTAAGATCATGACATCTGCTCCCATCACTTCATGGCAAATAGAGAAACAATGGAGACAGTGACAGACTTTATTTTTTGTGCTCCAAAATCACTGCAGATGGTGACTGCAGCCATGAAATTAAAGGACACTTGCTCCTTGGAAGAAAAGCTCTGACCAACCTAGACAGCATATTAAAAAGCAGAGACATTACTTGGCCAACAAAGGTTCATCTACTCAAAGCTATGGTTTTTCCAGTAGTCATGTATGGGTGAGAGAGTTGGACTATAAAGAAAGCTGAGTGCTGAAGAATCGATGCTTTTGACCTTTGGATTTGGAGAAGACTCTTGAGAGTCCCTTGGACTGCAAGGATACCCAACCAGTCAATCCTAAGGGAAATCAGCCCTGAATATTCATTGGAAGGACTGATGCTGAAGCTGAAAACTCCAATACTTTGGCCACCTGATCCGAAGCACTGACTCATTGGAAAAGGCCCTGCTGCTGGGAAAGATTGAAGGCAGGAGGAGAAGGGGACAACAGAGGATGAGATGCTGGTATCGCATCACCGACTTGATGGACATGAGATTGAGAAAGCTCCAGAAGTTGGTGATGGACAGGGAAGCCTGGTGTGCTGCAGTCCATGTCATCACAAAGAGTCAGATATGAATTAGTGACTGCACTGCACTGAACTGAGCTTGATTGTTCTTTTTCCCTTTTGACTCTTCCTTTTCTTCTCTGGGTCACCTCTATCTATTTCATCCCTGTTGTCTTCTTTATATAACTCTGAATCTCTTTGGGTGTTCCTGGATGTGGAGAGTTGTTTCTTCATTAACCTAAGGATTTTCTCTTCTGTGCAGTATGGATGGAGAAGTCTTGAGGCTACTGTAAGAGGAGGACCAAAACCCAGAGGCAGGAGGCTTAACTCCAGAATTTTAGAACATCAGAGTACTCCTGACTCCAGGGAGCATTAATAGAGAAGAGCTCACCCAAAAGCTTCCATACCTACTCTGAAACAAGCTCCACCCAAGAGCCAACAAGTACCAGCAAAAGACACACCATGCTAATTCTCCAGCAAAACAGGAACACACCACTGAACATTAAAAGACAGGATGTCCAAAGCCATGCCAAACTCACAGACACCCCAAAACTCACTACTGAACACTTAAAGGTACTCCAGAGGAAAGAGATCCAGCTCCACCCACCAGAACACAGACACAAAGCTCCCCCAACCAGGAAACCTTGACAAACCACTGGTCCAACCCCACCCACAGGAAGCAGACTCCACAAGTAAAAGGAATCATGAACTTCCAGCCTGCAGAAAAGGCTCCCCAAACACAGCAAGCTAAACAAAATGAAAAGCCAGACAGACATTCAGCAGGGGAAGGAACATGATAAAAACCCACCAAGCCAAACGAAAGAGGAGGAGATAGGAAGTCTACTTATAAAATAATTCAGAATAATGACAGTAAAGATGATCCAAAATCTTGAAAACAAAACTGACTTACAGATAAATAGACTAGAGACAGGATTGAGAAGATGCAAGAAATGTTCAACAAGGGTCTAGAAGAAACAAAGAGTCAGTCAGTAATGAACAATGCAATAACTGAGATTAAAAGCACTCTGGAGGGAAGCAACACTAGAATAACTAAGGTAGAAGAGAGGATAAGTGAGACGGAAGATAGAATGGTAGAAATAAATGAAGCAGAGAGAAAAAAGAATAAAGAATTAAAAGAAATGAGGACAAACTCAGAGACTTCTGGGACAACGTTAAATGCCCCAACATTCGAAGCATAGGTGTCCAAAAAGAAGAAGACAGAAAGAAAGAGCATGAGATATTAGTCAAAAACTTCTTTTAAATGGGGAAGGAAATAGCCACCCAAGTCCAAGAAACCCAGAGAGTCCAAAACAGGATAGTTCAGTTCAGTTGCTCAGTTGTATCCAACTCTTTGAGACCCCACGAACAGCAGCATGCCAGGCCTCCCTGTCCATCACCAACTCTCGGAGTCCACCCAAATCCATGTTCACTGAGTCTGTGATGCCATCCAAGCATCTCATCCTCTGTCGCCCCCTTCTCCTCATGCCCTCAATCTTTCCCAGCATCAGGGTCTTTTCAAATGAGTCAGCTCTTCGCATCTGGTGGCCAAAGTATTGGAGCTTCAGCTTCAACATCAGTCCTTCCAATGAACACTAAGAACTGATCTCCTTTAGGATGGACTGGTTGTATCTCCTAGCAGTCCAAGGGAATATCAAGAGTCTTCTCCAACACCACAGTTCAAAAGCATCATTCTCCAGTGCTCAGCTTTCTTTGTAGTCCAACTCTCACATCCATACATGACCACTGGAAAAACCATAGCCTTGACTAGACAGACCTTTGTTAACAAAGTAATGTCTCTGATTTTTAATATGTTGTCTAGGTTGGTCATAACTTTCCTTCCAAGGAGTAAGTGTCTTCTAATTTAATGGCTGCAGTCACCATCTGCAGTGATTTTGGAGCCCAGAAAAATAAAGTCAGCCACTATTTCCACTGTCTCCCCATCTATTTGGCATGAAGTGATGGGACCAGATGCCATGATCTTAGTTTTCTGAATGTTGAGCTTTAAGCCAACTTTTTCACTCTCGTCTTTCACTTTCATCAAGAAGCTCTTTAGTTCTTCACTTTCTGCCATAAGGGTGGTGTCATCTGCATATCTAAGGTTATTGATATTTCTCCCAGCAATCTTGATTCCAGCTTGTGCTTCTTCCAGCTCAGTGTTTCTCATGATGTACTCTGCATATACCCAAGGCAAAACACCACAAGACACATATCAAAGTAAAAAAAAAAAAAAAATGAAACACAAAGAGCAAATATTAAAAGCAGCAAGGAAAAAGCAACAAACAACACACAAGGGGATCCCCATAAGGATAACACCTGATCTTTCATTAGAAACTGTTCAGGCCAGAAGAGAATGGCAGGACATACTTAAAGTGATGAAAGAGAAAAACATACAACTAATATTACTCTACCCAGCAAGGATCTCATTCAGATATGAAGGAGAAATCAAAAGCTTGACAGAACAGCAAAAGCTGAGAGAATTCAGCACCACCAAACCAGCTCTTCAACAAGTGCTAAAGGATCTTCTCTAGACAGGAAACACATGAAAAGGTTTATAAAATCAAACCCCAAACAACATCATAAATGGTAATGGGATCATATTTATCAATAATTACCTTAAATGTAAATGGGTTAAATGCTCCAACCAAAAGACAAAGCCTGGCCAAATGGATACAAAAACAAGACCCCTATATATGCTATCTACAAGAGACCCAACTCAAACCTAGGGACACATACAGACTGAAAATGAAGAGCTGGAAAATATATTTCATGCAAATGGAGACCAAAAGAAAGCAGGAGTAGCAATACTCATAACAGATAAAATAGACCTTGAAATAAAGACTGTGATAAGAGACAAAGAAAGACACTACATAATGATCAAAGGATCAATCCAAGATGATATAACAATTATAAATATATATGCACTCAACATAGGAGCACCTTAATACGTAAGGCTAATGCTAACAACTATGAAAGGGGAAATTAACAGTAACACAATAATAGTGAGGGACTTTAATAGCCCACACACCTATGGATACATCAACCAAACAGAAAACTACCAAGGAAACACAAGCTTTAAATGATACAATGGACCAGGTAGACTTAATTGCTATCTACAGGGCATTTCACCCAAAAACAATGGATTTCACCTTTTTCTCATGTGTACATGGAACATCCTCCAGGATAGAACACATCCTCGACCATAAATCTAGCCTTGGTAAATTTTTAAAAATTAAAACCATTTCAAGCATCTTTTCTGATCACAATGCAGGAAGATTAGATGTCAACTACGGGGTGGGGCGGGGGGAGAATCTTTAAAAAAACACAAACATGGAGGCTAAATAGCACACTACTGAATAAACAACAGATCACAGAAGAAATTTTAAAATGCATAGAAACAAATGATAATGAAAACACAACAACCCACAAACTATGGGATTAGGTAAAAGAAGTGCTAAGAGGGAGGTTCATAGCCATACAAGCCTACCTCAAGAAACAAGAGAAATATCAAATAAACAACATAACTTTACACTTACAGAAACTAGAAAAAGAAGAACAGAAGGACCCCAAAGTTAGTAGAAGGAAAGAAATCATAAAAATCAGAGCAGAAGTGAAAAAGAAATGAAGGAGACTATAACAAAGATGAACAAAACTAAAAGCTGGTTTTCTGAGAAGATAGATAAAATGACAAACCGTTAGCTAGATTCATCAAGAAAAAAAGGGAGAAGAATTGAATCAATAAAACTTAGAAATGAAAATGGACAAATCACAACAGACAACACAGAAATGCAAAAGATCATAAGAGACTACTATGAGCAATTATATGCCAATAAAATGGACAACTTGGAAGAAATGGACAAATTCTTAGAGAAGTATAACCTTGCAAAACTGAACCAGGAAGAAATAGAAGATCTTAATAGGAGGCGGTCCTAAGATGGCAGAGGAATAGGACGGGGAGACCACTTTCTCCCCCACAAATTCGTCAAAAGAACATTTAAATGCTGAGTAAATTCCACAAAACAACTTCTGAATGCCGCCAGAGGACATCAGGCACCCAGAAAAGTAGCCCATTGTCTTCAAAAAGAGGTAGGGAAAAATATAAAAGACAAAAAAAGAGACAAAAGAGGTAGGGACAGAGCTCTGTTCCAGGAAGGGAGTCTTAAAAAGAGAGAGGTTTCCAAACACCAGGAAACACTCTCACTGCCGAGTCTGTGGTGAGCCTTGGAACCACAGAGGGCAACATAACAGGGAGGAAAAATAAATAAACAATTAAAGCCCACAGATTACGAGCCCAACAGTAACTCCCTCAGCGGAGAAGCAGCGCAGATGCCTGCATCCACCACTAGCAAGCGGGGGCTGGGCAGGGAGGCGCAGGCTGCATTGCTTAGAGTAAGGATCAGGCCTGAATGTCCTGAGGGTAATCAGAGCGAACTAACTTGGGCTAGCAAACCACACTGTGGGATAGGTACCATGTGAAAAGCCCTAAGACACAGCCAGGACTGCGCACAGAACAAAGGACTGAACAGAATTAGCCGGCTGCAGACCATCCCCCTCTAGTGACAGGCAGCCAGAGCCGGAAGGGGACAATCGCAGCCCCAGAGAGACATTATCTACCAAACTGCAAGCAGGCTTTTTTGCTAACTAAGTGGGTTCTAGACAGTCATCATCCGCCTGAGAAGGTGCGTCGGTTGTACACCCAGAAAACTGAGCAGCAGGGACGGGAGAGGTGATAAGTCACAGCGACCATGCTCGCCAAAAACCTCATCACCTGAGCTGCTCGGACCTGGGAAGGGCACAAAACGCAGGCCCAACGGAGTCCACGCCTCTGAGGAATACCCGAGTGCCTGAACCTGAGCGGCTTAGACCTGGGAGGTGCATGCAGCCCAGGGCCGGCCTTGGACGGATCCTGGCAGAGCAACCTAGAGCCTGAGCTGTGTGGGCAGGGAGGTCACACTCGCTGTGAGTGAGAGCAGGCCCAATGGGTCTGAGACACTGCAAGCACATGCCAGTGTTATTTGTTTGCAGCATCCCTCCCTCCCCACAGTGCGACTGAACAAGTAAGCCTAGAAAAAGTGTCCACCACCGCCCCCCTTGTGTCAGGACAGAAATCAGACACTGAAGAGACCAGCAAACAGAAGAAGCTAAAACAGAGGGAACCACCTTGGAAGTGACAAGTGCAATAGATTAAAACCCTGTAGTTAGTACCCACTACGTAGGAAGGGGCCTATAGATCTTGAGAAATATAAGCCGGACCAAGGAACTATCTGAAAATGAACTAACCCCACACTGCCCACAACAACAGCAGAGAAAGTCTTAGATATATTTTTTCTATTTTTATGATCATTCTTTTTTTTCCTTTTTTTTTTAAACTTTTTAAAAATTTTAAGTCCTCTATTACTCCTTTAATTTTCATTTTTACAACCTACAATTACTTGTGAAAAGACTCTATTTTTTAAAGCAAACTTCATATATATATATTTTAATTTTTTTGATAATTTTTGTGACTTTTTTCTTTCTTTTCTTCTTCTTCTTTTCTTTAATATTGTATTTTTGAAAATCCAACCTCTACTCTAGATTTTTAATCTTTGCTTTTTGGTATTTGTTATCAATTTTGTACCTTTAAGAACCCAATCTTCAGTACCCATTTTCATTGGGAGCAAGATTACTGGCTTGATTGCTCTCTCCTCCTTCGGATTCTCCTTTTTCTCCACCAGGTCGCCTCTGTCTCCTCCCTCCCTCTTCTCTTCTCTACCCAACTCTGTGAATCTCTTTGTGTTCCAGATGGTGGAGAACACTTAGGGAACTGATTACTAGCAGGATCTGTCTCTCTCCTTTTCATTCCCCATTTTTATCCTCCTGGCCACCTCCGTCTCCTTCTTCACTCTTCTCTTCTCTGTATAACGCCATGAACATCTCTGAGCAATCCAGACTGTGGAACGCACATAAGGAAGTGATTACTGGCTAGCTTGCTCTCTCCTCATTTGATTCCACCTCATCTCATTCGGGTCACCTCTAACTCCCTCCTCCCTCTTCTCTTCTCCATGTAACTCTGTGAACCTCTCTGGGTGTCCCTCACTGTGGAGAAACTTGTCATCTTTAACCTAGATGTTTTATCAAAGGTGCTGTATAGAAGAAGTCTTGAGACTACTGTAAAAATAAGACTGAAAACCAGAAGCAGGAGGCTTAAGTCCAAAACCTGAGAACATCAGAGAACTCCTGACTCCAAGGAACATTAATCAATAGGGGCTCATCAAATGCCTCCATAACTACACTGAAACCAAGCACCACCCAAGGGCCACCAAGTTCCGGAGCAAGACATACCATGCAAATTCTCCAGCAACACAGGAACACAGCCCTGAGCTTCAATATACAGGCTGCCCAAAGTTACTCCAAAACCACTAACATCTCATAACTCATTACTAGACACTTCATTGCACTCCAGAGAGAAAAAATCCAGCTCCACACACCAGAACAGCTACACAAGTTTCCCTAACCAAGAAACCTTGACAAGCCACCAATACAACCCCATCCAAAGTGAGGAAACTCCACAATAAAGAGAATTCCACAAACTGCCAGAATACAGAAAGGCAACCCCAAATGCAGCAATATAAACAAGATGAAGAGACAGAGGAATACCCAGCAGGTAAAGGAACAGGATAAATGCCCACCAAACCAAACAAAAGAGGAAGAGATAGGGAATCTACCTGATAAAGAATTCCAAATAATGATAGTGAAAATGATCCAAAACCTTAAAATAAAAATGGAATCATAGATAAATAGCCTGGAGACAAGGATTGAGAAGATGCAAGAAAGGTTTAACAAGGACCTAGAAGAAATAAACAAGAGTCAATATATAATGAATAATGCAATAAGTGAGATCAAAAACACTCTGAAGGCAACAAATAATACTATAAAAGATGGCAGAAGACAGGATTAGTGAAGTAGAAGATAAAACAGTAGAAATAAATGAATCAGAGAGGAAAAAGAAAAATGAATTAAAATAAATGAGGACTACCTCAGAGACCTCTGGGACAATATTAAATGCTCCAACATTCGAATCATAGGAGTCGAAGAAGAAGACAGAAAGAAAGACCATGAGAAAATACTTGAGGAGATAATAGTTGAAAACTTCCCTAAAATGTAGAAGGAAATAATCACCCAAGTCCAAGAAACCCAGAGAGTCCCAAAGAGGATAAACCCAAGGCGAAACACCCCAAGACACATATTAATCCAATTAACAAAGATCAAACACAAAGAACAAATATTAAAAGCAGCAAGGGAAAAATAACACACAAGGGGATTCCCATAAGGATAACAGCTGATCTTTCAATAGAAACTCATCAGGCCAGAATGGCAAGACATACTTAAAGTGATGAAGGAAAATAACCTACAGCCCAGATTACTGTACCCAGCAAGGATCTCATTCAAATATGAAGCAGAAATCAAAAGCTTTACAGACAAGCAAAAGCTGAGAGAATTCAGCACCATCAAACCAGCTCTCCAACAAATGCTAAAGGATATTCTCTAGACAGGAAACACAAAAAGGGTGTATAAACTCGAACCCAAAACAATAAAGTAAATGGCAACGGGATCATACTTATCAATAATTACCTTAAACGTAAATGGGTTGAATGCCCCAACCAAAAGACAAAGACTGGCTGTATGGATACAAAAACAAGACCCCTAGATATGTTGTCTCGGAGAAGGCAATGGCACCCCACTCCAGTACTCTTGCCTGGAAAATCCCATGGACGGAGGAGCCTGGTAGGCTGCAGTCCATGGGGTCGCTGGGAGTGGGACATGACTGAGCGACTTCACTTTCACTTTTCACTTTCATGCGTTGGAGAAGGAAATGGCAACCCACTCCAGTGTTCTTGCCTGGAGAATCCCAGGGACGGGGGAGCCTGGAGGGCTGCCGTCTATGGGGTCGCAGAGAGTCAGACACGACTGAAGCAACTTAGCAGCAGCATATATGTTGTCTACAAGAGACCAACCTCAAAACAAGGGACACATACAGACTGAAAGTGAAGGGCTGGAAAAGATATTCCATGCAAATAGAGACCAAAAGAAAGCAAGAGCAGCAATACTCATATCAGATGAAATAGACTTTAAAACACAGGCTGTGAAAAGAGACAAAGAAGGACACCACATAATGATCAAAGGATCAATCCAAGAAGAAGATATAACAATTACATGTGCACCCAACATAGGAACACCGCAATATATAAGACAAATGCTAACAAGTATGAAAGGGAAATTAACAATAACACAATAATAGTCAGAGAATTTAATACCCCCATTCACACCTATGGATAGATCAACTAAACAGAAAATCAACAAAGAAACACAAACTTTAAATGATACAGTAGACCAGTTAGACCTAATTCTTATCTATAGGACATTTCACCCCAAAACAATGAATTTCACCTTTTTCTCAAGGGCACATGGAACCTTCTCCAGGATAGATCACATCCTGGGCCATAAATCTAGCCTTGGTAAATTAAAAAAAAATTGAAATCATTGCAAGCATCTTTTCTGACCATAATGGAGTAAGATTAGATGTCAATTATAGGAGGAAAACTATTAAAAATTCCAACATATGGAGGCTGAACAACACACTTCTGAATAACCAACAAACCACAGAAGAAATCAAAATATGCATAGAAATGAATGAAAATGAAAACACAACAACCCAAAACCTGTGAGACACTATAAAAGCAGTGCTAAGGCGAAAGTTCATAGCAATACAGGCATACCTCAAGAAACAAGAAAAAAGTCAAGTAAATAACCTAAATCTACACCTAAAGCAACTAGAAAAGGAAGAAATGAAGAACCCCAGGGTCAGTAGAAGGAAAGAAATCTTAAAAATTAGGGCAGAAATAAATGCAAAAGAAACAAAAGAGACCATAGCAAAAATCAACAAAGCCAAAAGCTGGTTCTTTGAAAGGATAAATAAAATTGACAAACCACTAGCCAGACTCATCAAGAAACAAAGGGAGAAAAATCAAATCAATAAAATTAGACATGAAAATGGAGAGACACAACAGACAACACACAAATACAAAGGATCATAAGAGACCACCATCAGCAATTATATGCCAATAAAATGGACAACTTGGAAGAAATGGACAAATTCTTAGAAAAGTACAACTTTCCAAAACTGAACCAGGAAGAAATAGAAAATCTTAACAGACCCATCAGAAGCATGGAAGTTGAAACTGTAATCAAAAATCTTCCAGCAAAAAAAGCCCAGGTCCAGACGGCTTCACAGCTGAATTCGACCAAATATTTAGAGAAGAGCTAACGCCTATCCTATTCAAACTCTTCCAGAAAATTGCAGAGGAAGGTAAACTTCCGAACTCATTCTATGAGGCCATCATCACCCTAATACCAAAACCTGACAAAGATGCCACAAAAAAAGAAAACTATAGGCCAATATCACTTATGAACATAGATGCAAAAATCCTTAACAAAATTCTAGCAATCAGTATCCAACAACACATTTAAAAGATCAAACACTATGACCAAGTGGGCTTTTTCCCAGGGATGCAAGGATTCTTCAATATCCACAAATCCATCAATGTAATACACCACATTAGCAAATTGAAAAATAAAAGCCATATGATTATCTCAATAGATGCAGAGAAAGCCTTTGACAAAATTCAACATCCATTTATGATAAAAAAAAAAAACCTCCAGAAAGTAGGAATAGAAGGAACATACCTCAATATAATAAAAAGCTATATATGACAAACGCACAGCAAACATTATCCTCAATGGTGAAAAATTGAAAGCATTTCCCCTAAAGTCAGGAACAAGACAAAGGTACCCAATTTCACCACTACTATTCAACATAGTTCTGGAAGATTTGGCCACAGCCATCAGAGCAGAAAAAGAAATAAAAGGAATCCAAATTGGAAAAGAAGAAGTAAAACTCTCGCTGTTTGCAGATGACAAGATCCTCTACATAGAAAACCCTAAAGACTCCGCCAGAAAATTACTAGAGTTAATCGATGAATATAGTAAAGTTGCAGGATACAAAATTAGCACACAGAAATCCCTTGCATTCCTATACACTAACAATGAGAAAACAGAAAGAGAAATTAAGGAAACAAGCCCATTCACCATTGCAATGAAAAGAAAAAAATACTTAGGAATATATCTACCTAAAGAAACTAAAGACCTATATATAGAAAACTATAAAACACTGGTGAAAGAAATCAAAGAGGACACTAATAGATGGAGAAATATACCATGTTCATGGATCAGAAGAATCAATATAGTGAAAATGAGTGTACTACCCAAAGCAATCTATAGATTCAATGCAATCCCTCTCGTGCTACCAACGGTATTTTTTAACAGAGCTAGAACAAATAATTTCACAATTTGTATGGAAATACAAAAACCTCGAATAGCCAAAGCTATCTTGAGAAAGAAGAATGGAACTGGAGGAATCAACCTGCCTGACTTTAGGCTCTACTACAAAGCCACAGTCATCAAGACAGTATGGTACTGGCACAAAGACAGAAATATAGATCAATGGAACAAAATAGAAAGCCCAGAGATAAATCCATGCACCTATGGACACCTTATCTTTGACAAAGGAGGCAAGTATATACAATGGATAAAAGACAGTCTCTTTAACAAGTGCTGCTGGGAAAACTGGTCAACCACTTGTAAAAGAATAAAACTAGAACACTTTCTAACACCATACACAAGAATAAACTCAAAATGGATTAACTATCTAAAAGTAAGACCAGAAACTATAAAACTCCTAGAGGAGAACATAGGCAAAACACTCTCCAACATAAATCACAGCAGGATCCTCTATGACCCACCTCCCAGAATATTGGAAATAAAAGCAAAAATAAACAAATGGGACCTAATTAAAATTAAAAGCTTCTGCATAACAACTGAAACTCTAAGCAAGGTGAAAAGACAGCCTTCAGAATAGGAGAAAACAAAAGCAAATGAAGCAACTGACAAAGAATTAATCTCAAAAATATACAAGCAACTCCTGCAGCTCAATTCCAGAAAAATAAATGACCCAATCAAAAAATGGGCCAAAGAACTAAACAGACATTTCTGCGAAGAAGACATACAGATGGCTAACAAACACATGAAAAGATGCACTTTCACAGCATCATCTTTCAGGATTTGAAAGAGCTCAACTGGAATTCCATCACCTCCACCAGCTTTGTTCGTAGTGATGCTTTCTAAGGCCCACTTGACTTCACATTCCAGGATGTCTGGCTCTAGGTAAGTGATCACACCATCGTGATTATCTGGGTCATGAAGATCTTTTTTGTACAGTTCTTCTGTGTATTCTTGCCATCTCTTCTTAATATCTTCTGCCTCTGTTAGGCCCATTCCATTTCTGTCCTTTATCAAGCCCATCCTTGCATGAAATGTTCCCTTGGTATCTCTAATTTTCTTGAAGAGATCTCTAGTCTTTCTCATTCTGTTCTTTTTTTCTATTGCTTTGCACTGATCGCTGAGAAAGGCTTTCTTATCTCTCCTTGCTATTCTTTGGAACTCTGCATTCAGATGAATATATCTTTCCTTTTCTCCTTTGCTTTTCACTTCTGTTCTTTTCACAGCTATTTGTAAGGCTTCCCCAGACAGCCATTTTGCTTTTTTGCATTTCTTTTCCACGGGGATGGTCTTGATCCCTGTCTCCTGTACAATGTCACAAACCTCCAACCATAGTTCATCAGGCACTCTGTCTATCAGATCTAGTCCCTTAAATCTATTTCTCACTTCCACTGTATAATCATAAGGGATTTGATTTAGGTCATACCTGAATGGTCTAGTGGTTTTCCCTACTTTCTTCAACTTAAGTCTGAATTTGGCAACAAGGAGTTCATGATCTGAGCCACAGTCAGCTCCCAGTCTTGTTTTTGCTGACTGTATAGAGCTTCTCCATCTTTGGCTGCAAAGAATATAATCAATCTGATTTCGGTGTTGACCATCTGGTGATGTCCATGTGTAGAGTCTTCTCTTGTGTTGTTGGAAGATGGTGTTTGCTATGACCAGTGCGTTCCCTTGGCAAAACTCTATTAGCCTTTGCCCTGCTCCATTCCGTACTCCAAGGCCAAATTTGCCTGTTACCCCAGGTGTTTCTTGACTTCCTACTTTTTCATTCCAGTCCCCTATAATGAAAAGGACATCTTTTGGGGGTGTTAGTTCTAAAAGGTGTTGTAGGTCTTCATAGAACCGTTCAACTTCAGCTTCTTCAGCGTTACTGGTTGGGGCATAGACTTGGATTACCATGATATTGAATGGTTTGCCTTGGAAACGAACAGAGATCATTCTGTTGTTTTTGAGATTGCATCCAAATAGTGCATTTCGGACTCTGTTGTTGACCATGATGGCTATTCCATTTCTTCTAAGGGATTCCTGCCCACAGTAGTAGATATAATGGTCATCTGAGTTAAATTCACCCATTCCAGTCCATTTTAGTTCACTGATTCCTAGAATGTTTACATTCACTCTTGCCATGTCCTGTTTGACCACTTCTGATTTGCCTTCATTCATGGACCTGACATTCCAGGTTCCTATGCAATATTGCTCTTTATAGCATTGGACCTTGCTTCTATCACCAGTCACATTCACAGCTGGGTATTCTTTTTGCTTTGGCTACATCCCTTCATTCTTTCTGCAGTTATTTCTCCACTGATCTCCAGTAGCATATTGGGTACCTACCGACCCAGGGAGTTCCCCTTTCAGTATCTTATCATTTTGCATTTTCATACTGTTCATGGGGTTCTCAAGGCAAGAATACTGAAGTGGTTTGCCATTCCCTTCTCCAGTGGACCACATTCTGTCAGACCTCTCCACCATGACCCTCCCATCTTGGGTGGCCCCACGCAGCATGGCTTAGTTTCATTGAGTTAGACAAGGCTGTGGTCCATGTGATCAGATTGGCTAGTTTTCTGTGATTATGGTTTCAGTGTGTCTGCCCTATGATGCCCTCTCCCAACACCTACCATCTTCCTTGGGTTTCTCTTACCTTGGACGTGGAGTATGTCTTCACAGCTGCTCCAGCAAAGCGCAGCCGCTGCTCCTTACTTTGGACGAGGGTTGTCTCCTCATGGCCGCCCCTCTTGACCTTGAAGGTGGAGTAGCTCCTCCTCGCCCTCCTGCGTCCACGCAGCTGCCGCTCCTTGGATGTGACGTAGCTCCTTGTGTGTTTAACCTCTATCACACACAGTAACTACTATAGGGCTGTAAAGTACCTGCTTAACATTTAATAAAGAAAAGTAGTTCTTCAGTATCTAGAGCTAACCCATTTTCTCTGCCTTCTGTGCTTAATAATGTCTCAAACTTTTTGATTCAAATTTGACAGAATATTTGATGTAATGGAGAAATAAGTGATTAAAAGTCTTTTCATAATATTTGTATACAGGAGCTCATGCCTCTCCATGGTGAGATTATGCTGTCAGGATATGACATAGAATGATTATGAAGTCATAGCCCCCTAAAACAAGCTGAGCCATATTAAATTCAGTATTTTCCTTGGCAAATGAAACCTATCAACAAGGTCCTGGACATGAATCTCTTCATTTATGTCCTCCTTTTATCAATTTGGACAAGTAGTTGTTTAGATAGAAATGAAAGCAATGGATCTGCTACTGCAGGTATGTCCCTAACCTTAAAAGTGAGAAATTATGATCTATTATTTTAAATATATTCAAGTACTTAATTAGACAATCTAGCTGTGTTTAAGAAATCTGCTGTTTCTTCTAGGTTACTATGAGTAGGTCTTCAAGAATTTCTAGGACAACATCTGAGAGTTTTACTTTCGTGTAAAACTTCCAAACAGCATAGAAACATAAAGAGTACAGCCATATTGTCCCCTTTCATTCCCCTTCCCCACCTAATCCACCAACCCCTGCCCCCACTCCCACAAGCCAATCTAGAAAGTTCTATGTGAGTGAATCTAGCATGGTACCTAACACATACTACGTTTCAAGAACTTTTTTTTCTTGTACCATCCTCTTTCCCAACATACACATTCACACACACACATCAACACTCAAGTGAATTCACACACTCAAAACCTAGGCCATGAGTTGAACAAGCCACAATGCAGGGTAACCTAGGTAATTATACTGATTAGCCAGACATAGCTCCAAGATTTGGCTTCTAGACTGTGGCTGGCTGGGGACGTGACAGAGGGAGGAAAATGACAGTGGACACATCATGTTTAAAGAAATAAATGATGAGATTTGACTTTTACCTATAGTAACAAAACCCCATCAAAATGGAAGCAAACTTGGTTACGTAGCACATGTTCTGATGATACATTTTCTTTCACAGTATCTACACATGCTGAATCCAAGCAAGGCAGAATGCAGGGAATAAGACAATATCTACTCATTGTCCTAACTGTTATACTCATCATCGGCTTTGTTATCAGGTGTTATTTCTTTATTCAGTATATCTGTGTGGGTGAGGAATCCCATAGAGCAATAATGTAAGTCTTACACCTCTGAATTAAAAATAAAAGGGGTGGGGTGAGGGGTGCACACTGGGTTCTTCACTATAACTCCCAAAGCAGCCACATAAGTCTTACACCTATGAATTAAAAATACAAGGGGCAGGAGTTGGGGGTGGGGGGGATGTGTGCATGCATGCCTGTGCCTGCACACATGCATGCACATACACGTAGACTGGTTCACTGTTGTTGTGGTTACTTAACATTAACTTTAGACTTCAAAAGAGCTACCAACATCTTGTGGGTTGGATATGTTCACTTAAATGAAGCTCTTAAATGATCTCAAGTACATTATCAACTTTAGCCAAAACTATCTCCTATTCATGGTTCAGTTGAATTCATTCTAAATTGAGTCTAGAAAAAGAGGGAATGGCTATCTAAATAAGACAGAATTAAAATCTTCTCAGGGGAGAGAGAAGGAGTTGGGTCTCTGCATTCCAAAGATGGTAACACATTTTGAATAATCTATCATTTTAAGATGTAATAACATGAAAATTGATTAATGGTGTTAAGTGACCCTAGTCCCTGCCTTTCATATAGGAGGATCAGGCTGGCTCTGACATACTGGGTCCCTAAAAATTTCCCAATCCAAGAACTGGTGACCAAATATACCACTGTTCTATTCCTTTGGTTTTAGAGTAATCTTGTGAGGATAAATAAGCATGGTTACAAAATTTAATGGTGCAAATATGATAGGAAAACAATCAATGTAGTCTAAGACTTTTTTATGTGACAAGTTGTGACATTTGTGCCTCAGTTGCATATCAACTTGTGGCTTTTTTAGAAAAAGTTTAATTTCTGGAATAGATAAAATTCTTTCTCTCCCTCTCAACAGTAGATTTGAAACAAGTTTGTGGCATTCCATACATGACTATATGGTTATCTATTGTGGTTGAAACAGCAAAATTAAGAAAAAGAAAAAGCATTCAACACAAGTTCAAATCTGTAACCTGAGTCATGGTTTTCACCACACTTCAATTCTTACTGTGTTCAATTTTCCTGCTAGAGCCAAAAAAAAACCAGAAGTCTAAACTGACACAATAGTCCATGTTTTCCAGTGATAGCAGGAATACTCTCCTGATTTAAATTGTCATACTCCAAATCTTCTGTATTTTCAGGGTCAAGGAAGAAGGCATCACCGAGGCATCATCCACATCATCTAAAATATCATTCACTGACTCCAAGTCACTGACTGCTGGTCCAGGCAATCCAGAAAAACAATCTGTGCTGTCTAGTATAGATAATTCATCTCGGCCCTCAAGTCGACAAAAAGCCTCTGTACCTTTAAGAGCAAAAAAGTTAGTCAGGCCCTCAAGTCAAAAAAACCCATCCAAGTCATCAACTCACAAAACAGAGTTAGGATCACTCCCCCAGAAAAAATTGCATAGAACACACAGTCCAAAAAAGGCACATAGGGGGGCTCATGCCCATAAGCATATCAGGTCAAGTCAGGTCAGTCCATCCTATCCAAAGAAGGCCATCACGCCAACTTGGCCATCAAGTCTACAATGTCTGGTCAAGCCAACCAAAACTTCTCCACCCTATGCAAAGAGTCAAAGTGTCCCTGAGCAATCAAATGTAGTGAAACTGACCAAACTTCGGAGACATCGTAAACCAAAAAGCCCAGCTAGTGAAGGTAGTGCAGAAATATTATCTAGGCCTCAACCAGTGAATTTTTGTCAGTGCTACAAGGAAATATGCCTTGTTTGCAGTGCTTCTTCTGAGCCATTCATCACTCATATTTCAGAAAGGAATATGAAGCATGTTCTAGTTCCAGATTTTTCACGTGAACTGAAGCACTCTTACAAGTCATTTCACAAGACAGAGCCCAAGGATAATGCACTGTATGGCAGCATGAATGATAGCCATTTCACATGTAACAGTGATGATGAAAGTGACAAGGAGGCGACTATTATGTGCAATATAAAATGCAAGGAAACCATCTATAAAACCTCCCAAAATAATTTAAGGCCTCATGGAAAAAAAAAAAAAAGGACCACCTATGTAGAAGAAGCAAACTTCTAACAACTATTATATTCTCACCATATTTAAGAACCTGGTAGAAGAAAACTCCATCACTACTGAGATTAGATCTATCCATCTCAAGGCAATTTACTTGAAAAATAGTAAATAAATGTGTGACATAACAACTGATTTTTTTGTAATTATTATTGCATTTTAGATATAGAAATCTGTTTTGGAGGTATCTTAGATCTGCTTGGGAAAACTCCAGGAGATGGTGAGGGACAGGGAAGCCTGGCGTGCTGCAGTCCATGTGGTTGCAAAGAGTTGGACAAGACTTAGTGACTGAACAACAACAACAGTGTAGATCTGGTCACTTGGATGGGCTTCCCAGCTGGTGCAGTGGTAAAGAATCCGCCTGCCAATGCCGGATACCTGAGTTCAATCCCTGGGTCAGGAAGATCCTTTGGAGGAGGAAATAGCAACTCACTCCAGTATACTTGCCTGGGAAATTCCATGGACAGAGGAGCCTAAAGTGCTATAGTCCATGGAGTCAAAAAGAGTTGGACACAGGCACACAGTTGGATGGGAACCATAATCAAACACACACAAATATAGAAAGGTATTGCAAGATGGGTACCCTGGGCTCCTCTTTCCCTTGGATTAGCCCTCAACTGAAGTCTCAGTCCAACTATTTTTTTTTTTAATTTCGACATAGTGTCCTCAGAATTTAAGACTGTCTTTCTGTGGTGCCCAGTGTGTGGCGGAAATGGCTCTGTGTACTTGGTTCTGGCTGCATTGTGGAAATTCCTGATAGTCATTTCCTTTTTAAAAAAGTATTTATTTGACCATGCCAGTTCTTATTTATGGCATGCTAAAGTCCAGAAGGAGCTTTGTGAATCTAGTTGGGGAACTTGCTTTGACTTAGAACAAGAGTGCAATCAAGAAGTTACTTGAAGATTGGCAGATTTCTAAAAATATTGTCTCAGCTAGAGACAGATGAGTAACCAGATATATGAAAACACTTGAGGGCAATGGCCTAGAACTGATCATGAAGCAGATCCCAAAATGACAGGCAATGTCTGAGAGACACTGGCAAGGATACAGATCAAAGATTGTGGGAGAGAGACAGGTCAGTAACAGTTAATGCAAGTGAATGATGACTCCTCAAACCATAACCTGATTGTCACGGATGGGCCACAATTAGTCAACATTCTTGCAGATGTAAACCGGGATTCAGAAAGACGGCAGGTTGACTAACGTGCAGCCTTCAAGATCATAGTTTGGCTAAGTGCTGATGATCTAATAAAAATAAATTCTTATGGTTTCTTTTTGTTAATATCATTTATTCCTATAGCTTTAAAGTAATCAGGAAATTTATGGCTATTTTGGCTTCATAACAAATCTGAAAGAAGAGACAGGCATCATTTCCCACTGATAAAGGAAATTTGCATATTGGGACTCACAAAATGGAGGCAGCCGGAGTGGCCCACAAGCAAATTGAAACCCATGTCAGCCCACACTCACAGGAAACACCTTACTGTCTAGGAAACACCTTACTGTCTAGGAAACCTAAAATACATTAATCACAACCACCCAATTCAACTTTTGCTAGCTTATCTTACCCTAGAAAATAGACCTACTAGCCTTATCAGGAAATCCTTGACCTCTTAGCCAATCATGCCTTATTTCTACATTGCCTCTCTTAATGCTCTGTAATACCCATTCTTGCTAAAAGCCCTCTGTAAGAGTGTTCCACTGCTTGTGAGGCACTGTGCACCCCTAACTCATGGATTGTTTTCTCTCAAATAAAGGACACTGTATTAATTACTAAATTGTACTGTTTTTGTCATTTGACAGATTAACAATCTAAAGTCACAAAATGCTGAAATGACCTACCTACGTTTACATTTAAGCAGGAATTTGATGTGAGGGCCATCTGACTCCACAGCCAAGATTTGAATGATGATCAGCGCCACTGCCAAAGCATTTTTTATTTTAATGTTTTAACATTTTAAACTGTATTTGTATATTTTATTTTATTTTTTACTTAAAACATTTTTAAATTTTTATATCTATTTTTTCTTGTATTTTGTGGGGGGTTTTCATGGCCACACCACACAATTTGTGGGATCTTAATTCCCCAAACAGGGAGCAAATCCTGTCCCACGGAAGTGAAAGAAATGAGGGTTAACCACTGGATTCTGGACCACCAGGGAATTCCCTATTTTTTTATTTTATAGCTTTGGGTCCTGGATGTATATAGGTCAGCATGAGGTCATTTTGTTTACAAAGGTAGATGAACAAATATTTGTTCTAGATTTGTGAAAAATGCCATTGGTACTTTGATAGGGATTGCATTGAATCTGTAGATTGCCCAGGAAGTGTGGTCATTTTAATGATAGTAATTCTTTAACTCCATGAGCACAGTATATCATTCCATCTGTTTGTGTCATCATCAGTTTCTTCAATCAATGTCCTATAGTTTTCCAAATTCACTTCAGTTCAGTTAAGTAGCCCAGTCATGTCTGACTCTATATTACCCCATGGACTGCAGCACACCAGGCTTCCTTGTCTGTCACCAACTCCTGGAACCTACTCAAACTCATGTCCATCACGTTGGTGATGCCACCCAACCATCTCATCCTCTGTCGTCCCCTTCTCCTCCCGCCTTCAATCTTTCCCATCATCAGGGGCTTTTCCAGTGAGTCAGTTCTTCTCATCAGGTGGCCAAAAGTGTTGGAGCTTCAGCTTCATTATCAGCCCTTCTAATAAATATTCAGGGTTGATTTCCTTTAGGATTGACTGGTTTGATCTCCTTGCAGTCCAAGGGACTCTCAAGAGTCTTCTCCAACACCACAGATGAAAAGCATCAATTCTTCAGCACTCAACTTTCTTTATGGTCCGACTCTCACATCAATACATGACTACTGGAGAAACCTTAGCTTTGACCAGACTGACCATTCTCGGCAATGTCTCTGCTTTTTAATATGCTGTCTAGGTTGGTCATAGCTTTTCTTCCAAGGAGTGAGAGTTTTGAATTTCATGACTGCAGTCATCTTTTGCAGTGATTTTGGAGTGCAAGAAAATAAAATCTGTCACTGTTTCCATTGTTTCCCTCTCTATTTGCCATGAAGTGATGGGACCGGAAAAGACCCTGATGCTGGCAAAGATTGAAGGCAGGAGAAGGGAATGACTGAGGGTGAGATGGTTGAATAGCATCACTGATTCAATGGACATGAGTGTGAGAAAGCTCTGGGAGTTGGTGATGGACAGGGAAGATGGCGCACTGCAGTCCATGGGGTTGTATAGAGTTGGACACAACTGAGCGACTGAAATGAACTGAACTGAACTGATGGGACCAGATGCCATGATCTTCGTTTTTTGAATGTTTAGTTTAAGCCAGCTTTTTCACTCTCCTCTTTCACTTTCATCAAGAGGCTCTTAGTTCCTCTTTGCTTTTTGCCATAAGTGTGGTGTCATCTGCATATCTGAGGTAACTGATATTTATGCCAGCAATCTTGATTTGGGCTTGTGCTTCATCCAGCCCAGCATTTCACATGATGTACTCTGCATAGAAGTTAAATAAGCAGGGTGACAATATACAGCCTTGATGTACTCCTTTTCCTTCCATGTCCAGTTCTAACTGTTGCTTCCTGAACTGCATACAGGTTTCTCAAGAGGTAGGTCAGGTAGTCTGGTATTCCCATCTCTTTCAGAATTTTCCACAGTTTATTGTGATCCACACAGTCAAAGCCTTTGGCATAGTCAATACTCTTATATAGTTCTTTTGTGTATTCTTGCCGCCTCTTCTTAATATCTTCAGCTTCTGTAAGTCCATATAATTTCTGTCCTTTATTGTACCCATCTTTGCATGAAATGTTCCCTTGGTATCTCTGATTTTCTTGAAGAGATCTCTAACCTTTCCCATTCTATTGTTTTCCTCTCTTTCTTTACATTGATCACTTAGAAAGGCTTTATTATCTCTCCTTGCTCTTCTTTGCAACTCTGCATTCAGAGGGATATATCCTTTCCTTTTCTCCTTAGCCTGATACTTCTCTTCTTTTCTCAGCTATTTCTAAGGCCTCCTCAGACAACCATTTTGCCTTTTTGCATTTCTTATCCTTGCAGATGGTTTTGATCACAGCCTCCTGTACAATGTTATGAACCTCCATCCATAGTTCTTCAGGCACTCTGTCTATCAGATCTGATCCCTTGAATCTATTTGTCACTTCCACTGTATAATCGAAAGGGATTTGATTTAGGTCATACCTGAATGGTCTAGTGGTTTTCCCCACTTTCTTCAACTTAAGTCTGAATTTTGGAATAAGGACTTCATGATCTGAGACACAGTCAGCTCCTGGTCTTGATTCTCCTCACTGTATAGAGCTTCTCGATATTTGGCTGCAAAGAATATAATCAATCTGATTTTGGTATTGACCATCTGCTGATGTCCATGTGTAGAGTCTTATGATGTTGGAAGAGAGTGTTTGCTATGACCAGTGCATTCTCTTGGCATAACTCTGTTAGCTTTTACCCTGCTTCATTTTGTACTCTAAAGCCCAACTTGCCTGTTACTCTAGTTTCCCAAGTACAGGTGTAAACCAAAAAATAGATGTACAGCCTCCCCAGGCTGCAGTCCTCATTTTGCCCCAAATAAAACTTAACTCGCAACTCTCAACTTGTACACCTTCTTTTAGTCGATAGTTATGACGACCGGTGAAGCAACCCCGAGTGGACTTCCCTTCTTTGACTGGACTCCACAAGGAACCAGAGCTGTGGTACCAGCTATGGCCCCTTGCACCCATCTGGATCCTCAGGGAGTGCAGATGAATTTGGGTAAGTCTCTCCTTGTTCTTGAATCTCCCATGTTGGTTGAGATTCTGAGTTTTATTTGGTGGTGGAGCAGGTTACCCAGTAGGAAAGATACTGGGGTGGAGTGGGCCCAGGTGAAACATCTGGGGCATAGCCACTCATGGTCTAGACAGTGAGTGGGGCTCAGTAGAAAGATACTGAGGAATTCTCACCCAGTCAAAAGATACTGGGTGAGGGGCCAGATGAAAGATGCCAGGAGAATTGCCCACCCAGTGGAAAGGTACTGGGTAGGGGGGATTGATTAGAAAAAAATCGAGGAATACCCAGGTCTTGACTGAAAGATGCTGAGGTCACTCCATTGTAGGGGACTGAATGGTCTTGGCTGAGTGGTTAAGTAAGAGGCTGATCTGACACTTTCCCTCAATTTGACTGCCTTTATAGAATTTGTCAGGATAAAAGTGAGGAAAATACATGAGAGCTTTGCTCTAAAGAAAAAGGACAAGACTCCTCCTGGCCATTTTGGTTTTCTTGGGTGACTGAGTAATTTATGGGAGTGGTTCAGGCCTACTCCTCATACCATGCAGTGGTCCCATAGGGAAACCCACACATTAATTAAAACACTTGCTCATTTGGGGGTCACACATGAGAACTGGCCATTCAGGACCTGAGCAGCCATGGTGGTCTTAGATTGCTGGAGACAGAATCCGAAACACATGAGACAAGCTGAAACGAGTCTGGGGTGACTCCTGGAGAAGTTAAGCTCACAAGAAGCACATGGGCCCACTACACAAGTTCACTAGTGAGTTTTCTCCCTGACAAATTCAGCTTAAAATGGGAAACAGAATCTCTCAAAAACAGAAACAAAGGGGTGTCAGAAAGACCAGCGTATGACTAACACTGCAGCCAGATTCATGTACAATACATACGGAGCACTAGTTAATTGGAGAAATTATACTGAAGGAGATCTCAACCTAAAATGGTCAAATTGGGGTTCTTTTGATATTCCGAAATTGATATTTTTTTGCATGCACAATTTGAAAAGGTTGGCATGCTTACTTTGACTGGTTTCTAGAAGCTTCTGAAACAGGAAATGATAGAGTAACTTCTTCACAGAAAATCAACAAGAAATTGCTTGAATCTATCAGAACTAAAAAGGCTGCTAGCACTGACTTTGCCAGGTCACAGGTCTAGTGGAACTGGGGAGTCACGTTTGACATTTATGGCATTTGGTTTTTGATTTCTGGCATCACTTTACCACCTTTTAGGGGCACTCTTGCCACTTGGCTTTTGATTTCTGAGCATCTCTTTGCCTTTTGTTTCATTTGGAATGTGACTCCTGGCTGGTGAAGTTCTGGTTTGGTTTCATCTGTTGGTTTGGTTTGAGTGCACAGACATCTGGTACAAACTGTTCAAGCTAATATGTGTATTGCTTACTCTAAGGTTCCATACCCAACCTGGAAACCCCTTGGGAAAATTTTTTAAATGACTGGTCAATCTACAGCTATGATCCAATGACAAGAAAAGTGGCCTAAATATATTATATCTTTATTGACATAGGATGGGAAAATGAACTGAAGTTCCCTAATGTCCAGGACTTCCTCCTGTAATCAACAGCCTGGGGCTGATCAAACTAAGGCCCCTACTTCCCCAGAGGGACAATCCCTGCTGGGACTAATCCGCCCTTGTTTTCAGTGCCAAGTTGAGTACTAATTTGGTCTAGTTGGTCTAAATTTTGGCTGTAAAACTATGGTCACAAAATAAAAGGTACAATTTTTGACAATGTGGTCACAATATTCTTTACACTCCAGAGGAAGCATGAAGAAAAAATTATCTCTTTAAGAATTCTTGCCCTGAGGAAATAACTTCTCCTATACATTAAGGAGGTATATTGTATGTTTTCACTGTATATTCTTACCCTGCTTATTTAGCTTATATGTAGAGTACATCACGAGAAACGCTGGACTGGAAGAAACACAAGCTGGAATCAAGATTGCCAGGAGAAATATCAATAACCTCAGACATGCAGATGACACCACCCTTATGGCAGAAAGTGAAGAAGAACTAAAGAGCCTATTAATGAAAGTGAAAGAGGAGAGTGAAAAAGTTGGCTTAAAGCTCAACATTCAGAAAACTAAGATCATGGCATCTGGTCCCATCACTTCATGGCAAATAGATGGGGAAACAGTGGAAACAGTGGCTGACTTTATTTTGGGGGGCTCCAAAATCACTGCACATGCTGACTGCAGCCATGCAATTAAAATACTTACTCCTTGGAAGAAAAGTTATGACCAACCTAGACAGCATATTAAAAAGCAGAGACATTACTTTGTCAACAAAGGTCTGTCTAGTCAAAGCTCTGGTTTTTCCAGTAGTCATGTATGGATGTGAAAGCTGGACTTTAAAGAAAGCTGAGTGGTGAAGAACTGATGCTTTTGAACTGTGGTGTTGGAGAAGACTCTTGAGAGTCCCTTGGATTGCTAGGAGATCCAACCAGTACACTCTAAAGGAGATCAGTCCTGGGTGTTCATTGGAAGGACTGATGTTGAAGCTGAAGCTCCAATACTTTGGCCACCTGATGCAAAGAGCTGACTCATTAGAAAAGACCCTGATGCTGGGAAAGATTGAGGGCAGGAGGAGAAGGGGATGACAGAGGATGAGACGGTTGGATTGCATCACTGACTCAATGGACATGAGTTTGGGTAACTCCAGGAGTTGGTGATGGACAGGGAGGCCTGGCATGCTGCAGTTCATGGGGTCACAAAGAGTCAGACACGACTGAGGGACTGAACTGAACTGATACCTTTTGACCAAAGCTCTCTGGATCACTTATCTAGATGATATCTAATTCCTGAATGCAAAAGGAACAAAAAGGGGAACAAAGCCTTTTAAAATTTTACTCCAACCATTTTTTATTCAATATTACAGTAATCCAAGTCTATACACCAACCAGTAATGCTGAAGAAGCTGAAGTTAACGGTTCTATGAAGACCTACAAGACCTTTAAGAACTAACACCCAACAAAGATGTCCTTTTCATTATAGGGGACTGGAATGAAAAAGTAGGAAGTCAAGAAACACCTGAGGTAACAGGCAAATTTGGCCTTGGAGTACAGAATGAAGCAGGGCAAAGGCTAATAGAGTTTTGCCAAGGGAACACACTGGTCATAGCAAACACTCTCTTCCAACAACACAAGAGAAGACTCTACACATGGACATCACCAGATGGTCAACACCAAAATCAGATTGATTATATTCTTTGAAGTCAAAGATGGACAAGCTCTATACAGTCAGCAAAAACAAGACCGGGAGCTGACTCTGGCTCAGATCATGAACACTTTATTGCCAAATTCAGACTTAAATTGAAGAAAGTAGGGAAAACCACTAGACCATTCAGGTATACCTAAATCAAATCCCTTATGATTATACAGTGGAAGTGAGAAATAGATTTAAGGGACTAAATCTGATAGAGTGCCTGATGAACTATGGATGGAGGTACGTGACATTGTACAGGAGACAGGGATCAAGAGCATCCCCTTGGAAAAGAAATGCAGAAAAGCAAAATGACTCTCTGGGGAGGCCTTACAAATAGCTGTAAAAAGAAGAGAAGCAAAAAGCAAAGGAGAAAAGGAAAGATATAAGTATCTGAATGCAGAGTTCCAAGGAATAGCAAGGAGAAATAAGAAAACCTTCCTCAGCAATCAATGCAAAGAAATAGAGGAAAACATCAGAATGGGAAAGACTAGAGATCTCTGCAAGAAAACTAGAGATACTAAGGGAACATTTCATGCAAAGATGGGCTTGATAAAGGACAGAAATGGTATGAACCTAACAGAAGCAGAAGACATTAAGAAGAGGGGGCAAGAATACACAGAAGAACTGTACAAAAAAGATCTTCACAACCCAGATAATCACAATGGTGTGATCACTGACCTAGAGCCAGACATCCTGGAATGTGAAGTCAAGTGGGCCTTAGAAAGCATCACTACGAACAAAGCTGGTGGAGGTGATGGAATTCCAGTTGAGCTATTCCAAATCCTGAAAGATGATGCTGTGAAAGTGCTACACTCTATATGCCAGCAAATTTGGAAAACTCAGCAGTGGCCACAGGACTGGAAAAAGTCAGTTTTCATTCCAATCCCAAAGAAAGGCAATGCCAAAGAATGCTCAAACTACCGCACAATTGCACTCATCTCACACACTAGTAAAGTAATGCTGAAAACTCTCCAAGCCAGTCTTCAGCAGTATGTGAACCATGAACATCCAGATGTTCAAGCTGGTTTTAAAAAAGGCAGAGGAACCAGAGATCAAATTGCCAATATCCACTGGATCATGGAAAAAGCAAGAGAGTTCCAGAAAAACATATATTTCTGCTTTATTGACTATGCCAAAGCCTTTGACTGTGTGGATCACAATAAACTGTGGAAAATTCTGAAAGACATGGGAACATCACACCACCTGACCTGCCTCTTGAGAAACCGATATGCAGGTCAGGAAGCAACAGTTAGAACAGGACATGAAACAACAGACCAGTTCCAAATAGGAAAAGGAGTATGTCAAGGCTGTATATTGTCACTCTGCTTATTTAAATTTTATGTGGAGTACATCATGAGAAATGCTGGGCTGGAAGAAGCGCAAGCTGGAATCAAGACTGTCCGGAGAAATATTAGTAACCTCAGATATGCAGATGACACCACCCTGATGGCAGAAAGTGAAGAGGAACTAAAAAGCTTCTTGATGAAAGTGAAAGAGGAGACTGGAAAAGTTGGCTTAAAGCTCAACATTCAGAAAACTAAGATCATGGCATCGGGTCCCATCACTTCATGGGAAATAGATGGGGAAACAGTGGACACAGTGTCAGACTTTATTTTGGGGGGCTCCAAAATCACTGCAGATGGTGATTGCAGCCATGAAATTAAAAGTCGCTTACTCCTTGGAAGGAAAGTTATGGCCAACCTAGATAGAGTATTGAAAAGCAGAGATATTACTTTGCCAAGAAAGGTCCGTCTAGTCAAGGCTATAGTTTTTCCAGTGGTCATGTATGGATGTGAGAATTGGACTATGAAGAAGGCTGAACATTGAAGAATTGATGCTTTTGAACTGTGGTGTTGGAGAAGACTCTTGAGAGTCCCTTGGACTGCAAGGAGATCCAACCAGTCCATTCTAAAGGAGATCAGTCCTGGGTGTTCTTTGGAAGGATTGATTCTAAAGCTGAAACTCCAGCACTTTGGCCACCTCATGCGAAGAGTTGACTCATTGGAAAAGACTCTGATGCTGGGAGGGATTTGGGGCAGGAGGAGAAGGGGACAACAGAGGATGAGATGGCTGGATGGCATCACCGACTCGATGCACATGAGTTTGAGTGAACTCCGGGAGTTGGTGATGGACAGGGAGCCCTGGTATGCTGTGATTCATGTGTTTGCAAAGAGTCGGACACAACTGAGCAACTGAACTGAACTGAACTGAAGTTTGGACAGCAAAGCTATAGGATCTCTTCTGTCTATTTGGATGTATGTATGTCTCAGTGTGTGTCTTTGGTTTTGTTTTGTTTTGTTTTTATAATATTGCTGATTGCTGAGATTAGTTTGTAAATGAGCTCTAATCTAATTGGCCTTTAAAAAAAAAGTAAGCACTTACAAATCAAATAATTCTAAATACAAGAGAAATTAACCTAATTGAATTTCAGATTCATATGAAATGGGAAATATTCAGTGTCAAATACCTGATATTAATGTTTATTTGTTGATCTAAATAATGTAGACATCTCTAAGAATACTTAACATTTGCAGAATATTTTCATTGTACCTAGGTTTAACATAAGTTAAATATTATTATATCTGTTATAAGTTTGTCAGCAAGGAAATTACCTTGCTAAGTGAAGAAGCTTCTAAAAAATCTAAATGAGATATGGCCTTAGACAAACTTTATTAAGAATAATTATGCTTTAATAATGTCTGTCTAGGAGAAGGCAATGGCACCCCACTCCAGTACTCTTGCCTGGAAAATCCTATGGATGGAGGAGCCTGGTAGGCTGCAGTCCATGGGGTCGCTGGGAGTCGGACACGACTGAGCGACTTCACTTTCACTTTTCACTTTCATGCATTGGAGGAGGAAATGGCAACCCACTACAGTGTTCTTGCCTGGAGAATCCCAGGGACAACCGGGCCTGGTGGGCTGCCGTCTATGGGGTCGCACAGAGTCGGACACGACAGAAGCGACTTAGCAGCAGCAGCAGTAGCAATGTCTGTCTAAAATAGTCTATCCAGATTGGGGTAACTTGAACTTCTAAGGGTTCTGCTAAACTAAGTGTTGGAAGTCTGTTGAATAGCTAAGTAATTTCCAAATAAAATAAATAAAAAGATTTTGAAACATTTACTACTAAACACTAATTACCTCTTACAGAGAAACTAAAGAGATTTGGGATTAAAAAGAAATGATGTTTGGTGCCATCCTAAAATGTTCTAAGAAAACAAAGGTTTTAGAAATTATTACTGGTATTTATGCTCACCAATCTATAAAATGCTAATATAAAAGTCAGTTCTTGGTTGGTTAAAGGAAGTAGGAAGTGTGTTTTCAGTAAAGAATGTATGAGGAATCGAATTAAATTTTGTGAAGGGAAAAGGAAGCAAGCCTGACTTACAGGTGGCTTTTTAGGATGGAAGAACACAGTAATGGGTACAGAAAGTGATAAGGTTTGTGAAAAGTGAACCATGAGGAAAGAGTTTTGTATATGGTTAGGACTAAGTTTAAAATAAAGTTAATTAAGTTTACCTTTTAAGTAAAGTACGCTGGTGCAAAAACTTGAATTTAGCTTTTCTCTGTCTTCAGATACAAGGTGTCCTCTTAACAGAGAGGAAAGCTAAATTCAAGTTGTCTGTGTTTGATAATAGATTTAAATTTCTTTATCTGTTAAATGATCTGTTCTGAAATTCTTTATTGTGACTTTGGCTAGGTGAACAGCTATTGTTTCACAATGACCTATAGCCCTATCTGACTGAGTGTTCTAAACCTTTTTGATATTTGTTGACAAAGCTTCCTAAATCATTCTAATGAAGATTTCTAGCTAACTTCGGGATGCTTCAGAGGGCCCCTGAAACATTCCAAAGAGAGATACTACACTAATTAGGTTCATTTTGTATACAGAATTACATGGGGAATATTGTTAAGTAAGTAATAAGTCTCCGGTTATATTGTATGGTAAATGTTACTAATATAGATATCCTAGAAAAACTGTATGGAGTTCCTAAAATTTTGATATGTTTGGGTAAAATGTTATCAGGCATAATTCTAGTTACTATCTCAAAATATTGTCATAGCACTAACCAAGTTTCCCAAAAATACTTCCTCTTCAAGATTTATAAAAAGGACTTTGGGATAAATACCAGTTTCTGAACTGGGTAAAGATTCTAATGAAAAACCTGATGACTTCACAAAGGTTAACAAAAGGACCTAATGAACTGGTGAATATGCTTATAAATTTTATGGTTTTTATCTGAAAAATTACTGGGTTAAATCTGTGTTTTCCAGGTGTAAGAAAAACCTTCCCCTCAGACTAATTATAATGGTACTTTCATAAAATTATATTTTATAAACAAATTGAACCAATTTATCTTTTCTCTCTATCTGAACACTCCAGAGATTGGAAACTCTTAGTTTCCAGTAACTTTATCATACAAGTTAGGAAGGATATCTCACTAACAGGTACAGAAATCTGAAGGAACTTGAAGGAATCTGAGACCTTGAGAAGGGAGGAATTCACTTAGATCTGTTAGGCAAAATCTGTGATAAACCTTTGGCATTACTTTCCTAGCCCTGAAAGGTTTTATTTTAAAATTTCAGTCTGAGACTTTTATACTCTCAACAAAGCAAAAGTTCTATGATCAATTGTGGTTATATAAATCATCAGGCCAAGTTTATTGCAACCAGATCTATATTACAAACAGGTCTTAATTTGGTTATATTTGGTAAAAATGACAGTGATTTTAGGTAGAAAAAGATGTTTCAATGAATGTGAAATCCCAGTTTGTTGATGGAGGTCTGTATCTACTAAGACTCATTTCCTGAATAGTTCTTCGTTCTTAGGGTATATTAATGTAAAATTTAATTGCATTATTAAAGGACACTCTAGGGTTGTTTCTGAAGCTTATCTTAGTAATCTATCTTTGGATGAAGATCAGATGCCTCACACATGACCTGCAGTCAAGACTGGAAGAAGACATAATTCAAGGAACTGTTTCCAACCTTGATGGAAGGACCTTTCTATCAAGAACCCTTAACTAGCTCATGCCCAGTGAAATTGAATGGAAATTGACTCTTGGATTAACTCCCACTTCCAAAAGGCCCCTATGCTGGACTGGTCTATAGAGAGGCCTGCTGACCTCAAACTCACCTTAAAACAGAGGAAACTATGCTACAAATGCATAGTTTGAAACATAGCTACAAATGCTACAAACACCTAATGCTCAAACAGAGGAAACTATGCTACACTAGGACGAGAAGAAGATGACATCAGAAGCAGACAGCTTGCCCAAGATGCTGATCTGACTTTTATGATCATTTATAATGTTTTCTTGATTCCTTAGACCTATGCCTATCAATCAAATTTTTTCTATCATGGACACGATTCTATGCCAGTTTAAAATGCAATCCAATTGTTCACTTGTGGCTAATTTCCTGTGTCTAGTACTTCTGGATTACCTTGGTGAATTTCTGTTCTCTAGGGATACCCACTAGGAAATTTATTTTAGATGAGTGTTCAGTCCTGTTCTATCTTCATGATATTACTAGATGGGATTCTCTCACCTGGCCAATTAATAATACCTGCTATGATCCTGGCCATAGATTAAGTTTTCTCTTCAGTTCAGTTTGGTACAGTCGCTCAGTCGTGTCCGACTCTTTGAGACCCCATGAATTGCAGCACGCCAGGCCTCCCTGCCCATCACCAACTCCCGGAGTTCACTCAAACTCACGTGCATCGAGTCAGTGATGCCATCCAGACATCTCATCCTCTGTCGTCCCCTGTTCCTCCTGCCCACAGTCCCTCCCAGCATCAGAGTCTTTTCCAATGAGTCAACTCTTTGCATGATGTGGCAAAAGTACTGGAGTTTCAATTTTAGCATCAGTCCTTCCAAAGAACATCCAGGGCTGTTGGATCTCCTTGCAGTCCATGGGACTCTCAAGAGTCTTCTCCAACACCACAATTCAAAAGCATCAATTCTTCAGCGCTCAGCTTTCTTCACAGTCCAACTCTCACATCCATACATGACTACTTAAACTCAATTGGAGTGATGAGCTAAGTCTCAATAAAAAAATTAACCTCTCATCTATGAAAAGGAAAAAATCCCACAGTTATGGGGTGGATCTACATGGTTAACAGCAGGCTATGGTCATTTAAGTCTAAAAGCTCCTCTATGTTGGTAAGGGTTAAATCTTACCAGAAATGATCAACCTGGTAATTAAGGCTCGGTGCTTTATGAATTATGTCTATTATTACCCTTAGAGAGAGCGGTTGGTATGGAACTCAGTGGATTTGTGGCACTAATTTATGGCTTTCACATCTACAGGGTTGGATACGAAGGTGTAGCCTGGGATTCCCATTAATTTAAGGTCATACATGTTAACAACTTAGAGGTAACCCTAACCAATCTAGCACTGGTATGATCTCAATGGGTCAAAGATCTGTATTCTACTAGTATGACCATTTAGCAGCTTGTGTGTATGTGTGCCTTCAATGGGGTTAGAGAATGTAATTGACCATACCTAAGCCTTAACAGATAAGGCAGAGGAACAAGAGATCAAATTGCCAACATCTGATGGATCATCGAAAAAGTAAGAGAGTTCCAGAAAAACATTTATTTCTGCTTTATTGACTATGCCAAAGCCTTTGACTGTGTGGATCACAATAAACTGTGGAAAATTCTGAAAGAGATGGGAACATCACACCACCTGACCTGCCTCTTGAGAAACCTATATGCAGGTCAGGAAGCAACAGTTAGAACTGGACATGGAAAAACAGACCAGTTCCAAATAGGAAAAGGAGTATGTCAAGGCTGTATATTGTCACTCTGCTTATTTAACTTATATGCAGAATACATCATGAGAAACGCTGGGCTGGAAGAACACAAGCTGGAATCAAGACTGCCAGGAGAAATATCAATAACCTTAGACATGCAGATGACACCACCATGATGGCAGAAAGTGAAGAGGAACTAAAAAGCCTCTTGATGAAAGTGAAAGAGGAGAGTGGATAAGTTGGCTTAAAGCTCAACATTCAGAAAACTAAGACCATGGCATCGGGTCCCATCACTTCACAGGAAATAGATGGGGAAACAGTGGACACAGTGTCAGACTTTATTTTGGGGGGCTCGAAAATCACTGCAGATGGTGACTGCAGCCATGAAATTAAAAGACGCTTACTCCTTGGAAAGAAAGTTATGACCAAACTAGATAGCGTATTAAAAAGCAGAGACATTACTTTGCCAAGAAAGGTCCGTCTAGTCAAGGCTATGGTTTTTCCAGTGGTCATGTATGGATGTGAGAGTTGGACTGTGAAGAAAGCTGAGCACTGAAGAACTGATGCTTTTGAACTGTGGTGCTGGAGAAGACTCTTGCAAGTCCCTTGGACTACAAGGAGATCCAACCAGTCCATTCTAAAGGATACCAGTCCTGGGTGTTCATTGGAAGGACTGATACTGAGGCTGAAACTCCAATATTTTGGCCACCTGATGCGAAGAGTTGACTCATTTGAAAAAAAACCCTAATGCTGGGAGGGATTGGGGGCAGGAGGAGAAGGGGGCAACAGAGGATGCGATGGCTGAATGGCATCACAGACTCAATAGACGTGAGTTTGTGTTAACTTCAGGAGTTGGAGATGGACAGGCAGGCCTGGCATGCTGCGATTCATGGGGTCGCAAAGAGTCGGACATGACTGAGCGACTGAACTGAACTGAAGCCTTAACAATTTTCATAAGCTTTAAATGATAGTAAATGGGCTGTTACCTATTGAATTTACTTTTAATTCCACTAATGTTATTAACTATATCATTTGTATTTCACTTATTTCACACGATTATTATTTTTTGTATTACCAAGTGTATGACTAAGACGCCAACGAAAATGAAGACTAGATTCGAAGCAGTTGATCAAATGTATAGCTCTATATATGATCAATGTTTGTAGTAGTGTAAATCTAGGTATGAAAATTTTGCTGGCATATTGAGTGCAGCACGTTCACAGCATCATCTTTCAGGATTTGAAAGAGCTCAACTGGAATTCCATCACCTCCACTAGCTTTGTTTGTAGTGATGCTTTCTAAGGCCCACTTGACTTCACATTCCAGGATGTCTGGCTGTAGGTCAGTGATCACACCATCGTGATTATCTGGGTCGTGAAGCGTTTTTTTGTACAGTTCTTCTATGTATTCTTGGCACCTCTTCTTAATATCTTCTGCTTCAGTTAGGTCCATACCATTTCTGTCCTTTATCGAGCCCATATTTGCATGAAATGTTCCCTTGGTATCTCTAATTTTCTTGAAGAGATCTCTAGTCTTTCCCATTCTGATGTTTTCCTCTATTTCTTTGCATTGATCACTGAGGAACGCTTTCTTATCTCTCCTTGCTATTCTTTGGAACTCTGCACTCAGATGTTTATATCTTTCCTTTTCTCCCTTGCTTTTTGCTTCTCTTCTTTTCACAGCTATTTGTAAGGCCTCCTCAGACAGCCATTTTGATTTTTTGCATTTCTTTTCCATGGGGATGTTCTTGATTCCTGTCTCCTGTACAATATCACAAACCTCCATCCACAGTTTAACAGGTAGTCTATCAGATCTAGTCCCTTAAATCTATTTCTCACTTTCACTGTATAATCATAAAGGATTTGATTTAGGTCATACCTGAATCGTCTACTGGTTTTCCTCACTTTCTTCAATTTAAGTCTGAATTTGGCAATAAGGAGTTCATGATCTGAACCATAGTCAGCTTCTGGTCTTGTTTTTGTTGACTGTATAGCGCTTCTCCATCTTCGGCTGCAAAGAATATAATCAGTCTGATTTCGGTGTTGACCATCTGGTGAATGTCCATGTGTAGAGTCTTCTCTTGTGTTGTTGGAAGAGGGTATGACCAGTGTGTTCTCTTGGCAAAACTCTATTAGCCTTTACTCTGCTTCATTCTGTATTCCAAGGCCAAATTTGCCTGTTACTCCAGGTGTTTCTTGACTTCCTACTTTTTCATTCCAGTTCCCTATAATGAAAAGGACATCTTTTGGGGATATTAGTTCTTAAAGGTCTTGTAGGTCTTATAGAACCGTTCAACTTCAGCTTCTTCAGCGTTACTGGTTGGGGCATAGGCTTGGATCACTGTGATACTGAATGGTTTGCCTTGGAAATGAACAGAGATCATTCTGTCGTTTTTGAGATTGCATCCAAGTACTGCATTTCAGACTCTTGTTGACCATGATGGCTACTCCATTTCTTCTAAGGGATTTCTGCCCACAGTAGTAGATATAATGGTCATCTGAGTTAAATTCACCCATTCCAGTCCATTTTAGTTCGCTGATTCCTAGAATGTCAACGTTCACTCTTGCTATCTCCTGTTTGACCACTTCCAATTTGCCTTGATTCATGGACCTGACATTCCAGGTTCCTATGCAATATTGCTCTTTACAGCATTGGACCTTGCTTCTATCAACAGTCACATCCACAATTGGGTATTGCTTTTCTTTGGCTCCATCCCTTCATTCTTTCTGGAGTTATTTCTCCACTGATCTCCAGTAGCATATTGGGCAACTACTGACCCGGGGAATTCCCCTTTCAGTATCCTATCATTTTGCCTTTTCATACTGTTCATGGAGTTCTCAAGGCAAGAATACTGAAGTGGTTTCCCATTCCCTCCTCCAGTGGACCACATTCTGTCAGACCTCTCCACCATGACCCATCTGTCTTGGGGGGTCCCACAGAGCATGGCTTAGTTTCATTAAGTTAGACAAGGCTGTGGTCCGTGTGATCAGATTGGCTAGTTTTCTGTGATTATGGTTTCAGTGTGTCTGCCCTCTGATGCCCTCTCCCAACACCTACCATCTTACTTACATTTCTCTTACCTTGGAAGTGGGGTATGTCTTCACGGCTGCTCCAGCAAACCGCAGCCACTGCTCCTTACCTGCACGAGGTCACCTCTCCTGACCTTGAACGTGGAGTAGCTCCTCTCAGACCTCCTGTGCCCACGCAGCCACCACTCCTTGGACTTGGGCATACTCCTCTCGGTAGCCACCCCTGACCTTGGGTGTGGGGTAGCTCCTCTCAGCCGCGCGTTCTTCTGCGTGGTCCGTTGCAGCTGTCATGCTTCTGCAACTGGAAAACGTCAGTTTTCATTGCAATGGCAAAGAATGCTCAAACTACCGCACAACTGCACTCATCTCACATGCTAGTAAAGTAATCCTCAAAATTCTCCAAGCCAGGCTTCAGCATTACATGAACCGTGAATGTCCAGATGTTCAAGCTGGTTTTAGAAAAGGCAGAGGAACCTGAGATCAAAATGCCAACATCTGCTGGATCATAGAAAAAGCAAGAGAGTTCCAGGAAATCATCTATTTCTGCTTTACTGACTATGCCAAAGCCTTTGACTGTGTGGATCACAAAAAACTGTGGAAAATTCTGAAAGAGATGGGAATACCAGACCACCTGACCTGCCTCTTGAGAAATTTGTATGCAGGTCAGGAAGCAATAGTTAGAACTGGACATGGAACAACAGACTGGTTCCAAATAGGAAAAGGAGTACATCAAGGCTGTATATTGTCACCCTGCTTATTTAACTTATATGCAGAGTACATCATGAGAAACGCTGGGCTGGAAGAAGCACAAGCTGGAATCAAGATTGCCAGGAGAAATATCAATAACCTCAGATATGCAGATGACACCACCCTTATGGCAGAAAGTGAAGAGGAACTAAAAAACCTCTTGATGAAAGTGAAAGTGGAGAGTGAAAAAGTTGGCTTAAGGCTCAACATTCAGAAAACTAAGATCATGGCATTGGGTCCCATCACTTCATGGGAAATAGATGGGGAAACAGTGGAAACAGTGTCAGACTTTATTTTTTGGGGCTCGAAAATCACTGCAGATGGTGATTGCAGCCATGAAATTAAAAGATGCTTACTCCTTGGAAGGAAAGTTATGACCAACCTAGATAGCATATTAAAAAGCAGAGATATTACTTTGCCAACAAAGGTCCATTTAGTCAAAGCTATGGTTTTTCCAGTCATGTATGGATGTGAGAGTTGGACTGTGAAGAAAGCTGAGTGCTGAAGAATTGATGCTTTTGAACTGTGGTGCTGGAGAAGACTCTTGAGAGTCCCTTGGACTGCAAGGAGATCCAACCAGTCCATTCTGAAGGAGATCAGTCCTGAGTGTTCATTGGAAGGGCTTATGCTGAAACTGAAACTGCAATACTTTTGCCACCTCATGCGAAGAGTTGACTCAATGGAAAAGACCCTGATGCTGGGAGGGATTGGGGGCAGAAGGAGAAGGGGACGATGGAGGATGATATAGCTGGATGGTATCACCGACTCGATGCACCGAAACTCGATGAATTTGGCTGAACTCCGGGAATTGGTGATGGACAGGGAGGCCTGTTGTGCTGCAATTCATGGGATTACAAAGATTTGGACATGACTGAGTGACTGAACTGAACTGTACTGAGGTATGAAAAGATGTAACAAGACGGAATACTCTCCTGGACCATAACTAGAACACAGGTGTCTGGAGATATTTGACTATTAAGACCTAGTCCAGTAATAGCACATTGAGTTTCTTGGGAAAAAAAAAAAAAAAACCTTCTTCAAAACTGGGAACAAGCCTTCCCAGCAATGCAGGACAAAATGGTCATGAAATGCCCCCCAGAGTATGGTCAGATTTATGACCACAAGGGGGCCGTGTGAACTACAAATTAGCACTTACCAAGAGCATTGCCAAGGACTGAACAACAAAGGCCTTTGCCATATGCCTTTATAGCTATTGACCTTCAACAATCCCTGAGAGAGTTCAGGGTGGAGTGAGGCACTCTGTGCTCCAGGGAATCTGATGGGACAGGTCTGTTGATAGTTGGATGTTTTTAGGAAGAGATTTTATGCTCTCAGTCCTTGCATCTCCTCATATCTACAGTTCAGTTCAGTTCAGTTCAGTTCAGTCGCTCAGTCATGTCTGACTCTTCGCAACCCCATGAACTGCAGCATGCCAGGCCTCCCTATCCATCACCGACTCCCAGAGTTCACTGAGACTCACATCCATCGAGTCAGTGATGCCATCCAGCCATCTCATCCTCTGTCGTCCCCTTCTCCTCCTGCCCCCAATCCCTCCCAGCATCAGAGTCTTTTCCAATGAGTCAACTCTTCCCATGAGGTGGCCAAAGTACTGGAGTTTCAGCTTTAGCATCATTCCTTCCAAAGAAATCCCAAGGCTCATCTCCTTTAGAATGGACTGGTTGGATCTCCTTGCAGTCCAAGGGACTCTCAAGAGTCTTCTCCAACACCACAGTTCAAAAGCATCAATTCTTCAGTGTTCAGCCTTCTTCATAGTCCAATTCTCACATCCATACATGACCACAGGAAAAACCATAGCCTTGACTAGACGGACCGTTGTTGGCAAATTGATGTCTCTGCTTTTCAATATGCTATCTAGGTTGGCCATAACTTTCCTTCCAAGGAGTAAGCGTCTTTTAATTTCATGGCTGCAGTCACCATCTGCAGTGATTTTCGAGCCCCAAAAAATAAAGTCTGACACTGTTTCCACTGTTTCCCCATCTATTTCCCATGAAGTGATGGGACCCAATGCCATGCTCTTCGTTTTCTGAATGTTGAGCCTTAAGCCAACTTTTTCCCTCTCCACTTTCACTTTCATCAAGAGGCTTTTTAGTTCCTCCTCACTTTCTGCCATAAGGGTGGTGTCATCTGCATATCTGAGGTTATTGATATTTCTCCTGGCAATCTTGATTCCAGCTTGTGCTTCTTCCAGCCCAGCGTTTCTCATGATGTACTCTGCATATAAGTTAAATAAGCAGGGTGACAATATACAGCCTTGACGTACTCCTTTTCCTATTTGGAACCAGTCTGTTGTTCCATGTCTAGTTCTAACTGTTGCTTCCTGACCTGCATACAAATTTCTCAAGAGGCAGGTCAGGTGGTCTGGTAGTCCCATCTCTTTCAGAATTTTCCACAGTTTATTGTGATCCACACAGTCAGAGGTTTTGGCATAGTCAATAAAGCAGAAATAGATGTTTTTCTGGAACTCTCTTGCTTTTTCGATGATCCAGCAGATGTTGGCAATTTGATCTCTGGTTCCTCTGCCTTTTCTAAAACCAGCTTGAACATCAAGAAATTCACGGTTCACGGTATTGCTGAAGCCTGGCTTGGAGAATTTTGAGCATTACTTTACTAGTGTGTGAGATGAGTGCAATTGGGCGGTAGTTTGAGCATTCTTTGGCATTGCCTTTCTTTGGGATTGGAATGAAAACTGACTTTCCAGTCCTGTGGGCACTGCGGAGTTTTCCAAATTTGCTGGCATATTGAGTGCAGCACTTTCACAGCATCATCTTTCAGGATTTGAAAGAGCTCAACTGGAATTCCATCACCTCCACTAGCTTTGTTTGTAGTGATGCTTTCTAAGGCCTGCTTGACTTCACATTCTAGGATGCCTGGCTCTAGATGAATGATCACACCTTTGTGATTATCTGGGTCATGAAGATCATTTTTGTACAGTTCTTCTGTGTATTCTTGGCACCTCTTCTTAATATCTTCTGCTTCTGTTAGGCCCATACCATTTCTGTCCTTTATCAAGCCCATCTTTGCATGAAATGTCCCCTTGGTATCTCTAATTTTCTTGAAGAGATCTCTAGTCTTTTCCATTCTGTTGTTTTTCCTCTATTTCTTTGCATTGATTGCTGAGGAAGGCTTTCTTATCTCTTCTTGCTATTCTTTGTAACTCTGCAATCAGATGCTTATATCTTTCCTTTTCTCCTTTGCTTTTCGCTTCTCTTTTTTTCACAGCTATTTGTAAGGCCTCCCCAGATAGCCATTTTGCTTTTTTTTGCATTCCTACAGAAGCACTCAATATCTACAGAAGCACTAAATCCCTTCATGGTGACATCAGATCCTCATGACTAACAAAAAACCTTTTGTAAAATGAGTGCTTCGTGGTATTGAACTCCCCCTTCACCAAAACATTATATATTGTCTTTCCCCCACTGCTGCTTTGGAGCAGTCTCTCAGAGCTCTCTGAGATGCTGCCTCTTGGGCTGCAGCCCTAATTTTGCCCCAAATAAAACTTAACTCACAACTCTCAAGTTGTACATGTTTTTTTAGTCAGCACAGGTCTTTTACCTCCTTGGTTACATTTACTCTTAGATATTTTACTCATTTTCCTGCACTGGTAAATTTCCCTTTCTCATAGTTCACTGTTAGTATGTAGAAACACACCAGATTGCTGCCTATTGACTTTGTATCCTAATGTATTGATGAAGTCAGGTAGATTTTTGGGTGGTGTCTTTAGACTCTTCTATACATAGTATTCTGTGGTCTCTGGCTCTAGACTGTGGAGTTTTGGAGTTGGTGCTGGCCTGTTCATAGGCCATAGATGGGGAAACAGTGGAAACAGTGTCAGACTTTATTTTGGGGGGCTCCAAAATAACTGCAGATGGTGACTGCAGCCATGAAATTAAAAGACGCTTACTCCTTGGAAGGAAAGTTATGGTCAACCTAGATAGCATCTTCAAAAGCAGAGATATTACTTTGCCAACAAAGGTCTGTCTAGTCAAGGCTATGGTTTTTCCAGTCGTCATGTATGGATGTGAGAGTTGGACTGTGAAGAAAGCTGACCACTGAAGAATTGATGCTTTTGAACTGGGGTGCTGGAGAAGACTCTTAAGAGTCCCTTGGACTGCAAAGAGATCCAACCAGTCCATCCTAAAGGAGATCAGTCCTTCCTTCATTGGAAGGACTGATGCTGAGCCTGAAACTCCAATACTTTGGCCACCTCATGCAAGACACATTGGAAAAGACTCTGATGCTGGGAGGGATTGGGGGCAGAAGGAGAAGGGGACGACAGAGGATGAGATGGCTGGATGGCATCACCGACTCAATGGACATGAGTTTGAGTGAACTCCGGGAGTTGGTGATGGATAGGGAGGCCTGGCGTGCTGTGATTCATGAGGTCACAAAGAGTCAGACACGACTGAGTGACTGAACTGAACTGCTCATAAGCAGGGGTGTGTGTGTGTTCAGTCCTTGTTGCAACCCCATGGCTCCTCGCTCCATGGAATGCTCCAGGTAACAATGTTCCTAGGCAGGGCAGGATATCAAAGGCTGGCTGCAGGGCCCTGAAGGTGTGTGGGAGGTTCCAAGGCTCCCTGGTGTAGGGAGCCTAGTCCTGGTGTGGCTAGAGGTTCAAGGGTCTTAAGGCAGGCCGCCTGTTGGGGGGTAAGGCTGTGTCACCACCTGGCAGCTGCTTGTCCTGAGTTGTCTGAGTACTGGTGCCAACAGGCTGGTAGGTCCCAGTGCAAATAGGTTAGAACGGTTCCAGAATGATATTTGCCAGTACCAGTGTCTTTATGGTAGAACAAGCTCCCAAAATTGGCTGCCAGAGTGTCTGTGACCCTTGGGTGAGCTCCAGTTACCTCCTGCCTCACTGGGAGGCTTTTCCAAGGTCAACAGGTAGATCTGACCCAAGCTCATCCCAAATTATTCCTTCTTTCCTGGGTCCCGGAACATGTGAGCTTTTCTGTGCACCCTTTAAGGGAGGAGTCTCTATTTCCCCTAGGCCTCTGGCTCTCCTGAAACTAAGCCCTCTGGTCTTCAAAGCCAAATGTTTTAGAGGCTTGTCTTCCTGGCTCAGAACCCCCAGGCTAGGGAGCCTGATGTAGAGCTTGGACGCCTTCCTTCTTTGGGAGAACCTCTGCAGTTGTAATTATTCTCCCCTTTGTGGGTTTCCTGCTCAGGGAGTTATTGGTCTTAACTATACCATATATCTGGCCCTCCTACCCAACTCTTTGTGGTTCCTTCTTTGTAAATTTCATTGTAGAACTTTCTGTTAGTCTGCAGGTCTTACTCTTCAATGGTTGCTCTGTAAGTAGTATAAATTTCATGGAAGGAGGTGAGCTAAGGGTCTTCCTACTCCACCATCTTGGCCACTCCCTCATTAGACTTTTTACTACATGGCTAAGAAATCCCCAAAATGAATGTTTCCTTCAGCCTTCATAAATACTAGGCCATTTTACCTTTTGCTTGCAACAAAAGCAAAATGTACCATGTAGGACTACATCAAAAATAAAAGCCACTGCCCAACAAAAGAAATAATGAACAAAATGAAAAGACAAGCTACAGAATGGGAAAAAATATTTGCAAACCATCTATCTGATAAAGGGTTAATATCCAAAATATATAAGGAACTCATAAAACTTAACAGAAAAAACAAATTATCAGATTTAAAATGGGCAAAGAATCTGATTAGCCATTTTTCCAAAGAATATATACAAATGGCCAACCGATACATGAAAAGGTGCTCAACATCACTAATAATCAGGGAAATGCAAGTCAAAACCATGATAAGATATCCTCTCAAATCTGTTAGAAAGTCTGTCTACTATAAAAAGACAAGTCATAACAAATGCTAGCAGAGATGTGGAGAAAATGGAATCTTTGTACACTGATGATGGAAATGTAAATTAGTACAACCCCTTTGGAAAATAGTGTTGAGGTTTCTCAAAAAATTAATACTAGAACTACCATATAATCCATCCATCCCACTTTTCTGTATATATCTGAAGGAAATGAAATTACTATCTTGAAGAGATGGCTGTACCTCCATATTCACTGCAACAATATTCACAATGACCAAGACATGGAGATAATTTAAGTGTCCATTGACAGGTGAATGGTAAAGAAACTGTAGTGTGTGTGTATGTGTGTGAGTGTACTCGTGTGCATATACACACAAGGTGGAATATTATTAAGCAATAAAAACAAGGAAATCCTGCCATTTGTGATAATATGAATGAACTTGGAGGACATTATGCTTAATGAAGTCACACGGAGAGAGACAAATATTCTATTATCTCATTTATACATGGAATCTGAAAGAAAAGAAAAACCCAAACTCATAGAAACAGAGGGTAGATTAGTGGTTTTTGCAGAAGCCAGGAGGAAGAAATGAGTAAAGGTGGTCAAAGGGTACAGACTTCCAGTTATAAGATGAACGATTTCTTGCCTATCTAATGTGTAGCATGATGACTATAGTTAACAATACTGCATAGAATACTTGAAACTTGCTAAAGATTAAATCTGGAAAGTCCTCACCACACAAAAAAGGTAGCTATGTGAGGTGATAGCTGTGTTAACTAGCCTTATTTTGTGGTAATCATTTCACAATATATGCATATATTAAACCATCACATTGTACACCTTAAACTTACAAAGTGTTATATATCAATAACATAGCAATATAGTTGGGAAAAAATAAAGGCTGAATATTAAAAAAAAAAAAAAAAAAAACAAAGACTGGGTCTGGAACTGACACAGTATCCCTTACATAGCATCCTATTGGTTCATGCCAGCCAGAAGCTCATGCAGCAGGGACTGTACAAGGGCACAAATACCAGTTGATGCGGTTCATTGAGAGCAATCATCAGAATCAGAAAAGCAAAGGAGGAAAGGAAAGATATACCCATCTGAGTGCAGAGTTCCAAAGAATACCAAGGAGAGATAAGAAAGCCTTCCTAAGTGATCAATGCAAAGAAACAGAGGAAAACAATAGAATGGGAAAGACCAGAGATCTCTTCAAGAAAATTAGCAATACCAATTGAACATTTCATGCACAGGTGAGCACAACGAAGGACAGAAACGGTATGGACCTAACTTAAGCAGGGGATATTAAGAAGAGGTGGTGAGAATACACAGAAGAACTATACAAAAGAAAATAAGATGGCTGAGTAGAAGGATGAGCACTCATCTTCTCGTGAGAACTCCAAAACTGCAACTCACTGCTGAACAACCATAGATAGGAGAATGTTGGGTCACAACAAAAAACGATACCTCACATCCAAGGGTGAAAGAAAAGCCCAAGAAGACGGGAGGGGTGAAATCTCACATAGAATCGCACTCAGTCAACCAGCAGTTATATTTTCCAAAGAATAAACATAACCATAATTCGCAGCTACCGAGTTAGCAGGGTCTATACACTTTCTGGCCAAAGAAACCTCTAAAACAAATTCCTGAAAACTCATTCTCACCCATCTTTCAGGACTCCATATGAGAGTCCACGTGTGCTTCAAAAATCAATTTTAAAGTCTGATATTCAAAGAGGAATTGACAAGAAACCAGTGAAGGGGTGATAAGAAAGATATTTTGAAATAATCTTCTGGAAGTTCATTCAAATGTTAAACCTATCTGATAAAAGATAAGAAGCATAAGACCCAGTGTGAATCAACTTGGTTAAACTTAAAACACAACTTCACCATATTATATGATGCAAACATTGAGAGCTGGTCAGAGATCAGCACTGGCAGGTGGGATCTGGCAGATTTCACAGGTCAAGTCAGGTAAGATATGAGGTACTGAGAGGCTAGCTAACTGGGCAGCAGTGAACTCATTGCATTACACCTGTGGTGATTTTTTTCTCTTCTTTAAATGTACTAACTTCTGACCTGACTCAGAACGCTTTCTGCTATGATCTGAATGTTTGCGTCCCCTCAAAATCCATATGTTGAAATCCTAATATCCAATATGATGGACGATGGGACCTTTAGGAGATGATCAGGTCATAAGGGTGGATCTCTCATGAATGGTATTAGTGCCCTTATAAGAAGAAAGCCCCCGGGAGCCCTAGTCCATTCCATCCTGTGGAGATACAAGGAGAAGTCTGTGACATGGAAGAGGGCACTTACATAATCAAGCTGGCACTCCAATTTTGGACTTCAGCATCCAGAATTGTAAGGAAGAGATTTTTTTTTGTTGTTTATAAATTACCCGGTCTGTGGTATTTTGTTATAGTGGCCCAAATGGACAAAGAAACTTTTTAAAGTGGTTCATCCATCTGGAATACTATCCCTTTGCCCCATTCAGTAACTCAGCTTAAGGCCATTGACTCTGGAAACAAATTTGACAAACTCCTAGTAATCACAGTGACATACCACTTTATTTTACACTCACTAATTTGGCCAAAATGTAAAGTTATGGAAAATTCAAATGATAGCAAGAATTTGCACAAATGGCAACTCTCACATACTCTGGTGGGACTATAAGTTGATCCAAATATATTGGGGAAGAATATTAGATTATCATGCAAAAGTTGAACATCTGCATCCCCTATAATGCAGCCACTCTCTTCCAGGTATGTTCTCAAGACAAACTCCCAAACCTAGGCATCAAGAGGCAGGTACATGGATTTACAGCAGCACTGGATATAATAGTGGAAAGCTAGAAACAAGTAAAGTGTCCATTACCAGGAGAAGGGAATGAGACCATTCTGGTATAGTCATATAATAGAGTCCTATACATTAGAGAGGAAAAGAACTGAAAGTACGCACAGGAACGTGGATGGAAGTCACAAGCAATTATGGGTTGAGTAAAGCAAACTACAGAAGAAATGTAAAATATTTTCCCATTTTTATAAACTTAAAAATTAAGCAAAACTAATGATACGTACTTCTGGGATAAAGCATCATTGAAAACCAAAGTAATGTTCTAAAAGTCAGGATCAGGAATTCCTTGGAAGTCCAGTGGTTAGGATTTTGTGCTTTCACTGTGGAGGGTGCAGTTTCAATCCCTGGTCAGGCAGTGCAGCCAAACGAAAGAAAGAAAAAAGTCAGTATCTAAGGGCAGTGAGGCAGGACTATAAGGATACACTGGGAAATTTAATGGCACTGATGGTGTTCTCAGGTTAATAGGTTTGTGAGGATTCATGTTATTTCTTGGCTGAGTGCAGAAGAATCGATGCATTTGAATTGTGGTGCTGGAGAAGACTCTTGAGAGTCCCTTGGATGGCAAGGAGATCAAACCAGTCAATCCTAAAGGAAATCAACCCTGAATATTCATTGGAAGGACTCATGCTGAAGCTCCAATACTTTGGCTACCTGATATGAAGAGCCGACTCATAATAAAGACCTGAAGCTGGGAAAGACTGAGGGCATGAGGTGAAGAGGGGCAACAGAGGATGAGATGGATGGATGGCATCACTGACTCAGTGGCCATGAGTTTGAGCAAAATCTAAGAGTTAGTGAAGGCCATGGAAGCCTGGCGTGCTGCAGTCCTTGGGGTCACAGAGTATCAGATGTGACTTAATGCCTGAACCACAACATACAGCCAGATAGATACAACCTAGATTATTTCCATGCAATGTCCTAATGATATGTTATATTTTATATTTCCCATTTACATTTCCAGTTTATTTTCAAAACCTCCTGCCACTTCCTGGCTTTGGGAAAGTGGGCACACTACTTAGCCATTCCCAGCCTCAATAGACCATCTGTAAGATGAAGATAATAATACAATGGGCACCAGGAGAACTGCTGTAGGAATTCCTTGCCTGGTACCTGGCAGTGCTAATAAATGCTAGATCCTCTGAGGGATGCTGCATTCAGAGGACCAAATCCTCCAGTCTAAACTGGTTGTAATGATTCAGCAAAAGGAGTCAGTCTTACTTGGTTTAAAACTCATGTTTTCTCTAGGTGTCCTTCCCACTTCTCCCTCACCCCTGGAGGGAAACAGATCTCTGGCCATTAGAACTCTTTTCAAATGGAACTTGGGGCTTAAATCCCAAAGCATTTGTGTCCCTTGCCCACAGGAGGGCAGAACAGGCTAAGAATGGTGACGTGGATACTAATCTCTCAGGATCTCCTTTGCTGGATGCTCAAGACCTAGAAAGTAATCAACTGCCAGTTCATTAATGTTGGACACTGAATAAAATGAGACTGGACAGGCAGCTGAGATCAAAATGGCTTCTTGCCATTTATGTGGCAATAACTTGAGCACAACAGGCATATGAGATTTAAACACCAACGATTTAAAGGTCAACAAGACAAAATTTTTTGTCCTACAGATGCTTTCTTTTATGAAATCTCACCTGAGTTCCCATGGATACTGACGTGTGTGTTCGTGAAGGCATTTGAGGGCACATGTGCACACATGCTGTGAGCATGTGCAGGTGAGAAGATAAATGCACCGCACTGGCAGGGAAGTCTTGTGGGTAAGCACAGAGGAATTGGGAGGGGAAGTTGAGAACATCCTTCTCACTGGAAGTCCTCAAGCCTGCAATGATGGTGCACTGCCAAATGTGGGAAGGGGGCGATTTGAAATTTTGGTCAACGTTGGCCTTGGCCTCATCACACCTTAGCAGCAGGCCCTGTGCCACAGAGGTGTGGCTGGGGGCTGCTGTCCTATGAACTAGCATGTTGGGCTTCCCTTTGCCCCACTTTCCTTTATTAATGGCCCAGGAACATCCTGTGGTATTATCCTATTGTTTACACATACCACACCAGTTCATATTAACTACAACTCTTGTGGCTGAAATGACATAAGCCCCAATTCCAATCAGCAAGAGAAGGAATACAGTTCATGTTTAAACATGTAGTTAGGGGCAGGAATTCTCGATTCTCCCTGCAGTTGAAAACTTCACTGTTGACCTCTATATCCACAGCTCCACATCCTGGGATTTATTGGGAAAAAGAAATCCACATATAAGTAGGCACATGCAGTTCAAGCCTGTGTTGTTCAAAGCTCAAGTATATATGGATGTATATAATCAACCCACCCAAAAGGCAGCAACGCAGATGACCTCAGGAACAACCAGAATTGTGACTCTCCTTGGAAAGCTCTCTCTGTCTCACATCTCTGTTTCTCTTTATGTCAGTTTGATTCTTTCTAGTTAGCTTAGTCCTACCAACAGTTCCACGGCACAGGCAACTCTGAATTCATATCCTTGAATTTACCATATCATGAATTCAGGCAATCTTGGTTCCAGCTTGTGCTTCATCCAGTCCAGCATTTCTCATGAGGTATTCTGAATATAAGTTAAATAAGCAGCATGACAATATAGAGCCCAGACATACTCCTTTCCTGATTTGGATACAGTCTATCATTTCATGTCCAGTTCTAACTGTTGCTTCTTGACCTGCACACAGATTTCTCAGGAGACAGGTCAAGTGGTCTGGTATTCCCATCTCTTTAAGAATTTTCCACAGTGTGTTGTGATCCACACAGTCAAAGGCTTGGCCTAGTCAACAAAGGAAAAGTAGATGTTTTTCTGGAACTCTCTCACTTTTTCATGATCCAACAGACATTGGCAATTTGATCTCTGATTCCTCTGCCTTTTCTAAATCCAGCTTAAACATCTGGAAGTTCACAGTTCATGTATTGTTGAACCATGGCATGGAAAATTTTGAGCATTACTTTGCTAGCATATGAGATGACTGCAATTGTGCAGCAGTTTCAGCATTCTTTGGCATCGACTTTCTTTTAGATTGCAATGAAAACTGACGTTTTCCAGTCCTGTGGCCTCTGTTGAGTTTTCCAAATTCTCCCTGCAGTTGAAAACTTCACTGTTGACCCACCACATCCGCAGCTCCACATCATGGGGAAAAAAATATTGGGGGAAAAAATCCACCTATAAGTAGGCACATGCAGTTCAAGCCTGTGTTGTTCAGGCTCAAGAATATACAGATGCGTATAATCAACCCACCAAATGGCAGCGATGCAGATGGCCTTGGGAACAATCAGAGTTATGACTCTCCTTGGAAAACTCTCTCTGTTTTGCATCTCTGTTTCTCTTTATGTCAGTTTTATTCTTTCTAGTTAGCTTAGTCCTACCAACAGTCCCATGGCACAGGCAACTCTGAATTCATAACCTTGAACTTACCATATGGTGAATTCAGGTTTCCCATATCAGGTTTACCACCAGTGGTGCTAAAGGAACTTCTTAGCCCAAATTGTTTGAAAAAACTTGAAGACCTCTGGTTCACCTGTCCTGAGTCACATGGCCAACTGTAAACCAACCACTATGGCCAAAGATAGGAAATGATTACTGGTCTAGCCTGAGCCACATGCCCGTCCTTGTTGCCAGTTAGGAGGGATTCTATCACTGCTACCCCTTTCCAGAACCAGGCTGGGGTGGGGAGAAGTGGTTTTCCAAAATAATCAATTTCCCACTCCAAGCAGATAAAACAACTCATCATGCTTGTGAGAAAATAAGAGGAAGTGCAAAGTTCTATGTATATCCATAAGATGGACTCTATCAATTATTTCATTTACATCTTCTATCTCCTTAATAATTTTGTGTCCATTTGATTTGTCTTTTACTGAGAGTAGTATATGATAGTCTCCTTTATTACTGTGCCTCTCTCTGTGTTTCCTTGTATCTCCTCTACATTTTGTTCCATTGGTAGATGCTAGATTTGATTGGCAGCCATTCATTTCCTTTCTTGGGTTCTTCTGCTGCCCTTTTTGGCCCCCCTCCTCAAATTTCATCCAGTCCTTGCTTTCTGCTTTTATGGTATTATCTGCTGGCTTACTTTCCTCAATCTCTAAAGATGAATGCACTACATTCAATAGCAAGCTAACATTTCTTGACCACTTAAGTGCTAGGTACTGTGCTAAGTGCATTATCTAATATAATCATCACTGGGACCCTCATTCAGAAGCTTCAATTACCATTCTTCTTTTACAAGTGAAGAACCTAAAGCACAGAAACACTAACTTGCCCAAGGGTCACTAAGTTAGCCAATGGTAGAGCCAGGATTTTAACCCAGTCTGGCCCCAGAACTTTACTCTGTAATGTATCTCAGTTCACAGATAAGACTCAGAGCACACACCAGACCGTCTGCAAGCATTTACCTCAGGAGACCAGAATGGGATGGAGGGGGGAAGTGGTCAGTGGGGTTCGTCATTTTTTCCACTGCAAATGTTTATGTTTGACTTTCTTACAAGGAAATCATTCAGGTACTAGTTGTGTGATTTTTTCCCCAGTTTTTAAATTATGGTAAAATATACATAACCTAAAATTTACCATTTTAACCCTTTTGAGTGTATAATTCAGTAGTATTAAATACATTCACACTGGCATTAAATACACTAAAAACCATCACCACCATCCATCTCCAGAATTTTTCTAGCATCCCAAACTGTAACTTGGTATCTACCAAACAATAACTTTGCATTCTCCCTTCTGCCCAGTCCCTGGTAACCATCATTCTACTTTCTATCTTTATCAATTTGACTATTTTAGGGTAGCTCATGTAGGTGTGCTGCTGCTGCTAAGTTGCTTCAGTCGTATCCAACTCTGTGCGACCCCATAGATGGCAGCCCACCAGGCTCCCCTGTCCCTGGGATTCTCCAGGCAAGAACACTGGAGTGGGTTGCCATTTCCTTCTCCAATGCATGAAAGTGAAAGTGAAGTTGCTCAGTCGTGTCTGACTCTTTTGTGACCCCATGGACTGCAGCCTACCAGGCTCCTCCGTCCACGGGATTTTCCAGGCAAGAGTACTAGAGTGGGGTGCCATCGCCTTCTAATCATACATTATTTGGTCTTTTGTGACTGGCTTCTTTCCTAGTGTAATTATATTCAAGGTCCATTCATGCTCTAGCATGTCTCAGAATTTAAATCCTTTAAAGGGTGAATAATATTTCACTGTATGCACATACTAGAGTTTGTTTATCTGTACATCTGTTGATGGGCGTGTGAGTTGTTTCCACCTTTTGGTTCTTGTGAATGATGCTGCTATGAATAGGAGTGTACATATAGTTGTGTAACTTTCTAACACTCAGAAAAACTATACTCACGGAATTATCCCACTTATGTTCATTATGTGGCTGTGTCTATCATGTACTTGGTAGTTACGTAAATATGTAGAAAAATATTTGAGTGATGCCCATGAACCATTTGTGTCATCACCTCTAGAATGGGAAAAGAATGGGGTCATCAAGGAAAAGGCTGTGACCTTTTTTTCAGGAGCTAGCATGTTACTTTGCACAGGACAAGTGCTCAATAAGCAGATATTGGATCATGATAAGGAATTTTCCTTTTTTTTTTTTTTTTTGAGGTTTTCCAAGTCTCAAACCAAAAGACTATAAAGAGCCATAGCAGAACTAAGGTGTAATGTGTCAAAAGAACAAATATTTTGGAATCATTCTGATCATAAAAGTGAATTTCACTTGATAGTTCTATCAACTGTTAAGTCTGAAATGAGCCATATATTCGTAGGTCTAGACTTGAGCCAACACCAGCAAATGCAGTTTAAGGATAGCTTTTCAAAACCATAGTGTTGTGAGGACATAGGGAAAGAAGTGAATCTAGGTTCTGGAGTGGAAGCCCTCTTAAGATACCATCAGATGCAGTAGCAGACACGGCCCTCAAGAGAAATGTAAAAATGTACCTGGCTGAAAATATACACTATTCGTTTTCTAGATATTTCTGTTTTCTAGACCACTGTCTGTTTAGAGAATCCTCAAGCTATTCCTGCTTCTTAACAAAGTCTTCACAAGGAGTAGAAAGTCATCTATTCACGGCAAGAAGTTGCTGTTACCAAGGGAGTAGAGTGTCCGAAGTGTGCAAACCTCATGATCTGGTAGAGAATGTATACCCCTCCAGAGGCTTTCATTTTTGGGTGGAAAAACAAACCCAGTGTCACCTCCACATTGGGGCCACACAGACCTCACCAGCATTACAAAACCAACGTGCCAAGGGTGCAGAATGTGAAGCCAGAGGCACTCCCAGGCCAGGATCGAGCTCCAGGAGGGAAAAAAAAACAAAACTGAGCATACAGCGCGAAGCCCTAGGCTGCCTCTGGCCTCACCACGCACCCTAGGCCCTTTCGGTCAGAGTCCAGTCCCAGGGAGGTCTGGGACGGGCCGGGCTTCCACCTGAGCCTGCGGATTCACAGCCTACTCTTCCAGGTGCCTTCACTGGGAGTCTGCCACCAGCTGACTGGGCCCCTTTGGTGCAGAGGCCCTTCCCCCACTGGCCAAGACTGTAACTTTTTATTCTGTATAGTTCTTTAAGATTTTTTCATATGGACCATTTTTTAAAGTTTTCATTGAATTTATTACATACATACTGCTTCTGTTTTATGTTGTGTGGTTTTTTTTTTTTTTTTGGCCCCACAGCATATAGGATCTTAGTTCCCCAGCCAGGGATCCAACCCACACCCCTCCATTGGCAGGAGAAGTCTTAACCACTGGACCAGCAGAGAAGTTCCTATTCTGCATATTTCTATATTTTTGATTTTTCATAATGAGAATAGATTCAAATATTCCTCACAGAATTTTAAAATGCAATGAAAAATTAAGGTATCTTAGCAGGCTATGGGTAACAAATATTTAAAGCAATTTTCAAGGGGTCCATAGAACTGAAGGGATAAAGAAAAGGTGAAATACTTCTGTGTGATTTGAAACTTTTATAAGGTGCATATGCTATGTTTTTAATTAGAAAAAAAAATCTAGTTGGAAAAATGAAATGAAGGCCTGCGGTGGAACTGCAGTGGTAACTGAGGCCCAGAGGAGGGCAGTAGAAAGCCATGAGGTGGAAACCCAGGAAAGGTTCTTCTTCCTCCCTCTCACCTGGAAAAGGATTCTAATTTAGCCAAGAGGGAGCTAGGACAAGTTTGGGTACTATCCAGTGGGGACCGTGCTGGCCAGACTCTGGGAGGAAGACAATTGGATAAAAGGGGGGAAATCAGAAAAGTTTAGAGAGATCTAAGGGGAGAGAAAGCAGGAAAAGGCATTCCTCACAGAGGATCATCAAACACAAGCCCAGGAGCAGAGTCCTGGGGCAGAAGGCTAGAGACATTTCTAGAGCTCTTGGGTTCACAGGCCTGTTTAGAAGCAGTGGCTGAGTCTTTGGAACCTGCCCCTCTGCTTTTGAAAATGGACAAGATAAGGATGGCCCTGCAGATTTAAGACACAGAGTTGGGATTGGCAGGGGCTGGCACAGGGTCAGATCCTGTCTTTATTTAAAATATTTCATATTTTGTACAACATGGATTTTTTTTTTGCATTCATTTTGATTTTTAAAATAATACTTGAAAATATTTAACAGCCCAATCTCTTCCAAACGAGGTAGGACAAAATATAAAAGAGGGAAACAGAGACAAAAGATATAGGAACAGAGTCCCATCCTGGGGAGGAGTCGTGAAGGAGGAGAACTTCCCACACAATAGGAAACCCTCTCACAGATGTGTCTGTGGGGAACTTTGGAAGCTTAAAGTGAAGTCGCTCAGTCGTAGCGACTTCATGGACTCTTTGCAACCCCATGGACTGTAGCCCACCAGGCTCCCCCATCCATGAGAATCTCTAGGCAAGAATACTGGAGTGGGTTGCCATTTCCTTCTCCAGGGGATCTTCCCGACCCAGGGATCAAACCCGAGTCTCCTGCATTGCAGGCAGATGCTTTACCACCTGAGCTACCAGGGAAGCCCAGATGGTAGCTTAGAGGGCAACAAACCGGAAGGGAAAAAAAAAAACCCATAGGACACGTGCCTAACCGCAACTACCAGTGGCAAAGTGGCACAGACACTCGCATCCTTGACCAGTGAGTGTGGGTTGGGCAGGAAGGCACGGGGTGCTTTGTCAGTTGGTCCTTAGGGTAAGGACCAGGCTTGCATGCCCTGAGAACAATCTGATGGAGCTAATGTGACAGAGCAACCCAAACCCTAGGATTGCCAGAGAGACAAAAAAGGAAGAAAAGGGCCTTTCCCCCCATAAACTCTAACATTGCATGGTGACCCCTGGAGTGAACACACAACAATGGATTGTGCCCTGCTGCTTCTGCTGCTGCTAAGTCGCTTCAGTACTGTCCGACTCTGTGCGACCCCACAGACAGCAGCCCACCAGGCTCCCCCGTCCCTGGGATTCTCCAGGCAAGAACACTGGAGTGGGTTGCCATTTCCTTCTCCAATGCATGAAAGTGAAAAGTGAAAGTGAAGTCGCTCAGTCATGTCTGACTCTTAGCAACTCCATGGACTGCAGCCCACCAGGCTCCTCTGCCTATGGGATTCTCCAGGCAAGAGTACTGGAGTGAGGCGCCATTGCCTTCTCTAGATTGTGACCTAGCAAATACCAAAGGAGAGCAAGCTGGCTGCCGGTTAGGGTCCTTCCTCCTGAGAAGTAGAGAGGCAGCTGTGAGATAGCCAGAGCCAGAAGGAAAGGGGTTGCTGCAATCTTGGCTCCAGAGACCGCATCATCCACCAAACTGTGAGCAAGCTGCCAATTGTTAACCATGCCTCCCTGAGATCCTGGAATGTTCACATCTACCAGGAGTGTCACACCCTCTGATCAGCTCCCCAGAGGAGACACACAGCACACCTGGGACTGCGCCCTCACGGCACACCCAGGAAACCGAGCAGCCAGGACCAAGGAGGTGCATAAGATGCATGGCCCACCTGGGACAGTGAGGTTGCCAAGCACCCGGTCGGCTGAGCGGCTTGCACCTGGGAAGGGCACAAAACACACAGCCCATCTGAGTCTGTGCCCTTGTGGAGTACCCTAAAACCTGAGTGTCTTAGAACTGGGTTTGGACAAAATGCAGGGCCCACTTGGGACAGTACACTTTCAGAGCACCATGAAGCCTGAGCAGTGTGGAACCAGGAAGTACACACCACCTTAGGATGTGGCAAACCCAGGGTGATCCATCCACTGGGAGAACTGATGCCTTTGAACTGTGGTGTTAGAGAAGACTCTTGAGAGTCCCTTGGACTGCAAGGAGATCCAACTAGTCCATCCTAAAGGAAATCAGTCCTGAATATTCATTGGAAGGACTAATGCTGAAGCTGAATCTTCAATACTTTCACCACTGATGCAAAGAACTGACTCATTTGAAAAGACCCTGATGTTGGGAAAGATTGAAGGCGGGAGGAGAAGGGGACAACAGGGGATGAGATGGTTGAATGGCATCACTGACTAGATGGAGATGAGTTTGAGTAAACTCTGGGAGTTGGTGATGAACAGGGAGGCCTGGCGTGCTGCAGTCCATAGTGTCACAAAGAGTCGGACACAACTGAGTGACTGAGCTGAACTGAACTGAACTGAAGTCTCAATCCAACTATTTTTTTTAACTTTGACATAGTGTCCTCACAGTTTAAGACTGTTTTTCTGTGGTGCCTAGTGCATGCCGGAAATAGCTCTGTGTGCTTGGTTCTGGCTGCGTTGGGGAAATTCCTGATAATCATTTTCTTTTTAAAAAAATATTTATTTGACCATGCCAGTTCTTAGCTGTGGCATGCAAACCCTTGGCTGCAGCATGTGATTCTCTGACCAGGGATAGAACCCAGATCCCCTGCCTTGGGAGTGTGGAGTTTTAGCCACTGAACCACCAGGGAAGTCCCAATACTCATTTCTAATACCACTGCCTCTGATGACTGCTACCAAAGTAAGGGTCCAGGCTCCAGCCCCACTCTCAAGGTTTTTGATTCTTTTTGTTACCCTTAAAAATGATAAAAAAGAGTTTGCCCTGTTGTGCATTCTCAGAATGGCCCAGATAGAGGTCGGATATCTACCCATTTTCTTCACATGGTACCTTCCCACTTGGAATCAGCAGGGCTGGGAGGCCAGGGGAAAACCTTGGATTTAGGTTTTCTAACTTCCCCACTGATGAGAGGTTATCCCTGCCCACTTCCAAGAGCATGGTTCAGAAAAACAGACAAAATCCTGGAGTCCCAGCCTATACTCTAGTACAGTGAGGTCAGTCCCCTGTCACATCCAGCAGGATCAGTTAAATTCCATAGCTAGCATATATTGAATGTGTACTACTTGCCAGACATTGTACTAGTCCCTTTATGTCCTGGATATTTTTATGTCCTATACTAGACCCTTTATGTCCTCCCCTCAATTTGGGTGATTTAGCAAAAGGACTCACAAGACTCAAAAGCAGATTATAGTCATGGCTGAGGTTTATTAGAGCAAAAATATACAAACCTAGAGCAACAGGAAAAAGACGTGTTTTCGGGTGAATCAGAGAGGTTGGACATGCGCTTTTGAGTACTTGCCCCTCTGGGGCCATCTAGGACATTCTTTCTCCTCTAATAATAAACTAGAGGCATGTGTACAACATGGCTCTGCCCAGGGAAGCCTCAGCATCTGAGGCTTTTTGAGAATGGATCCCATAGTAATGTCATGCTCCATGACCAGCCATGGCAAGTGAAACTCAGGATCCCAACAATGACACCAGATGCACATCGATGTTGATGTTTGTACAAAGCAATCAGGTGAACAAAACATTATCATGAACCAGTTAACATTAGAGCATTCCCCCAGGGTTGGTCAATAGTCAAATCACAGTTTCCAGTTCCCTTGACATACAAGGACCAAACAACCAGACCTGCTGTGTTAACACTTTCCTCACATTTCACATATTTTATTTAATCCCCAACAGTCCCCTATTATATGGAGTATTATATGAGTTAACTGATGCTCTGTAACATATAGTAAGATCATATCTAGTAATTGATTGAATCAAGAAATGAATCTATGATGGCTTTAGATCAATCACTCATTCATGTCCAACTCTTTGCAACACCATGGACTGCAGCATGCCAGGCTTCCACGTCCATCACCAACTCCCAGACCTTATTCAAACTCATGTCCATTGAGTTGGTTATGCCATCCAAGATCTCATCTTCTGTTGTCCACTTCTCCTCCTGCCTTCCATCTTTCCCAGCATCAGGGTCTTTTCAAATGGGTCAGTTCTTCGCATCAGGTGGCCAATGTATTGGCGTTTCACTTCAGCATCAATTCTACCAATGAATATTCAGGTCTGATTTCCTTTAAGATAGACTGGATGGATATCCTTGCAGTCCAAGGAACTCTCAAGAGTCTTCTCCAATACCACAGTTCAAAAGCATCAACTCTTTGGTGCTCAGCTTTCTTTATAGTCCAACTCTGACATCCATACACGACTACTGGAAAAACAATACCTTTGACTAGATGGATCTTTATCTGCAAAGTAATGTCTCTGCTTTTTAATATGTTGTCTAAGTGGATCATAAGTTTTCTTCCAAGGAGCAAATGTCTTTTAATTTCTTGGCTGCAGTCACCATCTGCAGTGATTTTGGAGCCCAAAAAATAAAGTTTGTCACTGTTTCCATTGTTTCCCCATCTATTTGCCATGAAGTGATAGACCCAATGCCATGATCTTCGTTTTCTGAATGTTGAGCTTTAAGCCAACTTCTCCACTCTCCTCTTTCACTTTCATCAAGAGGCTCTTTAGTTCTTCTTCACTTTCTGGCATCTACATATCTGAGGTTATTGATATTTCTCCCAGAAATCTTGATTCCAGCTTGTGCTTCTTCCAGCCCAGTGTTTCTCATGATGTACTCTGCATATAAGTTAAATAAGCAGGGTGACAATATACAGCCTTGACTTAATTCTTTCCCAATTTGGAACCAGTACATTGTTCCCTCTCTGGTTCTAAATGTTGCTTCTTGACCTGCATACAGATTTCTCAGGAGTCAGGTAAGGTGGTCTGGTATTCCCAGCTCTTGAAGAATTTTCCACAGTTTGTTGTGATCCACACAGTCAAAGGCTTTGGCATAGTCAATAAAGCAGAATTAGATGTTTTTCTGGAACACTCTTGCTTTTTCAGTGATCCAACAGATGTTGGAAATTTGATCTCTGGTTCCTATGCCTTTTCTAAATCCAGCATCAATTTCTGGAAGTTCACAGTTCACATACTATTGAAGCCTGGCTTGGAGAATTTTGAGCATTACTTTACTAGCGTATGAGATGAGTTCAATTGTGTGGTAGTTTGAACATTCTTTGGCATTGCCCTTCTGTGGGATTGGAATGAAAACTGACTTTTTCCCGTCCTGTGGCCACTGCTGAGTTTTCCAAATTTTCTGGCTTGTTGAGTGAATCACTTTAACAGCATCATCTCATAGGATTTGAAATAGCTCAACTGGAATCTGTCACATCCACTAGCTTTGTTCGTAGTGATACTTCCTAAAGCCCACTCGACTTCGCATTCGAAGATGTCTGGCTCTAGGCAAGTGATCACACCACACACTATCTGGATTATGAAGATCCTTTTTGTATAGTTCTTCTGTGTATTCCTGCCACATCTTCTTAATATGTTCTGCTCTTTTTAGGTGCATACAATTTCTGTCCTTTCTTCTGCCCAGTATTCTTGCCTTGAGAACCCCATGAACAGTATGGAAAGGCAAAAAGATATGACACTGAAAGATGAATTCCCCCGGTAAGTAGGTGTCCAATATGCTACTGGAGAACAGTGGAGAAATAACTCCAGAAAGAATGAAGAGACAGAGCCAAAGCAAAAACAACACCCAGTTTTGGATATAACTGGGGATGGAAGTAAAGTACAATGCTGTAAAGAATATTGCACAGGAACCTGGAATGTTAGGTCCATGAATCAAGGTAAATTTGAAGTGGTCAAACAGGAGATGGCAGGGTGAACATTGACATTTTAAGAATCAGTGAACTTAAATGGAATGGAATAGGCAAATTTAATTCAGATGACCATAATATCTACTACTGTGGGCAAGAATCCCTTAAAAGAAATGGAGTAGGGGCAGTCCTAAAATGGCAGAGGAATAGGACAGGGAGACCACTTTCTCCCCCACAAATTCATTGAAAGAACATTTGAACGCTGAGCAAATTCCACAAAACAACTTCTGAATGCTGCCAGAGGACATCAGGCACCCAGAAAGGCAGTCCATTGTCTTCGAAGGGAGGTAGGACAAAATATAAAAGATAAAAAGAGAGACAAAAGAGGGAGGGACGGAATCCGTCTGGGGAAGGGAGTCTTAAAAAAGAGAGAAGTTTCCAAATATCAGGAAATACTCTCTCCAGCAGGTCTGTGGCAAGCCTTGGAATCTCAGAGGGTAAAATAACCGGGAGGAAAAATAAATAAATAATTAAACCCCACAGATTACGTGCCTAACAGCAACTTCCAGTGGAGCAGCAGCCCAGACGCTGGCATCCCCCACTAGCAAGCGGGGCTGGACAGGGAGGCGCAGGCTGCATTGCTTAGGGTAAGGACTGGGCCTGAATGCCCCAATGGCAATCTGAGGGAACTAGCTTGAGATAGCAACCCACACTGTGGGATAGCTATCCCGCGAAAAGCCCTAACCTAAGACACTGCCAGGCCTGCTCACAGAACAAAGGACTGAACAGAGCTAGCCAGCTGCAGACCGGCCCATACCCCGCCAGAGACAGGCAGGCGAGGGCAGCCAGAGCTGAAAGGGGGCAATCGTGGCCCCAGAGAGGCATCCTATACCAAACTGCAAGCAGGCTTTGTTGCTAACAAAGACTTCTTGGGATTCTGGACAGTTGACATCTGCCAGGAGGGTCATAGCCAGAGATCAGCTCCCCAGAAGAGACACACGGAACACCTGAGAAGACACACCCATTGTACATCCAGAAAACCGAGTAGCTGGGACAGGTAGGGCGATAAGTCACAGCCTTCAACTGGGGGCAACTGTGTTTGCCAAGCACCTTATCATCTGAGCTGCTCAGACCTGGGACGGGCAAAAAACGCATGTCCAACTAAGTCTGCACCTTTGTGGAGTACCTGAGAACCTGAACTTGAGCAGCTTAGACCTGGGGAGTGCATACAACCCAGGGCCAGCATCAGACAGTCCCCGGCGGAGCAACCTAGAGCCTGAGCAGTGTAGACTGGGAAAGCACACATGCCATGAGCAGGGCCAAGCCCAGGGTGGCTGAATCACTGTGAGCACATGCCAGTGATATTTGTTTGCTATGTTCCTCCATCCCCACAGCACGACTGAACAAGTGAGCCTTAAAAAAGTGACCACCACCGCTCCCCTTGTATCATGGCAGAAATTAGACACTGAAGAGATCAGCAAACAGAAGAAGCTAAAATAAACAGAGGGAACCACTTTGGGAGTGACAGGTGCAATAGATTAAAACCCTGCAGTTAGCCACCAACTACACAGGAAGGGGCCTATAGACCTTGAGAAGTACAAGCTGGACCAAGGAACTATCTGAAAATGAACTGACCCCACACTGTCCGCAACAGCTCCAGAGAAAGTCCTAAATATATTTTTACTGTTACCACTTTTTAAATTTTAAAAAAAATTATTTTTAAGATCCCTATTACTCCTTTAATTTTCATTTTTATAACCCACTATTACCTTGCCAAAAAAAGCCCCTATTTTTAAAGCAAACATCATATATATATATATTTTATAATTTTTGTGACTTTTTTTTTCAATATTGTATTTTTGAGAATCTAACCACTACTCTAGATTTTTAATTTTTGCTTTTTGGTATTTGTTATCAACTTTGTACCCTTAAGAACCCAATCTTCAGTACCCATTTTTACTTGAGAGTGAGATCACTGGCCTGATTGCTCTCTCTCCCTTTTAACACTACTTTCTCTCCACCAGGTCACCTCTATCTCCCCTCTCCCCCTTTCCTTCTCTACCCAACTCTGTGAATCTGTTTGTGTGTTCCAGGCTGTGGAGAACACTTAGGAAACTGATTACTGGCTGGATATTTCTCTCTCCTTTTGATTCCCCCTTTTATCCTCCTAGCCACCTCTGTCTCCTTCCTCCCTCTTCTCTTCTCTGTGTAACTCTGTGAACATCTCTGAGGGATCCAGACTGTGGAGAGCACATAGTACTGGCTAGCTTGCTCTCTCCCCTTTTGATTCCCCCTCTTCTCCTCTTAGTCACCTCTATATCCCTCCTCCCTCTTCTCTTCTCCATGTAACTCTGTGTACCTCTCCGGGTGTCCCTCATTGTGGAGAAACTTTTCATCATTAACCTAGATGTCTTACCATTGGTTCTGTATAGATGCAGAAGTTTTGAGGCTACTGTAAGAATAAGACTGAAAACCAGAGGCAGGAGGTTTAAGTCCAAATCCTGAGACTACCAAAGAACTCCTGAATCTAGGGAACATTAATGGATAGGAGCTCATCAAATGCTTCCATACCTATGCTGAAACCCAGCACCACCCAAGGGGTAACAAGTTCCAGAGCAAGACACACCATGCAAATTCTCCAGCAACACAGGAACATAGCCCTGAGCTTCAATATACAGGCTGCCCAAAGTCACACCAAGCTCATTGACATCTCGAAATTCATTGCTGGACACGTCATTGCACTCCAGAGAGAAGAAATCCAGCTCCACCCACCAGAACACCGACACAAGCTTCCCTAATCAGGAAACCTTGACAAGCCACCAGTTCAACCCCACCCAGTGAGGAACGTCCACAATAAAGAGGAACCACAAACTCCCAGAACACAGAAAGGCCACCCCAAACACAGCAATATAAGCAAGATGAAAAGGCAGAGAAATACACAGCAGGCAAAGGAACAGGATAAATGCCCACCAAACCAAACAGAAAAGGAAGAGACAGGGAATCTACCTGATAAAGAATTCCGAATATTGATAGTGAAAATGATGCAAAACCTTGAAAACAAATTGGAGTTACAGATAAATAGCCTGGAGACAAGGATCAAGGAGATGCAAGAAAGGTTTAACAAGGACCTAGAAGAAATAAAAAACAGTCAATATATGATGAATAATGCAATAAATGAGATCAAAAACACTCTGGAGGGAACCAACAGTAGAATAACAGAGGCAGAAGATAGGATAAGTGAGGTAGAAGATAGAATGGTAGAAATAAATGTAACAGAGATGAAAAAAGAAAAAATAATTAAATAAATGAGGACAACCTCAGAGACCTCCAGGACAATGTTAAACGCCCCAACATTCGAATCATAGGAGTCCCAGAAGAAGAAGACAAAAAGAAAGACCATGAGAAAATACTTGAAGAGATAATAGTTGAAAACTTCCCTAAAATGGGGAAGAAAATAATCGCCCAAGTCCAAGAAACCCAGAGAGTTCCAAACAGGATAAATGCAAGGCAAGACACTCCAAGACACATATTAATCAAATTAACAAAGATCAAACACAAAGAACAAATATTAAAAGCAGCAAGGGAAAAACAATAAATAACACACAAGTGGATTCCCGTAAGGATAACAGCTGATCTTTCAATAGAAACACTTCAGGCCAGAAGGCAATGGCAGGACATACTTAAAGTGATGAAAAAAAATAACCTACAGCCCAGATTACTGTACCCAGCAAGGATCTCATTCAAATATGAAGGAGAAATCAAAAGCTTTACAGACAAGCAAAAGCTGAGAGAATTCAGCACCACCAAACCAGCTCTCCAACAAATGCTAAAGGATCTTCTCTAGACAGGAAACACAGAAATGGTGTATAAACTCGAACCCAAAACAATAAAGTAAATGGCAATGGGATCATACTTATCAATAATTACCTTAAATGTAAATGGGTTGAATGCCCCAACCAAAAGACAAACACTGGGTGAATGGATACAAAAGCAAGACCCCTATATATGTTGTCTACAAGAGACTCACCTCGAAACAAGGGACCCATACAGACTGAAAGTGAAGGGCTGGAAAAAGATATTCCATGCAAACAGAGACCAAAAGAAAGCAGGAGTAGCAATACTCTTATCAGATGAAATAGACTTTAAAACAAAGGCTGTGAAAAGAGACAAAGAAAGAGACTACATAATGATCAAAGGATCAATCCAAGAAGAAGATATTACAATTATAAATATAAATGCACCCAAAATAGGAGCACCACAATATATAAGACAAATGCTAACAAGTATGAAAGGGGAAATTAACAATAACACAAAAATAGTGGGATACTTTAATACTCCACTCACATCTATGGATAGATCAACTAAACAGAAAATTAACAAGGAAACACAAACTTTAAATGATACAATAGACCAGTTAGATCTAATTGATATCTATAAGACTTTTCACCCCAAAACAATGAATTTCACCTTTTTCTCAAGCACACACGGAACCTTCTCCAGGATACATCACATCCTGGGCCATAAATCTAGCCTTGGCAAATTCAAAAAAACTGAAATCACTCCAAGCATATTTTCTGACCACAATGCAGTAAGATTAGATATCAATTACAAGAGAAAAACTATTAAAAATTCCAACATATGGAGGCTGAACAACATGCTGCTGAATAACCAACAAATCACAGAAGAAATCAAAAAAATCAAAATACGCATAGAAACGAATGAAAATGAAAACACAACCCAAAACCTGTGGGACACTGTAAAAGCAGTGCTAAGAGGAAGAAGTTCATAGCAATATAGGCTTACCTCAAGAAACAAGAAAAAAGTCAAATAAATAACCTAACTCTACACCTAAAGCAACTAGAAAAGGAAGAAATGAAGAACCCCAGGGTTAGTAGAAGGAAAGAAATCTTAAAAATTAGGACAGAAATAAATGCAAAAGAAACAAAAGAGACCATAGCAAAAATCAACAAAACCAAAAGCTGGTTCTTTGAGAAGATAAATAAAATTGACAAACCATTAGCCAGACTCATCAAGAAACAAAGGGAGAAAAATTAACATAATTAGAAATGAAAATGGAGAGATCACAACAGACAACACAGAAATGCAAAGGACCATAAAAGACTATTATCAGTAACTATATGCAAATAAAATGAACAACTTGGAAAAATGGACAAATTCTTAGAAAAGTACAACTTTCCAAAACTGAACCAGGAAGAAATAGAAAATCTTAACAGACCCATCACAAGCACGGAAAGTGAAACTGTAATCAGAAATCTTCCAGCAAACAAAAGCCCAGGACCAGACAGCTTCACAGCTGAATTCTACCAAAAATTTAGAGAAGAGCCAACGCCTATCCTATTCAAACTCTTCCAGAAAATTGCAGAGGAAGGTAAACTTCCAAACTCATTCTATGAGGCCACCATCACCCTAATAACAAAACCTGACAAAGATGCCACAAAAAAAGAAAACTATAGGCCAATATCACTGGTGAACATAGATGCAAAAATCCTTAACAAAATCCTAGCAAACAGAATCCAACAACATATTTAAAAGATCATACATCATGACCAAGTGGGCTTTATCCCAGGGATACAAGGATTCTTCAATATCCACAAATCAATCAATGTAATACACCACAGTAACAAATTAAAAAATAAAAGCCATATGATTATCTCAATAGATGCAGAGAAAGCCTTTGACAAAATTCAACATCCTTTTATGATTAAAAAAAAAAAAAACCTCCAGAAAGCAGGAATAGAAGGAACATACCTCAACATAATAAAAGCTATATATGACAAACCTACAGCAAACATTATCCTCAATGGTGAAAAACTGAAAGCATTTCCCCTAAAGTCAGGAAGAAGACAAGGGTGCCCACTCTCACCACTACTATTCAACAGAATTTTGGAAGTTTTGGCCATAGCAATCAGAGCAGAAAAAGAAATAAAAGGAATCCAAATTGGAAAAGAAGAAGTAAAACTCTCACTGTTTGCAGATATAATGATCCTCTACATAGAAAACCCTAAAGACTCCACCAGAAAATTGCTAGAGCTAATCAATGAATACAGTAAAGTTGCAGGATATAAAACCAACACACAGAAATCCCTTGCATTCCTATACACTAACAATGACAAAACAGAAAGAGAAATTAAGGAAACAATTCCATTCACCGTTGCAACAAAAAGAATGAAAAACTTAGGAATATATCTACCTAAAGAAACAAAATATATATATATATATATATATATATAGAAACTATATATATATATATATATATATATATATAACTATAAAACACTGGTGAAAGAAATCAAAGAGGACACTAATAGATGGAGAAATATACCATGTTCATGGATTGGAAGAATCAATATTGTGAAAATGAGTATACTACCCAAAGCAATCTACAGATTCAATGCAATCCTTATCAAGCTACCAACGGTATTTTTCAGAGAACTAGAACCAATAATTTCACAATTTGTATGGAAATGCAAAAAACCTCGAATAGCCAAAGCCATCTTGAGAAGAAGAATGGAACTGGAGGAATCAACCTGCCTGACTTCAGTCTCTACTACAAAGCCACAGTCATCAAGACAGTATGGTAATGGCACAAAGACAGAAATATAGATCAATGAAACAAAATAGAAAGCCCAGAGATAAACTCATGCACCTATGGACACTTTATCTTTGACAAAGGAGGCAAGAATATACATTGGAGAAAAGGCAATCTTTAACAAGTGGTGCTGGGAAAACCGGTCAACCACTTGTAAAAGAATAAAACTAGAACACTTTCTAACACCATACACAAAAATAAACTCAAAATAGATTAAAGATCTAAAGGTAAGACCAGAAACTATAAAACTCCTAGATGAAAACATAGGCCAAACACTCTCCGACATAAATCACAGCAGGATCCTCTAGGATCCACCTCCCAGAATATTGGAAATAAAAGCAAAAATAAACAAATGGGACCTAATTAATATTAAAAGCTTCCGCACAACAAAGGGAACTATAAGCAAGGTGAAAAGACAGCCTTCAGAATGGGAGAAAATAATAGCAAATGAAGCAACTGACAAAGAATTAATCTCAAAAATATACAAGCAACTCCTGCAGCTCAATTCCAGAAAAATAAACGACCCAATCAAAAAGTGGGCCAAAGAACTAAACAGACATTTCTCCAAAGAAGACATACAGATGGCTAACAAACACATGAAAAGATGCTCAACATCACTCATTATCAGAGAAATGCAAATCAAAACCACAATGAGGTACCATTTCATGCCAGTCAGAATGGCTGCGATCCAAAAATCTACAAGCAGTAAATGCTGGAGAGGGTGTGAAGAAAAGGGAACCTTCTTACACTTTTGGTGGGAATGCAAACTAGTATAGTAACTATAGAGAACAGTGTGGAGATTCCTTAAAAACCTGGAAATAGAACTGCCATATGACCCAGCAATCCCACTGCTGGGCATACACACCGAGGAAACCAGAATTGAAAGAGATACATGTACCCCAATGCTCATCGCAGCACTGTTTATAATAGCCAGGACATGGAAGCAACATAGATGTCCATCAGCAGATGAATGGATAAGAAAGCAGTGGTACATATACACAATGGAATATTATTCAGCCATTAAAAATAAGGCATTTGAACCAGTTATAATGAGGTGGATGAAACTGGAACCTATTATACAGAGTGAAGTAAGCCAGAAAGAAAAACACTAATACAGTATACAAATGCATATATATCGAATTTAGAAAGATGGTAACAATAACCCTATATGCAAGACAGCAAAAGAGACACAGATGTATAAGATAGTCTTTTGGACTCTGTGGGAGAGGGCTAGGGCAGGATGATATGGGAGAATGGCATTGAAACACATATATTATCACATGTGAAACGAATCACCAGTCCAGGTTCAATGCATGATACAGGGTGCTTGGGGCTGGTGCACTGGGATGACCCAAAGGGATGGGATGGGGAGGGAGGTGGGAGGGGTTTTCAGGATGGGGAACACATGTACACCCATGGTGGATTCGTGTCAATGTATGGCAAAACCAATAAAATATTGTAAAGTAAAAAAATAAATAAATAAATAACACTGGGAAAAAAAAAAAAAAAGAAGACATGGAGTAGACATAGTCAATGGAAGAGTCCAAAATGCAGTACTTGGGTGCAATCTCAAAAACGACAGAATGATCTCTCTTTGTTTCCAAGGCAAACCATTCAATATCACAGTAATCCAAGTCTATGCCTCAACCAGTAATGCTAAAGAAGTTTAAGTTCAATGGTTCCATGAAGACCTACAAGACTTTCTAGAACTAACACTCAAAAAAGATGTTCTTTTCATTATAGGGGACTGGAATGCAAAAGTAGGAAGTCAAGAGATATCTGGAGTAACAGGCAAGTTTGGCCTTGGAGTACAAAATGAAGCAGGGCAAAGGCTAATAGAGCCTTGCCAAGAGAACGCACTGGTTATAACAAAAACCCTCTGCCACATCACAAGAGATGACTCTACATGTGGACATCACCAGATGGTCAATAGTGAAATCTAATTGATCATATTATTTGCAGCCAAAGATGTAGAAGCTCTATATAGTCAGCAAAAACAACACCAGGAGCTGACTGTGGCTCAGATCATGAACTCCTTATTGCAAAATTCACACTTAAATTGTAGAAAGTAGAGAAAAACACCCAAAAAAGTAGAGAAAACCACCAAAAAACAAACCCCCAAAAGATGTATTTTTCATTACAGGGGACTGGAATGCAAAATCAGGAAATTAAGAAATACCTGGAGTAACAGGCAAATTTGGCCTTGGAGTACAGAATGAAGCAAGGCAAAGGCTAATAGAGTTTTGCCAAGAGAATGCACTGGTCATAGCAAACACCCTCTTCCAACAACACAAGAGAAGACTCTACACATGCACGTCACCAGAGGGTCAATACCCAAATCAGATTAATTATATTCTTTGCAGCCAAAGATGCAGAAGCTCTATACAGTCAGCAAAAACAAGACTGGAAGCTGACTGTGGCTCCGATCATGAACTGCTGCTGCTGCTGCTGCTAAGTCAATTCAGTCGTGTCCGACTCTGTGAAACCCCATAGACAGCAGCCCACCAGGCTCCCCCATCCCTGAGATTCTCCAGGCAACAACACTGGAGTGGCTTGTCATTGCTTTCTCCAGATCATGAACTCCTTATTGCCAAATTCAGACTGAAACTGAAGAAAGTTCAGAAAACCACTAGACCTTTCAGATATGACCTAAATCAAATCCCTTAGGATTAGACAGTGGAAGTGAGAAATAGATTCAAGGGATTAGATCTGACAGACAGATTTTCTGAAGAACTATGCACAGAGGTTCATGACATTGTACAGGAGACAGGGATCAAGACCATCCCCAAGAAAAATAAATGCAAAAAGGAAAAGTGGTTGTCTGAGGAGGCCTTACAAATACCTGTAAAAAGAAGAGAAGCCAAAGGCAAAGGAGAAAAGGAAAGATATACCCATTTGAATGCAGAAATTTCCAAAGATTAGCAAGGAAAGATAAGAAAGGCTTCCTCTGGGATCAATGCAAAGAAAGTGAGGAAAACAATAGAATGGGAAAGACTAGAGATCTCTTCAAGAAACTTAGACACCAAGGGAACATTTCATGCAAAGCTGGGCTCAATAAAGGACTAAATAGTATGGACCTAACAGAAGCAGAAGACATTAAGAAGAGGGGGCAAGAATACACAGAAGAACTATACAAAAAGATTTTCAGGACCCAGATAATCACGATGGTGTGATCACTCATCTAGAGCCAGACATCCTGGAATGTGAAGTTAAATGGGCCTTAGGAAACATCACTATAAACAAAGCTAGTGGAGGTGATGGAATTCCAGTTGAGCTATAATCCTAAAAGATGATGCTGTGAAAATGCTGTACTCAATATGCCAGCAAATTTTGAGAACTCAGCAGTGGCCAGAGGACTGGAAAAGGTCAGTTTTCATTGCAATCCCAAAGAAAGGCAATGCCAAATAATGCTCAAACTACCACACAAATGAACTCATCTCACATGCTAGTACAGTAATGTTCAAAATTCTCTGTGCCAGGCTTCAACAGTACATGAACCATGAACTTCCAGATGTTGATGTTGGATTTAGAAAAGGCATAGGAACCAGAGGTTAAATTGTCAACATCCGTTGAATCATTGAAAAAGCAAGAGAGTTCCAGAATAACATCTACTTCTGTTTTACCGACTAGGCCAAACCTTTGACTGTGTGGATCACAACAAACTGTGGAAAATACTTCAAGTGATGGGAATACCAGACCACCTGACCTGCCTCATGTGAAATCTGTATGCAGGTCAGGAAGGAAGAGTAAGAACTGGACATGGAGCAGCATGTTGGTTGGTTCCAAATCGGGAATGGAGTACGTCAAAGCTGTATAGTGTCACCCTGCTTATTTAACTTAAATTCAGTGTACACCATGAGAAATGCTGGGCTGGATGAAGTACAAGCTGGAATCAAAATTGCTGTGAGAAATATCAATAACCTCAGATACGCAGATGACACCCCCCTTATGGCAGAAAGCAAACAAGAACTAAAGAACCTCTTGATGAAAGTGAAAGAGGAGAGTGAAAATGTTGACTTAAAACTCAACATTCAGAAAACTAAGATTATGGCATCTGGTTCCATCACTTCATGGCAAATAGATGAGGAAGCAATGGAAACATTGACAGACTTTATTTTGGGGGGATTCCAAAATCACTGCAGATGGTGTTTGCAGCCATGAAATTAAAAGATGCTTGCTCCTTGAAAGAAAAGTTATGACCAACCTAGACAGCATATTAAAAAGCAGAGACATTACTTTGCCAATAAACATCCATATGGTCAAGACTATGGTTTTCCACTATTCATGTATGGATATGAGAGTTGGACTTTAAAGAAAGCTGAGCACCAAAGAATTGATGTTTTTGAACTGTGGTTTTGGAGAAGACTCTTGAGAGTCCCTTGGACAGCAAGAAGATCCAACCAGTCCATCCTAAAGGAGATCAGTCCTGAATATTCATTGGAAGGGCTCATGCTGAAGCTGAAACTCCAATATTTTGGCCACTTGATTCAGAGAACTGACTCATTTGAAAAGACCCTGATGCTGGGAAAGATTGAAGGCAGGAGGAGAAGGGGACGACAGAGGATGAGATGGTTGGATGGCATCACCGACTCAATGGACATGAGTTTGAGTAAACTCTGGGAGTTGGTGATGGACAGGGAGGCCTGGTGTGCTGCAGTCCATGGGGTCACAAAGAGTCAGACACAACTGAGTGACTGAACTGAACTGAACAGAGAGAAACCCACAAGACCATTCAGGTATGCCCTAAATCAAATCCTCTATGATTATACAGTAGAAATGACAGATTCGAGGGATTAGATCTGATAGACAAAGTGCCTGAAGAACTATGGATGGAGGTTCGTAACACTGTACAGGAGGCTGTGATCAAAACCATCCCCAAGGATAAGAAATGCAAAAAGGCAAGATGGTTGTCTGAGGTCTTACAAATAGCTAAGAAAAGAAGAGAAGCCAAAGGCAAAGAAGAAAAGAAAAGATATACCCATTTGAATGCAGAGTTCCAAAGAATAGCAAGGAGATATAAGAAAGCCTCCCTCAGTGATCAGTGCAAATAAATAGAGGAAAACAATAGAATGGGAAAGACTAGAGAGCTCTTCAAGAAAATCAGATATATCAAGGGAACATTTCATGCAAAGATGGGCACAATAAAGGACAGAAATGATTGGCTTAGTTTCAAATTTTCATTATGCTGTACTGCCTTCTCACTCTCGGTTTCTAGGGTATCTGTTTATTCACAGATCACCCAGTGCACTGGTGTCAGCAAAATCCCTACTTGACTTTTAATCAATCTGGACATTCTCTTAACCTATCAAGAGCATATGAAGATGTCTTGTGTTCATTCAGATCTGACTTCCCCATAGCCTCTGCCTCTACCAGGTAGTACCCTGGTACTCTGACCCCTGGTACTCTCTGACCCCACCAGGTAGTACCCTGGTGGGGTCTGTAAGGTTATCATGAAATTCACAGATGTCATGAAGTAGCTGCTGATGCATAAAAGTTTTAAGAGTAGAAAATGCAATTAAAAAGCATCATGGGAGCTACAGACTTGATTTCCTACTGCTATTACACTTTTGAAAAGATACACTGTAAAGGGTTAGAACTGTTCTGGGCTACCCTGGTCTTTTTAAAATTCACAAATAGAAGCAAAAGTTCTGATCAAATTTTTATGGTTTAGTATGAAAAAAGTTCAAACAAAAATGTAGAAGAAGGAGTATGAATGAATGCCCATATAAACATTGCTCAGATTCAACAGTTATCACCACGTGGCCAATTTTGTTTCATTTATACTTCTATCCATTGCCCTCCCATTTATATCTCTAAAAGATAATGAATTATATATATATATAAACACAATACTATTATCTCACATAAAAATTAATGCTATCTTAACATAAATTATCGAATCAGTATGCGATTTCTTTGTTCAGATGATGGTGACCAACATTTGACAGCGCCTGAGTCTAAACTTTTTAAAATCAAAATTAAAATTTGATTGGGTAATCTGGCTTCATATTGCAAGATGATTTTGGAGTTTATCTGAGCTATCTGTAGCCTGGAAAATAGCCAACGTCAAAATTGTATAATTTTTCAGTTTAAATTCAACCAAAGTCTTGGTAGGCAAAGCCAAATAATCTAAGCTCTCTTTACCATTCTTAAGCTAAAGAGTTGTAATACTTTAAAGGTGGGAATAATAATATCTAATAAAAATGACTAGCTGCCAGTGACAACCAATGATAATGACACCTTAAGAACAAGTTATCAGCATGAGTATGTATGTTCCTTTTTAAATCACACTTAATTACAGAGCAGAGTCTACAGAATATTTGAAGCTCATTCAACGTGCAAAATTCTAGGTGCATACATATAAAACCAATATAAAATATGTAAAAAAAAATGTACCCTGAGTTAGAGAAGAATTTTTGCAAAAAAAAAAAAAAATTTAGCAGTGAAAGCTTATACAAGTTAATACCTAAAATAACTCCTATGACTTCAAAGGATAGTCTATAGGTCTTCTTGGAAATGTCCTGGTTTAAGTAAGAGGGCTCTGAATCTCTATTTCCTAGCCTTCTTGCAGCGTTGTCTTATGCGTCATGATACCTTTCTTCCGTCTGGCTCCCTTTTTATTATTTCCCGGTTCAGCAAGTGTCAGGGCTGTATCTCAGTCAGTCCTTGGCTTCCTTACATTTCCGTCCATCAGGGGTCGCTGTGAAGCCAGTTTCAATCGTGGTTCTTCCCTCTAAGACCTTCCGCACTGTGTTTCCCTTTAATCCGAATTCCTTACCTTCATCTCCAAAACTCATACATTTTTCCTGGCTGTGGAACTAAAATTGCTAATTGTTCAGTCGTGTCCAACTCTTTGTGACCCTGTGGACTGTAGCCCACCATGCTTCTCTATCCACGGAATTCTCCAGGCAAGAATACTGAAGTGGGTAGTCATTCTTTTCTCTAGGGGATCTTCCAGACCCAGGGATCCAACTCAGGTCTCCAGCATTGCAGGCAGATTCTGTACCATCTGAGCCACCACGGAAGCCCTGGGGTCACAGAAAGTCGGACGTGTCTGAGTGACTAACACAACAGTAACAATGGAACTGAAATTAATTATATTTTGCTCCTTTTATTCAGTAAAGTGCTTTCTAAAAATCTATCACTTGAAAAAAAGTGTTAAAAGATCAGATTTCAAACACTTCTCACATATATTTCTACATGAAATTCGATAAACATGGAAGTTAGCACATTGTAAATCAACTTTACTTCCATAAAATTTTTGAAAATTAAACAATTTTAAAATTTAAAAAAATTAAGAAATTATATAAACAGTGGAATATAACTCAGCTACAAAAGGAATACATTTGAGTCAGTTCTAATGAGGTGGATGAACCTAGAGCTTATTATACAGAGTGAAGTAAGTCAGAAAGAAAAAGACAAAGACTGTATAGTAAGTGAAGAGGAACTCAAAAGTCTCTTGATGAAAGTGAAAGTGGAGAGTGAAAAAGTTGGCTTAAAGTTCAACATTCAGAAAACTAGGATTATGGCATCTGGTCCCATCACTTCATGGGAAATAGATGGGGAAACAGTGGAAACAGTGTCAGACTATTTTGGGGGGTTCCAAATTCACTGCAAATGGTGATTGCAGCAATGAAATTAAGACGCTTACTCCTTGGAAGGAAAGTTATGACCAATCTAGATAGCATATTTAAAAGCAGAGACATTACATTGCCAACAAAGGTCTGTCTAGTCAAGGCTATGGTTTTTCCAGCGGTCATGTATGGATGTGAGAGTTGGACTATAAAGAAAGCTGAGCACTGAAGAATTGATGCTTTTGAACTGTGGTGTTGGAGAAGACTCTTGAGAGTCCCTTGGACTGCAAGAAGATCCAACCAGTCCATCCTAAAGGAGATCAGTCCTAGGTGTTCATTGGAAGGACTGATGCTAAAGCTGAAACTCCAATACTTTGGCCATCTCATGCAAAAAGTTGACTCATTGGAAAAGACTCTGATGCTGGGAGGGATTGGGGGCAGGAGGAGAAGGGGACGACAGAGGATGAGATGGCTGGATGGCATCACTGACTTGATGGATGTGGGTTTGGGTAGACTCCAGGAGTTGGTGATGAACAGGGAGGCCTGGCCTGCTGCAATTCATGGGGTCGTAAAGAGTTGAACACGACTGAGCACCTGAACTGAACTGAACACATATATGTGGAATCTATAAAGATATTACCTACAATCCTATGTGCAGGGCAGCAAAGGAGACACAGATGCAAAGAACAGACTTTTGGGCTTAGCGGGAGAAGGAGACGGTGGGATAATTTGAGAGAACAGCATTGAAACTTATATATTACCATATGTAAAATAGATAGCCAGTGTGAGGTTGAGGTATAAGGCGGGGCCAGGGCACCCAAAGCAGGTGCTCTGTGACAACCTGGAGGGATAGGGTGGGGTCGGGGCTGGGAGTGGGGGTTCAGGAGGGAAGGGATACAAGTATACCTATGACCGATTCATGTTGATATATGACAAAAACCATCACAATATTGTAAAGTAATTATTCTCCAATTAAAATAAATACATACATTTTTCAAAAAGAAATTATATAAACATGTAGCTGAAAGGATACTTTGAGATCCTCTCTTCTACCTCCTGTGGGGAGAGGGGGCTGTGAAGAGCTGGAGGAATGCTCATTCAGCTAAAAGACCACGTTTTACTGGGCTAACAGGGTTGAGGATGTTAGCTTGCGGTGGCATGTGCCTGGTTGGCAGATCTTTAAGTGGCCACAGAGAAGTGATACACCAGATGAGGGATATTTAAAAGTCTCCAGTTTTATCGACTCTCAAAATCCTCCAGTCCCTGCCACATCGTGAAATTCCTAAGAATTAGAAGCAACAAAGGAAGGGAACTAGAAGTAGGAAGAAAGCTTTCTGAGAGCTTCAGTCAAATATCTCCTTAAAGGCAACCTATTTACAACCCTCAATTATTCCTCTGCTGTTGCAACCTTACAAAACAAGGGTTAATCATGATTAATTAGTTTTGCAATTATTTATATAATATATAGTAAGGGCCATCTTTGAAATAAGCAAGGGCTAACAATAGCTTCGGAGAAGGCAATGGCACCCCACTCCAGTACTCTTTAACAACTTTGAGGTAGTGTTACTTGAGAATAGTTCTACTTAGAATTATTCCCTGATGTGCCTGAATCAAAATAACACATTGAAAAGACAGCTGAAGGAGATGAAGAAATAAATTGCCATAAATCTGTCATATATAAATATTTTACATTAAAAAATAAGATATATGAACCATATAGTCACTTTTCTCTAAACAGAAGAAATTTGCTGATAATAAAAAAAAATGTAGATACCTTCTATCATCAAACTATTCCCTTAGTCACCAATTTTCCTAGCAAAATGAACTACTTTTTAATCCATATTAAAATTACCAAAAGGCTGGGAATGTAAGCTGGCACAGCCACTGCGGAAAACAGTAAGGAAACTCAGAAAACTAAAAATAGAATTACCATATGATCCAGCAATCTCACTCTTGGGCATATATCTGGACAAAATTAAAATTCCAAAAGATACATCTATCCCTATGTCAAAGCAGCATTATTCACAATATCTGAGATATGGAAATAAATCTAAATGTCCATCAACAGAGGAATGGATAAAGATGGAATAATGATGGAATACTACTCAGTCATAAAAAGAAGGAAATAATGTCATTTTCAGCAACATGGATGCAACTAGAGATTATCACACTAAGTGAAAATAATAAGAAAGAGAAAGGCAAATACCATATGATATCACTTATATGTAGAGTCTAAAATATGAAACAAACAAGCCTATCTATGAAACAGACTGATGGATATGGAGAACAGATTGGTGGTAGCCAAGCAAGAAGGGATTGAGGGGTGGGGGTTAGCAGATGCAAGCTTTCATATATAGAATGGATAAATAACAAGGTCTCAAATATATAGCACAGAAAACTATATCCAATTCAGTTCACTTCAGTCACTCAGGCTTGTCTGACTCTTTGCAACCCCATGAACTGCAGCACCAGGCCTCCCTGTCCATCACCAACTCCCAGAGTCAACCCAAACTCATGTCCATTGAGTCGGTGATGCCATCCAACCATCTCATCCTCTGTCATCTCCTTCTCCTCCTGCCCTCAATCTTTCCCAGCATCGGGGTCTTTTCAAATGAGTCAGCTCTTCACATCAGGTGGCCCAAGTACTTGAGTTTCAGCTTCAGCATGAGCCCTACCAATGAACACCCAGGACTGATCTCCTTTAGGATGTACTGGTTGGATCTCCTTGCAGTCCAAGGAATTCTTAAGAGTCTTCTCCAACACTACAGTTCAAAAGCATCAATTCTTTGGCGCTCAGCTTTCTTTATAGTCCAACTCTCACATCCACACATGACCACTGGAAAAACCATAGCCTTGACTAGACGGACCTTTGTTGGCAAAGTAATGTCTCTGCTTTTTAATATGCTGTCTAGGTTGGTCATAACTTTCCTTCCAAGGAGCAAGCGTCTTTTAATTTCATGGCTGCAATCACCATCTGCAGTGATTTTTGGAGCCCAGAAACATGAAGTCTGACACTGTTTCCACTGTTTCCCCATCTATTTGCCATGAGGTGTCAGGACCAGATGCCATAATCTTAGTTTTCTGAATGTTGAGATTTAAGCCAACTTTTCCACTCTGCTCTTTCACTTTCATCAAGAGGCTTTTTAGTTCTTCTTCACTTTCTGCCATAAGGGTGATGTCATCTGCATATCTGAGGTTATTGATATTTCTCCTGGCAATCTTGATTCCAGCTTGTGCTTCCTCCAGCCTAGCGTTTCTAATGATGTACTCTGCATATGATGCTAAAGCTGAAACTCCTGTACTTTGGCCACCTCATGCGAAGAGTTGACTCATTGGAAAAGACTCTGATGCTGGGAGGGATTGGGGCAGGAGGAGAAGGGGATGACAGAGGATGAGATGGCTGGATGGCATCACTAACTCGATGGAAATGAGTATGAGTGAACTCCAGGAGTTGGTGATGGACAGGGAGGCCTGGCGTGCTGTGATTCATGGGGTCGCAAAGAGTTGGACATGACTGAGCGACTGAACTGAACTGAACTGATCTCTGCATATAAGTTCAATAAGCAGGGTGACAATATACAGCCTTGACGTACTGCTTTTCCTATTTGGAGCCAGTCTGTTGTTCCATGTCCAGTTCTAACTGTTGCTTCCTGACCTGCATACAAATTTCTCAAGAGGCAGGTCAAGTGGTCTGGTATTCCCATCTCTTTCAGAATTTTCCACAGTTTATTGTGATCCACACAGTCAAAGGCTTTGGCATAGTCAATAAAGCAGAAAGAGATGTTTTTTCTGGAACTCTCTTGCTTTTTCGATGATCCAGCGGATGTTGGCAATTTGATCTCTGGTTCCTCTGCCTTTCCTAAAACCAGCTTGAACATCTGGAAGTTCACGGTTCACGTATTGCTGAAGCCTGGCTTGGAGAATTTTGAGCATTAGTTACTAGCGTATGAGATGAGTTTAATTATGTGGTAGTTTGAGCATTCTTTGGCATTGCCTTTCTTTGGGATTGGAATGAAAACTGACCTTTTCCAGTCATGTGGCCACTGCTGAGTTTTCCAAATTTGCTGGCATATTGAGTCCAGCACTTTCACAGCATCATCTTTCAGGATTTGAAATAGCTCAACTGGAATTCCATCACCTCCACCAGCTTTGTTCATAGTGATGCTTTCTAAGCCCCCTTAACTTCACATTCCAGGATGTCTGGCTCTAGGTGAGTGATCACACCATCGTGATTATCTTGGTCATGAAGATCTTTTTTGTACAGTTCTTCTGTGTATTCTTGGCACCTCTTCTTAATATCTTCTGCTTCTGTTAGGTCTCTACCATTTCTGTCGTTTATTGAGCCCATCTTTGCATGAAATGTTCCCTTGGTATCTCTAATTTTCTTGAAGAGATCTCTAGTCTTTCCCATTCTATTGTTTTCCTCTATTTCTTTGCATTGATCACTGAGGAAAAATTTCTTATCTCTCCTTGCTATTCTTTGGAACTCTGCATTCAAATGGGTTTATCTTTCCAACCTATGGTAAACCATAAAGGAAAAGAATGTATTAAAAAAGAATGCATATATATATATACATATATATATATGTAAAACTGAATCACTTTCATACAACAGTAATTAACACATTGCAAAACAACTATACTACAATTTAATTTTTTTTTTTTACGAAAAGGCAGGTAATCACAAAGAGCAAAAAAACAAAGAAAGGCTTATGCTAATGGTGCTGCTGCTGCTGCAAAGTCACTTCAGTCGTGTCCAACTCTGTGCAACCCCATAGACGGCAGCCCATTAGGCTCCTCTGTCCCTGGGATTGTCCAGGCAAGAACACTGGAGTGGGGTGCCATTGCCTTCTCCTTATGCTAATGAATGGCTAGAATAATTAGTCCTGAAAAGACTGAATGGACTCTATCTGTCATATCTATACCTTCTCTGCCAGTTTGCAAAATAAGAAAATCAATGTCCCAATTGTGGGACTCCCCGGGTAGTCCAGTGGCTAAGACTCTGCACTCACAATGCAGGGACCTTGGATTTGATCCCTGGTTGGGGAACTAGACCCCACACATGGCAACTAAGAGTTCACATGCCACAACTGAAGATCCTGCACATGCAACGAAGATCCCACATGCCACAACTGAGACCAGGCATAGTCAAATAAATAAGTAAAAATGTCCAATTGTGTGGCTGTGCATCAGATCAATAGAACGTGACTGACACCCGTGTTCATAACGGCACTATTTACAATAGCTAAGATATGGAAACAATCCAAGTGCCTATCAACAGATGACTGGCTTAAGAAGAAGTGCTATATATATATTAAATGGAATATTACTCTGGCATAGGAAAGAATGAAATAATGCTATCTGAACAACATGGACGGACCTACAGGTTATCATACTAAGTGAACTAAGAAAGAAGAAGACAATATTGTATGATGTCACCTATATGGGGAATCTAAAAACTGATACAGATGAACTTATTTACAAACAGACACAGACTCACAGATATTCAAAAAATTTATGGTTACCAAGGGGAAAGGAAAGGGGGGAGGAATTAGGAGTTTGGGATTAATAAACTACTATACATAAAATAGATATTATAAGGGTTACAGTAGAGCACAAGGAATTATATCCAATATCTTATAAGAGCCAACAATGGAAAACAATCTGAAAATATATATATTAAATATATAAGTGAATTTGCTGAACACCTGAAACTAATACAAAGTTGTAAATCAAGTATACTTCAATTAAAAAAAAAAGAATGTGACTGAAGTACTTACCTTAAATTTCCACATGTTTGTATAAACAAAAAGTATCCACAGCAAAATGAAATAAAATTCTTAAGTACCAAAGGACTAACGGAAGATATTGTAAATTAGTAACAATGAAGGTATGAAGGTAGTCAACTCTTGATATTTGTTCAAAAAAGGACTATATCACTGTTGTGTAAACAAGTCTTTTTTATAAACTTTGGTTTCACTGAACAAACAGTGAAGACAAAGTGAAATTGTCAAAAATAAAGGCTTCTTTTTTTTTTAAGATTTTCTCATCATGTTTAATGGGAAACAACTAAAATGTCATGAAAACAGTGCAGTAGGGAGACGTTTACTATTTATCTTTCAGATCATATATTTTTTTCTTCAAAATCTGCACATATTCTTCTGATATTTTCAAAAGTAGGTCCTGATATAGATTTGACTCATCTGTAGGTCCTAGAGGAGACAGTCTTTAGGAACCAGATTCAAATTCAGCAGCAGGTTTTTCTAGTTCTCTAGTAATATTCTTTTGCAACTCCCACTGCATCTTGGTCAAGTAAGTCTCCATGCTGTTATTTGAAGGGCATAGAATTGAGATAGAAAACACTACATTTGCTCTTGGAGTAATATTTCTATTGAACACTAAACTACTATTGATATTTCGAACACAAATGGGCTCCAGGACTGGCCTCGTGGTAAGGAGTGCTGATTCAAGGTCTGTTCTGCTGTTTCTCCACCACAAGTTTGCTGCTGATCTCTGCTAGCCTCTCATTAGTCTTGTCTAGTTTGTTTGCCAATGACTTTCTAAATTCTAGCTCTTACTAGGTAGAGTGGCTTATATTTTTCCAACTCTCCTGTATTAGAATCTTCTTGAAATATTTTCACCTTGGAGAGTTCAGATTCCAAGTCTTTAACTCTGAGTTCCATCTGACTTCTTATTGAAGTATTATTCTTCTCTCATAACTGCTCTAAGTTTCCTTGAGATGCTGCTTGTATTTTCATAGATAATAATTCCTGTCGAAGAACTTAATTTTTTGCATTCAGGTGCAGACATTTTGAAGATTTCCAGCTCTGCTGTAAGATCATCAGTCTGACTTGTGAGTTGACGTAACTTCTTCTTTCAGTCTTGTACCTCATCTTGTAAGGTAGCACGATAACGTGACATGGCCTCCAGTGAAGCTTCCAAAGTAAAGTGCATTTTTAGGGTATCAGCCAGTTATTGAAATTGTCTCACAACTGCTATGGTGATCTGCATCATCAGATTTCTGTAGCTGCCGCTACCAGAGGTCCCAAGCCACCCAGGCTCCCAGTCCCGTCTTTCTCTGGGCAGTGAGAGCCCCAGCAGAAAAATTAAGTTTTCTATGCTGATCTCTTGAGGTTACTTACAGGAAAAAAAGAACATACTGCAAGTCACTTTAAAAATTAAAATGGTGTGGGGTAAGCTATTTCAAGAGCTGTATACTAATTGCTAGACTCATGGATTGTCAGAAAACCAGTCTTGGCTACTAAACACTAATTCAAGCTACTTTTCTTTTTAAATTACTGTTATATGCAAGAAATCATGCAAGTCTGATACAGATTTATGGTGTTCTAGAGCTTTCAACCACTTTTATGTTGTAGGCAGCTTCCCAAAAAACCCCTCCCCTGTTCATTAACTAGGTACTAGATGTTGGACTGGAGGGAAAAAAATATTTTTTTGTGACCATAACATCCCATGGGTCCTCTATATATGCCAGATTTTGTGGTTTAGTTTCTCTCTCTAAAGCTCATATTTTGTTGTACACTTCTGCTGTAGCACAAATAATATAGATTAAGTTTTATTCAGGCATATAAGGCCTCAGAAGGTCTGCCACACAAACATCCACACTGAAACACTTTTGTAAGAAGTACTCATAATAAGAGAAGAAACAAATTCTGGAGACACTGTAAGGGATGCGTGGATTACAAGCACTGGAAAACCTTGGCATTAGGTGTTGAACTATGCCCCTCCCCCAAATTCCTAATCCCCAGAATGTAACACTTGGAAACAGGGTCACTGCAGGCGTCAGATGAGGACCCATCATACTAGAGTGGGCCCCTGATCCAATATTACTGGTGCTGTTATAAAAAGTGTAAAGTTGGACCCAGACAAGAAAACAGAGAGAATGCCTTGTGAAGGTGAGATCTGTGCCACCCCGGGCTAGGGAGCTATCAGAATTGAGGAGAGAGGGCTGGGAAGTATCCATCCTTAGTGCCTTCAGAGGAGGGCATGGCCCTACTGACACCCCCATCTCAGACATCTAGCCTCTGGAACTGTGAGAGAATAAATCTGTGATGTCTCAGTGATTTCCCTGCTGGACCAGTGGTTCAGATGCAGGTTAGATCCCTGGCTGGGGACCTAAGATCCCACGTGATGCCACCAAGAATTAAAAAAAGTAAACAACTGATGTTCCAGCCAACCAGCTTGCAGTACTTTATCATGGCAGCCCTCAGAACTAATATACTTGGTGAAGTCTGCTGTAGCATTAAAAATAACTAAGATCAAATAATGGAAAAAATAATAGGGGAGTGTTAGGGAGGAAGTGTCCTTTCATACCCCATCCCCACAGGAAAAGGAGTGACTAATCTGATTGTACAGAGTTAAACAGGCCACACATCATGAGTGTGTAAGGTCATTATTTTGAAAGGTGATTGTGTTTGCTATTCTCTCTTTGTTTATGCTATGCCAGCAAAGGTCTGTCTAGTCAAAGCTATGGTTTATCCAGTAGTCATGTATGGATGTGAGAGTTGGACCATAAAGAAAGCTGAGCGTGAAAGAACTGATGTTTTTGAACTGTGGTGTTGGAGAAGACTCTTGAGAATCCCTTGGACTGAAAGGAGATCAAACCAGTCAATCCTAAAGGAAATCAACAGTGAGTATTCACTGGAAGGGCTGATGCTGGAGCTGAAGCTCCAATACTTTGGCCACCTGATGCAAAGAACGGACTCATTTGAAAAGACCCTAATGCTGGGAAAGATTGAAGGCAAGAGGAGAAGGGGATGACAGAGGATGAGATGGTTGGATGGTATCACTGACTTAATGGACATGAGTTTGAGCAAGCACTAAGAGATGGTGAAGGATAGGGAAGCCTGGCATGCTGCAGTCCAAGGGTTTGCAAAGAGCTGGAAACGACTGAGCAATTGAACAAGAACAATGCTCTTTTTACCACCTTGGCATGTGATGCAGTCCTGGGGTTCACATCCATTTTTCTGATTGGGTAAGTGGACTGAATCCTGATTTAAAACTCTAGTCATCTCTCTCTCTTTCCCTCTCCTCTCTTGTCTTTCCTTCTGCACATGAATATGTAGGTTGGTCTCAGGATTATAATTTGAGTGGAAAGTCAGAAGTCTCCTTCTTAAGTCACAAGTCTAAGCTGCATCCACAATCTACCTCTTAAGAGCACTGTATGTTGGGTTATTGGGTATTGGCCAACAATTCATGAATAAATCAGTCCCTTGTAATTAGTACTTTGGTTTTGATTTGATTATTGAAGAGGAATGGGTAGTTCCCCAAACCCTAAACAAATCCAACTCAAGAAAGTAGAGATGATAGTCTCTTCAACTTCTTTAAAAGAAACTCTTCCAGGCAATATATTTTTTGAAATTGGGGCATTCGTGATATACTCATAGTGCTCCAAACATTCCACTGAGTGACATCAAATTACCACGAGTCAGACTCTGTCCCTCAACAGCTTCTATTCTTTGGAAGAGACAATCCACCCACTCCACCAAAAAATCTGTCCTAAAATCAATCTAGAAGGAAAAACCAAGTCTTCAAAAATAGAGCCAATAATAGTAAACCATGCAATATTCTAAATGTGGACTATTGCTATGGCCATACTGAATCTCTGCTAGTCAAGAGTATATTTCAGTTTTTGGATTTTTACTCACCCTCTATGGATAACACCCAATGATTTATTAGAAAACATTTTGCTGCATCAGCCCAAGAGGTGAGTCCAAGAGAGGACTCAGGGACAAGGTTGCTAAATTTAGCAACTAAAACACAGGATGTCCATTCGGGTTTGAATTTCTCATTAACAATGAATAACTTGGGGGGCATACATATGTCAAAGAATATTCACAGTTGATCTGAAATTCAACTATAATTGAGCCTCCTGTATTTTGCTTCGCCGATGACTCAGGGGGTAAAGAATCCACCTGCCAAGACAGGTTCAATCTCTGGGTCAGGAAGATTCCCTGGATAAGGAAGTGGCAACTCACTCCAGTATTCTTGCATGGAAAATTCCATGGACAGAGGAGCCTAGCCGGCTACAGTCCATAAGGTGGTAAGAGTTGGACATGACTGAGCAACTGAGTACACGCCACTCCTGTATTTCATCTGGCAACTGCACTCAAGGAAGACAAAAAGGAGAATATAGTAAACAGATTATTAGATAGTCAGTTTGCCCACCAAAGCCCAACTTTTTCAGCTTTCACTTGGCATGTTCATGGCTCTGGGAAGGACAGTACTTCACACAATAAGAGTCCTCTCTCTTAAACCTGATTGAACCAAAAGTAGACAACTGACATCCTAGAAACACAAATTAATTGGCTGTCAGAGTTTGTCTCTTGAAAATTTTTAGTAGAAGACACAGAGACTCTAGTGAGAGAACTATGTAGATGCTTGAATTAAATAACAGGAAGAAGGACTTTCCTGGTGGTCCAGTGGCTAAGACTTCACAGTGGTGATGCAGGCGGCCCAGGTTCGATCCCTGATCAGGGAGCTAGATCCTACATGCTGCAACTAAGACCTGGCACAGCCAAATAAATAAGTTTTTTCAAAAGTTAAAAAAATATAACAGGAAGAGTCAGACTGGGAAGGCAGTTAGGTAGAAAGTTGAAATGAGAGTCAAAGGAAATAGAGAGAAGCATAGAAGAGAGACACTATGTGATCACCGAGAAAAAGAAAAGCAACCTCAGTTTCTGCTTGCCGATTCCAAATTCAATCACTGTATTTCATAGACCAGATAGCTGTAATATTGGTTGTCATAGTCTTATAATAAATTTCCCCTTCTAAAGATAGCATGAAAGAGTTTCTACTCATTAACACCACTGATCCTTGACTAAGAAACAATATCACCCCTCAAGGAGAAAAAAAGAAAGACAAATGGCTTTCATCTCAGGTGACCCATGTCATCTCTTTACACAGCTGTGTATAGAGCTGGACTGCAAAAGGTTATGCAATTACTCCAAATTCAGTGACAAAGATGCCAAGATGGACTACCACTGCCTGCTGTGAAAGTGGGAGTGGGGAGTGGCAATATATATGTCATATGTTTGCCATCCCAATAGTTGAGGAAGAAATTGAGATAAGCATAGGTCTTCTTCTAAAAGATAGCAAAGATCATTGTGGAACTACATTATGGAAATATGAGGTACACAAAATATATACATTTTGATCACCTCTCATCACAGCAGTCTGCTAAACTTTTGGCTTTTCCTATCTCTTCTTTATATTTCAGTCAGTACAGTTGCTCAGTCCTGTCCAACTCTTTGCAAACCCATGGGCTACAGCACACCAGGCCTCCCTGTCCATCACCAACTCCTGGAGTCTCTTCAAACTCAATCCATCGAGTCAGTGATGCCATCCAACCATCTCATCCTCAGTTGGCCCCTTCTCCTCCCACCTTCAATCTTTCCCATCATCAGGGTCTTTTCCAATGAGTCAGTTCTTCACATCACATGGCCAAAGTATTGGAGCTTCAGTTTTAGCATCAGTCCTTCCACTGAATATTCAGGGTTGATTTCCTTTGTGATAGACTGGTTTGATCTGCTTGCACTCCAAGGGACTCTCGAGTCTTCTCCAACACCACAGTTCAAAAGCATCAATTCTTCATTGCTCAGCCTTCTTTATGGTCCAACTCTGACATCCATACATGATGATTGGAAAACTCATAGCTTTGACTAGACAGACCTTTGACTGTAAAGTAATGTCTCTGCTTTTCAATATGCTGTCTAGGTTGGTCATAGGTTTTCTTCCAATGAGCAAGCATCTTTTAACTTTATGGTTGCAGTCCCCATCTGCAGTGGGTTTTGAGTCCAAGAAAATAGAGTCTGTCAGTGTTTTTACTGTTTCCCCATCTATTTGCCATGAAGTGATGGGACCTGATTCCATGATCTTAGTTTTCTGAATGTTGAGTCTTAAGCTAGCTTTTACACTCTCCTCTTTCACTTTCATCAAGAGGCTCTTTAGTTCTTTGCTTTCTGCCATAAGGGTGGTGTCATTTGCATATCAGAGATTACTGGTATTTCTCCCAGCAATTTTAATTCCGGCTTGTGCTTTATCCAGGCCAGCATTTCACATGATGTACTCTTCATAGCAGTTAAATAAGCATGGTGACAATATACAGCCTTGACATACCAGTCCATTGTTCCATGTCTGGTTCTAACTGTTACTTCTTGACCTGCATACAGATTTCTCAGGAGGCAGGTAAGGTGCTCTGGTATTCCCAGCTCTTGAAGAATTTTCCATAGATTGTTGTGATCCACACAGTCAAGGCTTTGGCATAGTCAATGAAGCAGAAGTAGATGTTTTTCTGGAACTCTCTTGCTTTTTCAATGATCCAATGGATGTTGGCAATTTGGTCCCTGGTTCCTCTGCCTTTCACAAATCCAGCTTGAACATCTGGAAGTTCTCAGTTCACGTACTGTTGAAACCTCTTTTGGAGAATGTTGATCATTACTTTGCTAGCATGTGAGATGAGTGCAATTGTGCAGTAGTGTGAACATTGTTTGACATGGCCTTTCTTTGGAATCAGAATCAAAACTGACCTTTTCCGGTCCTGTGGCCACTGCTGAGATTTCCAAATTTGCTGGCATATTGAGTGCAGCACTTTCACAGTATCAGGATTTGAAAAAGCTCAACTGGAATTGCACCACCTCCACTAGCTTTGTTCATAGTGATGCTTCCTAAGGCCCACTTGACTTCGCACTTCAGGATGTCTGGGTCTAGGTGAGTGATCGCACCATCATGGTTATCTGGGCCGTGAAGATCTTTTTTCTACAGTTCTTCTGTGTATTCTTGCCACCTCTTAATGTCCTCTGCTTCTGTATGGTCCATACCATTTATGTCCTTTATTTTGACCATCCTTGCATAAAAAGTTCCCTTGGTATCTCTAATTTTCTTGAAGAGATCTCTAGTCTTTCCCATTCTATTATTTTCCTCTTTCTTTGCATTGACCACTGAGGAAGGCTTTCTTATCTCTCCTTGCTATTCTTTGGAAATCTGCATTCAAATAGGTATATCTTTCCTTTTCTCCTTTGCTGTTTGCTTCTCTTCTTTTCACAGCTATTTCTAAGGCCTCCTCAGACAACCATTTTGCCTTTTTGCATTTCTTTTTCTTGTGATTGGTTTTGATCACAGCCTCCTGTACAATATTATGAACCTCCGTCCATAGTTCTTCAGGTACTCTGTCTATCAGATCTAATCCCTTGAATCTATTTCTCACTTTCACTGTATAATCATAAGGGATTTGATTTAAGTCATACCTGAAAGATGGAAGCTCTATACAGTCAACAAAAACAAGACCAGGAGCTGACTGTGGCTCATATCATGAACTCCTGAGTGCCAAATTCAGACTTAAATTGAAGAAACTAGGGAAAACCACTAGACCATTCAGGTATGACCTAAATCAAATCCCTTATGATTATACAGTGAAAGTGAGGAATAGACTTAAGGGACTAGATCTGATAGATAGAGTGTCTGATGAACTATGGACTGAGGTTCTTGACATTGTACAGGAGACAGGAATCAAGACCATCCCCATGGAAAAGAAATGTAAAAAAGCAAAATGGCTGTCTAAGGAGGCCTTACAAATAGCTGTGAAAAGAAGAGAAGCAAAAAGAAAAGGAGAAAAGGAAAGATACAAGCATCTGAGTGCAGAGTTCCAAAGAATAGCAAGAAGAGATAAGAAAGCCTTCCTCAGCGATCAGTGCAAAGAAATAGAGGAAAACAACAGAATGGGAAAGACTAGAGATCTCTTCAAGAAAATGAGAGATACCAAGGGAACATTTCATGCAAAGATGGTCTAGTGGTTTTCCCCACTTTCTTCAGTTTAAGTCTGAATTTGGCAATAAAAGTTCATTATCTGAGCCACAGTCAGTTCCCAGTCTTGTTTGTCCTGACTGTATAGAGCTTCTCCATCTTTGGCTACAAAGAATATAATCAATCTGATTTCGGTATTGACCATCTGGGATGTCCATGCAAAGACATGGACATCTCTTGTGATGTGGAAGAGTGTGTTTGCTATGACCAGTGTGTTCTCTTGGCAAAACTCTATTAGCCTTTGCCCTGCCTCATTCTGTACTCCAAGGCCAAATTTGTCTGTTACTCCAGGTATCTCTTGACTTACTTACTTTTGCATTCCAGTCCCCTATGATGAAAAGGATATCTTTTTTGGGTGTTATTTCTAGAAGGTGTTGTAGGTCTTCATAGAACTGTTCAACTTAAGCTTCTTTGGCATTACTGGTTGGGACATAGACTTGGATTACTGTGGTATTGAATGGTTTGCCTTGGAAACAAACAGAGATCATTCTGTCGTTTTTGAGACCACACCCAAGTACTGCATTTCAGACTCTTTTGTTCAAAGGGATTTTGTTCAAAAGGGACCCATTTCTTCAAAGGGATTCTTGCCCACAGTAGTAGATATAATGGCTATCTAATGCTCAAAATTCTCCAAGCCAGGCTTCAGCAATACGTTAACCGTGAACTTCCTGATGTTCAAGCTGGTTTTAGAAAAGGCAGAGGAACCAGCCAACATCTGATGGACCATGGAAAAAGCAAGAGAGTTCCAGAAAAAAACATCTATTTCTGTTTTATTGACTATGCCAAAGCTTTTGACTGTGTGGATCACAATAAACTGTGGGAAATTCTGAAAGAGATGGGAATACCAGACCACCTGACCTGCCTCTTGAGAAATCTGTATGCAGGTCAGGAAGCAACAGTTAGAACTGGACATGGAACAACAGACTGGTTCCAAATAAGAAAAGGAATACGTCAAGGCTGTATATTGTCACTCTGCTTATTTAACTTATATGCAGAGTACATCATGAGAAACGCTGGACTGGAAGAAACACAAGCTGGAATCATGATTGCCAGGGGAAATATCAGTAACCTCAGATATGCAGATGACCCCACCCTTATGGCAGAAAGTGAAGAGAAACTAAAAAGCCTCTTGATGAAAGTGAAAGTGGAGAGTGAAAAAGTTGACTTAAAGCTCAACATTCAGAAAACTAAGATCATGGCATCTGGTCCCATCACTTCATGGGAAATAGATGGGGAAACAGTGGAAACAGTGTCAGACTTTGGTTTTTTGGGCTCCAAAGTCACTGCAGATGGTGACTGCAGCCATGAAATTAAAAGACGCTTACTCCTTGGAAGATAAGTTATGGCCAACCTAGATAGCATATTGAAAATCAGAGACATTACTTTGCCAACAAAGGTTGATCTAGTCAAGGCTATGGTTTTTCCAGTGGTCATGTATGGATGTGAGACTTGGACTGTGAAGAAGGCTGAGCGCCAAAGAATTGATGCTTTTGAACTGTGGTGTTGGAGAAGACTCTTGAGAGTCCCTTGGACTGCAAGGAGATCCAACCAGTCCATTCTGAAGGAAATCAGCCCTGGGATTTCTTTGGAAGGAATGATGCTAAAGCTGAAACTTCAATCCTTTGGCCACCTCATGCGAAGAGTTGACTCACTGGAAAAGACCCTGATACTGGGAGGGATTGGGGGCAGGAGGAGAAGAGGATGAAAGAGGATGAGATGGGTGGATGGCATCACTGACTCGATGGATGTGAGTCTGAGTGCACTCCAGGAGTTGGTGATGGACAGGGAGGCCTGGCGTGCTGCCTCCATAATTCATGGGGTTGCAAAGAGTCAGACACGGCTGAGTGACTGAACTGAACTGAACTGAACTGATTCTGGTCCATTTTCGTTCACTGATTCCTAAAATGTCAATGTTCACTCTGCCATCTCCTGTTTGACCACTTCCAATTTACCTTGATTCATGGACCTAACATTTCAAGTTCCTATGCAATATTGTTCTTTACAGCATCAGACTTTACTTTCACCACCAGACACATCCACAACTGGGCATTGTTTCCGCTTTGGCCCCATCTCTTCATTCCTTCTGGAGCAATTTCTCTGCTCTTCTCCAGTAGCATATTGGACACTTACTGACCTGGGGAGTTCATCTTTCAGTGTCATATATTTTTCCCTTTTCATGCTGTTCATGGGATTCTCAAGGTAAGAATACTGAAATGGTTTGCTATTCCCTTCTCCAGTAGACCACATTTTGTCAGAACTCTCCACCATGACCCATCTTCCTTGGGTGGCCCTACATGGCATGTCTCATAATTTCATTGAGTTAGACAAGGCTGTGGTTCATGTCATCAATTTGGTTAGTTTTCTTTGATTATGGTTTTCAGTCTGCTGCCCTCTGATGGTTAAAGACAAGAGGCTTGTGAAAGCTTCTTGGTGGGAGGGACTGGCTATGGGGAATCTGGGTCTTGTTCTGATGGGTGAGGACATGCTCAGTAAATCTTTAACCCAATTTTCTGTTGATGGGTGGGGCCGTGTTCCCTCCCTGTGGTTTGGCCTGAGGCTAAACTATGGTAAGGGTAATGGCAGTAATGGCAACCTCCTTCACACAGCTCCCAGGACTGTTTTGTTCAGTGCCCATGACACCACAGCAGGCCCCGATGGAGATTCCTGGACACTCACAGGCAAGTATGGCTCAGTCTCTTGTGGGGTCACTGCTCCTTTCTCCTGGGTCCTGGTGAACATAAGGTTTTGTTTGTGCCCTCCAAGAGTCTATTTCTTCCGTCCTGTGGAAGTTCTGTAATAAAATCCAACTGGCCTTCAAAGTCAAATTCTTTGGGGGTTCTCAGTCCCTTTGCCAGATCCCCAGGGTGGGGAATCTGTTTTGTGGCCCTAGAACTTTTGCAACAGTGTGAGAACTTCTTTGATAAAATTATTCTCCAGTGTGTAGGTCGTCTGCTCGGTGGCTCTATGCTGGGGCTAATGGTGACCTCCAAGAGGTTTTATGCCACACACCCTGCCTCCCAGGTCTGCTGCAGCCAGAGCTCCTGTCCCCATGGCAGGCCACTGCTGACCCGTGCCTTTGCAGAAGATACTCAAACACTCAAAGGCAGGTCTGGCTCAGTCTCTTGTGGGGTCTCTGGGTCCTGGTGCACACAAGGTTTTTTTTTGAGCCCTCTTTATACTCAAATGATTCTTAATTTCTTTCTATGGAAGGTCACCAATAGACATGAACATAAATCAATTATTTTCCTGGCCAGGTACATTGAGACTCTGTTGGTATTTAAACAGTTCATGGAAAAATATGTCAAGGCTATAAATAAGTTCTCTGTACACTTGAGATCGTGAATATTGTTTATGATCTGGGCCAAGAACAAAAACTGATTAGGAATATTCCCATATATTCCTGAGGCAGCTGTGATTTAATCCAAAGAAGATACTGACTTTTCCCATGAAATAATATTAACAACTAATATTATACCGATTGTCAAAAAGTGCAGTGGTCTCACATCCCTTTATTAAATACAAAATTGATGATATCAGGAACTTTATATGTATTACAAATATGTACACCATCCAGGAAGCACCATTGCTAAAGTGAAGTGAATTGAGGCAATGGTTTAGAGTTCTGTGCTTCAGGGAACACCAGCTTTCTGGTAAACTGACACATAACTGGGGGACGCAGCCCAAAGGAGATAAGGCAGGTAACAATCTTGTAAGTATTCAATAAGAAAAACTGTTCCCTGCTGAAGTGTACACAATTGGTTCATAAACTGTACACTTTTGTGACGTTTCTATTCCTTTAACAGTTTCATTTGGGTGATAACAATGTTGGGATGGGGAGGAGAGTGTGTCTGCTGGAGACCCATAGTGATTAGATCTGGCTAAAACTTCCTGTGGAAGCCTGAGGGTCACTGGAAGCTTGTCTGCCCTGTGGTAACATAAAGAAGCCATTAGTGAAAGGAGATTGCCCAGCAGTCACGGAATGACAGAGAAATAGCCTGATTATTAATTACAGCCTAGAACTGAGCAGGAGTTGAGACATCACCTCTGATAATATTAGTACTGGTCTGCAGGAGACAAGCTAATTAATTTCTAGTGAGGTATGAAAAGATGATTGTTTCTGGCTCGTTCCCTGCGGACCTGGTACCTCTTTTGTGAAGCGGCAGCTGAGGAGACTCAGGCGCTCGCCATGGCGGACGAAAAGCCCAAGGAAGGAGTCAAGACTGAGAACAACGATCATATTAATTTGAAGGTGGCGGGGCAGGATGGTTCTGTGGTGCAGTTTAAGATTAAGAGGCATACACCACTTAGTAAACTAATGAAAGCCTATTGTGAACGACAGGGTTTGTCAATGAGGCACATCAGATTCCGATTTGACGGGCAGCCAATCAATGAAACAGACACACCTGCACAGTTGGAGATGGAAGATGAAGATACAATTGATGTATTCCAGCAGCAGACAGGAGGTGTCTACTAAAAAGGGAACCTGCTACTTTACTCCAGAATTCTGTTGCTCCAGACCAAGAAGACATTCTCAATTAGAAAACCGCAATTTGGTTCCACCGCATCCTGACTACTACAGTATAGTTTCTCTATTCTTTCATTTTCCCCTTCCCCATTCCTTTATTGTACATAAAGTAACTGGTGTATGTGCACAAGCATATTGCATTTCTTTTAACTAAATGGCCAATGGTATGTTTTGATCGACATCAAATGGAGATGGGATGGGGAAAAATACTGATTCTGTGAAAATACCCCCTTTTCTCCATTAGTGGCATGCTCATCAGCTCTCTATCTTTATATTCCAGTAAGTTATTTTGCTCTCACTGTTTAACAAAAAAAAGAACAACATAAAAATTCTTGCATACCTTGTTCGATTGGAGAATTTTAATGTTTTTCATTTATCATTGTAAAACCAAGGACAATTTTATAACTTTTTTGTACGTAGCTGTTACATGTAGGGCAATCTGTCTTTAAGTAGGGATAAATTACTCTAAAAGAAATGAATCCTAGATAGTTTTCCCTTCAAGTCAAGCGTCTTGTTGTTTAAATAAACTTCTTGTTTAAAATGAAAAAAAAAAAAAAAAAAGATGATTGTTTCTTTAAAGTTCCATTCTATCTGGTTGCCTGGGTGATTCTGGGCATTCTGTACACAGAGATACAGAGATAGCACAGAGAAGGAAGCAAGCTTCACTCTGAGTGCTAACAAAACAAGTAAGTACAGTATTTATGTGATGGGTTTGGTTTTCTCTTCACTGTTGGGTGTTCTCTGTTACCCAGGATTGATTAGGAAGAGTCTCATAAATCAGAGGTGTGGTAAGAGCCTCAGGGAGGGTGGAGGAATGGAGGGTGGAGGAAGGGAGGGTGGAGGAAGGAGGAGGTGTTAGATATTGAAAGGTAGGAAGATTAGGGCAGAAAGGAAACTTGGCCTTCCCCACAACTGTAAAAGAGAAGGTATGGGACTTCCCTGGTGACTCAGTGGTAAAGAATTCGCCTGCCAATGCAGGGGACATGGTTTCAATCCCTGGTCCAGGAAGGTCCCAAGTGCTGTGGGGAAACTAAGCCCACAAGCCCCAACTACTGAGTCCATGCTCTAGAGCCCGTGCTGTGCAACAAGAGGAGCCATGGCAATGGGAAGGCCATGTACCACAACAAAGAAGTTGGTGGTCACAAGGTGTGATCTGAAGGGCAAAAGGTGAGTGAACCTTCCCTACACACCCAGGTAGCTTCCTTATTCACACTTCAATCCCACCATCAGAGACTCATTACTTTGGCTCAGCGTTGCTCATTGCCTGCGGTTCTTTTGGACTATCTCAACATATTTTAAGTCCCCAAATTCTCAAATTAAAGAGATTTATCAGATCTCATTCCTCTACTCATAAAGGGGGACTTTGGAAGAACACTGGGCTCTTGAAACAGAGGCTAGGAAAAGGCAGTAAGGCAGTGCTGAAAAGAGGGAGGGGGGGTGTCTAGTAGACACCTGGTGGGATGTCTGCTTTGCTCACTCAACTAATCTCCTGTTTTGCTGGGAGGGCTTTCAAGAATCTCCTGGCTTGCTGATAGTTCTAGTGGAGACTGAATGGCTGGCCCAGAGAAGGTAATGGCACCCCACTCCAGTACTCTTGCCTGGAAAATTCCATGGACAGAGGAGCCTGGTAGGCTGCAGTCCATGGGGTCTCATAGAGTCAGACACGACTGAGTGACTTCACTTTCACTTTTCACTTTCATGCATTGGAAAAGGAACTGGCAACCCACTCCAGTGTTCTTGTCTGGGGAATCCCAGGGACGGGGGAGCCTGGTGGGCTGCTGTCTATGGGGTCGTACAGATTCCGACATGACTGACGTGACTTAGCAGCAGCAGCAGCAGCAGCAGCAGAATGGCTGGCCAAGTGAAAATACACAGGCTGCCCATCACAAACACTGTTATCTCATCCCCCTGGCAATAAAGTCTGGAGTGCCCAGAAGTATTCCCTCATCTTCTGGAAGGTGTCCGTGTGGGATGGAGCCTGAGCAGGCTCTGAAGACATGCTAGTTTCACGAGCAGGTGGCCTAGACTCCCTTGTCACCTCTTCCTGCCACACTGTGGCCCCTCCTCAATCCATACCTGTGGCCTTATGGTAAGTTGCTGCTGCTAAGCTGCTAAGTCACTTTAGTCTTGTCTGACTCTATGCGACTCCATAGACGGCAGCCCACCAGGCTCCCTCGTCCCTGGGATTCTCCAGGCAAGAACACTGGAGTGGCTTGCCATTTCCTTCTCCAATGCATGAAAGTGAAAAGTAAAAGTGAAGTGGCTCAGTCGTGTCCAACTCTTAGCAACCCCATGGACTGCAGCCCACCAGGCTCCTCTGTCCGTGGAATTTTCCAGGCAAGAGTACTGGAGTGGGGTGCCATTGCTTTGGGTTACATGTGCTTTAATTTGCTTCCTGGGGGTCCCAGAGGCTGCTCTCCAGGCAGAGGTGCCAGGCTGGGCTCTCCTGCAGCGGGCTCCCCATGCCAGCCCTGCAAACCTTCGGGAAGGACCGTGTCCTCCTCCAGGCCGCCCGTGCCCTCCACGAGCTCCTCGTAGGTGATCTTCTCGGCAAATGGCCGCGGCCCGAGCAACTCCACCATGTCGGGCCCCTCCAGCACCTCCTTCTCCAGCAGGCTCCTGCCCACCTTGTCCACCTGCTCGCGGCAGCGCATGAGCAGGTCCAGGGTGCGCGCATGCGTGGATCCGATGAACCGCCGCACCTCCTCGTCTAGGAGCTGGGCTGTGGCCTCGCTGAACGGTTTCTCCACCAGCGCCTCGCCTGGCCGCGGGAGATTGAAGGACACCTGGCCCAGCTTCTCGCTCATCCTGAACTGCACAATCTGGGCATAGGCACTCTGGGTGACCTTCCTCAGGTCGTCCTGGGCCCCCGTGGTGACCCGTCCGAAGAACAGCTGCTCAGCCACACGGCCGCCCAGCATGGCACACATGCGGTCAAAGAGCTGCTCCTGTGTGTACAGGTACTGCTCCCTGGGCAGGCACTGGGCATAGCCGAGCCCCTTGCCCCGGGGGACGATGGACACCTTGAGCAGGGGGTCTGCATGTTCCAGGAACCAGCCCACCACCGCATGGCCAGCCTTGTGGTAGGCCACCATCATCTTCTCATGGTAAGTTACCTATGACCAAATGATTTAAGATCAAAAAGAGATATATGAGCGTTCTGTTGCTGCTGCTGCTAAGTCGCTTCATTCTGAAATGCAGTATTTGGATGCAATTTCAAAAACAACAGAATGACTTCTCTTCGTTTCCAAGGCAAATCATTCAATATCATGGTGATCCAAGTCTATGCACTGACTAGTAGTGCTGAAGAAGCTGAAGTTGAATGGTTCTATGAAGACCTACAAGACCTTCTAGAACTAACACCCAAAAAAGATGTCATTATAGGGGAAGAGAATGCAAAAGTAGGAAGTCAAGAAATACCTGGAGTAACAGGCAAATTTGGCGTTGGAGTATAGAATGAAGTAGGGCAAAGGCTAATAGAGTTTTGCCAAGAGAATGCACTGGTCATAGCAAACACCCTCTTCCAACAACACAAAAGAAGACTCTACACATGGACATCACGAGATGGTCAATACTGAAATCAGATTGATTATATTCTTCATGGCAAAGATGGAGAAGCTCTTTAGAGCGAGCACAAACAAGACCAGGAGTTGACTGTGGCTCAGGTCATGAACTCCTTATTCCCAAATTCAGACTTAAATTGAAGAAAGTAGGGAAAACCACTAAGCCATTCAGGTATGACCTAAATTAAATCCCTTTTGATTATACAGTGGAAGTGAGAAATAGGCTGAAAGGATTAGATCTGATTCATGTCCATCAAGCTGGTGATGCCATCAAGCCATCTCATCTTCTGTCATCCTCTTCTCCTCCTGCCCCCAATCCCTCCTAGCATCAGAGTCTTTTCCAATGACTCAACTCTTCGCATCAGGTAGCCAAAATATTGGGGTTTCAGCTTTAGCATCAGTCTTTCCAAAGAACCCCTAGGACTGATCTCCTTTAGAATGGACTGGTTGGATCTCCTTGTAGTCCAAGGGACTGTCAAGAGTCTTCTCCAACACCACAGTTCAAAAGCATCAATTCTTCAGCACTCAGCTTTCTTCACAGTCCAACTTTCACAATCCATACATGAACACTGGAAAAACCATAGCCTTGACTAGACAGATCTTTGTTGGCAAAGTAATGTCTCTGCTTTTCAATATGCTATCTAGGTTGGTCATAACCTTCCTTCCAAGGAGTAACCCTCTTTTAATTTCATGGCTGCAATCACCATCTACAGTGATTTTGGAGCCCCAAAAAATAAAGTCTGACACTGTTTCCACTGTTTCCCCATCTATTTCCCATGAAGTGATGGGACCAGATGCCATGATCTTCGTTTTCTGAATGTTGAGCTTTAAGCCAATTTTTCCACTCTCCTCTTTCACTTTCATCAAGAGGCCTTTTAGTTTCTCTTCACTTTCTGCTATAAGGGTGGTGTCATCTGCATATCTGAGGTTATTGGTATTTCTCCTGGCAATCTTGATTCCAGCTTGTGCTTCTTCCAGCCCAGCGTTTCTCATGAGGTACTCTGCATATAAGTTAAATAAACAGGGTGATAATATACAGCCTTGACGAACTCCTTTTCCTATTTGGAACCAGTCTGGTGTTCATGCCCAGTTCTAACTGTTGCTTCCTGACCTGCATACAGATTTCTCAAGAGGCAGGTCAGGTGGTCTGGTAGTCCCATCTCTTTCAGAATTTTCCAGTTTATTGTGATCCACACAGTCAAAGGCTTTGGCATAGTCAATAAAGCAGAAATAGATGTTTTTCTGGAACTCTCTTGCTTTTTCAATGATCTAGCAGATGTTGACAATTTGATCTCTGGTTCCTCTGCCTTTTCTAAAACCAGCTTGAACATCTAGAAGTTTATGGTTCATATATTGCTGAAGCCTGGCTTGGAGAATTTTCAGCATTACTTTACTAGTGTGTGAGATGAGTGCAATTGTGCGGTAGTTTGAGCATTCTTTGGCATTGCCTTTCTTTGGGATTGGAATGAAAACTGACCTTTTCCAGTCCTGTGGCTGCTGCTGAGTTTTCCAAGTTTGCTGGCATATTGAGTCCAGCACTTTCACAGCATCATCTTTCAGGATATGAAATAGCTCAACTGGAATTCCATCACCTCCACTAGCTTTGTTCGTAGTGATGCTTTCTAAGGCCCGCTTGACTTCACATTCCAGGATGTCTGGCTGTAGGTCAGTGATCACACCATCGTGATTATCTTGGTCATGAAGCTCTTTTTTGTACAGTTCTTCTGTGTATTCTTGGCACCTCTTCTTAATATCTTCTGCTTCTGTTAGGTCCATACCATTTCTGTCCTTTATCGAGCCCATATTTGCATGAAATGTTCCCTTGGTATCTCTAATTTTCTTGAAGAGATCTCTAGTCTTTCCCATTCTGTTGTTTTCCTCTATTTCTTTGCATTGATCGCTGAGGAACGCTTTCTTATCTCTCCTTGCTATTCTTTGGAACTCTGCATTCAGATGCTTATATCTTTTCTTTTCTCCTTTGCTTTTTGCTTCTCTTCTTTTCACATCTATTTGTGAGGCCTCCCCAGACAGCCATTTTGCTTTTTTGCATTTCTTTTCCATGGGGCTGGTCTTGATCCCTGTCTTCTGTACAATGTCACGAACCTCCGTCCATAGTTCATCAGGCACTCTATCTATCAGATCTAGTCCCTTAAATTTATTCCTCACTTTCACTGTATAATCATAAGGAATTTGATTTAGGTCATACCTGAACGAAGAAAACAATAGAATGGAAAAGACTAGAGATCTCTTCAAGAAAATTAGAGATACCAGGGGAACATTTCATGCAAAGATGGTCTCAATAAAGGACAGAAATGGTATGGACCTAACAGAAGCAGAAGACATTAAGAAGAGGTGGCAAGAATACACAGAAGAACTATACAGAAAATATCTTCACGACCCAGATAATCATGATGGTATGATTACTCATCTAGAGCCAGACATCCTGAAGTGTGAAGTCAAGTGGGCCTAAGGGAACATCATTATGAACAAAGCTAGTGGAGGTGATGCAATTCCAGTTGAGGTTTTTCAAATCCTAAAATATGATGCTGTGAAAGTGCTGGACTCAATATGCCAGCAAATTTGGAAAACTCAGCTTCCGGAGTCCAGCTCCAGCAGCCAGGTATTCAACCTGAAGAGATGGATGGTGTTGGCGATGATGACAGCCTCTCAGTTTTCTTGGACTGCCTCTTTATTTCAAGTTTGTCGGCGGACGATGATGTAGCCTCTGACTCATAGTACGGGACTACATCTTGATGTAGCCTTTGACTCAAAGTATGGGGCTATAAGTTTATTTCAAGCTTCAGGTTGTGTTTTATACTTTGACAAAAGCATTAGGTCACAGGTTTGACGTTTTTAGTTTCCCCCACCCAGATTTACTGTACTTAACTTGTGATTACATTGTAACTCATGCTACATTCCTCAGTTTATTTCTTATCTTTCTAAATCCTGTTTGCCCTTAGCATCTTAAGATCATTATCTCCTAAAAAGGCTTCTAGCTATTCTTAATTAATCCTAAACCCTAAACTCAGCAAACTTCTTTTGCCATAAACATTCCCCTCACAAACAGGTCTCAGATAATAATCCTTCCCATGGCCTCAAGCTGCTCATCCTGGAACATTCTTTGTAAAGATCCTTGAACAGATTATTTGCTGGGCACAACTGCAAAAGGCTTTGTGCTTTCTCATGTTTCTCTCAAGAAGAATAAGCACCTTAACATTCTTTCCAGTCAACTCAACTGAAGAAAGGAAAGAAGAAGTCAGAGTCACAAGGCCTAACTTCTTCATCCCAGGGCCGTGCCTGTGAGATGAGGAGAGGGGGTTGGGGCCATGCCTCCATTTTCTCAGTAATGCCTAACATGGCTCCTGACACTCAGCAGTGGCTGCAGGACTGGAAAAGGTCAGTTTTCATTGCAATCCCAAAGAAAGGCAATGCCAAAGAATGTTCAAATTACTGCACAATTGCACTCATCTCACATGCTAGCAAAGTAATGATCAAAATTCTCCAAGTGAGGTTTCAACTAAGAACTTCCAGATGTTCAAGCTGGATTTAGGAAAGGCAGAAGAAGCAGAGATCAAATTGCCAACATCCTTTGGATCATTGAAAAAGCTAGAGAGTTTCAGAAAAACATATATTTCTGCTTTATTGACTATGCCAAAGCCCTTGACTGTGTGAATCACAACAAATTGAAAATTCTCAAAGAGATGGGACTACCAGACCACCTGACTGCCTTCTGAGAAATCTGTATGCAGATCAAGAAGTAACAGTTAGAACTGGACATAGAATAACAGACTGGTTCCAAATTGGGAAAGGAGTACGTCAAGGCTGTATATTGTCACTGCTTATTTAACTTATATGAAGAGTACATCATGACAAACCCTGGGCTGGATGAAGCACAAGCTGGAATCAAGATTGCTGTGAGAAATATCAATAACCTCAGATATGCAGATGATACCACCCCTATGGCAGAGAGCAAACAAGAACTAAAGAGCCTCTTGATAAAAGTGAAAGAAGAGGGTGAAAAAGTTGACTTAAAACTCAACATTCAGAAAACTAAAATCATGGCATCTGGTCCCATCACTTCATGGCAAATAGATGCGGAAGAAATGGAAACATTGACAGACTTTATTTTGGGTGGCTCCAAAATCACTGCAGATGGTGACTGCACCCATGAAATTAAAAGACACTTGCTCCTCGGGAGAAAAGTTATGACCAACCTAGACAGCATATTCAAAAGCAGAGACATTACTTTGCCAACAAAGGTCCATTTAGTCAAAGCTATGGTTTTTCCAGTCATGTTTGGATGTGAGAATTGGACTGTGAAGAAAGCTGAGCACCAAAGAATTGATGCTTTTGAATTGTGGTGTTGGAGAAGACTCTTGAGAGTCCCTTGGAGTGCAAGGAGATCCAACCAGTCCATCCTAAAGGAAATCAGTCCTGAATATTCATTGGAAGGACTGATGCTTAAGCTGAAACTCCAATACTTTGGCCGCCTGATGTGAAGAGCTGACTCACTGGAAAAGACCCTGATGCTGGGAAAGATTGAAGGTGGGAAGAGAAGGGAACAACAAAGATGGTTGGATGGCATCACTGACTCAATGGACATGAGTTTGAGCAAACTCCAGGAGTTGGTGATGGACAGGGATGCCTGGCATGCTGTAGTCCATGGGGTCACAAAGAGTCCGACACAACTGAGCAACTGAACTAAATTGCTTTACAATATTGTTTTGGTTTCTGCCATACGTCAACATGAATCAGCTATAGGTGTATGTAGTCCCCTTTCTCTGGAGCCTCCCTCCCACCACCCACCCCATCCTACCTCTCTAGGTTGTCACAGAGCACCAGATTTGAGCTCTTTGCATCGTACAGCTATCTAATTTTAAATATAGTAATGTGTATGTTTCAACGATACTCTCTTAATTCGTCCCACCCTCTCCTTTCCACCTTGTGTCCACAAAGTCTGTTCCCCTCTCTGTTTTTAAACATGTTTATGTCTCCTTTAGTTTGGGGCGGGGGTAGTGCTTAATCCTGATGGTCCTCCTAACAATTGTATTCAATATAATATTTTTTTTCTTCTTCTACCATTGAGCTTTGTAAATGAATGGCTTACATCTATAAACTCCTGCCATCTGGCTTCCAGCCCAACCACGACTGAAACTGCATTCTTAAAGCTCGTGCAGGATTTCTGAAGCATTAAATGAAATAGCTCTCCTCAGTTCTGATTTCCCTTGACCAGGGGTAAACTTTTGAGGTTTAAAGCATCTTATTCCAACCTCTAAAACCACATTTTAAATGCATACTAGACATTTGTATTAGAGCATTCTATTGTTACTTCAACACAGTTAAAATGACTCATAATTTTCTCTACTGATGTTCCCTCTGAATGATTTTCCAATGTGTGACTGATGATGAGCCTGATGATGAGCCCTGTAAGAGCAGGGATCACACTTTTCAGGTACATTACTATAGGTCCTTCACACTGCTTGGATGTAATCAACAGTCAGTAAATATTTATTGAAATGAACAAATGAATAAACATCATTCTTCCACTCACTGAGCCTGAATTCTTTAGAGTCATTTTGGATTCACCTCCCTCCTTTGTTCCATAAATTACATCAGTGATGAAACCTTGTCAATTATGCTTTCAAAATGTCGTGATTGAGGGTATGGATGAGGAGTCACATGAGGAGACCTGTTTGACTCTTTGCTCTGCAATTGTCAAGCTCTGACTTTGGGCATGTTCCCTAACCTCTCAATTTTTTTATCTATAAAATGAGGATAGTAAGGGTACATTATGGGGTTAATGAGAATAAATGAGGTAATGTGTACAACGTGTTTTGCACAGCGCCTGGCACACAGCAAGGGTTCAATAAATGATAGTTATTGAATTATCTTTCACTGCTCCCCTAGAGAGGTTTACTTACTGCTTCATATCTTTGCTGTTTCTCTTGGCTTGAATGCTCTCCTTTCTTTCTGCCCATTCAAAATGCTATTTACTCTTCTTGTTAATTTTATTTTTTAAAGTAATACATATTCATAGTTAAAAACTTGAATAGATTAATAAGACTTCTTAAGCAAAAGAGCAGACCCCTACTCCATCTTGCCTAACTTCTGATCTGTACTAGAAAAGCAACCACTTTCAATAATCTTAACTGTTTTCTCTAACATTTACTTTCATATTTCTAAATAATATCCTTATACTGATGGTTCTTGATCTTTCCATTTTTAGATAAATACTTATTGCCATCTTATTATGGAAGATAAATATTTAGACCTCTTACAACACCATCCTTTCCAATTTACTTTCCCTTCATCCTACAAAAGAGTTTTCTCAGAATCTTGAAGGCCAAACTATATCCCAGTGAATTCACTGTAGCTACTTGTGATTGCCTTTTCCCCTCCACTAAAATAAAATACCCTATCCTTTTAACAGTCGGTTCTAGAACTGTGTGTGCCTTTGATATCATGATTACTAGAATACATCTACTTCCCCTTTCTTAAAAGCAACACAATATTAGATCATCCACAATCCCCTTGGACTTCTGTTCTCCATGATTACTAACCTCATTTGTCAGTACAGTATCCTCAATGTAATTAATATGGGCTATTTGGAGCACTATAACAGGGAACCCTGATCTCATCTGACAAAGTGACATTTAAGCTGAAATCTGAAAGACAAATTGCAAAGTCTATGAAAGCATTCCTGCGGAGATGGTTGCAAGTGCAAAGGCTCTCAGGGGAAAAGGAACTTTGGGAACTCAAGGAATAAAAGGCAGCCAGTGGAGAGGATGGAGCTTGGTGCATCATGGGGAAAGAAGGCTCACCAGGAGCTAGAAAGGAAAACAGGGGTTAGAGAATTCAGAGCCTTGAAGCTGAGGTCCAGGCAAGATCTGAGCCTTATCCTGAAACCAATGAGAAGCTACTGAAAAGTCATAAGCAGGGGAATGATTTTATCTGATTTGCCTTCTAAAGATTTCTATGATTGCAGGGTGGGGAATGGACTGGGGAGGGCCAAGAGTTAGAAAGATACGGGTAAAACTGGTTTCAAGGAAACGTTAAGGGCAGCTTTGTAAGGGAGAACAAAATTTCAGATGGGCAAAAGGTAGTCTTGTGAGGTACTTTAAAAAGCTCAGCAGAAACCTTGGAATTTCTTTAACTTGCTGATGGCAGTGATAGGCATGCTCATATAACAGCTTCAATTTTTTTTTCCTTTTTTTTTTAGTATTAGATGGAGGAGGGGACTCCTCCTCCCGCTCCTCCTCACCCTCCTGCTGAATCCCCGAATTGCTGACCAACCAATTGATCCCAGAAGCAGTTTGCCTCCCTCCTTCCCAAGCCTGGACAGCCTCCGGTCCCCACTGGATGGTCTACCCACTTGCCATGGTGAGATTTCTGAGGGGTTGAAGCGACCGGGGGCTTGCACAGAAATAGGGCAGCAGAATTGAAACGGTCAAGGAAGAACAGTTTCCCTTCCGTTTCTGGGACGGCATGCACTAGCTCTAGTCAAGTTGAGATGGTAAAAAGGACAGGAGACTGCTTCCTCTGAACTCCTGCCTACAAGGAGCCTGGGGCTTCAGCTGCAGTCAGCTGAGGCACCATGAGAGTTGGTGTTATATACCATGGGGTCTGACAGTTCAGACAGCCGGAAGTTAGTTTTTGCAGTTCTGTTTATGGAACTGGCCGAATGAAAATGCTGGCTGATGGTCTGCTTTTCATAGCCATTGACAACAGCTTCCTACAACACCTGGGTCTTCTTTGGAAGCTGTGAAGAGGCACTGAAAAGAACAAAAATAATTTCTTCTTGTCTAAAAAAAACCCCAAAACTCACAAAGTAATCTGAATGTGTGTGAGAGTAACTCTTATTCAGGTTGCACTTGGATACAGAAAGAAACTACCTTGCATAAACTGCAGGTTTTGCTGAGCATATTTGATTTTTGTGGGATTGCATTTTTATAGTCAAGCAAATTAGTCTGGACCCATGAATATAGGTGTTGTGATGCAACAAACTAGGAAGATGAGGGAGAGACGGTGGAATTACAGTAACAAATGAAAATTTGACCAACAATATTTCTATATCTTGGGAGATCCTAAAAGGTTTGTTTTTAAGCTGGACAAAATGGCAATGGTATATGAGAAAATACTCACACAATGATGTGTGAGAGAACACCGAAAACCAATATCCAGTTCTCTAAAGTTTTTTAAGTTGGTCTGTTTGAATCTATAAGCTAAGTACATTTTTAAAATTTATTTCACAAATTGCATATGGAAAGATATTACTTATTATTTACTAGTAAGCACTTGCATATCCAAATGTCTAAATTCATTTTCTATTACCTATTTCACTGATAACAATGTCTCTTATTGATAAGGATTCTACACTTTGCCTAGAACAATTGACAACAACCTCTTCAACCCACAAATTCCAGTCAATATCTAGAACAGTGCCTGCCACATAGTAGGTATTCAACAAACAATAAGTGTATTAAATTACGTTAGTCATTCTCCTCAACAAAAGTAGTCAGCAAAACCTTTTCTATTTGAAAATACACCTTTGAAATATTAGAGACCAAAATCTAAGATCCATTTTGCCAATATAACAAAATATCCTAATATCTGATTGGGCTTCCCAGGTGGTTTAGTGTTAAAGAATAACCCTGCCAATGCAGGAGACACAGGTTAGATCCCTGGGTTGGGAAGATCTCCTGGAGAAGGAAATGACAACCTACTCCTGTATTCTTGTCCAGAAAATCCCATGGACAGAGGAGCCTGGCGGGGACTGAGGGACTAAACAACAGCAGATTAATAGACATCTAACATAAATCTTAAAAATCATTAGACATGGCCTCAAGGGTAAGTAAATGCAAGGAACCACAATAGAGAAAGAAGTGGAAATGGACGGTTTTACTTCTAGGCAACCAGGACAGTTTGGGAACCTACCTTATGTGCCCTGCACTTAAGGCAATGAGGACGGGCTACTAGTGGCTCACACTATCAAGTGCAGACTTCCCAGGTGTTTCTGAAGATCCTAATGGGGAATGCAAAAGTAGGAAGTCAAGAAACACCTGGAATAACAGGCAAATTTGGCCTTGGAGTACGGAATGAAGCAGGACAAAGGCTAACAGAGTTTTACCAAGAGAATGCACTGGTCATAACAAACACTCTCTTCCAACCACACAAGAGAAGATTCTACACATGGACATCACCAGATGGTCAACATCAAAATCAGATTGATTATATTCTTTGCAGCCAAAGATGGAGAAGCTCTATACAGTCAACAAAAACAAGACTGGGAGCTGACTGTGGCTCAGATCATGAACTCCTGAGTGCCAAATTCAGACTTAAATTGAAGAAAGTAGGCAAAACCAGTAGACCATTCAGGTTTGACCTAAACCAAATCCCTTATGATTATACAGTGGAAGTGAGAAATAGATTTAAGGGACTAGATCTGATAGAGTGCCTGATGAACTATGTATAGAGGTTGATGACATTGTACAGGAGACAGGGATCAAGACCAGCCCCATGGAAAAGAAATGCAAAAAGCAAAATGGCTGTCTGGGGAGGCTTTACAAATAGCTGTGAAAAGAAGAGAAGCGAAAAGCAAAGGAGAAAAGGAAAGATATAAGCATCTGAGTGCAGAGTTCCAAAGAATAGCAAGGAGAGATAAGAAAGCCTTCCTTAGTGATCAATGCAAAGAAATAGAGGAAAACAACAGAATGGGAAAGACTAGAGATCTCTTCAAGAAAATTAGAGATACCAAGGGAACATTTCATGCAAATATGGGCTCGATAAAGGACAGAAATGGTATGGACCTAACAGAAGCAGAAGATATTAAGAAGAGGTGCCAAGAATACACAGAAGAACTGTACAAAAAAGAGCTTCATGACCAAGATAATCACGATTGTGTGATCACTGACCTACAGCCAGACATCCTGGAATGTAAAGTCAAGTGGGCCTTAGAAAGCGATCACTGACCTACAGCCAGACATCCTGGAATGTAAAGTCAAGTGGGCCTTAGAAAGCATCACTATGAACAAAGCTAGTGGAGGTGATGGAATTCCAGTTGAGCTATTTCATATCCTGAAAGATGATGCTGTGAAAGTGCTGCACTCAGTATGCCAGCAAACTTGGAAAACTCAGCAGTGGCCACAGGACTGGAAAAAGTCAGTTTTCATTCCAATCCCAAAGAAAGGCAATGCCAAAGAATGCCCAAACTACCACACAATTGCACTCATCTCACACGCTAGTAAAGTAATGCTCAAAATTCTCCAAGCCAGGCTTCAGCAATATATGAACCATGAACTTCCTGATGTTCAAGCTGGTTTTAGAAAAGGCAGAGGAAGCAGAGATCAAATTGCCAACATCCACTGGATCATGGAAAAAGCAAGAGAGTTGCAAAAAAACATCTATTTCTGCTTTATTGACTGTGTGGATCACAATAAACTGTGGAATATTCTGAAAGAGATGGGAATACCAGACCACCTGACCTGCCTCTTGAGAAACCTGTATGCAGGTCAGAAAGCAACAGTTAGAATTGGACATGAACAACAGACTGGTTCCAAATAGGAAAAGGAGTACGTCAAGGCTGTATATTGTCACCCTGCTTACTTAACTTATATTCAGAGTACATCATGAGAAACTCTGAGCTGGAAGAAGCACAAGCTGGAATCAAGATTGCCGGGAGAAATATCAATAACCTCAGATATGCAGATGACACCACCCTTATGGCAGAAAGTGAAGACGAACTAAAAAGCCTCTTGATGAAAGTGAAAGAGGAGGGTGAAAAAGTTGGCTTAAAGCTCAACATTCAGAAAACGAAGATCATGGCATCTGGTCCCATCACTTCATGGGAAATAGATGGGGAAACAGTGGAAACAGTGTCAGACTTTATGTTTCTGGGCTCCAAAATCACTGCAGGTGGTGACTGCACCCATGAAATTAAAAGAGGGTTACTCCTTGGAAGGAAGGTTATGACCAACCTAGATAGCATATTAAAAAGCAGAGACATTACTTTGCCAACAAACGTCCATCTAGTCAAGGCTATGGGTTTTCCAGTGGTCATGTATGAATTGTGAAAGTTGGACTGTGAAGAAAGCTGAGTGCTGGAGAATTCATTCTTTTGAACTGTGGTGCTGGAGAAGACTCTGGAGAGTCCCTTGGACTGCAAGGAGATCCAACCAGTCCATTCTCAAGAAGATCAGTCCTGGGTGTTCATTGGAAGGACTGATGCTAAAGCTGAAACTCTGATACTTTGGCCACCTCATGTGAAGAGTTGACTCATTGGAAAAGACCCTGATGCTGGGAGGGATTGGGGCAGGAGGAGAAGGGGACAACAGAGGATGAGATGGCTGGATGGCATCACCAACTCTATGGACGTGAGTTTGAGTGAACTCCGGGAGTTGGTGATGGACAGGGAGGCCTGGTGAGCTGTGATTCATGGGGTCCCAAAGAGTCAGACACGACTGAGTGACTGAACTGAACTGAATGGGTTTTCGAGTTCTCTCGGGGCCATGCCTGCGCACACATCCTGGGCATCTACCCAGAGTGTGTGTTGTTTTTCTTAGATCATCTGGCACGTCCCCGCTGACCCCTCCCTCCACCCTGGACTTTGCCCACGGCGCTCCTTCCAAAGCCTTCTCACATAGCAAGGTCCAGTTTAACCTCCAGTGCTTTCGAGAAAGCTTCCCAGACCCCCTTTTGAGGTGCACCGGTGCTCTCAGCACTTGAAGCCTCTCATCTAGCAGTCAGGACTTTCTAACCTGCTGTTTTTGCAGGTGAGTAGCCCCTTACCACAGTGGGGCACCCCGCCCCCGCCCCACGCTGGGGAGGTCTTTTCAGAATTCGCTGTATCCAGCCCCTAACACAGCCGAGTACAAAGAAAATGCCCAGGAAAGATCTGTTGAAATGGATCTAAACCCCAGAGGGGAAAGGAGAAGTGCCCGTGCCCAGCATTAAAGGCCCTTCACGACCCCCAGGGGAGGCCCGCGGTGCAGCTGGCCCTGTCCCCAGCGCTTCGCTGGCAGGAGACGGTGCCGCGGCGGAGGCTCCTATTAATGCCTCTGATCTCCTTCGACTAATTTCTTCTTTACTTTTGCAGAGGAATCTACATTCTGCTCCAGCAGCCTCGGGGCACGCCGTTAAAGGGCGGTGCAAACCGAGCGACGTGGGCGTTGGGATGGCCAGTCTCAAGGCAATTTTAGCTTCGGCTTTCCTACGTAATGTTTAAAGTTTCGCAAACTCCAATTCTAAACTAGGAGCCGAGGGGGTAGAGCGTTTCCTGGTGCACAATTTTTCGCGTCCCAGGGAAGGTTCCGGGCATTCGTGGCTTTGCCTCACCGATCCTTTTCACATTTCCCACCGCGGGGAATCTAAAGAGCGCTAGTGGCCTCCACTTCCAACCCGAGCCGAGAACCGCGGTTCAGCCCTGAGGTCTCAGCCACTTCCTCCTTCAACCCTCTGGGCAAACCCAGAGCGGGCGAATGGGGGAGCTCCCAGCCTACGGTACTAGGCGGAATCGGAGGCATGGCGGGACTACAACTCCCAGGATGCTCTGCGAGAAGCGAATGGGCGGGGCTAGAGGGAGGGGCTTGGGGTATAGGCGGGAAGGGGGGGGCTTGGGGGTGGCAGGGAAATCCCGCCCCGCTGCGCAGCAGCGGCGACACAAAGCCTGACTTTACAACCTCAGAGAGAAAGTGGAAGTGAGATGGTTTAGGTAGGGAGACAGGACAAGAAAAAACCTGAGGAGGGAAAGGCGCGTAGGTAGCTGAGTGAAGCGAGGGTAGTGGGGAGATCCGCGCCTCGGCACACGAGGAGGGGGGCTCTTATAATTAGTCCCCCAGCCCGCGCCCCGCCCGCGCTGGGGTCTCCACAGCGCCCCGCCGGTCCCGGCTCCTCACGCAAAGCCCGGCTCCGCCCCGCCGGGAGCGGGGAGCCCGGTTGCCTGGCGGGTTCGGGGCGGGCCGGCAGGCTGCACCGTGGCTCCCCGGCCCGAGTGCGGGACGGCCGGCGCGGCTGCCGCGGACCGAGGAGGGGCTGTGAGCGAAGCGGAGCGGCGGACGAATTAGGGCCGGGACAGGGTAGGCTGCGGCTTCCGCACGAGCCAGGGGAGTAGTGTCGGGCTGAGGCGAGGTGAGGCGCGGGGCGCCTCGGGAGGGTCCCCCGTGGCCGCGAGCGGGGCGGGCGCACGCGGGCTGACCGCGGAAAAGCGGGCGGTGGCTCCGCGGCAGGGAAGAGTGCAGACGGCGGGGTTCCGAGCCCGGCGCTGGTGGAGAGCTCTGGGCGTCCCCCTCCCGCGGGAGGAGCCTAGCGCTCCTCCGCCATCCCTCCCCCGCGCGTTCGGCTCGCTATCTCCACGGGCTGCTGCGGGAGAGGCGGGGCCACCGCCCCCGGCGCGGGGCGGGGCGGGGGGGGTGAGTGAGGTGGGGCGGGGGCCGAGGGGGGCGGGGGGAGTTCGGAGGGCCGGCGGTTGGCGGGGCCGCGAGCCTCGCCGACCGTTTCGCGCCGCCGGCCCACGCCGCAGTGTCGTGTGTGGACGGCGCCTTCTCAGACAGCCCAGTAGAGTCCAGCACGGCGACCGGCAGCCTTCGACGCGATGTTCCGCCGGAGCTTTAATCGTTTTGTAAGTACACTCGCTGCGGCTCCCCGCGTGTCGGTTCGCTTGCTCGCCAGCCCCTTCGCCCGGTCCTTCAGAACAGTTTCCTGAGGGGAAGAGTGCGTCTCTGGGAGACACCAGCGGCGCCCGCTCTTACATTTTCACTGAAATGACGCTGCCTGGGGCGGTCGGGGTGGGGAGTCAGATAAGGCTCTCGGAGCACCCCGCCACCCCACCCCGACCCCGGCCCATTTATCCGGAGCTTCCCTGGGCTGTTCCTTACAAACTGCCTCGGACTGGGGGTGGGGGGCGCCCTCCGAGCTGGATGGTGGGGGACCCCCGGGGGTTTCCGACCCAGGAGTCCCTTGGTGTGCCAGTTACTCGAAGATGGCGTTTTATTATCAGGGAGGTTGCTTTCTTTTGTTTCCTATGCCAGGAGCACATGGAGGTAAACCTAGACCTGTCACCGTGGTCCAAAAAGCCCTGGGGGCTGAGGGGTGGGCGGCTGGGGCCGGCCTCAGCCTGGCCCGGGGCTTGGCCGGCTGCTCACCCGAGGCCGGGCAAACTTTGGAGACCCAGCCTGAACCTCTCACCTTGAGGGTTTAATAAAAGCGAGGGCGGTCGTCGGGGTGGGCTGAGTCGAGGTGGAGACGCGAGGAGGCTGCACCGTCGCTGCCAGGCGAGCGCCGGGGCTGAAGCCTCGCCGAGCCCCGAACGCCCCAGACCCTGACCCGGGGGAGGAGGCGAGCTGCGGCTGGACTCCTCAGTCCACGTCGACCCCCGCCTCCCCGATCCCCAGAAAAGGGAATTTTATTGCCGAGGGAGTTTGGCACCCGGAAAACCGATTACTGACTTTCTTGAGTAACCTGTTCACTCCTAGATGGTACGTGAAGAATGGAGTGAAACCGGGACCATCTACTTCTATGCTGCTATTAGTAGCAACTTCCTTAATTGCAAGATGAGGTGGCGGGAATAGGATTTTATTTCTGCCAGTAATGTGAAAGGAAGGATTCGTCAATAAATGTTTTTTCTGGCCTTAGGAGAAATGGTTGAGTGCTGTGCGCGCCTACCAACCCCCCTTACAAGGTCTGTTAAAGAACTTGTCGGTTTGGCTGTTTTCCTGCAATTATTCGTAATCGAAGCATTGCTAGCCTTTTTCACGCATCGTATGAATTTGCTCTCGTTATTTTTTCTGCATTTGAAACTTTCACAAATGTACCCTGGCTAAACGAAGTAATTGTATGTCCCCTTCTAGGCTATTATTATCACAAGAGTGCTGTTAATGTTTTTCTAAAGGTTTACCTCACCAGAGGCATGTCTTATGAAATTGGAGCAGGTTTACCTGTGGCACAGCAATAGAGGTTGTGCCTATCAGGATTTTGAAATCCGTAGGAATTGGCTTGTACTGTATGCTTTGCTAAAGCAAGTGACTAAAATTGGTTTCTCACATTTAGCCTCAGAAGGTAAAAAAGCATTGTGCTTCATAGTTCTATTTCATGTAGATTCTTGTGATCCTGAGTGTTGTTTGGGGGTGTTAGAAAAGGAAAGGTGACAAAGAGGACTAATTGTAATATTTGGAAAGAGGATAATCTTTTCACATGGCATTCTTATACTGGAAAACAACTGGACTGTGGTTTGTAATATATTCGGTAGCTCAACATTGAGATGATGACACCCCCCCCCCTTTTTTAAGGATTTGAACATTTGAAACCAACCAACCAGTCTAAAAATATCAATCTAAAAGCCCCCTTCATCTTTCTTTTGCTCAGAGTGGTCTGTGTTGTTTGAGTCTAGTAAGGAAGCAGTGCTGGCTGGGGAAGGCAGGGCATGCAGTAGAATTTGCAGCAGTTGTTGAGGTGCCAGCCTGCAGGTTTTGAGGCTAGTACTTTGCATCCCCATCCAAGATCTCTGCAGAGAATATACTTACACTGAAAGGAGCTTTGACCTCATTGTTTCGGCTGGAATACTCGACTGCTCACATTTTCCTGAGCAACCATGACTCTGGTTAACTCTCCAGAATTTCTACCAGTGCAGTGAACTGAAAGCTTCTCAGGAGTTGTATCTGAGCCCTAGGCCTAGGGCAAGGAATTAATTTGCAAACCCTTGGACGGAATGTGAAATATACTATCAAATACTGCTAAAGAATGACTTCAGAAATAATTGGTGGGGGGCGGTTTTTAGCTCCCCTAGTCAGTAAGCAAAATGCTGTCCTCATCTTTTTCTTGGTGGAGACTGAGTGGCACTCCCATTTACATCACTAGAAGGATACAACTAAAGATTTAGGTTCATCTTTGTCTTGCACAGCAATATAGATGTAGTCTAAGTTGTGTGCTTTTATATTTTGGAGATGGGGCTATGAATTCCTTTCAAAATTAAGTGTTTTTCTTGTGTACCTGTGTACATCTGAATTTGACTTTGAATGTGATATAAATTCCAGTGATGTTGATTGTAGTTCTTGGTCACTGAAAACTAGCTACTACATGTTAGGACAGGGCTTTACATTTTAGGGGCTTCCCTTGTGGGTCAGCTGGTAAAGAATTGGCCTGCAGTGCAGGAGACCTGGGTTCGATCCCTGGGTTGGGAAGATTCCCTGGAGAAGGGAAAGTCTACCCAGTATTCTGGCCTGGAGAATTCCATGGACTGTATAGTCCGTGGGGTTGCAAAGAGTCAGACACGACTGAGCGACTTTCACTTAGATTTTAAACCTAACATGGGAAGTACTATCATCTTTTACAGCTCAGTAGAGAAGGCAGTGGCAACCCACTCCAGTACTCTTGCCTGGAAGATCCTATGGATGGAGGAGCCTGGTAGGCTGTAGTCCATGGGGTCGCTAAGAGTCAGACACGACTGAGCGACTTCCCTTTCACTTTTCACTTTCATGCATTGGAGAAGGAAATGGCAACCCACTCCAGTATTCTTGCCTGGAGAATCCCAGGGACAGGGGAGCCTGGTGGGCTGCCGTCTATGGGGTTGCACAGAGTCGGACACGACTGAAGTGACTTAGCAGCAGCAGCAGCAGCAGTATATGCCGAATCATTTTAAAAATGCCATTTATTTCTCCAGGCCCAGGTTCTCCAGTTTTGAAAGAGAAAGTTCTTTCAGTTCAGGTCAGTCGCTCAGTTGTGTCTGACTCTTTGTGACCCCATGAATTTCAGCACGCCAGGCCTCCCTGTCCATCACCAACTCAGACTCACGTCCATTGAGACCATGATGCCATCCAGCCATCTCATCCTCTGTCGTCCCCTTTTCCTCCTGCCCCCAATCCCTCCCAGCATCAGAGTCTTTTCCAATGAGTCAACTCTTCACATGAGGTGGCCAAAGTACTGGAGTTTCAGCTTTAGCATCATTCCTTCCAAAGAACACCCAGGACTGATCTCCTTTAGAATGGACTGGTTGGATCTCCTTGCAGCCCATGGGACTCTCAAGAGTCTTCTCCAACACCACAATTCAAAAGCATCAATTCTCCGGCGCTCAGCTTTCTTCACAGTCCAACTCTCACATCCATACATGACCACTTGACTAGATGGACGTTTGTTGACAAAGTAATGTCTCTGCTTTTTAATATGCTATCTAGGTTGGTCATAACTTTCCTTCCAAGGTGTAAGTGTCTTTTAATTTCATGGGTGCAGTCACCATCTGCAGTGATTTTGGAGCCCCCCCAAAATAAAGTCTGACACTGTTTCCACTGTTTCCCCATCTATTTCCCATGAAGTGATGGGACCAGATGCCATGATCTTCGTTTTCTGAATGTTGAGCTTTAAGCCAACTTTTTCACTCTCCTCTTTCACTTTCATCAAGAGGCTTTTTAGTTCCTCTTCACTTTCTGCCATAAGGGAAAGTTCTTTAGCTTGAGCTAAAAGAAATAGTGATTCATTGCATTTTCTAAAGACACAGCCTTGATGTCTTTGCCATTAAAAAGTTGTATTTCCTTTTTGATGAATTATGACTTTTCTTCTGACAATTTTGTGGTAGAAAGAAATTGGTGGATTTGGTGTAGGATTTTCGGATTTAGGTATGTAGGGGATGTCTTAAAAGATTTAAGAGTTGGGATGTCTGAGAGTATAATAAAAACGATATAGCCTATTCCCAGTCAACATCTCCAGTCTCCATAAATAAAATAAACAATGGTAGTTTTTTCTGTACAATTTACTTTCCTTTAAAAGAATGTTTAATTGGAAGTTTGGACTAATTGAGACTTAAGCATCAGGGACTTTTATTCTATCTTTTACTCTTCGTGAGTTTCATAGTGATTACACTAGCATTTTCACATGAGTTGAAAGGTTTAATGAGAATCTAAACAACAAGAATTCCCCCCATTTGGCTTATTCACTTATTTCATGCTAACAAACAAGACATTACTTGATAAAGTAGTTCAGGGGACTTGGCCAGGTGGATGCTATTTAACTAGCCTGTCAGAGAATATTAACTAGGTGTGAATTTCTAGATCATTGACATATAAAAGCTTAAGTTTCGAGTTGAAATACTGGGAAAAAACTTATCTCTTTGATTCTAGTAGCTCTCAAACTGTTTTGGCTCCATAAAGAATGCAGCATATAGTAATATCATCATATAGAAAATGTTGTATCTGTCGAAGACACCCAGGACTGGAAAGAAGTTGACTGCATAAGGTATTTTAAGGAAAATTCAAAATAAGATAAAAAAATATTCAAAATAATGAAATAGGTAGCTAATGTATTTCTTTGAGTCTGATCTCTGGTGGCCTTTGCCTGCAGTGGCTTGAAGAAGGATTTCCGTTTGGGGCCAGAGATTGAAGGCAGGTGGCAGCAATGAGAGCACTGAATCCTGGCCACTAGACCACCAGGGCCAGTGGCCTGTGACAAGACCCTGGCCCTTTGGCTTTGTAGAAATGAATTGCCACAAAGAGACGGAAAGTAGTGAAATAAGTAAAGTGTTTATTAGGAGAAAAAAGTGTACGTGTGGATAGACATACATAGGTGGGCTCAGAGAGAGAGCTGTGCCCTTGTGTTAGTTTGAATCACTTACATGGGGTATTTCTTCCAGGTTTCCTTTGCCTCATAATCTTGCTCTGCCTGGCTCTGAGTCTGCAGTTTGGTTTTTCTCAGTATCTTCCCATGTGTGCACCCACTTCTCTTAGCCAAGATGGAGTCTAGTGAAGAGACCTCTGGGTAGGTTGACATTGCCTACTGTGGGGTGCATCCCCTCCCTTTTGACATCCGAGGAGGCTTTCTGTGCCTGTGTAGTCGGGAAGGCCTCCTTGACCTCGAGAATGAGGAATGTGTGGTCTATCTCTTATCTGGGCAGCTCCTCTGCTCTGGCTGTTATCTTTGTCTTGGAGTATCTGTCCACAGGGGACAAACTCCAGCTGCTCAGCTTGGGGCCCATCTGTCTGCTGCCTCAAGTCCAAGGCAAGACCAATTTAGTGAAGCAGTATATGGAGACAGTGAATAAAATTCAGGTAATTTGGGGGTCTTTTTGGAGCAAGGTTTTTTGTTTTCTCTTTGAATTAATATTATCAGAGTAATTATACTTTTTTTTTCTTGTTTCACTTTACTAAAATCCTCAGCCTGACATTGCTGTGCATGGAAAATATTTAACAGTTTTATTATGTTTAGCAAGTTATCTGAATGTATGTAGTGCAGTATTTTTGCATTTACTCCAACATTACAAATAGCCTGTTCATCTTTGCCCCTACCAGGTAGTTCATACATGGCTGGATTTTTTTAAAAATTAATTATTTATTTTGGCTGCACTGGGCATCAGTTGTGGCACCTGGGATCCAGTTCCCAGACTAGGGATCAAACCCGGGCTCCCTGCTTTGGGAGCTTAAAGTCCCAGCCAGAGGACTACCCAGGAAGTCCCCATGGCTGGGTTTAACAGGTGAATTTGCCCCTATTAAAAGCAAACTTTTATTATCGTATTGTAATTTCTTTGAGGGCGGGGGTCCCTTTTCCCGGCATAAAGAACTTCCCCCACCAGGGATCAAATCCGCATCTCCTACGGTAGAACCGCAGTCTTAACCACTGGACACCAGGTAAGCCCCTGTCATTTCCTTTTAATTTCTGTGGCACTTTACATTAGTCTTTCTCCACTGGGAGAGAATCCATTCCTAATGCCCTAGAGAATCTGTTTTATGTTATACTTATCTCCTGTGCATGCATCTGTAGATGAGGGATTCCAGTTGAAAAAGGCTGCCCTAGACGTTGAAGGCTGCTGGGGTCAGGGACAGTTGGCACAGTGCCTGGTGCATAGTAGGTGTTTGATAAATATTTGAATGAAAAATTTTTATGTTTCACATAAATAATAGCTTCTGCTCATAGTGGTATTTATGAAATTCTTATGAAAAATGGTTAAAAATGAGGAGTTCCAGTTAATTGGGTGTGATACTGTGATTTATAATAACAAATATATATGTGTATTTGGTCTTTGCCTGTTTCTGGCCCAGAGCTCCTAAGACCCTTGGCATTTCCGACTTTGAGAACAATAAAGGTATGTTTTATAATGTTAATAACGTGAATTGGGAAAGCATCTCTGGTTGGCGGCTGGTCACCAGGGAAACCAACCCTTTGATTAGAGGGTTCAGTTCCACTCCCCTGATTTCTGGGGATTGGAGAGGGCCTGGTGATTGAGTCACCAGTGACCAATGGGTTAGTCAGTCATGCCTATTAATGAAGCCTATATAAACCCCCCAAAAAAACAGGGTTTGGAGAGCTTCCAGGTTGGAGATTTGCGAAGAGCACGCTGTGCTCCTAGAGAGAGCACAGAAGCTCTGTGCCCTTTCCCCATTCCTTGCCCTATGCATCTCCTCCATTTGGCTGATCCTTGTATAATAAACCAGTGATCTAGGAAGTAAAGTGATTCTCTGAGTTCTGTAAGCCACTCTAGTGGAACTTCTGATTTATAGTCAGTCAGTCAAAAGTACTGCTAACAACCTGGATGGAGGCTGGTGTCTGAAACCCAAGGTGGAGGTTGTTGGGAAGCCCAGTTTGTAGTCAGTTGGTCAGAAACACAGCTGATAACCTGGACCTGCTGCTGGTGTATGAAGTGGCTGGTTGGGGGAGTCCTGTGGGACTGAGTGCCTAACCTGGGGTATCTGATGCTACCTCTAGTCAGAAATTGGAGAAGGCAATGGCAACCCACTCCAGTACTCTTGCCTATAAGTTGAATTATGGGACACTCAGGTGATGTCTGAGAATTGCTTGTTGGTGTGGGGACACCCCTCCATATTGGAACTATGATCAGAACCTAAACATTGGTGTGCACTGATTACCAATTTTTAAACTATTAGAATAAATACATCTATACTGACCATAGTATAATCTCTTAGATGATTACACCATTTTATGATCTTGCAGAGCATTATTTCATTCAACAAATATTCACTGAACATCTGTTATGTACTGGGCACTATAGTAGGCCCTGGGACACATTGGTGAGCAAGACAAACTCCCTGTCTTCATGAGCGTTGACGGTCATTACGTACACGGCTGTGGATTTAGAGGACATGGTGACTGCTCTGTAACACATTTGTGACAAACCATGCAACTTGCTTTTTTGTGAATAAGTTACTATTTTATACTTACTTGTTTGTCTTTCTACCAGAAATAGAGTGAACAATTTCGATTATTTTCTGGTTGTTTGGATTTCAGATAAAAAGGAATTTGTCGCATTTGACACCTTCAATATGACCTAGACATCACAAAGGGCTCTTTTGCAAATAGATGTTAGTCTGATTCTCTGTAAAGTGGGACACCTATTTAGAAATGAATCACTACTACTTGAAGTAAATATTAAATAACCTGAAAACAAGTTTTGTCTTTTTTTAAAATCCTGATCTGGGTTTTACTGATTCAGCAACATAAAACTCAGAATGTCTTCTGAACACCTATAAGGGTTTACTGTTTGCTCCTTCTGTTTATGATTATTGTGCATAATTCAACCCTTTAGTGGGTGATACTGAGTGCCTATAAATCAGGTAGTTTCCAGTGCTCTTAACGAGCTTTTAGCAGAAGTGAGATTTGAGCAGGTAAAGCTGGCCAATTTCATATTGATACAACTATCCAGGTGAGCTTGTTTCCTCATGTAGGCTGCCGGTTGACCAGTGACTGTGCAGTGGGTTCTGAAAGGTAAAGTGTAGCCAGTGGCCCCTGTGCTGTGCTTAGTCACTCAGTCATGTCCAACTCTTTGTGACCCCATAGACTGTAGCCCAGGCTCTTCTTTCCATGGGGATTCTCCAGGCAAGAATACTGGAGTGGGTTGCCATGCCCTCCTCCAGGGGATCTTCCCAACCCAGGAATCCAGCCAGGGTCTCCTGCATTGCAGGCGGATTCTTTACCATCTGAGCTACTAGTGGCCCCTAGAGAACCATAACTAACATCCCCGCCTCTGGATGATGTGCAGAGAACTAGCTCATGAGTGAATTCAAATACTGGTTTGTTGAGTGATGGGAAAAAATCATTAAGGTTGACTGCTTGTTTAACCTGGTATAAGTTCTCCCAAAGAGGTGGAAGCATGGGACACAAATGAAAAACACTTTTCTTCCCCCCTCAAGGTGGTGGAGTTCCCTGTACATCTGTAGTGCTTTATATGGAATAATCTTTTGCATCTGGAATTCTTCAGATTGGAAGGAATTTTCTGGTTGGGCAGAGTGAGGTTCTAGGCTTCCATAAGTGAAGTAGGTGCTATTTTCAAGTTTGTTTACATTCACTTAACACTAACCTCAGAGAAGGCAATGGCAACCCACTCCAGTACTCTCGCCTGGAAAATTCCATGGACGGAGGAGCCTGGTAGGCCGCAGTTCATGGGGTCGCTAAGAGTCGGACACAACTGAACGACTTCACTTTCACTTTTCACTTTCATGCATTGGAGAAGGAAATGGCAACCCACTCCAGTGTTCTTGCCTGGAGAATCCCAGGGATGGGGGAGCCTGGTGGGCTGCCGTCTATGGGGTCGCACAGAGTCGGACACGACTGAAGCGACTTAGCAGCAGCAACAGCAGCAACGCTAACTTTCCTGGCCTGGGATAAGGGTAGGTCAGTGGTGACTGTAAAACAAACATTAGCACAACTGCAGCATATGTTAACACTACTGCAGTTTAGTGATGAATGAGTACTCAGCACTGCAGATATGGGCGTGGGGTGCCCTGTGCCAGTACATTGGCAGGCAGCCCCACACTTACTGCAGCGTGTGGAGGGATTGCTGGTTTGGCTGACTTACTGATTATTTGAGGTTTATAGATAATATTGGACTGTGGATATCCAGATTTGGGAGGTTAATATGTATTTGTGAAGTACAGATTGTCATCAATTTTTTGCCCTGTATTTATTTAATAAAATATGGGAGGATTGGTGAAGATTACCGTGTTCAAGCAGATACCGTGTATTTTTTTTTAGACTCCTCCATTATATGTTGTCATAAAGTAGTGTGGCTATATTTTTCTAGTCTCTTTTTCATGTAGATATTGAAAAATCAGCAGTTTTCTTGATAATGATTATGCCTTTAGCACAGCATCAAGTAAACAGTAGATGCTCAATAAATACTTTCTGAATTGATAGCATAGTCTGAGTCAGTAATAGACGTTGAAAAATGACCAGCTACTGAGAAGCTTATGTGTTTCAGACTGGGCTACCAATGAGTGCATGGCACTAAAAATAACATCCTTTCAGTTACAAAATACTACACTATATTTATTCTAAATGAGAAAAAAAATTATACTTTCCTACCCACTTGAAAAGGAAAAGCTTTAGCATTTACTTGATGCTAGTTTCTCGATCAGCGAAAAAGATTATGTTTAGTGCCTTCCCCTTTGTTGGCCAGTCACAGAAAACTATAACCCATATCCTGTTCTCAACTTCTAAAATTATAAACAAATTCATGTTCTTTTTGTTAAATCCCATGCATAAGCTTATATTTTCTGTTGCCACCAGCACATCAAATCTTTTTGAAAACCAAAGCTGCAGAATTCACTCTCTCAAGAGCGTTATTTGGATTCCGGATTTCACTTGGTATTTGGTGCTGGGTGGATACCTGCAGTGAGAAGGCAGAGCAACCAGAGGAATTGTGGAGTTTGAGGGAAGCAGTTTTGTTGAGAAAAGAGCCTTAACCTTGTTTAAAAAGGTTAGTGCAAGTCCTGGTTTTGCCATTTACATCCTAGCTTGGGAATTGGGCACTGTAGGTCCTGTACATCAAACTGTTCCCCAAAGTGTGGTCCTTAGACTACCTGCAGAAGAATCATCTGGGAAGCTTATTAGAAATAGACATTCTTGAGCCTCAAACCTACTGAATCCAAGTCTCAGGTGATAGGTGCCAGGAAACTGCATTTTTAGCAGGCACTCCAGGTAGTTCCTCAGTTCACAAAAAATTGGAGAACATCCATATTCAATAACCTGGAGAAGGGAACGGCTACCCACTCCAGTATTCTGGCCTGGAGAATTCCATGGACTGTATAGTCCATGGGGTTGCAAAGAGTCAGACACGACTGAGTGACTTTCACACACATACTCAATAAACACTGAAGTGTTTATTTTCTGTGTACACTCTGTTCCTGTTTCTGAAGTCTCCTTTCTTCACCTATAGGATGAACATCACACCTACTTGGCATGATTGTTGAAGTTTGGTAGGCTATTCAGCACATACCAATTGTGCCAGAGGTCCCCAGAACCATGCCCAGGTTCGATGGCTTACTGGCCAAACTCAGAAGACTCAGCATATAGTTGTCCTCACAGCTCTGATTTATTATAGAGAAAGGCTCCAAAGCAAAGTCAGCAAAGGGAAAAGGCTCAAGAGGCCATGTCTGCAGGAACCCAGGCATAGCTCCCAACAGTCCTCTCCCAGTGGAGTCACACAGGTTGTGCTTAATTCCTCCCAGCAATGTGTTTTCTCCAAAGGGAGCTTCTCAGAGACTCAGTGCCCAGGGTGTTTATTGGGAGCTGGTCACATAGACACACCTCCTCTGCCTGGTACATGCAGAATTTCAGACTCCCAGAAGGAAAACAGGTATTTAGCATAAACCATAACGTTGTGCCAACAGTTGAGGCACAGCGAGCTATTCTTACCACTTAGGATGGTGGGAACCTTCCCCACGTCCAAATCCCCAGACACCAGCTGTGTCTATACCAACCTTGTAAGCAGACACTTTTAAGAATAGCAGTCAGACCTGCTCGGTTAACTTTTTCACTATTAGGAAATACTGGTATTTTTCAGAGAAGGGAAATGACTGACCCTTGGTCATTAAGCTAATCAAGCAGCAGAACTGAGTCTGTCTGAAACTCCCAGCAATCATCACCTTGTTCTCATTGCTGTACACATCGTGCTTCTGGACGATAGGTCATTGCTTTGCAGATCACTGAATGTATTCACTGTCGCTTGCAGCAGAAGAGCAGCCTGCGGGTGATAAATTGATGCACCCAGTGGGGGAGCCAGGAAGTATTGATGTTTCTGCCAGTTTAGCGTCAACACTTGCTGGTTTCCTCTCTGGAGCGTCACTGAATTCGTGGATTTTCAGTTTTTCTGACTTTTGTCACTGCCCCAACTCCTCCATGTTCCATCCATTTACCCATAGTCCCAGCCAACATTCATTAGCATCATTACTTCATCCCATTCTGTGATGCTTAGCTGTTAGCTTATAGGCAGCCAATTTTAAAAATCCTTTTGGGTAACACAGGTCCAAAGAGCAGGCATAGTGAAGAGTGTTTGGTCAAGGATAGTTATATAGGAAAGGCTGCCAAAAGGAAGTCTAAATTCTTGGGCTAATGAATGAATTTTATGGAAATGTTTATAAGTAGTACTTTACTTCAGGATTTTTGAGTTCTGTGATCATGGAAAACCTCAGTGATATCTCTGGTTATTCTTAGTTTCAATCTTTTTTTTTAATCTGTTATCAAAAAAGAAAATTAATAATTCTGTTATGATTTGGGGCAATGAATAAATTAGGAAATCATACGGGAAGATGCAGTAATCCTGCAGCTCAACGGGGAGCAGAAGCCAGGAGGGAGCTGTCACAAATAAATAACAGCTGGGTAGAGCAGATTATGTAAGTTACACCTGTTGTGTAAGCAGTTGGGATGTTCTTGAAGCTTCATAATTAATGTAGCTTGCAGTAATATAGATTAAGGGATCTATAATGTAGTGCACAATTTACTTTTGGCTTCTTTTCTGAAAACATCCATATGAATCAAAAGCTTCCTTTGAACACCCGTTCGTAGCTCAAGCTAGAACCCTAGCTGCTGCTGTTGCTGCCACGTCGCTTCAGTCATGTCTGACTCTGTGCGACCCCACAGACAGAAGCCCACTAGGCTCCCCCGCCCCTGGGATTCTTCAGGCAAGAACACTGGAGTAGGTTGCCATTTCCTTCTCCAATGCATGAAAGTGAAAAGTGAAATTGAAGTTGCTCAGTCGTGTCTGACTCTTAGCGACCCCATGGACTGCAGCCTACCAGGCTCCTCCATCCATGGGATTTTCCAGGCAAGAGTACTGGAGTGGGGTGCCATTGCCTTCTCCGAGAACCCTAGCAGTCATCCTTAATAACGCCTTTCCCTTTATTTCCTACATCTGTTCTCAGCAAATCCAATAGGTTCTAATTCAGAAAGAGTTCTCAAATCCATCCACTTCTCTACTTGCCATCCCTACCACCATCCAAGTCCAAGCTACCACTATCACTTATCTGGACCATTGCAGTAGATGATCTCATCTACTACTGCACTCTTCCAATCCACCTTCCACACAGCATCAAAGGGATCTTTCACAGATGTGTATTTGAAAGCCTTCAGTGACTTTCCAGTACTCTCTAGATAAAGACCTGACCAGTATCAGGTGACTGACCTATTTCACTTAGCATGTTCTCAAGGTTTATTTGTATTGTAGCATGTATCAGTAGTTTATTCCTTTTTATGACTGAATAATATTCCACTAAATAGATATACCACATTTTGTTTATCCATTTGTCAGCTAATGGGCATTTGGATTGTTTATATTTTTTTGCTATTATGAATAATAATTCTGCCTTGGACATTTTTGTATATGTTTTTGTGTGGACATATTTTCATTTCTGTTGGCTGTGTACCTAGATTTGGAATTGCTGGATTAAATATTTAATTCTATGTTTAACATTTTGAGGAACTGCCAAACGTTTCCACAGCTCTTCTGTATTTATTACTTTAAAAAATTCTGTTAAAAGACATAGATAAAATTTATCCTAAACTTTTTAAAGTATATAGTTCAGTTGGGCTTCCCTTGTGGCTCAGCTGGTAAAGAATCTGCCTGCAGTGTGGGAGACCTGGGTTCAATCCCTGGGTTGGGAAGATCTCCTGGAGAAGGGAAAGGCTACCCACTCCAGTATTTTGGCCTGGAAAATTCCATGGACTCCATGGGGCCACAAAGAGTCTGACACGACTGAGTGACTTTCACTTTCACTTTATTTTTTCATAGTTCAGTAGTGTTGAGTATATTCACATTGTTGTTCAACAGATCTCCAGAACTTTTTCATCTTATACAGCTGAAACTCTCTACCCATTAAACAGCAACACCTCATTTCCCATTCCTTACTCCCCCCAGCCCCTAGTAACTACCACTGTACTTTCTGTTTTTAGGAATTTGACTATTTTAGATATCTCATATAAATGAAGTCCTACCATATTTTTCTTTTCTTTTTTTTTGCCATATTTTTCTTATTGTGACCTCATATAAATGGAGTCCTACATAGTTTTCTTCTTTATTTCACTTAGCATAATAGCCTCAAGATTCATCCATGCGGTAGCATGTGACATGATTTTCTTCCTTTTTAAGGCTGAATGATACTCTGTTTATGTATTGCATTTTGTTTATCCAACCATCTATTGATGGACATTTGGGTTGCTTCCATTTCTTGACAATTGTGAATATTGCTGCTATTAACAAAAGTGTGCAGATAATCACTTTGAGATCCTGATTTCAAGATCTCATTCTTTTGGGTATATATGCATAAGTAGGATTGTTGAATCATATGGTGGTTTTGTGTTTAATTTTTGAGGTACATCTGTACTGTTTTCCATAGTAGCTGCACCATTTTACATACCCATCACCATTGCAGAAGGCTGCCAGTTTCTCCACATCCTCACCAACACTTCCCCCCCCCCCCCTTTGGAGAGGGTGATGTTTGGAAGAAGCCATCCCGATGGGTGTTTATATGGTTTAGGTTTGCATTTCTCTGATGATTAGTGACATTGAGCATCTTTTCATACTTTTGGCCATTTGTATATCATCTTTGGAGAAATGTCTATTCATGTGGTTTGCATATTTTTTATCAGGTACTTTTTTGTTGTCCAGTTGTAGGAGTTCTTTATATCTTAGATCTTAACCCTTTACCAGATATATGCTTTCTGCATATTTTCTTCCACTCAATAGTTTGTTTCCCTTTTTATATTTTTGATTGTTTCCTTTGATGCATAGAAGTTTTTTAATTTGATGAAGTCCCGTTTGTCTGTTTTTGCATTTGTTGCCTATGCTTTTTTAGTGTCATCTCCAAGAAATCATTGCCAAATCCAAAGTCATGAAGCTTCTCCCCTATGTTTTCTTCTAGGATTTTTTGTTTGTTTGTTTGTTTTAGGGCTTACATTTAGATCTTTAATCCATTTTGAATTGACTTTTGTATTTGGTGTAAGCTAAAGGTCCAACTTCATTCTTATGCATGTGGATATCCAGTTTTCCCAGTGCCATTTGTTGAAAAGGCTATGTGGATTTTAGGATAAATTTTTCTATTATTGCAAAAAGTCATCCTCACTTTTTACCTTCTGTCTGTCAAAGTACGTTAGTATATACTATTTCCCTCGTCTGATAAACCTCTCTCTTTTAGTCAGTTCCTGAACTTTTACTCATGTCTCAGGGCTTGTCTTAATCTCACATCCCCAGGGACGCTGTACCTAATTCTTCCCACAGGCTATGGCACGTTCCCAGGTTCTCATAGTACTATGAACATTTCTTCTATACTCTTTATCACAGTTGACTTTACATTTGCATATTATATTTGTTTGCTAACCTATATAGTATCAAGCTTCCCTCTGTCTAGTAAGTTTCATGAAAGTAAGAATTGTGACCATTTTTGGTGGTGGTGGTGGTTTAGTTGCTAAATCGTAGCCTACCCAGTTCATCCGTCCATGGGATTCTCCAGGCAAGAATACTGGAGTGGGTTGCCATTTCCATCTCCAGTGACCATTTTTGCTTATTGCTATATCGCTAATGTTTCAGTGCCTGACATGTAGTAATATGCTCAATAAAAATTGAATGAATAAATGAAATTTGATTACTGTCTGTATTTTTAACCTTATTTCCCATTTATAATCATAGAATTTGAAAGCTTGTCTGAGAGGTAAAATTGTCCAGTCTTTAGACATCAGTGTTGTGTTCAGTTAAAAAAGAAGCATTACTCATATTTTAGAAATGACTTCATTTCCTCTAGAATGCTGTGTTTTAAACATATACAAGAGTATCTGTTTTTCACTATAATGTATTTAATGTTCTCTGATGTACTTAATGAAAAACTTTATGAGCATCACTGTTGTATACACATTTTCAACATTCACTTTGTTGAAGTTTGCTCAGTTCATCTCACTTGCATCCTACTCTTTGTGACTCCATGGACTACAGCATGCCAGGCTTCCCTGTCCTTTACCTAAACTCCTGGAGCTTGCTCAAACTCATGTCCATAGAGTTGGTGATGCCATCCAACCATCTCATCCTCTGTCGTCCCCTTCTTCTCCTGCCTTCAGTCTTTTCCAGCATCAGGGTCTTTTCCAAGGAGTCAGTTCTTTGCATCAGGTGGCCGAACTATTGGAGTTTCAGCTTCAGCATCAGTCTTTCCAATAAAGATTCAGGACTGATCTCCTTTAGGATGGACTGGTGTGATCTCCTTGCAATCCAAGGGACTCTCAAGGGTTTTGTCTAACACCACAGTTCAAAAGCATCAATTCTTTGGTCCTCAGCTTTCTTTATAGTCCAACTCTCACATCCATACATGACTACTGGAAAAACCATAGCTTTGACTAGACGGACCTTGTTGGCAAAGTAATGTCTCTGCTGTTTAATATGCTGTCTAGGTTGGTCATAGCTTTCTTCCAAGGAACAAGTGTCTTTTAATTTCATGGCTTGCAGTTACCATCTGCAGTGATTTTGGAGCCCCCCAAAATAAAGTCTCCTACTGTTTCCCTTGTTTCCCCATCTGTTTGCCATGAAGTGATGGGACCAGATGCCATGATCTTAGTTTTCTGAATGTTGAATTTTAAGCCAACTTAAAGTTCACAAAAGTTGAAGTTTGCTACTATACTTCAAACATACTGACTTCGAGAATCCCCTTCTGGTCCAGTGGTTAGGACTCAGCACTTTCACTGCCAGGGCCTGGATTTGATCCCTGGTCAGGGAACTGAGATCCAACAAGTCCCATGCTACAGTCATAATAATAATAAATACAAAAAAGTACCCACTTCACTATAAATAAGAAATATCATATTTATTGATTAAAGTATTTCTTTCATTTGTAAGTCTTTTTGATAATTTTTTAATCTAGCTGTTTCACAAATATTTGTTTTTTAAATTTCAAAAATAGTTATATTGAAGAGTAAATACTTTTAATGTTACTATCTTTAGTGAATTTATTGCAGTTTTGTGAGTACCAGACAGTTAGAAATGATAATGTTAAGAGTCTCATTTAAGCCGTTAATACATGAGAATGGAAATAATCTTTTTATTTTATATGGATCAGAATTTGAAATGAGTTTTTTATCTTTTTGCCTTCAACGTAAGCATTTGTGTTCTGTTAGGCTATGTACAAAAATAACTATTTCAAATTCAGTGCCTTGAATTACTGATCTCTGATCCCACTGATAACTCCGCAGGTTTATGGAGTTGTTTTAGTTCTGAATTGTCTTTGCCTTCTTTTTTTTTTTGTCTTTGCCTTCTTACCATTATAACAGCTAAAACCAGAGTAGTAAATTCCTGACACTGTTTTAAGTGCTTTGCAAACTTCAGTTCATTATACACATTTGTTTATTGTATTAGTAAGGATTCTCCAGGGGTGTGTGTGTGTAAATACTTATATATTTACTACTTTAGTATTATTTCTGTGTAACTATGTAAGTTTCTTCATGTATATATTTATACAGACATATGTACCCATAAAAAGAAACTTACAAAGAATTGGCTTCCGTGATTTTGGAGGCTGACAAGTCTTAAGAGCTGGAGTCAGCAAGCTGGGGACCCAGGAGAGCCAGTGGTGTAGTTCTAGTCCAAGTCCAAAGGCCTGAAAACCTGGAGAGCTGATGGCATAAGTTTCAGTCCAAAGGCTAGCAGGCTTGATACTCTGGAGAATCAGTGCTTCACTTCAGGTCCCAAGGCCAGTTAAACCAGTGTCCCAGCTTAAAGGCCGTTAGGCAGGAGGAGCTGCCTCTTACTCAGAGGAGGGTTGGTTGGTCCTTCTGTTTTATTTAGGCCTTCAACTGGTTGAATGAGGTCCACTCATGTTATGGAGGACAATCTGCTTTACTCTCTTTGCCAATTCAGATATTAATCTCATCCAGGAATACCTTCACAGACAAACCCCCTATAATGTTTGACCAAATATTTGGCAGTATGTGGTGCAGTCAAGTTGACACATAAAATTAACCATCACAGTTACGTCCTAGGATCATGTGAAGATGAATGAACAAATCTAAAGTGTGTACAGCCCAGGAGTAGAAGACTTTACTATAACTGCCCATAGTCTTCTAGCCTTACCATCTCATCTGTAAAGTGAAGGACTTGGATTGCTACATGGTCTATAAGGTTCACTGAAGTCCTAGAACTGGTAAAGGATCTTAGAGACCTTTTAATTGTCCAGCCTCTTCATTTTACAGGTGAAGAAATAGAGGGCAGATGGCTTGTCCAGGATTATTCAGTGACTGGGAGTTCACAAAAAGAAATTCCAGCCTCAGCTTTGTAACCTGTGTCCTCAGTTTCCTCCTCTGTGAACTGTGAGGGCTCTTGGATCATCAGTATTTCTTGAGCTTATAGAGATAGTATACTGTTATTGTTTTTTTTTTTTATACTCAATATTAAATTGCTAAGATTCTTCATAAGTTTTCATGTAGCTGTAGTTGGTTCATTGTCACTGCTCAATAATATAATAATATTTTACTTTGGGAATCTACTAGAATTGATCCATTCTTCTGTTGATGAACTTATAGGTTATTTTGCAGTTTTTTTTTTCTGTATGACCAGAAAAATATGTCTTTTAGTGTATATTTATGAAAGAGGTTCCTCCCAATGTATGTAGGATACACATATATAAACACATGCTCAGCCACATCTATAGGAAGACAAATACATGTAATAACTCTAGAAACATGCAACTTTACAAGAGGAGGTGAAATTGTTCTCCGAAGTAGTTTTACCATATGAATTACCACTAGCAATGTATGAGTTCCCATTGCTTCATATTTTTGCCTTTGATATTGGTTGATGTCTTACATTTGTCAGTTCTCTGATTACTAATGAGGTTAAGCATCTTTGCATATGTTTCTGGGCCCTTTATGTTTCCCCTCTGAAATACTTGTTCATGTCTTTTAACTGTTTTCTTTTAGGTTATTGATCATATACTGATTTATAATTATGAGTCCTTTTCATAATCAGATTAATCCTTTGTTGATTACATTTTTTGCAGATATCTTAGTTTGTAGCCATATATATATATATATATATATATATATATATGTCTTTTGATAAAGAAATTCTTAGCTTTAATGTAGTCAGGATTTTGCTACTTTGTGGTTACTGCTTTGTGTCTTGTTTAAGCATTCCTTCCCTATTCCAAAGTTGGAAAACTAGTCTCCTTTTTATTCCTTTTAAAAGTTTTGAAATTTGGAAAATTATTTTTTGAGCCTCATTTTTCAGAACTTTAAAATGCAGGAGTTGATCTAGCTGTTTTGTAACAGTCTTTTATTCTTTAACATTGTGAGCTGAAGTAGAAAGGATATGTGTGTATATTTTCAGAGATTGCCGTGTTCTTTCAGTAATCTCTTCCATTATGAGGTTTCATATTCACTCCTACTTCTCTTTTTCTCATTTCCCCAGCCTCTTCCTTCCTGGTTTCTTCAGAAAATAACCAGTTGAATCCTGCAGAATCCTAAAGTTTCTGTGTCGAAGCACCACTTTTTAATTGAAATTTGAGATAATGCAATTGTAAAAAATAATAGAGATCCCATGTACTCTTGACCCAGTTTATCTTAATGGTAACGTCTTGCAAAACCGTAGTATAATGTCACAACCAGGATATTGATGTTGATAGCATCCACTGATCTCATTCAGATTTCTCCAGTTATACTTGTACTCATTTGTGTGTATTGTGTATTTAGTTCTATGCAGTTTTATCCCATGTGTATGTTTGTATATCCACCACCACAGAAAGACATGAGAGGAAACAACACTTTTTAAAGTCTGAATTACTGAATACCTCTAGAGTGTTCTGCCGTACCCAATTTGGCTGGTGCCCACACGGTTCTAGAGGGCCACCTCCAGGTTACATAATCCAGAAGCAAGTTGATGAACTGAAACCTTGACCTGAGAGATGAAAGAATCTTTGATCTTTGGGTCTGAGGTCCTGGGAGGCCAGTTGGCATGCCCTCAAAACATAATCATCCTTTATTTTGAATTGTATATGCCCGTATGAACCTGCATTTGAGACATCCTAGTAAAAGCTGCTTTTGGTCCATCATACCAATAGGAGCATTCAAATTCCATGTGGTCGTTACCAACTACAAAGTAGTAGTGTAAAGGAGTAATGCTAATCCTTCTAGGAAAACAAGTAAAAGCATTAAAAACAAAATTACATAAAAACAGAAAAAACAATTAAAAGCACCAGAATATACATTAGTTTATATCCCCATAAGTTGAAACTTACATTATTGTCATGCTGGTAGTTAAGGGCATTTGAAGACTATATTTATGGGAGAGCTGTGTATGGTTTAAACTCCTGTCTACTTCAAAATATTTAAAAATGAACACTCAGCATCTTTAGTGGAGTTCATTTATTCACCCCTTTATTGCCTTGTTATGACCAGCCAGGCACTATGCTAAGCAAACAGGATTGAGTAGTAAATAAAAAGTGCTTTGTGTCCTTATGGAACTTAGAATCTAATTTTCAATTTAAAAAATAAGGCAGCAAATATTCTAATTATTCACTTCATGAGTTATGAGTGAAATGAATTAGAAACAGAGATAGCAGAAATAGGATCTGTTTTTGATAGGGTAGCTGGCAAGTTCTGTCTGAGGAAATGGCATGTAAGCAGATAACTGAAGGAATGAGGGTCTACTTCTGCAGTGGAGATTGTGAGTAGTTACTGAAACCAGTTGTTTAAAGGCCCTGAGTTGGGCAAGAGCCAGGCACATTGGGAAACTGCAGAGGAGGCTAAATGGGGCTGAAGGGCATACTCAGTGGAGGAGGGGGACGGAGGCAATTAATGGGCTATAGGAACTTCTTAGGAGCAATTTGGATCTTGTAATCTGAACTTCTTGAAGCCATGAAGGTGGTTTGAAGATGTGGAAGTGATGGTAATGAAGTTGTCTATTTAATCAGTTCACAAATACTAAATACCCTACCATGTGTCAGGCACTATTCTACTTGCTAAGGATGCAGTGGTGAGCAAACAGACAAAAATTTCGGCACTCGTGGATCTTTGATTTTAATGGGGGATGGTACTGTTAGGGTAAAGAGGAAGCTGAGAGTTCCAAAATACAATGGCCAGAAAAAGCTAGATCTTCGTCTCTCTGAAAAGTGTGAAAGTTAAGTTAGTTGCTCAGTCACATCTGATTCTTTTGTGATCCCATGGACTCTGGCCCATCAGGCTTCTCTGTCCACGGAATTCTCCAGGCAAGAATACTGGAGTGGGTAGCCATTTCTTCTCCAGGGGATCTTCTGGGACCCAGGGATTGAAACTGGGTCTCCTGCATTGCAGGCAGATTCCTTACCATCTGAGCCATCAGGGAAGCCCCTTCGTGTCTCTGGCATGCATTAATAATAACCCAGGACAGAGGCAGCTTCTATTGCATGAGAGAAGGAAATGTCTACCCACTCCAGTATTCTTGCCTGGAGAATCCCATGGACAGAGGAACCTGTTGGGCTACAGTCCATGGGGTCACAAAAGAGTCAGACACAACTGAGCATGTATGCACATCTAGGGTCCCAGGGTAGTGGGGCAGTTCTGCCTTCCTCAGCATTTGGTTTTTGAGTTCTAGCCAGCCAGAGGGAAAGAGGGATCCAGGGCAAGCTTCTTTAGGAAAATGACTAGGAAATTACACACATCACTGTTAAACACATGCCTTTGGGAGATAGGAAAATGTAGTTTACAGCTGGAAAGCCAGGTGCTCAGGAAGAAAGGAAGAGCAGATTTAGGGGGAAAACCAGTAAACAGGGAGACATAATATACAAGATAAGTGTAATATCTTGTATGCTAGAGATGAGTGGTAAAAGGTAGGAAGTATCAGGTGGTCAGGTCAGATCATTTGCTCAGTCGTGTCCGACTCTTCGAGAATCCATGAATCGCAGCACGCCAGGCCTCCTTGTCCATCACCAACTCCCGGAGTCCACTGAGACTCACGTCCATCGAGTCAGTGATGCCATCCAGCCATCTCATCTTCTGTCGTCCCCTTCTCTTCTTGCCCCCAATCCCTCCCAGCATCAGAGTCTTTTCCAATGAGTCAACTCTTTGCATGAGGTGGCCAAAGTACTGGAGTTTCAGCTTTAGCATCATTCCTTCCAAAGAAATACCAGGGCTGATCTTCAGAATGGACTGGTTGGATCTCCTTGCAGTCCAAGGGACTCTCAAGAGTCTTCTCCAGCACCACAGTTCAAAAGCATCAATTCTTCGGCGCTCAGCCTTCTTCATAGTCCAACTCTCACATCCATACATGACCAAAGGAAAAACCATAGCCTTGACTAGACGAACCTTAGTTGGCAAAAATCAGGTGGTAGAGGTTGCAATTTTTTAATAGAGCAACAAAGGAAGCCCTCATTGGAAAGGTGTCATTTGCTTAAAGCTCTGAAGTCTGTGAGCAAGAAATATTCTGAATTGTTCTGAGGTTGCCATATGCGGGGTAGACTTTTACACGCCTGAATCTTGGACCTTATCTGAAAGTATTTAGGTTAGTGGAAAAGGCATCATTATAAATACTAAACTTTCACTGAGAACAAGCAATAGAAGAAAGCCTTAAACAATGAGTTGATGAATTATCACGCTAGGACCTGGACTGAGGCATCTGTCTGAGATAATTTTTTTTCTTAGATCTTTGATGGTAGGCTTAGCTCCCTGAAAAAGAAGGGACCAAGAAACCCTCTGTAGTGCTCAGTTCAGAGTGGGATTGGTTGGGGAGGGTGATTGTTTTTTTCCCCCTAAGTGTAGGAAGTTTTGATGATTTGAGTCTGCTGTAGAACTCTGGCTAATTTCAGTCAACCCCTCTCAATGCAGTTTTAAGGATGTGGTTAGAAAGAATGGAAGTATTTTCGTGTTCACACTTACTCATCCAAAATCTTCCTTAGTTGCCTTTCCAATTACAGAAATCGATAGTTGCCAATACTTGGTTATTTTCTTTAATTATATTTGAGTGCTGCTTTAGGTTATATGTCAATGTAAAATACATAATAGGCACCTTTTCCTCCTTCTACATCATTTTTTTTTTAATGACAACTCATTGGGTTAATGAGACAAAAGAATTTTCTGCCTGTTTGTTTCTCTAATGCCCTTTCCATCTCCAATACTCCCATAGGTTGTCCTGGGCTTATTTCCGTGTTAATAATCATTATCTTTCATTAGAGAATTTACAGTTTAGGAAAGGAGATAAGATAAACAGATGCATAATGAGCATACAAGGCAGAAAGTGATAAATGCCACAAGAAAGGTAAAAATAAAATGCCTTTGTAGTTCACAGACCACAGAATGAGATGGTGACCCTGACAGTCTTTGCTTCCACGGTCATGAAAGGTCTCCAAAGTAAGGTTAACTTTGAGCTAAATATGTAATGCTCTCAAAAGGAATTTTCTCTTCTTGGAAAAGGGAAGCATTTGATGTATTCTCCTACTGTTTTAAGTGTTTTTGTGAGTCCAGTCCTTTTCTAGGCACAGATAAAATACATTTTTTTTGCCTGTCATCTTACACGACAGAGAAAAACTCCAGTTAGACTGGAAAAGCACTACTAATCACAGCTTTTTATAGTGTTGGAAGTTACTCTTGAATCTTTCCTCCTCTCCCTCACTTCAGCTTACCTAGTTCCTCACCAAATCCCCAAGATTATGCCCCCTGAATATTTCGAGGATCCCCTCTTGCCATGCTTAATCCATCTCTGCAGAGCAGCTCAGCTGACTTTTTAAAAACATAACGTTAGTTTAAGTCAGTTTCATGCCCTGAATCCCTAGTGGCTCCCCTCACAGAGCAAGATTTCAGCTGCTGCTTGTGCGCACCAGGCTCTGCCTACCTGTTTGATAACATCCCTGACCTTTGCCCCTCGCCTTGTACATTGCAGTCACACTGGCCTTCCCTTGGGGCCCTGCCCTCCTCCTGCACACTGCTCCCACACTGTGGAATCCTCCCCTAACGGCCCCATTTCTGTTTCTTCATTACTAAACTCAAGGCATCCTTAAGGAAGCCTTCACTGACCCCTGCAGAATCAGACTACCCATCTCAACAGGGTCTCATAGCACCTTGTACTTCTCTTACTTAGGTCTTCCTGAAATTGTAATTCATTATGAATCTTGGATCTAGTTGTTAGCTGCCTCCTGGCTTTGTGGTTGTTGTTTAGTCACTTAGTTGTGTTCAACTGTTTGCGACCCCTAGGACTATGGCACGCCAGGCTTCCCTGTCCGTCACCATCTCCTGCAACTTGCTCAAACTCATGTCCACTGAGTTGGTGATGCCATCCAACCATCTCATCCTCTATCGTCCCCTTCTCCTCCTGCCCTCAATGCTTCCCAGCATCAGGGTCTTTTCTAATGAGTCGGCTCTTCACATCAGGTGGCCAAAGTATTGGAGTTTCAACATCAGTCCTTCCAATGAATATTCAGGACTGATCTCCTTTAGGATGGACTGGTGTGATCTCCTTGGAGTCCAAGGTACTCTCAAGAGTCTTCTCCAACACCACAGTTCAAAAGCATCAATTCTTTGGCGCTCAGCTTTCTTTATAGAACAACTCTCACATGCATACATGACTACTGGAAAAACTGACTAGATGGACCTTTGCTGGCAAAGTAATGTCTCTGCTTTTTAATATGCTGTCTAGGTTGGTCATAGCTTTTCTTCCAAGGAGCAAGCATCTTTAAATTTCATGGCTGCAGTCACCATCTACAGTGATTTTGGAGCCCAAGAAAATAAAGTCTGTCACTGTTTCCATTGTTTCCCCGTCTATTTGCCATGAAGTGATGGGACCAGATGCCATGATCTTATTTTTCTGAATGTTGATTTTTAAGCCAGCTTTTCACTGTCCACTTTCACTTTCATCATGAGACTCTTTAGTTCCTTTTCACTTTCTGCTGTAAGAGTGGTGTCATCTGCATATCTGAGATTATTGATATTTCTCCCAGCAATCTTGATTGTGCACAAGCACAATCCAGCTTGTGCTTAATCCAGCCTGGGATTTTGCATGATGTACTCTACGTAGAAGTTAAATAAACAGGGTGACAATATACAGCCTTGACATACTCCTTTCCCAATTTTGAACCAGTCCATTGTTCCATGTCTAGTTCTAACTGTTGCCTCTTGACAGGTTTCTCAGGAGTCAGGTACGGTGGTCTGGGATTCCCATCTCTTTAAAAATTTTCCACAGAATTTTGAATCCTGTTCCTTCGTAGAACAAGATTTAAAAGGGCATGTATGGTTTTCCTTATTTATTGCTCTGTACCCAGAGCCTCTTTGCAACCACATGGACTGTAGACTGCCAGGCTCCTCTGTTCATGGGATTCTCCAGGCAAGAAGAATACTGGTGTGGGTTGCCATTTCCTTCACTAGGAGATCTTCCTGACCCAGGAATTGAACCTGTGTCGCTTGCTGGGCAGACAGATTCTTTACCACTGAGCCACCTGGGAAGTCCCATAATTCCCTCTGATATAGGTAAATCCTGTAGGCTCAGGAGGGCCGAGAGGAGCTACTCCATGTTCAAGGTCAGGAGGGGTGGCTGTGAGGAGATACCCCTCGTCCAAGGTAAGGAGCAGCGGCTGTGCTTTGCTGGAGCAGCTGTGAAGAGGTACCCCACGTCCAAGGTAAGAGAAACCCAAGTAAGATGGTAGGTGTTGTGAGAGGGCATCAGACGGCAGACACACTGACCATAATCACAGAAAACTAGCCAATCTGATCACACGGACCACAGCCTTGTCTAACTCAATGAAACTAAGCCATGCCGTGTGGGGCCACCCAAGATGGACAGGTCCTGGTGGAGAGGTCTGACAGAATGTGGTCCACTGGAGAAGGGAATGGCAAACCACTTCAGTATTCTTGCTTTGAGAACCTCATGAACAGTATGAAAAGGCAAAATGATAGGATACTGAAAGGGGAACTCCTGGGTTGGTAGGTGCCCAATATGCTACTGGAGATTGATGGAGAAATAACTCCAGAAAGAATGAAGGGATGGAGCCAAAGCAAAAGCAACACCCAGTTGTGGATGCGACCGGTGATAGAAGCAGGGTCCAATGCTGTAAAGAGCAATATTGCATAGGAACCTGGAATGTCAGGTCCATGAATCAAGGCAAATTGGAAGTGGTCAAACAGGAGATGGCAAAAGTGAATGTCGACAGTCTAGGAATCAGTGAACTAAAATGGACTGGAATGGGTGAATTTAACTCAGATGACCATTATATCTACTACTGTGGGCAGGAATCCCTTAGAAGAAATGGAATAGCCATCACGGTCAACAAAGGGTCCGAAATGCAGTACTTGGATGCAGTCTTAAAAATGACAGAATGATCTTTGTTCGTTTCCAAGGCAAACCATTCAATATCACGGTAATCCAAGCCTGTGTCCCAACCAGTAATGCTGAAGAAGCTGAAGTTAAACGGTTCTGTGAAGACCTACAAGACCTTTTAGAACTAACACCCAAAAAAGATGTCCTTTGCATTATAGGGGACTGGAATGCAAAAGTAGGAAGTCAAGAAACACCTGGAATAACAGGCAAATTTGGCCTTGGAATACGGAATGAAGCAGGGCAGAGGCTAATAGAGTTTTGCCAAGAGAACGCACTGGTCATAGCAAACACCCTCTTCCAACCACACAAGAGAAGACTCTACACATGCACGTCACCAGATGGTCAACACGGAAATCAGATTGATTATATTCTTTGCAGCCAGAGATGGAGAAGCTCTATACAGTCAGCAAAAACAAGACTAGGAGCTAACTGTGGCTCAGATCATGAACTCCTTATTGCCAAATTCAGACTTAAATTGAAGAAAGTGGGAAAACCACTAGACCATTCAGGTATGACTTAAATCAAATCCCTTATGATTATACAGTGGAAGTGAGGAATAGATTTAAGGGACTCAATCTGATAGAGTACCTGATGAACTGTGGATGGAGGTTCATGACACTGTACAGGAGACAGGGATCAAGACCACCCCCATGGAAAAGAAATGCAAAAAAGCAAAATGGCTGTCTGAGGAGGCCTTACAAATAGCTGTGAAAAGAAGAGAAGTGAAAAGCAAAGGAGAAAAGGAAAAATATAAGCATCTGAATGCAGAGTTCCAAAGAATAGCAAGAAGAGATAACAAAGCGTTCCTCAGCGATCAATGCAAAGAAACAGAGAAAAACAACAGAATGGGAAAGACTAGAGATCTCAAGAAAATTAGAGATACCAAGGGAACATTTCATGCAAGGATGGGCTCGATAAAGGACAGAAATGTTATGGACCCAACAGAAGCAGAAGATATTAAGAACTAGTGGCAAGAATACACAGAAGAACTGTACAAAAAAGAGCTTCATGACCAAGATAATCACAATGGTGTGATCACTCACCTAGAGCCAGACATCCTGGAATGTGAAGTCAAGTGGGCCTTAGAAAGCATCACTACGAACAAAGCTAGTGGAGGTGATGGAATTCTAGTTGAGCTATTTCAAATCCTGAAAGATGATGCTGTGAAAGTGCTGCACTCAATATGCCAGCAAATTTGGAAAACTCAGCAGTGGCCACAGGACTGGAAAAGGTCAGTTTTCATTCCAATTCCAAAGAAAGGCAATGCCAAAGAATGCTCAAACTACCACACAATTGCATTCATCTCACACACTAGTAAAGTAGTGCTCAAAATTCTCCAAGCCAGGCTCTAGCAATGCATGAACCATGAACTTCCAGATGTTCAAGCTGGTTTTAGAAAAGGCAGAGGAACCAGAGATCAAATTGCCAACATCTGCTGGATCATCAAAAAAGCAAGAAAGTTCCAGAAAAACATCTATTTCTGCTTTATTGACTATGCCAAAACCTCTAACTGTGTGTATCACAATAAACTATGAAAAATTCTGAAAGAGATGGGAATACCAGACCACCTGACCTGCCTCTTGATAAGCCTATATGCAGGTCAGGAAGCAACAGTTTGAACTGCACATGGAACCACAGACTGGTTCCAAATAGGAAAAGGAGTACGTCAAGGCTGTATATGGTCACCCTGCTTATTTAACTTATATGCAGAGTACATCATGAGATACGCTGGGCTGGAAGAAGCACAAGCTGGAATCAAGATTGCCGGGAGAAATATCAATAACCTCACATATGCAGATGACACCACCCTAATGGCAGAAAATGAAGAGGAACTACAAAGCCTCTTGATGAATGTGAAATAGGAGAGTGAAAAAGTTGGCTTAAAGCTCAACATTCAGAAAATGACGATCATGGCATCTGGTCCCATCACTTCGTGGCAAATAGATGGGGAAACAGTGTCAGACTTTATTTTTGGGGACTCCAAAGTCACTGCAGATGGTGATTGCAGCCATGAAATTAAAAGATTCTTACTCCTTGCAAGGAAAGTTATGACTAACCTAGATAGCATTTTGAAAAGCAGAGATATTACTTTGCCAGCAAAGGTCCGTCTGGTCAAGGCTATGGTTTTTCCACTGGTCATATATGGGTGCGGAGAAGGCAATGGCACCCCACTCCAGTACTCTTGCCTGGAAAATCCCATGGATGGAGGAGCCTGGTCCGCTGCAGTCCATGGGATCGCTAGGAGTCGGACACGACTGAGGGACTTCAGTTTCACTTTCATGCATTGGAAAAGGAAATGGCAACCCCGTCCAGTGTTCTTGCCTGGAGAATCCCAGGAACGGGGGAGCCTGGTGGGCTGCCGTCTATGGGATCGCACAGAGTTGGACACGACTGAAGCGACTTAGCAGCAGCAGCAGCAGCAGCATGTATGGATGTGAGAGTTGGACTTTGAAGGAAGCTGAGTGCCGAGGAATTGATGCTTTTGAACTGTGGTGTTGGAGAAGACTCTTGAGAGTCCCTTGGACTGCAAGGAGATGCAGTCAGTCCATTCTAAAGGAGATCAGTCCTGGGTGTTCATTGGAAGGACTGATGCTGAAGCTGAAACTCCAATACTTTGACCACCTCATGCGAAGAGTTGACTCCTTGGAAAAGATTCTGATGCTGGGAGGGATTGGGGGCAGGAGGAGAAGGGGACGACAGAGGATGAGATGGATGGATGGCATCACCGACTCGGTGGACGTGAGTTTGAGTGAAGTCCGGGAGTTGGTGATGGACAGGGAGGCCTGGTGTGCTGCCATTCATGGGGTCGCAAAGAGTCGGACATGACTGAGCAAGTGAAGTGAATGGAACCCAGAGCCAGTGTCTGGTATAGTCCTGGGCATAGGAATAAATGCTTAAGAATTATTTATTGCTGAAGAAAAATCGCAAAATGTTCCCAAATCATGTAAATTTTGTTTTAGGTTTTATTTTGGTGTTTACATTGATCCTAGGTGTTTTTTGGGTTTTGTTGTTAATATTTCTTTGTAAGCTTTGGGTCTTAGTTGTGACACACAGGATCTTCTTTGGGTTATGCAGGATCTTTTGTTGTGATGAAAGGACTCTTTAGTTGTAGCACATGGGCTCCAGACTTTGCCGGGTTAGTTGCCCCATGGCATGTGGGATCTTTAGTTCCCCGACCAGGGGTGGAACCTTTTTCCCCTACATTGCAAGGCAGATTCATAACCACCAGACCACCAGGAAGGTCTGAATCCTAGGCTTTTTAAAGTTGTTGAAATGTTTACAAAAGATAAGCATCAATGCACCTGGAAGCTGTTAGAAATACGAGGCTCAGGTTCTGATTCAGACCTACTGTATCAGATACTCTGAGGGTGGGGCCTGACGGTCTGGTTTAACAGGCCCTCCGGGTGATGCTGATGCTGAATAATGTTTGAGAACCAGGGTTCTATAAAGATACTGACTGAAGGTTGATTGTGGCTATGTAAAATATGAAGTGCAACTTAAACCTACTTTTGAAATTAGGTACATTGTTTCTAATCAATAGCAGGTGTTAATAAACCACTTTTCAGCTGTCATCCTACGCCAGCCCCCATTTTATCAACTGTTGTCTCAAGACATCAACTGAAATGTAAACAAGGTCTGCCTGATCAATCAGCCCAAACCTGGACTTTAGAAATTACATAGTATTTTTCAGCCTTCACCAGCCTGAATCTAACTTTTATCTGGGCTTCCCTGGTGGCTCAGACGGTAAAGCGTCTGCCTGCAATCCGGGAGACCCGGGTTCGATTCCTGGGTTGGGAAAATCCCCTGGAGAAGGAAATGGCAATCCACTCCAGCACTCTTGTCTGGAAAATCCCATGGATGGAGGAGCCTGATAGGCTACAGTCCATGGGGTCACAAAGAGTTCGCCTTGCAATTCCAGGAAATGATTGTAGAACTGATAATGCTCATGATTCTAGTGTTGGAGTGCTTTACTTTTATTTATTGTGGCCGTACCACACAAGGAATGTGGGATTTTATTTCTCTGACCAGGGATCGAACCTCTGCCCCGTGCATTGGGAGCACAGAGTCTTAATCACTGGACTACTAGGGAAGTCTCAAGAGCTTGTTTTTCTGAAACAAGTAACATCTTTGTCACTGAGTGGTGCCTTCACCATTGTTTTTTTGGTGTCTTAAGTTTTACTTTAATCAGTAGACAGGTATATGTGATTTACATGTTTCAAATGCTTATAATTGTGAAATGTGTTTCAGCTGATGAAGGGATTTGAAAGTAAAGTGGCTATTTCAGTGAATATTCGTTCTGCGGAAGTTAGGGGAAGTTAGGTGGTTTTGCAAATACTCCTGTGTCCAGCTGTTGCCCACATGTACTCTTATTTCTTAGCCTCCAAGCATCTGTTTGCCTGTAGCTGTTCTTAGAATTTAATTGCCTGCTAGCTAAAACCTCTATGAAAACATTTGGATAGATAGAGTGGCCCAGGATTTTCTTTTGCTTGGCAAGAACTCACTTGCTAAAATGGTTTTTAATATGTTGGTACCTCTCCACTGTGCTTCTGCCAGAATAGATGCAGCCCAAAAGATTTGCTTATCTTCCTAACTCCTTTTTTAATATCTCATCGCAGTGACTGAGCTTTTGATCTGAAGGGACAATGACAATCCTGCATGTGCTTTTTGCAAGTTCTGATATTTTAAGAACTGAGAGCTTTGAAAAAGAGCACTGCTTTACTTCACAAACTCAAGGCTTCTTCAAACCAAATAATATACAGCATATATCATAAAGAAGGTTCATTCCTAGAAATCACCAGATTTGAAGGGAGTGAAGGATGAGGGAGAAGGAATTAAAGCAAATGACAGTCTTGCTCAGAGACTGATGACCAGGGTTAGCTCCATAGGAACATTGTCTCCAGCAGCCCCACTTATTCTTTTCCTCACCACATCCCTAATTCATGTCCTTGGCTCCTAAAATACACTTAAAACACTTCTCAGAAAGATTGTTCCAGAGTGAAAGGCACATAGAAACTAAACAATAAACTTTTTGCTGAAATTAGCCTTGAGTATATTATTAGTGGTTTTGGCTTCTAGATTGACTCTTCAATAGACAAAATAGCAAGCCACATGCCTCATTATAATTAGGTATATTTCAAATAACTGAAGATAAAACATCTGTTGCAAGGCAGATGGGAAAAATTGGGGAATTTTTACCTGCGTACATTTATTAACCCAAGTTTTGACTAATAAGGTCTAAGGGGACTCCGTCCACTTGAGAGACATGCCCCAAGAGAGTTAAAGAATATTTAGGTTTAGACTCTTAATTTGTTAATGTTACTAATATCTCATATGTATATTTGTATCTGTACAAATAAGTATGGAAGAATCCCACTTATTTTTAGAATTTGTTTTAAACTTTTTTAAGTAAACTTTTCATTTTAGCATAGTTTCAGATTTATAGGAAATTTGCAAAGATGGTACAGAGAGTTCACCCTTATTATCTTATATTAGTAATGATACATTTGTCACAATTAATGAACCAATACTGTTACATTATTACTAACTGAACTCCATACTTTATTCACGTGTCTTCATATATTCACGTGTCTTTGCTTTTTCCCTAATGTTCTTTTTTCTGTTCTAGGACCCCACCTAGGATACCATACCATAATTAGTCATCCTGTCTCCTTGGACTCCTCTTGGCTGTGACAGTTTCTCACCCCTTTTTTGGTTTTGATGACATTGACTGTCTTGAGGAATACCACCCAGGGATTTTGTAGAAGATCCCTCAAATAAGATTGGTCTGATGTTTTTCTCAAGATGAGGTGCAGATTATGGCTTTTGTGGAAGAAGACTGGAAAAGTGAAGGGCTGTCCTCATCACATCTTATCTGCCATGCGTAGTGTCAACATGACTTTTCACTGATGATGTTAATTGATCACTTGGCTGGGGTAGCATTTGTCAGGTTTCTTTGCTGTGAAGTTTTTTTTAAAAGAGATTTTTACTGGTTTTTCTACCTCTGTGATTCTGGAGGGGAATATGTTTTGTTTCATTTATTCATTCAACAGATGCTGCTGCTGCTGCTAAGTTGCTTCAGTTGTGTCCAACTCTGCAACCCCATAGACAGCAGCCCACTAGGTTCCCCGTCCCTGGGATTCTCTAGGCAAGAACACTAGAGTGGGTTGCCATTTCCTTCTCCAATGCATGAAAATGAAAAGTGAAAGTGAAGTCGCTCAGTCGTGTCCGACTCTTAGCGACCCCATGGACTGCAGCCCACCAGGCTCCTCCATCCATGGGATTTTCCAGGCAAGAGTACTGGAGTGGGGTGCCATTGCCTTCTCCATAACAGATGTTACTTTGAGTTAAAGAAAACATGGTTTTAGGTAAATTTTAGGGTTTTTTCCCCCCAAGTCCCACTCTATGGATTGGAGAAATGAACCTTATTTAAGGCATAGCCAGTACTTTGTAGGTAACAAAAGTTGATTAAGGTCAAGTTGTTGGTGTATGGTGTATATTTGTTTAGCTTTTCTAAATATACTGAGTTTTTCAACAAAATTCTGTTTGACCACTGATGAATATTGTTAAATAATTTAAACCACACTCTTCAAATATTATGACATCTTAATTATTCATGATTTACCAGTTTAAATTAGACTTTGTTACCTTCTCTTTTCACTCATTTCATATTCAGAAGTAACAGTGGAAATGAGACCCTTTCTATCTATCTTCCCAGCTTTTGTTTAAGTACATAGGATTATATAGATATTAGGGATCAAGCACCCTCCTACTTATTTACATTCCTCAAATGCTAGTCACGGTAATGGATTCTGATCAGAAAGTACTAGGAAGAGAAGTCACCAGAGAATCTTGTGTTGAATTTTTTTAGGGAGTTTTGATATCAAGGAATAAGCATGCAGCCGATGAGCCTCTAGGATGAATTTGATTAATTCTCCACAGCAGCAAGACCTCAGAATCAGATGGTGTTGCTTGAGGCTTTGTGTTGCTTTGGAGTTGGATAATCTAAATTGTATGACCTCTAGTGGATTTCCATTCTGTCATGTATCAACCAATGTGTATCTGTGCAAATGGAAAGAGATTTTCTGTTGGGCTGTGTGTGAGCTCAGTGGGAAGGGTTAAAAATTAGGAATGAATGCATTTAACTCAACTTTGCTTCCTAATAACAGACATCTCTACCAGAATTGATGACACTGCAAACACGAAAGGAGCAGACACATCTGGGTGTTATCGCTGGCTCTGCCACTACCTGTGTAGTTTTTGGGGTAATTTTTTTCTGTGTCTCCCCTTGGTGGCCCTCAGATTTTCATCCATATAGTGGGAGTGGATAGGCCAGAGCATTGCTTATACCCCCTTATAAGTTTGTTGTTCAGAATGGGAAACAAGAGTAGCAATATGGGCTGTCCGCCCAATTCCATGGTATGATATGAGGCAGTGCATTAGGAAAAATAGATTTCTAGGTAATACATATGAGCCGTAGAGCTTTTTAAGATCTATATTCTGGACTAGGGAAGTGGTGGTAGGTAGAGAAGATGGTGATGGGTGAACAGAGACCACTGTACACTGAATTCCATAGTCCTCGTCCTTGGTCCTTCCTCTGTTACAGACTTGCTATTTCTCTTTCAATGCCAGTCTCCTCTGCTCATGGCCTTGCCTTAGGCTGTCTGTTGTCAGGAGGGCTATGAGGGCCTGTTGACTTCCCCGTCTTCACTTCTCTCCAGAGGACAGAGTTGGGGCAGGTCAGCCCCGAATGAGGCTTTGGGCCCCAGGCTGTCCTGAGTTGGAGAAAATTTGGAAACCTCAGCAGATCAGCATGTCTGCTCGTGCCATTCTGACTGTGTGTGCTTATGTTTTTGTAAGGCTGCTCTTGCCTAGTTCCTTGTGATTAAGATTGGCCTTGTATTCAGTACTTTCGTGCAGAACCTGGGCCCCTTGGTGAAGTCCTTGTCTGGGTACAGTGGTTGGTACCTTAGTTGCTCTAAGGGTAGAAACATGCTTTCTTTTAGCCACGCCTCTCAGGGACTTGAACTCTGCCTAGGTCCATGCTGATGTTTGGGGCTCTGCTGCCCATTGTTGATGAAGATGCTCACTGTCCCAATTGCTTTTTACCAGATTTACCTGTTATCATATTGTCTGCTTTCTCCTTGCTGAGTATCCTGATGCTCACTAACTGATCACCTACCTATCTGGACCTCTGCTTGATGCTGCCCACTCTCCTTTTCCAATCACACTCTCTTGCCTGCTTGCATTTCCTCCTAGAGCTTGCTTCTGAGTCCATCTCCAAGCACCTTCCCTCCAGTATGGAAGGACAATGGAGCCTGGTCTACCATACTGCCTGCCTTTAGAAGCTTAATTGTGACAACAGCTTTTTCCATTCTCTTTGAAAAATTGATCAGCTTTTAGCTGCCTCAGTTGTTTTTTCCCCTGATATCATAAACCCACTCTTTGCCATTTTTATTGGATCACTTCTTTTGTCTTTCTTTAGAACAAATCTCATGTATCCCCATTTCAGCCACTTGTTACCTTCGCAGGAAGAGGCCTCAAATCATAAAATCTTTCTGTTGGAAGAGACTTTCAGAGACATCTAGTTCAGCTTTCCGTGTGATGGTAAAATAACTCATCAGTTATTTTTTTGACGGCTCTCAACTGGTTTCTTGGGCCCAAAACTATCAACTCATTCATTTATTTATTCAGTCAACACAGTTACTGAAGGTTTACTTTTAGCCAGGCGTTGCAGGTGTGTGTGTGTCTTGTTTGTCACCATTCCTGTCCTCAGGGAGCTGCTACTCTAGAGGGAATAGAGAAATAAACAATCATGATTGCTAACTAGAGACCTGTAGTGGGTGTGGGGGAGGGGTCATTTCTTCTGCAAGACTGAAGGTTGGTTCTGGAGAGGTTCTTTCTGTTGCTCCAGTTAACATCAGCTTTCTGGTCCACCACTTTTTCAGTTGCTCAGTGAAGAGAGGAATCTCCTTTCTGCCTGTGTCTATCTTTGACTTGCCCTTGAGACCATCTTTCTAAATGCACACCTTGGTTTGTTACTTCCTTGTTAATAGGCCCCCACCCTCATTGTCTTCACCCAGGAACAGACATCTGATTCTTGGGCACAACTTGTAAAGCCTTCTGGTTCATGCCTACCTCTCCAGTCTCATACGCACCATTTTTCATCAGGCGCTTAGTGCTCCCAAATTTCGAGCAGTTTCCTGGCTACATCATGCTTGTACTTCTCTCGTATATGTTGTTCCTGCTACTTAGAATGACTGCCAGTCTATCTTCACCATAAACTCCAGGGCACTGTAAAAGCCTGATGGAAAATGGTACACAGGGAGGAATAAATCTCAACTCGACCCTTTTCCATTAAGTTGTACTTTGACCTTTTGGCTGCTATTACACCATATGTACTCCACCCCTGCCGCCCAAAGATTGTAAACTAGACCAGGCAGTTATCTCTGTCTTTAGCCTTAGCAAAGACTGGCCCAGAATGGGCAGTCAATAAATACTTGTTTGGTGAATGGATAAGTAAAGAAATGAGTACAAGTTTTCTGTGGTGTCTGTATTCTACTTTAGGTCTCCCTTGGAGCACTGCAGGTGCTACTTAAAAAGACTCCTACCACAGTTTTGACTGTAGCTCCCTGCCAACCTATGACCACGCTCACTGGCTTAGCCACAACCAAACACCTGCCTGCAGCTATCACCAAGTGCTTAGTCACTCAGTTGTGTCTGACTCTTTGCAACCCCATGGACTGTAACCTGCCAGGCTTCTCTGTCCATGGAATTCTGCAGTCACGAATACCAGAGTGGCTTGCTGTGTCCTCCTCCATGGGGTCTTCCCAACCCAGGGACCTATCACCAAACAGCCTACCCAACAGGGAGAAAGACCCTTCAGGGGTGGGGGGAATGATGGACAACTCTTCACCTTCTCCCACCTGGCAGCCTCTGCTGCCAAGATAAGCTGTGTCTCTTCACAACTCTAATCAAGAGAAAGAAATTGTACAAAATGAAATTGGCTTCATTCCTGTTTGATAAATCAGAACATTTGTAAACTGAGGAGAATTAGTACTTGAACAAGTTCCTGTCTTGTTAAGCAATCCTTTAAAGAGTCATCTACAAACTCAAGCAATTGGTGAGGACAGTTAATGGCCATTTATCATTTTAAGTTGATGTGTTTCAAATAAGTAGCAAATGGAGTATTTTGTTCCTAAATTACACATTTAGCACCTTCCTACTAGAACCCCCTTTGTACATAATTATATCAGTGAGCAGTGAAAGACACACAAAACTGTCATGAACTTTGTCCTCCTTATCTTCCTCTTCTTTAATTGTGGATCTTAAACTTTTAGTCAAAACCCAGCACTTTTAGTTCTATTAGATGTAGATCTCTGCCTGAAATAGTCAGCCATTTCTGAGATAGTATACCTTTTTATTTTAGGTTTATTGTGATATAACTTACATAAAGTAAGATTCACCCTTTTTAGGCATGTACAGGGCTTCCCTGGTGGCTCAGATGGCAAAAAATCTGCCTGCAATGCAGGAGAACTGGGTTCGATCCCTGGGTTGGGAAGCTCCCCTGGAGAAGGGAACGGCTACCCACTCCAATATTCTGGCCTGGAAAATTCCATGGACAGAAGAGCGTGCCAGGCTATAGTCCATGGGGTCGCAAAGAGCTGGACACAACTGAGCGACTTTCACTTTCAGGCATATACAAGTCTATGAAGTTTGACAAAATTATGTAGCTCATGGCCACCACTGAAATCAAGATAATAGACTTTTCTGTTACCCAAAGTGTTCCCTCATGTTTCTTTGTAGTCAGTCTCCTATCTATATTGCCAACCTTGGCAACCACTGCTCTGATTTCTGTCACTGTTGTTTTGTCATTTCCAGAACCTCATTTAAGTGAAATTAAAATATGTAGCCTTTCGAGTCTAGCTTATTTTGCTTAGTATAATGCTTTTGAGAGTCATCCATGTCATTGAATTTATCAGTAGTTTTCTGCCTTCTATTACATTCTTTATGAATGTACAACAATCTGTTTATCCTTTCACCAGTTGATGGCCATTTGGATAGTTTGAAATTTGCAGTGATTATGAATAAAGTGGCTGTAAACATTTGTAGTTTAGCTTTTGTGTAGATATATATTTTTATTTCTTTTAGGTAAATACCAAAGAGTGGGATGGCTGGATCTTATGCTGTGTTTTTCAAAACTCTCTTTTTCAAAGTGACTGTGCCATTTTTAAAAAATTTCAGTCTGTGGCTTATCTTTTTATTTTTATTTCTTTTAAATTTTCTTACTATTTAAAGAGCAAAATATTTAAGTTTTTATGAACTTCAGTTGATCAGTCTTTTCTTTTATGGTTCATGCTACTTCTGTCCTATATAAGAAATAGTTACCAGACCTAGGATCATGAAGATTTACTTCTATTTTATTCTAAACGTTTTGTAGCGTTCGGTTTTATGTTTCAGTCTATGATCCATTTCAAGTTGTATGTATACCGTGAAGTTTGGGTTGAGGTTCTTTTTTAAAAATCTTGATATGTCCCATTGTTCCACCATCATTAGTTGAAAGACAAAAAGACTGTCATTTGTCTGTTGAATTAAATTGACATCTTCATCAAAAATCAGTTGACCATATATAAGATACCTCGTTTTTTTGTACGTTGCTTTATTGCACTTTGCAGATACTGCATTTTTTACAAGTTGAAGTTTTGTGGCAATCCTGTATCAGGCAAATCTGTCAGCTCCATTTTTTTCCAGCAGCATTTGCTCCCTTCATGTCTCTGTACCACATTTTGTTAATTTTCATCATATTTTAAACCCTCCACCAGCAAAAGATTACAATTTGCTGAAGACCAAGTTGATGGTTAGTATTTTTGCAATAAAAATAAAGTATCTTTTATTTTTATTTTTTATTTTTCAAGGAATGTACATTTTAATTTTTTTAGACATAATGCTATTGTACACTTAATAGACTACAGTATAATGTAAATTTAACTCTTATATATGAACTGGGAAACCAAGAAATTTGTGTGACTCACTTAATTACAATATTTTGTTTTTTGCACTGGTCTGGAACCAAACCCACAGTATTCTCCAGGGTATGCCTATATATATACATGGATCAGTTTCTATTCCATTGATCTATGTGTTTATCTTTTTACCAATATCACACTGTCTTGAATAGTGTACCTTTATAGTAAGTCTCAAAATCAGTTGTTTTGAATCCTTCAGCTGTTTCTTTTTCAGACTTGTCTTGGTTATCCTAGATTGTTTTCCCATATAAATTTTAGAATTATCTTGTAAATTTCTCAAGAAGAAGTTGGCTTAGATTTTATTGAGCATTTACTTCAATGCTGAATTAGGGATGAATGGAATCTATAAATTGATTTGGAAGAGAATTGCAGTATTGATGATGTTGAGTCCTCTAATCCATGAACACACTGTCTCTCCAGTTATTTATGTCTTTGATTTCTCTCATCATTGTTTTTTGTAATTTTCAACATATAAATCTTATAATACTTTGTTAGATTGGTTCCTGAGTATTGTGTATTTATTGGTTCTGTTGCAAATGGTGCTTATCCAAATTTTAGCCTCCCATTTGTTCATTAATGTATCTAAAAATACAGTTCATGTTTGTGTAGTGGTCTTAATGTTTTCCATCCTTGGTAAAGTCACTTACTAGATCTAATTTTTTTTTTTTTAGATCTAATTTTTTTATGGATTATTTTGGATTTTCTACTTAGATAATTGTGTTTTCTGTGAATAAAGACAGTTTTATTTCTCCTCTCCAATTTTGTGTATCTTTATTTTCTGTACCTTACTGCACTAGGACTTCTATCTAGTAGGATGTTGAATGGAAATAGTAAGAATGGGTTCCTTGCCTTGTTCCTGATCTTAGGGGGAAATCATTCAGTCTTTCACCATAAAGTATAAGCTGTAGGTTTTTTCATAGATGTTCTTTTTCAGACTGAGAAAGTTCCCTTCTATTTCTACTTAAGTGTGTTTTTCTTTAAATTGTGAATGGCTGTCAGATATCACAGTTTTTTCTGCATCTATATAAATAAACATGGATTTTCTTCCTTGAACTGTTGATATTGTGAATGGCATTAAGTTAAGAATTATGAACCTCACATGTGTAGACCAAATCCCAAATGACTATAGTATATTATTCTCTTATACTTCATGGATAAAAATCATGGCTAGATGCTGCATAGTTGTTGGCAATTCCTGAACATATGAGTGTTACATAGGTTACTAGGACCACTTCCATCCTTGCTAACTTTACCTATGATACAATGCATGTAGAGTGCTGTTCTTCATCTTTATTTGATCTTTCTGCTATCAAAAGGGAGTGAGGGAAAAGGCAACAAATATAATGAGTGTCTATGTATTAATACTAGGCAATGTGTATGTTAATTTAATCTTAATTGGAGATTGAGGTCCAACAAGCAGTTCGTACCACTAAAGTCTTGGAGCTGGTCGATGGCACACTCAGAACAGGTTTGTTTTGTAAAAACCCATGATAAGCCCAACACATTTTAATACCTCTCCCTGGAAATGAGTGCCTGCATGTGGCAGCGGACAGTCAGGGCAGGGAACCAGGTACTGGGTGGAAGACTGCAGGGAGGGTGGTGGAGGAGAGACTGATTGAGATTAGGAAAGGGAGAAATGTTCCACCACCTTTCATTGCCATCTAAAAACCTGGACATTTTTAGATATCTTGGTTTGCATCATATCTCTGTCATTTATTTGATTTGTGGCACATTTATATCTCTGAGACTCTTTTTTAAAATTATTATTATTTGAATTGTAGACTGTTAACTTGGGTTGTTAAGAAGAATAAAGTGCCATGCACATAGAATGTGCTCAATATGATGGTGTCCATTACTATCCTCATTACTGATTTCCTACCATTAAACGCACCTTATAACTGGAAATAATTTGGTTTTGGAAAGTGATTTATGTAGTTTAATTCTTTTGCCAAAATAGCCTAGAACAAGTCTTTTTTTTTTTTTTTTTTTAAAGAATGGACTTGGTTTCCTCTACTTTTTACCCACATCCCAAGTCAAAACAATACTCACTTTACTAAATCAGTTTGCAAGTTTGATTAAAACCTCCTGCTGAATGCTTTGGGCTTTGGAAATGATTGCGTGCATGTGTGTCTGTACATGTGATCTGGAAGTGGTTGTCTCGGCCCCGAGTACTGGAGAGACCACTTTGATTTTACATGAGCAGCCAACCAATGTTAGCCAGCTTGAGTCCCTTCGCTCATGCAGATCTGACAAGTTTCTGAGTCATCAAAACTCTCTTCTCTGACAAAAACCACTTCAGGCTGTTTGGAGGTAATGATTCCTTTTTTTGGTAAAGTTATTTTGGTTATCATAAGTAGAGCCCAACAGCTTCTTCTGTATTTCGTCAGTCAGGTCAGGAGGTAGCAGTGAGAAAAAGGCTGACACTTGAGAAAGGACATCAGGCTGTCATCCAGTGAGCTTTCTACTGCCCACACCTAAGGAGGGTTTTTGGCTCTAGTATCACCAATCCATAGCCTTTTGGGAATTGATTCTCATTATTCTTTGATTTCCTAGCCGTACACTTCCAACTGAAAATGCTGTTTGACAGACAAAAGGAAAGGAAGATCAATTGTATTTTGAGAATTTGGGGGATAATATCATACCATCCCTTGGTGTTATTGCAAATCAGGATTGGCAGTCAGTAGTCCTCTTTTTTAAAAAAACAACTTTATTGAGGTGTGATTGTTATACAGAGTGCTACTGCCCATTTTTAATTTATACAATTTGATGGATTTAAACATATCCATATACCCTTGAAATTATCACCGCAATCAGGATAATATACATATCCATCATCTCCAAGAAAGTCTCCTCCTGCCTTATGTTTATTTGTATGCATGTGTTAAGAACTCTTGAGATCTATCCTCTTAACACATTTTAAGTGAAAATGAAGTGTTTTACATATTACTGTATTGTCATATTACATATTTATATGATACATAGTATTTTACATATTACATATTGTCAAAGCACCTGCATCTTAACCACAACTTCTAATTTAATTTACACCTTAAGTACAGTAGGTCTTATTTTTACTTTATGATGAAAAAATTGACCTAAGGGATATGTTTTCCCAAAGATCACCTTTGGATATTGCGCCAGTACCCAGAACCCAATTTTGAATTTTTTCCAGTGTTCTTTGCATAAGACCTCTGGCCCTTAAGCCTGATCTGGCTCTCTAAACTTTATTGACCTAGTAAACTGTTTGAAAACTAAATGTTTAATGACTACCTTTGCCCCCACAATTAGTATCAACAAATGTGACTGATGACAGCTTCAGAGAGAGTTTATGAAACAAGTAGCTTCATGGAGATAGTTTGGAGAAGACCTTCTGCATTTCATATGTGTAACTTTACCTTTCTAGACTGGTTAGAGACTTCCAGCGTCCAAGGAGGAATGTTCAAAGGCTGGTCATTAAACTTTTGGGACGGTTTTAATTAAAATGTTGGGTAGTGAGGTAAGAGGCCTTCCTGGTGGCTCAGACCATAAAGAATTTGCCTGCAATGTGGGAAACCTGGGTTCAATCCCTAGGTTGGGAAGATCCCCTGGAAGAGGGCATGGCAACCCACTTCAGTATTCTTGCCTGGAGAATCCCATGGACAGAGCAGCCTGGTGGGGTATAGTTCATAGGGTCGCAGAGAGTTGGACACAACTGAGTGACTAAGCACAGCACAGTGAGGTGTGGCCAGGCTGGTAGATTTGGTGCAGCCTCTTGAGTTTGACTTTGTGTTAAATACTTTTCTAATCATTATAGGGACATAAAGATTAAGGCGAAACAAACCAAAGAATAGTATTCTACGCTTTAGACCTGACAAGCCAACAAAACAAGATGGGAACATAGACGTGATTCCATTTTGTTTCCTCCAGTCCATTCTTCGTTCTGCCAGCAAGAGAGTCTTTTGAAAGCACATGTCCTTCCCATAAAATTTTCTGATGGTTCCCTGTTTCTCAGAGGCCCAAGTCCAAGCAGGACAGAAAAGGCCTTCTCTTATTTTTCCAGCTTCTTCCTCCATACCCACTCCTCTGGCCAGGATTGCAAATCTCAATACCCTGGTGACCTTGGTTGGACTATGAATGAGGCAGGCGAACTTTGTGCCCAGGCCCAGTTCTGTCCTCTGCATTCTCACTCGTGTCTTGTTTCTCCACAGGTGTCACTTGAAGGGACACAGGTTTCTTCATTTGTAATAGGGGGATCAATATCAGCACCTCCATCCTGGGCTTGCTGTGAGGATTCAACTAGAATGCATTCTGAGGGCTTAGACTGTGCCTGGCATAGCGTATTTTATTATTATTATACAATAGAAGAAGCAAGGGTGTGAGGGTAAAATCTTAATATTTTTAGGTGCTCGGAGCACACCTTGATTTTTCATGCCTCTTGGTTACTCATGCTGAGCCCTCTGTCTAGAATGCTGTGTTAGTCTGAGTCCTCTTAGAAGGAGAAATTTAGGATGAAACAGACAAGGATTTTATAACCAACCGCCTGTGTGAGAGATGTGACAGGATGAGGGGATGGGAAAGGTGGGCGTGCCCATGATGCCAGTCCATGATGCAAGTCTGACCCCTAGTGAAGAGGAGACCGAGTAGCTTGGGTGAAAGCTGTCTAGACTGCTGTACAGTTGAAGGGAGGTTCAGAAAAGCCTTTGGGGAGTCCCAAAGTCCAAAGGTCAGTACAGTCCTGCCCCTGCTGTGCTCAGTCATTGGTCAGGTGCAACCCATTGGAAGTGGGCCTTTGGCACAAACATTAGGATGAATTTCTGAGGTAGCAGCTCAATTGTGCACCCTGTCATTGGAGGCATTCCTCTTAGCCTCTGTAAGTGCCTTTCCTCTTGTGTTGAATTCCTCCTGCCTGTATTTAAAGGACCAACTTTAAATGTTTTCTCTTCTAGGAAACTTTTCCTTGAAAGAAATTCTCAGCATGTCAGATGATGGGCCCACTGTCTACAGTGATCATTCCCAAATCTCTGCCTTGTTAATTTTTGATACACTTACTTGAACCCCTGCCATCTGAAAAACTAGTAGGTGTTCAGGGAATAATCTTTTGAAGCAATGAATGAGTTGGTAGGACTTGGACAAGCAGAAATAAGGGAGAAGATAGTTAAGGCAGAGTGAACTGTTTGAGCCAAGTCAAATAAGTATGTCTTGCCCCAAAACTGTCATTTTAGGGAAAGTATATTATGATGCAAAACAGTGGGGGCAGGTTTTTTTTCCTGGCAGTTGAAAATGATTCATATTTGAGAACTTTGTTAAAAACAATGTTTTGAGTATTTCCTGAGAGATTTCTTTCCTGAGAGGAAACGGTGTTGATGGAAATGGAATTTTACTGCTGCCAGGAAGAGTATGATAAAGATCAAATCTCTTACAACTGCTACCAGAATAGAAATTTCCATAGAGCAAAGAGATTTAAAAGGCCCACCTAATGGCTCATAGGTATTTAGTGTTTAGTGCAGCTGAACTGTAATTCCATAATGGAATTGGACCAATTTTGACAATCCAGTTTGTAACATATGAATTAGTGGAGACTCATTCATTTTGACATTTGCTGAAGCTGCCAGATGTTGGCCATATTTCTGATGAAAGGAAACAGGGAGCTGGCCAGGATCCCAAATCTCAGTGTCACTACCAACCGCCTGCCTCTGCTACATGTTGCCAGAGGAGGTAGACATGCCAAGGATAAGGTTTCAAAAATCACTCTTTATTAGCAACGGGAGGTTTAGCTCCTAATCCGTATGTAATGTTTTGCCCTGGTGACTTGGGTTGGACTACGTATGAGGCAGGCACTCCTTTTTGCCCAGGCCCAGTTCTGTCCTCTGTATTCTCCCTCATGTCTTGTTTCTCCATAGGTGCCACTTGAAAGGATGCACGTTTCTTTATTTGTAAGAAAAGGATAATGTTGGCACCTACATCCTGAGCTCACTGTGAGGGTTCCACCAAGTAGATATGCTGAGGGCTTGGACTGTGCCTGGCATAGAGTATTTGTTCAATAAATGGTAGCTAGGTTTTATTATTATTATATAGTTGAAGAGTAATTTCCCTGGTGGCTTAGTCGGTAAAGAGTCTGCCTGCAATGTGGGAGACCTGGGTTCGATCCCTGGGTCCAGAAGATCCCCTGGAGAAGGAAATGGCAACCCACTTCAGTATTCTTGCCTGGAGAATCCCAATGGACAGAGGAGTCTGGTGGGCTACAGTCCATGGGGTCACAAAGAGTCGGACATGACTGAGTGACTCACTTTCACTTTTTCATAGTTAAAGAAGCTAGGGTGTAAGGGTAAAAATCTTAATATTTCTAGGTGCCTATTTTAAAAGTTGGTGAGGGCCTATTCTCTAGGGTCATGGGCTTTTCTGGCCCATTCTGTAATTAATCTCTCTCACACAGTTGCTGGTATCCAACTCTTCTCAAGTAAGAACAGTTCATTTTGGCTTTTACATAAGTAAAATCGCTTACTCCTCCACTGTGCTCTGACCTAATAGGGAATACCTTTCTTCTCTTTCTCATTGGCCCATCTCTCTCACCTTCAAATTTCTATTATAATTCTTCTGTAGGTTACGTATACCTAATATGCCCCAGACACATGAATGTAACGGGGCTGCATGGTACAGTCCCCTCCTTTGACTTTTGTTCATCAGGTTGGGAAGCTCTTTGACCCAACAGCCATTGCCTTACAGATCTTTTCTTCCCTTTTAGTGGAATAGTTCACTTGGTATATTAGCCATTTACTTCTGTCTTTGACTGCTGAGTTATTGATTTCACTAAAGAGCTTCTCCTTTATGTATGTTTATACACATCTCTTTTTTTTTTTTTGAATTATGAAAGTGTGATAACACATTTACAGGAAACTTGGAAAATACAGAGCAAAGTTACATATAGTTCCACTATATATTACAGGTATTTTTTTAAGTAGTTAAATTAAGATTTTTAGTTGGAGTTTCAGTATCATCCTCAAAAATTAATAGAACAAATAGAAAGCTGGGCCTCCCAGGTGGCACTAGAGGTAAAGAAACTGCCTGCCGGTGCAAGAGACACAAGAGACATGGGTTTGATCCCTGGGTCAGGAAGATGCCCTGGAGAGGGAAATGGCAACCCACTCTCAGTATTTCTTACCTGGAGAATCCCATGGACAGAGGAATGTGGTGGGTTACAGTCCATGGGGTTGCAGAGAGTCAGACACAGCTGAGCACACACACAATACTACAGGGCAAGCATGTTTAAAATCTCCATCCAGGTAGATCATAAGCCTTCCCTCCTTCCAAAATAACCGTTATCATGACTTTTCAAGTAATTATTTTCTTACAGTTCTTAATCAAAAGCGTGCTTTTTAAAATTGTTACTCTTGCCTATCCAGTTACCTCTATGCTGCAGCCTAGGTAAGGGCGCTGAGATTCCTTCACAGGTGTCCTCAGGCCTTCCTTTCTAGTCTCCTTTCGCTAACCACTCCTCCTCGCCGCAGTACCCGGTTTCTGGCCATACTGGGTTATTCACAGGCTCGGACGCCTCTAGGGTTTGCTAGATACTTCCAGGCATTTGCTCCTGCTTTCCACTCTCTCTGGAGTTGCCTCTGTTCCCGTTCTCTGATGAAGTCCTGCTGATATAGACCTGCTCAAGTGTGGCTTCTTCAGTGAAGCTGTCCTAGAGCTCTCTTCCCTGACAACCTGGACAGAATGAATCTCTCCCAGCTCTGTGCCCATTAGAGATTTTTTTTGGTAGGGGGACTTGGGGGGCTTGTGAGATCTTAGTTCCCTGACCAGGGATCAAACCCATGCCCTGGGCAGTGAAAGTATGGAGTCCTAACCACTGGACTGCCAGGGAATTCCCTGGAGTATTTTATACATGTTTCCATTAGTAGTATTTATCATAGTATCTGGTTCCTAACAGATTGCTTAATACATAGTAGGTGCTCAATAAATGGTTGTTGAAAGTGTGAATCTATACAGTCAATCTTTAAAGTTTTTTCAGGGTGTCACATTTTCTTCAGAATTGACACAAATCATATATTTGATCATATGATCAAGCTTGATGTGGAATCTTTCAGATGCTGTGAACATTAACTGTGATTGAAGTAAGTTTTTTTTTTTTTTTGCTGTATTAAGATAACACTCCTGTATTTTGATTGTTTGAGTTGTCTTAAAATACTCAATTTGTGTCAGCCAAACAGGGACTGAAGTGAGCTTTATAAAAACTTAAAATTCAAATCCATATCTGTCTAGTCCTAATATCAATAGGAGTGATTTATTTTAATTCAGATTCTCTCAATTACATTTTATATGTAACTAGGATAGGTATGACTGAAAAAAATTTGACAGTTATCAAGATTTTTTTAATTGAGAAGTTTTATATTTGGTTAAAACTTTTTTTAAGCTACAGAACATATAAAAAAGTTTATATCCCTGCTTCATTTACAACCCTATTCCCCAGAGGTAACCACTGTTAAATTTTTCTCTGGGTGTTCAAATTGTTTTTATGTCTATTGAAGCATATGTACACTTGTGCACACACACATATGCTCATACATTTATGCTCATGCACATATATCTTTATATATACAATTGGAATCATACAATATATCATATTCTTTAATTTGTTTTTTTACTTGATGTATGTTAGAAATAATTTCATATTGGTATATACTGAGCTACTCCTATATTTTGACTGTTGCACAATAGTCCATTGTTTGGATATTTCACAGTTAGTTTAAACAGTCCCTTCCTGATGGATATTTGGATTATTTAATTTTAAATTTTTTTTTACTCTTTTAAACAATGCTGTTAATAAACATCTGTCTATATTTTATTTACTCTTGTTTGTAAAATTGTTACAGACCAGAGTTCTTGGCCTTCCCTAATCAATAGAAATTGATCAGAGGCCAGACAAGAAATTCAGGCAAAACTTTATTGGGGCCCTGCTGCAGCAGCGGGGAGCCACAACAAACAACAGGTTCCCTGTTGCTTGCCCTGTCCCTGAAAGAGGGCTAGCTTGTGCCCTTATATGGGGTGAGGGTAGGGGTGTGTCCAGGGGTCAGACCAGAGGGGTGACTTAGGTGGTGTTGTGTACAGGGAGCACGCTCAGTACCCTGTTTTTGCTCCAGGCTCTTCAAAAGTGACAGTCGGTTGTGGGTTGTTTTTTTTTTTTTTTTTTTTTGTCTCTGTGTATCTTTGAGGTGCAGAATTTGCCCCAGGTGTGCATGCATGCAGTTACTTTTAGTCCCATATAGTTTCTGTGTGTTTTGCTCGAGGAGCAGTATGTACAGGTGCAAGCATTGCAGCAGTGCACTAAAAGGTCCCAGGTCCCAGCCTGTCTCAGATCACACAAGTATTTCTTTTTAATAATTTTATTTATTTATTTTATTTTTGGTTGCACAGCCTTTTTTCTCTAGTTGCGGTAAGCTGGGGCTACTTTCTAGTTGTGGTGTGAGGGCTTCTCATTGCAGTGGTTTCTCTTGTTGTGGAGCACAGGCTCTTGGGTGCACAGGCTTTAGTAGTTGTGGCTCCTGGGCTGTAGAACACAGGCCCAATAGTTGTGGAGCATGGGCTTAGTTGCCCTGAGGCATGTAAGATCCTCCTGGACCAGGGATCGAACCAGTGTCTCCTGCATTGGCAGGCAGGTTCTTTACCACTGAGCCACCAGTGAACCCTGGTGGGTGTGGAGGTAATACCTCATTGTAGTTTGATTTGCATTCTCCAGTAATTAGCAATATTGAGTATCTTTTCAATATTTTGGGCAAAGGATATTAATAGGCATTTCTCCAAAGAATATATACATCTGGCCAATAAGCATATGAAAAGGTGCTCAGTGTCTGCATTTCCATAACTTAGTGTGTTATTGCTTGAAAGAATCAAATCTTTGTGAAATAAACGTGTAAATGGAATTAAAACAGATTTTTCAACAGTATTATTCTATCTTTATATTAGTGTTTTCGATTTTTAATAAATATTACAACAGCTTGTTTAAATTAGATATGTGAATATCTAAAGGAAAACCATAAACATTTTAGACAAAAATGGGAACTTTGGGACTTCAACCTTTATTAGAGCAGTAAGCCCATGCAGATTTCACTTTTTGAGGAATATTGTTACTATCATATAATTTAAGGCTGGGCTTGATCTAGTAGATCTGTCTCTATTGACATCCTTTTTACCTCCTTGTTTCATTTTTATGAGTTTCAGAGCCCTCCATCTTTTGCAGCCAGGAAGGAAATTGGTCTAGGCTTATGAAGACTGACATCTACATAGGGTTGGCATCTTAGTCACTTTCCCAAAATCTGATGCAGAAAGGCAGAAAACCACTCATTTTTGTATCTTGGAAAGTGAAACTATGTGTACTAAGCTCCATCTGGCAAAAGTAGTATTTAATATTTGTTCCTTACTCTTTTCAGAAAATAGAGGCGTGGGTGGTGGTGATGGAAATTAACACTTACTGAGTTCCAACTATGTTAGGCACTATATATATGTTATTTTGTTTAATCTTTATAGGAATATAGTATGTCTCCACTGAGGCACATAGTAGTTTAATTGCCAAATACGACATACCTTGCTAGTAAACAGCAGGGCTGGGGTTTTGATCCAAGGTCTTCTTGACCCCCGCCCCCACTATCTGTGTCAGTCACACACTTGGATAAGAAATCGTACCATTATTGTTCATCTCAAATGTTGATAATTTGTTCTTTAGGGAAGTTTTGACTACTTTTCACAAATTGGCATAGTGTTAAAACAACCTTGGATTTCTTAAAGTTAATAAACTTGTAGTATGATTCGTAGGTAAGAAGTCCTGTATTCGAAGAGCAGAGTAAATTTAATAGTTGTAAAACTATAGTTTAATATTTATATTAGACATACACTGTGATTCATTTTTATGTATTATAAATTGGAAATTATTTTAGATAGGTAAAGAATCCTTAACACAATTACATATGCTTCAGTTATTCTAAAATACTTTTTTTTGCTAATATTTTTTCTTAAAAAACACTTTGAGGAATGTTTTTTTCTTAAGGCTTCAGACTTTTTGGAAATGTTGCATTTTCCATTAATAAAATTTTTCTAGTTTCTCTTCTAACTCAGAAGCAGTATTTGTATGTAATGTAAGTTGTTTACATTTAAATAGAGCATCTTAGTATTTGCATGTGACTCAGGCTGCTGTGTGGCTCTGATGAGTGCTATTTTATATGCTTCTCAGGAATGATGCAAACAAATGCATTTTCCTATGTGGTAGACTTAATAGATAAAATCAGTTTGGAATTAAAGTTCACAAGTAACAGAATTTCTCCCTGAACAATTCTCTGTGTGGCACAGTGTGTAATTGTATCAGACCCAACTCTACTACCAACAAAACTGTAATGTCAGTCCTATGTCCTATTTGTCTTCTCTTCCTGGGCGGTTCTGCTCTTATCAAAACAAATCAAAGTGCAGTACGAATTGCTAGTCCTCAAGAATTATTATTTTCTGTGGTAACTGTTTAATTCAGACATGGATGCTGCCGAAGTTGCTCCCCAAGGTACTCTGTGCCTAAGGCATTTTAAGAACTGGAGTATATTTCAGTATGATACTGCTACTCTGGAAGAAGTGTATACATAGTGGTTTACTTTCCCAGTGTAAAGTTAGATTAGAGCTCACGTTTCTGATCTATAAAAAGATTTATGGCTGATGTGTATTTGTATTCTGGCTCTGCTGCTTAGCTGGAGGACTTCAAGTGATTTAGTTCTCCTCTCTGTCCTTCAGTTTCCTCCTCTCTAAAGTGGGGATGATGAAACCTACTTCATAGCTCTGTTGTGAGGATTATTATCCAGGATTACATAATCTTGATCTTTACCTTTATTTAAGATAGTATGGTATTGGGATTAAGGATTCAAGCTTGAAGGTCAGTCAGTATGCAGATCTTGGCTCTGTTCCTTTTTAGCCACCTGAAGTGGTGAAGTGAAGTGAAAGTCACTCATCTGTTTGTGCTCTTAGTTGCTCAGTTGTGTCCAACTCTTTGCGACCCCATGGACTGTAGCCTGCTCCTCTGACCATGGGATTCTCAGGCAATAATACTGGAGTGGGTCGCCATTTCCTTCTCCAGAGGATCTTCCTGATCCAGGGATCGAACCCAAGTCTCCTGCATTGCAGGCAGACTCTTTACCGACTGAGCTACAAGGGAAGCCTGAGTGAAAGTGAAGTCGCTCAATCACGTGTGACTCTTTGCGACCCCATGGACTGTAGCCTACCAGGCTCCTCCATCTGTGGGATTTTCCAGGCTAGAATAGTGGAGTGGGTTGCCATTTCCTTCTCCAGGAGATCTTCCTGACCCAGGGATTGGACCCAGGTCTCCCACATGATAGGCAGACGCTTTACCGTCTGAGCCCCCAGGGAAGTCCACCTGACCTAAACTAAGTCATATAATCTTGTGCTTCAATTTCCTCTTCTGTAAAATGGGAAAACTAATAACTGCTTACTTTATCAGGTTGTTTTCAGAAGTAAATGACTTAATACATATGAAATGCTTTGAAAGATACCTGCTGCTGCTAAGTTACTTCAGTCGTGTCCTACTCTGTGCGACCCCATAGACAGCAGCCTACCAGGCTCCCCCGTCCCTGGGATTCTCCAGGCAAGAACACTGGAGTGGGTTGCCATTCCTTCTCCAGTTCATGAAAGTGAAAAGTGAAAGTGAAGTCACTCAGTCGTGTCCGACTCCGACCCCATGGACTGCAGCCTACCAGGCTCCTCCGTCCATGGGATTTTCCAGGCAAGAGTACTGGAGTGGGGTGCCATTGCCTTCTCCGTGAAAGGTACCTTGCATGTGGTAAATTCTAAATAGTTATTAACCATTAACAACAGCAACAATGATATTGATTCTCATCTCAGTTGTCAGCATGCAATGTCAGTGTTCATTTACTGTGCTCACTAAACCAAAACCTCTTTTGGAGATTGGGCAGATTCTTTTTAGCTTCTGAGCCTGACATAGTAGGTTGTTGTTGTTCAGTCGCTCAGTTGTGTCCAACTCTGCAACCCCGTGGACTGCAGCATACCAGGCTTCCCTGTCCTTCACTATCTCTTGGAGTTTGTACAGACTCATGTCCATTGAGTCGATGATGCCATCCAACCATCTGATCCTCTGTCGCCTCCTTCCCCTGCCTTCAATCTTTCCCAACATCAGTCTTTTCCAGTGAGGCGGCTCCTCATATCAGGTGGCCAAAGTACTGGAACTTCAGCTTCATCATCAGTCCTTGCAAAATATTTGTGGAATGAATTAGTTAGTAAGTGAAAGAATACTTTTATGCTTCTCAGACCTACCCTTGCCCCCTTCAACTTCCTTTGAAACTGTTCTCTTTCTCCCTGCCATGACCCACATGGTTTTTGCAGCTGAACTCACCATGTTGTTTAGAATAAAAGTTTGGAATACTTGGTCTAAAAACAGAACAATCTGATTAATCCAGGCTGTTCTACTATCATAGTCTCATATTTTGCCTCCCCCACACCCCCCCCCCACCTACACTTAACTGTGAAGCAAAGGATTACATCTGCTTGCCAGCACTGAAGATAGAGTCTGGGGCATAGTAGGCGCTTGATTGATGATGTATGAATTGAACAGAGAGTCTTCGCAGCCCCAAGAAATGAGTTCATACCTTTATCCCAGATGGAAATAAAGAGCTTTTCACACCAGTGATGGTTTCAGGGTTATTAGGAGCTATGAGATCTGCCTCTGACATGTTTTGAAGTAACACATTTCAAACCTCAATTTAGGTACAGTATGTATGAGAGGGAAGAGCTTGTAGCAAGCCATTTGAAAGACTTCTGTTTCTTAAAATTGGCTACTGATGCTTTTCTTCACTGGTGATTCTTCCCTCGTATCACGTATAGCATATAAATTGATGGAATTTTTCTTTCCTGGTCTATCCCAAGTCTTCAAATGGCAAATTAGATCGAAAATAACTCAGTAGTGCTTTGCAGTTATTGCACAAGGAAAGCTGGCTTCAGTGGTGCAGTTTAACTCTGGCTGTGTCACTCCACCTGGAGCAGCATGGAAATACCTTCTCTAATTATAGTCATTAAAAGTCTAATGAACTTTTCTGTTTTAAAAAGCCTTTTAAATTTTCTGTTAAGCAATTTCTTTTCATTTGTACCATAGATGCTGTTGATAATTTCCATTTATGTATTCTTCTGGCTTCATTCAATTGGTTTCATTTTTCATGTAATTAGACACATGGTTATTAAATGTAAGTTGTGTAGGTAAAAAGAGGTCATTCCTTATACAGTCTCCTAAAGATATTCTCCTTTTTACTGTTCTTCCTGTGAGAATTTACTGTGTCTTCCTTCTGATAACACAGTAAGGCTGTAATATTTGTCTGGTTGTAGGAATATTTAGCTCTTTCTTGTTTGAATTTCTTGTACCATATGGGTAAATCCAGTCCTGGTAGAAAACTCCTTTTTTAAACACACAAAAAAGAATCTTTTGTGTTGTAAAAAATAATATATGTACACTTAAAGAAACCAGTTTGTCTTAACTGACTTCACACATTATAATTGCTTCTTTTAAAAATTTACTTCTCAGAAGGTTTCAGTTCCTAAAATTAAAGTTTAAAACTGCTCATATCAATAACTACTAGTGGGTACCACATTTCTTTTTTGGGTGATAAAAATGTTCTAAAACTAGATTGTGGTGGTGTTTGCACAGCACCATGAACATAATAAAAACTGTTGTTAAATGAGTGAAATCCATGGCATGTAGATTATATAGAAATAAAGTTGTTATTTAAGAAAAAGAAAGGTGCTTGTATCACCGTTAAGAAGCTCTACTGCTTACTAGCTGGCTGTGTGGCCTTGAGTAAGTTGCTCTCCTTTCTGTGCCTCGGCCTCCTCATCTGTGCAAGGCGGTAATAACAGCACCTTTCTAATGAGCTGGTTGTGAGCAGAAAATGGATAAATACATGTAAAGAACTTAATATTGTTCTTTGGAACCCGAGCCCTCAGTGTTAACATGTGTAGAGCTCAGAAGAGAAGTCTGGGGCTAGAGATGTATACTTTTCGGGTGTCATCATATAGATGGTAATTAAAGCCATGTCTATGGATTAGGTTACCCAGGGAGAGCATGCCATGAGTAGTGGTGAAGGACAGAGAGCTGAGGGCTGAATACAGGGAAATAGGATGAGCAGATTTGGCAAAGGAAGCTCAAAAGGAGTATCCAGAGACATAAGAGGAGGTGTGATGTCATGGAAGCAAAGAAGATGGTTCTTAGTGTTAGTGCTAGAAAGAGGTTAAGTTAGAAACTGTCCATTTGATCTGGCAGGTTAGACCTGTGGGAGTAGGGGCAGGAACCAGCCTACAAAGAAAGGGCTGGAAGGGTAAAGAGGAGGTGAGGAAGGAGACATACTGACTGTATTCTTCTGAGGTGGTGACTCATTTTTCAGCAACTAATTATTGAGCTTTTACTATGTGCCATTCCCTGCTCTAGGTTAGTGGTGTACCAGGGAACAAAACAACAACAACAACAAAAACCCAAGTCCTTGCCCTAAAAGAACTTTACTTTATACTGGGCTTTATTTTATACTGGGAAGGAGAGAGATAAGGCTGGAAGAGGATCCACTGTCAAGAAAAGTATGTGTGTTTAAGAAAATAAGGACTTAAACATTAAAGCTAAAAAACCAAGGGGAGATAGAGAGTGGAAATAAAATGGTTCATAGTATAAGGGAGATGGAGTAATTATTGGTGCAAAAAGATGGGCAGATAGAGATCAGGAGCATAGGTGAAAGCTCTTTATCAGTCAAGAACAAGAAAAGAAACCCCTCTTCTAAAACTGGAGGGTAAGACCTGATGCTCACACACAACAGGGAAGTATGAAGAAGTGCCCAGCAGATGTAGGAGCAAGGTCACCCACATAGAGGAGTGTGGTATGGGACTTGAGAGTCATGAAGCTTTCAAATAGGCACTTAGGATAAGTGGAGAGTACAATCAGTGAGAACAAGTAGGACGTTCATGGAGTGGCACTGAAGATTTTGTAATGCCATGAACTTCACATTAGTGTGATTTTTAACAAAACTGTTCTTAGCTTTGTTCATGCAGGAATAAAGACAGTGATCTCTGAGACTGGTCCCGGAATTAGGACTTAATGTAGGTCTATTGTGGAAAGCCTAGTTGGGAAGAAGTTGACGGAGCTGGTGAGAAATAGGTTCTACGAGTGAACACTTTATAGAAAAAGTGAAGGTAAGGAATTTGAGAAACTGAAGGTGGGATCAAGAGACCAGAGGTTTTAAAGAGCTATGGTGGAAGTGAAAGAGCTAAAAGACTAAGAGCGTGCTTTTTCCTTCGAGATGTCAGAGATGAAGCAGTAGGTGATATTAATAAATCCCAGTCTGTCAGCCTAGAGCAGTTGGCTAAAGTAGAGCAAAGGTGAAGATCCTTAGAGCAAAAGAGTTCTGAGACTTGACAGTGTAGGTAGGTTTCTGGATGAGTTGTCTGTATGGATGATGGTATTTCTAAGTGCAATGGTAAGAGGAAACATAGGGCATGGGACTTAAAGCTAAATTTCAAAGTCTGCTGTTGATGTCAATAAGTGACCAGAGAGCTATTTGGTAGAAATGATGAAGGTTAGTAATGGTCACTTGAGATAATGATGTCCAAAAATTATGAAACAGGACTATGGAGTTAGTTGTCACACAGACATTAAAATTTCACAGAATGATGGTAGGAGATGGGATGGAAAGGCCTCCAGTGACACAAATGAGTAAGGGGAAATGTCCAGGAGACATGCTGTCCATGAGGAGGAGGGGGTAAAAGCTTGTATCTGTAGATCGTTTGACCCCAAAAGGAGGACACGCTTTTCGGGAGATTGGATTCATGGACTGCACAAGCAGTGGAGAGGCAAGAGGAGACCGACCCCTCACCTCTCTGGGGAAGAATCATCAGAAAAGAGCTAAGGCTTAGGGCTTCCCTTGTGGTTCAGCTGGTAAAGAATCCGCCTGCATTGAGGGAGACCTGGGTTCAATCCCTGGGTTGGGAAGATCCCCTGGAGAAGGGAACAGCTACCCAGTCCAGTATTCTGGCCTGGAGAATTCCATGTACTGTATAGTCCATGGGGTCGCAAAGAGTCGGACATGACTGAGCGACTTTCATTTTCAAGGCTTAGGGAAGGCAAGTATTTGTAGGGAACATTTTTTGATGTTAAGGATGTAGAGAGTTTGGTTAATGAGGATGGCAGATTTTGCAGGGCAGAGTTTAACCATTGAGTTAGGAGCAAGAGAGGGAAGGGGAACTGGTATCGTGAATGTGGGGTGGTGAAAGAAGCATAGAGCAGTATGAGGATCAGGATAAAGTAAGGAAGTTGGATGAGAGTCATGGGTGGAAGTGATTAGATTTGGGGCCCCCTTCCCCCCCCCCTTTTTTTAAAATCTGCTGAAAAAGAGTAGTTCAGGGTGTCACAGATATACCTGGAAATTGCTCCCACCAATTCTTTCCCTCTTCAAATGCTGTCTGGGTCTGAACCTGACTAGAGTTGTAGGTTATGTGCTTCCCACGCCAAACTACAAAGTTTATTTTAACTAATGTGACTCAACATTGTGCAAAATAGAAGCTATAACAATGAGCATGTTGTTTTAGAAGTGCAGCCTAAATCCTTAGTTACAATATACTTATCTGTTTTTTTTTTTTTTTTCTATTTTGGGGCTTTTTCAACAATATCAAGGTATAATTAACATACAACATTGTGTAAGTTTAAAGTGTACAGCATAATGATTTGATATATGTATGCATTGAGAATGGAGAAGGAGATGGCAACCAGTTCCAGTATTCTTCCCTGGGAAATTCCATGCATAGAAGAGCCTGGCAGGCTACAGTCCATGGGGTCGCAAAGAGTCAGACACGACTGAGTACACACACATGCATGCATGCATACATTGAGAAATGATTATCACATTAAAGTTTCTTAACATGTGAGTCAGCTCACATAGTACTCTTTAAAAATTTTTAAATGTTTATTCCCAGGCGTGAATGAAGGAATTTCTTCATTGTATTTTATGGTCACCATCAGAACCCAATTTCTACTTTCACAATAGTAACTGGGTGGTTAGGTGTTTATTCACCTAAATAAATATATCTATTTATTTATAATGAAAAAAGGTGGCAAAAAGTAAATCTTAGAAGTGATATGGTGGATTGCATTATACCACAGACAGTTGCTCAACCCAACCTTACTTAAACATTTACAAAGCCAGTTTTGGTTAGCTCTTTAATCTTGATAATCAGACTCCAGTCTACTAAGCCCAGTCCAGAGGTGATTATTACTGAGATTTATAGCCACTGACACTACAAAATCTTACAATTTAGCTGTTAGGATTTTTTTTTTTTTTTTTTTGTAGGGGTCTGGAGTTGGGTGAGTGGATTATTTAAGAAGGAAATCAAGTGTTTAGTATATTGGAAGCAAATTTGTTGTTGTTCAGTTGCTCAGTCATGTCTGACTCTTTGTGACCCCATGGACTGTAGGCCGCCAGGCTCCTTTGTCCATGGGGGTTCCCCAGGCAAGAATACTGGAGTGGGTAGCCATGCCCTCCTTCAGGGAATCTTCCCGACCCAGGGATTGATCCATGCCTCCTGCACTGGCAGGCAGATTCTGTAACACTAAGCCACCTGGGAGGCCATGAATGGACATTAGTAAAATGGAAACCCTTAGCAAATCTTACTCCAGTTTGTTATATACCAGTTAATAGCTAGAGGTTATCTGTGTTTTTGCAAGAGTTACTATTTCTTAAGGTCAATCAAATGTGTGGCCCTTTCCTATAAACCTTTAAGTATAAATGTGTAGGCAAACTTTCTTCTGGAGAATCACATTAAAATCGAAAGATTCATAATGAAATTTACATGAGGAGATTGTCAGAGAACAGTCTTAGCAAACTCTATAGTGGTCAACTTTTGCTGAGGGAGTTTCTTTCTTAAACTTCAATTATTCCTAAAACAAATCATTTCGATCATATGAAAAACAAATGGGACAATATTTGGCAAGCATAAGCATGATTGATAAGGTAGAGACCCTCTATCTCCAGATCTAAACCTGCTACCTTCTCTCTGTCCAGAGCCGCTTGTCCCCTTTAGTTAGGGTTCTGCCTGCCTTTGTGTATGCTTACCCCTCCCTCTGGGTTCTGGCCTCTTCAGCATTGCACATGTGGCAGAGCTGAGCCAGTGCCTTCTCATAGTTGCATCCATGTGGTTTCACGTGGTAGCTATTTCTGCCTCCCACCTAGTGCCTAACCCAGAGCCTCCACTTGCTGAGACTCCCCAAATTCCAACCCTGAAGTTGAGTCAGGCTCGTTTAATCAAGTTAGGGTGCTGTAACCTTTGAGAACCCATCTGAAGTTGACTTTAGATTCTTTTTTGCAAGTTATTTTGAATGAAATATGTTGAAGTCCTGAGTAAAGTCACAGTGAACTATTCTGTCTTATGCTCATGTACTGATTAGATAGTATCTAGTCAGTGCTGTGTGCATAGTCACTCAGTCATGTCTGACTGTTTGCGACCCCATGGACTGCAGCCCTCCAGGCTCCTCTGTCCATGGGGATTCTCCAGGAAAGAAACTGGAGTGGGTTGCCATGCCCTCCTCCAAGGGATCTTCCCAACCCAGGGATCAAACCCAGGTCTCCCGTATTGCAGGTAGATTCTTTACCAACTGAGCCACCAGGGAAGCCCTGATCAGTAGTTAGTAGGAAATCTGAACAGTAGTTCATTTAAAGAAATGCTCATGATCATTAGGGTTTTGCAGGCGTGCTTCCTTTCTCTCCTTTTCAGTTTCACGAGATTGTATCTTTCTGTTTTTATTCTAGTCAAGAAAATGTTCACATAGACTTTATTTGTGGCACTGTGTTTCAGGGTAATAACCCTACAGATGTATTTCAATTATTTGCATTAAGGTTGCGTTTTTTTACACATTTTTTAAAAATCTGGGTTGGAAGCAACTAGATAATGGCAGCAAAGAAATTAGCTATTTCACTGTGCTGTATAAAAGCAACTGACATTTTTTCAGCACTTACTGTATCAAGGCAATGTCTCACAACTGCCTTCTAAGTCATTGATATCATCCTCATTTATACACATAGGGAAACAGACACAGTACCGTTAAGGAAATCGGCCAAGATCTCTTAGGTGTAGTAAGTGGCAGAACCAGGATTTAAACCCAGACATCTGGCTCCAGAACCGACGTACTGAGCTGGTACACTTCTCTTCCTCACTATATCTTGTGTGATCCCTTTGAAACAACCTGGTAATTGCCAGGCTCTCTGAAAGAAGGCCATTAGAATAGCAAATGGCAGAATGCCTCTTGATTGAGTATTAAAAATATACCCATTAGAAGATATTTACAAGACAGTTAAACTGTGAGCTACTAGCCTTGATCAAATTATTCTCATCTCAGGTCATCACTTAATGATCCTTGGTGATCTCAAATGGCTGTAGACAATACTCTGATTTTGGAGCCATGCTGGTTTAATCAAGTGAGTGTGCCATATCTGTTTGTCCATATACGTTCTGCCACTCCATCCATCCATCTAGAGAATTCTTCATCTTCTTATGACATACACTTGCTTGAGTGTGTACATGCTCTGCTGCTGCTGCTAAGTCGCTTCAGTCATGTCCTACTCTGTGCGACCCCATAGACAGCAGCCCGCCAGGCTCTGCCGTCCCTGGGATTCTCCAGGCAAGAACACTGGAGTGGATTGCCATTTCCTTCTCCAGTGCATAAAAGTGAAAAGTGAAAGTGAAGTCTCTCAGTCGTGTCTGACTCTTAGCGACCCCACGGACTACAGCCTACCAGGCTCCTCCATCCATGGGATTTTCCAGGCAAGAGTACTGGAGTGGGGTGCCATTGCCTTCTCCGAATCGCCTTGAGGGGAAAGTAAATTAATTTGTAAAGGTCTGTAAATTTTATGTATCTACAGCTCTTCTTATGTTATAGGATCTTGTAGATCACTAGTTGAACCTTCAGTTAACTTTTCAAGGAGATTTATGTAGGTAATTCCAGTCCAGGAGAACAGCAGTTAGAAATAAACTGGGATACTTAGAAAATGAGGAGGGAGACCAGTTTGCTGAGAGCAGAGCCTTCTGGCAGGGGACTGCTAGTGGAAAATGCAGTTAGAATGGGTAGACTAGGTCAGGTTACGATAGAGAAGCCTTGAAATCAAGCACAGCATAAAACTGAAAAGAAAGTAAGTTTTCTTGTCATTATATCCAGATTCTAGCTTTGGAGCATGCCACATGTGACATACCCAGTAGATTTTTAAATGATTTGGATCATATTCTGGATTAGAAGGAGGCCAGAATCACCCAAGGCTTGGACGTGCACTAGTCTGAAACTCTATCTAGAATAACTGTGCCCAAGCAACTACATGATCTTAGTAGGGATTAGTCATAAGTCTTGAACTGGCATTTTGGACTTTTAAACATTTAGCAATATGGGTGAAAACTGCATGGAGTTGGGTATTTCCATTTTGTGTTGATTTCCCAATAGTGCTCTTTAAGACTGGAAGTTATGATCCAAGAAATAGTAGTGCTGATTGCATGCTGTTGTTTTACTCATTTGTGTGCAAGCATCATTACTAATTGTTATGTCAAATGTGTATACAAATAATGTCTGTTAATCATTAAGATGTTATTTCAAAAATGCAACTTATTTTCACTTCCAAAAAGCACAGGGATAATGTTATATTGTTTAAATGTCCTTTGACAGCTTTAGCAGAGTGTTTTTTGGTTGCACTGCATGGCTTGCAGGATCTTAGTTCCCCAACCAGGGATTGAAACCCCAGCCACAGCAGTGAAAGCACTGAGTCCTAACCACTGGACCCCCAGGGAATTCCCTAGCACAGTCTTTTTTGTGTGGAACTTTCTATAGGTCATTGAAATTGCTCCTCTCTGCTTGCAGAGAAATCCATGCTACAAAAATACCTTGTCCCAGCTTATGATTATTAAATGAGATAGACTTAAAAGATAACAGTGTGTGACTGGATGATTTGAATTGTGTTTGCCCTGGTCCTAGCCTCTTTCCATATTGCACACCAGCTGGGTGATAGCTTTTCCTGAAAACCTTGTCAACTTGTCCTTGTACACTGTGGCAGGTTGTGTTCATGGAAGTCAAAGTAATGTAAATCTAATTTGATTTTCTTCACAGAAACAAAATAGTATATTGAGGATTATATTCCTGGACTGATGCTTGACTTTTTTATTTAATAGAAATGACCATAACCACCATTTATAATCAACTATTTAATCAACTGGAAATGATTAATCTGAATGCTGCTCAGGATAAAATGGTCTGAAGTATATGTAAATCAGTTAAGGCATCACAATAGCCAGTTGCATTAAATTATGTTTAACGAGTTAGTGTCAGTGGACTATACAAAGTTCTTATTGTCACAGTAACTGTCTTGTTTTTACTGAAACTAAGCAGAAGGTTCAAAAATGCGCTTTATGCAAAGTCAAGCAATTCATAAAAGATTTCTTTGGGTAACTGTTGACAAGAATGTTTGAGTAGAGTTTGGGGGAATCTTGGAGTTAATAACTTTTTGAAAAGTTGAATTGAGATTTTCTTTTTGCTTTGCTTATTGTAAATTCCCGAAGGAAATGGCAACCCACTCCAGTATTCTTGCCTGGAGAATCCTGTGGCTGGAGGACCCTGGTGGGCTGCCGTCTGTGGGGTCACACAGAGTCAGATATGACTGAAGCTACCTAGCATGTAGCAGACACGGATTTTGGAGAACAGGTCATTGGTCTCTCTTTATTTGAGTTGCTATCAGGGAAGGCTTTAGTGAGGAAGTGACAGTTGAGAGATCTGAAAGATGGTTACCAGAAGATAAACTGGAGAGGGAGGAGTATTCTAGTGGAGGGAAGCTATAGAGTAGAAGCCCTGGGGCAAGAAGGTGCGTGGAGCTCACAAGGGTTGGAAAGAAGACCAGAGTGAACAGGGAGGAGAGACCTGATTCTGTGCAAGACCTTGCAGGTCAGAAGAAGGATTTTAGTTTTCAGTTTTAATGTCAGTGGGAGACTTATTAAAGCAAGGATTAGAGAAACAATATGATCAGGTTTGTGTTGTATGTGGTTGTTGTGTGGTCATGGCTGGGTCAGCTCTCAGAATAGTCTGCAGTTGTCATTCTTGGCACTTAGCTGATTTGATACATATTTGATCAGTGTCTTGTCTCCTACTACACTCTCAGCTCCACGAAGGCAAGGACTGTTTCTGTTTACTTATCACCCTATCTCCAGTGTCTTGCACACAGTAAGGACTTAATAAATACTAGTTGAATGCATGCATCAACCATATCAAGCCTTGTGACCTGTTTTAAGGCAAGTGTGTTAACTTTTTTTTTGAGATGAACTTTACATTGCATAAAATTAACCATGTTAAAGTGAATCAATCAGTGGAATTCAGTACATTCACATGTTGTGAAACTATCAACTCTGTCGTGGTCCATAACACTTTCATCACTCCAAGGGAAGCTCTATACCCATTAAGTAGTTACTCCCTGTCTCCACTTCCTCCCCAGCTCCTGGGAACCATCATCCCCTTTCTGTTTAATAGATTTACCTATTCTGAATATTTAATATAAATGAAATTCTATAATATGTGACCTTTTGTATCTAGCTTCTCATTTAACAGAATGTTTTGTTATAGGTTTTCCCATGTTGTAGCATGTATTAGTACTTCACTTTTTTATGGCTGAATAATGTTCCACAGTATTCCATTTTGTGGACATTTGGGTTGTTTCCTCCTTTTGGCTATGTTAATAATGCTGCTCTGAATATTAATACACAAGTTTTTGTTTGAACCCCAGCTTCCAGTTCTTTTGGATGTATAAGTAGGAATAAAATTGCTGACTCATATGGTAATTACTTGCTTAGTTTTCTGATAAACCATCAAAATGTTTTCCACCAATGCTGAGGTATTTTACATTCCTACCACTATGGAGATTCCATTTTCTTTACATTCTCAACACTCTTTATTTTCCATATCTGTTTTAAACTCTAGCCATTCAAGAAGCACTTTATCTTTTAAATGCATGAATGAACTGCCCCTTATTTGCAGTGAATATCTCATTCTTTGATACTTCATCATTTTGTTACTCAACATTATGAAAAATTGTAGTGAGGCTCAAAGGTACACTGGACTGAATTGGATTCTAAATCCATAAAATCTATGTCCAGTGTTACTCTGGTACATTGCCTTCTAAGAAAGGTTTGCAAGTATTAGGAGAATCCCATCTTTTCCTCTTACCTCTGTTTTTAAGATAGAAGATGAAGTCTAAAGGACTAATCTGACATTTAAACAAATGTCTTCCTTTTAAATATACGCGTTGCTTAAAAGCTCTTCTTTGGAGATGTCTTAAGATCAAGAGCAGTATGGGAGCTTCCCAGGTGGCACAGTGGTAAAGAATCTGCCTGTCAATGCAGGAAACGCATGGAATGCAGATTTGATCCCTGGGTCCGGAAGATCCCCTGGAGAAGGATATGACAACCCACTCCAGTATTCTTGCCTGGAGAATCCCATGGACAGAGGAGCCTGGTGGGTTACAGTCCATGGGGTCTCAAAAGGTCAGACATAACTGAAGCGACTTTGCATACTGAGAATGATGAGGAAGCCGCATGCTGTCTTATAGCAGAATGCTCTCATCACAGCTAATTTTCTTTTGGCCTGACACATTTGTACTTGTCCCCTTTTACTTTTCATTTTCCTTTGTTGCTCATTTATTTTAAGCTTAGCTCTTCTTCCCAGAGAGTAGATGTACCTGCTTGCTTTTAGTCTGGGACAGAACTGTAGCTCATGGCTCAAAACAGAATAGGGCTGTAAGCATAATATGTTGGAATACTCAGATTATTCCTACCCATTCATAGTCATCAGTCCACCATAAATTGGCTCTCATTAATAATGCTTAGTTAATATTTGCATTTTTTTGCAAATACACTTTAATTGCCAGCCTTTGAGGGCCACCTCCATTCTTTCAGGTTCTGCCATTTTTCTGCCCTTAACTAATGCTGTAATTATTTTCTGATTGTCAACATTTAGAAAGTTTTATATCATATCTGAGTTCACAGAGTAAGAATGAGCTCAAATATATTAACATATTTGCATACACACATGCTTTTAATGAAAACGTGAATTAGAGTGAAATTCATCACAATCAGGAGAATGGAGTCTTTGCGAACATTTAATTATCCAGTACTGGTCATGACTAATCTGCTTGTGTTCCACTCACTCAGTCGCTTAATGCTGTGACTGCTGTGCTGTTTCATGATTTAGCTCAAAGCATTTTTCCTGTTCAAAGCTTGCCAGGTACTTTTAATGTTGGCTGTAAATTCTTATAATTGTTCTAGATACCCCCTATGTGTGTTTTGGAAATATCCCATTGCTATTTTCAATCATACATTTGAATAGAATTTCAAACTATTATTTGTCCTATCTGGTAAAAAATCAAGGAAAAAAAACTGGTTTAGAGGTGTGTGTGACCTTTGGTGTGAGTAGTGTTTGTTTTTAGGAAGTCATACATTTAGAATGTGTCTGGTTTAATAAAAATTCTTTCAAGTGGTTTTAAATCTGTGTGCATGTGTTTCATTTTATAGCAAAATCCTTTTGTACAAGTAAAACTTGTAATTCTAAGTGGTTCATTATTTTTTTAGATTGCACTTATCGCAGTTAATCCTAACCTGTTTTAACGTGAAGTGGTTTGTACCTTGGGTGCCAGGACATAAATTTCATTCCATTTTATCAGAGGAAAGTGATTCTCTTCGGTAACAGGTACATTTGAGAAGGCATTCATTTTTTCACATCTAAATGTTACCATTAAATAAATTGGCACTGTGGTGCTTTAAATGAGTATCCTTAGAGCCCCAAAGAGCCAATGTACCTTCTAGTGTACTGAAATTAGCACCCTGAAGCTTTGCCCTGATGTTTGTAATTTTTCATAATGTTTCTTTTATTTCTCCTTTCTTGTCTACTTTGAAGCCTACAAATAAATTTCATCCTGAATACATTATCTTCTCATGTATATTGGCTTATATACATTATCTTCTCATGTATATTGGCTTATATACATTATCTTCTCATGTATATTGGCTTATATATTATTCTTTATCCTCTAACAGGTCATCTCTCCCACTCCCTTCAACAGTTGGTTTTTTTGTTTGTTTGTTTTTGGATTTTTGGTCCAGGCTGAAACAAGTGGTGAATAATACAGCAACCAAAACCACATTTCAAATTTTATTGCTAGAAAGGTTTGACTTCCAATTCCCCTGCAGCCTTTCAGATCAGATTATTTAGTCAAGCTCTCCCCAAGTTACCACTAAAGAAACCTATTCTAGGACTTCCCCTGAGACACAAACACATCAGTCTGTGGTAGAAGGCAATTAAAACTAAGATCTCCTGGTTTCTTGCTTCTCATAATTAAGCCTTAGAAGCAAAAGCACACACCTGGGATCACGGGTGAAGTTGTCACAAATTCAGCAATTATCTCGCCTTATACCTTTGGATACTTTGCCAGTATAGCTGATCATGATGAGGTAACAAATACACTAGAGTAGCATTGCCCAAACCATGTTTTACAGAATCCAGTGTCATTGGATCTTCCTTGGGGGATGGGAACTCTGCCCCTATGGGAAGTGCTGACTGACACAAAGATAGAGGCTTCTTTACTATAAGACTTTTTAAAGCGTTTATTGTGTAAATATTTGTTGTGAACAGCCAGGAGGAGGGGTTACAGGAGTAACTTTCCACCTTCTGGAAGGAACCTCATTCTTAACTTATTCCATGTAATGCAGTTTGTGAAACATTGAATGGAGTTTTCTAATGTTCTTGGTAATCCATCCTTGTGTGGCATTCCTACTTGGCAGTACCAAAAGGCCAAATATTAAAATTTTGCAAACCAAATCAATGTTACTACACACAATAACTAATAGATATTGTATATGTTCTTCTTTCTGTGCTTCAGTACTCTGAAGGTTATACATTATACTTCAAACATATTGCTGATTTTTAATGTCTCTTTTCAGCATGTTTTAAGAATAATTACAAATAGATCACCTGTTATGTTTATAGCAGCACCCAGTGTTTATACTGTACACCAGTTACTAATCCAAAACCTTGGAAGAGAAGTGAAATTTAGAGACAATGTAAATAATTCCAGTGTGTGTGTTCCAGTGTCTGGGTATGTGTGTACATGGGTGGGGTGCGTGCTCAGTTGCATCAGACTCTTGGTGGCCCCATGAACTGTAGCCCTCCAGGCTCCTCTGTCCATGGAATTTTCCGGGCAAGAGTACTCGAGCGGCTTTGCCATTTCCTTCAGGGGCATCTTCCCAACCCAAGGGTCGAACCTACATCTCCTGCATTGGCAAGTGGATTCTTTACCACTGAGCCACCTAGGGAGCCAAATAATTCTAGTACAGTTCCCAAATGACCATGTGCTTTGCCAACAAACAGAAAAATAAATTCTTAATTGTACTCCCATGGTGTCAGATGATCTGTTTCAAAGGACTAATGGTCTGTGTTGTGGACAGCAGCCTCAGGGGTCTTTTTGAGTGGCCCTCCCATGCTTCTAGATACAACATTTGTCAGCCTCCCTGGCCCACTCTGGTCCTCTTCATGAATGGTGTTTTCAACACCAGGAGCTTGCTCTCGGTCAATAGACCGTAACTCAACCTGCCTTCTTGAATAAGAGTAGCATCAGAATTGGGTATGCCTCTTCTGTAGAGCCAGAAACTTCCTTGCTTTAAATCAAATACATATACTTGAATTGTGTGAGACCATTGCCTGGTTCTGTGCTAGCAGTTCCTAGAGCTTTAATATTCACATAATTGGATAATATCAGCAAGCACCATCCTTTTTTCACCTGGATAGCCTTTCAAGTCCTTTAAAGTGATCTCTGGGTGTTTTGTTAATGCTACTATAGGCAGTCATTTAAGTTTCATTACCTTTTTTTTTAACTGTTAAATTAAAGCTCGGTTTTTCCCAGGTATCACACTTTACTGCTTCTCCTGTAAAAGCCTTCACCTCTAGGGAGGATGCCTTTTTCAAGAACAGATTTTTCTTTAGGATATTGTAATTTGAGCCAAGAAGTGGGCCACGATGTCCTTGAATGGAAGGGTAGAAAATGGTCACTGAAGAAGTGGTGACCTTGTATAAGGCCCCTCCCACTTTGTTTTCTTTGGTTATTCAACTCGGTGATGCTCCACAATGGAAACTTGTTTTTTACCTACCTCTTTTGTTGGAGATTTTTTTTTTTTAAAGCTATAGCCTGGATGTGATATTTAAACTAATTATAACTTGGACATTTTTTTCTAGCTAGTTTGCTTTGTGTGTGATATTTAACAATGCCCCAGGGTTGGGGAGAGGAATGTACTCGTTGGTTTCAGTGGACATGCTCCAGCATATATTTGAACTGCTAGACCTTTCTAGGAAACTTATTATCACTTTTATAATAACAATCTGTTACTAAAATGGGAGATAAAACTCTGTTCAGGACATCAGACACCTCTTTTGCAATATGTTTTTTGTTCTAGCCAAAGTTTATCTCTTCTTATGCTGTGATAAGAATTCTTCTCTGGTGACCTAGAAAGACTTTTGGCTGAGAATTTGTCTCTTGTATTTTTCACCCTAATAGCCAGTGGGTCTTTCCCTTGCCGTTGTTACATATTACTGTTTGCTTCTGAGATAAAATTTTCCTACGAGATGTTTAAAAAGTGGGGAAAGGAATTCCCTGGTGGCCCAGTGGTTAAGACTCCACGCTTCCACTGCAGGGGACACAGGTTTCATCCCTGGGTGGGGAACTAAGATCCTGTATGCTGCAGGGCCAAAGGGAAAAAAATTAAATGCAAAGTAGAAAATCTTCCAGCTCTAAGGGATTTTGCTACAAAAACCATCTGCTTGAGTATTATATTTATTTTGGTATGCATTTTTTGACACTTCAGTGTACACTATGACCAATACTCTCTTACAGTTGGGGGACTTCTTGTATCACCGTGAATACCTAGGTTATATCTCTTCCTTTTATACTATATATCTGCTTAGAACTAAAAGTTCAGTTGAATTTTCCTTAGAAGTTTGATTTTTAGCCTCACTTCTTACATTGGTCCATTGGTTACATTGGTCTAACCAGGCATGGGTTAGAAAAGAACTTACAAGATGAGGAGAAAATGCTGTGTAGTGTAAAATACTAATATTTTAAAGTAATGATGCTTTAAAATCAAAAGTTACAAAGGCAAATCAAGACTTCAGATAAAAGTAACAAAAAAGATGTCAAATGACCTGATAATAGAGGCCAGGCCACCAGAGCACCCCTTCAAAGTCTTAAAGGAACAAACCAAGTCTTCTAGTACCTCCTTCAGATGTACACAAACTTGCCAGCCCCAATTGGCCATCTTCCCAAATTCTGGGAAACTTTACAAAAATCACAGGGGTTGGTACAAGTAGTGTGATAATTTGCAGTGTTCTCTCTGTGACTTACCTGCCATTGTGTTAGCAAATTTCTGGGTGTTGGTATGCAGAGGGTCCCACCTTCCTCTCCTGCCTCTGAGGTTTGTGATCTATATTTTATTCTGTTCCCTTTCAGCCTGGTTGGGCTTTGAGGTCCTGGGGCCTTCTTTAGACTTGCTTTCTATTTGCCTGTGTATTTTTACCCATTTCCTGAGGGTGATGGTAAATGTGTGGCTGGCATGTCTGTCAGCCTTACTGTTTCTCCAATCCTTAGAAGTTGTGTACCTCCCTGTTGATTAGTAACATCTGGTTAAGTATTGGGAATGCATGGTGGTGTGTAGATATGTGTAGTGAAAATGAAAAGTCACTTCTGAGGCCTTGTAGATGTGTCCAGTTCATCTCGAGTTAAGTTTGCCTTAGGAGAGATGCTGTTACCAAAAAAAGTGGAGTTCCTAAGCCCCAGCTTGAATTTTGTCTCAGGTTACCTTCTATAAATGGAAGAATCTCTGAATTATTTTTAAAAAAATTCCTGTTAGACTCGTGAATCACTAAAGGCTTATAGCACTTTCAGTCTGTCGACTCTAATAGCTACCCTGTGAGAAACTTGCTGCATTTCTTCTTCAGAGCCCCATTTCTGTAGCACTGAGGTCCTTGGGGTGAGGCATGGTGGGGAAGAGGATCACAGAGGGAACACTTAGAATTAATTGTTCCCGGTGAAATTAAAGTGCTCAGTGGATCACATTTAGATAATGAAAGCTTTACCCTGAGCTTCCAAACCCAAGTCCTCACGGTCACTGCTTTTTCCTAAGCTTTGTACTTGCTGATTGAAGTGTTTTTGTGGCGCTTAATATCATTTTCCTATAGGAGTTTCTATTCAATTAAATGTGCTGCCATTGGGTAATGCCTGCCTAGAGATTACCTGCACACCTAGGGATGTACTTTGGATATTCACTTGTGTTTTGCTCAGGTGTTTGAGAGTATTGATTAATATAACCATAATTAAGCTTTAAAGGCAAGAAGACAAAATGCTCTGGCTCAATCTTGCTTCACTTCCTCTAACAAAGGAGAGACAGCTTCATCACTTAAGAAGATGCAGGAAAAGCAAAATCAGAAAAGTGCAATTTTTAAGACTCGTTTTAGAGTTATGACTGTAAATTAGGCATGAAGGCTATTCTTGGCTTGTTATAATGGGATGGGCTTAGAAGCCTTAGCAATATGACCACTGTAGAAATCTTAACCAGGAAGCTTAATACGCCGGAAATGTTGCCTGGCACTGGAGTGCTTCTAACCTTATGCAGAACTTCTGCCCTTAGTGGGCTTCCCTCATAGCTCAGCTGGTAAAAAAAAAATCCGCCTGCAATGCAGGAGACCCCTGTTCAATTCCCGGGTTGGGAAGATCCCCTGGAGAAGGGATAGGCTACCCACTCCAGTATTCTTGACTTCCCTTGTGGCTCAGCTGGTAAAGAATCGGTCTGCAGTCTGGGAGACTTGGGTTTGACTCCTGGGTTGGGAAGATCCCTTGGAGAAGGGAAAGGCCACCCACATCCAGTATTCTGTCCTGGAGAATTCCATGAACTATTCAGTCCATGGGGTCACAAAGAGTCAGACACTACTGAGCGACTTTCACTTTCACTTTTCCAACTTTAGTATAGAAATGCTGAAATTTTTATGAAATGCTCTGTCTTTCATGAATTTGGCCTTTTAAAGACTGATTATACTGTTCAAAAACACTAGAGCTTCAGAGAAAAAAAATAGCTTTGGGGGTGGAATGTGGAGAATAGTTTAAAATTATTGCCAAGTGTTCAGATTATTAATAAGGATTTTTTGTTCAGTTTAGAGTAAATATAGTAGTCCTTCAATGTCTGCAGGGGATTGATTTCAGGACCCTCAGATGCTTGAGTCCTGTAAAATGGCATAGTATTTGCATGTAAGCTACATATGTCTCCCATATAATTTAAATCATCTCTAGATTATTTACAATACCTAGTACAATGTAAATGCTATGTAAATAGTTTTTAGGTGCGTGACAAATTCAAGTTTTGCTTTTTGGAATTTCTGGATCTTCCCCCACTCGTGAAATATTTTCAGTCTGATGTTGCTGGAATCCACAGATGTGGAACCCACCGATAAGGAAAGCTGTCCTCTTGCTTTAGTAACTCACAGAGAGCAGTTTGATGATCAATAAAAGTAGTGCTGTGATTGTTGGAGATTACATTATTGATTATTTGCTGATAACCCGAGTAGCTTTGCATGTTTTCAGGGCCTGTAATTTTCATTATCAGTGATCTGAATGATCGATGGGTAGTAGATGAGTATTGACGAAGAATCTCATTTTGTGAGCAGCTTAAAATGTTTGGAAGGGTTACTACTTGATGGTTATTTGCATTTTTTGTCTTTTGAAAAGCTAATTATTTAAATTATTTTGATTGCTTTAGAAGTATAGCATTATGCCTGGTGTACTAAAAACTTGTAGGGTGTTCATGAAGGTCAGTCATTAATTCAAAGAGTGAGGTTCTGTAGCAGTAATTCTCAGTCCTGACTGCAAATTAGAACTGTCACTTGGGGAGCTTCTAGAAAAATTAAATAAAAAAACCCAGCCATTGGTATTATGTTTAAAGCCAATGTGTGGCCAGACTTAAGAACCACTGATCTATGATTAAGGGATAAATTCAAGTCTGCCAATATGTGGAATGGATGGAGAGGTGAGCTGTGTTTTAGAAACTGTGCTAGCTTTCATGATGACAGTCTTGAGTTCTCTGTTTTCCCTCAGTTCTTATTGAGTCACTGGTCTAGAGACAATCAAGAAACAAATTATACTTCCAGCAGCTTTTTTTTGTTTATGACTAGCAAAGGCATAGGATTTTAAGATTGTACTAGTTGAATAACAGTACCTTTTTACTCTCGGTTTTTGTTGTTGTTGTTTTTTAAGATTTATTTATCTATTTTATTTTTTGCTCTGCATGGACTTTTCTCTAGTTGTGGTGAGGGGAGGCTCCTCTCTAGTTGCAGTGCGTGGGCTTCTCATTGCAGTGGCTTCTCTTGTTGCAGAGCACAGGCTCTAGGGTTAGAGTTAAGTAGTTGAGATGTGTGGGCTCAGTAGTTATGGTTCATGGGCCTAGTTGCTCTGCAGAATGTGGGATCTTCATGGACCAGGAATCAAACCTGTGTGCCCTGCATTGGCAGGCAGTTTCTCAACCACTGGACCATCAGGAAAGCCCTACTCTGATGTTTATTGAGAGACTATGTCTTGAATAAATTATTGGAGTTTTTTTGTTTTTTGTTTTTTTTTAAAAACAGGATTTAGTTTATAATTCAGGAGTACAAAAGGGTGATTTTTAGCATGAATAAGAAAATTAAATTAACTTCTGTGTTAATTCATATACTATAAATATACTTTTAAATATTTTCCACTCTTTTAATTGTAGTGTGTATGATATGTCATTAAAATAGAATTGGTGCCAACTCATTTCAATTTTAATAAATGCCATTCCTAAGGACATTTGCATGGGAAGCACTTCAACACAGGATGGACTCCTAATGAATTAAAATTCATTACGAAGTGGCAGGAATCATACACTCCCACTCTAGACTACATTGTGTGCCATCCAAACAGGATTTTTTTTTATAATTCCTATTTAGAGTTTCTCTCCCTTGGCTAAGGCACCTACATTATTCAAAATTACAGGAGCTAAAACCACTGCTTTAACACTACATTGGCAGAAGTGGAAAATTACAATGAATTTACACATATAGTCAGTTTTGCCATTTTTATGTGAACCAAGCAACATTACAGAGTTGAAACAAATTCTACCAGAAATTGCGGGTTCATCAGATTTTTAGGTTGACAAACATGGAAAAGTCATCTATTTCACCCCACCCCAGACCCAGTCCTCAGGCAGCTCCAAACTCCAACCTGCCAGACCTGAGGAGACTTTGCCCTTTTTTGAAAAATCCTCAGGAGCATACATTCTACAACTTTTCTCAGGCTCCTATTTCCTCATCTAACAATGGTCATTGTCTGGATCTCCCACCCCCTCTCTCCCTCCCCAAACCTGCACAGCAATTTCAATCCATTTTCTCCTATTTAATGGAGATAGAGGTCACTTGAAAGAAATCAGAGGTGAAGTATGAGGAAAGCTCTTAGTAAAACTATAAATGCTATTTGCATAGCATTCATAAAATTCATAAAAATATCACATGCCTGAAAAATTGCTTTATGCTTGTACCTTCCTGTTGTACTTTGGAAAGTTATCTGCCACAGAAGAAAGTCGAAGACAATTCAGAATTGGGATAGTGCTACTTCAGTTTGGTTTTAGGTTAATCTGTGGCTACTGTTAACTGAGGAAAACAATCCGTAGTGGCAGTGCAGGAAACATCCCGCTTCACTGGTCTACCTCTTTCCTCTTCCCCCTTTTCATTTGTTGAATGATCTGAGAACTGGCATGAAAGGTGGTTCTTGCTCTATAGCCACTTCTTGTGTGAAAAACTAGATAGCCATGTGACTATTAAATGAAAGAATTTAAATTGTATTGTGTGTATGGACTTGACAATTTCTGGTCTGTTGTAGAGACTACAGTGGGACTGTAACTTGCAACAGAAAGCTAGGGGAGGGGAACAGAGTAAACTATACCTTTAAAAAGGTGAATTTACTTTTTGCAAAATGGATATTATGGGAAATGTAGTGCTCTTCTGTGTTCAGACCCTGTATATTACAGTTGCAAATAAAGTCAGTCCCTAAATCAAAATGTATATAGTTACCATTCAGGTAAAGATATTGTTTACTGGTTTCCAGGAGCTGTTTGAAAATTTACGTGTTAATCACTGACCCTTAGCATGCGAAGGACCTTGTACAGTCAGTTGTTCTAATGCCCTGTCTTGGGGCAGGCGGGTGAATAGCAATTGTAGAGCATTGATGACTTTGTGACTTTTTCCAGATTGCCGTAGATTGAATTCCCACAAGCTCCCTTTTAGCCCATGCTGCTGCTAAGCTGCTAAGTCGCTTCAGTCGTGTCCGACTCTGTGTGACGCCATAGTCGGCAGCCCACCAGGCTCCCCCGTCCCTGGGATTCTCCAGGCAAGAATACTGCCCATACCAGGGTGTACTTCCAGTAGTTATCATTTATATACAGCCTAAATCTCTCCTACTTCAATTTATCTCAGTTACTTTTCCAGTGATTCCCTATCGATTTTGGAGGCCAGACCCCACTAGATAATTACTTAATAAACTTCAAATGAAAATGGTGAAGCAAGAGGTCTTACCATATTTTAGGGTAATTTTTTTTTCAATCAGAAAAATTATTTTCCCTCTATCTGTTTGAGGTACAGAAATTCAGACTGGAATACACCAAAACATAGACATTTGGAGAACTTTGCAACCTCTAAGTAGTCTTGCTTAAAATGATTATTTCAGGGGTAGAGAGTTATATTTTTGACCTTTAAATAGATTACTGAACATAAATCTTTGTGGCTATATACTTTAAAACATTTTAGGTTGTGGAATTAATGCTTCTTTTTTAAAAAAATAAGGAAATAAAGAAGTGGATATTGGTTTCTATCATACTTCCTTTGACTTAAATAAATGGTTGTCTCAAACATGTTAAAACAGTGCCATCACAAGAGACTATTCCATTTAGAAACATGGTAATGACGATCCTATATGCAGGGCAGCAAAACAGACACAGATATAAAGTACAGACCTGCAGACTCTGGGAGAAGGCGAGGGTGGGATGATTTGAGAGAATAGCATTGAAACACGTACGTTACTATATGTAAAATAGATGACCGGTACAAATTCAATACATGAAGCAGGGCACCCAAACCCAGTACTCTGGGACAACCCAGAGGGATAGGGTGGGGAGGGAGGTAGGAGGAGGGTTCAGGATGGGGGGACATATGTGCACCTGTGGCTGATTCATGTTGGTTGATGTATGGCAAAACCCATCACGATATTGTAAAGTAGTTATCCTCCAATTAAATAGATTAATTAAAAAACTTCAAAAAGAGAACTATTCTAGATTTATATAAGGAAGTATATTATCCTGATTTAAGATGAGAAAACAGAGTGAAGCCTCAATGAAATAAAACTGTGAGGTAAAAATGGACCTGAATCTTGTAGCTTCTAGATTCAGTGAATCTACTTTTTAAAAATACAGAATGGGCATTAGAGTTATATTGTGTGAAATGGGACTTTTTGGCAATAAGTTCTGAGAGATCACAAAAGAATATCTTTCCTTGAAAAGCCGAAGAATTGCAACTTTTCTTTCTAGAAATAGTTGATCACTCCATTAATAGAGGTAGCCATTCTATATTCCTGTGAAGCAATTATTTTCAGTTTATAAGAATTTTGCATTCTGCTTTCTGCTGTCTGATAATGAAATTTACAAGGTTGTCTTCAACGCTTCTTGTGTAATAAATTAAATATTCCCAATCTGACCTTTTCTAAATTAGTGTTTGCTGTGACAGTGATGGTTAGATCCTGTAGATGAAAGAAAATGCTTGGCAGGAAAAATACTCTTTCTGTAGGATACTTCAATTTAAACATTTAGAATTGCAATGCTGGCCTCAGAGCAGTTGGCCTAAACAAAACTTTTACTAACAGTGGAGTTTGAATTTCCTAACAAGGTTTCTACTCTCCCTACTATTCTCTCTCTAGACAATAGCCAAAGATGCTTAGACACTTAGATAAGAATTCTGTGTTCGGTAGAAGCATGGAGAAATGTGATGAAAAACTGATCTGTTTTCCTCTTTCTCTTGGTCAGTGTGCTGGAGAAGAGAAGCGAGTTGGTACGCGCACAGTATTTGTTGGCAATCATCCAGTTTCAGAAACTGAAGCATACATTGCACAAAAATTTTGTGATAATAGAATAATCTCATCTAAGGTAAGTTGTTTAACTCAATAGATGTTCATATAGTAAGCCAAATAATACTTATTTTTATTTATGCTGTAAGCTGAGACATTTATATATGCATTCCTGAATGTGCGTTTGTACCAATCATAGACCAACTGTAGAAGTTACTCCACCAAAAGTTTCTTTAAAAGCATCACTTTGTCTCATTATAGCTGAAAGAGTGTTTCCTTGCTCTCCATTATGATTCACCATGCCTGTTGATTATATGTATGACTTTAAGCCTTAAAGTGTGCTAAAAGTGGAATTATTTACTTGCCCAAAGCTTCCTGAATTGCCCTTGTGTGGATGGACTGGGTTGTAAATAATTTACATTCTTCCAGAGGGTGTTATCTTAGAGTGACATTTGTATCTCTTTCTGTTCCATTGCAGAGCTTCTCAAGTACACTCCTGGGTCCTAAAGGGTACATTCTGTTCTGTGCACTGCTTGAACAGTTAAGGGTTCAATCACCATGACTGTGTTACCATTTGAATAATCATCTTACTTTATTTAGCATTGTGTAATGCTAAAAGAAGTGGCCTGAAGACCTGTTTAAATCCTGGTCTGATCATTTACTAGCTGTGTGACTTTGGGCAAATTAATCTCTCAGTCTGAATGTCCTCATTAGTGAAATGGAGCTTATGTTCCATACAAGAAAGCATTATTTATAACTCAGTACCCAGTAGTCATCAATCTACAAGTATTAGTTTGCTAATCTTTCCCCTTGACTGAGGAGGTTAGGTGCTAGGTGCTAGATTGCTGGCACCATCTAGAGACTGCTGTGTCTTCTAGTATGGCACAGATCTTGATAATTTTCCTCGCTTCTTCATGCAGCATGATAAGGTAGACCTCAAATGTTGGTGAATATTGGTTCATTGCATGTTGACAGACACTGAGGATCTGAAACACAAAGTTATACCCTTCCTTTGCAAATGTAACATTTTAATTTTCAAACATGTGATTTCTGTTTGGGTAGTGATATAATGCAGATAGATTGTACTTAGCTGGGAGAGTAGCATGTAAAATATGGACAGAATGATTGAAAACTGTGTTACCTAATGAGCAGATCCATTGGACTATAGAACACTCTGAGTTTAAATGTCTGTTTCCTGTTAATCTTTAACCTTGTGGCAGAAATTTATTGTCAGCTAGAAGTTTCTGTACCTGTGCCCAAGATAGTGAATAGTTCTTTCACCGAAAATTGTGACTCACCCTTAGTATTCAAGAAAACAGTCAGTAGTAGTCCTTTGGCTCAGAATCATGGACTTAATATAGAACTGAAACATCCTAAGAGATCCTCTTGTTCAACTCCGACTTTACAGATGGAGAAAGCAAACCCAGAGAACTTAAGTTAGTCATGGTCATGAAGCAAAGTTAGTGATAAGCCAGGAACAGAACTGCTTTATAAGATATAGTGGCTCTGAATAAAGAGCTGTTTTCATATCAGTGTGCTATTCGGGCTCCTCCCTCAGTTTTCTCTCCTTTACTTTTAGGGAATTATTTTTTCCCATACTGCTTAATGTGGAAAATGATAAAGTGACACACTGATAGTCAAGCGACTTTTCACTGAGCTAGTGAAAATCTACTTGTTGTAATATACCATGTATTTTTGCATATTAAAGGGACATATAAAACTCAGTTAATTCTCAACTGTTTTTGTGTTTCATAGAATATTTTTCATATTTTAACTTTAGTTTTGCCAGTAGTCAAAACAATGCAATAGGATGTTTTTTAAATAATAAGGAATTCATGGGCAAATACAAACTGGTTCTAAACATATTTGCATATACAGTATGTATGTATGTGTTTTAGAAACCACAGTAGTGAATGCGTCTACATTGATAGACTAACACATCTTTTTCTTTGTAGATATTTTATTTTTACAGTTTGTCTAGTTAACTGCTTATTAACTGATCTGTTTTTCGTAATAGCTATAGAGCAGAAAAAAAGGAATGGACAGTATACTGACTTCACAAAAAGAATGAAATTTTAGTACAATAAATAGTTATAAGGGAACAGCATATAGTGTATTGGTAAAGAGCTTCACCCTTATAAACAGGAGATCTGTGTTTGAAGTTAAAGTTATATAACCTTCCTATGTCCCCATTTTCTTATCAGTAAAATGGGGCTATTAACTACTTATCTCACAGGATTGTGATGCGGATAAAGTAATTCACAGAAACCATTGAAGCACTGTGCTTGGCATGCAATAACAATTCAGTAGATGGTAACTGCTATTGTTATTTATATTTTTGTGATTATTATTATTACTGCAGTCCTGAGCAGTAGTACTGATTTCCTCAGTCTCCTGTGTTTCAAATATGCTAAAAAGAAGCCTTCAGGTCCAGTTTGGAGAGAAAAATGTTCCATAATTTGACTTTCTCTTCCTCACATTGCCCTTTGGCTGATGATGGTATTTGCACCAGAATCTTTTAATTGAAGAAATGTACAACACTTTTAATTGAAGAAATGTACAACATTTGTAGCAAGTGTTGATTTCCTTTCTAAACCATTCGATAATAAAAATAACTTTCTCAGTTGGCTGCCTTTTGTTTGTTTACAGATGCCATCAGTAATGTAATATCACTGGGAATAAGTCCTGTTAATACAGGAACACTGAAAATAACACTTTGATAAAAATTTAAGTTTTATTAACATAAAATTAGCATCCTTTTCTTCTTTTGGGATGCACAAATACTTTGTTTAGAAAAACTTGTTCTCTTTGGCCTTCCTATTTTAGTGCACTGAGCAGGGACCTTTGGGAATCACTAGAATTTTGTAACTGGTACAAAACTTGGAAATCCCCTTCTGCAGCAAAAGAAACTAGATCTTTAAGATCTTAGGTTCCATCATTTTTCTCTATTCTACTTTTTTTTTTTTTTTTCATTTAAAACTTCTGAGCCTCATCTTGAAGGCCCTTCAGTGGGATAAGAATCAGGGAGCTCCTCCTAACTCTTTGAAGCTATGCCCAAGCTTAAACTTAACTTCTCCTATGTGAAAGAATGTATTAAAGTTTCAAGACTAAAATTACACTAGCATTTTCTCTCATTTTAAAAATCAAAAGCATCAGTAGAATTTCTTAGACATGTCTTTGCATTTTATCAAACTCCCTGAAGGTGCCTTTTAAGCTAAAGTTACTAAATCCTAATGTAGTACTGTCTTGGTAACTCCTTTTGCCATTCTGAATTTATGGTAGAAAGAGTGATACTTTGAAAAAGCAGAAAGTTCTGCTTAACATTGGTAATGAAAATGAAAGAAGGCTGCTGTGATGCTCAAAATTGGATTTACTGCCTACATCAAGGAGAGTTGATAATCACATGGTACAGTCATTTAGCAAAGTGAACAGTTATTCAACCTAGAGCTTTGCTTATTTACAACTAATCTTCAAGTACAGTTATTTTTGTTACATCACATTCAAATGCCGGTAGTAAGAAAAGTCAGTGCTCCTTCACAACTGGTTGTTGATTTTGCCACTTTACATAATTAACTACTTCATTTTAGCTGGTATCCCTTTTCTCATGATACACAGAAATATTAGAACAAGTTATTTGGAGCTTTAGCTTTCCCATCAGCATTTTAAAGGCTAAATTGGAAAATTTTGGACTTTGGGTAAAAACAAGTAGTGTTCTAAAGTTTCCTTTTGTTTAAAATTTTCAGTTTAATAGACTCTCAAAACTGAGATTCCCTTCATACTCTCTACTTTAAATTAGGAAAGTTATTTATCAAAGTTACAAGGTTTTGATTTCAAATTAAATTAGATGATAGGTGTGTGAGGGTGGGGACCCACAGTTGTTTCAGTCAAAGGCCACAGTTGTGTACCAGTTGTTTAATTCACTCTAGGGAAAATGAAAATGCATTGCACATACTTGGGAAGTTGGCATTTTTCTGAAGAAACTTTTGAAGAAAATGAAAGTGAAGTCTCTCAGTCTTGTCCGACTCTTTGAGACCCCATGGACTGTAGCCTACCAGGCTCCTCTGCCTGTGGGATTTTCCAGGCGAGGGCACTGGAGTGGGTTGCCATTTCCTTCTCCAGGGGATCTTCCTGACCCAGGGATTAAACCCAGGCCTCCCTCATTGCGTGCAGACGCTTTACCGTCTGAGCCACCAAGAAACTTTTAAAACGTGTTCTAGATGTCAGGGTTGCTTTTTTAGTTTAGGCTTGCATGTTAAGATAGTATAGAAGATCCACTTACTGACTTCTCTGAGCAAGAACTGACTTTTGACCCAAAAAATGTCCATTTTCAACATCATGTATGAAACAAATGCTCTAAACATTTTCTTCCTGTGAGTTAACATTATTTTTGGTTTGTGGCAACTAAGTCTGAGAGTTCACATTTTAGGTAAACAAGTCAATTTGAATAACTTGGTATATGCAGCTTTCATTTCATTTCAGTTTTAATTAGAACACTATTTAAAAGTAGGCTTCTCTTAGTCTGCATTGAAATAATGTATGCTATATTGCATTTGTATTATAACAGAGACAAGAAGCTTAATTTACTTTTTAGTTAGAGCAGTGGAGGAAATGGCCAAAACACAAGTTTAGGTCAACATTTCTTGTATACCTTCTACATGCTGAACACTGTTCTAGGCATGGAAGGGAAGGGAGCTTATGTTTATATGTTCTCTGACCTCTTAGTAGTTCATGATCTGATATAGGAAAGAAGAGGGCATGTAGTAATAGTTGCCTATCAAGAGACTGACCAGAGTTCCTCAAGGAAGCAGTTCATTTAGGAAGTTAAAACAGAGGGACACAGTGGGGGCCTAGAAACAACAACAAAAATGTTCCCTTCGACATGTTCACACCCCACAGAGGACTCTCACAGTCCCAATGTTTGTTTGTTTAATTTAAAACCCTTTACTTAAGGAACAGAAGGTCAACAAGCCAGAAGCTCAGCTGTTAGCCTGTTGGAGTTTAGTTTGTTGTTTTAGAAAACTGACCTTCAGTCATCGGGAGTTAAGTGCTCATCTGAACTAGGGCAGCTTCAGAGTGACTGGACCTGTGGTTTTGATCCCTTTTCTTTTTGGTCACAAGCTGCCTTGGGAATCTGAAAACTGTGGACTCTCTTCTCCTAAGTGATACACATCCATACACAAGTTGAATGGGCTTCCCTGAGGCACTTCTATGAACCCTGGGAGAAGAACCTTCTAGGTGGGCTGTTGGTTGTAATGCAGTTGCTTCACTGAATATATTTGCCTCCATTCATCTTTCTATTCTTGGGTTTCCCTGAACCTTGGGCCTATACACCTTTTAAAGGGAGGTTAGTAGTAAAGCCCCATCTATTGTATCATGCTCTGCAACTTTGGCTTTTTCGGTCACCTTACCTAATAAATATTTTCTCACAAACGGAGACCGTGCAAGTATAAACTTAGATCTTTAGGTTAAGAAACATTTTTTTCTTTCTGGTTTCTGGTCTTTATTAAGACATCTAGAAAATCCAACTTTGGATGATTTTAAAATGCCCTGGTCCTTGAGCTTAACGTACCAGTGAGAAAGTCTTTGTGATTTGACAGCTGGCCCAAGAGTTTTCTCCTCCTGCCCGTGTACAATTTAGCATTGAAACCTTTACCCACTACCTGTTATCAAAGTACAAGGTTGGTATGTTGTTGATTAAAATGTAAGCTGTCTATGATCTAAGGTTATATGTATACCAAGGCTGTCATGGAGGTGGGAAACAGTGATAGGGACAGAATTTTATCTGTGATGATGATAAACTTTCCAAAGCTTAGCACAGCCAGAAAAATTAATTTAATTAGTTCATTCATTCATCCAACTAATTTATTGAGTGTCTACTTTATGTTAGGCACTGTGCTAGGAGTTGGAGAAAAATAATAAAAAGACTAGATGAATAGTCTTCCCTTTTAGATCTCAGTGCCTCTTGAGGGAGAGACTTTAATTAAAATATGCACACATATAATTATTCACTGAAACGCGTGATCCCAGGGAAGTATAGGGTGATATGAGAGCAGATAACAGGGAACCTAATTTAGATTGGGCCAGGGAAAGCAAAGCTGAAGGACAGATGGCCCAGTTAGAATGCTCCAAGTGAAAACCTGACTCTTGCAGAGTGTTTTATGCTATACGTCTAAGCACACACTTATTTGTCTGTGAGGTTTGGGTTTTAACATGCTTTCAAAGTATTGTGATAATCTGGAATCTTTTTCAAGTTTCCTTTCTAATAATCTTTTTTTTTCCCTCCCATATAGTATACACTTTGGAATTTCCTCCCAAAGAATCTGTTTGAACAGTTTAGAAGAATTGCAAATTTTTATTTTCTTATAATTTTTCTTATACAGGTAAGAGCTCCATTAGAAACTTCATTTCTTCAAGCAGATTTTCAGTCCATTTCTAACCTTGAAATGCCCTGTGATTAAAAAGTTGTTCATGGCTTATTATAATAACACTTTTTAAAGTACTAATATATTTTAAGCTGTACTCAATTTTATATTTGAGACTTTGTTACTTTTTTTAAACTTTCATGGATTTCATATCTTTGTTCATCTTAGACAAACATGCATTGTGTACTTTTATATATAGTGGTATGTATGAAAATTGAAAATAGTTCAAGTTAATAAGTTTCACTTTGTTAAGCACCTGTTTCAGTTTAATTGAAAATTTATCACTTATCTTCTTGATTACCAGTTTTGATTTTCCTCATTTATTTACTTTAAGGATGAAATCCTTGTACATTGGTTTGCTTCTCAGTGTTCCTACTAATGTTTTGTGTTTTAAATTTTAGACATTTTAAATTTCATTTTCCATCTTTCAGTCTATAAGCTATTAAAATCTTTCCCTTGCCAGAATTACCCTTTGAAAATTTTACTACATTAAAGGTATTTTTTTTCTCATTTCATTGTTTTAAAGCAAAGCAAAAACATCCCAATAAAATTGCTCAAATGCCTTGCTGATCTTAAGTGCTTCTGTTTATCCACTTTGAGTAAATAGTACTATAATTCAATTTAGCCCTGCAAGTTAAAACCAGTCTGGGTTGTGATATGGGGAAGAACCAATTTCAGTCATGAATGATGGGACATTTGAGGCGGAGCTCCTCTAGATCAATGGTGAGATGTCTTATAGAACAGCATAGAATAAATAAACTGTGTAGAAGATTATGCACACAATCATTCCACTTGGCATGCAGCACACTTCAGTTCAGTTCAGCAAGCACCTGTGTGCCAGGCAGTGGTCCAGATAACAAAGATTTTAGCAGGTACAGTAAAGATCAAGATTGCCTTTTCTACCCAAAAGGAATTTTACGTTATAGCCAAAAAAGACAATCATGTATTCACTCAATTTAATGTGGTAAATGTCATAAAACTAGTATGAGCAAAATTAAATTCTGTGCAGACACAGTGGAAGTTATGATTTTTCTTCCTACCCAAGAGAAGCTTGAGAAGACTTCAAAGAATAGGTGACTTTAAGACTTGAAAGATTAGAGAGCTTATGTGGTGAGGAATCCAGACTGATATCTCAGTGTGTGCAAGAAGGCACAGAGCTATGTAAAAGGAGAGTGACCCCATGATCCTCTTTGCCTCAAATTTAGTTCTCTTTCAGGATTTCCTATTTCAATGAATGACAACATCCACCTAGCCATGTTAATCAGATACTTGGGAGACATTTTTAACCACCACTTACAAGAAATTCCTTACCAGTGTTGCTTCCTAAATGTCTCTGGAACTTCTTTTTTTATTTGCTGCTACCACCTTTGTCCAAGCCATCATCTCTTACCTGGATAAGTGTACTAGCCTCCTAAATGGACTCCCTCCCTCCACTTTTGTTCCCTTCCATTCCATTTTCCACAAAGCAATGAGAATGACCTTTTGGAATGTGGTTCTGTTCACGTGACCTCTTCTTGCCTAAAAGCTTCAATTATTTCCCACTGTTTGTGAGATAAAGAATGAACTTTATCTGGAGAGCCCTGCTAGGTCTGGCCCCGTTTCCCCTCCAGCCTCTTCTCACACCACGTGCTCTTTTGCTGCTGGCTTCCTTTATTTTCTCACATGCCCTCCTCCCATAGAGACTTCAATATGTGCCTCACTGCGCCTAGGATGCCCTCCCTTCCATCTAGTTAACTTCTATATACTCTTCAAATCTAACTTGTTTTAATGTCTGGTTTTCACTGTAAGTTGCCAGCTCTTATGAGGGCAGGAACTTTTCTCCATCTTGTTTAAAATAAAGCAGCATCTCTAGACCCTGGCTGATAATAGCACAAAGGCTGACAGAATGGTACTCAACAGAGTACCATTGAATGGATATATTTCAGTCTAGGGGTTAGTCCAAGCTGGCATGAAAACTAAGCCTAAATTTAGAACTATTTTCTTAAACTAACGGCTAGGTGGATTGCTTTTGTTTTAAGGAAAGTTAGCATTCATGCTGCTACTGGGATATGTTTTGTTTACATTTTTGTCTGAAATGTTTGTAGCATGTAAGTACTGCATATTAATGGTGGTTTTTCATTTTACTCTCAATTTACTTTCTTTACTTAGGTAACAGTAGACACACCAACTAGCCCAATTACCAGTGGACTTCCACTTTTCTTCGTTATAACTGTTACAGCCATCAAGCAGGTAAATTTCTAATTTACAATTATGCTTGCATTTCAGTCCTGTCTGACATGAGAGTTTATATTTTGTTCTTATTGAAAACCCATTAAAATGGTTATAAGACACATCTTTAATTTCTTTGCTCCTTTATTACTATTTTTTGGAGGGAGGAATGTAACCCTAAAAGGAGAGTAGGTAGAAGGTACACCTCACTCAGGGAGTGGGAGGTAAATTTGTAATGTGCATTGCATTTTTTAATGTGTTGTATCTGTCTGAAAAATTCCCATTCTTGTGGACTTTTTAAATTGCCACCTATAGCAGAGAACTCAAGAGTGTGTGTGTGTGTGCGTGCGTGCGTGTGTGTGTGCACGTGCGCTAAGTCACTTCAGTCACGTCCAACTCTTTTGACCCCATGGACTGTAGCCAGCCAGGCTCCTCTGTCCCTGGGATTCTCCAGGCAAGAGTACTGGAATGGGTTGCCATTTCCTTCTCTGAACTCAAGAGTATAAATACTTTAATTCTGTTGTCTTTCCTGATGCTGCTGAAGAGGTGTTTTGACAAATCCCAATGAAATTGAAAAACGGAAACAGGAAATGTGGTTAAGGAGTAGTTAACAATGTTTTTCCTGTACCAGAAGCTGACAGGTTACAAGGAGACTTTTAGACAGTACTTATCAAAGTCCTTTAGAAAGTGTCCCAAAGAATGTCCAAAATAAAGGTTTGCTTAACAATATTGAGAACATGGTTCCCTTTCTTCTTGGGGTTATCTGGTCTTCTATCTTGTCTACCCAGAACTGAAAGGATATTGTATCAAGTGTTTGGTTGCTAAATAAAGACTTTGGGGATGTTATTTCCCTGAGGATGTTAAGATTACTTTCTTTAACATCATAGAATTGCTGGTTCTAAGAATAGCCTGTTTGGTTTTCAAAAAGCTCTTACTGATTCATTTTACTCCCAATACTAGTTCATGCTGGGGCCTTTGTTTCCTCACTGACATCACTGAAAGTTCCCATATGAAGTGATAGTCTAAGCATTGCCCTAAAGAAGGACAGGATAGGAATCAATATAGCACCTGAGAGAAAAAGGGGAAGGTGATCAAGAGACTTTTCAAACAGTTATATTTGAAAAGGTACAGACCCTGCTGCTGCTGCTGCTGCTAAGTCGCTTCAGTCGTGTCCGACTCTGTGCGACCCCAGAGATGGCAGCCCACCAGGCTCCCCCATCCCTGGGATTCTCCAGGCAAGAACACTGGAGTGGGTTGCCATTTCCTTCTCCAGTGCATAAAAGTGAAAAGTGAAAGTGAAGTCGCTGAGTCGTGTCCAACTCCTAGCTAACCCATGGACTGCAGCCTACCAGGCTCCTCCGTCCATGGGATTTTCCAGGCAAGAGTACTGGAGTGGGTTGCCATTGCCTTCTCCACAGACCCTATTAAAGGAAAAAAAAGCAAAATGATGTAAAAAAAGGAGATGGTGCTCAAACAAATGGAGTTCCTCCATTCTTACTTCTTTTGGCTTAAATTACTCTAGACCAAAGAAAGCCCAAAGGAAAATGAACTCATTACTTTTAATTCTAAAAAGTGAACACCAATTTATATTTTCTTTTGTCACCAAGTCAGTGGAGAAATTTAACTGTTGATCTTTAAAACTTATCATAGATACTGTTCCAAAATAATCCTACTTGGTCTTTCTATTCTGTGTCTCTGGGAAGGAATTACATTTCCTCAGAGATGATCACTCCCAACAGTCTAATATGGAAGAATGTGTTTAAGTAATTTGGTCTATAAGAGAATAAAACCTGGAAAAATGTCTCTCAAATTAAAAAGTAGAGAACATTAACATTAACTTGACTAAGAGCAGAATTAGAAAAATAAATCATAGTCTAGAAAAATAAATCATAGTCCTTCACCACTGAAGAATATTAAGTCTCTATTACCTGTATTTTTATTAATACTTATCTCTAGAATGGAGGAACCTTTTAATGCAATAAAGCTTTTTACCTAAGGAATATTTTGAAAGCATATTTTCATTTTTGCTGCAAAAATTTACAGTGTTGTCTCTTTATTCTGCATTGAAAGTAATATTATAAGTATCGGCTGTGACTCAGAGAAGGGGTTGTAGAAATTTATTAACAACTTTACTTCATTATGTGAGTTTGACTATGTCCTTATTTTTATTCTTCTAGGGATATGAGGATTGGCTGAGGCACAGGGCCGACAATGAAGTCAATAAGAGCACTGTTTACATTATTGAAAATGCAAAGCGAGTGAAAAAAGAGAGTGAAAAAATCAAGGTATTAAGTTTTGTAGTACATTCTTTTTTTTTTTTAATTATAGTGAGAACACATCATTTTAAAATGTACACTTCAGTGGCATTTCATACATTCTCAGTGCTGTGCAACCATCACCACTGTCTAGTTCCAGAACATTCTCACTGCCCCAAAAGGTAAACCCCCATAGCCATGAAGTAGTCATCCTCCATTCTTCCCTCACCCAGGCCCTGGCAACCACTCATCTTCTTTCTGTCTCAGTGGGTTTACCTATTGTAAGTATTTCACATAAATGGAATCACATACTATGTGGCCTTTATGTCTGCATTCTCTTGCTTGTTGCTATCTTCTTGAGGTTCATTCATGTTGTGGCATGTATCATTACTTCATTCCTTTTGATTAAATAATACTGCATAATATAGCCACCACATTTTGTTTATCCAATCATCAGTTGATGGACATTTGTTTTCTTTCTACCTTTGAGCTATTAGGGGGCTTCCCAGGTGGCTCAGATGGTAATGTGTCTGCCTGCAATGCAAGAGACCCAGCTTCGATTCCTAGGTAGGGAAGATCCCCTGGAGAAGGAAATGACAACCCACTCCAGGACTCTTGCCTGGAAAATTCCATGAACAGAGGAGCCTGGCGGGCTACAGTCCATGGGATCGAGAAGAATTGGACATGACTGGGCGACTTCGCTTGAGCTATTAGGATTGTTGGTGATATGAATATTCATGTACAAGTTTTTGTTTCAGACACCTCTTTCCCATTCTTTTGGGTACATACCTAGGAGGGGAATTGCTAGGTCATGTGGTGATTCTAGTTTTTATGAATCACCAAACTGTTGGAGAAGGCAGTGGCAACCCACTCCAGTACTCTTACCTGGAAAATCCCATGGACGGAGGAGCCTGGTAGGCTGCAGTCCATGGGGTCGCTAGGAGTCGGACACGCCTCAGCAACTTCACTTTCACTTTTCACTTTTATGTACTGGAGAAGGAAATGGCAACCCACTCCAGTGTTCTTGCCTGGAGAATCCCAGGGACGGGGGAGCCTGGTGGGCTGCCATCTCTGGGGTCGCACAGAGTCGGACACGACTGAAGCGACTTAGCAGCAGCAGCAGCAGCAAACTGTTTTCCACAGCAGCCATATGCCATTTTATATTCCACCACCATATATGATAGTTGTAAGGTATTGTTTTTTTTTAATATCTCAAACAGTTTCATTTTTTATTCAAATTAGCCATTGACTGTTACTATACAATAAGATTCCTGTTGATAAAATTTTTGACTTGTCCAAATCATAGTTTTTATACCTAGCAAATTTTATTTTAATTAATGTAAACTTTAGAGCAGCAAAACTGAACAGAAATTATGGAGTTCACATACAGTCCTTTTCCCTACACAGGTACAACCTTCCTCACAATCAGTACCCCCCACCAGAGTGGCATATTTGTTACAATCAGTGAACCTCCAATGACATATCATATCACTATCACAGTGATAGTCCACAGTTGAGGTTAGTTAGTTTTCACTCTTGATCATGTATGTTCAGTGAGTCTGAACAAATGTATAAGGACATGTCTCCACCATTACAGTATTATACAGAATCATTTCACTGCCCTAAATATCCTCTGTGCTTAGCCTGTTCATCCCTCCCTCCAACCCCTGGTCACCACTCTTCCTTTTACTGTCTCCATAGTTTTGCATTTTTCTTAGTGTCATGTGGTTAAAATCATACCGTATATAGCTTTTTCAAGTTCGCTTTTTCCACTTAGTAACATGCATTTGAGTTTTCTCCATCTTTTCATGGTTTGATAGCTCATTTCTTTTTAGCACTAAATAATATTTCATTGTCTAGATGTACCAGTTTATTTAATAGTCACTCACTCACTGAAGGACATCATGCTTGCTTCCATGTTTTGGCCATTAGAAATAAAACTATTATAAACATCTATATGCAGCTCTATGTGTGAATATAAGATTTCAGTTCATTTTGGTAAAAACCAGAGTGTTATCTGGATCAATGGTAAGAACGTGTTTAGTTTTATAAGAAACTTCCAGACTATCTCCAACATAGCTACCCATTTTGCATTTCCCATAAGCAGTAAATGAGAGTTCTGTTGCTCCATATCCTGGCCAGCATTTGTGTCAGTATTCTAGATTTTGCCCATTCTAAAGACTGTACAGTGATATCTCATTTTGGTCTTAATTTGCAATTCCCTAATGAGCATAATTCCATATGCTTACTTGCATTTGAATATCTTCTTTGGTGGGGTGTCTATTAGGTCTTTTCCCCAGTCTTTTAATCAGATTGCTCATTTTCATATTGTGAAAATTGGTAACAGTCCTTTATCAGATATGTCTTTTACAAATATTGTATCCTAGTCTTAAGATATTACTTATTTTTACTTTATTGTGATATTGGGATAAAAAATAAGAACACAATTAGAAAAATAAATGATAGTCCTTCACAATTAAAGAATATTAAGGCTCTAATGCCTGTGTTTTTATTAATACTTATCTATGTTGTTGTTCATTCACTAAGTTGTGCCCAACTCTTTGTGACCTCATGAACTGCAGCACACTAGGCTTCCCTGTCTTTCACTGTCTCCTCGAGTTTGCTCAGACTCATGTCCATTGAGTTGGTGATGCCATCCAACCATCTCATCCTCTGTCGTCCCCTTCTCCTCCTGCCCTCAATCTGTCCCAGCATCTGGGTCTTTTCTAGTGAGTCAGCTCTTCACATCAGGTGGCCAAAGTATTGGAACTTCAGCTTTAGCATTAGTCCCTCCAATGAATATTCAGCACTGATTTCCTTTAGGATGGACTGGTTTGATCTTATTGCTGTCCAAGGGACTCTAAACAGTCTTCTCCAGCACCACAGTTTGAAAGCATCAGTTCTTTGGCACTCAGCCTTCTTGATGGTCCTGCTCTCACATCCATACATGACTACTGGAAAAACCTTAGCTTTGACTCTACAGACTTTTGTCAGCAAAGTTACGTCTCTGCTTTTTAATATGCTGTTTAGGTTTGTTATAGCTTTTCTTCCAAGGAGCAAGCATCTTTTAATTTTGTGGCTGCAATCACCGTCCGCAGTGATTTTGGAGCCCAAGAAAATATTTCCATTGTTCCTCTTTTTCCATTGTTTTCCCATCTGTTTGCCATGAAGTGATGGGACTGGATGTCATGATCTTCATGTTTTGAATGTTGAGTTTTAGACCAGCTTTTTCACTCTCCTCTTTCACCTTCATCAAGCGGCTCTTCAGTTATCTTCACTTTCTGCCATCAGAGTGGTATCATCTGCATATCTGAGGTTGTTGATATTTCTCCAGGCAGTGTTGATTCCAGCTTGTGCTTCATCCAGCTCAGCATTTCACATGATGTACTCTGCATATAAGTTAACTAAGCAGGGTGACAATATACAGCCTTGATGTACTCCTTTTCCAATTTTGAACCAGTCCATTGTTCCATCATGTCTGGTTCTAACTGTTCCTTCTTGACCTGCATACAGATTTCTCAGGAGACAGGTAAGGTGGTCTGGTATTCCCATCTCTTGAAGAATTTTCCATGGGTTGTTGTGATCCACACAATCAAAGCCTTCAGCATAGTCAATGAAGCAAAAGTAGATACTTTTCTGGAATTCCCTTGCTTTTTCTGTGATCCAACAGATGTTGGCAATGTGATCTCTGGTTCCCCTGCCTTTTCTAAATCTAGCTTGTACGTCTGGAAGTTCTCAGTTCATGTAATATTAAAGCCTAGCATATGAAAGTTTTTGAGCATTACCTTGATAGCATGTGAAATGAGTGCAATCTGCTTATCTATAGAATGGTGGAACTTTAACACTAAATTTACCATCTTAACTATTTTTTAAGTATACAGTTCAGTGGTATTAAGTATTCACATTGTTGTACAACAGATCTCTAGAGCCTTTTCATTTTATAACACTGAAACTCTATATCCACTAAACAATTATTCACCCTGCCTGTAGCCCTTGGTAAACACTTTTGTATTTTCTGTTGCTGTTACTTGGACTACCTTAGAGAGATACTTCCTGTGATAGGAAATGTATAGTATCTGTCCTTTTGTGACTGGTTTATTTCACTTAGTATAATATCTTCACATGACAGGATTTCCCATTTTTTAAAGCTACATAATACTCCATTGTATGTATATACCACACTTTATTAATTCATCAGTTGATGGACGTTTGGCTTGCTTCCACCTTTTGGCTATGTGAATAATGCTGCAGTGAACACAGGTGTACAAATAGCTCAAGTTATTGCTTTGAATTATGTTAGGTATATACCCAGAAGTAGAATTTCTAGATTGTATTGTAATTCTGTTTTTAATTTGTGGAGAAACTTCCATACTGTTTTCCATAATGGATGTACCATTTTACTTTAGTGCCGAATACACAAGGCTTTCAACTTCTCCCGGTCCTCTTGAGGACTTTCTGTTCTTTTGATAGTGGGCATCCTGACTGATACAAAGTGATATCTCATTGTGGTTTGCATTTGCATTTTCCTAATGATTGGTGATGTTGAGCATCATTTCATGTGCCTATTGACTGTTGTGTATTTTCTTTGGAGAAATGTCTGTTCAAGTCCTTGTGTTAAGTGTTAATCGCTCAGTCGTGTCTGACTCTTTGTGTCCCCCTGGACTATAGCCCACCAGACTCCTCTGTCCGTGGGATTTTCTAGGCAAGAATACTGGAGTGGTTTGTCATTTGCTTCTCCAGGGAATCTTCCTTACGCAGGGATTGAACCCAGGTCTCCTGCATTGTGGGCAGATCCTTTACCGTCTGAGCCACCAGGGAAGCAAGTCATTGACCCAATTTTTAATTGGGGTATTTGTTATTGAGTCATGATAGTTCCTTATATATTCTGGATATTAACTCCTCATCAGCTATATGATTGGCACATATTTTCTCCTATTCTGTAGGTTGCCTTTTCACTATTGATTATTTTCTGGATATTAACTCCTCGTCAGCTATATGATTGGCAAATATTTTCTCTTATTCTGTAGGTTGCCTTTTCACTATTGATTGTTTTCTTTGATCATGTATTCTCATTTTCTAATTTTGGTTTTTATCCTGTGCTTTTGGTGTCATATCCAAGAAATCATTGCCAAGTCTGATGTCCTGAAGCTTTTTCTCCATGTTCTTCTAGGAGTCTGGTAGGATCAAGTCTGACATTTAGATCTTTCATTCTTTTCTTGTTAATTTTTGTATATGATCTAAGGTGAGAATCCAACTCTATCAATACTTTTATAAGTAGATGCCCAGTTTTCCCAAAGCTGTTTGTTGAAGAAACTCTCATTCCCTATTGAATAGTCTTGGTACACTTGTAGAAAGTCATTTGACCTTATGTGCAAGAGTTTATTTCTAGCTTTCAATTCATTGTCTTAGGTATCTGCCTTTATGCCAGTCTTAATTACTGTTGCTTTCTAGTGTGTTTGGAGAAATTTGGGAATGCAAGACCTCCAAGTTCGTTTCTCCTTTTCAAGATCATTTTTGGAGATCTTTCCAAGATCTCATGGTCCCTTGAGATTTCATATGAATGTCAGAGTTTGTTTTTTTTTTTTTTTTTCTCCTATTTCTGAAACAAATGCCATTGGTATTTTGATAGGAAGTCCACTGAGTGTGTAGATCACTTTGGATGGTATACACATTTTAACAGTATTAAGTGTTTCAATCTGTGAACTTGAAATATGTTTCCATTTGCTTTGTATTCTTTGATTTCTTTTAGCAGTGCTTTTGTAACTGTCAGTGTACAACTCTTTAACTTCTTTAAGTTTGTTCCTAAGTGTTTTATCATTTTGGATGCTATTGTAAAGGATAGTGTTTTCTTGATTTCCTTTTTGGACTGGTCATTGTTAATGTATAGGCATGCATCTGATTTTTGAGTGTTGATTTTAGTTCCTGCAACTTTGCTGAATTAATTTGTTCTAACATTTTTGGTGGAATTTTTAGAGGCTTTTTTGCGTATAAAATCATGTCATCTGCAAATTAGGATAATGTTACTTCTTTCCCAATTTGTATACCTTTTTTGTTTCTTGTCTAACTGTTCTATCCAGAACTTCTAGTACAATGATTGATAATAGTTCTGGAGTGGACATCCTTGCTTTGTTTCTGATCTTAGAGATAAAGGTTTTAGTCTTTGCCTATTTAGTGTGATAGTAGCTTTAGACTTTCATTAGGTTGTGATCATTTACTTCTCTTCCTATTTTATTAAATATTTTTATCATGAAAGAGTGTTGAATTTTGCTAAATGTCTTTTTTGCATTAACTGAGATGATCATGCAACACATTGTTTATATGCTGCATTATATTGATTGATTTTCATATATATTCTTGGATCCCAATAATAAATTTCATTTGGTCATGGAGCATGATCATTTTAATGTTACTGATTTTTAATTTGTTAGTATTTTAATGTATCATTATTTGTTGAGAAAATTGGTACGTCATTTTCTTGCAGTGTCTTTTTCTGGTGATAATATCAGGATAATGCTGGGCTCAGAATAAGTTTGAAGGTGTTCCTACCTCTTTGATTCTTTAGAAGGATTAGGAAGGATTGTTATTTCTTCTTCAAATGCTGGGTAGCATTCTTCAGTGAAGTCATCTAATCCTGGGCTTATCTTTTGGGTGAGATTTTTGATTCCTACTTCAGTCTTCTCACTGGTTTTGGATCTGCTCAGATTTCTTTATTTCTCAGTGATCCAGCTTTGGTAGGTTGTATGTTTCTAGGTACTTATCAATTGGCATGTAGTTGTAGTAGTCTTGTATAATCGTAAAATTTTTATTTCTCTGGCATCAGTTGTGGTTTCCTCTTTTTTCAGATGTTTGAGTCTTTTTTTTTTTGATTGTAGCTAAGGGTTTGTCAATTATGTTAATCTTCCAATTGTGTTAATCTTCCAAAATTGTTTGTCAGTGTTGTGTTATTGTTAAAAGAATGTTTCTATATGAATATGAATTACAATATGAAAGTTAATGGAAATCAAATTCTTCAGAGCAAGGGAAGAAGATGTGTGAAACAGAATTGTTCAGGGCTGTGGTATGAGTTCATACAAAATGATACTGTCCTCTCTATTGTTTTATCAATTATTATCACCGCTGAATTATTTACTTAATACCCAGAATTTCAAGCTTAAGTTCTCCATATCCCCAGCAATAAGTAAACCATCTTACACCTTCTTATAGTAATGATGGGAGGAAGGCCACAGACTGGGAGAGTTACCCAAGTTTGACATAGACTGTATTTCTCCCACTCTTTTTTCTATTTTCCGCATCCCAGAAGGGAGGGCCTTGTGATGAACTGGAGTGGTTAGGATCTGAAGTTTCCAAACCATTAGTAGAAACTCAGCTTTTTGTTCACATAAGAACCAAAGGCAGCATAAATGATTCATATTATTAAATCTGTTGCTTCCAGGTTATGAAATAAAATTGCAAAGTAAATAAAGTCTCCCACTTTTCTCTCCTTTTCTCTCATTTCCTCTTTCTGTTTTTGCTGTCACCCCCACTGCCTTAGAAGGACCCCCATCTTCCACCTTTTCTCACTAGGCTACTTATCTTTGGCTGACCTCAGCCGGGTATAATCTCAGTTACATTAGTTGATGCTGTTGTGTGAAATGCTGCTTGATTGAGCCCTTTCTGGAGTATTTGTGTTATAAAGAGATGCCTATAAACTAAAAGTGTTCGAGTGATTGCTTGGCTGGGGAGTGTGGATACTCATGTTGAACAGGAGAGTGACTTGTTCTGTATCCTCAGTGCACTGGGTATTTTTTAAAGGGTTTCAAAGCTAGAGAGTGACTTGATCTTACTCTTAAAAAAGGCAACTTTGAAGATTAAGAAAAGTAGTTAGTGTGCCCAGTTGCTAAGTCGTGTCCGACTCTTTTGCAACACTAAGGACTGTAGCCATCCATGTTCCTCTATCCACGGAATTCTCCAGGCATGAATACTAGAGTGGGTTGCCATGTCCTCTTCCAGGGGATCTTCCTGACCCAGGGATCAAACCCATGTCTCTTACATTGGTAAGCTGATTCTTTACCATAGTGCCACCTGGAAAGCCCAAGCAAAGTAGAGGCATGAGCAAAAGTAGAATGAGGGAAACCTGTTAGGTGGTTACTGCTGTAGTATAAGCAAAATGTAAGGTTATATAGGGTGATAGTAGAAAAGACAATAACAATAAAAATAGAAATATTTGTTAACATTTGTATGTAACATAAATATGCCAGGCACTCCCTTCTACATTCTGTTAATTCATTAATCCTTACTTTACAACAGTCCTATGAAATAGGTACTTTTGTTATCCCCTCTTTACTGATGATGAAACTGAGGCATAGGGAGGTTAAGAAACTTGTCCATAACTTATAAGTGGGAAAGCTGGGATTTGAATTGAAGGAAGTCTGGATGTGGCGTCCATGCTCATAAGCACAACTTTGTCCCTCCTATTGCGTGATCAAGATAAATGGATCTATTCAGGATATTTATTGTAGATAAAATCTGGACTTACTGATGTATTCCATGGAGAGAGTGAGAAAAAGAGCAAAAAAGAATAAAGATAGCCTCCTTGATTTTGCCCTGAGCAACTACTTGTATTAGGTAGTGCTATTAAACAAAATGCTGGTGCTATTAAATAAGTTGGAAAGGACTGGGAGAAGAATAGGTTTGGGCCATGTTCATTTTGAGATTCTTATTAGATAGCCAGATGGAATTGTCAAGCCTGGAGCTCAGAGGAGATGTTTTAGGTGGAAATAGAAATTTGGGTGGAATCATGTAAAACATGATGAAGCACAAGTTGGAATCAAGATTGCCAGGAGAAATATCAATAACCTCAGATAGGCAGATGGCACCACCCTTACGGCAGAAAGCAAACAAGAACTAAAGAGCCCCTTGATAAAAGAAAGGAGAGTGAGAAAGTTGGCTTAAAACTCAACATTCAGAAAACTAAGATCATGACATCTGGTCCCATCACTTCATGGCAAATAGATGGGGAAACAGTGGAAACAGTGTCAGACTTTATGTTTCTGGGCTCCAAAATCACTGCAGATGGTGACTGCAGCCATGAAATTAAAAGACGCTTGCCCCTTGAAAGGAAAGTTATGACCAACCTAGATAGCATATTAAAAAGCAGAGACATTACTTTGCCAACAAAGGTCCATTTAGTCAAAGCTATGGTTTTTCCAGTAGTCATGTATGGATGTGAGAGTTGGACTATAAAGAAAGCTGAACACCAAAGAATTGATGCTTTTGAACTGTGGTGTTGGAGAAGACTCTTGAGAGTCCCTTGGACTGCAAGGAAATCCAACCAGTCCATCCTAAAGGAAATCAGTCCTGGGTGTTCATTGGAAGGACTGATGTTGAAGCTGAAACTCCAATATTTTGGCCACCTGATGCGAAGAACTGACTCATTTGAAAAGACCCTGATGCTGGGAAAGATTGAAGGCAGGAGGAGAAGGGGACGACAGAGGATGAAATGGTTGAATGGCATCACTGACTCAATGGACATGAGTTTGAGTAAACTCCAGGAGTTGGTGATGGACAAGGAAGCCTGGCATGCTGCAGTCCATGGGGTCACAAAGAGTGAGACACGACTGAGCAACTGAACTGAACTGATGTAAAACATAGAGAAGAGCAGCAGGCCTTGAGGAATTCCAGTGGAAAAGCATAGTCATTTGTAAGGGAAAGGGTATGGGTTTTGGCATTAGAAATATTGGAAGAGTTTCTTCAGTTTTACTGATGATTTCTTTTGTCATATCCAGTCTGCTGATAAGCCCATTGAAGGACATCTTTATCTCTCATGCCATGCTTGTCATTTCTCACTTTTCTATTTGCTTTTTTTTTTTTTAAGTTCCCATCTTGCTGGCCCAAATTCTTCATCTGCACATATATGTTATCTGTGTTTTCCAGTAAATACTTACTTTTTTGCTGGGGAGGGGTCAAGGCATGAGGGATCTCAGTACCTCAACCAGTGGTTGAACCCATGCCCCCTTGCACTGGGAATGCAGTCTTAACCACTGGACAACCAGAAACTCCCTCCAATAAATATATCAGTATTTTACTCATAGCTAATTTTCTATCCCTGTTTCTTAATTCTAAAATCTGATGATAGGTCATTTTTCTCTGGGTTTTGTGCATTTCATGTTTTTAATGGACAGTGCATGGAAAAGAATGCTAGAGATCGAGGCAGGTAACCTGTATTTCTGGTCTGCAGTGGTCATACCTCTTCTGTCAGCCAGTCCATCAGTGTTGGGGATTGAGTCAGTCTGGTCAGGAGTTGGCTGGCTTTGGAGTTTGCTGTAGATGTTGATGCTTTCAGTACCTCCGTGGACTCTAAATTCCTGCACGGCTGGGCTGCCACAGGGGTTTTCTCAGTGTTCCTGTTCCACTATCTGCTTTCAGCAGGTCCTGCATTCCTGAGACACAGTGGATGCCTCTCTGTGTGCCCTTTCTCCTCCCCCAATGGTAAATTAATCTTTCTTGTTATTCTTTGCAGGGTTCCTGATGGGATCCAAGTGGTTTCTTGATTCTCCTACTCTCTCATTATTAGGCAGCCTTTATGCACCTTTGCCTCAGGGTAGAACTTTCAGCACTCTTTCCTGATCTCCATCCCAATGTCCCTTGGCAGCTGAACTTTGCCTTTTATTAGTACCAGGTCCTCAATATGAGGGTGTTTCCTGTCTATCCCCAGCAGCAGTTGGCTTTGTTCTACCTCTCCACTAGCAGGAGTTACATGTCCCTGAGACCCTGCCAGGGAGGGTTTCTTGCCTTGCTCTTAGGCACAGATGGCTTTTGCACCCTATGAGGAAAGGGTCCACAGTTAGAGCATATTTTGCCTGTTTCTCCACAGCACTCAGTCAAACCTGTATGCCTGTACCTTTCTCGTGAGCACCCAGTGGATGCCCAGAGAGAAGAACTGATGTGTGCTTATGGTCTCCTCTTTTCTCTGAGGCTTGCAGAGATTTGAAACTGTCACATTGGCCCCTCCCAAGCCTTTTACAATTGGTTGAAAATCTAGTTATTTTCTTCCTGTGCACTTTTATGACAGCCATCTCTTCCTCCTGTGCTTTGTTAATTGTGAAAGAGTCAGTTTCTCCCGCCTCTCCTCAGAGGGACTTTTTGCCCTTTGAAATTCAGTTAACTTGGTTGCCCTGCAACCTCAACTCTTTGATGAACCCAAAAAACTTACAATTCTCTTGATTATCTGACTTTTTCTAATGTTTGTCATAATGGATGGTGAGGTTCTCTTGTTGACTTTGTACAAGTTAAGTGGAAACAACCCTAGAGTTGATTGTCTAACTGAACCATGTTGTTCCCTTTCTTTAAAAGTCCTTTCTCGGTCCCCCCTTGGCTTCAGGGTGAGGCCTCAACACCTGAACCTGACCTGTCAGACCTTTGGTGGTCTGGCCCCAGTCCATCTTACCAGCCTTAACTTGCACTCCAGGTGCAGAGACCTTTTCCTATCTGAGGTGATTGTCAGTGTTATAGAAGAAATTGTGGTTTATATTTATCAGTGCCTGGGAATCATCTTCCATTCTTTAGATGAGTGTTTCCTTCTTCTGAGATGCTTTAGGATTTTGTTTGTTTTTTTGCTTCTGTGTATTTAAGCATAGATTGTGCTTAAGCAACATAAGTATTTACGGATGTGAAGAAGGAAAGATCCAAGAGAATAAAATATTATTTACAAATTAGTTTCATTATTGATGCTGTTGTTCGTGGCTACTGATTAAAATTGGCAAAGAAAATAAAATCGTTTCTGAATAGATCTTGAAACCCTCATCTTTATCTGCCAAATTATGTAGCAATTGGAAGGCAGGTGTGTCATTTATTAGTTCCATGTTTTATAACCAGTGTGTCCAAACTGGTAAGCTAGATATTGACTCCCTAAAGTGGGTTGTCATCTTTCACTAGCAGCCTCCTCCCTTTATCTGGGAGTGCTGTTAAAAAAAGTGTTAATTTATCATTTTCTATGTGTGCCATGGCATGGAAAATGTTGGAATGGACTGGGCTGGATAATTTCTTACATCCTTCTAAAAAATTTTATGACTATTCATAAGTTCGAAGTAAAGTAGTTGCAGAATATTAGTAATAATTTAATAAACAACTATAAGTTGGTAACTTTGTGCCGGGTACTTTGCGAACCACTTTACTTGTATCCTCATTTCATACTCAAAACCAATCCTATGAGGTAGTTGTAATCATCAAAGACACTTAACCCAAGGTCATATAGTTAAGTGGCAGAGCTGGGATATAAAATCAAGTTGTAAAGATCTGTGTTTTAATCATTATGATTGATTTTGTACATTATTAAATTATGCACTAGAAATCATTCATGGTTTCTTCTCTCAGGTTTTTTTTCTACTTGAGCTTTGGGCACTAACTGATAGCAGATGAATTGTTGGAAAATGACCTAATGCCTCTCTAATTAAGTGAGATTTTCTGAGCACTAAAGAGAGAACTGTCACCCGACACTAATAGCTATTACCACATGGAAGGCAAAGCATTTAGAAATATTTATCTTGATGCAGAGTGGGAGTGCAGCTGCCCAGTGTTCTTGAAGTACTCAAATGAAAATGTATAGATTTTCTTGATTCAGTCATGAAATGATAATGGTCATTCTCTTATCAAACACCAATGCCAAACATATCAGAGAGCAAAAGAGTCTCTGGGTAATGAAATCACGTATCAGAGATTAAAGTTCAATACTCAGGTAATCTGAAAGCATCGTAAGTCCTTGTGACCTTAAAGAGGACTCTGAATGTTGAGTACTATTGTTTCGTCACCTTTCACGTGGTATAGGATGCTGAGACATTCTAAGCCTTAGATGGGGAGAGGTCTTTTGCTACTGTTTTGACTTTAGTTGGAGGTATAATTGCCGGGGACCAGCCCCGGCTGAACCAGGGTATTCGAAGGAGAGACGGCGTAGGCGAAGATCAGGAAACAATTGCTTAATTAAACGTTAATTAAGGATATAAAGAGTAATAGAATGAGGATAGCTCAGTGAGGAAATTCAGTGGAGAAAAGAGGCTGAAATAAGGATAGCTCAGTGAGGAAATTCAGTGGAGAAAAGAGGCTGAATAATTCAGCCAGAAGGTAAGAGAAAGAACGACATGGTGAGACCAAGTTTCGGTGAACAAGGCCCACACTTTATTTTCCAAAGTAGTTTTTATACCTTAAGTTATGCATAGAGGATAATGGGGGAAGGGGTAGAGTCATGCAGTAAGCCAGGCTTTCTTCCTGCAAACTTATCATATGCAAAAGTTTAGGTGATTTGCATCATCTTCTGGCCCGGAGGCCTTTTTCTCTAAAGGTGATTATTCTAAAGTCAGGCGCCAGCCTCCAAAAAGCATTAGATAAAGTTGCATTCCTACAGAGCAAAGGTGTGGTGGGCTATAACAAGAAAAAGAATTAATTCAAGGGTCCCAGGTTACAAACATTAAAGCTACTATTTAAACCAGTTATATTAATCAATACACTGCCAGGGACACAGCAGGTAAGGGATATGGAGACTTAGCAGCAAACATTGGCCCAACAAGTGAAAATCCCTTCACCAATACAATTTCTAATCAATCTTTTGACTGCTCAAAGGAATCTGTATTTAGACAGTTTAGAACATCTCATGCCTCTCACAGTTTGGAGGCTCTGAGCAATCACATGTGGCCGGAAAAACCTATTCAGGCAGGCTAGAGGACTTCCAAGGGAGTTTGTAGGTTGAAACACTGTCACACCCAGGAATTATTAACTGGAGCTATAAGCTAACTCTTTTTTCAGAGAGGTAGTGGGGGACAGCCCCCCGTAAAGTCAGAGGTGTAGGTGAAAGCACAAAGCAGAAAGTAGGCAGACTCTGGTTTTGGGGGTAGATTGCTCGAGAATTTCCAGGGAGACTCCTGAGGCTTGATCCTGCCTTTGCGTATGCCAAGCCTCCTTCCTCATGACCTTTGCCAGAGGCGGAGCTCGCTCCCCGCATATAATAAATGCTTTGTTTGGAATTAAGAACATTGATACTTATTTTTCTCTCTGTACTAGGTCGGTGATATAGTAGAAGTACAGGCAGATGAAACCTTTCCCTGTGATCTTATTCTTCTGTCATCCTGCACAGTTGATGGAACCTGTTATGTTACCACAGCCAGTCTTGATGGGGAATCGAATTGCAAGGTAAACATTCTCAGCTAAGGATGGGTAATCATGCAATATTCCGTCCCACTGCCCCTAATCTTTTACCTTATTTTTTCCTATTTGTGGAAATTTTGTATTTGAAGACAGTGTTTATATAACTGTCTTTGAAACTTCTAAGCAAATACTCAGCTTTGGGGGAAAGGGTGGTGTTGGGTGAGAAGTCCACACCCTAGGTAAAAGCCATCACATTTTTATAGCACTTTTTACATTTCATATTGACATTAACCCATTCCACATTGTATTTAGGCTTTTAAAATGAAAGTGCTCTTTAGGCTGAAACTACATAGCTATGAAAATAACTACATCTGAAGGTACTCTCACCTTCATCTAAGGTACTCTAAGTTTGATCTGTTTTTTTTTTTAAAGTGATGAATATCCTCTTTTTTAAAATGTTTATTCCTGGCATTTTGAAAATCTAAGCTATTGGCTTGATTACTTTTAAAAAATACCTTAGGGTATAGTTTGGCAAACTAGTTGCTTTATTGCAACTAGGAAGAATTAAAAATGTGTGAGAGTAAATTTGTTCAAACTGGAGGATAACTGACTTCCCTGGTACTTTCTGGCACAATCAGTTCTTGTCTATCATCCAGAGTTCCACAGGGCATGAAGATTTATCCTCTATGTGCTGCTGCCTTTAAGGAAGAGCACTCATGTGCTCACCTCCGTGTATCTTCTTGAGGGCTTTCCTCCACTTGTTTATGCTATCTGAACTCAAGGACCAGGATTCAGTGTGTGGTAAAGGAACTTAAATGCCTGTTAGATAACTAATTTTGTTACCGCTTCAGGGGCATGGTGATGAACTAGTCCCATTTCAACTATTCGAAAACAAAGTTATATTTAAGGGAATGTCAAGGTGAAAATTGAGGAATCTACCTCAAGATTTCCTAATAAGGGACAAAGTTGTGTAGAAGAAGAAAACTTAACTTTCAAGTGGTTTCATTTTCCACTTAAGTTAATCTGATCAAATTAGCTAAAAGTACATAGGTTTTCAACGTCAGGAGATAGTTTAAAATATAGCTCAGGCAATTCCATAATATTCTCCAAAGATCATGCAACAGCTTTCCTTCAGCGTAAGTAGTGTAGTCTTTGAGTCTGTGTCAGCCCTTCTTTGATGATTTATAAAAGGATTCATTGGAGCCTGCCCTGAGTTCTGGGTCAATCAAGTAAGTACATAATATACCCTAGTAGAATATTCTAACTGTCTGACTAAAGCAAGATACATCATGTCTCTGCTCCTCACATGAACTGTAGCTACTTGAAGCATTTTCAAGATCATTCATTTTGCTGTTTGTGTAATGGGAACTATTGATGATTTTTTTTCTTTCTGTTAGCAAAATGTTAGTATTCTTATGACCAAAAGAGTGATTCAATTCTTATTTGTATGTTAACTTCACCATATACTATGGTGAGCAAAATAATAGGTCTCAGTTCTATAAATAGGAGGGGAAAAAAAGTGTTTTAAATTTTTCATGGGGTTTTCAGTTAATTATATGCATGGTGCAAATGGAATTTTCTCTGCTGTCAGTATCAAGAAAAGCTTTTAGTTTTCTCATTATCTTTGAAATCCCTTCACAGCAGAGTTCACTTTTTAATTATTGTAATATATTTTAAGAATAATACCATAAAGTTTATCTAGTTGGAGATGTATTCGTATTATTCTGCCAAAGCCTCTTACTAAAAACATAGTGTTCCTGAAATCAGGTGGGTGTATGATTATAATTTTTTTCTTTTTGGGGGGGGCTGTTTTTGTTTTTTCTTCTGCTTTCATCTAGACACATTATGCGGTACGTGATACCATTGAACTGCGTACAGTCGAATCCATTGATAACCTCAGAGCAGCAATTGAATGTGAACAGCCTCAACCTGACCTCTACAAGTAAGAATTACCTGGTTTCATTTTACTGCTGTCTGATGGCTTTGCTTCTCTTTGCCATCAGTATTGAAATACCCACCACTTACCAGCCTCCTTTCATTTGTGTTTTTATGAGCTGTTCCTTCCTTCTGGCAGACAAATGAATCAAATCAGCCTTGTTCACTACCAGCCTAAGATAAATTATTGTGGGCTCAGGCATCTCACTTGTGGTTTTTCTTTTATTATTTTTATTTGTAGACATGGCCGTCCATCACATTTTAAGATTATATAATCCCATAAGCCTGAGCTGTCAAACTTGTGCACTAGACAGAGTTAATTAAAACAAAAATAAAACACTTTACGTGTCATCCAACAGTAAAGAGAGAAGGAAATGTGGGACCGTGCAATTAGTAGGCACTCTATCCTTTTTTATGAGGATCATGATGAACTAAGTATTGTATATAGGCTGTTTCTTGTCCAAATGAACGGCTAAGTTGAGGGAGCAGTGAAATGGTGTGATTTCCTCTGTTTTGCTACGCCTAGGCTTTCTGGAGTAGAGTTGCTGATTAACAGTCATTGTGGGTTGTCAAAAATTTGGTATTTGATTTTTTTTTTGTACTGTTTATTTATTTGGCTAAAGAGTCGGACATGACCGAGTGACTAGCGTAGCACAGCACAACACATTTGGCTGTGCCAAGTCTCAGTTGCGGCATGTGGGATCTAGTTCTCCAACCCAGGATTGAACCCAGGTCCCCTGCATTGGGAGCATAGAGTTTTAGTCACTGGATCACCAAGGAAGGCATTTGATTTTTAAGACTGCTGATTAGTTTGGTTGATTAGAGCATGGTATTAATGAGGGTAGAATAATGGGTTTATGGCCAAATGAGCCAATTAATTATATTCTCTTCTGCCATTACAGATGGCATCCATCTCCCATGGTACTCATCTTGTTAATGAATGCTGTTGATCGTAAAAGGGGACCAAATAGTGGGATGTGGCTTACAACAATGCCCAGTAGTGGAAAAAGAAAGTTCTCATACTTCTATAAGAATTATACCCTCCCTCCTTCGTATCATTCCTTATTTTTTCCCTTCTTCTGTATCCATCTTGATAGTAGGAACTTAGGATCACAGAGCAGAATAGCTGTTTGCTGCCTTCAGGAAGCATGGAATCACAGAAAGGGGAGTGACTGATTTTGTGAGTTAGAGAGTAATATAGATCCTTACATATTTATAGGGTAACTCCTAAATTTTTCAGTTACCTTAAATATGAAGGAGATTTTTAGTGAGGGAAGGTTATTCCTAATGTCTCTAATAGATTGAGTACCCTTGGTATGTGACTTCAGAATACCTTCTATTGGATTGGCCAAAAAGTTCATTGGGAGTTTTTCTGCAACATCGTACAGAAAAACCCAAACAAATTTTTTGGCCAGCCTAATACCTCCACCACCCTAGTAATCATCACCTACATTGTAATTGCCTGATTATGTTATTTGGTGCAAGGAACACATTTTTCTTGCTTATTAGGAGGCATAGTATGGTGCAGTTAATACATGTTGAATGAATGCAGATGTTCATATTTTGTATATTTCATAATAATTCAGTTTTTCTGAAAAAAAATCATAATGTACATAGTAAAATACTCATAACATTCTTACTAAGGATTTATAACTTTTTACCATATTTTTCAGAAATGTAGATTACCATGTGCATAGCCATATGTCTGATCACTTGATCAGATCAAGCTCAGTATTCAGATCAGCTGCAAGACACAGCTTGGAAATTTCCAAGATGGTAATCAATCAAGTGTTCCCTAATGGCTGTTTCTCAAAGGATGATCTCAGGCCAACAGCATCCACATCACCAGAAACTTGTGGGAAATGCAGATTCAAATTCTTACCTAAACCAAAAGCCTGGGGATGGGGCCTAGAAATCTATGGTTTAAGAAGCCCTTCAGTAATTCTGATGCATGCTCAAGTGAAAGAATTACTGAACTTATGGTTTTGAAAGATGGTTTAGCACCAGAACCCTTTCTTCACATAAATGTAAAATAGAAGCCAATTATTTATATGAAGTATAGATGAGAGGGGTATTGTGTGCATGCGTGGTGCCAAGTAGATCTTGAAAATCAACTTAGAATCTTTGTTTACATTCTTATAATCTGTAATATTTTAAAAATGAGATGAAAATGTTATATACCATATTGGTTCAACTTAGCTTTTTCTTTTAAAATTCAGACAATAGGCTTTTGTAGTTTATTGTCTTATCTTTTTTTGCATTATTTGTATTTTGATTCATTCCCATATTTGGGGTAAATAGATTTTATCTAGATATAGAAGACATATGTGCTATTATATTCTTTTTGCAGGTTTGTTGGCCGAATCAATATCTATAGTAATAGTATTGAAGCTGTTGCCAGGTTAGTTTATAATTCCTTTAATCTGTCCTTTTAGGGGAGGGATGTTTCTCTTTTAAGCCCATTAAAATAGCTAAATACTTTCTTTTATAGAAAGGGATGGGGGAAAAGTGAATAAATCTGGAGTAACTAGCCACTGATGTCCTGGGAGAGGGTGGTGTTGGAAGTGATGATGAGGGTTTCTAAAATTGTAGAACTCCAGACTTCTTTGACCATTATTCCCAAATATGTTTTATGTACTCTGTTGATTGTCCTTGGTTGTGAAGTGCCTGACCATATTGGAAGTATATCTGGAAAGCAGTGTTTTAAGGGAGAATAATTTAGGGACTAGATGGTAGACAAAATGCTGGAAGAATTAGCTGGACTTATGTAAAATGAAAGGCTTAATAGTTGATAATGAAACAATTCATATAAAAAGGGATGTTTTTTCCCCTCTTCGATCACCCAGTCAGTTATTTTAACTTTTCCACTTGGCCTTTATAGCCAGTGCTCAGAAGGAAGTTAAACACCAGGAGCTCAGTGATCCCCCCTCAAAGGCGGGTTTGCGCTCTATAAATACAGCACCATGTCTCCTTCCTTTACTTTTGCTTTTCCAGTCTTTTACAGTCACTTTTTCTTTCTGTTTCTTGCTGTCTGCTGTTATCTTGGCTTTTCATGACTCATAGTCCTTTTACCTCTGTGCATGTCTTTACCTTTTTGTGTTGCTGGCATCTCCTGTACTGTGTGCTTCTATCTGCTATACCCTAAGTAACTTCAGAGGGGAGGATTTTTCAACTCATCTTGTGTTAGTAAGCATATAAGTAGACAGATGCATCCTGAATCTTTTGAAAATAGATGTGTGCAAGAGCAAACTATGTCCCCAAAGTTGATGGTGCTATTAGTTGGACTCTTTGAATAAGTTGTGTTCATTTTTTGTTTAGGTCTTTGGGACCTGAAAATCTCTTGTTGAAAGGAGCTACACTAAAAAATACCAAGAAGATATATGGTGAACGTTTTTTTAAGATATACTTACTAGAAATAGGCCTTTTAATACCTAAATGTTCATAAATAGTGCAGTAAAAAAATTGAACATGGCATTTAATTCCATTTAGTCTAAGTCTCTTTTTAGGTGTTGGGAATTTATAAGATGGTAAACTAACTTGAAATATGACAAACTATGTTGATTAAAATTATATTATAAAAATATACTGTAAATGATTATTAACTGGTAAATAGAAGAGAGTTTAGAATTACTATTTTTATAGATTGAAAAAGTTGGTAGATCCAGCTGGGTGGGGAGTTGGGTTGACAGTCTCATTTGTAACCTCATTTTCATCGTATTGTTATTCCTTAGGAGTTGCTGTTTACACTGGAATGGAAACCAAAATGGCATTGAACTACCAAGGGAAATCTCAGAAACGTTCTGCTGTTGAAAAGTTAGTGTGCCTCACAATTTCTTTACTTGTTATTGAACTGAAATTGTTACTTCTCAATATTTCCAAGTATCAACAGTATGAAAAAACAACATAAATTGTGATAGCATTACCATTTTAAGCACTTCTTTTGTTCCAGAAACTGTGCTCATTGTTTTGTATGGCTGATTTGGTTTAATCCTTTAAGCAACTTGGAGTAATTCCTGTTAGTCTGAACACTTTACAGATAGAGAAATAGTCTTAGAGATGATAAGTGATTTACCTAAGCTCACTTAGCTATTCACGGGCAGAGTTTAGGTAAAATTTATTCTCTTTTGCTGACAGTTAATGGTTTGGGGTCCTCTAGTTGCTATATGGCACAACACAGATAATGGTCTCCTTGCAAATAATTGTGTGGTACTTGACACACCTTCAAAGCCATTTGCACAACCTTACTCTCCTGTTGCCATGGACATGCAGCATATCAGCAACACCTTCTTCATAGCTCTACTTTTGCATTAAAAGAATCCACACTAAGCTTGACTATTTCACATTTGCTTCTCTACCCTCTATTCCAAACCTTTAGGATTCAGGTTTGGAAACAATCTACTCCTTTTATAAGGGTTGAGTAGGTAATGGTGTGTGTGTTCTGTCACTTTATAGGATCCTTACTAAAGGTGTGTTGAGCTAATCAGCCATTTCCCTTTGGATTATGGTTAGGACTGGCTTTTCCATTTTACCAGTCAAGAGTAATGCTTTAGCAGTGATGACCGAGGTTCACCCATACAGGCCTGCACTATGGTTACACGTTGTACATAGGAGAAGCTTTAGAAAACTGAACAATTTAGTCTATACCTAGTTGATATCTTCAGTATTTCAATGGTTTTTAAATTCATAATATCTTATTTTTCAGATCCATTAATGCTTTCCTGATTGTGTATTTATTTATCTTACTGACCAAAGCTGCAATATGCACTACTCTAAAGTATGTTTGGCAAAGTACCCCACATAATGATGAACCTTGGTATAACCAAAAGACCCAGAAAGAACGGGAAACTTGGAAGGTAATTTGTTTTATGCTGAAAATTGTAACCCTAGTACATTGTGACAGGGGCACCCTTAATTGAAATACTGCTTAGATAATGATACCTTGGTATTAGGGATTTCTCTTGGTTGTATGGTAGCCCCAAGCCATTAACTTTAAGACATTCTAGTATTTTTTTCTTAACCCTAGGCGTATATCCTTGTTTTTAACTCTTAGGTTAAGAGTTTTAGGCAACTGGGCCAAAAGGTCTGGCATGTTAATATGTTATGAGCTTGTGATATATCATGATAGAAACATAATGGATGCCTACATGAAAACTTTGATCCTACATTCATATCTGAGGGTGGGAGAAACAGAGACCTTAAGGAAGTTTAAGAAGTATTAAGTCAAGGTACATTCACTAAACAAAAGTGACAAAATTCAGGATGTTTTACATGTTTTCACATGCTATGATGATAATGTTGACCAATGATATAGTGTCATTGGGAAGTTTCTTTTTTATAGCAAGAGCAGTGCTTTCAGCATTGAAATTAAAAGATAGAAAGTGTATATTACACTTGCTTGATGGAACTGTGTATTTAATTATCATGAACTATTCCCTTTTTTTTTAGGTTTTAAAAATGTTCACTGACTTCCTGTCATTTATGGTTCTGTTCAACTTTATCATTCCTGTCTCCATGTATGTCACAGTAGAAATGCAAAAATTCTTGGGCTCCTTCTTCATTTCATGGGATAACGACTTCTATGATGAAGAAATTAATGAAGGAGCCCTGGTAAACACATCAGACCTTAATGAAGAACTTGGTCAGGTAAGAAGTCATTTTTACTTAAGGTAACATAGTGAAAATTGCTTTTATTGTAGTCTGGATCACCAGTGTTTGTGACCATTTCACATTTGGAAATGTAACTCAATAAAAATTTCTTTATGCAGGCATGTAATGAAGGCAAGTGATGTTATCTTAACTATAGTGTCAGTTTTTGCTGGCATTTTTGAGAAAGACCCGATTTATGTATTAAATTTGAATGTTACAGAAATTCTCTTTAAAGCTCAACCTGTTGGTGGTGTTGATTATGGGTTATTGCTTTGAAACAGGAAACAAGTAGTCTTCATCACCATCTATAATCATTTAGGGATAGAATGTGGGATAGTGTAAATAAAGCTATTTTATAAATACATTTTGTTCCATAAACCAAATTGACCAGAGTTGTCCTATGGACATTTTCTTGGACATTTCTGATCAGATGGAATATAGACCTAGAAAGCAGAGTTGTTTATTCTGTGCAAGAATTTAAATGAAGGGAAGATGTGAGGGCATGTACTCCACTAAATGCTTTTTGCTTCATGTACCAGTATAGTTCAAGCTTTGAACTTCTTGCTAACCCAGGTTGTTTTCAAATGCTAGGCTGAAGCCTAGCTGTAATTCTTCAAGTGGTGACTTCTTGGGTTCTTTTCTGACTAGTTTTTGCGTTTATCTGAATTTACTATGTCACGTAATGATTTTCACAAGCCGAGGGGAGTGTTTTGGCTTGCATTTTCTTCTCTTTATATTTAGAATGTCAAGGCTGTGGAAATGTCATTTCTGGGACTAGGAGATGCAGAATCAGTTAATGGAACTGTGTGGCTGAAACAGGGCCTCACAGTTGTTTTAAATGGTGCTGATTTGCACGTATACCTCAAAACTCTGCTCCTGAGTTCAGTCTCCCACTACCCCCACTCTGTATTTCTGTTCTTTACACAACCTTTGCCTAAACTAGAGTATCCTCTTGACAACTAGTCACAAGGCTGAAAGGATTCTCCAGATACCGTTGTGTTGAGATCTGACTCTAGGACTCCAGGATCCCAGAGGGTGGCATCTGCCTCCCACAGAGACACTGAGTCACAGAGGATAGAATAAGCCATGAACAGGCAAATGCCTTTCCCTTATATATTGTTCCCAGAAGTTTCTTTTATAGGTCACTTCAGTGACCACAGCTGAGCTTAGCCTTTGTAAACCAGAACTTTTCATCCAGGGACTGAGCCTGGTAGAACTGCTCTAGTCCCAGCAAAAGGCATCACTCTGCAACTCTTTTGCATGGGAAAAAAAAATGAGTTATAAGCCACCTCTGGTGAACTTTTCCCTGACAGCTGATCTGCCTCTTCTAGATTCAGTGCCTGACTGCATGGATTAACCTACCCAAGGGTGAACATGGCTAGTCCCCAGCTGCTGCAAATAGAACAGCCATCTTTCCACATGTGGCACCTAATTCTCATGAGAGATAGGCAGGATATCCAGGCCAGACCTCCACCTCATCAGATTCCATCTTATCTACAAGGATGTGGTTTTGTTCCTATCATCTAGACTTATTCATACTTCAGAAAGTAAAATAGAGCTTTGGATAATGATCTATTAATAATAAATATGATCAGTGAAAACAAACCAGTTTTCATTTTAGCCACCACTTCTTTCCCCCACTAAAACCTGCTTTTTTGGTTATGATCATCATTTAACCAACTAAGGTAATAACCAGACCACCACTTATATTTGTACAGTATAAAAACAACTTACCATCATACCAACTTACATCAGCTTGTATGTGTAGAAACAACCTAAATGAAAATGCAAGGAAGTCTTCAAATGATTTCGTTTTGCATTTAGTGGACCAGTACACACAAAATCAAGTGTAACCGGTTTCCTCCTTGATGAGTCATGGTTTAAAATCTATAGGACTTTTATTTTACTTAAGAGCAGTGTCAATTTCCATCAGTACCATTGCAAACACTTGCTTAACCTCTTTCAAAGTGACCCACATTGGTATTAAAAGAAAATAGGAAGATATGTTTAGAACACTGTTTGTCTTTGACTTGAAAAGCAAAAAGAAGTAGACTGCTCAGTTCAATTGGAATAGAATGGGGTCTTTTATGATTAGACATCTGTCCTTTAGACAACCAAATGGTTTTAACCTTTAAAAAATTGTGGGGATAGCCTGTGCTTTCATATCCCCTCTCAGTCTCTCAGCTATGCCCAGCAGTATGCCAGAGTATATACTCTGATTCCAGTAATTCAGTCTAGTGGTTGTGCACTAAAGTTCTGTGTTATCTAAGATATGTTCTTGGTACTGGGAGCTACTGTTACAAAGTAAACAAGAAAACCTCGAGTTGTTCACCATATAGTTGAAGAAATTCACTTATTGTACCCTAACTGTAGCAATGTGATGATAATCAGAAAAATTATAGGAACTATGAAATGATGGAAAGAGTCCAGTACTGTGATTTTGATCAGGTCAGCAGCAATGACAGTCAACATCTATGTAACAACTTAGAGCTTGCAAGCATATTTAGTAATCTTTACAGCTTTGTGCAGCAGCTTTGATTATTTAAGGCTAATGTTTAATGTTCAGAGAGATGGGAGTTTTTCCAAGGTCACAAAGTTACTGGGTGGTGGAACCATGACTCCAGTAGAAGGTCTTCACTAAGTTTAAACCATAAAAAATATTTTGGCCTGTAAACTAGATGATTTCATGTGTTCAGCCTTTATCTTAGGGCTCTCTCTATTCTTAAACAGCTATCTCACTTTAGGCTTTCTGTCCATAAATTGATGACTTTGAGCTTGCTTGCTGATAGAGTAGGTCTGCAACCGGCTCAAACCTACCACTAAAGAGGAAGAGGCTGATGAGAATCAGAGGCAGGCAGTAGCCTCTCACTCGTCAGCCCTGTCTCTCCTATGAGGATACTCTTTAATAATAGCCAATCTTCTCCTCCTCTTGTCCTTAGTATAGTGCATATATTAGATCATTGGTTCTCAGAGCATGAGCTCAGGAACAGCAGCATCAGCATCACCTGGGAACTGATTAGAAGTGCACATTATCTTGTCCCACCCCAAGAGCTACTGAGTCAGGAACTCTGGGGATAGAGCCCAGTGATCTGAGTTACCAAGCACCCTCCAACTGAGTGTGCTGCAGACTACAGTTTGATAATCCCTCTATCATGGTATACTTTGTTGGCCTATACCCTTGAGATTCATTGTAGACAGATCCATACTGTACAAACTGTTATATATAGGCAAACAATTGCACTTTATGTTTTTAAAGTTAAAGTTATTACCTTTGTAATCTATAAAAGATTTCAAAATGGGTTAATGCTCACTCAGCTGTAGGAGCTGCACCAACCCAGGAGAACCTTTTGGAAGAAAATGAAGGTTAATAATTTTGATCACACAAAAAGCCCCAAAGAATTTCACTTTAACTAGAAAAATCTAGATGATACAGGAATAATAGCACTTGGATTAATTTAAAGGGAGAATTCAAACTTGGCTGGCTAACAGAAAAAAGAGAAGATTGGAATGCTATATTTGTGCCAGTGCTGCTACCGTGAAAAGCTTTGAAAAATAATTAGAAAGCAGCTACTGCCGCAGTTCATCTCTTTCTCCCTTACATAATAAAAACCTTAATCTTGTACTTATGCTTGTTCCTGTCAGCCCGTAATTTTAACTATTTAAGCATAAATTGCCAAAAAGGAGGATAAAATTGTGGGTTTCCAAAAGCCAGATGTTATAAATAGAAGAGATAAAAACTGAGATAAAATGGAAATGCTCAAAAAGGCTTATTTTACATGGAAAATTTATTTCATAGCCTATTTTTTCCATTATTTATGAATGTATGCTTATACTTTAACCTATCATTATAAACTCTGCTCCTTTTTTTTTTTTTAATTTGGAGACTTTTTTGAGGAGTATCTTAAAATATACATAGTATTGGGGAAGAAATTTCATTTATGTTTTTGATCATTTATTGACTTATTGTGTCTCCTAATTAAGTAACTGTTATTATTATTTCCCCTGTCTGTCTATATTCTGTAACTGTTACATACATATAAGACACAATGCATTTCACTTCAATCCAGTATATTTATAGAAAATTTTACTTTTCAAGGAAAACTTTTGTTACATCCCATTTGCTTGCGTGCATGCTCAGTTGCTAAGTCGTGTCCCACTCTTTGCGACTCCATGGACTATATATAGCCCACCAGGCTCCTCTGTCTTTGGGATTTCCCAGACAAGAATACTGGAGTGGGTTGCCATTTCCTTCTCCAGGGCCAAATTAATTTAGTTCCTATCAAATATATTTTCTGTGTGTGTCAGAGAGATAGAGAAATAAGTGGTCCATAAAATGTTTCCTGCTTGGAAAATTGACTTTTGTTATGTTAACTTCTTTATTGACTTTTGTTATGTTAACTTCTTTATATCAAAACATGTAGGTGTTAAATTGAAGGAGTCTTAGTTTGGACAAAATAGCCACAGTTTTCCTTCCTACTAATCTCCTGTATTTGAGTAGGTCTACCAAAGAGTCAGGCACGACTTAGTGAATGAACAACAAGAACCTTAGACATGTGATACTATTTCAGAATCTTAAAAGATACATATTCATTTCTCATTCATTTGATAATACTGCTTCTGTCATTGTCTGACATTTGACAAGTCTTTGGAAAAGGTGATTTCTGTGCATATGAAAATAGCCATGCTAACTAAAAGTTAATCACATTGAAGAAAGTAAGAATGCATATGTTTGTATTCTTGTTTTTAGGTGGATTATGTATTTACTGATAAGACTGGAACACTTACTGAAAACACCATGGAATTCATTGAATGCTGCATAGATGGGCATAAGTATAAAGGTGTAGCTCAGGAGACTGATGGACTCTCTCAAACTGATGGACCCTTACCATATTTGGACAGAGCTGATAAGGTGGCATTATTTGCGTTACCATTTTGCCTTGAGAAATCAATTTAGATAGTCCTATGTTAACAGAAATGAAGGATTTGGGCACGTGACATAGACTTTTGAATAGCCATTTGTTTGCTGTTGCAACTTCACCTTTCTTATTTTATGGACACTTCTGGAATTTGTAAACAAGTAGAATTTATAAAAAGAGAACATTGTGAGAAATGGCATTTGGGTAAATCTTTCACTGTGTGATCGTATTTGGTGCTTTGTCTTTAAAAATATGAGCTACTCCAAGAATGATGTCTACTGAAATCATTCAAGCCCCAGGAGTGTCTAGGCATTAAATGAACCAGAGTCTCCATGCACCTGAGCTATTGCCAGATTATGAATTAGAACTGAATGCATTCTTTTAGGCCATGGAGATGTCACTGCTTTGGGATTAGGTGGCACTGCAGTAAGAATGAGTTGATAGAGCCCCTAAGGTATGTTAGCTGGGGACCAGGCATGTTGGCAGGGATTAGGAGAATATATAGCTCATTTGAGTATTAGGAATTCATAAATATCTGCTATTCAATTTGCTGGTGGTTATAACATGCTCTCACATTAATAACTTTTCTCTGTTCATTGACTACTTACCAAGTGATCACAGTAAAAATAATATAGTCATTTTTCTGTCACTGTTCAACAGAATCGAGAAGAGCTCTTTCTGCGTGCCTTGTGTTTATGTCACACTGTAGAAGTTAAACCAAATGATACTGTTGATGGAGTTACAGAGTCATCTGAATTAACCTATATGTCATCTTCACCAGATGAAATAGCTTTGGTCAAAGGAGCTAAAAAGTAAGCATATATGTTATGCTGGATGAATAATTTCAGGATAATAATAATGTTCTCCCTGTAGTTAACAATATGGTATTGTCACTTCAAAGTTTGTTAAAAGAGTAGATCTCATATGTTAAATGTTCTTATTACCCCAAACAACAAAAAAGCAAAAAGATACAAAGAAACTGAGAAATTTCAGAATATCTCTTCCCTTGATTGTGATGATGATGTCACAGACATACGCATGTTTCCAAAGTCATCCAGTTGCACATATTAAATATTTGCAGTTCTCCATTAGTTATACCTCAGTAAGTAATGCTATTTTAAAACCCCAAAATAAGTTGTAGAAAAATACATTAGCATTTTCAAAGAGTAAAAAAAAAATCAAACATTTCTTTTATTTCTCCAAAGAAAGTGAAATCACAGGAGGACAGGTATTATTTTGTTTTTTCTCTTATTTGTTTCAATAACCTTGTCTTATAGGTATCCTTATTCTTTAATAAGAAGCCAAGCTACTTTATCGGAAAGTTGGAAAAAATTCCCAAACCTAACCAATTAAGACCAAAAAGAAAATAGCAATGCATAGTTGTAACTTTTATCACTATTTGTGCATTCCAGCCAGAAGTCCAAATGTTCACATTATATTTTGGAAATCTTCTAACAATGGTCACTTTTCATATAACACATGTTATTTCTGAAGTACTCCCAGCAATTTTGATATCATTTGGTTATTGAAAGTCCTGCTTTATCCGTGAGGCCCAAGATGATTAAGTGGATAAAAGGTCACCCCATGTGTTAGCTACAGAATTGAAATTACAAATTGCCTCTTTTTTTGGTTATGATTTGTGACTGGGCATTGACTTGGTCTGTGTTATATCTCAGCAAGTAAAAGGAAGTACAGCTATAGATTGGGGTTTTATGAAAAAGAAGAAAACAATAAACAAGTATGAATAATCCCAGTGCAAAGGGAAATTCATCATTCTTTAAAAATACACAGCGGTCTTTTTTATTTTGTTTCACAGGTATGGATTCACATTTGTAGGTGTTCAGAATGGCTATATGAGAGTAGAGAACCAAAGAAAAGAAATAGAAGAGTAAGTAGTGCCGTATGTTTGGTGATTCTTACTTCTTAACTCCACAGTCAGCTTTAGATGGATTTAGGAAGGGCAGGAAAGGGAAGTGATTGCATCTATAAATATAAGACTCTGCTCTCCCAGGTAAGAGTTTTATATAAATGTAGCTGGAGTAGAAGACATTTTTCGTAGAGTGGCAGAAATTAGCGTTTGAGGTGTAAATGATTTCAGTTTTGTTCACACATCGATCCAGTAGCCTGAATGAGCATCTGTCTGGACTTTTCTGAATTTTAGATGCCATTTCAGGTCTCCAGCACATGCTGCAAGAAAAATCAGTGAACATGTATGAAACCTTCTGCTGTCTAGAACCTGACGAATCATTCTGGGATTACACGCCCTGCCAGTCATAATAGCTTTGGTGTCAGAAACTTTCTCTTGTTCTAGATACTTGAGTGTGAGCCCCAGGGCAAGTACTCTGATGCAGTAGTAAGCTCCACATTTCCTTTTTTTCTCTTTTTGCTACAGAGATCCCAACAAACAAATCTACCTTGCCTTAATAACAGGTTTTAATTAGGCCCTCTGATTAATTTTATATCCTTTATAAGAACTTGAAATATAATTATCTGACTTTCATTCGGACTCCTAGCATCTCCTGAGACCCATCTCAGAAACCTGTAACGCATGTAAATTTGCTAGGGAATATGCCTCTTTGGAAAGGAATGTTCAAGAGCCAGAGGAAGACTCTTTGGCCTGACTGCCAGGAAGGAGCCGAATTATTGTCAAAGTCCAGATTCTAGCTGGTTCACAACAGTACCCCCATCTGGCCAATAGCAAATGAGACATTATGCTACAAGTAGATGTCTTACACACATATCCTATATCCCCAAACCAGTGACCTGCTCACTCCCATCAAAGACAAGCTTGGTAGTAAATACTTTTAAATCAGATAGTTGTATATAAGTTATTTATTTTCAAGAAACTATTTCCGCACATTTTCTCAAATAACTCTTATTTTTCTTCTTCATCTACTGCATAGCTTAGCCAGTGCAACACAGAGCTGATCATGTCATTCCACTGTTTATACCCTTCAATGGATTACTATTGCCCTTAGGATGAAATCCCAAGTATCTGCAATGGCCCACAGTGTTGTCAGGTCCTAACCCCTGCCTACCTCTCTTGCTGCACCCCTATCAACTAGATCTCAGCCTTATGTGGACTACTGTCAGTCCCGCCATGGGCCATGTGCTCTCATGTTGCTCTGCCTTTGCACATGCTCTTCTCTATACTCAGAGTGCCATGATATCCTTTCTCCATCATGTCACTGCTGCAAGACACAGCTCAGGCAAAACCTCCTCCAGGAGGCCTTCCTCTGTGCTCCTACATCTCCTCTGTGTGTTCCTTTACTTCAGTATTTGGAAGACTAGGAGGTAGTCACTTCATTAACCTCTGCCTCCCTTATCATGGGCTTTCCTGGTAGTTCAGATGGTAAAGAGTCTGCCTGCAATGCAAGAGACGTGGGTCTGATCCTTAGGTCAGGAATATCCCTTAGCGGAGGGCATGGCAACTCACTCCAGTATTCGTGCCTGGAGAATTCACAGACATAGGAGCCTGGTGGGCTGCGGTCCATAAGGTCGCAAAGAGTCGAACACAACTGAGCAACTAACTCACACACACATCCTTATCATATGATGAGCCCCTTAAGAGAAGATTCATGTGTCTTCTCCAGCATCTGTCACTGTGCCCAACACATAGTAGACATTCCGTAGATGATTAAAATAAGTGGTAGGATGGGACTATTTCTAGGTAGCCTCTAGATATGGCTTGGTGGGACAGCTCTTTGTACCTCATTCCTATGCAGTCACTCTCCCCTTACTATTTTAAGTCATATAATGAGAAGGTATAGGAACCCCTTAACCACCGCTGGTATCCTCTGACAGCATGTTCCAAGTGCAGAGAAATTCCAAAGACACAATGGAAAGAACCCTTGTGCACACAAGCAGCGACCCTTAATCCAAGAGGAAATCTCTGTTAATGTAAAATGTTTCTGTTGTGTTTTTTTTCTTTTTTTCCCAGTGTGGTCTTGGTATTTCACTTTTCTCACTTTTTTTTTTCTATTAAAGGTATGAACTTCTTCACACCTTAAACTTTGATGCTGTCCGCCGTCGTATGAGTGTAATTGTGAAGACTCAAACAGGTATGCATATTTAAGACTTGACTTTTTCTTTCTTTCCATTTGTAGATTTGTTGATCAACTACTTCAAGAGAGAAAAACATTTCATGTAGTAGTGTTTGATTACTTAAAGCTCTTGTATATCCCTGAATGTATTTACATAAGCACCTGTTCAGCTTGTCAAATTATCAGTGGCAGAACCCCTAGTATGACAATATATGAATTTTCTTGAAAAGTGAGCTCCACTTCTCAGTCTTGGATATCCAAACAGGAACAGAAAGGGTGACTTTTTTTTTTTACAGTTCAGGGTACTGACCAATCACCACCAGTGTCTACCTGTGGCAGCCCACTACAACTGCATGGTTTGCGATTACTAGCAGTAGTTTTTGAGTGTAGAGAGTTGCTGGTTCTCCCTCCCTGACCATCCTAACTCCCCAGTGCTTTACACTTTCTGGGAGCAGGTAAGCCAGAGATGACCAAGGCCCCACTGCTGGGAAAGGACACATGATTTACTCTAGCACCCTGGGCTCTTTGTTTCACACAATAAAGAAGCTTGCCCTTTGCAGGGGAACCAGTGCCATCCTTTCAGGGTTCACCCATGTTCTTAGGAGAAGGTGTGGTGGCTGTGATGCCTTATGCTCAGATTCAGCAATACCCATGGGATAGCATTGCTGCTTCATTTGTTGGCTCGGATTCCTCTGTGTAAGTGTGTGTCTGTGTGTGTCTCTGTATGTATGTCTCTAGGTGGTTTTTCAAAATATTCTTGATTTATTTCCTATTAATTAACTTTTTAGGATTAAATCTGTTGAAAATTTCTTAATATGAGAATGGGAAGATATAGACAGACCCTTGAGGGAATATGTCCATCCTTATTCATACTTTGTGGTGTGACTGCAAAGTTACAACGTTGGTTTCATTATATGTGAATGTGGAATTTGTTCTATGACTTTTAAACACACCATGGATATGCTAGAGGAGTGTCTTTTAATATTTATTTATTTATTTGGCTGCATCAGGTCTTAGTTGCAGCACGCAGGCTCTTCATTGTGGCGTATGGGCTTAGTTGCTCCACAGCATGTGGGCTCTTACTTCCAAGACCAGGGATTGAACCTGCATCCCCTGCATTGGAAGACAGATTCTAAACCACTTGATCACCAGGGAGGTCCCTGTGAGAGAAATTAAAAAAAAAATACACTTAATGTGTGGAATTCTTCTGTTCTTACCTGTACCTGTGCATGTCTGCATTCTATTGCAGATGGTGAGATGTCTGAGGAAGTGGTCTCCCAAGGGCCTTGACCTCAGAGCTACCATTTTTTAACTTCTTGAACTTAGCACTTTGCCTTATAAGATTGGAATCTCTTTCTTAAAGGTCAACTGTCTATGTTCCTGGGTACACAGACTGGTATAAATGCTATTTATAATAGCATTCTACAGAGCAATTCTCCAGTTTCCAGTGAAAATCAGCAAGCTACTGCTAAAAGCTAACATGTATAAGCTTTGAAAATGATTTTTTCTTGTTGGTGCTTGAGTTTGCTCCTTGGCATCTGTAAATGCTACATGTGGCTTTTAGACCATGGTTGACAGCATCCTCATAGTGAATTTAGTCAGATGCAGCTCCTTGACACAAGTGATTCACTTACAGGGTATATCTTTTAACAGAGGTGCATACTGTAAACTCTGGGATATTAGTTGTCTCCTTATTGGTCCTCAGAGGTGATGGATATTGTCTTGACAGAGTGAAGGTCAAGATGTCTGCTTCCAGTTGGGTGAACATTCCAAGGCAGTCTCAGGATACACAGCTGCTGGGAGGGAGAAGCCACCATAATAGTTACTTGTTATGAAAATCCCAATACCAATCTAACTCTAAGTAAGTCAAGTACTCTTTGATTCTTTATTTTAGGAGATATACTTCTCTTTTGTAAAGGAGCCGACTCAGCAGTTTTCCCCAGGGTACAAAATCATGAAATCGACTTAATTAAAGTCCATGTGGAACATAATGCGATGGTGAGCCTGCACCCCGCCCCTCAATAGAGAGAAGGAGAAATGCTAGAGATGACTATGTCTGTGGATTGCTATATAAAGGACAATTTAAATGAATTTTAGCTTATTTTTATGGTCTATTTTTGTATTGGGGGATTTTGTAATATTATTTTCCTTATTTTAATATAAAACATCCTGGAGCAAGTTTCTGTTCAGAATTTGCAACCTTTGAAGACTTTTCAAGAATCTTTGTTTTATGTTCTGCTTTTGTGTTTTTTTAAACCCAAGAGGTATTATTTTGTTATTCTGAACCCAATTGAATGTTAACCTAATGCAATCTGTTTTTTCTCCCTTTTTTAACTGAAAAGAAAATTAGTCAGAATTTCTTTTTTTTTTTTTTGGTATGATAAAGCAAGAGTATTTAAAGAGTGTATTTTGTTTGTTTTTGTTATTTGGATAACTAGAGATCTCCTACTTTGCTTCTAGGAGGGGTATCGGACACTTTGTATAGCCTTCAAAGAAATTGCTCCAGATGATTATGAAAGAGTTAACAGACAGCTCATAGAGGCAAAAATGGCCTTACAAGACAGAGAAGAAAAAATGGAAAAGGTTTTCGATGAGATTGAGACAGACATGCATTTAATTGGAGCCACTGCAGTGGAAGACAAGTAACTAGAAAATGATACTCTTGTTATTTTAATGACCAATCATTTAGAGTAGTATCTGTCCAGATTGGTTATTTATTCCAAGCTTTGAAATCTTTGATTTAGCTTTGTCTGTACACCAGATTTTGAACTGTTTGTGGAAATAATTTTTGAGTTAAGTATTTGTGACTTAGAAGAATATGAATCTGTCATCTCTAAGGTCTTTTGAGTACTTCCTATGCCATCCCTTCATTTGTACAGATATTTATGAAAGTAGTCTTACTATGTGTAGGAAGTTTTGTGCTAGAGGTATCATTTAGGTGGTGTTTGGTAGAATGGATATGATTTTGACAGACATATGAGCAGAAGGGAAATTCAAGGTAGAGCAAGCAACATGAGAACTCATTGTAACCTGGTTACACAGGTTACACAGACTAGAGCACATTTTTAAAATAATTGGCTCTACCAGACATGATTATAGGGCTCCAAAATTGATCTGCTTGAAAAAATATGTTTTAGATTCTATTTTGGGAGTTTTCTATAAGTAATGAATGTGAATTATCAGGCTTAACCCAAACACAAAGTTATAAACATAGATTCAGCTATATTGGAAGGTTCTAATAGAATTCATACAGTATAATTTGGGCTTCCCTGGTGGCTCAGTGGTAAAGAATCGGCCTGCCAATGCACGAGATGCAGGTTCAATCCCTGGGTCAGGAAGATCCCCTGGAGGAGGAAATGGCAGCCTGCTCAAGTATTCTTGCCTGGGAAATCCCATGGACAGAGGAGCCTGGTTGGCTACAGTCCATGGGGTCACAAAGAGTCAGACCAACTTGCCAACTAAACAACAATTTCATTGTTATTCTCTAGCCAGAAGAAATACAAAGTATCCTTCTTCTGTCCTTCCCTTTGAAAATTATGCTTAAATTGTCTTTTAGAATGTTTGGCTTTCAAGGTCCTCAGGGATGGGAATTTGCTGACTTCTCTCAGTATCTCATTAGGATGTGTCTGGCCTTTTCAGTTTTGAACCACATTAAGTATTTGTAGACAACATAATGAAATATGCTAAAGTGACAATGAGTAAGACCATTTGGTGAGATTCTGAACATTTTAGCTAAGAGTGATGATTCTTATTTCTGTCATTAGATACCAGTAACCTTAAGTGAGGTCATGAACTTTCAAAACCTCATTGTCTGAAATGTACTTTAATAAGTAAAATTATGCCAACAAGAATATGCTTAGAAAGGGTAGAGGATATATAAGAAAAGTAACTATTAAAATATGTCAAGATTCCAAAATTGCTATGAATTATAAGAATATTCTCTTTAACAAGCCTTCTTGCAGAATCTGTGTCAGGAATTTTCAAAGATAACAAGGTTTCCTTTGTGTTCCCAGGCTACAAGATCAAGCCGCTGAGACCATTGAAGCCCTGCATGCCGCAGGTCTGAAAGTCTGGGTGCTTACTGGCGACAAGATGGAGACTGCAAAATCCACCTGCTATGCCTGCCGCCTTTTCCAAACCAACACCGAGCTCTTGGAACTGACCACCAAGACAATTGAAGAAAGCGAAAGGAAAGAGGATCGATTACATGAGTTGTTGACTGAATATCGTAAGAAGCTGCTGCATGAATTTCCTAAAAGTACTAGAAGCCTTAAAAAGTAAGAAAGTCCATCAATTTGTCATATTTAGACCTTGGTACAGATGTAAACCAGAGCTGCTTAGGCAGAAGACTCTGTTTTCTCTAATTTAACATTGGTTGGTTGTAGGTGGTTTATCCCTGTGAGTTAGAACCTTCCCTGAGGACTTGGCTAATGGCCTATTTGAGATTATTTGACACTTTTCACCTGTTTCTGTTTTTAAAAAAACCTACACTTCTTGAGCTTTAGAAAAGTGGTTCATTTTCTAAATATTTAGGGTCTGAGTATTTAGTATTGATATCCTGGCCTGGTCCATGTTAAGAAAAAAATATCCCTTTTCATGGTCTCTTAAATTGAATGTAATACAGTCAGTTTCTGTAACAGTTTCTGTGCAGGTTGAGATCCTGGAGCCATTTTCTATGTGAATTTTTATGCTTCAAAGGAGACCAAACACTTGATAGCATAGCCACTTGACTGCTTTCAACAAGCTGCTTAGGAAGAACTTGTAGAACCTAGGGTTCTCAAGGAAAGGCACTGATCCACAGTAGTTCAATACCCAGAGATACGTTGACCGTGGCTTAGGTTTGTCTAAACCAATTACTGGAATTTACCTTGGCCATAAGCAAATCGATTTCCTCTTCTAAATCCAAAGACCCCCTAGGTAATACTATTTCACATTTCTTAAACACACTCTTTGTTCCAGGAACAGCATTAAGCACTTTAAATTATTCTCATTTAATCTTCACAACAACCCAGTAACAACTAATTTTCTTCATGTTAAAAATAGGGAAACTAAGGCTCAGAGAGATGAAGTGACTTATTCGAGATAACACAGCTAATAAGATGTAGAACAGGTCTATCCAATTCCAGAGCCTATGCTTTTAACAACTCTGCTGTATCTCTGTCCTCATCTCTAGGGTTTTCACAGGCTTTAAAAATGAACAACCCACAATCATGAGGCGATGGCCAATTTTAAAACAGCTGTTGTTCTTCTGTTAACTTGGACATGAATGAGAGTAAACAGGTTTTTATTAATTGTCTGTGATAAATGTTTCCTTCCTTTAGCCAAATGGTACTTACAAAGGCAGTCCAGATTACATGTGTTTTACTTGTGCATTTATCTTAATCTGCTCAGGCCATCATAACAAAATACCACAGAGCAGGGGGCTTAAACAATAGAAACTTCTTGCATTTCTGAAGGCCAGAAGTCTGGGATCACGGTGCCAACATGGCTGAGTTCTGGTGAGGTTCCCCCTGCCTGGCTTGCAGAAAGTGGGCTGTATCCTTTCTTAGCTGAGAGAGAGGAAGCTCTGATGTCTCTTCCCCTTCTTATAAGGATATTGATCCCATCATGAGGGCCCCACCCTCATGACTTCATCTAGACCTCTCTATCTCACAAAGGCCTCATTTCCAAATACCCTCACCCTGAGGGTTAGGGTTCAACATGGGACTTGATGAGAGACACAGTTAAATGTACAGCACCATTCAGCAGCTCTTGGGCACTTGTGTAAAAGCCAGGGCTTATGGAAAATTGTACTTGCCATCTCAAAACATTTCCTCTTCCTCATTCATCTGCAGTTGGGTAAAGTCTTTCCCCAAGTTACACAATCATGAGACACAGAATCCCTTTCACCAACTTCTGCTCCTTCTGTCTCTTCCACTGTAAATCCGCCCCCAAGCCCTACCCATGTTCTTGTTCTCTCCACTGGGGCTTTATCAGATTCCTAGTAATTTGTGCCTCAAAGCACTTAAGCCCCTCTGCCCAATGACTGGTCCTTAGGTGTAAAGCACTGCCCATATCATAACCCTGCTCAGAAACCTTTAGTGGATCTCCATTACCCACAGAATTAGGTCATATCAAAGACCCCAGGTGACCTTTTCAACTTATTTTCCTAGTGTACCACACATACTGGAGAAATGGCAACCCACTCCAGTATTCTTGCCTTGGGAAATCCCATGGACAGAGGAGCCTGGTGGGCTACAGTCCATGGAGTCGCAAAGAGTCGGACACAACTAAAGCAACTTAACACACACACCACACATACATTCTCTCTTTCTTCACCTCTCTGTCCTTTCAAGTTCCATTTCAGATGTCATACCTCATAAAGAACCCATTGTTCTTTCCTGGTGTGTATTTATTCTCCCAATCACTGGATATTAACCTTTTTTTTTTTTTTTTTTTTTTTTTACAGTCATAACACATTATATGTGTCTTTATTTATTTATTTTTTTACTTTAGAATATTGTATTGGTTTTGCCATACATCAACATGCATCTGCCACGGGTGTACACGTGTTCCCCATCCTGAACCCCCCTCCCACCTCCCTCCCCATACCATCCCTCTGGGTCATCCCAGTGCACCAGCCCCAAGCTTGGGGCTTATATTAACCTTTTTAAAAATTATTTTATTTTATATTGGAGTACAGTTGATTAACAGTATTGTGTTAGTTTCAGGTGTATAGCAAAGTGATTCAGTTTTGTATGTATCTATTCTTTTCAGATGTTAACCATTTATCATGTTTAGTGGGGCATCTTCTCTCATGTGTGCCTCTTTCACCCCAAGGAGATTTTCTAGTCTCCAGAAAAAGCTTAGTTAATAATTCTTTCTGTTTTTCTGTATGGCTTAGTTAGAGTTGATGTTTACAGATATTGCTTGATTGATTATTGAGCCACTGTTTTCTGTACATTGTCAGCTCTGTGAGTAGGGGAGCAAAGGAATGCATGATTGATATCTCTTTAATTAGTGAATATAACATGCTCATAATAGTGTGAAACAAAATATGGAAGGAAGGAATGATGAGGCATATTAAGCTCTCACTACTTATAGTCTGTAAAACAGCAGCTCTTTAAACAGTAAACTTTGAGAAGCATAACATTAGACGAATGAATCTGTAATGATGAGACCCTGCTGTGTTTAACACTTCTGCAGCGATTCTCAAATGGCACCCAAGATTGCCTGAGCAGAAATTGATTAATTGCTGGTTTTTTCATAATTGCAAAAATATGAAATGTTAATTGGTAGCATTTTTTCAGTTGTAAGATTTCCCTCCATATGGTTTTCTTAAATAGTTGGCACCCATTATATTTGTCTTTCCTGGCAACTAATACTGCTCAGTCCTGGCTATGCATGCAAATAACCTATGGAGCCTTTTAAAACACACCTATATATTGGGTTGGCCAAAATGTCCATTCGGGTTTTTCCATGTTATGAATGAACCTATTCTGGAAAAACCCAGGTGAACTTTTTGGCCAACCCAGTCTAACCAAGCTCTGTCTAAGACACTCAGATTTAATTTGTCTGTGGATAAACCTTGAACATGGGCTTTTTTAAAAGCTGCCTAAGTGACTCTAATGGGAAAGCTATGGTCGAAAATTACTAATCTAGTATAATATGATACTTACTTAAAGAACATAAATCATTGTATGGAATTCTTTAATGAACACTTTGTCTTTTTGGTAGTCTGTCATATTTGAGAAGCCAGATTTATTGATAGGTTTTGTCAGTCAGGCAAAAATGTTAAGAATATCTTCTGTGATTTGTATACCCCAAAGCCATTTTGTCTTTTCCCTGCATCGTTCAGTTTTCAGATTGACTAATGATTTGTCTTCATATCAAAGTTTTACAGATTGAACTGTAATTTCCAAAATTCATCTTGAGTTTCTTATATGGGGACTGGCTACTAGATTTTCATTAGTTTTATATTTAGAACTTAGTGACAGCTATCTGGGCAACTTGAGCCTCAAAGATGTGATAGAAAGTCTCTATTGTGCCATTAATAGAAATGGTTGCTTCTTCAGAATTCACAGGTCCAGGAACCAGATTGATGATAAGTCTGCTTTTTGTGGTTTTTTCAAGTTCCTAAAAAGCAATGTATAGTAGATTCAAATATATTTGCATTATTTTTCTTTTTCAGAGCGTGGACAGAACATCAGGAATACGGATTAATCATTGATGGCTCCACTCTGTCTCTTATATTAAACTCTAGTCAAGACTCTGGTTCTAACAATTACAAAAGCATTTTCCTACAGATCTGCATGAAGTGTACAGCAGTGCTCTGCTGTCGGATGGCCCCGTTACAGAAAGCTCAGGTAACTGGATATTAGTTGATGTTCCATTCTGGGTACTTCTGTACACATACATACAAATGATCACTTTTAATTCTCTTCAAAGGGCCCTGAGTACCTTATTATATCTTCCCTGGCCTCTTCCTCTGTGTGGTCCAACTCAGGAGCCTTCCCACCAATTTGAATTAAACCTGTGCTTCACCTTGTTGTCCCCTCAAGCTGGCTGTCCAGTTGCTCACCTTCCAAACTTCTCTAATGAGTGCTTGGTGCCTGCTGCCTTCATCCCACTACTCCTGGCTCCACTGTTCCATTTTGCTCCGTGCATACTTTCTTCCCATCTTAGTCTGTAGGATCTCTTGGAGGAGAGCAGCAAACTCCATGCCGAATCCATTGCACTGTCTTCCATTTTCTCGTCCTTTCTCCATTGCAGTCGACACTGCAATTATGTCCCCATTTAAACTCTCCTAGCTTGGTTTCTGTGATAGTCCACGGTCCTCTTTTTTTTGCATCTTGGCAACATGGTGTTTTTTGTTTCATCCTCGGTCTTCTCCCTGATTATCAGGTTTTTCTGGGGCTGTGTCTTTCATTTGCTTTTCACTTACATCCTATCTTTGGATAAGCACATCCTTTTCTATGACTCTGACTAACTTGTCCTTTTTGTTAAGTCACATATTTCTAGCTGCCTGCTAGACAGCTCTATGTGGACTCCCTCTGTAACATTAAATTCTAGTATCCAAGACAGATATTTATAATTTTCTCCTTCAAGCCAGTTTGGGTTATCCTTTTTCTTTATTATTCCTGTCACCAGTGACATTATTCTTTTGCTCCCCAAGTCTCCAAACTGCCTTTGACCCTTTGCTTCTCACTCACTCCATATAATCACCATGTCCTGTTGTTCCTACCTTTTGTCATAGCTCTCATTTTGGTGCCATCTTCTTAAACCTTTTATCTTCATCCTAGTGCAAGCAAGCCCTTAGGACTTTATACACAGAGTGTTTCATTTAATCTTGCTAATCCCCTTGCTTTCTCCCTTCCCCCTTCCATATCTTTCCCCATACTCCCAAATTAATCTTGTTAAAACTGTCCGTCTCCCATCATATATTCTCGCTCAGAACCTTTCATTAGTTTCCTAGTCCCTTAGGATGAATGGCAGATGACTCAGTGTGGCAGCCACCCCTGTTGACCCTTTCCATGTGTCTGTACACACTTTGAGTCCACCATCACTCCCATATCCAGCGTGAATCCTCCACTCCTATTGGCTGTTCCCCTTTTGTGTCCCTTCCCATGTGCCATTCTCACGCCAACTTCCAGGACTTCCCTCATATCATTTCCTCATCTGGAATTGTCTCTGAATTCCTCTTGACCTAACAAAAATTGTATTCTTAACAAAACCCAGTGCAGAGGCCACCCACCATGTGCTGTCTTTTCCAGCTCCTCCAGCTTGCATTGATCTGCTTCACCTTGCCTCCTTGTACTCACTGCATCTCTGGAACCTTAGAGTGTTAGGTACACAACTTTTCACTTCTGTGTACACTGTATTCTTTTATATGTGTTGGTCTTGCTTCTTCCCATCCCTCAACTGCTTGCTCTAGACCCAGGGGCTGGCACTGTGTCTTTGGCTTCTCCTTTACAGACTCCATCCCCTACCATGCACAGGCATGTGCATGCACCCAGCCCATCCTAATGGAGGGAATCCTCTCTCCCTACCTTCTCACTTTCAGTTTCTACTGCAATCATATGCTCTTCTTTTCTTCAAGCTTCACAGCCTCTGTTAGCCCCAGCTGGGGAAGCAGATCCTATCAGAACAATATCCATAGAAATCTGTCCCTCTAATCAAAGGCAATACCTCTTTCCCCTACATTTATTTTCCCCCTACATTCATTGTCTGCTGCTCAGATTGGTCACCTGGGTTTTGACTGCTCCACTGCCCAGGCCAGTACCTGAATTCCTAACACCATGCTGCTTCTCCCACCCAGAACATGGAGCACCGCCCTCCTCCATCATTCAGTCCTTAGTCTCTTTTATTTCTCTCACTATCATCACCTCTTCCAGAATATCACCTACCATCTACTATCACCTACTCATAGGTGTTTTTCAAATCACTTCTCCAGTCCCAGTCTTTGGAGTTCCACTTGATTTCTCCAGTTGCTTACTGAATATGTTTTCTTGGGTGTGTCATTATCACCTCAATTCAACCTTCTCTAGAGTCCAGTTGTCATTTTCGTTGTCTTTTTTTACAAGTGTTACTGAGCTCACTCTACTTCTAGATCTGTATGTTAACGTCTCCTCTGCTTTACCCTTCCGTGTGCTCTCAGTCATGAAATTCTGCCCATTTCCTAGTACATTGTCTTTTCCATCTCTTTCCATTACCTTCCATGTCCAGGACTTTAACAGCTCATTGAACTCCATGTCGACTAACTTCTCTCTTAGCCTGCAGTCTAGCCTTTTCTTCTCATTTCTCCTTTCTCCTGCACCCTGTTACCACTTTTATAATATGGCCCCATATTATATTATCTACCTGTCCATGTCCCCTTTATGAAACTCAATTGGTCTGGTCAAATCAGACCCATTTTCTGAGCATATATTGGACTTAACTGTCAGTATGCCTTAGATTATGCTCTTCCCTTTCCGTGGAATACTCCTCCAAACCCTTTTCCCCATCCATGCACATCTTACCAGTCCTTTATGGTTTAGATCAACCCATGCTTCCTTCTATAAAATCATTTCTCATCACTCTGGCCTGTAGTGTCCTCTCCCTTCTCTGACATCATAGGCCTTATGTGGACAACTTAGAAGTTGTCATATATTCTCTTGCATAAATATAGAGTATTATTACCTTTTATTGTTAATCTGGTTCTCTGATATTATTGTATCCATTCCCCATTATATGCTTCCTGAGGTGTGTGACCCAGCCACATATCCTTTTTGAGTATTTGCATTTCACTTTTGCACATTGTGTTGCATATAGTTATAGCAGATCAATAAATACTTTTTGGTAAATTGATTTCTTTTTTGTGAGGCTATCTAGAGATTGAAGACTTCTTAATCTCAGTGACCTGGAACTTGTGAAAAAAAATTTGATGTTTATCTATCTAGATCTTTCATGGGCTTATGGTCCATAGCAATATATCCTTTTATCTTTCTGCAACGACTGGCTTTCATCTTTTTAATCTGTATTTGCATGCCGAAGCTGTCACCCTTGATAATTTTATTGCCTTCCCTAGACCTTTTCTGACTGCATTTTTCTTCTTTTAGGTCATTACTGCATACAGTATAATAAGTGCAATTAGTTAAACCAGTAATGTAGCCTATTAAAAACAAATTTACTTTTGTCTTTGACTCACTGATTATTTCTGGCACTCATAAAGTTTTTATTTTTTTTTAATTTAAATTTATTTATTTTAATTGGAGGCTAATTACTTTGCAATATTGTATTGGTTTTGCCATACATGAGCCAAGTTGAAGTGAAGGATTGGGGAAAACCTGGCATTTCCTAGTAACATCATTTTTGTGTCAAATGGATTGGGCGTCAGGTTTTTTTGGTATGCAATTTAACTAAAACCTGACTGAATTTTGTTTAAAGAAAAGACTGCAGGGTGGTTTTGCCTCATATAAATTATTTTTAATCTATGTGGGAATGGATTTTATTTATGTTACCTGGTGAAAGCCTTTGAGAGTACAAAATTTTTGCAAGACATTATTCAACTACTGATTTACATAAGCTGTTTAAAAGCTGCTAGATTCCAAGGGGTTTTGAGGGTTGACACATAAAGCAGTCATTGGTAGGAGGACAGCCACTTACCCAATATTCTTCCCACAGTAACTCTGCCAGGAGAAGGTTTCCTTTATTCAGTACCTACCGTGAACACAGCATTGAGCTGCACTGTGCCATCAACATGTGGCACAGTGTCTTTAAAAGACACTCAGGGAATGATGATGCATTATACACATCTCAGGCATCTTTCTGCAAAGGTCATCCATCACTTTAGGGTGCCCCCTTTTAAAATGCAGCTACCTGTATGAGGGATCAAATCATATTGAGCACTCAAAGATTTGGTAAAGTTTAGTTGGCAGCTAGATGGAAATAAGGGTTGGGGTGTACCCAGGGGTGGTTGGAGTGTCAGCAGGGAGGAGAGAGGCAGGGGTGACCAAAGCCATTATCCTCTCACTGCCCACTTTTGTCCTGGTTGCCCCATGCATATTACCCTAAATCAGCTCTCTGGTCTCCACTCTCTCCTTCACTACCTGATCTGAAAGGATATGTGAAGCAGTGACAAGAGGGGATGCATTCTGCTCTCTAATGTGGGTAGAAGGCATGGATTAGACAGTTCATCCATTAGCAAAACCAGAAACAAGTGGGCACTTGGTGTTACGTTTTGAAAAGCTGTGTTGTTCTTCCCTGAGAATTCGACACTATTATATGCACAGACCACCTTTCTGTTTGCATAGCTTCCATTTACAAGTGTGAAAGAGGCAAATACCCCCATAGAGTACAACCTCACATTCTGCTTTGACCTTTTCTATACCTCTCTTGTATTTAACGTTTAGATTGTAAGAATGGTGAAGAATTTAAAAGGCAGCCCAATCACACTGTCGATAGGTGATGGTGCCAATGATGTTAGCATGATCTTGGAATCCCATGTGGGCATAGGTAAGAAACATCTAATGAGATGGCAGCTGTAAGGTATCAGTATTGCTTTTAGGTAGAGTGGTCTTATTCTAGAGATTGTTTTGGTTGTTCATCTTGAATTTGAATTCGGGAATGATCATTGTTAATTAAATGAAGGTTCTCATCTGACCATGGAATATGCCCATGCATAAGTCCTACCCCTGGTGGGAATGTAGCAATACCAGGCTGGAGGATATTATTTTATTAGCCAAGTAAACCAAATTTCTGAAACCTCCTGGCTGTGTGATTGATCATTTAGCTCTCATTTTTGCCAGCATGCAGGAGATTTTATTGATTTTTCACCACTGGCCAGATCGCCTGCTTATGTTGCTGCACTGTATCTTTTGTGGTCCTTAACTGCTTGGAACTCAGAAATGATAACTGGCTGGCTGATTTTCCTCATGCCAATATCTATGCGTGGTTGTGTGGGCTGTAGTGGTGAATTTACATGTTGGCATGCAACAGCAGCTTCTCTATGACTTCACCATTTTGCCCCCTGTTAAGTTTCTGGGAGGCAGCAATCCTAACACCCCAGAATTTTTTTGGAGGGGGAGAAATAATAGCATTATTAGTATTTTGGAGATTATTGTAAAGCAGTTTGGATTCCCAAATTCTTTCCATTTGGAAGTAACCCTATTTACTGTGGAACTCTAGTTCGACTCATGGGCTATTGACTAGAAATGGCCTGAAGCCACTTGAGCTCATGGGCTCAAGCTTGAGCATGGGCTGCTACTCAGCCTTGCAGGACATTTGATCTTGTCTAAGATGTCCATAGTGCATTTTATCCATGCCAAAAGGTCCTTGAAATTCTGTTGTTTAGTCGCTAAGTCGTGTCTGACTCTTTTGTGACACTATGGACCGTAGCCTGCCCCGCTACTTTGTCCATGAGATTCTCCAGGCAAGAATACTGGAGTGGGTTGCCATGCCCTCCTCCAGGCGAACTCCCCTTCCCTCCAGGGATTGAACCCGCATCTCCTGTATTGGCAGGTGGATTCTTTACCACAGAGCCACCTGAGAAGCCCCCTTGAAATTTGGTGCTGTCCAGAACTATTTGGTGTGGACTAAGTATGCTCATGGGCATTTTGGACAAGAGCAAATTTCAAGGATCTTTGGTGTGAACCAGCTGCTTTGGAGAAGGAAATGGCAACCCATTCCAGTGTTCTTGCCTGGAGAATCCCAGGGACGGGGGAGCCTGGTGGGCTGCCGTCTATGGGGTCGCACAGAGTCGGACACGACTGAAACGACTTAGCAGCAGCAGCGGCAGCGGCAGCAGCTGCTTTATGGACATTTTGGACAGGACTAAGTGTTAACTAACCACTGCTCAGAGTATCATTTGGTATGAGGACTTAACCATCTCATTACAACTCTTCAATTTACTCTTAAACCATAAACCCCAGGTTTCTGAGTTGCTTTAGTATAGCACCTAGTCTGGTGCCATATATAATTAATCACTTACCAAGTACTTTCAAGATATTTTTCAGATTAAATTTTTTCCTCAGTATAATTTTTGCCTTATCATGATTAAAATAATGATTTCATTAATTGTTTTATGTTTTGTTATAAATAGGTAATTGCCAATTAAACAATTTTACTTTTTATTGATAAATCTCACCGATAAAAGCACTTTTTGCTTAAGAAAACAGTGCTAAACTATTCAGTTGAACTGTACTTGTAAGCAAGAAAAACATGGAAGTAACAGATGAGGTGGTTACTTACTCTATAAAAATACCCTATAGAAATTGTCTTATTTTAGGTATTAAAGGCAAAGAAGGTCGCCAAGCATCCAGGAATAGCGATTATGCGGTCCCAAAATTTAAACATTTAAAGAAACTGCTGTTGGCTCATGGACATCTATATTATGTGAGAATTGCACACCTTGTCCAGTATTTCTTCTATAAGGTATGTGATAAAATATTTGTAATTTATGAGAGTTTAACACAGCATTGACTTAGCTTGGTTGTAGGGTTTTTTTGTTCTTTCTTCATATTTCTTTTAGTGTCTTAGCCCTGAAATTTGTGGTCAGTAAAACAGAGGCGGTCTATTTAATGAATCAGAAGCCAGAAATTCCTTTTAATGAAGGAGATCTGAGATGAAAAATTTTAAGTAAACTTTCTTAAAGTATAGTTTAAATACAGTACAGTGTACCCATTAAATGTTAATAGCTTGATTTTGACAAATGTTTACATCCATGTAACTACCACCAGAATCAAATATTGACCATCTCTATCACCCCAGAAAGTTCCCTTGTGCTTTTCCAATCTTCTCCACCCTTGCACCAAACAATGACTTATCCTATTGACATTACTATATGATATATAGTAATATAAATGATATATAAATTTAGATATAATTTATGCAACATATACGTTAGGTTTACCTGTTTTAACCGTGTACCAGAACTTGATCTCCTATCCTATATTCTGTTCTGTTTATTTTTTTTCAAGTTTTTTCAGTTTTCATTTTGAGATAATTTCATACTTTTTAAAAGTTGCAAAATTAGTGAAATCTCGTATACTGTCTGCTCAGTTTTGCCAACTGTTAGCACATTAGATAACACAGAGCATAGTTACCAAGATCAATAAATTGATATTAATTAGCACATTATTAACTAGTCTATATACTGTATTGGAATTTTGCTAATGGTCCCACAGATACTTGTTTTGTGGTCCATTTCAGGTTCATGCCTGCATTTAAGGATCCTGATCTCCTTAGTCTTCTTTAACCTGGGATAGTTCCTGTCTTTTTTGTCTTTATGATCTTAACATGTTTGAAGAATGTTGGCCATTGAGTTAGTTGAATGTCCCTCAATTTGGGTTTGTCTAATATTTGCCTGTTATTAGATTCAAGTTTGGGCACAATTACCACAGAAGCATTATTGCAACCTACTGAGGGCATCATATCAGGAGGATGTGTTGTCAGGATGTCCCATTCATGATAATGTCAACTTTGATACATTGATTCAGATGGTGTTTTGAGGGTCTCAGGACACCTCAGTTTTGCTTGTGTAATTTTGTTTGAAAAAAGCATTCTCCCATTAAACCAGATACTTTATTTTGTGTTGAAATTCATTACCATCATTCATTGTTACTCAGATTGTCACAGACCTGGCGCCCATGTCCTTTCACCATGTCCCCATCATTAACTTTTTATTTTATTGTGATGACATGTAATAAGAGCTCTATCTCCTTAACAGATTATTAGGTGGAAGAATACAGTCCTGTTAAGTATAGCAGATCTCTAGAACTTACTAAAACGTTATACCCATTGGATATACCCATGCCTGACCATCACCTTTTTTTAAGTCTTGTCTGTTTTTTGGTACTACATGATGTTCTAGGCGCCTCTTGTATTTTTTCCTTCCTGAGTCCTGAATTCAGACTTTTCTCCAAGGATCTCTGGTCCTTTTTTTTAACAAGTGGTATTTAGAAATGTAGATCTGGTGCTCATTGTGCTCATTGTCATTGGTATCCATATAAACTCAATACTTGAACTCAGTTTGTATGGATACCTTTGATTAAAGCCAACACCACAAGTTTCATTCTATCTAACCTTTCCCTTTTCCATATTAGTAACTCCTTTCTTCACAGAGTCGGACACGACTGAGCAACTGAACTGAACTCTTTTCTTCAGCAGTGAGAAACCTGTTTCTCATTTGCATTATTTATTTATTTGCTAAATCCTCAAGTTTATACTTAAAGTAGTTCCAGAATTGCTAACTCAAATATTCCTGTGAGAAACAAGCCTGACTAACTTGAGAAATATGTGTGTGTGCACTTCTGTCTTTAGCTCTTTAGCCTTAGAGTATGTAGTCAAAGTACTGTTTCCAAAGTTACTTTTTTTTTTCCTCCTTTTCCACCATTTTGGTGTGGTTATGTTATTTATATAGAGTCTACGGGGCCTTGGACTCAGTAACTTAACAGCCTCACGTGGGGATGGATGGTTATTCTCTCTTACCTCCCCCTTGAAGGGGAGCCCATGAGCTTTGGCCATACATATCTGCCTGGCATTCTGACCCTGTTCCAGAAGCTTGTTTGCCTCTGTAAGAGTTTGGCCTGCAATTCAAGCAACTGCCACCAGATGGAAGGAACACTCTGTTAAGAAAAACAAAACAAGTATTAAGATGGCTAATGTTTACCAGTGATCAGTAAGTTACATATCCCTGTTCTCAATTTAGCGGGTTATTTATGCAGAAACCCTCTGTCTTCATTAGAATCTCTGTGCCCATTGTCACCTTAGTTACTGACTTAGCATAATTCCTTTATTATGCTGCCTTTCACCCCAAGATGATCTCTAATATGGTTGCCCACTCTGGCTGAGCTAAGATGCCTTCCTTCCTCTTATCTTGCCTTTGCATCTTCCAGTTGTTATTGCCCTGCAGTGACGGGTCTTCCTCCTTTCTGTTTCTCCACTCAGTTACATAATTCATCCAGGTTAATGTTTAGAAAATGCCACTTTTCAACTTGTCCTCCAGAAACTTCACTCTCCTTTGTCTAAGAATTAGTCTGGCTTTTAAGGCACCCCACCCTGTGCTACGTGATATGTTTAAAATACATATGGTCTTGCCTTGGTTCCTGCTATCACCATATCGTATTCATCTTTAACACCTAGTTCACAGTCTAACTTCTTTTTTCATTCAATCAACAAATATGCTTGAATGTGTTACCATGTGCCAAGCGTTATTTCAGGCCCTTCAGAATTCATAATGGAATAAGACAGGCAAAGTCCTTATTTTCATGGAACTGTTACTCTAATGGGAGAGTCAGACCTCCCCTTCCCACAAAGCACCCCCATAATCCACACCTAGCACTGTCTCTTCTTCAGAGCACTTCTTTTATATACATAAAGTACTGTAGACTGACAGTATTTTGCATTCTGCCAGAATTGATCCATGCAAATGAGTGTTGCCCTTCCAGAGGATGACCTTGGGAGCTCTGACACTCTGGTGCTGTAGGACTTATTCAAAACACGTGTAGCAGTTTTCTTTAGAAATGTCCTCCACAGCCTGCAATGTATTTACCTAAATATCCTCAGCTGCGGCAGAGGAGCCACTGGATTTTTAAAAACAGCCTCAAGTCTCCCAGAATGGGAAATTAGCTAAGTGAGAACGTGTGACAGAAGGAAAGAGATGGTTTTTTGACGTGGCTCAAAAATGGACTATTGAAGGGGCTGCCCAAAGAGAAATCCAGAGACACGTGAGCAAGTGACAGCAGTGCTCAAAGACAGTCAAAGCCTATACTGAAGGACAGCACACTTTTTGAAAACATTAGTGCCGGTAGTTTTGCCTGAAGATGTTAATTTAATTTTAGTATTTATCCTCTCACCTGGTGGCTTTTACTGCCTTATGCATTCTCAGCTTGTATTTTTTAAATCTGTTTTTCATATTCTCCCAGTTAAGTGATAACTCGCTTAGAAATGAGAGGTTTTGTTTTTTTGTATCACACAGTGTCATCTTCACTTGTAGTAGATGATCGATAATAATAATTGGTTGTTTAATGAGGCAGTAACAAAGGCAATAAACCATTAGTTGATACTTGTTTGTGTCAATATATACTGTAATAATTTCCTGACTATTTATTGGCATTAACAGACTTTAAAATATACACTTAGAGCTTTATGTCAGTCTACTTTGTGATGATTTTACAAACCCACTTGGCATTTAAGGTGCAGTACCATTAGGTGTTCATATTATATGAGCTCATTTCTTTTCTAGAACACCAAGAGGATCTCATAAAGTAAGTGAGGTTATCTTCTGCCTGGGAAGAGCAGACGTTGATACCAATATGAATGTAATCTATTGTTTTGAATTGTTTCCTTACAACTCAGGAGTAGAAGTTTATTGCACTGTGACATTAGAAGCATTTAGGACTGCCTATACTACTGAGTACAGTTTCCTGTTTTAGTTTCAAAAAGTTGATGGAGTGAAACATATTAAACCTTTTCTTCATTTTTTTTTCCAGAACCTTTGTTTCATTTTGCCACAGTTTTTGTACCAGTTCTTCTGTGGATTCTCACAGCAGGTTGGTTTCCTTAGGTATTTGTTGTAATGTAGTTTATACTTGCTGTTAATAAATTACTTTTTGTGTACTGGATTGTAGAGACTTAAAGAGGTATATCCAAAATAAAAGGATTTTTTTTTCCTCTTGGTTCAACAGTTGATCTTCTTGGCCAGGTTTTTGACCAATAGCAAAATTTTATGTCTTTGCTTCAGTAATGGTCTTATTGTTATTTTCTTTTTGAAAGTTATTTGGTACATCCTATTAGAATTGAGATCCTTTTAAAAAAACTTTTTGTCAGTGTATATAATGTTTTCCAATAACTTTAAAATGTTATACTATATTTATATTTCATCAAATAAAATTTTTTATCTTTACATTTTCTCAAGTTGATTTTCTAGGAAAAAAAAATGATGTTTAAGCTAGCCAAGAAGCAGTAATTTCTGGATAAAGCCTTGGATTAGTTAAAGAATTCTATACTTGTAGCCCTCTGTAGTTTTCTGAACATTTTTTGCATACAGAATGTGCTATATGTTGACTTGATATGTAAGTGGTTGGGTGAGCAGGCACGTTTGTAGGTTTCTTTTAACAGCTGAAATACATTTTGCATTGCTTCTAGTGGAAGTATAGCTAACTAAGGGAGCTATAATGCTCAATGACTCAGAAATTTTGTAGTTTACCTATGATCAATTCAGTGATTTTTACCAAGCTGAGCTTCTGGTAACATCATCACAGGTATTAGAAACTAAGTTTCTATATTTCAAGGCCTGCCACATTCCTCATGATAGGAAGTGATTTTTTTCCTAATTTCTTGGCAGTATTTTTAGAGAATGTATTCTTTCCAATAGGAAGTGACTGCTGTCTTTCTCTTAAACTTGCCTCTTTGCTATATGGTATGCTGTCTCTTATATCAGTTCCATGTCATCAGCCCCACAATGCCTGCTAAGCTGATCACTTTATGAATTAGTTATCTACTGGCTGTAGGACGTGCCATAAGCCTTGTTGTATTAGAAAGTAACAGCATTGGTAACAGTTTTTAAAATTCTGATAGTTACACTTTCCTTGAACATTCAGATTGGTATTGCTCAAAATATTTTTAATTCCTCACTTTCATGGATGATGAATGCAAGTTTTAAAGACACTTTGAAATTTTGAAGCAAACTGATACAAGGAAGCTTGCTTTTAAAACCATGTTGACCAAACAAAAATTGTATGAAGAAAGAAACCCTGGGTTTTTGAAACCCTGGGCTGTCAGGGGTCTGCTTAGGTTCTCATAGGAGTTGATGTTTGCCTTCCTCAGTTGCTCAACTGGTATGTGAATTCATTTAACAAATACTTCTTGAGTGCCTACTGTGTGTGCTGTTAAGTATTGGGAATGTAACAGTGATCAAAGCTCTTACCCCATGGGGCTTGCAGTACAGTGAGTGATAGGCAGAGAGACAGACAGCAATCAAACATATTATGCTGGGTACTGATACATCCTCTGAAGGAAAAAAAAAAAAAAACAAACAATAAGTGAATAAGGGATTTATTGACTGTGGAAGAGAGCTGCTTTTTTAGACAACCTGATCTGGGAAGTTTTCTCTAATGAGGTGACATTTGGGCAGAGATTTGGAGGAAATGAGGGAAGAACCTAGGCAGACATCTTAGAAAAAGTGTAGCAGATAAAAAGAAGGTCTCTTGGTGGCTCAGACGGTAAAGGATCCACCTGCAATGCAGGAGACTCGGGTTCAACCCCTGGGTTAGGAAGATCCCCTGGAGAAGGGAATGGCAACCCATTCCAGTATTCTTGTCTGGAAAATCCCATGGACAGAGGAGCCTGGTGGGCTACAGTCCACGGGGTCGCAAAGAGTCAGACATGACCGAGTGACTAACATATCTGAGGTAGTGATGTTTGTAGCTTTCATTTTCACTGTGGCCTTATGCTGCTGCTGAATGCATAGACCGTTATTTGCAAATACCTGGCTCAGACGGTAAAGTGTACCTGCAATGCGGGAGACCTGGGTTCAATCCCTGGGTCGGGAATATCTTCCTGGAGAAGGAAATGGCAACCCACACCAGTACTCTTGCCTGGAAAATTCCATGGATGGAGGAGGAGCCTGGTAGGCTACAGCCCATGGGGTCGCAAAGAGTCAGACACGACTAAGCAACTTCACTTCTGGAATACATACAGGTTAGTCAGCCTTTTTCAGTTTAGGTCTACTTCAGGTGTTCTCTGCAACCCAGGAACTTAGATATGAGCTATGGAGAAGGTAGAAATAGCACCAGGATGCAGATTATTTAAACAAAAATCAACTCTTTGTTTAGTAAAGCTGGAATAGACGGGTCTTTTTTCTTCATGAAAAGATACCATTCATTACAGGTTTCACAACAACCGTGTTGTCAACTAAACCTGTTGTTTGTTTTGAGGACTTTTCTGTCTCCTCTGATTATGCATCTAAAAATTATAATTATCTCTCATATACACTCAAAGTACCATAGTGGAACAAAAATAGATGGATGATTCTTTTGTTTGAATAAAATTCAAGACTAAATTGCACAACAGTCAATCTGGGTTTTTTTTTTTGTTTTTTTTCTTTCAATTTCTCATAAGCCAAAAAATGGAATGGATGGTTTTCAATGAGAATGTAGTGCAGTGTGCCAACAGACTAGTCGTCTCCCTTGAGAATTAACAGAAATCTAACACCTTTGGGGGGTATTTTTTAGTTCAGTAATATATTTTGCTGAACTTAAATCTTTGTGTGTGCAAAGTATCTCCATCTTCTATGTTCAGTTCAGTTTAGTCGCTCAGTCGTGTCTGACTCTTTGCAACCCCATGGACTGCAGCACGCCAGGCCACCCTGTCCATCACCAACTCCTGGAGTTTACCCAAACTCGTGTCGATTGAGTTGGTAATGCACTGAGTTGGTAATGCCATCCAACCATCTCATCCTCTGTCGTCCCCTTCTCTGCCTGCCCTCAATCTGTCCCAGCATCAGGGTCTTTTCAAATGAGTCAGTTTGTCGCATCAGGTAGCCAAAGTATTGGAGTTGCAGCTTAAACATCAGTCCTTCCAATGAACACCCAGGACTGATCTCCTTTAGGATGGACTGGTTGGATCTCCTTGCAATCCAAGGGACTCTCAAGAGTCTTCTCCAACACCACAGTTCAAAAGCATCAATTCTTCGGCGCTCAGCTTTCTTTACAGTCCAGCTCTCACATCCATACATGACTACTGGGAAAACCATAGCCTTGACTAGATGGACCTTTGTTGCCAAAGTAATGTCTCTGCTTTTCAGTATGCTATCTAGGTTGGTCATAACGTTCCTTCCAAGGAGTAAGCGTCTTTTAATTTCATGGCTGCAGTCACCAACTGCAGTGATTTTGGAAGCCCAAAAATTAAAGTCTGCCACTGTTTCCCCATCTATTTCCCATGAAGTGATGGGACCAGATGCCATGATCTTAGTTTTCTGAATGTTGAGTTTTAAGCCAACTTTTTCACTCTCCTCTTTGACTTTCAAGAGGGTCTTTAGTTCTTCTTCACTTTCTGCCATAAGGGTGGTGTCATCTGCATATCTGAGGTTATTGATATTTCTCCCGGCCATCTTGATTCCAGCTTGTGCTTCCTCCAGCCCAGCATTTCTCATGATGTACTCTGCATATAAGTTAAAAAAGCAGGGTGACCATATACAGCCTTGACATACTCCTTTTCCTATTTGGAACCAGTCTGTTGTGACACGTCCAGTACTAACTGTTGCTTCCTGACCTGCATACAGATTTCTCAAGAGGCAAGTCACGTGGTCTGCTATTCCTGTCTCTTTCAGAATTTTCCACAGTTCATTGTGATCCACATAGTCAAAGGCTTTGGCATAGTCAATAAAGCAGAAATAGATGTTTTTCTGGAACTTTCTTGCTTTTTCGATGATCCAGCGGATGTTGGCAGTTTCATCTCTGGTTCCTCTGCCTTTTCTAAAACCAGCTTGAATGTCTGGAATTTCATGGTTCACATATTGCTGAAGCCTGGCTTGGAGAATTTTGAGCGTTATTTTGCTAGCGTGTGAGATGAGTGCAATTGTGCTGTAGTTTGAGCATTCTTTGACATTGTATTTCTTTGGAATTGCAATGAAAACTGACCTTTTCCAGACCCATGGCTACTGTTGAGTTTCCCAAATTTGTAGGCATATTGAATACAGTACTTTCACAGCATCATCTTTTAGGATTTGAAAAAGCTCAACTGGAATTCCATCACCTCCACTAGCTTTGTTTGTAGTGATGCTTCCTAAGGCCCACTTGACTTCACATTCCAGGATGTCTGGCTCTAGGTGAGTGATCACACCATCGTGATTATCTGGGTCTTGAAGCTCTTCTTTGTACAGTTCTTCTGTGTATTCTTGCTGCCTCTTCTTGATATCTTCTGCTTCTGTTAGGTCCATATCATTTATGTCCTTTATTGAGCCCATCTTTGCATGAAATGTTCCCTTGTATCTCTAATTTTCTTGAAGAGATCTCTAGTCTTTCCCATTCTGTTGTTTTCCTCTATTTCTTTGCATTGATCACTGAGGAAGGCTTTCGTATCTTTCCTTGCTAGTCTTTGGAACTTCTCCTTTCAAATGGGTATATCCTTCCTTTTCTCCTTTGCTTTTGGCTTCTCTTCTTTTCACAGCTGTTTGTAAGGCCTCTTCAGACAGCCATTTTGCTTTTCTGCATTTCTTTTTCTTGAAAATGGTCTTCCTCCCTATCTCCTGTGCAATGTCATGAACCTCCATCTATAGTTCATTAGGTATTCTGTCTATCAGATCTCATCCCTGAAATCTATTTCTCACTTCCACTGTATAATCATAAGGGATTTGATTTAGGTCATACCTGAATGGTCTAGTGGTTTTCCCAACTTTCTTCAGTTTAAGTCTGAATTTGGCAATAAGGAGTTTATGATCTGAGCCACAGTCAGCTCCTGCCTTGTTTTCGCTGACTGTATAGAGCTTCTCCATCTTTGGCTGCAAAGAATATAATCAGTCTGATTTTGGTGTTGGCCATCTGGTGATGTCCATATATAGAGTCTTCTCTTGTGTTGTTGGAAGAGGGTGTTTGCTATGACCAGTGCCTTCTCTTGGCAAAACTTTATTAGTCTTTGCCCTGCTTCATTCTGTACTCCAAGGCCAAATTTACCTGTTACTCCAGGTGTTTCCTTACTCCCTACTTTTGCATTCCAGTCCCCTATAATGAAAAGGACATCTTTTTGGGGTGTTAGTTCTAACAGGTCTTGTAAGTCTTCATAGAACCATTCAACTTCAGCTTCTTCAGCATTACTGGTTGGGGCATAGACTTGGATTACCATGATATTGAATGGTTTGCCTTGGAAACGAACAGAGATCACTCTGTCATTTTTGAGATTGCATCCAAGTACTGCATTTTGGACTCTTGTTGACTATAATGGCTACTCCATTTCTTCTAAGGGATTCCTGCCCACAGTAGTAGATATAATGGTCATCTGAGTTAAATTCACCCATTCCAGTCCGTTTTCGTTTGCTTATTCCTAAAATGTCAACGTTCACTCTTGCCACCTCCTGTTTGACCACTTCCAATCTGCCTTGATTCGTGGACCTAACATTCCGGGTCCCTATGCAATATTGTTCTTTACAGCATCAGACCTTGCTTCTATCACCAGTCACATCCACAACTGGGTACTGGTTTTGCTTTGGCTCCAGCCAGACATCCTGGAATGTGAAGTCAAGTGGGCCTTAGGAAGCATGGAATCGGTCCGTCCATTCTTTCTGGAGTTACTTCTCCACTGATCTCCAGTAGCATATTGGGCACCTACCGACCTGGGGAGTTCCTCTTTTGGTGTCCTATCTTTTTGCCTTTTCATACTGTTCATGGGGTTCTCAAGGCAAGAATAGTGAAGTGGTTCACCATTCCCTTCTCCAGTGGACCACATTTTGTCTCCATCTTATATGTAGAACATGTTCTTAAGCTCATTGAAAAGGTTGCATACATTATCTCTTGCTTTGTGTCTGCTGCAGGCAAGAAGTGTGGTCCCCTCCTCTAGGCTCTCCCAGCTTGCTATACAGTCACCACGCTGCCTCCCCCTCTACACTTGATCTTAGCTGAAAGGCCAAGAAGTGATTGCCTCCCCCTCTAGAATTCGAACTCCTTGCAGACAGGGCATGAATCTTCTCTGTTCTCAGTATTTCACACTTGGTAAACGCTCCGTAAATATTTTTTCCCCAGCAAATGTTTTTGAAGTCAACTAATGAATGAACTGATGCTCTATTCAAGTCATTACCAATCTTTTTGAATCAACATCCACTATGATAGATATTGTATCTTTAGTAGACGTTGATTGAGAAATGTATAATTCTGTTAATTTGTGTCACATTTAAATTTAAATGCATTTTATTAATCAGAAACATTTTGTATGTGTAAAAGATACATGTGAATATGGGATATTGTCTATTCAGGTCATAGGTAATAGTTATATTACAACATGTAGCACTGTGTAGAAATTACTGAACTCAGTAAATATTTTCATCAAAACAAGGTTCATTATAAACACCTTAATATTTTTTCAATAAAGGAATATGTATAATGTCAGATCAGTCCTATACATATACGTTATAGCTTCCAATGTCTAGTCATTCATTCATCCAGTTTTTGTTGAATGCTTCCTGCAAGCCAAGTTCTGTTCTAGGAATTCAAGATTGTCAAAGCCAGGCGAACACTTGCAGTTCATCAAAGTAGGTTTATTAGTCAATGCAACAGAAAGAATGTACACCATGAGGAACAATGGAGCCTCTTAGAAAGAGAGTGTTAGAAAAGTCTTGTAAGATTTGGGCTTGAGTTAGGTGATTTGGGGAAGGGTTTAAGAAATAGTAGGGCCTTGCTGGCTGCTGTTAGCAAATGGGATTAATTTTATGACTGGCCATGTTAGTAAATCTTGTCCAAGAAGCTAACATGTCATTGGTCAAGAAGTAGTAGTCACCCGGATTAGCCAGAACATAGATGTTGGTCATTATTGTGATCTGGACAATGTTTTGTGTCTGTGTTCAGAAGTGATTATGGAGTGGTCAAGTGTTTTTGTCTCCATCCATCACAATCATAGTGGCCTTGTTTGATGTTGCTGTTTTGTGAAATCATTTGTGTTCTACAGAGCACCAGTGCCTAGCTGTGAGTGCCAGGCCAACTCTTGGGTGTCAGGGGCTGCTTTGTTTTTTCATAAGCTACAGCTATCAATAAAACAAGTAAAAATCCCTGCCCACACAGAGCTTAAATTCTAGTGTGAAGAGAGATACAGTAAACATAATAGATTTATCATGTAAATTAAAAGGTGATTAGTACTATAAGAGGGGAAAAACAGGGTGGAATAAATGTGTTCAAGAGAGAGGACGTGGCAAGTTAAATCAAGATTGGTCTGACTAAGAAGGTGACAGGTAAAGAGAAGCCAGATCAAGGGGGACTTTACAGCCCCACCATTGTAGAAACTTCTTTACTTTTAGAGATAAAGGAATCCACTGGAGAGTTTGAACAAAACAGTGATTTGATTTCACTTATTTTCTAGTATAGCTGTTCAGGTAGTTTTGTTGAGAATAGGCTACGGGTCAAAGGGAGAAGAAGCAGGGAGAACAACTAAAGGCTTGCATGATGGTCAGAGTGGAGGGGCTAAGAAGTAATGTGGTTCTGAATGTATTTAAAAGTGAAGCCAGTAAACACTTCTTCATAGATTGGATAGGAATTGTGAAAAAGAGAAGAGTCAAGGATAAATACAAGATTTCAGTTCTGGTTGATCAAAAAGATTTAGTTGCCCTTTCCAGAGATGAGGAAGACTTCAAGAGAAGCAGATTTCAGGTGAGACAAGTCAGGAATTCAGTCCTGGACATAAGTTTGAAAGATACTAGACACTTAGGAGGTATTGAGTGGGCTGTTGGTCATATGGAACAGGTCTGGGCTACATACAGGAATTTTCAGTGAATGGGTTGTACTAAAACCACAGGACTGTATGAGATCAGCTAGAGAGCGAGTATAAAGTTCCACACATGGAGTGCTGGAACACGCCAACACAGAGGGCTCAGGAAGAAGAGGAGCCTGAGAAGGAATGGCTAATGAGGTAGAAAGAGAATCACTCAATTCAAAAAAATGTCTTGAGCAAGTAAGCACTACCAGGCACCAAGGTATATACTAGGGTTGCAAACATTGTGGGGCCACTTACTGAAGTAGGGAACATGGGTGGAAGTGGATTTAAAGGGAATGAGTTTGCTTTTAGACATTGTGAATTGCAGGTTGTCCTATGGGACAACCAGCAGGAAGTTTGGTCTGGAGCCTACGGAATTCAGGGCAAGAAAGAGTCGTGACCATGTGAATATATTTACCTTTGATTTTTGTGAATATATTTATTTAATCCTTAGTAAATGGCCACATTCGATATCATAAATACAGTCCGGAGAGGGTCATAGTGGTATTTAAAAGCATGTAAAATATTAATCCAAAAAACTGTGACACAGGCTGTCCACTGCTTATATTTAGTTTTCCTAAGGAGTTCCTCTCTTATACTTAATTGGTCTTCATTCACTGAAAATTTTTTGAAAAGTTCTTGTTTAGTGTCTGTTAGAAATAGAGTTTATAGCATGTAAACATTCTGAATAAGAGCCTATTTTTAAAGGGAGAGTATATTAATATGATGTATTACAATATGTTAGTTTCTTTTCTGTACTCATCAGAGTGACCTTATTTACAAAACCTTTTTGTGCTGTCACACGAAGTATGAAAGGAAACTGTCTTGTTTTAGCTTGTGATTTTTCTAGACAGTTTAATATCCTCTGGCAGATGATTGTTCCAGTACATTTATTTCTCTTTTGTGGTTTGTCATTATAGCCACTGTATGATGCTGCTTACCTTACAATGTACAATATCTGCTTCACATCCTTGCCCATCCTGGCCTACAGTCTACTGGAACAGCACATCAATATTGACACATTGACCTCAGATCCCCGATTGTACATGTAAGTTGAACATATGTAAGGTAAAATCCCCTCAGACATTCAAAGTTGTGGGTTTCATTTTATCTGCAGGTCAGAAAGACACAGAACTTCCCTCCTGGTTTGATTACATGGTTCTGTTCTGAATTTTTAGCTACTTAAACTAAACCATCCAGCTGGAAAATGACTTGTCCTGGGTATATGTCTTATACTTGGATGGGTGAAATTATTTAGTTCAGAATCAGTAGTTCCTGAAACTTTGCCTACATTGTCATAGAGTTCTAGAGTCTTAGATGAAGACAGACTAGTTTTAACTACCTGCCATCTCCTCACCTGCCACCTGATGTGAAGAGCTGACTCATTGGAAAAGACCCTGATGCTGGGAAAGATTGAGGGCAGGAGGAGAAGGGGAGGACAGAGGAGGAGATGTTTGGATGGCATCACCGACTCAATGGACATAAGTTTGGGCAAACTCTGGGAGATAGTGAAGGACAGGGAAGCATGCTGCAGTCCATGCAGTCACAGAGTTAGACACGACTTAGCAACTGAACAACCCCCTCACCCAAAAAAGGGCCACCCAAAGATATAATAGATTGAACTGACGATGTTATGTTAGGCTTTCTTTTGTAAACTGCCCCTGAAACATAGCCTCCCTGCCTTGTTAGCCCCCATTCTAAAATGGCATTGTTGAAGAAAATAATTAACTCATCAAGCCTTTATATTCATGTTGTGTTAGTTGGAAATAGTTGTTTTTCTCTTGGATGGGTATTTGGCACTAGCCCCAGTTGCTTAACCTTTGATTAAATTGGATTTTTGTAAGTGAAGCCTACAGCTAAGGATAAAGATGTTTAATTTACTGCAGATTATAAGCATTATTGAATAGTGGGTAGCAACTGCAGTAGAGTGAGTTGAGTAAGGTTAATTTGTGCAAAGTGAAGGTGTATGACTCATAAAAGTCACAATTAGGAATTGTTAGACTTAACCACAGAGAAGGCAATGGCACCCCACTCCAGTATTCTTGCCTGGAGAATCCCAGGGATGGAGGAGCCTGGTGGGCTGCCGTCCATGGGGTCGCACAGAGTCGGACACGACTGAAGTGACTTAGCAGCAGCAGCAGACTTAACCAGAGTTATAAAATTTGTTCTCATTTTAAAGATATTTATTATGAAAAATTTAAAACATGCACAAAAGTAGCAACAATATTATTTATATAGTGAACTTCCCTGTCCTCACCACTCCGCTTGAATATCAATTCATGGCCAATCCTACTTCATTAATAACCTTGTCTTCTCTATCAAGGACTTATTTTAAAGCAAATATCAATCGTTATATAAAATAGTTATTTCAGTACACTACCATACCTAAAAATTTAACAAGTCCATTATATCGTCAAATATCCAGTCAATGCTCAGGATTTTTCCAGTTGACTCATGTCTTATAGCATGCTTATTTGAAACTGTATATAAGGCCCATATACTGCAGTTGGTTAATAGGCTTCTGAGACTCTCTTAATCTGTAGGTTATTTTGACAATTTATTTGTTAACAAAACCTAATCATTTACCTTGTAGAGTTTCCCCCAATCTGGTATTTGCTGATTGCTTCCTCATGGCATTAATGTGTTCTGCTCTAGTATTTCTTGCAAAGGGTATAGTTTGATCAACAGAAGAATCATAGCACCCTTGGTAGAAATCTTCCAGAGCATGAGCTCTCATACCCTCTTGTTTAAATAAATGAAGACTCAAGGCCCAGAAATGACTTGCCTAAGGATAGAGGTTATAATGAGAGGCCAGGGCAAGATCTGATTTCCCTCCTCCTGATGACCAGACCTGGGCTCTTTTCCACAGGCTGGTGGTTTTCAAATCTTGAGCAGCAGTGTTCTATCTTCAGACAACAACTAAAGTGAAGACCAGTAGTGCAGTGACTCTGGTGGAAGAGGGATTTGGGTGGCAGGGAGCAGAATGCCTCTTGTTCAATGCCACCAAGAGCTGTAGCCTTGCCTATGCCCTAATCTCAGCTCTGCCCTTGTTGAAGTCACTTGACTGAGATGGGCCTTAGTTTCCTCTTCAGTAACAACAGATCTAGTCACAGTGTTTAGGGGAGGATTAAATGAGTGACTACATGGAAAAACTTACAGGGGTGCCCGCATGAATGCTCAGTCTCTCAGTCATGTCCAACTCTTTGTGACCCCATGGACTCTAATCCACCAGGCACCTGTGTCCATGGGATTTCCCAGGCAAGAATACTGGAGTGGATTGCCATGCCCTACTCCAGGGGATCTTCCTGGCCCAGGGATCAAACCCAAGTCTACTGCATTGCAGGCAGATGTATTACCACTGAGCCACTGGGGAAGCCCACAGCAGTGCACATAGTAAATTTCGATGTGCTTAGTCACTCGGTCCTGTCCTACTTTTTGCAACCCCATGGACTGTAGCCCACCAGGCTCCTATATCCATGAGTATTCTTCAGGCAAGAATACTGGAGTGGGTTGCCATGCCAAAATTTTCAGTAAATGGGAGCTATATAATCTTACTGTGCTATTAATAACACCCTTCTCCACATAACTTCAGGGCTATGCTGAGCACTTTTGCACATTAAGAATGTTGAAAACTTGAAGCAACCTATTGAGTACAAATTCTTGTAAGGGTTTCTATGAAGTTTTAGTAACGACACATGGGTGTAGCTCATGATTTTTTAATTATTCTTTTATTTATTTATTTATGGCTGTGGTAGATGTTCGTTGATGCATGCGGGACTTTCAGTAGTTGTGGCAAGCAGGGGCTACTCTCTAGTTGTTGTATGCATGGGCTTCTCACTGAGGTGGCTTCTCTTAGGGAGCGCAGGCTCAATAGTTGTGGCTCATGGGCTTAGTTGCTCCTGGATCTTCCTGGATCAGGGATCGAACCCATGTCTACTGCATTGGCCAGTGGATTCTTTACCACTGAGCCACCAGGGAAGCCTCCTCATGAATTTTTAAGTAATTTTGCATAGAGGGTATAGTTGCCACATCTGATGGAGAAATGAAAGCCAGGGCATACCTATCACATAGCCCAAAAAGCGGCTTCCTGCCTGCCTGCCCTGACGAGACGCTGCTCTCAGCCTGTCACTGTGTTGGAGATTGCTCCATTGCTCTGAGTGTTCCTTTGTAAACAGGAAGCTCCAGTCTTCATATGTGGCTTTCTCCACATTTATACCATTTAATGTGACGTGTAGCCTTATGTAACATATTATAGATGTCACCTTCATGGACTTAGTGATGCAGGCGTTTACCAAAAGTTTTGATGTGAAATGTGATGTAACTGGATCTTTTCATATTTTTTGAGAGAAATTTGAAAAGTAAACTGTAGTACTTGTTTCGAGGGTAGAGGCATAGTCTTCTACCACTTTAAAAGGCAAAAGAAAGGTCTCGGTACACCTGCTGCCTCCGATTATATGGAAATGTTCAGGCCTGTGCTGCTGGTCAGCACCCCTCATCTTCATTCCCTCCTGTTCTCTTCATGTTAGCTACCACATTCTAAGTTACAGCAGGTCCGTCATTCACCTGAGTTCAGCTGGGAAACCTCAGCTATAACCCAACACACCATGATGCTACTTCCTTTCTTCCCACAATGCGTGATCTAAATCCAGTGACTGGCTGGAAAGAGAGGAACCACTTCTTGCCTCAACCTCACTCAGTGACTCTCAAAACCCTCATTGGCTGGCATTTGCTGGGTGCTCCTTTCAAGGCTCTTTGAGAGAATTGCCTTCCCAGTGGCTCCCAGTTGCCTTGCGAACGTGACTTACTGCCTGTGGGTAGAGCTCATTTCTGGAAAGCAGTTACCTGTTTCCTCCTGCAGCTTTCTAGGGCAAATAGCAGCGTATAGCTTTATGCATCACCGCCATTGCTGTGGAGAAGGAAATGGCAACCCACTCCAGTATTCTTGCCTGGAGAATCCCATGGACAGAGGAGCCTGGTGGGCTGCTGTCCATAGGGTTGCACAGAATCAGACATGACTGAAGCAACTTAGCATGCATGCATGTATTGGAGAAGGAAATGGCAACCCACTCCAGTATTCTTGCCTGGAGAATCCCAGGGACAGAGGAGCCTGGTAGGCTGCCATCTATAGGGTCGCACAGAGTCGGACACGACTGAAGTGAGTTAGCAGCAGCAGCTCCATTGCTGATTTCTGTGTGCACTTGGACATCTTAGTAGGTAAAAGTTGCTTAATTGCTGTTTTTCAGAAAAGCCCATAGTACTCCATACCAACAGAACAGGGATCAGTTGCACTTACATTACAAAGGTCTTTCTTATTCATTACAGCTCAATGACAGTCTTCATAATATTGGCAACAGGTACTCTATTTGAGTGATTTTTTTGATACATATTAAGAGGAATTTGAAATAGAAGCTAAAAAATTCCATGCACAGACCTATCTTCTTTCTGTAGCTCTGTCCCATTAGAATCGGTAGCCTTTTTCGACATCCTGACTTGTACCCAGAACACTCTTATTTTTGATGGATGTTAAACTTTGGATCTGTCCACCCGCCATTTATCAAAGCCTGGCTGTACAGCTTCAGACATGTTATTTGACTCATTTTAAAAATATAAAGGGCACCACAAGACCTAAGAAAGGTTAAATTCCCAGGAAGAAATCTTGATTAAAAGAAGTATTTTTATAATTATAGTTACAAAGTCATGGTAGCTTGTTTGGTTGAGAGCATGTGATTTAAAGTCAGCTCTGGCATATAGCTGTAGTAGTGGTTCCCAAACTTTACTGCACATTAGAATTACTTGGGGATTTGTACTTTTTTTAAAATTTGACTGTGCTCAATCTTAGTTGTGGCACGTGGGATTGAAGATCTATGTTGCGGCAAGAGAACTCTTGAGTTGCAGTGTATAGTATGTTTAGTTGCAGCATGTGGGATCTAGTTCCCTGCCCAGGAATGGAACCTGGGTCCGCTGCATTGGGAGCACAGAGTTTTAGCCACTGGACCACCAGGGAACTCCTACCTGGGAAGTTTTAAAATTGTCCTGGTTAGCCAGGTTATACCTCATGCCAGTTAAATCAGAATGAGAGTGGGAGCCAAACATCAATGTCTTTAAAGATCCCCTTGTGATTCCAGTGTGGATCAGAGTTTGGAAACCGTTATGATACACCTTTTTGAGGCTCATTATTTGAAAATGGTAGTGATAAGAATACCTATCTCGTGGTTTTTGTGTGTACACAAATGGACTATATAAAACTCTTAACCCATTTTTATAAGCATATAATAAGTACTCAATAAATGAGCTGATTATTATTATTGATGATATTAATATTGTCAGTGATCAGAATCGTAACTTAGAAGCACTATAACAACTTACTCCAACACCTCAGACAGTAGGTGATTACACAAAGACAAACCTGTGTCTCTGTTTGATCTTTTAATGAAAGCCTACCAATCCCTCATGAGGAACTTTCATTCTATAAACAGGGTCAAACCCCATGCGCACCTTCAGCGTTTCACTGTATCTTTAAATAAACAGCCTACAGAGATTCATTAACTTGTGTTTTTTCCCATTTCTCAATAGGAAAATATCTGGAAACGCCATGCTACAGTTGGGCCCATTCCTATACTGGACATTTCTGGCTGCATTTGAAGGAACCGTGTTTTTCTTTGGGACTTACTTTCTTTTTCAGACTACATCCTTAGATGAAAATGGAAAGGTAAAAAAAAATTACGTGTTTTGCTGTTATAAGCATGGCTTAATTTTTTTTCCATAGGCATTGGGTCTATCATACACATACTATAGCTGTAATCATTTTGCAAATTATTTCTTAAAGGTATGGTATTTAGTTCTCACAGCATCCTTAGAACAATTGAAATGTCAAAGTAAAAAATCACTTCCTGCTTGCACACCTAACTAGAAAGCTTATGTGCAAACCTCGGGAAGCTTAACTTGGCTGTAATTTTTACTAGATGAACAGAATTCTTGGGACTTCAGACTTTGAACCTGTACACTTTGATGTGAGCCAGGGTTTTGCTGTTTTAAAAGCAAAGTCTGTCCCCACTCAGTTCTTAGTCTGTGCTTAGAGTGCAAGGAGGTAGCTGCCATATGTTTGTAGTATTTGCCCAATAATTAGGGAATTCCCTTCTCTTCCTCCTTCCTTTCCACATGGGTGCATAGTGTTTTCCAGAAAGGCTACACTGATCCTGCCAGTGTCTTCCCAGCAAGCGACTCCGTAGGTCAGCACCTGCATTGGGGTGACTTTGCCCTGGCTGTGCTCTAGGAGAGAATTGCTGATGGGGTGAGGTCTTTGGCAGCCACACAGTGGAAAATCGAACCCACCTTGCATGCCGCTTCCACTAGGTTCTTTGCTATTTCTCAGCTTCCTCTTTTCTGGTCGTTCATAGTTTATAATCATGTGAAGCAAAGCTAAGTTTCAAAAAGACTTTACTGAGTACAATGACTATGTCTAGAACCATGCAATCACCATCTACTACAGAAGTGATAGGCTCAGTGAATTTGAATGATATACTGAAATTAGGTACTACAGTTAAAACCTCTCTAATTTGGACTAACAGAAATCAGTTTAATCACTGAGTAAGTGTTGATGAAATACAGATTTAGTACTTTAGTGTAGGTACACATAGCATTTGCCAGGGAGAGTTCCCTAGTGAATCTGTGTGCACCCTCAGGCCAATCACTTCAGTTTTCGAAGTCACCTTTGCCCAGTGGTAAGCAGAAGAAATTAGATTGTATGATTTCTCAGATCCCTTCAGCTTTATGACTTGATTCTGTAACTTTATCTTTTTATTTTATGTTTATTTGGTACATAAATTATAGACAGCTGACTATACTCTTCCACAATTCTGTTGATATGGTTCATTTGCTCAGCAAACTCTACTGGTGGTGCATGGGGAGCCTCAACCCACCCTATGTTTAATTCATCTCTCATTTTGAGTTCATTAAGTCCAAATGAATTAGATGTTATTGTATGTTTGCTAAAATTGTGATAAGAACTACTATCAGAAGTTAAACATAACACCATGTATGATTTGATCAAATCCTTTTTTTTTTTGCTGTTAACCTTAATTTTTTGTTTTTATTTTTTAAAAACCTTTTACATTTCATTTTCTGTTTTAATGTTATGCATTCAGATCTTGACAGCATTTGGTAAGCATATGTGCCATTCATTGCCATCGTTCGGATTTATACATGGTATCTGCTTTTCTTTGATGTGCACATGCTAACAGCTGTAATATTTATAGCCACAAAATTATTTTGTTTTTTTATTAAGATATAACTGACATGTAACATATGCCTCAGTTGTATAGTATAATGATTTGATATTTGTATGTACTGATTGATCACCACAATAAGTCTAGTTACCCTGTCACCATATCACCATATACTCTATTTTTATAATGTAAGTTCATTTGTCTGCAAATTAGTCCTTGTTTGAGATCTTTAGAGCTATATTGGGCTTCCCTGATAGCTCAGTTGGTAAATAATCCGCCTGCAATGCGGGAGACCCTGGTTCGATTCCTGGGTCAGGAAGATCTGCTGGAGAAGCAATAGGTTACCGACTCCAGTATTCTTGGTCTTCCCTGGTGGCTCAGCTGGAAAAGAATCCACCTGCAATGCTGGAGACCAGGGTTCGATCCCTGGGTTGGGAAGATCCCCTGGAGAAGGGAAAGGCTACCCACTCCAGTATTGTGGCCTAGAGAATTCCATGGACTGTATAGTCCATGGGGTCACAGAGTCAGACATGACTTAGTGACTTTTAACTTTCAGAGCAATATGACAGGAAAAGCCCATATCAAACTCTGTAGAGACAGGAGACATCCAAATGAGTTGTCTTATGAACATTACTGGTAGAACAGAATTTTTCCTGTCTGTATCATGCTAGTCTGTTCTTTGTTTTATGCTACATGGATTCATGAAATAAACCCTACCAACCACACACGTGGTGTACCTCTTCAAGAAAATTTAGGCTTACAGTAAAAGCCAACATATTGGCCTGATCTTTTGAGCAGGTATTTCCCTAAACAATTTATACAAAAATCCTTGTCAGTTACACACAAGATTAAACTGGCTGTTTATTGTTTTAAGCAGGCTTGTGTATTCATGGTACATGTAATTGTTGAATATTTTTCAGGTATATGGAAATTGGACATTTGGAACCATTATTTTTACAATCTTGGTATTCACCGTAACTCTGAAGGTTAGATTTTTATTATTCAAATATGTTTAACACCATATTTTTTTTAATACTTTCTGGTCTTATACTAATATATCTTAATTTTTACTGTGAGCTGTTATTCAAGTCTGAATGCTTATTAAAATTATGTGTGGTATTAGAGATTTGGACATTTGTATACTATTTGTGATCCATTTTTTTCCAGTATATTGTCTATCCTCTTTTTTTTTAATATACGATACTTATATTGGAAATCTCTTCCTTTGTTCCTGCTGTTTTTGAGATGTTATGAGAAGTGGTATATAAATGGACTGTGAGTGTGTTTCCATGTTAAATACTTGAATATTTTTTTAAGTTATATATCTGTTTAAGAAGGCCAGTCCTTAAAGGAATTTGGATACTTAAGTTGAAAATAAGTGTCCGTGAGCAAAATATGTGTGCCAAAGAGCTTGGTAGTGATGATATTTCATATAATGTGTTCATCACTGAAATTTACCCATATTAGTGATGAAATGCATAAGAATATATGGCAGATAACATTCAAGGAAAGCAGTTTTGGCAAAATCATTGTCATTAACATGCAGCCGTGTAATAATGCTGTATGCTGAATACTGCCCTTAAGACTCATGAGTTGGGCCACCGTTACAGTTGAAGGTATAATCGAATTATTTTGATCATTCCAGTAATAAACACCTCACATGGAGTCCAAGAATGAGTACCTTTAAATGAATTTCATTCTGCCCATTGATCAGAACTAGATTCAGAAGTATAATTGACAAAGGGCCTCTAACCATTTCCCCTCTGCATTTTTATACGTGATCCATTTGTCGTACTGAATAGAACTAACATGTTTGCATTCTTCATGTACTATTTCAGTGATATTTTAGGCTTGCTAGAAAATGTTACAATTCAACTCGGTTTAGCCACTTACTAGCTGGGTGTCCTTGGGCAAGTGACCTTGTTTCTCAGCATTTCTATTTCCTCTTCTATGAAATAGAAATAAAAGGACCACCTACCTCCCCTGGGATTTTTTATGAGAAGTCAATTAGTGAATATGTATAAAGCAGTTAAAGTAGTGTCTGGCACATAGAACGAGATTGGTACAATAGATACTAATTATTATTATTTACTGTTATATTTCATAGCATCATGACTTAAAAGGGGATTCTCTCCACCCTTTTTTACCCCTGGCCTTGTATATGGCCCCAGGGCCTTCAAGCACCCTTTGTAGTTAAAGTTGGCCTTACTACAACATTTTTCATCTGTCTCTGAAAAGCCATCCAGTCCATCTTCTTTGCATGAGTATTACTGTGACATGTTTCCTAGCAGCTTGGTGGGGGGTGGGGTGGAGGGGATTCAAGACTGGGCTGCATTCACAATGTTATCAATATCCTATTTATGAATGAGCGACTATTAACAGAGAGCTAAGGAGCAGGTGTCAGAACAGCAAGTAACAAAACGGACACCACCTCCTCTTCAAGAATGAAATGCCCTGTATAGTAAGCATTGTGGCCCAGAAATTTTAAGAAAGCAGAGTGGACCATACGTTTTATTTTTAGATTGCATGTGAAAATCCCAGGTGCCACAGTCAGAAGAAACAATCAGTCCTGGAGGAAACATGAAAGGATTAAAATCTCAGGCAGCTGAAAAGGTTATTGATTCAATGGAGTAGCTGTGGGGTTTGCAATTGAAAGGCATGTTACATAGACCCGCAATCTGTGGTTCCATGATGCCTGATATGTAGAGCTAGTTGCCTTTTCATTTAGTAACCTCCCTTATGTTGTGTTTGAGGTCTCATGACTCCTTTGTGTAGTTGGTCTTTTCTTCCTAGCTACTCTTTCCCTCTTCTCCTGATCCTCAGTATACCTGCCTCCACCAGCTAGGGCTTCTCTTTTTGCCATCAGCTTCCTAACGACCACCACTTAAGGACATGGGGGCTCCAGTGTCCAGGATCTTACCATGACTTCATTCCTTGTCCTTCCTTCAGTAGTGAGGCATCTACAGTGGGTACTTCCTTGTCCATACCTCCATGCCTGTACTCTGGCATCTAAATATCTTGGGGCAGAGCTCTTTGGGAAGTCTGGTTCTGTTCTTCTAGTGCCGTTTGGCTTTGGTTGCCTGGCCAAGCTGGATCCTCCCACAGGTATCATGTATGAGTTATTGAATGCCACTAGATACTGCCTGGTGTAGTGTGTACACATCATGAAATTTCCTGTGTTGTATCTTTTCAGCTCGCCTTGGATACTCGTTTCTGGACATGGATCAACCACCTTGTGATTTGGGGTTCTTTAGCATTTTATGTATTTTTCTCATTCTTCTGGGGAGGAATTATATGGTAAGCAACTAAACATGTGGGAGTGATATGTAAATATTAAGAATATATTATATGTGCCAACATTAATTATACTTTTAAAGTTTTGATTATATAAGATGGCAAGTCTTCAATATTAATGGACTGGAAGTTACTTCTAGCCAGTAATGCTGCTAATTTTAGTTGAGATTTTAAATGTAAGTTTATAGACTGCACAAATTACTCAAAAGACTTTTTGACCTTCCTTCTGGTAGCCCTTGTGTAAATCTTTCAGCTTGAAGGTATGTAAACATCTCTCTGTGAAGTGAAACTAATTTCTAGCATGGCCTCTCCCATATGATTTCCAGTGGAAATACTCATCCTCTGAAATTTCTGCACAGTGTAGTGGCCAGTAGATACAGCCTTATCCATGTGGACCCTGTTCTCTCTTTATGGTATATCACTCTCATTCTTGCTACTGCAGATGTGCTCAAGGTACAGAATATATATCACTGAATACTCAGAGGGTGGTTATATCTTGAAATCACCATCCTATTGTTTTGGGGAAGGTAAAGGTGGACTCTGCAGCTTAGATTTAAAGTTCATTCCATTCATCTTGGTTCAGTAGATGTTTATTCAGAATCCATTTTGCATGAGGCACTCTATGGGATACAGCAATGAATAGACTATACCCCTGCCTCAAGAAGACGAGAGTCCAGTGTGTGCACATAAGCTGTGATTGGGAGAGTCATTAGAAATTAAAATCAGAGTTTCATCTCCTTTCCTTACTGCCAAAGGCCTATATTTTATTTTTAAATATCACAGTTGTTTTCATTCATTGGTGATTTCCCCTGAAAAGGAAACCAGCAGCAGAGAACAGGGCTAAAGCAAGCCATTGGTTGAAATTCCAGGCATACATATTTTCACTAGTTTGAGCAAAATCGTACATACAAAACATTCCACATTATCACAGAGGACCATGTTTATGTCCCTTGAGACTTAATTAGAAGAAACTCGTACTGTTTTGGAAAGCTTTTTAAAATAAAAGCCTCAAGTAATAAAAATATGGAAAACCGAATCACTTGCAGAAGTAGCAACTCCAGAAAGTATACTTACAGCATTTATTTGACACATTTATTTGAAGCAGTGACACTAAAGGAAGTCTCTATTTTTTTTAATAATATACAAATGCCTCAAAGTTGATTAATCAAATGTGATATACAATAGTAAGATCTGCCCACAGGACCATAATTCTGTCTAGGAATCTGTGTAGTCAGCATCTGAACTAATTGTGCAAAATTTCCTCAAGAATGAAATGTTTCTAGCAAACTGAACCAGTTTCTCACTCTCTCCAGACTGTTCCTTATTGATTAAAACAAATCGTTGACACGTTTTAAAATATTGTCATACTTGTTTCTATTGATTAGAGATGCTGACTAAAAATGAAATGTGAATAAATCTTTGTTTTACTTTCTTGCCTCTAGTGCTGTCCTTAAGTAGACCTGTCTGAGTTGAGCTACTCCGTGAATATAAAATTTATATTAATCATAAGTCAACCAGCAAAATGTGACTAGAAATTGTAAAACTTCAGCTGAATGCTGATTACAGCTAGTCTCCGGACATGCTCAACCCTGAGGCATGATGACTCACCTCTCTTCAGGGATAGGCAGTGAGAATGATTTCTGAGCTCCAAAACCCTTCTAAAAATAATATCTTTTGTTTTTTACTGCTCCCTTGCAAGACTCCATAGATGCTGTCAAAATCAGAAAGAAAACTGTGGAGCTTTTAGAAACAGAGTATTATGAGTACTATGCAAAGGAATACCCAGTAACTAGCAGTCAGAATTGTCTGCTGGACCCTTACTGTGTCTTAGCTGCCTGGAACGTTTGTCAGGGTGCTCTTCTGCATTAGAGTGCGACTTGAGCGCTGTGGAAATCTTTTCTCTATGGTAGGAGCCCTAGAAAACTCTTAAGTTTCTCCACCTTACTATTCTCGCAATGTAGTGCCCTGTGAAAGTCACTCAGTCATGTCCAACTGTTTGTGACCCCATGGACTATACAGTCCATGGAATTCTCCAGGCCAGAATACTGGAGTGGGTAGCCGTTCCCTTCTCCAGGGGGTCTTCCCAACCCAGGGATCCATCCCAGGTCTCCCACATTGCAGGCGGATTCTTTACCAACTGAGCCACCAGAGAAGCCCAAGAATACTGGAGTGGGTAACCTATCCCTTCTCCAGCAGATCTTCCCTGACCCAGGAATCGAACCGGGGTCTCCTGCATCGTAGGTGAATTCTTTACCAACTGAGCTACTAGGAAGCCCCACAATCTAGTGGGTAGTGGGTCCACATGTATTCCACAGTCTAGTCCTCATCTGTGTAGAGCCATGAGCTTGATGTGATCATGTTATGTTGCATGACAGTGCACAAACATCAGTGTTTAAATGAGAAACCAGTGTATCTTATTATTTTTATTAATGTGCATAATGAGGATTCCTTTTAAATGCAACAGGCAGCTTCAGTAACACTTCTGTTTCATATAATAGGAACTCATTTGCTTTTCCATTATCTTCAGTGAGCACTATTTGTCATCTACTAAATGGGACCAGCCAGTTACATACCTAAGGCTCCTAATCCAAGGATAATTTGGTACATGCCCTGAGCTCAAGCAGCTGCTTTGCACTTCCTCCCCCTCAGCTTCAGACGACATTCATGCTAACGTAGTGAGTCTCTCAGTGGTTCATCTCAGACAGGGAAGGGCAACTGGCTGGACCTCTCAGTAGCCACCTAATGGTTCAGTGGATGACTAAACCCGGCAGAATGTCGCATCCTCCTGGATTTCTGGACCCCAAGGCTTAATGTGTGATTAGCAATAGTCTTCTGGCAACCTACTTTGCACACTCTGGTACTCCGTATATATTTGTAGATGAGAATGGTAGATTTTTCACATTTGAGAGAGAAAAACTACAGTCCTTATTATGCTTACATAGGGGTTTTGTGGAGGTGGGGTGGCGGTAATAAAAATGTCTTTTAAATTTCCAAATGTAGAGCACAAATCCTTTCTTACATTAATAAAACAGCCAAGGAAGTAAAATGTTTAACATAAAAGTTAATCATCATTTCTCTTGAATATGTCAGAAGTGCCAGCATTTTCTAATGCAAATAAACACTTTCCAGTTGGCAACCTTAAAATAGATCACTTAGTTGTTTTCAAGTCAAGTGCATTTTATTATCCCTTTGATTACTTTCAAGTCAAGTGCATTTTCCCCTTTGATTATCATCCCTTTTCTTTCCAAACATTTAGTAAATGAAATCTGTTTACTACTTTTGGTCGTTATAAAGATTATTTTTATTAATGTATATAATGAGGATTCCTTTTAAATGCAACAGTTAGTTTCAGTAACATTTCTGTTTCATATGACAGGAACTGATTTGCTTTTCCATTATGTATTCTCTTTCCACTCTAGGCCATTCTTGAAACAACAGAGAATGTATTTTGTATTTGCTCAAATGCTGTCATCTGTATCCGTATGGTTGACCATAATTCTTCTAATATTTGTCAGCCTTTCCCCCGAGATGCTCAGGATTGTATTAAGGAGTGTAAGAAGAAGAAGTACCAGGGTAAGAACTAACTTTATATTATAAACTGATTTTTGTAAGGGGCTTCAATATCTGCCGTGAACTAAAAACTTTATTTAGAGAATTGCTTAGTTACAGCATGTTAAACCCCTCCTTACAGGTTCATCACTTAATTTCCTCTTCTGCATAAAAAGTATAATAAAAAACTTCGTTATCCAATGCAGGTGGTAAGTAGATTCCTTAATAGTGTTCTATGTGACCTTTAGTGATCCATATGGAGTATCTCATATGCTCCATATGGAACTTTGAACAGAAAAAATGATTTTTTTTTTTTTATTTAGCCTAGAATTTTCACGCTGGGAATTTCCACACCAACGTTTCAGCTTTTTTTTTTTTTTTTTAAACAAAGCATTCCGGCTTTAACCTTAGAAATTTCCCTGTGGTTGTTTCAGACTTTTTTTTCAGTTGGTAATCCCAATTTGCCTCTTTCAAACCTTTCCCCTTCCTTTAATTATAGTGCTGCTTAATCTCTGTGTTGCTTCTAGCCCTGTCTGTCCAAGAGTATATTTAAACCAAAGAGAATTCCCTGGATGTGATTTCTACATCCTTCCCCTTTCAAACACACTTGTGAAAATTTAAGATGGTTTTATGAGTGTGTTTTTATTTTTGCTGCTTATATGGTAAATTTTTTGCAGCAATGAGAAGTTATTACCCTCTGTCAGCCTAATTGCTTGGGCCTGCATTGTCTGATATCTGTTGAACCTTTCTTAAAAAGCCTTTAAACTGAAAAAAGTAGATTAGCCTAGAAAAATGAAACTTCTGGCAAATTTTGACCTACAAGTTAAGTAAATATGTCGTATTCCTGCCAACACTAGCTAATTTTGCCCAACAAAACCCTATTTCAATCACACTGACACCAATTAGATCTTATAGCCCCTCCAAGGCAGTATTTTCAAGAAGTAGTCTAAGGTATATCTACCTGATCTATTTGATTAAATTTGCCAGTTTAGCCAGAAACCTGGTTCGTCTTGATTTTTATTTTTTTTCCTATTGGTAGATTCCAGTGGTTGGCATCATATAGAATAGGGAACTAAAATGTCTATAGTGGGAAAAATCTTCAGTGATTGGGTGTATAAAAGAGAAGCTTCATGAGCCAAGTCAGTATCAACCCCAGTGAAAAACAATCAGATTATCAGTGGCACAAGCCACATTGATTCGTGGTATAAACTGGCCAATCACTATATGGTTAGGTGGTCAGAACTGGCCTTAATCCCATGCTTCTGCATGCCTTATGGATGAAAGTGGACACAGTAACATTAACCTAGCTAAAACCACCTTAATCTCTCTAATCCTTCCAGTAGACCTGCTACTGACTCCCTCCAGCCTGGTGTTTAGTCTTAGAATGGGAAAGTGGCATTTATTTGTAAATACCAGTTGGACAGGGGTATAACAGGTTACTTCTCTAATGGCTCAAGTGGCAATTTGTATGAAACCAAATTTTAAAAATGTCATGGTAATAAATATTTTGGTGCCTTGTCATAATAGAGATTTGTCTACAAAGGATCTCTTTATTTGGAAATACACTCTGAGGAGCTCCTTGATGTTTTTCTTATTTGGGGTAATGGAGCTCATGCTAAACAATGGCTCACAGCCAGCTTATAAATTGACAAAGCTTCATCCTCTAAAGATGAGACAAAAAATCTCAGAAATCAAAACCTTCAAACATAATATTTTATCCTCTTCCATAGGCCCTTTAAAAAAAATGACACTGGCTGGATGTGACTTACATAAATGGCCATTAAATGGAGGGATGATACAAGGCAGTCACAGATAAAGACTTAGAACATTTTCTTTCCATGCACAGATTCCAGACTTCTGTTGCAAGAAAGCATGGAGTTCTGGGCCTGCAGCCCTTTTTACTTAGCAGTATAGAGTATTTCCAGGGTTCAGCATGAACTTTGTTTGCCATGAATTATGTCCATGATAGGAGGAATTCTAGTGTCTGTGCTGTAGCTTGGCATGCTGATGTGCTAGAACAACCAGAATTTCCATAATCACCTTCATTCATTCATTCATTTATTCCTGTCATCATTGAACCAGTGAACATGTGTTGAACCACCTACTGATGAACATCTCTCTTTAACATCCAAAGTCTGAAAGGCTAAATGGTTTTTCAGACCCTATGGGATTTTGAAACTTGCAGATAAGACAGAACATTGTGGGCACTCATCAGCACTGCCTTTTTTCCCCCCTTTTGAGAAAATGCAAGAGCAAAGTAGTGCATATCAATGCATAAAGGGCAACTGAAACATGGCAGCCATGACTACTCTGATAAGTCATATCTATTTACACAAGGCTCTAGTTGGCCACATCAAAGAAGCAGAGGCCACTTCAAAAATCTTTCTTCAAAGAAAGAGTATCTTAAAGGCTTCTCTGGTGGCTCAGATGGTAAAGAATCTGCCTGCTCTGTGGAAGACCCAGGTTCAATCCTTGGATCGGTAAGATCCCCTGGAGAAGGAAATGGCTACCCACGCCAGTATTCTTGCCTGGAGAATTCTATGGACAGAGGAACCTGGTGGGCTACAGTCCATGGGGTTGCAAAGAGCTGGACACGACTGAGCAACTCACACTTCAGTGAGCAACAATCTGGCATTCTGGGTGACTTCCTACTTATTCAGTATCCCTTGCTAAGACATTGGCCTCATTTAAAGAGCAGCAAAAGATTCTTTTACACTGGGTCCACCTCATTCCTGAGAGGCTCCCTAATGGGGTAGAGTGTGTGTCCCTAGCTAAAAGTAGAAGATCCCCCTGACTTCAACTAGTAAGGGTCAGATCCTTTGCAGGGAGAGCCAGAAATGCCTGTGGCAAGTAGACTGCCTGTGCTATCTGCCTGTGAATCTTGGCAGCTGCTTTAAGAAGCGAAACTCCGAAACTCAAACTCCGTAGTGGATAGAGAAAATGTCTCCATGGCATTTGAGAAGGAAGCTAAGCCATTTACATTTACCTGTTGTAGAAGCAGCCTTCTGTTGAATTCCATTCAATTCAGAACACTTTGCCCGAGGGTCCAGGATAAGCTAGCTGCTGTGCTAGGTTGATCATTCCAGCTCACAGGGAGCTCTCACTCAAGTTGAGTTATAAAGGGATTTATTTGGAACACTTCTGGAAGCAGGTATAAACAGAATAGTAGAGTCAATAATATGGCTTGTAACACAGCTGAGCCATCTCAGGGTCCAAGTCACTAACTCCAGAAGCCTCCGGTAAAAAGGCCAGTCTGGCAGCCCCCACCACAGCTGAGTTTTGTCTTGATACTAGCAGTATAAAAGAACTCTGCTATCTTCCAAAGTAGATTCCCTCAGTCATTTAACTCAGGAAGTAAATACATTTTCACACCCTTATTTTCAGCAGTATAGTTAATTTTTGAGCTAAAATCCCATCATTAAGGATCATAGGGCTTTTCTTTAGCTTCTAAGCTGCCAACAAGTATATGATGAAATTATCATTGAGCACTGAACAGTGGGTACAGCAGATAACACTTCAAAGGAAATGTGAAGTTTACGATTTGAGGTACTTCGAAAAGCCATGTCCCTTCTCAGCACTTTTGTTGGGCTGGCTCTTAATCAATGAAATACACCTGGACCCTCTAGCCAACTAGTGAATGAATACCAGTTACCATTTCAGGCGGAGGAATTTTCCATGTATCTTTATGTTAAGTTTTCCCATGGAAACCACCATGATCAAAAGGAGGCTTGATTTTGCCTAGTAGACATGGAAACACTATAATGTAATGAGAATGGATGCAGCAACATGGCTATACCTTGCAAGTGACGTCTGCACAAACAAAAGCAAACATTCAGTTACATAGGGAGCTCTTTCAGAGCGGCAGCCAGGAGAAGGAAGAATGTCAGGTATCTGAGCAAAATTCCCAGAGAAAGCACTTTAGAGAATACAGTTTCTCCTTTAGTAACAATGGTGACTAATGATGACTATTGAAATCCTTACAGTGTCTCATACAACCATGAGCTCTAAAGGTAACAGCCCTGTGAACTAGATTAGACAAAAATGAAGTTGAATCCTAACATCGTGGCTGTGGAGGTGGACCTTTATGCATTGGCCTCTTTGACAGACTGCTAATTAAGCCAGTGTCAAAGCTCCCTAGATGACTGCAAAGGAATGTGGAAATTTCATACTGTTGTTTGTTATCTCTCAAGCTTCTACCCCCGCTACCCGCCCCCAACCAGTTGCTAGCTGTATCAATTTTTTATTGCTTTACTCTTTTCATGTTCTCTACTGCCTTCTGTACTCTCATATTTCTGTTTTCCTTTATAAAGTAGCCTATAAATCCCTAAAATTTCTACTTCATAGAAAAACTTTTATCTCTGACAGTTGGATACAAGGTTCTGAGCGCACCAAAATGTGTTTCAAGTTACACTCTTAAATAGATGGGCTTGTATTTTAAACACAGGGTGGGAGGTTTGGTATCATGTTAATCTTGTTGCAAGGTTTTTGCCTACAAAAGAGAAGGCAAACAATTAAAAATTTTTTCTCTGAAACTAAATATTAATCTCTCTAGCTTTTATCAATTGGTAATTTGCATGTTACCAACATGTCTCCAACTTTATTAAGGTAAAATATGAACAGGAGAAATGTAGTTATGTTAAAGCATATATGAATAAACAGAATTTTTCCTTTGGAAGTATAAACGTTTATTAGACTCTGCTAGATATATGTGTTACTTTAGCTGGTTTCTTTTTGTTAAGCCTATTTCTATTAGTTGCTAAGTAGATAATATGGGTAATCTTGATTAGCAGAATTGTTAAGCTCATCCCCGTAGTTTACCACTCATCTGTTTTGCTAGAGCAATACCATACCAAGTCTATAAATTAGCCTACAGCTTCAGGCACAGAATAAGGGGGGAAAAACTAACCTCTTAGGTTTTCTAACTAAACTTTAAGTCATTGATTTTCACTTTTTCTTAGTGTTTTAAAGGAAAAATTCATAGCTTTTCAGGCAATGCTTTTAAAGAGTCTCTACAGGAAAAAAAGGGGGGAAACCAATGAAATTACGTTAGAATAAAGGAAGTTAAGCTTTGGTTCAGAGGTAAATGGTACGAAAGTGTGGTTTCACCAACAGTTTTCCATTATTTAGTTTTGATTAGGTTTTTAACCTGAAATGCCCAAGGACAGTCAGTCCGTATTACATGTGTGCAATTGGACAAGATGAGATAGTTACTTGAAGATAGGTTGGTGATGGATCCTGAGCATAGCTCTTTGATCATTGAATTTTAAACAATGTAAATTAGTGAATTAATGATAAGAGATGAGCTTTATTTCAGTGAGAAACATACTTTTAAATTATTTTATTCAAAGTAGTGAATATTCCCATGAACCAAAAGTTTTTAAATTGATATACAGAGAAATAGCAGTTTGCTCATACAATAAACTTCCTAACTCTAACTCTGCTTTTACTTCAGAAAGTAACGTCTTTAAAACTAACGTCATTTCGACTTCTAATTCTCAAGGTTTCTTTTAAATGTCTTACGTTTCAGAGAATATTTACTTTTTTCTTTCTTTTTGGTTTCTGCATTTCTCTTTTTTCTACTGCAATTTTCCACCTTTTGTGCAATTGTGAACAAGGTAACGAAACGCCTCCCTTCCTCAGGAACATCTACTATCTTCATGCTTTCTCAAACTTCCAGCAATCACAGTTTCTCTTGGAGTGAATAAGGTGACTTCCTTTCTTAATGTACCAACTTGCTTGCATTCTCATTTGCTTGACACCATTTTCTGATTCTTTATGAAAAATTCTCATGACTCATCTTTATATCTTCTATTTGATACTTAAGAATATTTTGCCATTTTCCTTTAATCATTTGTTCACCTTCTCAATTGTCACAATGGAGAATCAAAAACCTGGACTGTAGGTCTGTAGTCCCACTGGTTCCTGGTACACAGTAGAAGCCACAGCGTGTTAGAGCTAGTCTGTTCATTAAGATAGAAATGTTTTGCACAAATTTCTCTTTGTTCAGTACACTCAGAGTACCAGAACAACTCTCAGAGGTGTTCACCAAAAGGATGGTAAGGTTTACTAATCAAACCATATTGCCTTCATCTACCGCGTAACTTACCAGTGTCATTTCAAAAACTCAAGTTTGCCACGTACTACTAATGTCTGTATTCTACCATGAAAACAATTCAATGTGAGGTGGAGACTTTCTTAGGTCTTTAAGTGTATTCATTTAAATGTTATGCATTTGCTATAGTATAGTCATGTGTACTTTGGGCCAGAAGAGTAGTCTTATAGGAAATGATTTTTTTTCTTCCTACATTTTTATCACCAGGTAGGTTACCAATCTTTAAATGCTTTAAGTATCTTTACCTGACTATTACAGAGCAATCTAAGCTGTAAAAAGGCATCTGACTCATTATCCACCAGACCTTCAGTCAGACCTCTTCTTTTACGAACATTCTCAGATGAATCTAATATATTTTAACAGGTACCTAGTGTTACAACAAGTGGGCTGGCTTTAAAGAAACAGATTAACAGCATTATAAAGAAAAAATGAAAATATCACTCTCTAAATTTTCTCTGCTGTTGGTGTGGTGAACTTTATACTATTCTTTGAAAAAATATAAAGATGCATTACTTGGAATATGGGGAAATACATATTTTAAATTTGCTAAGCCCCAAAATAAAATTTTATGCATTTTCCAGAGCTGAAGAGTAATATAATATATTTAATTTGTAAGGGGCATGTTTTCATGGCATCACATGAAAATGCTTGTTACCACTGATCAGGAAATATAATTGGATTTTAAAAGATCATTTGGAAAATTAAAAATAAATATTCCAAAATTGCATCTGTATAATATCAAGTCAGTTTTAGTATTGCATGTTCTTTTGGGAATTATGTGGAAATAATTCAGTGTGTCTGCACCTCCATGTGCTATGTCTGTGTTTGCAGGTATATATTTATGTCTTTGTAAATGTCTGATCCCCAAGTGTATGGTAATGAACCAATCTAATCTAATCACTTTTTGTAGTGTCAAGTTTTATTCAAGCTAAGTATTTCAACTTTCGGAGGTGAAAGCTTTCCTAGCCATTCAGGGGGATGCTAGCCTAATGATTTAGAATGCATCATAATTATTTTTTCCAAAAGTGAGTAAATTCATCATATAACATGTTATTTCATTTACCTCCCTCCCCCAAAAAAAAATTGGAAGGAATTGATATGCCATGGGAGGAATTCCTCTATGTATATTCTGTTTCCCACTGCAGAGGCCTCTATCACCCCAGGCCTTTCAAGGTGTTTTGTCCATCCATGGACGTTTAAAGTACTTCATGAATGAGGTTTACAAATTTGTCAGCTTAGAAACAATTCCACACAGCTTAGGGCAGGGCATCTTTCATGCACACATAAAAATTAATGATCATCATGAATGACATTGCACATCAGTTCACTTTGATGCTAACAATTGTGAGGCCACTTCATAGGCCCATTTTTTGATCAGCTATCAGCTTCCCTACCCTTCAGCAAAGGATAAAAATTGAGCTAAAAGATTGAATCCATTGGTTCTTCTATCTCCTACAGTTCATCACAGTCTGTATCTGCAGTGTTATTTTGGGAGGCAACTCATTTTGTCTCAGTCTACCTCCTTTTACCCAGTTGGAGTGACTCAGTTCAGTCGCTCGGTCATGTCTGACTCTTTGCAATGCCATGGACTGCAGCATGCCAGGCCTTCCTGTCCATCACCAACTCCCGGAGTTTACTCACACTCATGTCCATTGAGTCGATGATGCCATCCAAAATATTTTCCCTCAGTAATGAATCTGCTTCCCAGTAGCCTTCAAAGTCTTTGACCATCTTGTCCCAGATAGCCGTGTCCTAAGTTGTGTGGTGTATTTTAGTGAATTTTTTATCCCCCTGGATTGCTTTACTTAGCTTGGTCTGTGGTTTGGGAGACTAGGCTGGGTAGCAGACATTGCTACTGCTTTTGGTCTCTCCAGGGCCTTAACTCCTACAGTGTTAAAGCTAAGTAAGGTTTTGTTTTGTTTTGTTTTTTTCAAAAACGATTGTTTTATTTTTAAAGTAATTATTTCTTCTAGGAATATATTTTCATATTACATTATTTATTCTCCAAGGAAAAGAAATCTGGCAATTAGTTTAGCCACCGAGTTTGTCCCTTGTTTGTTAAGGAAACTGCCTGACTCCTTATATAAGTTCTTATGTGAATGTCAGCCTTATTTTGGTTAGCGTCAACTTGCCCCTGCTACCTGAAGAACTAATGTGAGAATGTGTGTGTGTGCCAAGTTGCTTCAGTCATTTCTGACTCTTTGCGACCCTATGGACTATAACCCACCAGACTCCTCTGTCCGTGGAATTCTCCAAGCAAGTATACTGGAGTGGGTTGCCATGCGCTTCTCCAGGGGATCTTCCCAGCCCAGGGATCGAACCTGCGTCTCTTACATCTCCTGTATTGGCAAACAGGTTCTTTACCACTAGCGCTACCTGGGAAGCCCCCAGTATAAGAAAATGAAACATCAAAAGAAATGGAAGGTATTCTACAGGACTTCTAGTCCAAGCATGGCAAGGGCCCCCCATTACTCAAGTTTTTAAAATTTGAATTTTTGAGTGTTGAATCAAGGTTAGGTTCACCTCCTTGACAATAGGACTTGTACTTCTCCACATACCTGATTTACAGGCACCAATTCTCATGCTGCATCCTAATGATAGCATGTGATAGTGTTTAGAGGATGAAGAATCTAGATTTCTTAGGGTGTTTTCTGTGGTTTCTTTTCTAAAAAGGTAATGAATAAGGAAAACAGAAGAGTCAATTGACTCATAGATACATGATCTATCCGAAAAAAATTAACTTAGGTATTATAGAGAGGAAACATGTTTCTTTAAGTAAAAGTGCTTTCTTAACAATCTTTCAAAACTGAATATTAGAGTTTGTCTTAATTAACAACCAAAAACCAGTGATCAGTTCATTCATTCATCATGTCCTGAGCACTTGCTGTGTGCCAGACACTGGACTGGGTGCTAGAGACAAAAAGTTAAATAAAACATCCCTGTTTTCATGGGGGTGGGGCTCACAGCTAGAAGGGATCCTAGTCAGCTAAGCCTCTGCTGTCCTAGTGGTAACAGTTCTTAGGAGAACCCTGGAGCAATCCAAAAGCAAAAAGCAAGTCTGAATCTATTCAGCTGACAGATGAAGAAAAGATTAAAAACTGGCTATTGTGTCACTTTCTTCCCCAAGCATGTGAATAAAACTTGGCAGCTTTTTAAAGACAATTGGTGTACTCTCATAACAAAATTTACTACATGATTTATTTTTTTAAGTGCTAAACAGATGGTTTCACATTATTATTAAAATTAATGTTTTAACTCCGTATATTTTACATCTTTCAGAATCCGAATCTTGAACTGCCTATGTTATTATCCTACAAGCATATTGACAGTGGTTACAGATAAAAGAGAAAGCATGAAGAAACAACTTCAAAAAGTTATCATCTCAGGATACTTGATATGCAACTAACTAAACCACTATCTTATGTCTGAGGTTCAGAATAAATGTCCAGTAAAATACCAAATGACTCTCTTAAGCATTTATAATTATTATAAGTAGCCATTATGGCCAAAGCTCTAAGTTATGAATTATATGAAAGTTGAAAGCAAGAATATATAGAATTTCTGGCTTTAGATAGAATAACTATCAAATGGGTGCTTTTTTAACCCATGAACTCTGTGAATGGATTTAAATATGATAGAATAAAGTAGAAGTCATGCAATGGGAATGAACAGATTTTGCTAAACTTACTTTTTTGCCTGGCAAAAGAAATATGCTGTTTGGATCACATTTCTTGTTCCTACTGAATGATGATCTTAAATTTTTTCCACATATGAAAGGAATACTTGAAAATATAAAAGAACTAAATCAATGCATCAGATAGTAGGTAATCCTTTCTGTTTACCTACATGCTGATTATCCTTGCCAAAAAGTGCATTGAAAGGTGGAATGTTAACCCTGGGTATTTTTGCAAAAATCAAAAAAAATTATTTATTTTTGTTCTTCTGAATTACACTTAATGGGTGGAAGAATACTAGATTTGAAAAGAAATCATTTCCAGTCACTTCAGTGACCCTCAAAATAGTTAAAGATATAACAGATTTTTCCAATATTAGCTTTACTGGGATCAGAGGTAAAATGGGCAAAACTACAGTTACATTAAAATGGCATCTGAACATCAGTCTTTATAATTTTTTTTGTGGAGAAGAAGGAAGAATAGCTTATTTAAAACTGTTAACAGTTTCTGTTTGAAAGTGGTTGCATCTGTGCACATATGCAGCACTTTTTTTTTTTTTAACTTGGCAATTTGGGAAGGAGGAAGGGTCCATAACATGACTCTGAACATGAATATTGTCTCTCTTAGCAAACACGGCTAGGGTAATGGTCTAACTCTAAACCACAAGATTCACCTTGGTTAAATCCTCCACTTACTGGACTAGGGGGAGGTTATAGCCTCCTAAGGAGCTCACTTAAAACATAAAAATAAATGTGATATGTCTTTATTAAATGTTAAAATTAAACATACACTTTTTTTTGGATATAAATGACTACATTTGACTCCTAGATTGAAATGGTCTTTTAAAAGGTATTTTTGTTCCAGTTTCCATTTTTGGTTGTCTTTCTGGCATGCCTGTACTATTATTAGTGTTTATATTGTACCCTGATTTGGAAAAGTATTAGATTCAGTCTATACCAATGTATTTATAAAGTCCATATGACATATTTGATTCTTCCACTTACATTTTGTGTTAATGTTTAGGTATAATTTTTCTTAAATTCTCGAAAGGACATTTCAGTTATCAGAAGCCCTTCCATCATTACTGACCCTTTTTCATTATTTCATTTGTTACCATCTATCAGTATTATTTTTGAGTATTTGTTAGGTGTCATCACGCCTTCCTAAGTGTGCTGTGTTTTAGTAGCCTAGTATTTGAAGTAGTCTGCTGGAAACCAAGTCAGTATATTCTCTACCTATTCCAAAGAGCTAAAAATCAGAGCCAGGAAAGCTTTTGATGTTTTGTTGTTGTTCTTGTGTTTATAATTATTGCTGTATTATTATTGTTGTTTTACATAAGAATTATAGAGACTGTGAATACAAAGAGCCCACCTTAACTAGAGAGCCTTGTTTAATGCAGACCATTGAAGGTTTGACATAATCAAAATATCTAAGGTAGCAGAAATGTAAAATTCCTTGCAACCTGGAAGAAAGATAAGTAAGGGGGATGTAAAGTCTGTCTTATAAGGTACACATTACACTGCAGCTCAAATTCACGATGACAGTGATGTGTGATATGGCCTAGATTCTTGAAAGGGACCTGACTTGACTTTTTTAAAGATAGATATTTTATTAATGAGCTAAAAAAAAGGGTTGGCGTGAGGTTAGCAGAAGTAAGCCATCCAGTATTCCTATCACTACAATCTAACCACCTTATTTTGTGCCAGAGAAACTGATAAAATGTAATAATAGGATCATATACCCATCATTTGAATAATTTTGAACTACAAACTGTCCTTATAGTTTTCATAACTGTTGTCCATTGTTTGAGGATGTTAGTACTAAACTGAAAACATAAATTCCATATCTACCACATTTACACCAGCAACAGTATAAAATGTAAGCCTAAATTTGCAAAATTCATAATAATTTAGTGACAGAATTTTTTAATAACATGCAGTATATATAAATGCAGATTTTATGCAAGTGTTGACAAAATCATTTTTCAGCTTACAAAATTGGACTGCAATATTACATTTTTCACTTCAGCAATTTTTTACATCATTGCTTTCTATAATGAATGTGAATGCCATCTTTTATGAATGCAACTTGCCTTTTTCATTAAAGAAATTTTGTTTGATGTAATCAATAAACTTTGGTATGATATAATTGACATTTTCAGTCTCTTTTTTGTAAAGGTCTGTTTAACATAAAAGTAATATGGAAGAAATTTGGTGATAGGAAATAAGTTTCTAATTTCTGCTTTGCCTGTACAGCTCACAAAAGATTGACCATTTCTGCATACAAACTGGCATTTGAGGGCAGAACTAATTTTGGGACGTTCTGATATTTGGGAGTTCTGAATAAGGCTGGATCTGGTTGCTGTATACAGAAAAGTCCAGCTAAATCAGCAAATATGTATTGCTAGGTTGCTGTGTGCTAGGCAGTATCCACTTGTTGGACGTTGTGCGATATATGGTCCACGTCTGCATACCATTGAAATCATTTCTTTTTTTTAATATTGATTTATTTATTTGGCTGCACTGGGTCTTAGTTGCAGCACATTGGATCTTTAGTTGTGGCATGCAGGATCTGACTCCCTGACCCAGGATGGAACCCAGACCCCTGCATTGGGAGTGTGGAGTCTTAGCACTGGACCACCAGAGAAGTTCCTGAAATCATTTGATTCTTAAGTAGCCAAAGATGCAGGGATTTTACAATAGAGTGTGTGTGTGTGTGTGTACATCTTTCTCTCCCTCGCACCCCTCCCCCTCCCTTCCTTCCCTCTGTTGTTGCTCAGCCTGCCTCTACTGCCTTGTGAGTGTCCCTTTTCCTTGAAAAACCCTGCTTTCCTTGACTCCTAAGAAACTAGTCACCTGGGTAGCTGGTTTCATTACATTTGTACACTTCCGTCTCTGTATTTTTATCATCTTTTAATCCTGTTAGTCTTTGACCTACGTTGAGAAAATGCATTTCCTCTTTTGTTGTTGTTAAGTGGGAAATGTGCTCTATGAGGAGGTGAGACACAAGTTCAAGTTTCAGCTTTGCCACTAAGAGCCATTTCCCTCGATCCTCTTTTCTCTCACCTGTAAAGTGGTGTCTTGGGGGTGAGGGGAGAGCAAATGAGGTAAAAGATCAGCATATGAGGTAAAAGATCATAATTGCTTTGTAAAATGGCATTTACTAGCCAGAGAAATGCATTGGTATTTTTATATTAAGGGGTTTTGTTGATGCTTTGACACTTGTAATCAATAGTTGTTATTTACCAATTTTCATACATGTGTCTTAGATTCTTTCTACCTTCTTGGAGTTAGTCTGTTTAGGTTTCCTTCCCTTCCCCCATCCAGCCTGGTAAGGCACTGCCTCACTGTGGAGTCTGCCCAGGATTGGCCAGTGAAGTAAGTATTGTGACGGACTGAGTAGTTTGGCCCCTTCAGTAAGAAGCAATGCAAAGGTTAGGGGCTGAGGTTATCACTATGGTTATTCAGTGAATGTGTCCGCGACTGAAGTGCTGGGTGCATACTAACGAAGCTTGAAAGCCTGAGTTCTGGGAATAGTTGTCAGGAAAATGAGGGGCTTAATTATTTCGCAGCATTTTTTATTTGACACATTTTTCCAGCAACGGATGGGTAAGGAAATGTGACCTCAGTTCCTAGTATGTGGACCTACTGTGAAAAAGCACTGCTGTGTAGAGCAAAAAAGTCCTCATCCTATGGGCAGGCCACTGGCTGATCAGTGCCCCTCTTGGTGGAGCAGAATTCCTGCTAGCCATGGGTCTTTGGCCTTGGCTCTTTGGGTAGGGAAAGGCAACAGATGTTCATAGTTAAAATGCCTGCTGCTTCTTTGATCTCTTCATCAATTTGTTAAGACAGATTTCCTACCAGTAAAGTCACTAAATTCCTAGCTCATCATATAAGCTAACACTTAAGCAGCATTTACTATGTGTCAGGCACTGTTCCACTGACTTTACATATATTCACTCCTTTAGTAATCCCCACAACCCTATGAAATAGGTATTAACACTTTTTTGATATCAGCTATGAGACAGCATCAGACCCAAACTGAGGGCTATTCTACACTTTAACTGGCTTGTAATCATCAACATTATTAACATGATTAAAGACCAAGACCCAGGGATGCCCAGATAAAGGAAAGGAAGATGATAACAAGTGCAGCATGTGATCCTCAGATCCTGGACCAGAAATTGGGACATTGGTGGGGTAATTGGTGAAGTTTGTGATATATAGGTTATATCAATGTTAATTTCCTGATTTTTAAAATTTTGCTGTGATTGTATATATTTGGGGGGATCTGAGTGGAGAGTATGTATATGAGAATTCTTTGCACTGTTTTTGCAGATTATTTCGAAATCATAATTTGAAAAATAAAGCTAGAACATAACGAAGCATACAGATATTAATGGGAGAAGGCATTGAGCTGACTCTAGAAGACTATAATTTATTAACAAATATCTGCATCGCACTTTACAGAATGTTTTTAACATACTTCATTTAATCTTCACAGCAGCTCTGTGTAGAGATTAATCATGAGACTCTGTATTCTTACAGATAAAGAAACTGAGGCTCAGATAAGTTAATTATCTTGTCCCTGGGCCCTCAGGACTGAACCTAGGTCTGATCCATGTGTTTTCTGCTACTCTACCCTGCAGTCTGTCTAGCACTTCTCAAGCATATCTGCTGGCGTCTACAAAAATTAAAGAGGAAATTCCTGAAGTCAGTTTTCCTGTGGGCCCATCTGCATGCAATGGTCTAACCCAAATCAGACCATGAACAAGAGTCATGCCAATGCCCTTAATGTTGAGGCAAGTGCCCTCAGAATACCCCAGGCTAGGATTTCTCTTTCATCTAATTTGATTTTGTACTGGGTTTCCCTCAAGTACTGCTTTTTCAGGTGGTTCTTGAGACAAGTTTGATCTTTCTAACCCAGCTTCCCCCGCCTCATCTGAGTGAGAACACAAATTGTTGTTAAGTCCCTCAGTCATGTCTGACTCTCTGCAACCCCTTGGACAGCAGCACGCCAGGCTTTGTATCCTTCACTATCTCCCAGAGTGTGCTCAAACTCAGGTCCATTGAGTCGGTGATACCATCCAACCATCTCATCCTGTGTTGCCCCCTTCTCTTTCTGACCTCAATCTTTCCCAGCATCAGGGTCTTTTCCAGTGAGTCAGCTCTTCACTTCAGGTGGCCAGAGTATTAGAGCTTCAACATCAGTCCTTCCAATGAATATTCAGGGCTGATTTCCTTTAGGATTGACTGGTTTGATATCCTTACAATCCAAGGGACTCTCAAGAGTCTTCTTCAGCTGCTGCTGCTAAGTCGCATCAGTCGTGTCTGACTCTGTGACCCCATAGACGGCAGCCCACCAGGCTGTGCCGTCCCTGGGATTCTTCAGGCAAGAACACTGGAGTGGGTTGCCATTTCCTTCTCCAGTGCATGAAAGTGAAAAGTGAAAGTAAAGTCGCTCAGCTGTGTCTGACTCTTCACAACTCCATGGACTGCAGCCTGCCAGGCTCCTCCGTCCATGAGATTTTCCAGGCGAGAGTACTGGAGTGGGGTGCCATTGCCTTCGCTTCAGCACTGCAGTTCAAAAGCATCAATTCTTCAGCACTCAAACTTCCTTACAGTCCAACTTTCACATCTGTACATGATTACTGAAAAAACCATAGCTTTGACTATAGGGACCTTTGTCAGCAAAGTGATGCCTCTGCTTTTTAATATGCTGTCTAGGTTTGTCACAGCTTTTCTTCCAAGGAGCAAGCGTCTTTTTTAATTTCATGGCTGCAGTCACCGTCCACAGTGATTTTGGAGCCCAAGAAAATAAAGTGTCACTGTTTCTGCTTTTTCCTCATCTATTTGCCATGAAGTGAAGGGGCCAGATGCCATGATCTTAGTTTTTTGGATGTTGAGTTTTAAGCCAGCTTTTTCACTTTCCTGTTTTCACCCTCATCAAAAGGCTCTTCAGTTCCGCTTCGCCTTTCTGCCATTAGAGAATGCAAGTAACCCCTTTCAATTTAATAATGAGACATCAAGCTAGCCACCTGGTATCTAAAATATGTACATCACTTAAAGAATGTGGGAATATTGAAGGCACTGTCCATCTCAAATGATTCTACCCCACTCCTAGCAAAAAGTCTGGCTGAAATAATTGTTATTTCCCAAACTGGGTTGTATGAAGCATTAGAGTCCTGGGTAATGTTATTAGAAAATCCTTAAAAGAGAGCACTCTCTGGTTAAATAACTTTGGGAAGTTCTGTGTATGACTGCCCTAAGTTAAAACTCTGTAAGAACTCTAATATTAAACCCATTTGACTTAACCCACTCCAAACACTAGACCAAGGAAACCTTTTTGCATAGACCATCTAACGTGGAATTCATCATCAGACATCAGTTTTCCATGGAACACTCTTTCGTTCCCACTCAGTTGACGGAGTTCATTTTCAGGATCTGAGAAAGATGTAAATGAAGATAGTTTTCAAGCCAAAATCCTCAGTCAAGCTTCAAAGTAGAAATCAGACCATTCCATGTATTTAAAATGGAGGGAACGTAAAAAGGGAATTGATTACACAAGTGATGGCAGAGGGGCAAATCCAACTGGGGCTCTTTGGATTTTTTTATGGCTTTGACCGTGAGACATGTGGGATCTTAGCTCCCTGACCAGGGATCAAACCTGCACCCCCTGACTTGGAAGGCAAAGTCTTAACCACTAGGCCATCAGGGAAGTCCTCAATTGGGACTCTTTGTAAAGCAGCCGCCCAGAGATTAGAAAGACTAGGCCTGGTGTGCTACAGTCCATGGGGTCGTGAAGAGTTGGACACAACGTGGTGACTGAACAACAACAGGAGGCCAGAAGCACTCAGGCTGAGGGGACAAGGAGAAGGTGGAGATCCTGGATCCTGGGGTCTGGTCCACTTGGCAGAAACAGGAATGATGGTAGACCTACCTGGAGCAGCTGGGCCCACACAAGCATCAACCACCTTTGGAGACACAGCCTGAGGTACAAATGCCTTGGCTTCTCCCGCCTGCCCCACAGCCTCCAGCTGGTGCCTGCCATAGGTTCCTTGAGAAGCGGCTTGATGGGGTCACTCCCCATTATCACAGAACAGCAGAGCAGAAAGTTGGAGAAATGCCTCTAATCTGAACTCACTTCTGTAAAGCATTTTGTGTGAGTCATATGATTTTATGGATACATAATTAATGGAGTAGAAGGCCTTTGTATAATACAGCCTTCTCAATTAGTAATAATAAAGACACTGTAGCATAAATACTAAAGCTAAATGAAGGAGTAAGCATATCTAGATAAATTCACCTATATCACATTCCAAATTCAAGAAAAATTCACAAGGGGTCTCAATAAAAAGCTGCAATCAACAAAGGGAATAATTTTCCCTCTATGTGTCTGCCTAAATAAAATATGAACTCACTCTCTGAAGCATGTAGAACAAGGTTTCTGCCCCTCTCCACTCACTTAAGTGCTAACTGGTGAGCCTGCAGAAGGGGTTATTTTGTGGTGCACATGTGTACACGTGTGTGTATTTCAGTCTGCTCTGGCCCTTTCTCTTTTATAGCTGCCAGCCTGGAGTCTGCTCTGTTCTTTTCTCCATTCCTGGATCTTCTGTGCAATAAGCTCACTGGGGACAGGAAGCCATATTGGAAGGGTGACTTCAGTTTTCCAGCCAGTGAAGTCTCTTGACTACATGGATCAATTCAATTCAGGGATGTCATTTCCACCGCAAGCTGAACCAAGTTTTAAAATGCAGCTTTGCAAATAATAGATGGCTATTTTGTCTGCTTTAGGCACTTCTGTATTCTTAATGCCCAGAGCAATTCTGGGACCAGAGATCCTGGTTAACAAATACATAACAAATGAACCAGTGTGTTTTATCCCTGACTGACTGATGCCTGAGCCTATTGCTCAACCGGCTGGAACTCCCAAGGGAGAGAGATGACAAGATGGGGGATGAGTGTTCTTTGCATCTTCCCCTTTGCCTTATCCATATTCAAACTGATAGCCAACCCCAGTTTACAACTTTAAGAAGTATATAGTACCAAAAGCTGCACAGGTTTTGGCTTTTGTGTTCCAAAGGCAGATCTTTAAGAAGAATATAGAAGGTTTGCAGAGGAGAGGACAAAGGGGAGTCTTGGCCATAGAGTGTCTTGAGGAGGAGACGTGAGAAAGGAGTCTTGGAGTGCAAAGGGCAGGCAAGACCTATGCTTTCCTGCAAAGCAGCAACAGCCGAGTGCCTCTAGGCAGACAGGATCCCAGCCAGCCAGTCTTGGCAGACAATTCCAAGCCTCCACATGGCAAGAGCCAGGTGAGTTGCTGGCTGTAGGAGACATCATGTAGATCAGATGATGGATCTCTGCAGTGTAAGTGTGGATGATGAGTGAGGACCACATAGGTACCCTTGTCTGTCTCCAAAACCTTAGCATTAGCTCCAAGAACATAGAACAGCCCTGAGGAGGGGGACCCACGGAAGGACAGTTTTCATTCATTCACTCACATTGATTTATGCAGCCTGGCAAGATGGGAACTAGGCAGGGTTACAGATTTAATTGAATTGACTTTTAAAATATATTTATTGAGCACTTCCCCTTGAGTTTGCTATATTTCCTTAACAACTACCTTTCACATTATTTTTAAGCATTTTCTCCTTCATCCTGCACTGTCAAATTTCTACATAGTTAGATTTTCTAAATAGCTGCAGTTTACTTATTTAAGCACCAAAACTTTCTTTAGTGGAAGTCTTTCCAGTGTGCTGCACTGTTCTCTGCATCCATATACAGAAGGCACCAGCTACCACGTTACTTTCCATTGATGGCACTGGGTCATCGTTAGGGAGATCCAGCACAGTGCCGTACTGGAAGCACGATGGTTCCTGTATTTGTGCCATGCTGTCAGCTACAGCTATTTTTGTAATGTGTCAGTCAGTTCAGTCACTCAGTCATGTCCGACTCTTTGCTACCCCATGGACTGCAACACTCCAGGCTCCCCTGTCCATCACCAACTCCTGGAGCTTGCTCAAGCTCCTGTCCATTGAGTCGGTGATGCCATCCAACCATCTCATCCTCTGTTGTCCCCTTCTCCTCTTTCCTTAAATCTTTCCCATCATCAGGGTCTTTTCCAGTGAGTCAGTTCTTTCCATCAGGTGGCCAAAGTATTGGAGTTTGTGACGTGTATAGATCTAAAACTGCTCTCTTCCTCTTAACTTTCCCCACCGATTTTTAAGATTTTATTTACTTATTTATTTTTGGCTGAGCTGGGTCTTCATTGCTGCGTGGGCTTTTCTCTAGGTGCAGTGAGCAGGGGCTATCTTCATTGCAGTGCGTGGGCTTCTCCTTTGCAGTGGCTTCTCTTGTTGCAGAGCACAGGCTCTAGGCATGCAGGCTTCAGCAGTTGTGGCTCCCAGGCTCTAGAGCACAGGCTCAGTAGTTGTGGCGCATGGGCTTAGTTGTCCTCCTGCAGGTGGGATCTTCCTGGAGCAGGGCTGGAACCCGTTTCTCCTATTTGGCGGGCAGATTCTTAATCACTGAACCAACAGAGAAGTCTCCCACCAATTACTTTTTAAGTGACAACAACATGTAACTGACTAGAAATGCAGATGAATAAGCGGGTCAGAACTTGACATGCCTGGATCTCAAACTCTACTGAGCTTTCCAGACAAGGGCCCACTCACCATCCCAAGGCCTCCAGAATCATGTAAAATCTCCTTGGTTCAAGACCTTCCTCCAGGCCTCTCCAACCTGTTTCTGAGTGGTGCCCCTCTTCTGTGGAATTCTAAGGAGCTGGAACTTGCTGTCCCATTTGTGTTCCCTTTTTGTACAAGCTCCACAGGAGGCTGCTACTCTTTCCTGCTTTCACTTCTATGCTTCCAAGTCCAGCCACCCCAGCTGTCCCAGGTTCCCAGGGGGCCACAAATCAGCCCTCTTGCTGGCCCTTCTCTTCATAGAGGAAGACCAGGCATTGCAGATGCAATGATGAGAAAAAGGCCCTGTTTTTTTTTTTTTTTTCTGAATTATGTTTATAGATGTTTTAAATGCATAGACTTTGGCATAACTATTTGCATGTCTCAGAAGCATTCTGATTTTTGGTGTGTTTGAGATAATTAATATTGCATGAAAAATGATTCAAATGGGTATATCTTTACTTTTCTCCTTTGCTTTTTGTTTCTCTTCTTTTCACAGCTGCTTGTAAGGCCTCCTCAGACAGCCAGTTTGCTTTTTGCATTTATTTTCCATGGGGATGGTCTTGATCCCCGTCTCCTGTACAATGTCACGAACCTTCGTCCATAGTTCATCAGGCACTCTGTCTATCAGATATAGTCCCTTAAATCTATTTCTCACTTCCACTGTATAATCATAAGGGATTTGATTTAGGTCATACCTGAATGGTCTAGTGGTTTTCCCAACTTTCTTCAGTTTAAGTCTGAATTTGGCAATAAGGAGTTCATGATCTGAGCCACAGTCAGCTCCCGGTCTTGTTTTTGCTGCTTGTATAGAGCTTCTCCATCTTTGGCTGCAAAGAATATAATCAATCTGATTTCGGTGTTGACCATCTGGTGATGTCCATGTGTAGAGTCTTCTCTTGTGTTGTTGGAAGAGGGTGTTTGCTATGACCAGTGCGTTCTCTTGGCAAAACTCTATTAGCCTTTGCCCTGCTTCATTCTGTACTCCAAGGCCAAATTTGCCTGTTACTCCAGGTGTTTCTTGGCTTCCTACTTTTGCATTCCAGTCCCCTTTAATGAAAAGGACATCTTTTGGGGGTATTAGTTCTTAAAGGTCTTGTAGGTCTTCATAGAACCATTCAACTTCATCTTCAGCATTACTGGTTGGGGCATAGACTTGGATTACTGTGATATTGAAAGGTTTGCCTTGGAAACGAGCAAAGATCATTATGTTGTTTTTGAGACTGCATCCAAGTACTTCATTCTGGACTCTTGTTGACTATGATGGCTACTTCATTTCTTCTAAGGGATTCTTGCCCACAGTAGTAGATAAAATGGTCATCTGAGTTAAATTCACCCATTCCAGTCCATTTTAGTTCACTGATTCCTAAAATGTCGATGTTCACTCTTGCCATCTCCTGTTTGACCACTTCCAATTTGCCTTGATTCATGGATATAACATTCCAGGTTAATATGCAATATTGCTCTTTACAGCATTGGACCTTGCTTCCATCACCAGTCACTTCTACAACTGGGTGTTGTTTTTGCTTTGGCTCCATCCCGTCATTCTTTCTGGAGTTATTTCTCCACTGATCTCCAGTAGCATATTGGGCACCTATCGACCTGGGGAGTTCCTCTTTTAGTGTCCTGCCTTTTCATACTGTTCATGGGGTTCTCAAGGCAAGAATACTGAAGTGGTCTGCCATTCCCTTCTCCAGTAAGAATTTTTCTTCAAGAAAATTAGAGATACCAAGGGAACATTTCATGCAAAGATGGGCTCAATAAAGGACAGAAATGGTATGGACATAACAGAAGATATTAAGAGGAGGTGGCAAGAATACACAGAAGAACTGTACAAAAAAGATCTTCATGACCCAGATAATAATGATGGTGTGATCACTCACCTAGAGCCAGACATCCTGGAATGTGAAGTCAAGTGGGCCTGAGGAAGCATCACTATGAGCAAAGCTAGTGGAGGTGATGGAATTCTAGTTGAGCTATTTTAAATCCTGGAAGTTGATGCTGTGAAAGTGCTGCACTCAGCATGCCAGCAAATTTGGAAAACTCAGCAGTGGCCACAGGACTGGAAAAGGTCAGTTTTCATTGCAATCCCAAAGAAAGGCAATGCCAAAGAATGCTCAAACTACCACACAACTGCACGCATCTCACACGCTAGTAAAGTAATGCTCAAAATTCTCCAAGTCAGGCTTCAACAGTACGTGAACTGTGAACGTCCAGATGTTCAAGCTGGTTTTAGAAAAAGCAGAGGAACCAGAGATCAAATTGCCAACATCCACTGGATCATCAAAAAAGCAAGAGAGTTCCAGAAAAACATCTATTTCTGCTTTATTGACTATGCCAAAGCCTTTGACTGTGTGAATCACAAGAAACTGTGGAAAATTCTGAAAAAGATGGGAATACCACACCACCTGACCCCCTTGAGAAATCTGTATGCAGGTCAGGAAGCCACAGTTAGAACTGGATGTGGAACAACAGACTGGTTCCAAATAGGAAAAGGAGTATGTCAAGGCTGTATATTGTCACCCTGCTTATTTAACTTATATGCAGAGTACATCATGAAAAACGCTGGGTTGGATGAAGCACAAACTGGAATCAAGATTGCCGGGAGAAATATCAATAACCTCAGATATGCAGATGACACCACCCTTATGGCAGAAAGTGAAGAAGAACTAAAGAGCCTCTTGATGAAAGTGAAAGAGGAGAGTGAAAAAGTTGGCTTAAAGCTCAACATTCAGAAATCTAAGATAATGGCATCTGGTCCCATCACTTCATGGGAAATAGATGGGGAAACAGTGTCAGACTTTATTTTGGGGGGCTCCAAAATCACTGCAGATGGTGACTGCAGCCATGAAGTTAAAAGACGCTTACTCCTTGGAAGGAACGTTATGACCAACCTAGACAGCATATTAAAAAGCAGAGACATTACTTTGCCAACAAAGGTCTGTCTAGTCAAGGCTATGGTTTTTCCAGTGGTCATGTATGGATGTGACAGTGGACTATAAAGAAAGCTGAGCACTGAAGAATTGATACTTTTGAACTGTGGTGTTGGAGAAGACTCTGGAGAGTCCCTTGGACTGCAAGGAGATCCAACCAGTCCATCCTAAAGGAAATCAGTCCTGAATGTTGATTGGAAGGACTGATGCTGAAGCTGCAACTCCAATACTTTGGCCTGATGCGAAGAGCTGACTCATTTGAAAAGACCCTGATGCTGGGAAAGATTGAAGGCAGGAGGAGAAGGGGACAACAGAAGATGAGATGGTTGGATGGCATAACCAACTCAATGGACATGAGTCTGAGTCAACTCTGGGAGTTGGTGATGGACAGGGAGGCCTGGCGTGCTGCAGTCTGTGGGATCCAGAGAGTTGGACATGACTCAGCGACTGAACAAAAACAATGAACAACAATCAACAGTCATTAGATAACTTTTCTCTTGCTTTTATGTTCCACCTGCTGGACCCAATTTTGCCTCCTGGAGCAACACAAAATCAGGTGACTCTGTCTTTGACAAAGCCTTTCACATCTTTTAGGATTGCTATCATGTCATTCACCCCTTTTACAGGATACCCCTCTCTAATGATGTCAAATCATCCTTTGTATGAACAGCTTTCCAAAATGATCACCGTCCTGGTCACTTGCCTCTAACTAGGCTCCCATTCATCCCTGAAATGTGGTACTAAGCACAGAGTGCAATACTCTGGCTATATGGTCGAAAATTTCTTTCCTTGTTCTATTACCTGGTTCTGTTACTGTGGCCCAAGGGCAGCATTTGCATTCTTTATCAGTCACATCTGACTTTTGGCCCAGATATTTTCACGTATACTGTTTTCAAGCCATGTGTCCCTGAATTACTCTCCTGGCACTGGCAGAACAAATTACTACGGACTTCATGGCTTAGTATTGTATTCTGTTGTAGCTCTGGAGGCTAGAAGTCTGAAATCAAGGTGTTGACAGGACCACATTGACTCAGAGAATGCTATAAGAATTCTTCCTTATATATTCAGGTGGCCAACAGTAATTGAAACACAAAAAGATAGTCAACATCAATAATCATCAGGGACACTTAAAATCACAATGAGATAGAATGACTATTATCTAAAAGATAAAAAAATAAGTGTTAAATAGGATATACAGAAAAGGGAACCCTCCTACACTGTTGGTAGAAATGGAAATTGGTACAGCAACAGTGGAAGACAGAATAGAGATTCCTGCAAAAATTAAGAATAGAACTACCATATGATCCAGCAATCCCACTCCTGGGCATATATCCAGAAAAGACAAGAACTATAACCTGAAATGATACATGCACCTCTATGTTCATAGCAGCACTATTTACAATAGCCAAGCCATGGAACAACCTAAATGTCCATCAACAGATGAATGAATGAAGAAGATGTGGTGTATATTATCAGTTCAGTTCAGTTGCTCAGTTGTGTCTGACTTTTTGCAACCCCATGGGCTGTAGCATGCCAGGCCTCCCTGTCCATCACCAACTCCCAGAGTTTACTCAAACTCATGCCCATCGAGACAGTGATGCCATCCAGCCATTTCATCCTCTGTCATCCTCTTCTCCTCCAGCCTTCAATCTTTCCCAGCATCAGGGTCTTTTCCAGTGAGCCAGTTCTTCACATCAGGCCAAAGTATTGGAGTTGCAGCTTCAGCATCAGTCCTTCCAATCAACATTCAGGACTGATTTCCTTTAGGATGGACTGGTTGGATCTCCTTGCAGTCCAAGGGACTCTCAAGAGTCTTCTCCAACACCACAATTCAAAAGCATCAATTCTTAAGCACTCAGCTTTCTTTCTAGTCCAACTCTCACATCCATACATGACTACAGGAAAAACCATAGCCTTGACTAGACAGACCTTTGTTGGCAAAGTAATGTCTCTGCTTTTTAATATTATATATATTATATATGTATATATATGCATATATATGTATTTATATATAATGGAATATACATATACATATATATGTATGTATATATATACATATACATACATATACATATATATATACATATATATATATGTAATGCTGCTGCTGCTGCTAAGTCGCTTCAGTCGTGTCCAACTCTGTGCGACCCTATAGACGGCAGCCCCTAGGCAAGAATAATGGAGTGTATTGCCTTTTCCTTCTCCAATGCTTGAAAGTAAAAAGTGAAAGTGAAGTCACTCAGTTGTGTCCGACTCTTAGCGACCCCATGGACTGCAGCCTTCCAGGCTCCTCCGTCCATGAATTTTCCAGGCAAGAGTACTGGAGTGGGGTGCCATTGCCTTCTCCGATATATGGAATACATACGTATATATAATGGAATACTCTTCTTCCATTAAAAAGATGAAATCTTGCCATTTTTAACAACATGGATGGTCGTTGAGGGAACTATGTTAAGTAAGTTGTAGGGAGAAAGGCAAATACTGTTTGATTTCCCTCATATGTAGAATATTAAAAAAACAACAACAAGAAACTAAATAAACCAAACAAAAATAAACATATAGATTTAGAGAGCAGAGTAGTGGTTTACCAGTGGGATGGAGATTGGGGGGTGACAGTGAAACAGGTAAAATGAGTCAACTGTATGGTGGATGGATGGTTAAATTTTTGGAGGTGAGCATGCTATAGTGTACAGAAGTGGAAATATAAAGTTGTAAACATGAAACATAACCACTGTTACCACAATAAAAATAAGGTAAAATTGAAAAAAAAAGTGGAAATGACAACTTAAACTTGAAAAGAAGGAAATAAGAATAAAGAAAATTATTCTAAGAGTAGCAACTGCTTTATGATATGATATGATAGACGGGAGCTGAATGTAATGTATAAGGTAGCAGACAATAGTGATCTACACCACTGAAAAATCATGAACTCGACTGTAATTTTATTGTAGGATAAAAATGTCAGAGTCAAATCTCTTGTTTTCAGTACAGTTCAGCAGGATGCGTATTCATGGGAGAAATTCCACTCAAACTTCTCCAATAATTAAACTCATGTGAGCCATCACAGGACAGATGGTTGTGCTATTTAAAACAAATTATAACCTTTAAGGATGAACATGTACTATTGAAATCTAAATATAAATTTGCCTTGAATTTTCATTGAATAGCACGATTGTTTAACAGGTAAAATTGTGAAGACTTCAGAAAGTGGTTTTTATTAAGAATACCTCTTAAATGACAAAAATATTAGGCGAAAATTATTTATATAATTTGTCAATATTTCTGGAAGCTTTTGAAAAGCCTTTTTCTGACATTTAAATTATCTGTTCTGTTGAATAGTTTTGGAACTAGAAAGGAATGACAGATTTTTATCTTGTTTTCTTTTTATGCCTTAAAGTGGGCCTGTATATACAACTTAAATAGCAATTTTAACTTTTTTGTCCATCACTAAAGTGTCATCAAAGGCTGTGAGTAACACTGACCCTCCTTTGGATTATAAAAAATCTTCTGACCATTTGATTGAAAACATTGTCTACTCCAGTATTTAAATTTTAGTGGGTTTTTTTCCATTTTGATTTTCCTTGTGGTATTTAAAATGCGTTTTTGTCTATTTGAAATTTTTAATGATATAACTGTGGAAGAACACGTTGTACAAATGTAACCCATTACCCTTATTTTGTGACTAGTTTGATATTGAAATCCAAGATGTGTTTTTTCACACTTATGGGAAATGAGTACACTCTAATTCTTAGTGAAAAAAAATCAAAATTATCAACAGTATGATCTCAAAATGACTGGGGGGAATGTCATAATATTAATCACGGTGGCCACTAGATAATGGAATTAAGGCTAGGTTTTTTTTTTTTTTTAATGCTTTTCCATAGTTTGCATAGTTTCCTGGGGAAGGAAATGGCAACCCACTCCAGCACTCTTGGCTGGAGAATCCCATGGACGGAGGAGCCTGGTAGGCTACAGTCCACGGGGTCACAAAGAGTCGGACACTTCATAGTTTGCAAATCTTCCACAATGAGCATGTACAACTCTTACAATCAAATTAAAAAAATGCAAACACAAAAAAATAACAGTTATTCTCCAAAAATAAAGGCATCCCATTTCTGAGGTAAGAGCTTTCATCTGAAGTCCTATTTTGTCAGTAAGGCCTATTTGAATACTGAATTATACATTGTTGATCCATAAAAGCTACTCATTTGTGTAAAACATGGTATAAGTGAAGTACTATGTAGACCACAAGGCTGTGATATTTATGTTCTTTAACATGTTCATTTTCAAATACGCAAACTTGCAAGATACAGTAACTGAGGATGACTTGCCTACAAATTACAGAGTGATGCACTTGGAGTGCTCTGACCATCCATCTTCTCTGTACTCTTCCACACCCCAGCTTCTGTACAACAGTGGTCAGTGTGTGATGTTCTTCTAGTTCCATTCTCCGTGCCCTTGTTTGAGAATATGGTGATCTTACAATGTCAGTGAATGTTCACACAGAGTGAGAAAAAGAAGTGGCAAAAATTTAAATGCATGATTGATTTCCTAAAAGAATATTCATAAGATGATAAATTAACGAGTAACTTTGTACTTTTAGTACAAGAAAAAACACAAGAAGCCAGTAAAACTATTTGTTCAAATGGTGAAAAATATCTACCATGATCCTATTGTAAGAATAATTTTGGAAGAAAATTATTGCATTTCAGGAAAAAATCAATTTTGGTTTGCCTGATGTGTTTCTAATTTAATAAGAGCTTTATTTTTTCTGATTATAATGATGATACCTTCTCAAAATTAAGCAATACCTAATAATATAAGTCATGTAACATCTTACTCCACTCCCGTTAACTATATGCTTCAGACTATATGCAAGCGTATATACTTAACATGGCTATACACATGTGTGTTTTAGTCACACAGTCATGTCTGACTCTGTGTGACCCTATGGGCTCTAGCCCCCCAGGCTCCTCTGTCCATTGCATTCTCCAGGCAAGAATACTGGACTGGGTTGCCACACCCTCCTCCAGCGGATCTTCCCGACTCAAGATTGACCTTCATCTCTTATGTCTCCTGCATTGGCAGGTGGGTTCTTTACCACTAGTGCCAACCATGGATTATTTTACTATTGCCTGCTTGATGCCTATGTAACTTTCTCCTTTTCCTCTTCCTGCCTGCTACTGTGAATTGAGTGACAATGCACTCTCAACCAAAATATTTGCACACTTACTGGATTAACTTCTGATATAAAATCAAAGATGGAGAATTCTTGGAGCAAAGAATGTGCATATTTAAAATTCTGATGTGAGGACTTCCCTGATGGTCCAGTGGTTAAGACTCTGTGCTCCCTACTTCAGGGGGCACAGGTTCGATCCCCAGTGGAGGAACTAAGATCCTGCAAGACGTGCAGTGCAACCAAAAAAAAAAAAAAAAGATGATGAAGACTATGCGACAGAGACTGTATGTGACCCACAACATGGAAACTTCTACTATTTAGAAGATCTTTACAGAAAAGATTTGTCAACCATAGTTTAGAAGAAAAATAGTGCTTTATTCTTTGTAGTATTTGCCTTTTTTTTTTTTTTGCTTCTTGTGAGTTCAAATATTTTAAACATGTATTTCTTCTTTTGACAGTTCACATTTCCTTTCTCACTTTTCTATTCGGTTGCTCATTTTTATTCCTTCCTTTTTTGAAAGAACCCTTTGTATCAGTATATTAGGGAAAAGTATATTTTGTCACATATTTTGCGAGTATTTTTTTCTCTGTGTCCAATTACCTTTATGTCAGGCATTTTTTACATTACAAAGGAAGTTTAATGAGCATTCAATCAATGCAAGTGTTCAGAAAATGTTGTTTTAGATATAGTAGTGGAAGAAGTTCTGTCTGACATGGTGACACTTGAGCAGAGAGTTGAAATAAGCAAGAAAAGGATATATGGATGAACATATGAGGGTTATCCTGGCTGTTCCCACTGCACAGATCCATTTACATGGCATATTGGAGGTACTGCCAAGAGATCGGTGGGACCAAAATGGAGGGAGAGTGGTAGAAGTTGAAATTAGAGGTGTAGGGAGGGAGGAGATGATGTAGACAACTGGAAGAAAATATTTGCCAATAATACAACTGATATGATATTAATTTCCAAAATATACAGACAACTCAACAACAACAAAAACAAACAACCGATTCAAAAACTGGGCAGAAAACCTAAATAAACATTTCCTCAAAGAAGACATATACTGCTGCTAAGTCGCTTCACTCATGTCCGACTCTGTGCGACCCCATAGACAGCAGCCCACCAGGCTCCTCTGTCCCTGGGATTCTCCAGGCAAGAATACTGGAGTAGGTTGCCATTTCCTTCTCCAAGAAGACATATAGATGGCCAATAAGCACATGAAAGGTGCTCAGTGTCACTAATTATCAGAGAAATGCAAATAAAAACTACAAAGGTATCATCTTACTTTCCTCAGAATGGCCATCATGAAAAAGTCTACAAATAATAAATGCTGGAGAGAGTGTGAACAAAAAGGAACCCTCCTATACACAACAGAATACTACTCAGTAATAAAAAATAATGAAATATTGCCATTTGCAGCAATGTAGATAGACCTAGAGATTATCAAGCTAAATGAAGTAAGACAAGGCAAACACTATATGATATTATATGTGGAATCTAAAAAATAGGATACAAATGAACTTATTTATAAACAGAAATAGACTCATAGACATAGAAAACAAACTTATGTTTACCAAAGTGGAAAGAGGCAGGGGATAAATTAGAAGTTTGGGATTGGCAGATATACACTACTATATACAAATTAGGTAAACAACAAGGACTTACTGTATAGCACAGGGAACTATACTCAATATGTTGTAATAAACTATAATGCAAAAGAATATGAAAGGATGTATATGTATGCATATACATCTATATGTATCTGTTTTGTATCTGAATCACTTTGCTGTACATCAGAAACTAACATATTGTAAATCAACCAATCAACACATATACACAATTATTTTGCTTATAACCTACAACCTGGCAGGCTAATTCTTTCTAGTGGAAGCTCCATTTTCCCAGCCTTGTCCTTGTAATTAAAATAGTTGTAGGTCCCCCTCCTTCACTGTGATACAGTGTATGGCTTATAAAATTGTTTTCTGAGTTCTACTCCAAGTCAAGGCTTCTCTATACTTTTAGTTGCTAAAACAGGTTGGTTTTGAAACATTCTTCCAAATATTCATGTTTAATTTGAAGTTAAGAACAAGCATGAGTTTGTTCTCAGGGCCAGGGAGAGGCTATGATATGCAAAGGTTCCTTTTGGCTGAGGAAACAGAAAATAAGCATCAACAGTCTTAAGAACCAATATCTGTGGTAAGGATTTCTCTGCCTTAGACTAATACAAGAAATGAATTTAGGCATGAGTAAGTCTATCTTGGAATCATACTATCAAAAGAGCATCCACCATAGCCAGTCCCTTGCACTCCTTTCCCTAGAACCCCACAGTTCTAGAGCTAGCTCTTGTTTTTTGTTTGTTTGTGTTAATATGGCTATGCTGGGTCTTAGTTGCACCATGTGAGATCTTGCTCCCTGTGTGCTGTGCTTAGTCGTTCAGTCGTGTCCAACTCCTTGCAACCCCATGAACTGTAGCCCACCAGGCTCCTCTGTCCATGGGGATTCTCCAGTCATGAATACTGGGGTGGGTTGCCATGCCCTCTTCCAGGGGGTCTTCCCAACTCAGGAATCAAACCCAGGTCTCCTGCATTGCAGGCGGATTCTTCACTGACTGAGCCACCAGGGAAGCCCTCTAGCTCCTTGACCAGGGATCAAACCCCAGCCCCCTACAGTGGAAACACAGAATCTTAAGCACTGGACGGCTCGGGAAGTCCCTGCAGCTCTTGTTGAGGTGTATTCATACATGCAGACTGAGGTACCTACTTCAGAGTTCTCCCCCAGTTCTTTATCTCCTCTTCAGATGTCTCCTAAAATAATTAGGGACTTCACGGAAACACAGGCATGAATTTGCCAGTTCTGGTTTGGGATTTCACCAGGTGTAAAGCTGGGATTCCTGGTGCACCAGATTGGTCTGCTGGCTCTTTGTCCTTGACCTTCATGAGACAGCTGTATGTTGGTGGTGGTGGTGGGGCGGTTCTCTATGGAATCCAAGAGTCTCAGACTCTGAGCCCTATGGTGATTAGGACATGAGAGGGTGCCTCATGCTACCTGAATGTAGGGAAGACTGGCTTATAAATTTGAACATTAAATTATTCCCTTGCAGTCAGTACAAGACCTTTCCATACCTGTGACCAGTTCATTTTAAACATATTTTCCCAGGACCAAAATGCCTGGAAACCACTTTGGTCCCTAAAAGGTGGCTGGGAAGCATAGACTTGGAGAACGAAGAGAAATCAAAGGTCTGAAGAACAATTTTGTGAAAGAATGTGATATTCTTCCTCACATTTTGGTGGAGTGGTATCTATTGAGGCAAAATGATGTCTTATTCTTGCTCTACAATATTGATTTCTGGAGGGGAGGAAATTTCTGGAGAAGGACCCCTTTGTGTAAGGAGCCTGGGGGCCTTCTAAGAGTGAAGTGTTGGAGACTCCAATTCTTCTTTCTCTGAGTTGCAGAGTTCTTTTTTTTTTTTTTTCTTTAATTTTTTTTGGCAAAACCACACGGCTTGTGGGATTTTAGTTCCCTGACTAGGGATTGAACCTGCTCCTCGGCAGTGAAAGCCTGAGTCTTAACCACTGGACCAGCAGGGAAATTCCCCCATGAGGTGCAGAGTTCTTAAAGCTTCCATGGGTGGACGAAAAGGCCCCAGTGAAAGCGTACTTGAACTTGGTTAGATGGAGGTACAAAGGGATGAGGCAGCTCCATCTCAGAGCCCTCTGTTCTCATCCCTCCTGAGCTGGTTGTTTTCCAGGATTCCTACACATCAACTTTTCTAGCATTTCCCTTATTTGTGCTTGTAGACTGAATCACTTTCTCCTAGATTCCTTGTCTTCCTCTTTATTGATTTACTTCTTAATTTTGAGGGAATACATTCTTTAGTAACATCCTAAGAAAGGTTATGGGTGACAAACTTTTTAAATAATATTCTTTGCATGGCTGTAAAATATCTTCAGTCTACCTTCGTATTTCTTTGGGATTTTGGCTCAATAAAGAATTCTAAGTTGAAGAGTATTTTCCCTCCATTTGTCATGTATTTTTTCCAGTAGTTTCTAGAGTCCAGTATTGCTACTGAGAAGTTCAATCCCAATTTATTTTTACCCCTCTGGAAATATTTGAGTTCTTTTTCATATCCCTGGTATCCTGAAAAATTCATAAGGGTGTGTTTCAGTGGACTTCTTTTTAAAAAATTATCTCATTTTGCTTTTGATGGGCCCTTTAATATAAATACTTGTGTTTTTCAGTTCTAGAAAAAATGTTCTATTTCTTTTCTGATATCTTTGAAATGCTCCTCCCTATTTTCTTTCTTCTTTCTTTCTTGGGCTTCTGTGGGATTCTGGGCCTTCTGAATTCATTCTTTCTGTCTCTGCTCTCTCACTCAACACTGCCAGGCAACCCACACTATACTTTCCTAGAAACCCAGTTTTTCACTCTAAAAACAGTGAGGAGGAGGAAGAGGAATTCCTACCCCTACTCTTCCTCCTTACTATCATCTGTTGACATCAATTCATGACGTCAGAAAGAAAATAGATACAGGAGTCTTGTTAAGATGTGTTACTGAGATGAATTCCTGTGGAGGAGTTGGGAAGAGAAGGAAGATGGATTTGGCAGAAGTCAACTGGTGAAGCATCCTGAACAGAAGCCTCATCCAGCCCCTCCAGTAAATTCTGGAGATGGGATTATTTGTCAGAGTGGCTCCTGTTTGGAGCAAGGGAGCTAGATCTTGATACCCCATGCTCTTCAGTCATTGGGTTGCCCTTGGCAGAGACCAGGACCTTGGCTTGGGTAGCTCTTTTCAGTTTAGACAATCCCTGTGGGGTGCTGACAGCAGAAGCAATTTATCTGGCAGCATTTTCAACAAATGGAAGAATAAATCCTTACCTCCAGAAGAGGGACCTGAATGGCACATCACAGTTTCTAATGCATCAGCCCCCCTGTACCTCAGTGGTGCCCAGGAATCGACTCAGAGCAGCCTGTCCCAACCAACACTGTGCCTCTTTTCCCAACTTGACATTCAGTGACATCGAGATAGTAGCCTGAAATTGGCCCTTTAATGGAATTTTAAAAATGTTGCCAATCATTTTCCACTCTAAGAGCTCTCTCTTTTTTTAAGACTCTGATTATTCCTTTTTCATGCATGCGTGCATGCTAAGTCACTTAGTTGTATTCAACTCTTTGTGACCCCATGGACTGTAGCCTGCCAGGCTTCTCTGTCCGTCCATGGAATTCTCCAGGCAGGAATACTGGGATGGGTTGCCATGACTTCCTCCAGGGGTGTTCCCTACCCAGAGACTGAACCTGCATCTCATGTCTCCTGCATTGGCAGGCAGGTTCTTAACCACTAATGCCACCTGGGAAGCCCATTCCTTTTCCAAGGTATACTGTTATTGTTTATAGTTTATAATAGTGACTTAAATCTTCCAGTGTATAAACAATTAGCATTGTTTTTAAAGGTCTCCGTTCCCTGAATTATGTCTGTTACTGCCATGGATTTTTTTCACTTACCCATCCATCCATGTATCATCTTGTCAAATAAAGGACTAGGCACTGTTTCAGGTGATGATGATACAATAAACAAGACACAAAAGGTACCTCTCCTGGAGCTTCCAAGCTCATGAAGGTAATTGTACAGTCCACTAAGAAATGTGAAAACATATAATCTAATTGAAGGAAATCATCTTTGCTACAAATGAATGAAACAATGTAATAGCTGGACTGGTGGGGGGCTGTTGTTTTAAATAGAGCGCCTGGGAAGTTGTCTCTGCAGAGGTAACATTTGAGTAGAGACCTAAAAATGGGCTTGTTGCAGGAACAGGAAGAAGGCTAAAGTGGGCAGAACAAAGTGTACCAGGAAGCAGAGTGCTAGGAGTGTGGGGAAGGAGGCGGGGCCAGATCATTTTTGCTGTTTATCTTGGTCTGTCATTGCATTTGGTGCCTTATGTCAGTCAAGGAGAAGTGTGGAAACGAGTAGAGAAATTACTCCAGAAAGAATGAAGAGATGGAGCCAAAGCAAAAACAACGCCAAGTTGTGGATGTGACTGGTGATATAAGTAAAGTCTGATGCTGTAAAGAACAATATTGTATAGGAACCTGGAATGTTAGGTCCATGAATGAAGAAAATTGGAAGTGGTCAAGCAGGAGATGGCAAGAGTGAACATCGACATTTTAGGAATCAGTGAACTAAAATGGACTGGAATGGGCAAATTTAATTCAGATGACCATTAAATCTACTCCTGTGGGCAAGAATCCCTTAAAAGAAATGGAGTAGCCCTCATAGTCAACAAAAGAGTCCAAAATGCAGTAGTTAGGTGCAATCTCAAAAATGACAGAATGATCTCTGTTTGTTTCCAAGGCAAACCATTCAATATCACAGAAATCCAAGTCTATGCCCCAACCAGTAATGCTGAAGAAGCTAAAGTTGAACGATTCTATCGAGCCCGTGCTCTGCAACAAGAGAAGCCATCGCAATCAGAAGCGCGCACACTGCAACTAGAGAGTAGACCGTGCTCTGCAACTAGAGAAAAGCCCGTGCAGCAATGAAGGCCCAGCACAGCCAAAAGTAAATAAAGAAATCTTAAAAAAGAAAGAAAGAAAGAAAGAGAGCCCTATGATGGGAGACCCTTGAGCAGCAGAATTTGGATTTTTTTGAAGGCCTTTCATTTCTGCTGCAACATCTCTGCTCTTTCACTGGAGTGAGAGTGGTGTGTGTGGCTGGGGTCTAAGGTGTAAGGGGTGAAGCTGGGGGGACAGTAAGGACTTTGCCCACACAAAGTCTTTTCATGAATCTTCCTGTGTTTAGGCTCACATCTCACTGTCACCTTTCAGAGTACCTGATATTTCCAAATCCCCAGACTTTCCAGGGTTCTCCCAGGCAAACTGGCTCCATTTGATCCACATCCGGTTTCTGTGAGTCCCAGCCTCCCCCTATTCAGCTTTGGCTGTCTCATATCTAATCAGCCTTTATCCAGTTTTGACTTTCCAAATTGTGGTGAAATCTTCTCTTTCAGAGGCCCTTTCCCATTCTCTTCATCTTTGTGGATTTATACACTTAAAAACAAAAATAGTGTGGTGTCTTAGAGAATAAATCAATAGTAATAAATCAATAGAATTTCATCTGCAGCTTCAAAACACTCAGGCTCATTTTTCCATGTAGCAGGAAGAAGGTGGGGAAAGGAGTGTCCCTTGCATCCATGTCCATAAGAACCACAGTGGCCCAGAAGGGGTCTGCAATAGAAACAGAAGCACAACTAGTGGCTGAAATCCAGTCCAATGCTATAGACTATCCAGGTCTTAATTGACAGCCCAGGCTCAGTGACCTGGTAGTGGTGGTGAAATTCTTCTCCAACTGCAAGGGTATTTGTTACAAGTCACACAAAAAAATCAGCATTTTATTAAATACTGAGATAAGTTTATCTTTATCTCTGTAACACACTGTTCCTCCTGGGGGAGGCTCAGATGAGGCTGTTCTGTCTTGGCTTGAGTGTCTCCAGATAGGATGACAAAGATCTTGGGTAGAATAAATTATCATAGAGGAAGAAGGATGAGATCCTAAGAAAAGAAATCTGGTTGGGATGAAAAAGGGGGGCGGAAAAGAGGAAATCCAAATTAGGGAAAAGGAGGTGTTCAAGATCAAGGAAGAGAGCTGGGAATTGAGCCTAATGCCCCCATTCTTCCCCTCTCATCATCACCCTGTCTTAGCTTCCCTGTCCCCAACCAATCTTTTTTTTTTTTTTTTTTACATTCACACCTCATTCTAAGTTTACTCCTTCTGGACCTGTGGAAACAGACGAAGGGTACAGATTCCAAGAGAACTGATAAAGGACTTGGAAACAGGAAAAGATGCTCAACCCCACAAGTAACCCAGAGTCAATCAGCTAGCCAACAGTAAGTGACCTTGGAAGGGTTTTACACAGGAAAGGGTGGTTCTAAGCTTTGAAAGTGAGTGTAGCTCTGGTTTAAAATTTTAACTGTGCACATTCAAGATTAGACTTTTTAAATGACAGTGCTTAAGGAGAAAAAATATTTTGTTAGTTCAAAAGTATCAAGGTCTCAATAGTGTCCCTCACCAACTGATGAGTGGATAAACAAAATGTGGTCTAACTATACAATGGAATATTATATTATTTAAAACATTTATTTATTATTTATTTATTTGGCTGTGTCGGGTCTTAGTTGCAGCATATGGGATCTAGCTCCCTGACCCGGGATCAAAACCAGGCCCCCTGCCTTGAGAGCACAGAGTCTTAGCCACTGGAGCACTAGGGGAGTCTCACAGTGGAATATTAAACTGTGAAAAGAAATGAAGTGCTGACACATGCTACAACATAGATGAACCTTGAAAATGGTATGCTACATGAAAGAAATCAGACACAGAAGGTCACATGTTATATGATTCCACTTCTATAAAGTTGTCCAGAATAGGAAAATCCACAGAGACAGAAAGTAGGTTAGTAGCTGTCTAGGCCTGGTGTTGCTGGGGGAGCTTGGGAGGTGATGGCTAAAGAGTATGGATTTCTTTTTGGAGGGATGAAGTGTTCTACAATTAAATTATTATGCTCATTGCACAACTGTGAGCACTGAATTATACACTTTAAATGGAAGAATTAATGTGGTATATGAATTCTGTCTCAATACAACTACTACCAAAAAAAAAAAAGCATGGGTACTAGAAAAGTAGAATCTTAAACGATGATATTACAATTGTTAATAGGTGAATTTCTTCATGGATTGGGAGACTACACTTTGTAAGGACTATGACTGCTTTAGGAAAGAGGAAGTCTGAGAAATTAAAAAAACATTTTGGTTTGGAATAATATACTCAAGGTCCAGATTTGAAAATCACAATTCATTTGTGTGATTTTCCTCACCTCAAAAATGCTAAAATTAGTTAACTGACTAGTTCTAGTTTTCCTACAAACTAATAGCATGAGTTCAGGCAACTCAGTTTCTCAAAACCTCAGTTTCCTCACCTAGAAAGTGGGGATAAATAAACTGCATCTACCTTATAGGTTTCTTAGGAGGATCAAAGGAGATAAGAGATGAAAAAGTACTTAAAGTATGAATGAAAATGAACTGTGAAAATGAGGGTGGGACACATTAATTTTATTATTAGTAGTAATAACAGCAACCCTGGCTTATAGCAAATGAAGATTGTGACCTGCTGATCTTTTTAAAAATCTATTTTATTCTGTTAAAAAATATTTATTTATTTAATGTACTTATTTGGCTGCACCAAGTGTGATTTGTTGCACATGGAATCTCCCTTTCACCATGGCGGCATGCAAGCTCTTAGATGTGACTTATGGGATACAGTTCCCTGCCCAGGGATGGAACCGGCCCCCTGCACTGGGAGCCCGAAGTCTTAGCCACTGGAGTACCAGGGAAGTCCCATTGTAGCTTACTGTATACCTAACAGTTTGTACCTCTTACTCCCCTACCCTTATCTTGCCCCTCCACCTTTCCTCTCTCCATTGGTAACCACTAGTTTGTTCTCTATATTGTGACCTGCTAATCTTACAAAGACTTGCATCTTTAAATTTGGCCTTACATAAAGTAAATAGCATGTTTTATATATTTCACTGCTCATTGTTACTAAAGAATATATGTTTGAGAAATAATGAGGGGACAAATATAATTATGGATTTAGCATTGGTTTATTACCTATTATTGAAGTATAATTGTATCATAGAATATGATACTATCTTCAAGTGTACATCACAGATTCAATAATTTATGAAAAATGAAAGTGTTAGTTGCTCAGTAGTGTCCGACTCTTTGCGACCCCATGGACTGTAGCCCGCCAGTCTTCTCTGTCCAGGGAATTCTCCAGGCAAGAATACTGGAGTGGGTTGCCATTTCCTTCTCCAGGGGATCTTCCCAACTCAGGGACTGAATCCGGGTCTCCCACATTACAGGCAGCTTCTTTACCATCTGAACCACCAGGGAAGCCCAGTAATTTATATACATTTTGAAATGGTCACCACAATAAGTCTGGTTACCACCTGTCGTCATTCAAGGTGATTATATTATTGACAATATTCCATATTGTACCCCTCTGTGACTTATTTATTTTAGTGACTATTTTATAACTGGAAGTTTGTACTTCTTAACTCCCTTCACCTATTTCACCTATGCCCCACCGCCTCCCTCTGGCAACCACCAGTTTATTCTCTATGAGTCTGTTTCTGTTTTAATTTTTTTTGAAAATTTATTAATTTTTATTTTTTAGATTGAACACTTGCACTTCTTTTATCCTCCTGTGACTTATATAACCACTCTGGTTAAAGTGGTTTTTTAAAATTAAGCTATTTACATGAACACTCTTCAGAATTCCAGTCCACCGTAATAACTACTTGTTTGGGTAGTATAGAAATTCAGCAGTAGAATCGATTTCCATTTCATTGTTTAAGCCTGAACTCATTCATCATGGCTAATGTGGAAAGAGGTGGTCCTAGCCAAAAATTCGAGTTGGGGAATAATGATTCCAAATTTCTAATTCTGACGCAAATTTAGTCCCAAGTAGTTAACATTTACATTTCCAATATTTTCTCATACTCTGGGTAGGTACCCAAAGCGTTTCATAAAAGGACTGCCAACCTTTATAGGAGCAGTTGTTTTCTCCACTGCAAGTATAACTGCATTGGAAATATTCTGAAAGCATTTTAAAGGTACTGTTTGTTTTTTTTTTAAATTCAATTATACCTCAAAGCTGAAAAAAAAAGAAAGAAAAAAATGGGACTTCCCTGGCGGTCCAGTGAGTAAGACTCCCTGCTTCCAATGCAGGGGGTGCAGATTCGATCCTTGGTTTTGAGACTAAGATCCCACAGGCACCATGGCCAAAAAAAACCCAAAACCATATGACCATCTAACCAGGGCAAAGTTTGAAGTATTCACTTCCTTTAACAAATGACAGGAATTAAAATATTTCCCTCTGAGGGGCTTCCCTGGTGGCTCAGTGATAAAGAATCCACTTAGCATTGCAGGAGACACTGGTTCAATCCTTGCTATAGGAAGATCCCACATGCTGCGGAGCAACTAAGCCTGTGAGCCACAACTTTTGAGGCTGTGTTCTAGAGCCCAGGAGCCGAAACTGATGAGCCTGAGTGCCACAACCACTGAAGCCTGCGTGCCCTAGAGCCCATGCTCTGTAACAAGAGAAGCCACTGCGTGAGAAGCCCAAGCCCCACAAGTAGAGAATAGCTCCTACTTGCCGCAACTAGAGAAAGCCCTTGTTGTCAACAATGAAGACCCACCATAGCCAAAAAGTAAGATAAATAAATAGATAAATAAATCTTTAAAAATGATAATGAATGAAAAGATTTCTGTGGAATTTCCTGAGGAGGGATTAATTTTAAGTCATGTCCAGCAGGGCCTGGGCTCAGATCAGTTAGTTTATAATATTTTGGAGGTCTGGTGTCAAAGGGATGTCTCTATGTTCAACATGCTTTTGTGGGTTTATGCATACATACAGAAGGTGCCCTGATGCCAACCCAGAATTAGATGAGATTATGTGTTAGCATATTAGTTGGGTTTGTTTGGTTGCAAATGAAAGAAATCCAATTGCAAATAGTTTTAAGCACAGAAGAAAATGGCTTTATCTGTGCAACTGCAGGCTCTCTTTGACTCTCAGACTTACCTCACTCTTAGAACTGACAATTCCAGCAAAGATTTACTCTCCCTTTCACTGGCTCCAGAAAGTCCTGGGATACTATCTTACTGGTTTACACCTATCAAAGTGGCCAAGGAAACAGAATACACTGAGCTACTAGGCCTGGGTCACCTTTCCACCCTGGAATGGGGTGGTGGGCATGCGGTTACTGGCAGTCTTATGTGCACCACGTAGATTTAGAGTGGAACAGGGATGGTTCTGCATAGAAATACTGAAGTACACAGGTGCTAAGCAGACAAAAATAGCAGATACACCTTATTGTACAAAGAAAAGAACCTATCACAGTGTGCAACTTGATACAGTCCGTTGTATAATATAATCACATCTAATCTCTACACTATGGACAGAGGTTCATGACATTGTACAGGAGACAGGGATCAAGACCATCCCCAAGAAAAATGCAAAAAAGGCAAAATGGCTGTCTGAGAAGGCCTTACAAATAGCTGTGAAAAGAAGAGAAGCCAAAAGCAAAGGAGAAAAGGAAAGATATACCCATTTGAATGCAGAGTTCCAAAGAATAGCAAGGAGAGATAAGAAAGCCTTCCTCAGTGATCAGTGCAAAGAAATAGAGGAAAACAATAGAATGGGAAAGACTAGAGATCTCATTAAGAAAATTAGCGATACCAAGGCACATTTCATGCAAAGATGGGCTCAATAAAGGACAGAAATGGTATAGACCTAACAGAAGCAGAAGATATGAAGAAGAACAGGCAAGAATACACAGAAGAACTGTACAAAAAAGATCTTCATGACCCAGATAATCACGATGGTGTGATCACTCACCTAGAGCCAGACATGCTGGAATGTGAAGTCAAGTGGGCCTTAGAAAGCATCACTACGAACAAAGCTAGTGGAGGTGATGGAATTCCAGTTAAGCTATTTCAAATCCTGAAAGATGATGCTGTAAAAGTGCTGTACTCAATATGCCAGCAAATTTGGAAAACTTAGCAGTGGCCATGGAACTGGAAAAGGTCAGTTTTCATTGCAATCCCAAAGAAAGGCAATGTGAAAGAATGCTCAAACTACTGCGCAATTGCACTCAAGGAAATGGCAACCCACTCCAGTATTCTTGCCTGGAAAATCCCATGGACGGAGGAACCAGGGATCGCAAAGAGTCGGACACAACTGAGCAACTTCACTTTCACACGTTAGTAAAGTTATGCTCAAAATTCTCCAAGCCAGGCTTCAACAATATGTGAACTGTGAACTTCCAGATGTTCAAGTTGGTTTTAGAAAAGGCAGAGGAACCAGAGATCAAATTGAAAACATGCACTGGATCATCAAAAAAGCAAGAGAATTCCAGAAAAACATCTATTTCTTCTTTATTGACTAGGCCAAAGCCTTTGACTGTGTGGATCACAAAGAATTGTGGAAAATTCTGAAAGAGATGGGAATAGCAGACCACCTGACCTGCCTCTTGAGAAATGTGTATGCAGGTCAGGAAGCAACAGTTAGAACTGGACATGGAACAACAGACTGATTCCAAATAGGAAAAGGAGTACGTCAAGGCTGTATATTGTCACCCTGCTTATTTAACTTAAATGCAGAGTACATCATGAGAAATGCTGAGCTCAAGGAAGCACAAGCTGGAATCAAGATTGCTGGGAGAAATATCAATAACCTCAGATATGCAGATGACACCACCCTTATGGCAGAAAGTGAAGAAGAACTAAAGAGCCTCTTGATGAAAGTGAAAGAGGAGAGTGAAAAAGTTGGCTTAAAGCTCAACATTCAGAAAACTAAGATCATGGCATCTGGTCCCATTACTTCGTGGCAAATAGATGGGGAAACAGTGTCAGACTTTATTTTTCTGGGCTCCAAAATCACTGCAGATGGTGACTGCAGCCATGAAATTAAAAGACGCTTGCTCCTTGGAACAAAAGTTATGACCAACCTAGACAGCATATTAAAAAGCAGAGACATTACTTTGCCATCAAAGGTCCTTCTAGTCAAGGCTTTGGTTTTTCCTGTAGTCATGTATGGATGTGAGAGTTGGACTATGAAGAAAGCTGAGTGCCAAAGAATTGATGCTTTTGAACTGTGGTGTTGGAAGAAGACTCTTGAGAGTCCCTTGGACTGCAAGGAGATCCAACCAGTCCATCCTAAAGGAGACCAGTCCTGGGTGTTCATTGGAAGGACTGATGCTGAAGCCGAAACTCCAATACTTTGGCTACCTCATGTGAAGAGTTGACTCATTGGAAAAGACCCTGATGCTGGGAGGGATTGGGGGCAGGAGGAGAAGGGGACGACAGAGGATGAGATGGCTAGATGGCATCACTGACTGAATGGACATAAGTTTGGGTAAACTCTGGGAGTTGGTGATGGACAGGGAGGCCTGGCATGCTGCGATTCATGGGGTTGCAAAGAGTCAGAAACGACTGAGTGACTGAACTGAACTGAACTGGGTAACTAAGAGGCTGTGTGGTACAACCAAAAAATTAAAAAAAAAAATCAGCCATGACTGAGCCACTGAACTGAACTGAATCTCTACAGATTGTGAGGTTGCTATTATTCCTATTCTGCAAATGAGTTTTTATTTGGTAATCCTCACACATGTCAACAGAACATCTCAAAATCAAAGGTAGTAAGAAGCAACTAAGGGCGCCTTTGAATGTCTTGTCCCCTTCCACTTTCAGCATTTCAGAGATTCTGGTTTCTCAAAGCCTCTGCCTAATTTACTATTCCTGTTACTCAGAGACATTATTTTGCTAACAAAGGTCTGTGTAGTCAAAGCTATGGTTTTTTCAGTAGTCATGTATGGATGTGAGAGTTGGACTGTAAAGAAAGCTGAGCGCCAAAGATTTGATGCTTTTGAACTGTGGTGTTGGAGAAGACTCTTGAGAGTCCCTTGGACAGCAAGGAGATCCAACCAGTCCATCCTAAAGGAAATCAGTCCTGAATATTCATTGGAAGGGCTGATGCTGAAGCTGAAACTCCAATACTTTGGCCACCTGATATGAAGAACTGACTCATTTGAAAGGACCCTGATGCTGGGAAAGATTGAAGGCTGGAGGAGAAAGGGACAACAGAGGATGAGACGGTTGGATGGCATCACTGTCTCAATGGACATGAGTTTGAGTAAGCTCCAGGAGTTGGTGATGGACAGGGAGGCCTGGCGTCCTACAGCCCATGGGGTCTCAAAGAGTTGGACACGACTGAGTGACTGAACTGAACTGATTTGTGTTACCCAGATTCCCTCTGTTTTACCTAGGATGGGTGAGATTTATGGATTTAGGCAAATGGGATGAAAGCTTATCTCATCACTGTTATTAGAGAGAGGAATTTGTTATAAGCCTAGTTCATCCTCAGCCTTCATCCAAGGACATTAAGGAAATACCAAATGACCTGATTTCCAATCATATTCTATTGTTTGACCTGTAGCAAGGGCCCCAACAATTGCACCTAAGAGCAGTTGCACGAAGGTGGATCTGAATGTGTTCTGCAAATTGAAGAATAGAGTCATGCATTTTCTTCTTTTTTATTGAAATGTAGTTGATTTATAATACTGTGTTAGTTTCAGATGTGCAGCATAGTGATTCAGTATTTTTGCAAATTATACTCCATTAGAGGTTATTATATGATATTGGGCATAATTCTCTGTGCTGTACAGTAGATTTTTGTTGCTTGTCTATTTTATACATACTAGTTTGTTACATTTTCTTCTTTTAGCCTTGAGAAACCCTGAGATTATGTTTTTTCCAGTAATGGTCTACAGTAAATTAAAAAACTGTTATTCATCCATTATTACTTTATTCACCCATTCAATTAACTGATATTTCAAGTGTCACCTATATTCCAGGCCCTGGAAGACAGTGCTTAATAAGCTCTTTTTCCTGTCCTCATACTGATGAGAATCAGTGATAGGACAAAGGATCGTGACAGAAGGGGAGTGGCTCAGAAACTGTGGCCAAGCTTTACAGAGGAGGTAATGTGAAGGAGGTAGTCATTTCTAATGACTGTGGAATCCATGGTATGGATGACATACAAGGAGCTCATGTAATCCCAGCCTTCTCTCTCTTTTATCAATTTGCTTGGCTGGCTGTTTATCTTCTGATCATCTATCCATCTACCTACCTACCTACCTCCTCAATGTTTCTTCCAACATTTTCTCAATGCTTACAGATGGCATGCAGTTGAGATTACAGTGTATATTCACTTTGCATACAGACAACCCAATCACCATCAGATCATGAATGTTTTCTCATGGTCTGAAAAATTCCTCAAGGCACTTCCTGGTGGTCTAGGGTTTAAGAATCTGCCAGCCATGCAGGGTACATGGGTTCGCTTCCTGGTCCAGGAAGATTCCACATTTCTCGGAGCAACTAAACCCATGCACCACAGCTATTGAAGCTGCAACTAGAGAAATCCTGAGCACAGCAACAAAAACCCAGTGCAGCCAAAAATAAAAATAAAATAAATTCTTCAAGAATGTCAATTTGAAAAAATGAGAATTTTTATTTGAAGATGATTGTAGATCTATAAGCAGTTATAAGAAATAATGCAGAGAGATCTCATATACCCTTCACCCAGTTTCCCCTAATGACAGTATCTTGTAACATTATTGTATGATATCACAACCAGCATATTGACATTAGTACAATCAAGATACAGAACAGTTCCATCTCAAGGGAATGTCATTTTTGATAACTGCATAATTGATTTTGGAATGTATCATAATTTATTAATCTTGCTATTGTTTGAAATGTAGGTTGCTTCCAATTTGGGAATATAATAAATAATGATATAGAGAATGTCTTTGTATATAAATCTTTGCCAAAATCTCTGATTAATTCTGTAGGGGAAACTCCTGGGAGATTTGCTGAGTCAAAGGATATGTACATTTTTAGGGTCTCAATACTGATTGCCAAACTGCTTTCCAGAAAGTTTGTGTCAACTTACACTCCTGTAGTACATGAAAGTGCTTGGCAGGCCACATTAACTGATGATGTTCAGTATTGTAAAAATCTTTGCCAATTCTGCAAGTGAAAATGATATTTTGAGACTTTTTTGGTGTATTTTTACAAATATGAACATAAAAAATTTATATATATATATGCTTATGTATATATTAGGTTTAAAAATTTTTTAGAGTTATCTCCTATCTTTTGACCATTGCATTTTTCTTATTAATTTATAAATACTCTTTACATGTTAAGGATATTATTTTTAACACCTTTATTGAAATAAAATTAAAATACCATACATTTTGCTCACTTAAACTATACATTTCGGATTTCCCTGGTGGTCCTGTGGTTAAGATTTCACACTTCCACTTCAGGGTGGTTCCCTGATCAGGAAACTAAAATCCTGTCCATCAACAGAGGAATGGATAAAGAATATGTGGTATATATATATGCAATGAACTACATCTCACATAAAAAAGAATGAGATTTTGCCATTTGCAACAACATGAACGGACCTGGAGGGTATTATGTTTAGTGAGATGTCAGACAGAGAAAGACAAATACTGTATGTGAAACCTAAAAAACTAAAACAATATATAAAAAAATTAAAAAAAACAATATACAAAAAATATAATAAAACTCACAGATATAAGAACAAACTATAGTTATGTGTGGGGAAAGGTAAGGTGGGAGGGGAACAATAGGTGGGGGATTAAGAGGTACAAGCTATTATGTATAAAATAAATAAGCAACAAGTATATATAGGGAACACACAGCACAGGGAATATAGCCAATATTTATAATAAGTATATATGACATATAATCTATATAATTTTTGAATCACTATGTTGTATACTTAATACTAATATAATGTTTTAAATCAACTATACCTCAAGAAAAATAGTTCAATGGCTTTTAGCATAGTCACATACTTGAGCATCCTTCTGCACAGCACAATGAATTTTGAAATATTTCATCTCCCGAAAAAGGAATTCTAATCCCTTTAGTTGTTACCCATACTCCCTCCATCCTCCCATTCATTGGCAATCATTATTCTATTTCTGTCTTTATATATTTGCCTATTCTGGACATGTCACATAAATGGGATTATAAAACATGTGGTTTTTGGGACTAGCTTCTTTCACTTAAGCATCTTGTTTTCAAGGTTCATCCTCATTGTAGTATGTACAAGAATTTCATTCCTTTTTAAAGCTCAATAATAATCCAGTGTATGGATATATCACATTTTGTTTATCCATTCATCTATTGATGGACATTTAAGTTGTTTCAACCTTTTGGCTATTATGAATAATGCTGCTCTGAACATTCATGTACAGCTCTCTGTGTGAACACTTCTTCATTCCTCCTGGGTAGATTCATGGGTGTGAGATTGCTGGGGTTATATGGTAATTCTATATTTAACTTTTTGAGGAACTGCTAGACTGTTTTCCACAGTGGCTGCACCATTTTACATTCTCATCAACAATGAATGAGGGTTCCATTTCCTCTACTGTTTTACCAATGCCTGTTATTGTCTGTCTTTTTTGTAATATAATCATTCTAGTGGACTTGAAGTGGTATCTCATTGTGGTTTTGACTTGGATTTACCTGATGGCTAATGATGTTGAACATCTTTCCACCTCTTTCTTGACTATTTGTATATCTTCTTTGGAGAAATGTCTATTTAAATCCTTTGTCCACTTTGAAATTGGCTTGTCTTTTTTATCTTAGAGTTCTAGGAATTGTTTATATATTCTGGACAGTAGACTCTTGACAGATACATGATTTCCAAATATCTTCTCCCATTCTGTGAGTTGTCTTTTTATTTTCCTGATAGTATCTCTCTCTCCTTTTTTTTTTTTTTTGGCTGTACCACATGGCTTGTAGAATTCTTAGTTATCTAACCAGAGTCTGAACCCACCCCACAGCAGTGAAAGCCTGGAGTTCTAAAAACTGGACTCCCAGGGGAGTCTCCCTGATAGTGTTTTTGAATGATGATTAAAAAAAAAATTATGATACTTAGTTTCTCTGCTTTTTTGTTGCTGTGTTTTTGGTGTGATATCTAAGAAACAATTGCCAAATTCAAGGTGATAAAGATTATGCCTCTGTTATTTTCTAACAGTTTTGTAGTTTTAGCTTTTACATTTAGATCATTAATATACTTTGAATACTTTTTGTATATGATGTAAAGTACAGGTCCAAATTCATTCTTCTGCTCATAGATATCCAGTTGTCTCAGTACCATTTGTTAAAAAAATTTTTTTCTTTCTCCATTGAATTGTCTTGGCATCATGGTCAAAAACAAATTGACTCTAGGTCTGGGCTTCCCTGGTAGCTCAGTTGGTAAAGAATCTGCCTGCAAGGAGACCCCAGTTCAATTCCTGGGTCAGGAAGATCCCCTGGAGAAGGTACAGGCTATCCACTCCAGTATTCTTGGGCTTCCTTCATGGCTCAGCCACTAAAGAATCTGCCCCCAATGCGGGAGATCTGGGTTAGATTTCTGGGTTGGGAAGATCCCCTGGAGAAAGAAATGGCAACCCACTCCAGTATTCTTTCCTGGAGAATCCCACGGACAGAGGAGCCTTTCGGGCTGCAGTCCCCAAGGGGTCGCAAAGAGTTGGAGCCAACTGAAGCGACTTAGCACTTAGCACTAGGTGTAAGGGTTTGTTTCTGGACTCTCAGTTATATTCCACTGACCTATAAGTCTGTTCTAATGTTGGTATCATATTGTTTCCACTTTATTATTGAAGCTTTGTAGTAAGTTGTGAAACTGGCAAGTGTGAGTCCTCCAACAGTATTTTTTTCAAGATTGTTTTGGCTATTCTATATCTCTTGAATCTTATTGTTTTGGAAACTATGTCTTTACTAAAGACTTCCCATTTGTGGTTTGACTTTTTTAATGAGTTTTAATTACACAGAAGTTTTAAATTTTATGTCAGTTTATTGATCTTTTTATTTTTAATGATGATGATCCTTTTTTTCTTCCAGTTTTATTGAGATATAATTGCCATGCAGCACTATATAAGTTTAAGGTATACAGTGTAATGATTTGACTTATATACATCATGAAATGATGACCACAATGAGTTTAGTGAATATTCATCTCATATAGATACAAAATTTTAAAAACAGAGAAAAATATTTTTCCTTGTGATGAGAACTGTTAGAATTTACTCTTTTAACAACTTTTTATGCAACATATAGCAGTGTACTACCTATGTTTTCTTGTAGGAGGTCAGGTCTTACATTTAAGTCTTTAGTCCATTTTGAGTTTATTTTTGTATATGGTGTGAGAAAGTGGTCCAGGTTTCCCAGCACCATTTACTGAAGTGAAGTGAAGTGAAAGTTGCTCAGTCATGTCCGACTCTTTGCATACAGTCCATGGGATTCTCATGCTAACTCTTTCTATACAGTCCATGGGATTCTCCAGGCTAGACTACTGGTGCAGGTAGCCTTTTCCTTCTCCAGGGGATCTTCCTAACCCAGGGATCGAACCCAGGTCTCCTGCATTGTAGGCAGATTGTTTCCCAGATGAGCCACAAGGGAAGCCCACCATTTACTGAAGAGGCTCTTTTCTCCATTGTATATTTTTGCCTCCTGTGTCATAGATTAATTGCCTATATAAGTATGGATTCACTTCTGGGCTCTATTCTGTTCCATTGATCTATGTGTCTGTTTTTGCATTAGTACCATAGTGTTTTGATTACTATTGCTTTGTAGCATAATGTGAAATCAGGGCATCTATTCCTTTTATAATTAGAAAGTTCTTTTTCATTGTTAATTTTCTAATACCCTTCAGAACCTAAATTTATTTTTTTGTTTCCTTCTTTATTTAGAAAATGTGTTACAAAAAAAAATTGCCCATTGTGAAAATTTTAATATAATTACCTATGAAGCAAAAAGTGATAGCTCCCCGTAATTAGTTGATTCCTAATTTTACCCTCCGGAGATAACTGCTGTTAGCAATTTGTATCCTTCCTAACCACTTTCTAAGCATAAACATAGGTATAGTGTTTAAGAAGTGGGATCAAACTATAAATATCTTTTTGCATCTTTCTTCACTTGACAGTACAGCAAGGCATCTTTCCATATGTGGATCAATCTCATACTTTTTTTGTTATGCTAAGTAAAGCCTTCTCCACCCTATGATTATAAAAAATATCCTCCTATATAGTCATTTTAGTAGTTTTAGAAACTGCTATTTTTATTTATCTTTAACTTAGTTATTAAAATAAAGTTGTTGTAAAAGAACAACTGTGGTGTCAGTGTAATTCTTAATGTCATCTTGTCCACAGTGTAGAGGGGGGACGTCTCCACACATTCAAGAGAGGGGCTGGAAAACATTGTGCCTGTTAACTTGACACATTTAGATAGAACTTAAACTGCCTAGAGGAAGAGGGTGTGTGTGTGTGTGTGTGTGTGTGTGTGTGTGTGTGTGTGTGTGTGTGTGAATGTGTGTATATTTGCCTTCCTTTCGTAACTCTTGCCTTTTGTATTTGGCTGCACGCATTCTCAAGAGGTGTAGATCAGTGATTTCCCATAGAGCCTTTAAAAGATGGACCAGGAATAATTGGCCTATGTAATATCAGACCACTCTCTTGCCAGAACATTTTGAGAAGAATAAGGATTCAACAAGAAAGAAATGGCAGTTGCAATTCCCATAAAGACTTGTAGCGCTGAAGCAAACTCGTGGTGAATTCCAATGGCACTAACTCAGTTTCAGACTTGCAATTTTTATGCTGACATCCCCAGGCCTCTCCCCCAGTGGCCACAGCTTTCTGAGCAGCAACCGCCCCCACCCCCGCCCACCCCGCCACCCCCCACCCCCACCACGGCTCTGCGGAGTCCGGTAGTTCATCGACCCCATCTCCGGGGGCTTTGGGACAAGGAAGAGGTCGACTCCTTTCCTTCCCACTTCTTGCTTCTTTAAGGGGTCGCCTCCTCTTGCCTTCCGGTTTTCTTCTGGGTTCCGGAGCCCTCTAGGACACGCCAAGATTCCAAAGCCAGAGAGGGATGGCAGCCCAGGTATCTCTACAGGGCGCTTCCTGAGACCCCAGCGTTTGAGAATCAGGACTCAGGACTTAGCACCCCCAAGGGGGCGGGATGTGTGGGTGTGGGTGTTTGCGTTGGGGGTGGGGGGGAGGGCACAGACCCGTTCAGACCCTCCAGGGCTATACCACACTCTTGGCTCCGGCAAGGGTAGGCAATCTTGGCAGGGCCACGAGCAAGCTTTCTCATTGAGCCACTCCCGCGCGTGGCGAATCTGTCTTGGCCAGGGCTAGCCGGATGGGATGCTAGAGTTTCAAGAGTTACCCTGGGAGTGCAAGGCCGGGCCGTCTCCTCCCACCACTTGTGCTCGCCCCGGCCGCCTCCCCTCCCCCGACAATGGGCGTCTCTGCAGGGGTTCTCCCTTTGGGCTACCGGAGTCCCTCCTCCACATCCCCGCCCCCCATCCTTCGGGAAGCTAAAAGGGGGCGTGTGTGCGTTCCCGGGAGGAGTCGCCCTCTGCGGCCACGGCCAGAAGCGCCCCGCTGGAGCCCCAAAGTCCGAGCAAGTTCCCGGCCTCCGGGCGCGCCGCGCTCTCAGCCTCTGGCGCCCACGTCCCCACGAGAGGGCTCGGGGTCGTCGGGCTGTGGTGGCGTCGGCAACGAGCCGGCGGGCAGCTGAACGCCCCCGCCGGAGCCCGGACCAGCGGGGCCGGACGCACGGTGGAGGTCGGCGGCGGCGGTGGCGGGCCGGGCCAGCTGTCCCAGTCGAGCTCCCCGCTGAGGATGGCGGCAGCGGCGGGCTCCCGGTACCACCTGGGCACGGCCCCCGGGCACGCGCTGGGGATACCGGAGCCCCGGACCCTGGCGCCGAGTGGCAGTACCTGGGAACTGCCCCGGAACCGGGACGGCGGCGTGTTAGTGCATGCTACCCAGGACATCCCTCTGCAGGTGGACATGTCCATGGCTCTGCGGCGCGTGCGGATTTCAGATAAGTACAGCAAGAGCTACTTCAGCCTGCTGCAAGCAGCTTCCGTCGCAAGTAAGTTCCCCCCTAGCGCCCGCCGCCCCCCGCCCGGCTCGCGCGCCCCTCTCCTCGCGCGCTCCAGCCCCGGCCGCCGGGCTGCCGGGCGCACTTTGTCCTTCCTCCACTGGCGCCCGATCGCTCGCCCTCCCCTGCCGCCCGCGCCCTTGGCTGGCCCGCCGTTTTCCTCCGGCCCGGGGCTGCGCTGCCGCGGGACCGTGAGAAGGTCCGGGTGGTGCGAGGACGTCTCCGGGGCGGGCGAGGAGCGGAGAAGGGACCTGAACCAGCCCGCCGGGGGAGGTGGGGCTGCGCGGTATCTTCCAACTCCGCATCCCGCCGACCAGATGCTCCCCGCCCCCGCCTCCCGAAAGTGCATTTCCTTTGTATGAATGCTGGAAAAGCGGGGCTGGGGGTTGGATCTCACGTTTGGGGAAAGCAAATCCAAAAAAAAAAAAAAAAAACCTCGGATTCGGAGACCTTTGGCACCGCGCTGGGAGGGGGCGTTGTAGAGAAAGCGTGCCGCCGGTGCCTTGGCTTTCTCACTCGGACTAGTGCGTCCTTACAGCTGGGTCCACGAGTTTCCTGTCTCCCCGGGGTCCTCACTATAAAGGCAGAAGTTTTCGTCTGCCACTTCCGCGGTGTGGGTGAGGGATGAGAGCGGCGATTGGGGGACCGTGGACGCGGTCACTTGGCGGCCGTGGTGCACACACCGATGCACACGCGTTTACCCCGCCAGAGGGGCCCTGCGATGGGGAGGGTGCAGCTCTGCTATCTTACGTTCAGCCAGGGCTTTTCAGGCAAGTTTTTGAGGTACTGCAATTCACGGATGTGTCTTCCTCGGCAGCCCGTGGTGCTTTTGCCTTAGCAGGTGCTCAGCCTGGCCCAGGAAGTTTTGGCATCCCCAGAAATAGACTTGGAGACAATTTTCTGAAAAATCAGATAGCCGCCACACATGTTCAGAATACTCTGCCTCCTTCTTCTAGGCCAACCCCTGTAGTTAGACTGCAGTAAGCCAAGACAGCAGCTTATTCTCTTTCAGAAGCCCTCCACGTTTGATTTTTGGGGGTGGGCACTATTGGTTTCCGAGTCTTTCCAGGTGGCACTAGTGGTAACGAACCTGCCTGTCATTGCAAGAGGTGTGAGAAACGCAGGTTCCATCCCTGGGTCTGGAAGATCCCTTGGAGGAGGGCATGGCAACCCACTTCAGTATTCTTGCCCGGAGAATCCCTATGGACAGAGGAACCTGGCGGGCTGCAGCCCTTGGGGGTCGCACAGAGTCCGGCGTGATTGAAGCAACTTAGCATACATACGTACTATGGGTTTCCAGGTGTGATCAAGCAGTAAGGGGAGTGTGGTAATGGGGCACGTGCTCCTTCTTCAGGTGTTGAGCGTCTGAAATGGCTTGAAATGCTTACACCAGACCCTCACTGGAACCTGGGCAGCTCAGGAAAGTGTGGGGAGTCCTTTGTGTCTTGTGTTTGCCTCTTGCATCTTCCTGAGAGTGAAAAAAAATCTCCATAGAAGAAATGTATGCTTTCTTAACAAACATCAAATTAGCTGTGCTATGAACTCGAAGTTGACATTTCTACTCCAGTGATTTCTCTGTTTCTATAGTTGGGTGCGGTGTTTCATCCTCCTTACCTCTGTAGGCTCTAGCATGTTGGCAGGCTTCTGTCGCCTCAGCATTATAAGTCACAGCACCTGAATGACACCGGTTGCTGTGCTGTGTTTTTACACGGGCAAACGGTGCTGTTTTGCCTTTCAGCATTTTTAGTAGCTGGCTGGACCAACAGAACATCCTGGGAGTGGTCTGTAGCTAGCTTGGCTGTTAAGACATACACCCTAGGATGATAGTTTTATGTGTGGAAAGGATTTCATCTATTTAAAAATTATTCATCCATTTAAAACATATATTTACAAGGCTTTTCATCGCAGGACAGAACTTTCCAAGAGATCATTTCAAGGATGATCATTTAGAGCCTGCTCGCTACCAGGATGTGCCAAGGTGTAATAAACAAATTACACCTGTTTGTGCAGGATCCGTTGTGGGGTAGCCAGAAAAGGCTCTGCTGACTCGACAGAGGAAGTTAAGGGAAGACTTCAGGGAGAGGGTGAAGAAGGATCTGCAACTTTAAGGATGCAGCCAAATGTCCAGGTGGATCGGAGACTGAGCACGGAATGTGGTGGGGAAAAGTAGGGAGAGGTCATCTAGGCAAAGGAGGAAATAAGATGTAGGCAAAGGAGGAAATAAGATGTGGCCAAAAGAGTAGAAAGGGGACAGCATCGTAGGTTGGGGGAGTCTTTTTTGTAATGATGGGAGTGGAAAGTGTGGGAAACACAGGAGATCAATTTGGAGGAGTAGGCAGAGGCTGGATCAGGCATGTTAAAGGGCTTTACTTTGTAGGGCAGTGGGGAGCCGTCAGAGCATTGTGAATAGAGGAATAGAGCAAGGCTGCTGCATAGGCTTGTACGGGCGCACAGGGCGCACAGTAGTGGGCTGTATTAGTGTGTGGTAGAGCTTCTTACTTTTGCAAATATGACTCTGGAGGTTGTAGGGAGGACCCAGTGTGTGGCATATGGAGCAGAGGAGGAAGTACAAAAATAGGGCTGCCAGTTAGAGGGCAGTTGGAACAAGCTGGGCGAGAGTGGACGAAGGCATGGACTGAGTCAGTTCAGGGAATGGGGAGAAGGAGAGAAGCTCAGTTCAGTTTAGTCAGTCGCTCAGTCGTGTCTGACTCTTTGCGACCCCATGAATCGCAGCAGACCAGGCCTCCCTGTCCATCACCAACTCCCGGAGTTCACTCAAACTCATGTCCATCGAGTTGGTGATGCCATCCAGCCATCTTATCCTCTGTCGTCCCCTTCTCCTCCTGCCCCCAATCCCTCCCAGCATCAGAGTCTTTTCCAATGAGTCAACTCTTTGCATGAGGTGGCCAAAGTACTGGAGTTTCAGCTTTAACATCATTCCTTCCAAAGAACACCCAGGGCTGATCTCCTTTAGAATGGACTGGTTGGATCTCCTTGCAGTCCAAGGGACTCTCAAGAGTCTTCTCCAACACCACAGTTCAAAAGTATCAATTCTTCGGCGCTCAGCTTTCTTCACAGTCCAACTCTCACATCCATACATGACCACAGGAAAAACCATAGCCTTGACTAGAAGGACCTTTGATGGCAAAGTAATGTCTCTACTTTTTAATATGCTCTCTAGGTTGGTCATAACTTTTCTTCCAAGGAGCAAGCATCTTTTAATTTCATGGCTGTAGTCACCATCTGCAGTGATTTTGGAGCCCCCCAAAATAAAGTCTGCCACTGTTTACCCATCTATTTCCCATGAAGTGATGGGACCAGATGCCATGATCTTCGTTTTCTGAATGTTGAGCTTTAAGCCAACTTTTTCACTCTCCTCTTTCACTTTCATCAAGAGGCTTTTGAGTTCCTCTTCACTTTCTGCCAGAAGGGTGGTGTCATCTGCATATCTGAGGTTATTGATATTTCTCCCAGCAATCTTGATTCCAGCTTGTGCTTCTCCCAGCCCAGCATTTCTCATGATGTACTCTGCATATAAGTTAAATAAGCAGGGTGACAATATACAGCCTTGACATACTCCTTTTTGGGAATTGAAAGAGTAGAATTGATTTGACTTGGTGGCTAGTTGTGAGGTTTGAGGAACAGTGCAGGAGATTAGGTCGTTGCAGGTTTCTCATTAAAGTGATGAGGCAGGGAGAGATAAAAGACCAGGAATGGAGGAGGGAGAGGAAATTTGGGGTTCAGTTTTGGATATGTGGTTTCTTCATTCAGGGAGAGTGAACCCATAGGTCTAGAGCTGGGAAGAAGTGAAATTATTTCTTATAGTCATCCGTGGCACCCATCAAACAATTCCTGGCATGCAAGTTCTTTCCTTAAATGACTTCTTTGGGTTATCTTCATCACTCAGAAAATCTAGCCTAGATGGAGCCCATACTTAGTATAAAATTACCTTTTGAACTTGCCCTTGAATAGAGGTGTCTTCCCCCCTCACACTTTCCTTACCCGATGACGGAGAAAAAAAGAAAAAAAAAGAAAGAAATGTTTTTCGTTCCTTGTAGTCCAAAAGAAGGCAAACTGTCTCTGTAACAGAGAAGTAGTTGTGAAAACTTGTTCACTGCAAATTTGATTTTGTCAGAGTTTAGCTGTGTAAATCACAACAACAAAAAAGATCTGTAAATCACAACAAAAGTTAATTATTTAATATACGTTGCAATATGGTATAAAATGGATTCCAAATGATAATGGGTTACTTACTGCTACTGCTACTGCTAAGTCAATTCAGTCGTGTCCGACTCTGTGCGACCCCATAGGCGGCAGCCCACCAGGCTCCCCTGTCCCCGGGATTCTTCAGGCAAGAACACTGGAGTGGGCTGCCATTTCCTTCTCCAATGCATGAAAGTGAAAAGTGAAAGTGAAGTCACTCAGTCGTATCCGACTCTTAGTGACCCCATGGACTGCAGCCTTCCAGGCTCCTCCGCCCATGGGATTTTCCAGGCAAGAGTACTGGAGTGGGGAGCCATTGCCTTCTCCAGGGTCACTTACTGGGTAACACTAATTTCTCAGTGATTCCACATAAATGATTTTCTGGGTAACTGAAGTTTCAGCACTTTTAGAGCTTGATTTTTTTCCCTCTTTCCAATCTAACCATTTTAGATGGAAAGCTTTTCAAAAAGATTATTTACCTTCCTGACTCCTGAACCTGGAAATAATTGGATCTTTTCCTGATGTTTCAAGATTATCCTTATAATAGCATTAGTTATTTTAATTTGTTCTATATAGTGTTGCCTCAAGGGCTCCTAAACCATGATGGGTCTGTTTGTCCTCATATTAAATTGGGCACAGATTGTTCTGCCTCTTAATTTGCAATGCCTGGTTTTCTAATCTTTCCATATATCCCCTCTCTGTTAGCTGCCGTTTCTTTTTCCTTCTTTTTTTTTTTTTTTGAGGCATAGTTGCCTTACAATGTTGTGTTAGTTTCTGCGCTACAACAAAGTGAATCAGCTATATGTATACCTATATCCCCTCCCTCTTGTGCCTTCCTCCCACCCCTCATAGCTGCCATTTCTTGCTGCTGTTATTTTAACTGTTTCTACCAGCCAGCAGTTACTGCCTGATCCTCTAATCTCCCTCCTTCATTGCCCATTCTGGTGTGTTATGAGCTAGAAAACGAGAGAACCACACCTGTTAGTGTTGTTTGCAAAATATGAGTAAATAGACTATGAGTACGGTTGTGGGGATTCTGCTTCTATTAATAGTAATGTATATGAACTTTAGTATGATCTCTTCGGGTTGCATAAAAGCTTTTTTTTTTAAGATTGAAGTATACTTGACTTATCCAATATTATGTTAGTTTTGATAGTACAACATAGTGATTCAGTATTTTTATAAATTATTCTGCAAATAAAGTTATTACAAAATATTGGTTGTGTTCCCCGTACTGTACTTCTTTTATACCTAGTACTTTGCACCTCTCAATCCCCTTCCCCATCTTGCTCCTCCTTCCTTCCCACTCCCCCTGGTAACCACTAGTTTACCTAGTATCTATATCTGTGTGTCTATTTCTGTTCCTAAAAGCTGTTTGTTTTTTCCCTAGTTCTTAGTTGTGTCCTGGAGGGTTGAGGCTGTTAAATCAGTTATGACTGAAACCTGTGTTCTCTTACAATTTGAACTATTACAATTTGTGAAATTGTAAGTTTACTTTCTTATAAAGGAAACAGATAAACATATTAAAAATCCATCAGAAAATTGAGATTCATTTTATTCATTGCATTTCTTGGGCATGCCTGCAAATGCTTGGCACTAGGAGGCATTTCAGTCTTAGGAGTTGCTCCCAAGGATTGAAAGCAAAAGTCCCTGTATGGTATCTTCTCAACCAAGCACTCTCTGAAGGCTCAATAAAAAACCTGCTCCTCACCTGCTCCAGCACAGAAGCAGAGGTCGGCCCCCTAAGAGAGATACCTCCTTTCTGATCCAGGTCTTATTCCGAACCCAGCAAGAGGCCATCCTCTCATTTCTTTTTCACCCAAAGCCCACCCCTCACTGTGTATGTATGGCGAATGTAAGGCTTTGACTGGCTTCTTGTTCATTTCAGCACTGGCAAGGTGACAGTGAACAAAGACCTAAGAGAGGGTAGGATGTCACCAGAGGGGTCTGAGGGAGTGTTCTAGGCAGAAGGGACAATAAGTATAAAAGCCTTGAGATGGAAAAATACTGACAAATTCAAGGAATGGGAAGAGAACCAGTGTGGCAGAAGTTACGTGTGTGCGTGTGTGTGAGAGAGAGAGACAGAGACAGAGACAGACAGAGATGAAGCCAGAGAAGTAACAGGTCTGAATCATAAAGGGCATGGTAAGGACCTTGGCTTTTACTCTGAGTCACATGAGGAGCCATAGGCAGGTTCTGAGCAAAGGAGAGACAAACTTACCTCACATCCAGAACAAGTTCACCAATTTGGAGGCTGCAAAGATTGATGATGGTGGGTTGAACCAGAGAGGTAATGATGGAAGTGGTGAGCGTCTGGGTATATTTTGAAAGTAGACCCAAAATTATTTGCTCATGGTTTGGATGTGGGCCCTGAGAGCAAGGCTGCATCAAGGATGACTGAAAATTTGGGCCTGAGCAAGCGGATGGAAGGAATTGTCATCGATGGAGATGCCTGCAGGTGGAGCAGGGTGTGGCGAAATCATGAGGATTAGAAGTTTGCTTTGAGGGGGAATTCCCTGGTGGTCCAGTGGTTAGGACTCAATGCTTTCACTGCTATAGGTCCAGGTTCAATCCCATGAGCCATGTGGCACAGCCCAAAAAAGAGTTTGGTTTAGGACCTAATAATTTTGAGGTGTCTATTCAGTGTCCGTGCAGAGTTGTTGAGTTGGCAAATGGATATAGAAATCTGGTCTTCAGGGAAGGGATCTGGCTTGGGGATATCAACTTGGGAGTCATCAGCCTCGTAGGTGGTATTTAAAGCCTGGATGAATGAGTCTAGAGATCAGTGAGAAGGGACAGTTGTTTGTTTCCCTCAATAAAGACTTGGGGATAACCTTTTCCCCAGATCTTATTTAATAGAGCACAAGTGGAAGCCATGCTCCAAAGAGTCAAATCATTTCTGTGGTTTGTTGTTCAAATGTTTGCACTGTCTGATTTGCTCACAGGTCACTTTGACTCACGTTCCTTTGCTCAGAATCTGGAACCAGAATAATCTATTCCTGGAGGTAAAGAAGTCTGAAGGCAAAAGGAGAAGGGGGCGACAGAGGATGAGATGGTTAGATAGTATTACCAACTCAATGGACATGAATTTGAGCAAACTTTGGTAGACAGTGGAGGACAGAGGAGCCTGGCATGCTACAGTCCATGGGATCGCAACTCTTACAGTTCTAAGAGTCAGACATGACTTAGTGACTTGACAACAACAAAGAAGAGGTCTAGGAGAGCTCTCCAAAGAGAAACTACAATTTCAGTGCTGCTGCTGCTGCTACTAACTCACTTCGGTCGTGTCTGACTCTGTGCGACCCCATAGACGGCAGCCCACCAGGCTCCCCTGTCCCTGGGATTCTCCAGGCAAGAACACTGGATTGGGTTGCCATTTCCTTCTCCAATGCATGAAAGTGAAAAGTGAAAGTGAAGTCGCTCAGTCGTGTCTGACTCTTAGCGACCCCATGGGCTGCAGCCTACCAGGCTCCTCTGTCCATGGGATTTTCCAGGCAAGAGTACTGGAGTGGGGTGCCATCGCCTTAATATTTATGGGCATAAGAAATCTTCAGTTTAGTCATTCGTGACTTAAATTCCTGAGGCAGATGAATTCCTTCCCATATTATTCTTTCTTCAGCAGAAATACCAAGGAGCCACTATTGCTTTCCAATTGAGAAGACCTTTATCAGTTACTTCCTATCATTTTCAATTCATGGTATAATTTTTTAAAAAACAATCATATGTTAATGGAAGGGCTTCCCTGTTAGCTCAGATGGTAAAGTATCCACGTGCAATGCAGGAGACCTGGGTTCAATCCCTGGTTTGGGAAGATCCCGTGGAGTAGGGCATGGCAACTCACTCCAGTATTCTTGCCTGGAGAATCCCATGGACAGAGGAGCCTGGCAGGCTACAGTCTATCGGGCTGAAAGGAGTCGAACACGATTGAGCGACTAAGCACATGTACATGCACGTGTTAATGAAAAAATAAAAAGCTCATGGCATATTAGAAAGAAGGAACAGTTTATACTTACAATAAAGTTTGGGGCTTTATAAAATAGTTGAATTAGCAAATATAGTGACATTTTAATATGCTGAAATGTACTTCGAAAAGTAATTATCTCCTTTCTGACTTTCAAATATTTACCAGTGATATTGCTGCCTTTGCCAGGAAGAAGTTAAGTTGTCTGGTTCACCCCGCAGATACTGGGAAACCAGACTTATTAACAGCACTTATAATTTACATTTGTGTATTCATCTCTGGAAAATTATGAGCCAGCAACTTAATGGAGATTTGTCTGCTCCGTTTTCAGATAATTTTTGCATTAATCTGAAAAGGGAAGGTGGAAAAAGTTTTGTCAGCAAGAGGCAGATGGGAAAAATAGGATCCCTTCTAGTTTTTTTTTTTTTTAAACAGTGTTAAGAAAGATAGTGCTAAGTCGTGTCCAACTCTTGTGATCCCATGAACTGTAGCCTGCCAGGCTCCTCTGTCCATGGGATTCTCCAGGCAAGAATACTTGAGTGGGTTGCCATTTCCTGCTCCGGGAGAACTTACCGACCCAGGAATTGAACCCAGGTCTCCCTCATTGCAGGCAGATGCTTTACCAACTGAACTATGTGAGAAGCCCACATGCCATACAATTAACCCACTGAAAGTATACATTTCAGTAGGTTTTAGTATAGTCACAGTCGTGCATTCATTACCACAAGTTTAGAACATTCCCATCACCCCCAAAAGAAACCTTCATGCCCATTAGCCATGACCCCTCATTTCCTCCCCTTGGCCCTTCCCACCAGCCCCTGGCAGCCACTCATATCCTTTCTATCTTTAAAGATGTGCCTATTCTGGACATTTCAGATAAATAGAATATATGATCTTTTGTGTCTGGCTTCTTTCACTTAACATAATGTTCTCAAGTTTCATCCGTATTGTAGCATGTGCCAGTATTCATTCTTCTGTCTGACTGCATATTTTAATTATCGGTTCTTCAGTTGATGGACATTTGAATTATTTCCATCTTTATCTGTTATGAATAATGTTACTATGAATATTTTTATACAAGTTTCTGTGTGGACATGTTTTCACTTCTCTTGAGTATATATGGAGGAGTGGATTTGCTAGGTCATAGAGTCACTGTTGAGTTTTATCATTGAGGAACTCCCTGACTTCCAAAGCAGCTGTAACATTTCATTCGTATCATCATTGTAGGAGGGTTCCATTTTCTCCACATCTTCTGAGGACTTGTTTGATTCCAGCCATTCTAGTGGGTGTGAAGTGGTTTCACATTGTGGTTTTGATTTGCATTTCCCGAATGGCTAGTGAAACTGAGGACATTTTCATGTGTTTATTGGCCACTTGTATGCTGTATCTTTTTTGGATAAATGTGCAGATTCTCGGCCCATTTTTAAATTGGGCTATTTCTCTTTTTACTGTTTAGTTGTAAGAGTTCTTTATGTAGTCTGGATTCAAGGATCCTTATAAAATATTAATTTGCAAATATTTTCTCCTGTTCTGTGAATTATCTTTCATTTAATTGATGGTTTCATTTGAAGCACAAGCCTTTTTAACTTAGGAGTCAAATTTACCTATTTCTCTCTTTTTTTTGAGTTTCTGTTTTCAATTCTCTTTTAAAATTGAGATATAATCGACATATTAGTTTCAGGTATATGATATAATGATTCAGTAGTTGTATATTTGGAAATGATTACCTAAATAAGCCTAATTAACGTCTATCACCACACTTTGATTTGCTCTGTTAGCAACTTTCAAGTGTGCAGTAAAATGTTTTTAACTATAGTCACTCTGCTGTACATTACACCCCCATGACTTATTTATTTCATAACTTACAATTTGTACCTTTTTACTTCCTTCACCCATGTCTCCCACCCACATTCCATCTCCCACCTCTGGCAACCATCAGTCTGTTCGCTTTGGTTTTTTTTTTTTAAGATTCCACATATAAGTGGAATCATTATATGATATTTGTCTTTCTCTGTCTAACTTACTTCACTTAGCATAATACCCTCAAATCCATCTATGTTGTCTCAAATGGCAAGATTTCCTTCTTTTCTATGGCTGAATAATATTCCATTGTACATATATACCATAGCTTCTTTATCTGTTTATCCATTGATGGACACTTAGGTTTTTCTGTCTTGGCTATTTGTAAATAATGTTGCAATAAACATGAGGGTGCATATATCTTTTTGAGTTGTTGTTTTCATTTTCTTTGGATAAATATCCAGAATTTATCCAGAAATAAAAAATCCAGAATTGCTGGATCATATGGCAATTTCATTTTTAATTAATTTTTAAAAATTTTTGGTTGCACTGGATCTTCATTGCTGCGAGAGGGCTTTCTCTGTTTGTAGAGAGTGGGGGTTACTCCGTAGTTGTGGTGTACGGGCTTAGTTGCTCCTCAGCATGTGGAATCTTCCTCTACCAGGGATCAAACCTATATACCCTACATTGGCACATGGATTCCTATCCACTGTACCACCAGGGAAATCTTCATTTTTAATTTTTTGAGGAACATCCATCCTGTTTTCCATAGTGACTGCACCAGTTTACATTAACACAAGGGTTCCTTTTTCTCCTCATCCTCTCCAACATTTGTTATTTCTTCTCTTTTTGATAATAGCTATTCTTACAAAGTGTGAGGTTATATCTCACTGTGGTTTTGATTTACATTTTCCTTGTGCCTAGTGATGTTAAACATCTTTTCTTGTGTGTACCTGTTGGCTTGTTTTTTTCTCTTGTTTTTTGTGCTTTGGGTGTCATATATAGTATTACCTAATCATTGTGCTGTGTTACTTGCTCAGTTGTGTCTGACTCTTTGCGACCCCAGGCTCCTCTGTCTATGGGATTCTTCAGGGAAGAATACTGGAGTCGGTTGCCAGGGGATCTTCCCAACCCAGAGATTGAATCCAGGTCTCCTGCATTGTAGGCAGATTCTTTACCGTCTGAACCACCCGGGAAGCCCCACCTAATCCTAGATCACAAAGAACTCCACTTATATTTTCATCTGAGTTTTATAGTTCTAGGTCTTACATTTTGGTCTTTGATAGATTTTTTTAGTTGATTTTTGTATACGATGTGAGCTATGGGTTCAATTTCATCCTTTTAACCATGTGCCTATACACAGGTGTTCCTAGCACCATTTATTGAAAAAAACATTATTTCCCCGCTAAAATGTCTTGGTACCTTGGTTTAAAATGAGTTGACCATAGATGTAAGGGTTTATTTCTGGACAATTCCATTCCACTGATCTATCTGTAAGTCTGTCATTATACTTGTATCATACTGTCTTGATTATTGTAACTGTGTACTCAATTTTGAAATCAGAAACTGTGAGTTTTCCCACTTTGTTCTTTTTCAAGATTGTTTTGGCTATCTTGGGACACTGGCATTTCCATATTAATTTTAAGATTAGCTTGTCATTTTCTGCATAAAAAAACTAGCTAGAATTTTAGTAGGGATTGCATTGACTCTATAGATCAATTTAGGGAATGTCTGAATCTCATTTTTGTGTTGTGCAAATTGAGGTTTCCCCCCAATGTAGTGCATTCATACTTAAGATATTTGATAATTATGTACTCTAATGCTTTTCTGGCCTATCAGTGCTCACATTAGATGGTTATTCATGTGTAGATTTTCAAGAATTTAGTTAGAGTTATGATATATTAATATGATTATTAATATGATATATTAATTCATTCTTATTATGGTAATTCTAGAGATCTTGCTAACAGTTTAAGGAGCAAAAAAAGAAAAAAAACATAAATATCCACAGGAGTTCTCCTGAAGAAAAAAAAAATCACAATGAAAACAAAAGCAACAACAAAATATAATCACAAACTCAGTTGCCTTAGTGTTTGTGATTCAGCATTTGATGTGTGAGTTTGTGTGTGACTGGAGTGGGTTAACATAGGGAAAATGAGAAGCATGTGTTTTTATACCATATTGACCAGGAATCTGCAAAAGACCTTCTCATGCTGGACAATACCATTTGTCCATCAAATGTATAATCCACTTCCCTTGGCAGCAGATATCTTTTAGGAAAATAGATTGCAGTGGCTGGACAGTTAAGCTTGTGCCAACTCTGCCATGGATTTGCTGATGCTTTAAGCAGGAAAAACATTTACTTATCCATATTTTTACATATAGTTCTCTTTATGGTAAGATTCAGTCCCTCTCAAAATTTACCTATATGTATTGGGTTCCCAAGTAATGAATTGACTAGGCCTTGATCCTTAGGCAGGTTCCCCAGACAATCACAGCTCCAGCTGTTGTACTAGGAAAATGTGCAGTCTCTGTTGTCAAAGTGGGCTTCCTTGGTGGCTCTGTGGTGAAGAATCTGCCTGCCAATGCAGGAGACATGGGTTCGATCCCCAATCTGGGAAGATCCCACATACCATGGAACAACGAAGCCTGAGTACCATAACTATTGAGCCTGTGCTCTAGAGCCTGGGAGCCTCAACTACTCAGCCCGTGTGCCACAACTGTTGAAGTTGGCACACCCTGGAGCCCATGCTCTGAAACAAGAGAAGCCATTGCAATGAGAAGCCTGGGCACTGTAACTAGAGAGTAACCCCTGCTTACCACAGCTAGACAAAAAGCCTACCCAGCAATGAAGACACAGCAAAAATAAATAAATAAAATTATAAGAATAAGAATTATAAATTATAATTATATAATATCATGATTCACAATTTTTAAAAATATTTTAAAAATGAAAGTTATTATAGAATACGGACTCTATTCCCTGTGTTGTACGATATATCCTTGTTGCTTATCTTATCCATAATAGTTTGTTCCTCTTGATCCCCTAAGCCTATATTGCCCCTCCCCCTTTCTTTCTCCCCACTGGTAACCATTAGTTGGTTCTCTGTATCTGTGGGTCTGTTTCTTTTATTATATTCACTAGTTTGTCTATTTTTTAGATTCTACCTATAAGCAATACCATACAGTATGGTACTGACACAAAAAAAGACACATAGATCAATGGAACAGAATTCAGAGCCCAGAAATAAGCTCATGCACCTATGATCAATGAATCTACAACAAAGGAGACAATAATATACAATGGAGAAAAGACAGTCTCTTCAATAAGTGGTGCTAAGAAACTGGACAGCTACCTATAAAAGAATGAAATCAGAATATTCTCTAACACTATAGACAAAAATAAACTCAAAATGGATTAAAGACCTAAATGTAAGAGGAAAAACCATAAGACTCCTAGAGGAAAACGTAGGCAGAACACTCTTTGACATAAATCATAGCAATATTTTTTTGGATGTCTCCTAAAGTAAAGGAAATAAAAGTAAAAATAAACAAACGGGACCTAATTAAACTTAAAAGCTTTTGCACAGCAAATCAAGAAGGCAACCTACAGAATAGGGGAAAACATTTGCAAATCATATAACCAATAAGGGGTTAATATCCAAAATATATTGAGTTGGTCAAAAGGTTCATTTGAGTTTTTCCATAGCATCTTATGGAAAACCCAAATGAACCTTTTGGCCAACCTAATGTAAATAGCTCATACAACTCAACATCAAAAAAAAAGAACAACCCAACAATCCCATTACTGGGCATATACCCTGAGGAAGCCATAATTGAGAAAGACGCATGTACCCAATGTTCATTGTTCCACTGTTTACAATAGCTAGGACATGGAAGCAACTTAGATGTCTATCAAGAGATGAATAGATAAAGAAGTTGTGGTATATATGCACAAGGGAATATTACTCAGCTATAAAAAGGAATGCATTTGAGTCTGTTCTAATGAGGTGGATGAGCCTAGAGCCTATTATACAGAGTGAAGTAAGTCAGAAAGAGAAAGACAAATATCATATATTAATGCATATATATGGAATCTAGAAGGATGGTGCTGATGAGCCTGTCTGCAGGGCAGCAATGGAGATGCAGACATAGAGAACAGACTTGTGGACACAGTGGGGGTGGAGGGGGTGGAACGAATTGAGAGAGTAACTTTGAAACATATACTTTACCATGTGCAAAATTAGATAGCCAGTGGAAATTTGCTGTATGACTCAGGGAACTCAAACTGGGGCTCTGTAACAACCTGGAGGAGTGGGGTGGGGAGGGAGATGGGAGGGAGGTTCAAGAGGGAGGGGACATATGTATACCTATGACTGATTCATGTTAATGTATAGCAGAAACCAACACAATATTGTAAAGCAGTTATCCTCCAGTTAAAAATAAATAATAAAAAAAGTGAACAACCTGATTAAAGAGTGGGCAGAAGACTTGAATAGACATTTTTAAAAAGAGGATGTGCAGATGGACGACAGGAACATAAACAGATGCTCAACATTGCTAATCATCAGAGAAATGCAAATCAAAACAACAATGAGGTATCACGTCACTCCTGTCGAAGTGGCTATTGTCAAAAAGACCATGAATAACAAATGTTAGTGAGGATGTGGGGTACTGAGGAAAACGGTATGGAGGTTTCTTGAAAAACTAAAAAAAAAAAAAAAAAGAATTACCATATGACCTAGCAATTCAACCCCTGGGTGTATATCCAAAGGAAACAAAAATACTAATTAGAAAATATACATGCACCCTCAGTGTTCATAGCAGCATTATTTACAATAGCCAAGACATGGAAGCAACCTAAGTGTCAACAGATGAATGGATAAAGAATATGTGATACACACACACAGACATACACACACTGGAGTATTACTCAGTCATAAAAAAGAATGAAATTTTGCTATTTGCAGCAAAGTGGATGGACCTGAAGGGTATTATGCTAAGTGAAATAAGAGAAAGAAATTGTCTTTGGTTTTTAAGTTATTTATAAGCAGTCAGTTTGGATGTGTGGACATTTTTTGTGGATGTAGATACATAAATTCAACATGAGTAGATCACCTCCTGTGTGCTAGGTACTGTTGGGGTATTTCAGTGAACAAAACACAAAAATCCCTGCCCACAAAGAGCTTATTTCTAAATAAATGATGAGAAAAACAAAGAATCCATGTATGGGTCTTCCCTGGTAGTCCAGTGGCTAAGACTCTGTGCTCTCAATGCAAGGGCGTGGGTTTGATCCCTAGTCAGGGAACTAGATCCCTCTTGCTGCAACTAAAAAAAGATCTCACATGCCGCAACCAAGACCTTGTTCAGCCAAATAAATAAGTAAATAGTTGTTTTTTTTTAGAAGAGCTAACTTAAAAAAAATAGAATCCATGTATATCTGAGCATTTTACCAAATTGTAATCGTCCCCCTTATGTTGAACTGTGACTTGAGTTTGAATGGGTTTACTTAGAAGTGATTTCATTATAAAATGTGTGATACACACAGGAGTACAGGAAATATAAGATATATAAAATCCTGTTGTTATTTTTTTTCCTTTCATAGAAGACAGGCTTCTACACATTCAAGGCAGTGGGTTCTCTGTTCATCAAACCTTCACTTGTACTCCTGTGCCACTGTTAGTGAAGTTGAAGAATTAGCTGCTCAATATGCAGCCTGAAGACAAGAAAAACCATAGGAAGTTAGTCTTTGATGACACTGAAAAGTAATGTGTGTATTTGCAGGACTTCTTTGTGTTTGTACGTGCCAGCCTGATCATGTGATTAGTCACAGCGCAAAAAGCAGCCGCCCTGGTTTTCTTTGCCATTTTGTACTTGTCAGTTTCCAAAAAAGGGTCAATTTTACTTCCTTCCTTTTACACTTTCCAAGGACCATTGACAGATGTTGTGTGTTTTTTTTGCATGCCTTATAAGCTAAAATAAGTAATCGTAATTGGATTTACCATTGCAGATGCTATGTATTTCAAAATTAGATTTTCTGAACCTAAGAAGAGATGAATAGCCATGGAATAGGAGATCTGGCACTTAGTCATATGCCTACATGGATATTGTGAGTTTTGACATTAGTGGGTTGTCTTGTCTTATTTTATAGCTTGTGCTTTAAATAGCTGCTTTCGAAAGGCCTGATGTTATAATACAAATTTTAAAAAGAGGCTAATTTAATATTTACCTGTTACTAAGCCACTGTGTTTAGAATTATCTAGTGGTGGCAGTGACTGTGGTGGTTGGGGACTGTGATTTGATTTTAAGCTCATGTTCTAACCTGTCCCTGATCATTTGCACTGTGGGTACTTGAATGAATATGATTTAGATGAATAAAGTGATGGCCCTTTGATTTACATGCTTTTTTTCCCCCAAAATTTCTCTTGCTAAGAAATAATCTGGAACATTAAAATTGTGTGATGAAGAGGTTTTTTAAAATTTTTTTTAAATTTAAATTTATTTATTTTAATTAGAGGCTAATTACTTTACAATATTATATTGGTTTTGCCATACATCAATATGAATCTGCCACGAGTGTACATGTGTTCCCAATCCTGAACCCCCCTCCCACTTCCCTCCCCATACCATCCCTCTGGGTCATCCCAGTGCACCAGCCCCGAGCATCCTGTATCCTGCATCGAACCTGGACTGGCGATTGGTTTCTTATATGATATTATACATGTTTCAGTGCCATTCTCCCAAATCATCCCCCCCTCCCCCCACAGAGTGCAAACTAGGACAACTATGGAGAACAGTGTGGAGATTCCTTAAAAACTGGAAATAGAACTGCCATACGACCCAGCAATCCCACTGCTGGGCATACACACCAAGGAAACCAGAACTGAAAGAGACACGTGTACCCCAATGTTCATCACAGCACTGTTTATAATAGCCAGGACATGGAAACAACCTAGATGTCCATCAGCAGATGAATGGATAAGAAAGCTATGGTACATATACACAATGGAGTATTACTTAGCCATTAAAAGGAATACATTTGAATCAGTTCTAATGAGGTGGATGAAACTGGAGCCGATTATACAGAGTGAAGTAAGCCAGAAAGAAAAACACCAATACAGTATACTAACGCATATGTATGGAATTTAGAAAGATGGTAACGATAACCCTGTATGCGAGATAGCAAAAGAGACACAGATGTATAGAAGAGGTTTTTTTTAAACCTGTGCTTTCCAAAGTACTCATGGAAGCTAATTCTTAAAGACATTTATTTTCATGACAGGTAATGTAGTTTTGAAGATGATGTAGAATTGTATAAAACATATATGAAAAATGTATATAATATATATACCCATGGCCAATTTAAAGAGCCCTTTACTAGAGTTCTGACATTTAGCAAAGATCTTGTCAATTTTTATGGAGTGTAAATTTTAAAAGGCACATGATCAAGTCACAAAAGAGCTTTCACAGTGGAGAAGAGTAAATAAAGGCTCTACGCTGCAGTTTTTAACATTTTCTTATCAGTGTAAGCCTCTTCATATTGCCTATCGACTTTACAAGTGATTTGGTTTTTTTTTTAAATTGGAGTATAATTGCTTTACAATGTTGTGTTAGTTTCTGCTATACAACAAAGTGAATAAGATACACACACACACACACACACACACACACACATTCTCCTCGCTCTTGAGCCTCCCTCCCGACAAGTTATTTGAAAGATGCTAGAATGACCTTTCAAAATCAGCCATTTTAATTGCATACTTATTATTTCCAGTTCTGTGGACTAGACGCATGTGCAGAAACATGTAAATATTGGTGTTGACAAAAGTTACAGAAATGAATGGCTCCCCTTCATTTATCTTATCCATGACAGGATGAGGGAGCTTGCCACCACTTACTCTCCTCCTTGGAAGCAGGTCAGAGACCATCGACCTTGGTATAATGTTGAGTCATGACTGCAAACTGAACATGCTGAAAATGAACGCCAGGAGGTATTCAGCATAGGTTAGGCCACAAAACGTTTTTTTTTTCCTCTCCCATTTTTCAGACACGATCTATTTCATCAGTTTAGTACTCCATGTCATTTCTCTGTGTGCTCACGCTGTCCTGGGCTCCACGCTATTGTAACACTTAGTACTCTGAGCTGTCACTGCATTCTCGCAGATGACGAGGGCCCGAGGCAGGGCCAGTGAGTCACTGATTTTGTGTGTCCCCCATCGCTGCACAGGGCCTGGCAACAGATGGGAGTCTAACAAAAGTTTGTTGAAAGAAGAAATACACAGATGATGAGAGTGGCTGGTGCCTAAATGAAGAAGGCACTTAAGTGGTTTTGCAATGTGGATTCCTCATTTATATCCCCGTTTTCTCCTTCCAGCCTCTCATTTCTTCCTTCCCTTTCCTGGCTTCCCTTAGAAATCCACTTTGTGTTACTAGGGGTTGGTATAACCCAACGATCTGTACTTTTCTGGGTGTGATAGCTTAGGAGTGAATATGATTTGAACTTAATGCCTTTTTACAGAGTGTCAAATTCAGAACCAGACAGACCCATCTCCTGACCCTAAATGTGGTCCTAAAGTGAATTGCTTGAGGAAATTGGATCCCAAAGATTATAGGTGGGGAATTTTGAAGTGTGTCTATTTCCATTGGAGATCAGAGAAGCCCAACTAAAAGAATTGTGGACTAATTGACATGACAGCTGTGGACTGAGCAAGACTTCTTTTTGAAAGGACTGTCTTATCTTGTTTTTGACATTGGAGGAATTAAGGTGATTGGCAATGAGAACATGTGCAATTCCTTAAAAGTTTATTGACTTAAATAATTTTGCCTATGTTACATATAATTAAAAAGCCCCTATACTTTATGCTAAAATAAAATTTTTGTTTAAGCATTGGGTATAAAAGATTATCTTACTGTCCTTGAAATTTGTATTTCACACTTTACAAATGTTTTGGAAGATCTTTTCAAATGTTTATTGACCATTCCTCTTTCGTTTTCTGTGAAATGCTTGTTCCTGTTATTTTGTTTTCCATTTTTCTGTCATGTTGTTTGTCTCTTTTTAAAATTGACTTACAATCTTTTATATATCCTTGATATTATTTGTCACATATGTATTGAAGTGTCTGCTTGTAATTTGTCTTGTCATCACTTTCTTTGTGATGTCTTTTGATGAAAGAAAATTTTACCTTTAGTATAGCCTAAAATATCAGTCTTTTCCTTTAAGCTCTGTGCTTCTTGTATCCTGTTTAGAAACCTCTATCCTACCCATAGATTATACACATTTTCTCTGATCTGATTCCCAATGCTGAAGGCTTTGACTCTCCATCAATGCATGACCATTAAAACCAGGTTTTAAGTCACCTGTGGTTTAGCAGCTGCCCTGGGGCAACTACTATTCTCTGTTAGATTCTCTCAGGATATTTGCCCTCATAATGGTTTTGGCCTTTGAAGATTTCCTTGTCTTTCCTGCCAACTGAGCAGAAAAATAAATTAGGAATAATTTACTTTTGTTTTTTCCACTATGTTTTTATGTTTTGTAGCAAGAAGATTTTTTAGGATTTTTAGTCCCCCATGAGACCAATAAGGGAAAACTCCTCCCTGTTTTTCAAACTCGAAAGTTCCATTTTTATATTCAAAGATGATACCATCTCAGAGTTTTCCTTGTATACAAAACCCTAGATATGGATAAGGAACCGTGACCTACTCCCCTATTTGCAGATGAACTGAAAGATGGAAGTGGTATTCTGGCCAGGAACAGCTGTGGCTATTTGGGGAGGGGTGGGAATGAAGCTCTTTGCAGAACCATAATGCTAACCTAGTTATTATCTACCACTGCCTGAATGCTCACTTGTACAGTAAAACTTTTAAATTGTAATCTTATTTTTTTCCTCTGTAACAATGGCCAGCATGTATTGAGTAATTACCATATATTAGACACTACTCCAAGACTTTGCATATTAACAACTTTACTTATTACAATAACACAATGAAATAGTTACTGTCATTTTTCTCCATTTTACCAATAAAGGAAATTGAGACACTGAGAGTATAAGCAGCTTGTCCTTGGTGATACAGCTTGTAAGTGGTAGAGCTGGAATTGGAATATAGACAGTCTGCCTTTGAAGCATGCACTCAAAAGTACTGTGCTATATTAACTCTATAAGAAATATTTGTGTGTATGAAAGTATCAGAATTTTATATTTCTATATCACCCAAGATAATAATGAAATATAAGCACTGTGTGAACTTACTGATTGTGTGATGTCATTGTGGTTTACCTTTATGCACAACCTTTAACTTTTGTAAAAAAAATCCCTTTATTGTTATTATTATTTTGCTTAGTTGCTTAGTGGTGTCTGACTCTCTGCGATCCCGTGGACTATAGCCCTCCAGTCTCTTCTGTCCATGAAATTCTCCAGGCAAGAATACTAGAGTGGATTGCCACTTGCTTCTCCAGGGGATCTTCCCCACCCAGGGATCAAACCCAGGTCTCCTGCATTGCAGGCGGATTCTTTACCATCTGAGCCACCAGGGAGGCCCCACAGCCTTCATCTTTTTTCCTTAACACACGTTTTCAAAAGTTGAACCCACTTCTATTTGTTTTTCCATGTTCAAATTCCTTTGGAAGGAGAGGTAGAAAACAGGCATCCTTTACTCAGATGATTCAAATGAACATTTTTCTTACAAACAATGATTCTTTCCTTGATTTATTATTTTTTAACAACTTTATTACAATACACTTAACATACCATGGGCTTCCCTGGTGGCTCAGCTGGTAAAGAATCTGCATGCAATGTGGGAGACCTGGGTTTGATCCCTGATTTGGGAAGATCCCCTGGAGAAGGGAACGGCTACCCACTCCAGTAATCTGGCCTGGAGAATTCCATGGACTTTATAGTCCATGGGGTTGCAAAGAGACACGACTAAGTGACTTTCACTTCACTGACATACCATACATGTAATGTACCCATTTAAAGTGTTAAATTCAATGTTTTTAGCACATTCAGATTTGTGTCACCATCACTGAAACCAATGCTGGGGCACTTCATTATAGAAGAAACCCTATACCCTTTGGCTAGGATCCTCCCAGTTTCTCCATTCCCCAGCCCTAAGCAACCACTTTAAGAAACCAGGATTTCAAATCCTGAAAGATGATGCTGTGAAAGTGCTGCACTCAATATGCCAGCAAATTTGGAAAACTCAGCAGTGGCCACAGGAAAAGGTCAGTTTTCATTTCAATCCCAAAGACAGGCAATGCCAAATAATGCTCAAACTACTGCACAATTGCACTTATCTCACACGCTAGTAAAATAATGCTTAAAATTCTCCAAGTCAGGCTTCAGCAATACGTGAACGGTGAATCCAGATGTTCAAGCTGGTTTTAGAAAAGGCAGAGGAACTAGAGATGAAATTGCCAACATCTGCTGGATCATCAAAAAAGCAAGAGAGTTCCAGAAAAACATCTACTTCTGCTTTATTGACTAGGCCAAAGCCTTTGACTGTGTGGATCACAATAAACTGTGGAAAATTCTGAAAGAGATGGGAATACCACACCACTTGACCTGCCTCTTGAGAAATCTGTATGCAGGTCAGGAAGCAACAGTTAGAACTGGACATGGAACATCAGACTGGTTCCAAATAGGAAAAGGAGTTCATCAAGGCTGTATATGGTCACCCTGCTTATTTAACTTAAATGCAGAGTACATCATGAGAAACACTGGGCTGGAGGAAGCACAAGTTGGAATCAGGATTGCCTAGAGAAATATCAGTAACCTCAGATATGCAGATGACACCACCCTTATGGCAGAAAGTGAAGAACTAAAGAGAAAGAGGAGAGTGAAAAAGTTGGCTTAAAGCTCAACATTCAGAAAACTAAGATCGTGGCATCTGGTCCCATCATTTCATAGATGGGGAATAGATGGGGAAACAGTGGAAACAGTGTCAGACTTTATCTTTTTGGGCTCCAAAATCACTGTAGATGGTGATTGCAGCCATGAAATTTAAAGACACTTGCTCCTTGGAAGGAAAGTTATGACCAACCTAGACAGCATATTCGGAGAAGGCAATGGCAACCCACTCCAGTGTTCTTGCCTGGAGAGTCCCAGGCACGGGGGAGCCTGGTGGGCTGCCCTCTATGGTGTTGCACAGAGTCAGATGTGACTGAAGTGACTTAGCAACAGCAGCAGCAGCAGCAGACAGCATATTGTAAAGCAGAGACATTACTTTGTCAACAAAGGTCCGTCTAGTCAAGGCTATGGTTTTTCCAGTGGTCATGTATGGATGTGAGAGTTGGACTATAAAGAAAGCTGAGCACTGAGGAATTGATGCTTTTGGAGAAGACTCTTGAGAGTCCCTTGGACTGCAAGGAGATCCAACCAGTCCACCCTAAAGGAGATCAGTCCTGCGTGTTCATTGGAGGGACTGATGTTGAAGCTGAAACTCCAATATTTTGGCCACCTGATGCGAAGAGCTGACTCATTTGAGAAGACCCTGGTGCTGGGAAAGGTTGAGGGCAGGAGAAGAAGGGGACGACAGAGGATGAGATGGTTGGATGGCATAACCAACTCAATGGACATGGGTTTGGGTGAACTCTGGGTGTTGCTGATGGACAGGGAGGCCTGGTGTGCTGCAGTTCATGGGGTCACAAAGAGTCGGACACGACCGAGCCACTGAACAGAACTGAACTGAAGCAAGCACTAGTCTACTTACTATCTCTCTCTCAATGCCTATTCAGGATATTTCATAAAATGAAATCTTAGAATTTGTGGCTTCTTTCACTTAGCAAAATGTTTTCAAGATCCATTCATGTTGTAGCATGTATCAGTCCTTTACTACTTTTTATTGTTGAATAATATTCCATCACATGGATATATCACATTTGTTTACCCATTCTTCAGTTGATAGACATTTCTGTTTCTACTTTTGGTTTTTATGAATAATGCTATTGAGATTTCTGTACATGTTTTGTGTAGATGTTTTCATTTCCTTCAGGTATATACTTAGGAGTAAAGTTGCTAGGTCATATGGTTTAACTTTTTGAGAAATTGCTCAACTGTTTTGCACAGGGGCTCAACCATTTTACATTCTCTTGAACACTATTAGGGTTTCTAATTTGTCCACATACTTGCTAACTTGGCTTCCCTGGTAGCTCAGCTGGTAAAAAATCCTCCTGCAGTGCAGGAGACCCTGGTTCGATCCTGGGTCAGGAAGATCCACTGGAGAAGGGATTGGCTACCTACTCCAGTGTTCTTGGGCTTCCCTGGTGGCTGAGCTGGTAAAGAATCCGCCTGCAATGTGGGAGACCTGGGTTCGATCCCTGGGTTGGGAAGATCCCCTGGAGAAGGGAACAGCTACCCACTCCAGTATTCTGGCCTGGAGAATTCCATGGACTGTATAGTCCATGGGGTTGCAAAGAGTCAGACACTACTGAGTGACTTTTACTTGCTAATACTTGTTATTGTCCATCTTTTTTCATTATTGCCATTCCTGTGGGAGTGAAGTGTTATCTGATTGTAGTCTTGATATGTATTTCCATAATGAATAAATGATGTTGAGCATCTTTGCATGTGCTTATTGGTCAGTTTTATACCTTCTTTGGAGATGTGTCTATTCAAATCCACTTTGCCCACTTTTAATTGTATTTGCCTTTTTATTATTGATTACTAAATGTTCTTTATGGTTAGCTTTCTGAGATTTTGGTTTTTGTTCTGGAGGCTGTGAGATTGTAGTTCTTGCCTCTTCTGTCTGCCCGCTCGTGGGTAAGGATAAGAGGCTTGTGCAAGCTTCCTGATGGGAGGGACTGGCTGTGGGGAAAACTGGGTCTTGCTTTGGTGGGCAGGGCCAGGCTCAGTAAATCTTCAGCCCAGGTTTCTACTAATGGGTGGGGCTGTGCTCCCTCCTGTTAGTTGTTTGGCCTGAGGCAACCCAGTCCTGAGGTCTATAGGCTCTTTGTTGTTTTTCAGTCACTAAGTTGTATCCAACTCTTTGAGACCCCATGGACTGTAGAATTCCAGGCTTCCCTGTCCTTCACTATCTCTTGGAGTTTGCTCAAATTCATGTCCATTGAGTCATTGATGCCATCCAACCATCTCATCCTCTGTCACTCCTCTCTCCTCCTGCCCTCAATCTTTCCCAGCATCAGTGTCTTTTCCAATGAGTCGGCTCTTCTTATAAGGTGACCAAAGTATTAGGGCTTTAGCTTCAGCATCAGCATCAGTCCTTCCAGTGAATATTCAGGGTTGATTTCCTTTACGATTGACTGGTTTGATCTCCTTGCTGTCCAAGGGACTCTGAAGAGTCTTCTTCAGCACCACAATTCAAAAGCATCAATTCTTCATCACTCAGCCTTCTTTATGGTTCAACTCTCACATCCATACGTGGCTACTGGAAAAACCAAAGCTTTGACTAGACAGACCTTTGTCAGCAAAGTGATATCTCTGCTTTTTAATGTGCTGTCTAGGTTTGTCATAGCTTTTCTTACAAGGACAAGCATCTTTTAATTTCATGGCTGCAGTCATTTTGGAGCCCAAGAAAATAAAATCTGTCGCTGCTTCCACTTTTTCTCTATTTGCCGTGAAGTGATGGGACCAGATGCCTTGGTCTTAGTTTTTTGAATGTTGAATTTTAAGCCAGCTTTTTCACTCTCCTCTTTCACATTCATCAATAGGCTCTTTAGTTCCTCTTTGCTTTCTGTTATTAGGGTGGTTTCATATGCAAATCTGAGGTTGTTGATATTTCTCCTGGCAATTTTGATTCCAGCTTGTGACTCTTCCAGCACGGCATTTCACATAACTCTGCATCGACGTTAAACAATATACAGCCTTGATGTACTCCTTCCCCAATTTTGAACCAGTCAATTGTTCCCTGTCCAGTTCTAACTGTTGCTTCTTGACCTGCATACAGATTTCTCAGGAGGCAGGTAAGTTGGCCTGGTATTCCCATCTCTTTAAGAATTTTCACAGTTTGTTGTGATCCACACAGTCAAAGGCTTTAGTGTAATCAGTGAAGCAGATGTTTTTCTGGAATTCCCTTGCTTTTTATATGATCCAACGGATGTTGGCAGTTTGATCTCTGGTTCCTTTGCCTTTTCTAAATCTAGCTTGAACATCTGAAACTCCTCAGTTCACATAGTGTTGAAGCCTAGCTTGAAGGATTTTGAGCATTACCTAGCTAGCATGTGAAATGAGTACAGTTGTACAGTAATTTGAACATTCTTTGGCATTCCCCTTCTTTGGGATTGGAAGGAAAACTGATCTTTTCCCAGTCCTGTGGCCATTGCTGAGTTTTCCAAATTTGCTGGCATATTGAGTTCAGCACTTTAACAGCATCATCTTTTAGGATTTTAAGTAGCTCAGCTAGAATATACTATAATAATATACTATACTCTTGTTGAACTTGCTTATTAATACTAAAATGCTTTATTGTTTTTGTGTCTGTGTATGTTAATTTCTTATTATTTTCTACATTCAAGTCATTTGCAAATAGAGATAGTTTTACTTCTTCCTTTGGGGAAATGACTGTGTGTTGGGTATCACCAAGACCACTCCAGGTTTAATCACTTTCTAGGCAGAATCACAGGACTCAAGCTTATTTTGTGCTCATAGCTGGTGTTTATTACAACAAACAGATACAAAGCAAAATCAGCAAGAGGCAAGGCACACAATATAAAGTCTGGAGAAAACCAGGCACAAGCTTTCAAGGGTTCTCTTCCAAGTGGAGTCACAAAGAATGTGCTTAAATAGTTCCTCCAGCAACAAGTTGTGACACATATGAAATGTTGCCCATCAGGGACTCTTCAGAGGCTCCTTGCAGGGTTGGTAGTGGTGGGTAGTCACATAGGCACTCTATCACTAGCAGGTACCAACATTTCCTTGCTCCCTAAAGGAAAGCAGGTGTTTAGCATAATCCGCATTGTTTACTTCCTGAATCAAAGTTCCCAGATGCCAGCCAAAGGCTTACTTTGCAATTCTGCCTTTCTAAGGATAAGCAGTGGAGGCCTGCTATGTTAACTCTTTCTGTACTGGCTTCTAATGCTACAGGGATTCTTTTTTTTTTCCCAGAAAGTTTTAAAAAATTATTTTGAAAATTTGATACAATTTTTCTATTTACACCTATTACAAAATACTGGATATATTCTCCATGCTGTACAGTACATCCTTGAGCCTATCCTACACCCAATAGTTTGTACCTCCAACTTCCCCACCCCTGTATTGCCTCTCTCCCCAATAGCCACTAGTTTCTTCTCAAGGTATGTATTTCTGCTTTTTTGTTGTTTTAGACACTAGTTCATTGTATTTTTAAATTTTTTATTTTTTCTTGTATTTTCTAGATTCCACATATAAGTAATATCATATAGCATATGTCTTTGTCTGACTTATTTCACTTAGCATTACCCTCCAAGTCTATCCATGTTGCTGCAAATGGCAAAAATCTCATTTTTTAATGGATGATTAATATTTCATTTTATTTCATATATATATATATATATATATATCATATATATATGCTGCTAAGTCACTTCAGTTGTGTCTGACTCTGTGCAACCCCATAGATGGCAGCCCACCAGGCTCCCCCATCCCTGGGATTCTCCAGGCAACAACACTGGAGTGGGTTGCCATTTCCTTCTCCAGTGCTTGAAAGTGAAAAGTGAAAGTGAAGTCAGTCAGTCATGTCCCACTCTTCGCGACCCCATAGACTGCAGCCTACCAGGCTCCTCCATCCATGGGATTTTCCAGGCAAGAACACCGGAGTGGGTTGCCGTTGCCTTCTCCGATATATATACACACATACAAATCACATCTTCTTTATCCATTCATCTGTTGATGGACATTTAGGTTGCTTCCATACCTTGGCAATTGTAAATAAGGCTGCTGTGATCTTTGCGGCTTCCAAGGTGGCACTAGTGGTAAAGAACCCACCTGCCAATGCAGGAAACATAAGAGACTTGGGTTCGATCCCTGGATCGGGAAGATCCCCTGGAGGAGGAAATGGCAACCCACTCCAGTATTCTTCCTGGAGAATTCCGTGGCCAGAGGAGCCTGGTGGACTATGGTCTGTAGGGTCACAAAGAATCAGGCACAACCGAAGTGACTTAACACATACACATGAACATTGGGGTACATGTATGTTTTCTAATTAGTGTTTTAGTTTCTTTTGGATATACACCTTGGAGTGGAATTGCTGGGTCACATGGTAGTCCTTTTTTTTACATTTTCATTTTTTGAGAAACCTCCATACAGTTTTCCACAGTGGCTGCACCAATTTACCTTCTTACCAATAGTGCTTGAGGGTTCCCATTTTTCCACATCCTCACCAACATTTGTTATTGGTGTTCTTTTTGATTATGGCCATTTTGACAGGTGTAGGTGGTATCTCACTGTGGTTTTGTTTTGCATTTTACAGGATTCCGTTTTGAAACGATGAAAATGTTCTGGAGTTAAATTGAGGTGATGACACAATGGGGGAAAGTGAGCGTGGGATGAACTGAGAGAGTAGCACTGACATATATACACTACCATGTGTAAAGTAGATAGCTAGTGGGAAGCTGCTATACAGCACAGGGAGCTCAGCTTGGTGCTCTGTGATGACATAGAGGGGTGGGATGGGGGGTGCTAGGAGGGAGGCTCAAGAGGGAAGTGATATATGTATACTTATAAGTGATTCATGTTGTTGTACAGCAGAAACCAACACAGCATTGTAAAGCAATTATTCTCCAATTAAAAAAAATAAAAATAGCAGTGACGGTTTCAACATTTTTTAAATATACTAAAATATACCGAATTGTACACTTTAAAAGGATGAATTTTTGGTATGTGATTTATAGTTCAATAAATATAAATAAATATATAATTAAAAAGTGATTCTTTTCAGGCTCATAGGGAATATTGACCACAATGTACCACCTTAACACATTTAAAAGAGTATAAATCAAATAATGGCTGTTCTTAGACCACAGTGGAATTAAACTAGAAACCAATGTCAGAAAGATAACTGGAAAATTCTAAAATACATGGATATTAAGAAAATACCTCTAAATAACACATGGGTCAATGAAGAAATCTCAAAGCAATTTTAGAAAAATATTTTGAATTAAATGAAAATGAAAACACAACTTATCAAAAAAGGAAAATAGAATGGATAAATAAAAAGTGGTACAGCCAGGGAATGGAATATTATTCAGTGCTAAAAAGAAATTAGCTAGCAAGCCATGAAAAGACTTAGAGGAACCTAAAATGCATATTGCTAAGTGAAAGAAACCAATCTGAAAGGGCTACATACTGTATGATTCCAACAATAAGACATTCTGGAAAAGGCAAAACTATGTAGACAATTTAAAAAACCCACTGATTGCCACGGGTTGTGTGTGGGAGAGATGAATAGGTGGACACAGAGGAATTTTAGGGCAGTGAAAATACTCTGCATGACACCATAATGATGGATACATGTCATTATACTTTTGTCTAAACTTATAGAATTTACATCACCAAAAGTGAATCCTAATGTAAACTATGGACTTTGGGTGACAATGATGTGTCAGTGAAGGTTCATGAGTTGTAACAAATGTACTTTTCTGATGAGTGATGTTGATTTAGGGGGCTATGCATATGTAGGGGCAGAGCGTATATAGGAGATTGCTGTACTTACCCTTCAATTATGCTGTTAACCTTAAAACTGCTCTTAAAAAAGTGAACATGATCATTACCCCAAAAAAGTGAAAAATATACCAAAAAAAATTTTATGGCCCAGAAGAAAAGCCCTGTTACATTGAAGTTAGTTTTTTTATTTATTTTTTTGTTAATTATATAGATGACATCATACTGGATAAACAGTTTTGTTAAAAATTGCAGTATAATTGATTTACAATGTTCTGTTGGTTTCTGGTGTAAGGCAAAGTGATTCAGATATACAAATATGTACATACTTTTTTTCATATTCTTTTCTATTTAGTTATCACAAGATATGAAATGTAGTTCCCTGTACTATACAGTGGGTCCTTGTTTTTATATTTTTTTATAGATTCTTTTTAAAAAATTGATTAATTTTTGATTTATTTTTTGGCTGTACTTCGTTTTCATTACTGTGCGTGAGCTTTCTCTAATTTCATCCAGTGGGGGCTGTTCTCTAGTTGGCCGTATGCAGGCTTCTCATTGTGGTGGCTTCACTGGTCGCAGAGCACGGTCTCTAGGTGCATGGGCTCAGCAGTCACGGTGAACAGGCTTGTTGCCCTGCAGCCTGTGTGATCTTCTCGGACCAAGTCCAAGTCATATCTCCTGCATTGGCAGGCAGATTCTTAACCACTGGACCACCAGGGAAGCCTCCTCTTGTTTTTTAAAATCTATTTTATATGTAGTAGTTTGTGTCCAAACTCCCAATCCAGCCCTCCCCCATCCCCCCTTGGCAACCACAAGTCTGTTCCTGTTTTATAAATAAGTTCATTTGTATCTTTTTTTTTTAGATTACACATATAAGTGACAACATATGATACTTGTCTTTCTCTGGCAAACCTCACTCAGTATGATAATCTCTAGGTCCATCCATGTCGCTGCAAATGGCATGATTTCATTCTTTTTTTGTGGCTGAGTAATATTCCATTGTGTGTGTATTTATATATGTGTGTGTATATATAAATATATATATATATAATATATATATATATAAATACATATATAAATACACACACTACATATATACACACACATATATAAATATATATATATATCTCTATATCTCCTGCAACATCACAGCCTGCATATGACATTACACACCCTGTGTGCATGCATGCTAAGTCACTTCAGTCATGTCTGACTCTGTGTGACCCTATGGACTGTAGCCCACCAGACTCCTCTGTCCATGGGATTCTCCAGGCAGAAATACTGGAATGGGTTGCCATGCCTTCCTCCAGGGGATCTTCCCAATCCAGGGATTGAACCTGCATCTCTTTTGTCTCCTGGATTTGCAGGCAGGTTCTTTACCTCTAACGCCACCTGGGAAGCCCATCTTGGACTATATGACATCTAAAATGACAATTGTGAAATCTAATGATGTATATATGTCTATACCAGCTACAAAGAGTTTTGGAATTAATTTTTAAAATTTTATTTCTTCATTTTATTATTTATTTATTTTTGGCTGTGCTGGGTCTTTGTTGCTTTGCATGGGCTTTTTCTAGGTGGGGTGAGGGGGTCTATTCTCTTTAGTTGCCATGCACGGGCTTCTCATTGTGGTGGCTTCTCTTGTGGAACACGGCCTCTAGAGCGCAGGCTCAATAGTTGTGGTGCACTTGCCTCACAGCATGTGGAATCTTCCGGAGATCAAAGCCATGTCCCTTCCATCAGCAGGTGGATTCTTATCCACTGCGCCACCAGGGAAGTCTGGGAATTAATTTTTTTAATTTCCTGTTTTTCCTTTTACGACTTTAATTAATTTGTTCTAAGGTGCTTAAGATTGGGTTTGGGGTAGAAGAATGAAAAAGAGTCAAATGTGAGATTTCAAAATGTTAACTTTTGAAAAAAAAATGGGCATCTTAGTACTCAGGCCAAGTTTTCTTTGGAGTTTATACTACAGGAGAGCGGGCCTTGGACTTCCCTTTCCCTTTTCCTTCCTGCACGTTTTGTTGCACACACGCTTATCAACAACCTGAGTCTTGGGGCATCTTGAGGTTATACCCAGACTTGGTAGTTGACTCGAGACTCTGCCAGTTTCTCCAGCCCCACCACTGTGTTGTAGGTGTTGCCTGCTTGGAAAATACCTTTGTGCTACGGCAGAGATCCTGGATCAGAGGCATTCCAGAAGCTTGCTCTCCACTGGAGGCTTGGAAAAGTTCTCCACTTTTTGTTTCCAGTCTTGCTGTCTGGCTTTAGTTAGATTATCCCATTCTCTGAACTCAACCCATATCAAGACATATACAGTCCATGATGCCTTCACCTACTCCTGTGTTGGTGCCTCATTTCTATGTCATTTTTTATTCCCCTGTCTGTGTATTTGAATCCCACCCAGTTTTCCAAGCTCAGCTCAGATGTCACCTCATCTATGAAATCCTCGTTTTTCTTTTTTTTTCTTCCTTTTTCTTAATCTCTCAATTTCAATGCAATAATTTCTCCCTTCCTTTACTCTATATTGTGTATTTCTATTATAGCACATACTGTACTACATATTATGGCCAGTTGTTTAGATGTTGTATCTTCTGTTAATTTTTAAGCTTGTGGTGAGACACTCTTTCATATTCCAGTGGGCCACAGCACCTAGCAGGAGGAACAAATAAAAACCCAGTAGATGTTTGGTGAGTTGAATAAAATAGATTGGAGAATGTTGTGAGCAGAGGGGTTTAGCAAGAATCTTGGTTTTCCTTCGTTAGTGCAGGATTATGTGAGTCTTTTATACTGTACCTTTATGGCAGAAATGGACTTCCCTGGCTCAGAGGTTAAAGCATCTGCCTACAATGCTGGAGACCCAGGTCCGATCCCTGGGTCGGGAAGATCCCCTGGAGAAGGAAATGGCAACCCACTCCAGTACTCTTGCCTGGAGAATCCCATGGACGGAGAAGCCTGGTAGGCTACAGTCTGTGGAGTCACAGAGAGTCGGACACGACTGAGTGACTTCACTTTCACTTTATGAAACAACAAAGTACTGCATAGTTTGTTCTACTGTAGTCTAATGGGAATTCATTTTGTGATGGTTTCAGAATTACCCTTTTATTTGTTCCACCTTTTAAAGCATAACACTTGTCAAGACAGCACTTGAATTTGTTGCATGTCAGAGTCATTACATTTACAGATGGTACAGTATATCTGATGTTCATATTGAAAGGAAAGAATTACACACATAGACTCCCATCTGCCTTGCAACAGGATTTAGGACTCAAAACAAAACCAAGTTTTATTTGAGTCGTGAAACCAGCAATAGTGAACCTTCAAAAAGAATTTCAGTCTGTAAGAATAATGGCATTTCTGGCAAAAGATTGTGTTATAAACATTCCTGATATGGTTTGGGATGAAACTCTTCCTGGAAGAAAATGTGAGGTTAATAAACCATATCTAGTTAGTAATTTGCATTAGAGCTGATTGTATTCTTCTGCCTGTCTGAAGGTTAGGGAACCAAATGGATGACACTGTGAAAACTTCTTCTGAATCTTCTACTAGGGTCTGAACAGTGCCTGTGCCTAGCAATTGTTCTGTGTGAATTTCTTAAATAAATAAGTGATGAATGGGAGCCTCTCGGAGCCTGTTACTTCATCTGTAAGGTGATGGTTTTAATATCCATCTTGGAGGACTGTTGTAAGATCAGAGAAAATGCATACAAAGTACTTTATGCATACTTCGCAAGTACTGTGTATTAGTCCCTCAGTCGTGTTAGGCGCTTTGCGATCCTATTGACTGTAACCTGTCAGGCTTCCTCTGTCCATGTGGTTCCTGGTGTCTCAGATGATAAAGAATCTGCCTGTCAAGCAGGAGATGTGGGTTTGATCCCTGGATTGGGAAGATCCTCTGGAGAAGGAAATAGCAAGCCATTCCATTATTCTTGCCTGGGAAATCCCATGAAACCTAGCAAGTACTAGGTGCTCAGTAAGTAGCTACTTCTAATCATTCACAGCACTTTTTCCCTCTATTTTCATATTGGTGGTGGCAAAGAGATTATAACTTTCTGGTTGACATTTCCTTTATTTCCTTTTCTATTTTAATTTGTTTCCCATTTTAAAACATTTTTTATTGAAGTATATTTGCTTTACAATGTTGTGTTACTTTCTGCTATACAGCAAAGTGAATCAGCTCTCAGTCAGTTAGTTCAGTTGCTCAGTCATGTCCAACTCTTTGTGACCCCATGGACTGCAGCACTCCAGGCTTCCCTGTCCATCACCAACTCCCAGAGGTTGCTCAAACTTATGTCCATTGAGTTGGTGATGCCATCCAACCATCTCATCTTCTGTCGTCCCCTTCTCCTCCAGCCTTCAATCTTTCCCAGCATCAGGGTCTTTTCAAATGAGTTGGTTCTTCGCATCAGGTGGCCAAAGTATTGGAGTTTCAGCTTCAGTATCAGTCCTTCCAATGAATATTCATGACTGATTTCCTTTAGGATTCACTGGTTTGATCTACTTGCAGTCCAAGGTACTCTCAAGAGTCTTCTCCAGCACCACAATTCAAAAGCATCAATTCTTTGGCACTCAGCTTTCTTTATAGTCCAACTCTCACATCCATACATGACTACTAGACATATATGCCCTCTCTTTTGGATCTTATTTTTCAGAAAAGATGAAAGCAGAGGTATCTGCTGTTTTAAGCAGTTAATATTTGCCCTGGTTCTCTGGTGCTTGGACAGAATGGCATATTATGCAGCATGGTTCAGAACTCATATTCTTCTATGGGATAGGAACAGAACCCCCAGGGAAGGGATAAATGTACATGAGAGGATGTCACCAGGAAGTAAAGCTCAATGGCTGGAATTATTGCTGTTATACACCAGAATCTGGAGTAAAAACGCTTTCTATCAAATGAGAATGCTTGTAGATATCAAATAAACCATCATTTTTCCTGTAAGAGTCAATAATAAACTCAGTAGAATTTAAATGCCTTGGAATGGTGGCACACATTCAGTTCATGGAGGCATAGACTCTTGGAGAAGTATGACACGAAAGATCATTTACTCAAATCCACCTATATGCTCCACTGTTCTCTCTAGTCTCCTTTCTACAGAGTTGCTTGGCCCTTGTTTCAATGCTCTTAGTGATGGGAAAGGGCTTCTCTAGCTACCATGGCAGTCGTTTCGTCTATGGAGTGTTCTGACTTTTAAAACAAGTGCTTTACATGGAGTCGGTGTAGCTCTCTGTTGCTTTCTGTTTGTCTTCTCTTTTACTCTGAAGGGAAAAAACTAACCAACTAACCAATCAACCAACCAACTATCCAACCAACCAACGAAAGAAATACCTGAACGAATAGGTTTGGGAAACACTGCACACATAGCCCATACCCAAGGAGGAGTTGCATGCAGTGTGTTTGTGTTTCCTGGGGGATGTTGCAGTATGCTTAAACCCCAGTAGTTCACAACATTTTTTAATTGTAAATCTTTACTGTTACCCAGAACATCTGTCCACAGTTTAGAATAGAATCTGGCACTTAGTAAGTGCTCAAGAAATATTTGTTTTTAAAAAATAAATGGATGCAAAAGAAATCTTTAAAAACTATAAAGGGCACCCTGTATTAAGGTGACAAAAGTTTTTTTTTTTTTTTTTTTTTATGCAAGTGACACCACCAAAATGAATCAACTAATTGGATGGGTTTACCTTCCTCCTCTGCAAACCATCCTAAATATATTATTTATTTCCACACCTTTTAGGACTTCTAAAATTCTTCATATTTGAATTCTGAGCTTGTATTCTCATTTGCACAACTACCTTTTATATTATAAAAGAAATATTAGAGATTGAGTTTGCACTTGATAGCCAAGGCAATAAAAGCTTGCTCCTGTTGCTTCCTGATCAAATGTGTGGAATGAACGAGATGACAAGCACTCTCTTTGTCTTGTCTTCAATTTGTCCTTGATTGTGTTTGACTTTGCAATTACATGGTTCTTCAGCAGAGCTTTTCAAGGAAGACTGTTCCACGAGGGTGTTTTTGAGGGTGTTTGTCAAATTACCTATTGAGTTAAAGTTAAGTGAAGTCGCTCAGTCGTGTCCAACTCTTTGAGACCCCATGGACTATAGCCTATCAGGCTCCTCCATCCATGGAATTTTCCAGGCAAGAGTACTGGAGTGGGTTGCCATTTCCTTCTCTAGGGGATCTTCCCGACCCAGGGATTGAACCCAGGTCTCCTGCATTGCAGGCAGATGCTTTACTGTCTGAGCCACCAGGGAAGCCTGTTGAGTTAGTGCCCTTTTAAAAAAAGTTTTTTATTGGAGTGTAGTTGCTTTGCAGTGTTGTATTGGTTTCTACTATACAGCAAAGTGAATCAGCTATAAGTAAATATACATCCCCTCTTTTTTAGATTTCCTTCCCACTTAGGTCACTACAGAGCATTGAGTAGAGTTCCCTGAGCTATACAGTAGGTTCTCATTAGTTATCTTTTTTATACATGTGCTGCTATGCTAAGTAGCTTTGGTTGTGTCTGACTCTTTGCGACCCCATGGACTGTAGCCCTCCAGACTCCTCTGTCCATGGGATTCTCCAGGCTCCTCTGTCCATGGGATTCTCCAGGCAAGAATACTGGAGTGGGTTGCCATGCCCTCCTCCAGGATTTTATACATAGTAGTGTATATATCGGAGAAGGCAATGGCACCCCACTCCAGTACTCTTGCCTGGAAAATCCCACAGATGGAGGAGCCTGGTGGGCTATAGTCTATGGGGTCGAGAAGAGTCAGACACGACTGAGTGACTTCACTTTCACTTTTCACTTTCATGCATTGGAGAAGGAAATGGCAACCCGCTCCAGTATTCTTGCCTAGAGAATCCCAGGGACAGGGGAGCCTGGTGGGCTGCCGTCTATGGGGTTGCTCAGAGTCGGACACGACTGAAGCAACTTAGCAGCAGCAGCAGCAGTGTATATATGTCAATCCCAATCTCCCAGGTTATCCTGTTAGTGCCTTTTTGTTTTGTTTTCCCAACCAGTCCTTTTGGGGTTTCATAACTAGTCCAAAGTAAGGAGAATGCACGCCTTTCATTTTTGAGCAATTGAATTTTCCACATGGGGCAGCTCTGCAAGTTTTATATCAAATATAAATCTGGTCAACAAGGAACACGCTGTAATGTGGATCTGATCCAGCTTTAGTGACCTAGGCTTTTTATTTCTCATGCTCTGGAGTAAGAGTTTAAAGGGTCATCAAGAAGAACATCCTAAACCATCTGTTCTCATTTTTACATTTCTGAGGGAAATCTGTGTGGAAATTCAAGAGGTTAGATGCAAAGTTGGGTTTAACTCAGTGTCGGCTTTCTCTGAACTCTATTTCTTTGTTCTTACCAATAAGCCCACCGTGTCTTTTGTGGCTGCTCAGTGATAACCTCGTGGCTTCTCTTTCGTTTTCCTGCTATCTCCTCTCCCTTCACCCTGTTTTCAACCGAGAATGTGATCATTCCCTAAAATGTTGGGGTTGGCTAAAAAGTTTCTTTGGGTTTTTCTGTAAGATGCCATGGAAAAACCCAAACGAACTTTTTGACCAGCCCAATAGTACCATCTTCTCTTTTAACCATTTTTTTTTATTGAGGTGTAGTTGATTTATAATACAAGTTTCAGGTGAAAAATATAGTGATTCACAAATTTTAAAGGGTATACTGGGTATACTGCATTTAAAGTTATTATAAAATATTGGCTGCATTTCCTGTGCTAATTATTTATTATATACATACTGGTTTTTACCTCTTAATCCCCTCCCCCTCTGTTGCCCCTCCCTCTTCCTCCTCCCCACTGGTAACAACTAGTTTGTTCTCTATCCCTGTGAGTCTGTTTCTTTTAACTATTATTTTGTCCTTTTGTGTTAGTGTTGAAATGTGATTTTGTCGGCACAGTTGTGGAAGACATTTTATGATAGAAACATCAGGGTGTTTTCCTTCTGTCTATGGATTTTACCTGTTGTTGAATCTCAGGATGTCTGGGGCCTTGGAGTACTTGTTGTATTGCCTGTGGTGGGTAATGAGTGAGGGGTGGAGGTAACTTGCCCCAGACTCTAGAGCTGCTCAGTGCCCGAGCCAGCATCAGGTCCAATCCTCCCACTCCCAGCCCTCAGCCTTTTATTTTATGCCCTGATGCCTCTCTTACTACATGAATGGATTTTTTAAAAATGTAGAGTAAATAGACATAGTTTCTGTAACTATGCAACAGCCTGAATGATATGGGAGGAATCAGGTTGTAGATATTAGTGTTTCCAGATCTGCCACCTGACATCAAATTTATCCATTTATCTTGATAGTTATTTCTACTGATCAGAGCAGGGAGGAAATTGGGTCTTATTATGTAGGAATATTTTAATGCCTAATCAGTTCAGTTCAGTTCAGTCTCTCAGTCGTGTCCGACTCTTTGCAACCCCATGAATTGCTGCACGCCAGGCCTCCCTGTCCATTACCAACTCCCGGAGTTCACTCCAACTCACGTCCATCGAGTCGGTGGTGCCATCCAGCCACCTCATCCTTTGTCGTCCCCTTCTCCTCCTGTCCCCAATCCCTCCCAGCATCTGAGTCTTTTCCAATGAGTCAGTTCTCATCTAAATGATAGAACATTGCCACTTGTGCAGGCCTCTGAGAGCAGAGAAAGTTCTAGTCCTCTTGCACTATCTCCCATCTCATCCTTCATTGGAAGGACTGATGTTGAAGCTGAAGCTCCAATACTTTGGCCACCTGATGTGAAGAACTGACTCCTTGGAAAAGACCCTGATGCTGGGAAAGATTGAAGGCAGGAGGAGAAGGGGACAACAGAGGATGAGATGGTTGGATGGCATCACCGACTAGATGGACATGAGTTTGAGCAAGCTCTGGGAGTTGGTGATGGACAGGAAAGCCTGGCGTGCTGCAGTCCATGGGGTCACAAAGATTCAGACATGACTGAGCAACTGAACTGATCTTATGAAAATAAATTGGTCAATGCATTTCTTTATGTTTCAAATTTTGTATGTGTGTGTATGGCTCTGTAACAGAGCCCCTGTTCCATTTTCTAGTGTGGGTCATTTGAGAACTTGTGTGTGCGATGCCCTTGAGCAGGATGGGCCTGGATACAAGCCCTCCATATGCTATGATCTGAAGAGCACCAAGAAGGGGAATGTGTCATCAGCCTGACACCATCAGAGACCAGGTCTTTAAAGGCCCTCTGTATCAGTGAGCAAGGGGGAAAACATGGTTTCTCTGAGAAATGTGGAACCACAGGCATTAAAACCAACGATCCAGAATAGCTGAGTTTGATGGCCCGTTTTCTTTGAAAAAGTTATCCTGGCTCATGGACCAGAGGCAGGTAGTAGACTTTGATCTGGGGCCCCTGTGTAGTTCACTAGAATTGAACATTACAAATTAGCACTTAAGATCTGGGACAACTAAAATATATTGAAGATCACATGGATGTGTCCCACCTCTAATGGTCAAAGATGAGTTAATAGGCTGCTGTTCAAGAAACATTGACTCTTATGCCAGTTATTTTGCATTTGGTTCGCACAGCACCCTGTGAGGTATATATTATTATGGCCAGTTTACAGGTAAGGAAACTTGAGACTCTAAGAGGCTAAGTAACTTGTACATGTTTTTATAGCCAGTATATGCAGCAGGCTGGGGTTGGAATTCAGGTCTCTTGGACTCAAAAGCTGTATGTTTAACCACTGCTTTATACTCGATCTCTGACACTTTTCCTGACCTTTAAGATGGGAAAATAATAGCTTTCTCCAGGGTTTTTCAAGGATCCAATGAGATAAAGGACCCAAAAAATGCTTTGTAATCACTCATAAAGCTTTGCAGAGAGAAGGGTACTATCAGAAGAGGAAGACACTATGCTACAATGTCTCTTCATGACTCTCTACCCTTTAGATAAATCCGGATGTACTAGAGTTTGGACTTTTGCCCCTGGCTTTTTGGTCACTGAGAGTAGTTTATGTCCCAGGCTAGATTCTGAGAATGAGGATAACTGGTCTTATTTATACAATGACACTGTCCAGAGTGTGATTTCCTTCTTAGGTGGCTGAGAGGAGTAAAGATAAGGTCGGCCTTGCACCTGCGGAGGCAGATCTTCGGAACCCCCAGAGTTCTTTTCTGCATGCTAAGAAATACCCTGTGCGTTTCTGGCTGTTCTTTAATGTGACTATTGTTTCTCTCCCTTTCTCATTCTCAATAGAAGACGAAGTGCTTCTCTGTGTAAAGGACGTCAGCCACTTCTTAATGCAAGACATTGCCTTCCTGTCTGGTAAGCAGACATTTTCATATATTAAGATCAGACAAATGTTTGAATCCATTAGCAAAGTTAATTTGGTCCTTCTTATAGGTGGCTATATAATTTTTATATTTCAGTAAACTACATGTAGTTGCTAAAAAATTGGACATTTAGAGAATAACTAGAGGTTTTAAATATGTTTAGATATGTGATTAAAACCAGGCTTACCAGCCTTGTACACTGGACATTCGGAAACATCTTTAGCAATCCATGATGAGTGAAAGTGGGATCCATCTCCTAGGTGGGAGCAGGCTGAGTGAGAGGGCAGCCACAGACTTCTCTGAGGTTTTCGCTGCCACCATAGCTCTGATGACTTAAATGTTCATTAAAAATGCTGTGAGTCACCCTAATTAAGCAGTGTACACACTATAAAAATTTGACTTTTCAAAAATGTATATGCATTTGTATATTATTTCTAAAATTTGTGAATAATGTATTATGAAATACATCTAACATAAAATTTACCTTCTCAACTATTTTTAAGTGTATAGTTCATTGGTGTTAAATACATTCACATTGTTATATAGCCATCCATCCACCATCCATTTCTAGAACTCTTCTTGTCTTGTAAAACTGAAACTCTCTGCTGCCGCTGCTGCTGCTAAGTTGCTTCAGTCCCGACTCTGTGCGACCCCGTAGACAGCAGCCCACCAGGCTCCCCCGTCCCTGGGGTTCTCCAGGCAAGAACACTGGATTGGGTTGCCATTTCCTTCTCCAATGCGTGAAAGTGAAAAGTGAAAGTGAAGTCGCTCAGTCGTGTCTGACTCTTTGCGACCCCATGGACTGCAGCCTACAAGGCTCCTCTGCCCATGGGATTTTCCAGGCAAGAGTACTGGAGTGGGTTGCCATTGCCTTCTCCATGAACTGGTTAAAAAATAACCCCTCATTCCCTCCTCCCTATAACACCTAGCAATTACCATTATATTGATACTTTCTGTATCTTCATATTTGACTATTTTTGGTGACTCATATGAGTGGACTCATGCTATATTTGTCTTTTTGTGACTAGCTTTTTTTATTTCACATAATGTCCTCCAGGTCTTTCTATGTTGTAGCATATATCAGAATTTCCTTCCTTTTTTAAGGCTGAAGAATATGCCATTGTATGATGAGTTAATTTGTTTACCCATTCATCCATTGATGGACATTTGGGTTGCTTGCACCTTTTGGCTCTTGTGAATAAAGCTGCTCAATAGCATTACATATTTTTAGAGATACAGCAATAGGAAACCATCCCTCTTGTTTTAATCTGGCCAGATATCTGGGGGAAACTTTGCTTAAAGACAAGCAAATTCCTTTCAGGTGTTAGAGTAACTTGAACTATGCCATTAAACATTATAGTTATTGTATTAAATGGATAAGAACAGTTTACAAGTATATGTGTTGTTTGTATGAAAATCCTTCTTAGGTGTTGAGAGTACAAGAGACAATCTTATTCCTTTTAAGTAGTTAAGTTATTTCTCCTAAAGTGATACCTACATGCTTGGTTTACCAAATGAGCATTTACTTTATAGATGATCCTAATTGGACACTTCAATCTGGCTTCTGCTTTAATGATTAGAATTAGCAGTAATTGTGAATTAGTGGTGACTTAATGAGGTTTTATGTTTTTATTTTATAAGTGGTATAAATGTGCGATAGGCTTTCACTATTGAGATTAAGGGATGTTACTACTGAGATTAAGGGATTTTACTGAAGCTCCTCAGTGTTTTTAAAATTATGTTCAAATAGAAACACCCTTGGGACCTGTTTCCCGATCTAGATCACTCTCCATAATTTCCTTTCTTATCTGATCTTTGTAGTTTTCAAAATACGTCTTGCCTATCATTTCTTTTGAAGAAAGGGTTCCCAATGTTAAAAATAACAAAAACCTTCCTATTTAGAATATCAATATCTCCTTTCTTTTCTCACATGTTTACTACCTAGTACATACAGCACTTGTGCTTCCCTGATGGGTCAGTGGTAAAGAACCTGCCTGCCAATGAAGGAGATGTGGGTTCGATCCCTGATCTGGGAAGACCCCCTGGAGGAGGAAATGGCAACCCACTCCAGTGTTCTTGCCCGGGAAGTCCCACGGACAGAGGAGCCTGGTGGGCTGTGGTCTATGGGGTCGCAAAGACTCAGACATGACTTAGCGACTAAACAACAACAGCAACACTCGTGGGTACTCAGTGGTGATAACAGTTTATTGATTAGTTGATGAGAATCTACCCTTATAAGAACCAACATTCTCTCCTTTGATAGGTATGACAGTGAAAGTGAAAGTGAAGTGGATCAGTCGTGTCTGACTCTTTTCAACCCCATAGACTGTAGCCTACCAGGCTCCTCTGTCCATGGGATTTTCCAGGCAATAGTACTGGAGTGGATTGCCATTTCCTTCTCCAGGGGATCTTTGCCTAAATACTGCCCGGCAAGTCTAACTTATATATATGTTGCATTATATGTTATATATTACTTATATTCCTAATTCTACACCATACCCTATCTATAGAGGCCCCTTGTTTCATGCTTGGCTAAATCTCTTGGTTCAGAGTTGTACAGTTTCTACTTTGAGTTCCTTTAAAATTCTTGGGTGGATGCCATCATTTTCCATGATTATCTTTCTTCATCTTGCTCTTTACGTCTAGAATGTTATAAAGATTTATCATCATTTGATTTATTATTTTGGTCTAGTTTGATTCATTACTTTGGCCTAGTCTGATTAAAAAAGTATTATGGGAATGGGGACCCTCCCTTAAGTTTCTGTTGAGAAAGATTAAGGCAAGGAATGAATTTGACCTTTTCCCAAGTGCTCTAGTGGAGAGTGTGTGTTCTGCTTTTGTTGGATAGAGTATTCTAGAAACATTACTTAAGTCACTGTCGTGAAATTGTTGTTCAGGTGTACTGTTTCCTAGTGAATTTCCCAGCTACTTCTTCTATCAGTAATGCAGAGGAGTGGTGAAATTTCTAACTAAAATTGTGAATTTGTTTATTTCTCCTTGGAGCTCTATCCATTTTGTTTCTTTTTTTAAAATATAAATTTATTTTAATTGGAGGCTAATTACTTTACAATATTGTATTTGTTTTGCCATACATCAACATGAATCCGCCACGGGTGTACATGTGTTCCCCATCCTGAACCCCCCTCCCACCTCCCTCCCCATACCATCCATCTTTCTTGTATTTTGAAGCTCTGTTATCAGATACATAAGCACTTAGGAATGTTATGTCCTCTTAATGAATTTACCACCGTTTGATTATCAAATGATCTCCTAATTTTGACAAATCTATTTGGTCTGATATTAGACAGTCTCCTTTGAACTAATTAGCATGATATATCTTTTTTCATCTTTTTCCTTTAATGCATTGTGCCTTTATATTTAAAGTCTGTTTCTCGTAGACAGTATATAGTTGGGTCTTGATTGTTTTATTCAATTAGACTATCTCTAACTTTTAATTGAAGTGTCAAAATCATTTACACTTCACATTTACAATCACATTATAATGTGATTATGCATATGGCTTGGTTTAAATCTATCATTTTACTATTTGTTTTCTATTTGTCCTGTTCTTTGTTTTTTCCTTCCATTTTTGCTTTCTTTTGGAATTAGTTGTTTTTTTTTTTTTTTTCAATTAGCAATAATCGCGCCTCGGATAAACCTCATTGGCTACGATACTGCCACTGCGCAAAGCTGGAATTAGTTGTTTTATCATTCTACTTTATCTCCTTTGCCTTTGTCATAGTTTTATTGCATATTGAATTTTTTATATCTTATATCTCTATTCACTTAAATTCAGCCAAATAAGAATTACAACAAAATCTCTCAGAAATTTTCTTTTAGCAAGCCAGATTCAAAGGCCACCCTGCAACTTGCCGCCTAAAATAATCCTTCAACTTCCATTTAACACTAAATATGTATTGAGCACCTACTCTGTGCCCAGGTGTTAGGCTGACTATAGAGTGGGACCTTAGGCACATGGAATTTTCACCCCTGCACTTAAGTGGCTTTCATTCTCAATCCTCCAGGCTGTGTAGAGGACTGTAGAGTGGGATGAACACTGAATTTTATACTTTGTGGTCTTTCTTTCTTTGCATTAGTAAGATTCCTATACCATTGTCGCTATTATTCCTTATGTTGTTTCTTCCACCAATCTATTAGAACATTACTTATTACCTGTAGTTTGTATACTATATTCTTCCATGTTCACCATGACTCTAAGTGGTCAATTTTTTCAAGGTTTCCACTTGTTATCAAGCTGTCAGTGACTCACTTTGAATTTAAACTCATAGTATTGGTATAGAAACATTTATTTCCCAATACCCATGGTTGTCCAATATGAGGGAACAGTGATATTTTCAACTATGTTTATTACACACATTCCGTGACATTTTTTGCTCATTTTGCTCTTATTCCTTCCTCCTTCCCCTCTTCCTTTCTTTCTTCTGTCTTTCCCCCCTCTCTCTTTTTCTTTCTTTCTTCTTTTCAATTTCAAAACCACCCTGTTGCATTTTTAAAAGATGTTTTGGCCATGCCACATGGCACATGGGATATTAGTTCCCCGACCAGAGATTGAACTCTCACCCTCTGCGTCGGAAACGTGGAGTCTTAATCATTGGCCCCCGGGTAAGTGCCCCACCCTGCCACTTTTTGCACTTAAGCAGGAGCATGGTGCCATTTTGGTTTCTGTGGAGGTCATCATCCTTATAAAAGTTGCATTGGCCCCAACCTGTCTTCTTTATCACCTCTCTCAAATCTAAAATCTTCTTTTTTACATTGTTATGACATAAATGTTAATGTGGTTTTTTATACTGTTTTAGGTGGCCGGGGAAAGGATGATGCTTGGATCATTACGTTTCCAGAAAATTGTAATTTCAAATGCATACCAGAAGAAGTTATAGCAAAAGTACTGACTTACTTGACATCTGTTGCAAGGTACAGCATTTCATTACACTGTTTTCTTCAATTTGGTTTCTTTTTTGGATACCTATTTGAATGTAATAACAAGAAAATGATGTTTTAGTGTGGCTATTATTATTGTAAATGATTTGTAAGACTCACTTTCAAATAGATAAGAAATAACTGAGAAGCTGAAGCTGACTCAACTTAAATTGCTATAAAAATTATACTGAGGATCTATGAAAACAAAATTGGGGGCCAAGAAGTATTTGTCCCCATGCAGAAGAACATAGGTTGAAACTGATGATCATACTTTAAAGTCTAAAAGAAACTGTCACTAGCTAATAGCTAGACAGATATTCTTCATTTCTTCCAAGGATAAAATAAGAAGACAAAGTTAAATAGACTCAAAAGTGATATTGAAATGGATTAGGAGTAACTTCTTGATATTAGAAATCATTTGAGATGAGAATGCTTTAAGGGGAAAGTTTCCAAAGCTCCCTTAAAGATTTTATTTAGTTTGCAAACAAGTTTTTTAAAGGAAATGTTTTCTGTTATTAATCCTGAAAACTAAGAAGGCATTAATCTAAAATGGTAATATTATGAAGAGTCTCATGAACAAAGTGGAGAAGGAAATGGCAACCCACTCTAGTACTCTTGCCTGGAAAATCCCATGGACAGAGGAGCCTGGTAGGATACAGTCCATGGGGTCGCAAAGAGTCGGACACGACTGAGTGACGTTACTTCACTCACTTCATACTTTATCATTGGAGAAGGAAATGGCAACCCGCTCCAGTATTCTTGCCTGGAGAATCCCATGGACAGAGGAGCCTGGCGGGCCATGGTCCACGCGGTCACAGAGAGTTGGACACGACTGATGTGACTAAGCATGCATGAACAAAAATCAAATCTCAGAAAACAAAATTTACACTGTACCTCTTAAAGCTTGAAAGTGGTCGCTTTAGGGCAAATAAAAGTTTTATTATCCATTACACTGCCTTCCCTCAAGGAACAGGTAAGAGATGTAACAGTGTTTTTCTGAATGAATTAATGGATCATTGACTTATGATGGATTGCCGTGAAGTTAAATCTGATGTCATGAAGGAGAGCTGTCTACAATGTTGACCCATGCCCCAAATCACAGTATTCCAAATCCATTTTAGTGGCATTTGCCTGTTTAAAAGATTGACGTAAGTGGCAAAAAGAAATTTTAAAATGTAGTAGAATATCAATATATCAATCATATCAATAACTTCAGATATGCAGATGACACCACCCTTATGGCAGAAAGTGAAGAGGAACTAAAAAGCCTCTTGATGAAAGTGAAAGAGGAGAGTGAAAAAGTTGGCTTAAAGCTCAACATTCAGAAAACGAAGATCATGGCATCTGGTCCCATCACTTCATGGGAAATAGATGGGGAAACAGTGGAAACAGTGTCAGACTTTATTTTTCTGGGCTTCAAAATCACTGCAGATGGTGATTGCAGCCATGAAATTAAAAGACACTTAGTCCTTGGAAGGAAAGGTATGGCCAACCTAGATAGCATATTAAAAAGCAGAGATATTACTTTGCCAACAAAGGTCCTTCTAGTCAGGGCTATGGTTTTTCCAGTGGTTATGTATAGATGTGAGAGTTGGACTGTGAAGAAAGCTGAGCGCCATATAATTGATGCTTTTGAACTGTGTTGGAGAAGATTCTTGAGAGTCCCTTGGACTGCAAGGAGATCCAACCAGTCCATCCTAAAGGAGATCAGTCCTGGGTGTTCTTTGGAAGGACTGATGCTAAAGCTGAAACTCTAATACTTTGGCCACCTCATGCGAAGAGTTGACTCATTGGAAAAGATTCTGATGCTGGGAGGGATTGAGGGCAGGAGAAGAAGGGGATGACCGAGGATGAGATGGCTGGATGGCATCACCGACTTGATGGACATGAGTTTGAGTGAACTCCAGGAATTGGTGATGGACAGGGAGGCCTGGTATGCTCTAATTCATGGGGTCGCAAAGAATCGGACATGGCTGAGTGACTGAACTGAACTGGTCTGATGGGATTAAATTGATTTTCCATTGTAGCACACTGTGATAGCTTTCCAAATCTGTCTTCGGGCCAGATATCACATGTAAATGTAAATCAGAAGTAAGGACATATTTAGCAAAGTTGGATTACTATTAAGAAAAACATATTACTTCCTCTTATCTTCTAGGCAAAATGGATCTGACTCCCGATTTACCATTATTCTTGATCGAAGATTGGATACCTGGTCTTCTCTCAAAATGTCTCTCCAAAAAATCTCAGTAAGTACCAATTTATTCTATAATAACTTCTTATTTTTGTTTTGCATTTTACTTTCTGTTTGTGAGGGTACAGATTATTTTTATTCTGATGGAGGCTAAAAAAATAGATGGAACAGAGAGGTGGGAAACTAGAGAGAAGAATTGGTAAAGGAGATTGAGCTGAACAACTCTACTCAATAGAAAACCTTATAGGAAAGAATGAGTAGTTAATGGTTCAAGTTGAGTGAGAAGAGATTCATAGTCTCCTATGCCTTTCAAAGGAAGGCAGTTTTTTATGGGAACTTTTTATAAAACAGCAATAGCCTTGTTGTATACACATTGTATATTGAAAAGTATAAAGAAGGAGGTTTAAAACAATAGTTAATAATCTAACCATCCAGAAATAAGCATTTTTTAACATTTTGGTGCGTATCTTTCTAGATTTTTCTTTCCCCTGGGATAGAGAGGGTAGGGAGTCACCTGCAAAATGACATATCTCCCTGATAAGAGTCTAGTCCCTAGCTCCCCAAGACCCAGAGAGTCTCTAAAGGAGAAGTATGAGAGATGTGGTCTTGCCCACAGCTGAGATGATCTTTTTACATTATTAGGCTCATCTGGATATTGTCTGATAGTTCTTTCATAGAAAAGAGGGAGGTGAGGAACCCATAGGCTGTTCCTGAGCTGGTAAGAGTGGGGCTGTCTGTGGAAGTGCCATGTGGTCAACTTGCTCTATCAGACCAGAGAAGCTGGGAATCAATCCATGTTTTTCTTTGAGAGTTCAGTATCATCAACCAATGAAATTCTTCCTTCATCTCACAACCGACACGGAGGCCACACCCACCAGAGGCAGTTGGTTTAGTTGTGAAAGCAAGACAGAAATCTAAGTTGTTGGACTTCTGAACCAGTGTTCTTTTTTGTTCTACTAACTTGCTGACGAGTATAAGAAATACACTGACACTCACACGGTATCATGAATGAGATCATTATTGTTTTCATACCCATTATGAATTATTCCTCATCTTGGGCAAGTCAGTATGGTAGTTTTTCTGTTTATTTCTTAAAACAGAGGTGTTTAATCATAAGCAATGGAGAGAAGAATTAATACCAGATTCATGAAAATCACCAAAATAGTAAAACGTCGACTTTAATATAATATATTTTTGCTTTTTCAAACACTTTCACATTTATTAAGTAATGTTGATTCTCTTTGTTTCCTGATTAAGTCCTGTGGGTGGATGTCTTTATAAATTGTCCTATAGATGAGGGAATTATATTGATATGCGATATGCATTTTGGAAAGGTTATGTGATGAATCCAAGGTCAGATAGCTACGTAACCAAAAGAGTGGGAGCAAGAATTGAATTTTCATGAATTCCAGTTGGTGACCTTTCCACTTGCTGCTTCCTATCATTTTCCAAAGGACTTGTGGATAGACAAATACATTAATAATTTTTTTTAGAAAAAGGTAAAATTCCTTTGGAGAGAATACATCTGCCCTCTATGTACTGAAGACTCCTATCAGTGGGGCTGAATGATACTTATCCAGGTATTTATCATGCCCTGGCCTTTAGGATCAGTCCTTAGGCTTGTTGAACAAACTTTAGTTCATGATAAGAATCAAATATTTAACACTAAATATAGCACTTGTTATAATAAGGCATTTTTAAAATCCCCCAGCCCAGCTTTTTTTTTTTTTCTTTTTGGCCAAAACTACCAGTTTGATGAAATTAATTTTCATTGAGTGACTGGTTGGCATATGGCATCAGTTTTGGAATTGGGTCTTGATACTGCTTCGCTCGTGGCTCAGATGGTAAAGAATCTGCCTGCAATGCTGGAGACCTGGGTTCAATCCCTGGGTTGGGAGGATCCCCTGGAGAAGGGAACGGCTACCCACTCCAGTATTCTTGCCTGGAGAATCCCCATGGACAGAGGAGCCTAGAGGGCTACAGTGCATAAGGTCACAAAGAGTCGGCCACGACTGAGTGACTAAGTACAGTACAGCACAGCACTACTGATTTGGGGTCAATAAAGGAATAATGACTTGTTTCTTGGGAGGTGAAGCTCCCCTTTCTGTTTCCTAGGGATGCTGTCTCAGTGGGGAATTGAGAAGTCTGCCCAGCAAAGAGCTCTGCATCCAAGGTCCCTTTATTTGCATAATTGCCAGGCAGGAGTGGGGGTGCAGGTGATGAGGACATCTGACTGGCTATAGATTAGTTTCAGCGTTGTTTTATTTAAATATTTTAAATGTTTCTGCTTATGGTATAGTTTCTATACCCATACTCAAAAGCACATCAATTATATCTCAACCATTAATAGCCCATTGGACACTGTTTGCAATAGAGGTAAATATCGAATACAAGCTAATTTCAAGAGTAAAAGTTGACATTCAGAAAGACTTTCTGGTGAAAACAGCCATTGTATAAATAGATCTAATTGTCTTCATATATTATTTTAAACTAGTGTCTGTGAAGTAATTATATAATTTGATTTGAAGACCTTAATTTCTAGATTTTTAAAGAAACTATGCAGTTAGGCTATACTTCATAATGATAGGAGACTATATATATATATATATATATATATATATTTTTTTTTTTTTAGTTACACGTTTTGGGGAAATGTTCCTTCGGGAAAGAATCCTACCCGTCTCAGAAAGTTTGCATGTTCTGTTCTTTTTAGATTATCATCAGGACAAAATCCCACAAACTATTAACCTTTCCCAGGCTTAAACCCAGAATAGAATTTAATAATAATAATAAAAAACAGAATTGAATTTCAAGTTACATAGCGGGGTAGGGCAAGAATAAAGATATCAGTTAATACTACCTTCACAAAGATTCTTAGCATTCCACCTTAAAAATCAAATTGCGCAGAGAAAGCCAGCCCCATCTAGCCCCTAGGAGGAGAGTTTTTTTTTTTTTTCTTCCTCCACTCTTAGGAAAAGCCTGATCTTCCTGAGAAGTCCAGCACCAGCTAATCCATGAGGTTCAATCAGGCTAAGTAATTGGGGGAATGTGTGGACTCTGAATTACAATGAGCAGTAGGAAGGGATCTGTCAGCTGACTAATCAGAGACAGTGGGTTTTTTTTTTTTTTTTGCAGCGCTGCCAGGGTGGTAATGGAAGCAGCCACAGTAGCTTTGTTTGATAGAGATTTTTGGCTGCCGCTTTTAAATACTACCTAAGACGCAGCTCATATTTCATCAATGTTGCATTGACAATTGGAAAAGAAGCCTGTTATTGTGTATAGGCGAGATGGCAGAAGCAACTCCCCCGAGAGGCAAGATGAGGTTCAGAAGGAATGCGGTAAGGGCTCTGCCTGCAGTCCTGGAAAGCCTGTTCCCAAGTTGAAGTGCAGGAATGCTGCAGCATGGTGCTATAGCACAAACTGCTGAATGGGGCTTTTCAGGACGGAGGGCGAAAATGGAGACTTGGATTTACGTGGATTTTATTGATGTGATTACTGTGATATGGACATAGGGCACTGTGATCTTAACAGTGATCACATAAATGTGATCAAATTTATGAGGAAGCATCCTTCGTCATGGTATTTATTTAAGAGTGTATGAACAATATTGACTCACTTGGCAGAGTAGCTTAAAGTCACTAGTTATCAATTAAATAATATTGAACAAAAGGATTCATCCTTCTTTTTACCATGGACAAGTAGATTATGGTATCATGGACAGATCTGCAGATGACTTTATCAGTGTTTAAAAAGGCTACGTGTTACTGGATAAGTGAAAAAATGTTAAGTGTGATGATTTGAATTCTTTCTGATTTCAGTTTTTCCTCAAATTAAAAAAAAATATTTCCCCAAATTCAAATGTTAAAGATGCAGAATTGTAGCCTGTTGACTACCTTTTTTTAAAGGAAAAAAAGAGTGACTCACTGTTATTTATAAGCTAGAATTTAGAAATCTCTTCTTTCAGATACATTTTCAATTTTTCCCATCATTGGTTCACTTATATACCAAATTCCCAGCAAATTTCAGAAGGGCTATTTAGATGTCGTTTGGAGAAATGTGAAATAACACTAGCTAATTTAATAATTAACTGGTCATCAGTCCAGTTTTCGGTGCTGCTCTTTTTCTTTCAAAACTTAAGATAATGTTATTGATGCTATGATTTAAAAGCTTGTTTAAATAATCAAGACAACACACACACAAAATGTGAGAGTGACAATCAGTCATAGAACAGAATGACATTTGGAATCAAAAGTAAGATCAGGGAAATAAACCAGTAGGAATTTTATTCTTGTTGAATGTCAGTGAACATCCATGGGTGAGTAACTGGTTTATTTTCTAATAAAGCTCTTAGCACAAGATAGTATTTTTAAAATTACAGTTTAGGATATGAATCTTTTTATTTTGAAAAAATTGTATCTCCAGCTCTACACATGATTTTGTATTATGGGAATAATAACTTAAGATTTTTAAACAGAGAGTTTATGGTGCACAAGAGATACCTGTGTGCACCTCACACAATACAATATTGGGTGCAACTGACATTAGTACTTTTGTTATGAAAAGTAATTGACTTAAGTGTTAAGAAGATTCCTAATTCCTTTATATGCATAGATGTTTTCTCAGTTCTGAACTTCGTTTCCTATATATGCATGCATACATGCTCAGTCACTTTAGTCCTGTCCGACTGTTTGTGACCCCATGGATTGTAGCCTGCCAGGCTCCTCTGTCTATGGGGTTCTCTAGGCAGGAATACTGGAGTGAGTTACCATATCCTCTCTAGGGGATCTTCCCGACCCAGGGATTGAAGCTTCATCTCATATGTCTCCTGCATTGTCACACAGGCTCTTTACCACTAGTGCCACCTGGGAAGCCCTTTCTGTTTATACACATACCTTAATATACACAAAAATTAATGCAACACACAAGTACTTAATGAGTAGGTATATCTAGTATTGTGCTACAGACAATATGGGTTACACAGGTAAACATGGAATGGCTACAGAGCTGAAAGAGCTGTCAATCTAGTAGAGAAGGCGGAACATGTTCATAAATAACTATTAAATAACTATTATGAAAGAACTTCTAGCTGGTGGGGAAGGCCTCGCAAAGGAGATGACATTTGTTTCGACCTTAAGGAATAGCATGCTGCTGCTGCTGCTGTTGCTAAGTCGCTTCAGTTGTGTCCCACTCTGTGCGACCCCATAGACGGCAGCCCACCAGGCTCCCCCGTCCCTGGGATTCTCCAGGCAAGAATACTGGAGTGGGTTGCCATTTCCTTCTCCAGTGCATGAAAGTGAAAAGTGAAAGTGAAGTCGCTCAGTTGTGTCCGACTCTTAGCGACCCCATGGACTGCAGCCTACCAGCCTCCTCCGTCCATGGGATTTTCCAGGCAAGAATACTGGAGTGGGGTGCCATGGCCTTCTCCAAGGCATAGCATATGTGTCTGTTATCTTTCTTGGTGTCTTTCCTCTCTTTTTCTCTCAAATTAATTACTTGAAGTTGTTCGTAGGAACAGCTAGCTTGAAATGAAATTGATTGGATTAAGTCTAAAGCCTAGAACTATAGTGGAAGACAGATTTGTTCTGCTTGCATGGATACAACTTGACCAGAGTGAAAATTTGCAACTCAGCTGGTGACGCCATGGTTTGACTTGGAAGAATCTCTGGTGTTGGGCTGATTCTGGAGGCTACGATAGGTGGCACCTGGGAGGATGGTAAAGTGGCCTTAGAGACCACAGATAGGCTTCAGCTGGCTACTTGATGGCAATTGCAATGACTGTGAACAAGTGAGGGAGGTTGTTGAGAATGGATATGGGACAAGAAGGGTGAGCCACAAGGAAAGAGCATTGCTGGGGAGTATCCTACGCCTGAGGTCACTTGGCAAGGGATTTGGTGATCCGTGGAGTAACTCTTCCTTTCTGTACCCTTTCAGTGTGGGAAGAATGAGTACAGAAGTAGCTCACAGCATTGGAAACTCTTCTCTATAGCTTGAGGTCATAAGATTTTTCTCAGCATATTCTAAAGTGATAGTTCCCACCTTACTGAGGTCAATCACATGCTAGCAACTCAGTATTAATACTCTGTAATGATATGAAATTGTAATGGTTTTGTTCAGTAGGCTCCGTGATGCTAAATTGTTTCAAACATTTGTTTTGACTGTTAGTTTTTGTCCCATTTTGTAGGTGTCAAGGTCAAGTTATTCCTAAAGGTAAGGCAGCCAGTCTGAGCATGCAGTCAGAGTGTGCGTTGTGAAGGACGTGTCTGAAAAGGGTTAAGTGTCCTGAAAAGAGCTTGGCTTTAGGATTCAGATTGGCCTGTGTCCTCCTGCTCCTTAGCAGGTAGCTGTAGCAAGTAGTTAGTGTACCATGCTGTGCTTCAGTTTGCCCATCTGTGGAAAGGCCATAACACCTACTTCACTGCAATGTTACAAAGGCTACATAGGATAATATACATAACAAGCCTGGAGCATATGTCCTAGGCTTTCAGTAAAGGGTTCCTTTCTTATTGTGACCCCATTTCTTTGCCCTAAAGATGCTCTAGGAGTATAAATTGTTTTTATAGTAAAATAATCAAACTTTTATGTGGTATCAGCCACTTGTAAAAGTTTTTGAAGAAGTAGCTAGGATAACTGAAAAGGGGGCAGAGAGTGTGTGAATTGCCTGTTTTAGATTCTGCATAAAATAACATTAAACAAGGTTAGTTTCCAGGCTTCAGCAGTGAAATGTATCAAGTGATGCCTTCGGTCCTTGTTATTGCTGTGCTAACTGTTGTGAGGCCATATAGTCGGGTGATCTGAAGGCAGGCATGAGGAGAAGGGATTCAGTGTCTTCTCTGGGAGGAGAAGAGGAGAGAAAGCGAATTATCTGCCCCTGAATTTGAAGAACCAGTAGGAGCTGCTTGCCAGGGCTGGGGTGGGGCTGGGCTCAGAGATGGAGAAATGGCTCTGAGCCCTGTGAAGATGGGCAACATGTTCATTTTTACCAAGGCGCCTTTAAGCAGTCACATGTTGGAACTACAAAAAAGAAAAAAAAATCTCCTTCAACCAGTGCCTAAAACCAATGTCGTTTCCTCTCTCATGCTGCATGCTTTTTTTTCTGTAAAGAAAAAAGCAATCAAAGAAAACAAGGCTGACCCTTGCTCACATCCTTTTGCTTTTTTGACAAGCTCTCGAAACGATTTATAGTTTTAAAATCTAGGGTTTATTTGGGCGAAAATAGAAACTGTGCCTTTTCATGTTTATATAACCAACCAGATTAGAGGTCTGTAAGGCAGCATGCTAGAGAATGTAGAACATCATTTCCCCAAACCGAATGGGAAAGCTCAAAGGTCTGGAGCTGTATTTGCTGTAAGCTAGAATTTCTTGAAGAATTACTTAGCATCACAAAAACTTAGCATATTAGTTCCCAGTTGCTACTGTAACTAACTACAAACTCAGTAGCTCAAAATAACCCAAATGTATTACAGTTCTGGAGGTCAGAAGTCCAACTGAGTCTCACTGGGCTAAGACCAAGATATCAACCGGGCTTCTGAGGCTTTAGAGGATAATCAATTTTCTTGACATTCTAGTTTCTAGAAGCTGCCCACATTTCTTAGCTCATGGCCCTGTATCACTCTGACCTCTGCTTCTGTTGTTATATCTTCTCTGATTCTCGTGCCTCCCTCTGTTTAATAACTCTACTTGTGATTGCATTGTTCCCACCCAATAATCCAGGATTATTTCCGCATCAGAAGGTGAGGTGAGGTGTTAGTCGCTCAGTCATGTCCAACTCTTTGCGACTCCATGGACTGTAGCCCTCCAGGCTCCTCTGTCCATGGAGTTCTCCAGGCAGGAATACTGGAGTGGGTTGCCATGCCCTTCTCCAGGGGATCTTCCCAACACAGGGATCAAAACTGGGTCTCCTGCATTGCAGGTAGTTTCTTTACCACTTGAACTACCAGGGAAGCTCTGAAGATTCTTAACTTGATCACATTTACAGAGTCCCTTTTGCCTTGTAACATATTCACAGGTTCCAGGGATTAGGATGTAGACATCTTTGGGGAACCTTTATTCTGCCTACTACACTCAATTCCTCCAGTTGTGAAATGAGGGTAAAAACAGAATCTACTGCAGATAAAATACTTAGCATAATGTCAGAGTAATGTTCACAATGAGGAAAATTCTCATAGTAGTCACTCAATAAAAAGCAACACTCCAACCCATGGCCATCAAGCCAATCTCCTGTTCCTACCATAAGGTTTTGAGAGGCCCTGAAGACATAAAAATGTATGTACATGTGTGTATATATATATGTGTGTGTGTGTGTGTGTGTGTGTATGTTTGCTGGAGAGAAGCTATGAAAAGTCATTCATATGAAGTTGTGGATTTACTGCAATTAGTTTGGCAGTCACATATTTAAATCTGGGATAAGTGAGTGGGACTGGGATTAAAAAGTCAAGTGTATCTGATTCATACGTGGGATCTAATGGACATGAGGGATAGAAACAGTATACTTGGTGTGAACTGTATAATTTAGTTTTCTAAAAAATGTAACTCTGACAAATCAAATGAATTGTTTGAGTGCCACCCAGTTGTTTAGTAGTTTTGCCTACTAAATAATAGCTGTTGCCTACAAGTTATTTGTTCCTTCAAATGGCTTAGATTTGAGAGTAGCTATCAGTTTAATGGATCCGTGTATTCAAGGAAGATTTGCATGGTGGCTCAATAAAATTATCCTATAATGAACAACATTGCAAATGTGATTATACAGGCAATAAATGAAGTGTTCATCCTTGATAGTGCTTTTTCTTTAGAAATGCAAATTTGGTAGGCTTTTTGTGATAAGCAAATCACTGAACATTTTGAAGGAATTAAGGGAGGAGAAGGTATGATAAAATAATCAGGAAGTTTTACTTAAGAATGATCTGATTAGAATGTAGAAATATTTTTAGAAGCATTTTATTCAGCTTTGAATGTTTATAACTATTTTATCAAATAGACAGAATAACTGATTTAATAAAACAACCAACATGAAACCTCTGACTTAGGAGCAGCTGAACACCCCCAAACCCTGCCTGAACTCTCTTTCCCATGGATTCTGTGGACAGTGATTCTGCGTCTCTCTCTTTTCTGCTTTGTCCCCTATTGTGTCATCAGAGGCCTGACTACTGGGACAGCCTTGTTCTCCTAGGAGTGGCAGGGTAGAGACCAGGGCCTGACCTCGGGCAGAGAGTCACCACATGGTTTTCTCTATTCCTGTAGTATCCTCCCCTACCCCCACCCCCAGTTTTGGATGGGGGCGAGTATACCAGGCTTTAAGTTGGTCATCCCTGGGGTCGGTCGCACATCTAGAGATTTCTAATGCAATACCAGAAAATATGACATTAAGGAAAGTCAGAAAAAGACAATGAAGCCATATCAACCTAGAGTCCATGAAAGAATAAAAATAAGAGTACTTTAAGCGCTTTAAGTGTTGGCAAAAGTAGGATGCTTTCCATTTCATTTATTTATTTTTCATTGCACTGGGTCTTTATTGCTGCTTGGGCTACTCTCTAGTTGCAGTGAGTGAGGCCTACTCTTCACTGACGTGTGTGGGCTTCTCATTGCAGGGGCGTGTCTTGTTGCAGAGCACAGGTTCTAGGTGCTTCACAGCCGAGCACAGGCATGGGCTTCAGTAGTTGCAACACATGAGTTCAGTAGTTGTGCCTCCCGGGTTCTAGAGCAAAGGCTCAACAGTTGTGGCACACGACATGTGGGATCTTCCTGGACCAGGGATTGAATCCGTGTCTCCTGCATTGGCAGACAGATTCTTCACCACTGAGCCACTAGGATAGCCCCTTGATTCCATTTAAAAGTGAAAAAATAAGCTGAGTCAAGGCAGTTAAGTATAATACTAATACTGGTAATTTGCCCATGTGAAGAAGGAAAGACTTAACTCCTAAAATGAATTCTATTTCAGGGTAGAAGTAGAATTAGTGCTCTCAGTCTAGAAATAGGTCCAGAGTTCTCACAAGTCCCTGTCTGAGTTTCCCTTAAGCAAGCCTTTATCCATAGCCTGAAAAACCTTTTGTCTAAGTCTACTTGTGCATAAGTCCAAGAACCCTAAGTAAATTAAAAAAAAAAAAAAAACTATCTTATTAGTTTTTTCTAGGGTTGACAAAGTAGCTTTATATTTATTATTTCTTTTAATTTTTATAACAACTATGGGAGGTATTATACCATTCTTAGCATAAACTAAAGTATACATTTGTACATAATAGACAGTGAAGAACAGGGAAGCCTGGTGTGCTGCAGTCCATGAGGTCACAAAGGGTTAGACATGACTTAGCAACTGAAAAACAACATAATAGACAGTAGAATATACAGTATCATTGGGACTCTCTGTTTCTGTTTCCAGTTCTCTATACTTGTTTGCTTTGTTCTTTGAAATAAGCTTCCTCTGGCTGTAGGGGTCATGGCTAACCAGTGGCCCTGGAACTGCACCCTCTAAGTTTCCTTCCCTTAGTGCTAGTTCAAAAAATGCTAGTGTGAGACTTGGATTCTGCTTACATCAAATTTTCATCCCATGACAAATCATTGTGTGTTAGGAGGGCAAGGTCATGTAGAAAGATAACAGTTCTCATTAGGAACCAATATTAAGATTAATAAGAGACTGTCTTAGTCTTTATGGGCTGCTATAACAGAATACCATAGACTGTGTGACTTATAAACAACAGAATTTACTTCTCACAGTTCTAGAGTCTGAAGTCCAAGGTCAGGTTGCTGGCAAATTCTGTATCTGGTGAGAGCTCATAGATGGCCTGCTTCCTTCCTGCTTCATAGATGGCCATCTTTTCTGTGTCCTCACATGGCTGAAGGAGTGAAGGAGCTCTCTGGGGTCTCTTTCTTAAGGGCACTAATCCCATTCATGAGGGCTCCATCCTCATGACCTCGTCATCTCCTGAACACTCCACCACCAAATACCTTCACATTGTGGCTTAAGTTTCAACATAGGAATTTGGTGGGGAGAGGATGTAGAATCTCATGGGAGGGGAGGGTAGTGCAGACATGGCCCCCTTGGGGAGTGATCAGTTGGATAGACATCCCAATTTGTGTCTGTTTGTAATCATTGTTTAATTTACTGATTTAAGCTTGTGCTCCTTTCTTTTCCCTATTTGTGTCACATTCAGTTCTCTTTCCCTCACTTTAGTTGTCATTGCTACTTGTTTATGGTTTTATCACCATCTCGAATTAAATTTTAAAAATTTCCACTTTTGAATGTCATTTCAGAGTCTAGGTCTTATCCCTCTATGAAAGTTATTCTTTTTTTAAAAATAGACTGTATTGTTTAGTGCAGATTTAGGTTCACAGTAGAAAGTACAGACTTTCCATATATACCTGCCCCCACAGTATCTTATTAATTTTTCTTTTATAGTTTTTCTCAATTATTAGTATTTCAGCATTCCTGAAAGATGACTGTATTTAAAGCATTTTGAGCATATTTTGCTTTATTATGCTTCACTCTGCTCTTTTGAGGCTGATGACTCCCAATTCTAGAAGAAGTCTAGGCTTCTTTCCCTCCTTCCTTGTACATCCATTTGTCTGATGGACATCATCTGGTTGTCCTGCTGACCCTTCCAACCCAATAGGTCCAGGAATAAGAATCAGTATCTTATCCCCCTCCTGAAAGCCTGCTTCTCTTGTGTTCCCATGTCAATGAGGGTTGTACCATTCACCCAGTTAATTACTCAAGCCAGAAATCTGGAAATTGACTGTCATAGTCATTCTTTTCTCATCAGACATATCCAGTTATCATACTTTGCACATTATACCTCCTAAATTCTACCCTTATCCCTGTTGTTGTTGCTGTAGTTCAGAAACTCATCATCTCTTGCTTAGATGACTGTTTCAGCATGCAAACTCATCTGTTTGCTTCCATTCTTGTCCATATCCAGTCCATTCCCAAAGCCAAAGTGATCCTCCTAAAATGCAAATCTAATTATGTCGCTCTGCTACTTAAAAACCCTTAAGAGTCTCCCCTTGCATCCAGGAAAAGACCCAAGATCTTTCCTGGTCTGGATCCTGCTCATCTTTCTAGCACCATCTCCCATGACTACATCTCTCCACCCTCCGGCAGCATCTTCCTCTAGCTTTCCTGACTGGGACCTCTTGATGTAATACAGTCTTGGGTACCAATTCAGACTTCACCAGTTGAGCCAAGTTATACTTAAACTCTCTGAGCCTCACTTTCTTTATTTGTAAAAGTGGATTGCCTAACTACTTCACAGGATTGTTATGAAGAGGAACTGTGATGATGTTAGCAAAATACTTGGCATACAGTAAGCATTTGAATGTGGTACTTTATTACTTATATCAGGCCATATTATTCCAGCCCTTGTGAATTTTGCATAGGGTCCTCCTTGTCTTTTGCACTCTTTCATTTAACAGTTACTTCTTGACCACCTACTATATGCCAGTATTCTAAGAAGTTGGAAAACATGGATACACCAGAAAAACAGTCTGATCCACTTTATTCCTCTTTAGGCAAGTCCTTTTTGACATTCCTAGGTCTAGGATGCTCTGTGCTACACCTTCCTGTTGTATATTATTCTAATTCCCTTGTTTCATTTATCAACTTATCATGCTATAGAGTAAATGATGCTAATGGACTCTAGACTATCATTTTCTTACAAGCTGGGTAGGGACTGTATGTTATTAATTGGTGTACACTGAATGCTAACAGTGCCTGATAATCATTCACTTAAATATGTGGAGGAAACATGTAGAAGATATTTGGTGAATGTCTCTTGGATGAAATAAAAATACAAGTCCACAAAATAGTTTTCTTCCATTGTTTACTGCAGGTATTCACTATTTCAGCTCCCTTTAGGCTTTTAGGGCTATCCTAGAAATCTGCCTCCTGATTCTGTTTTGCAAGGATTAAAAACAATTTGAGTACAAAAACAATCATGTTTAAAATGAAGCTTAAGAGTGTAATTCAGTGTGAGAAAATTCCAGGCCACAAGCACTGCAAGGATCTGACCTGATGACCTTACATTCATTTCATTTCTATTTTCGTGTTTTAAGATGTTATCAGCATCCATTTTTTAAATTTTATCTTTTCAGTGGATTTTATGACTTTAGAATTTGTTTTCTTTGATTATATATTTTTTGCCGTGTGCTCACTCGAGTGCATGTTTTGACAATTTTTTCTTTTTTTCCTGTGCTGTTTTTTTCCCTATAGTCTTCATTCCCTGGGAACTTGCACTTGGTTTTGGTCCTTCGTCCCACCAGTTTTCTCCAACGAACTTTCACAGACATTGGATTTCGATTTAGTCAGGAAGATTTCATGCTCAAATTACCGGTAAGAATATATTATTTAAGTGTTTTGACCCTTTCTCATGAAGAATTTGTATCATGTTGTTGTTATTTTACATGTGGTCACAAGTGCATGTAAAAGAAAAAAATTTAGATTTTGTCTTCCAAAAATGTAAATTCAAAATGCCTTAAAGTCTTCTGCTCCTACTGTTAAAGTAAAGGAAAAGATTAGTCAATTTGTAACAAAGCAGTTCGTTTTGAAAAAAGATGTAAATCCCATATGTTATATATGTGTGTGTGTGTATATATATATATGTGTATGTATTTGTGTGTGTGTATAAAATCAGGACATTTTATTTTTAGAGAATAAAATGAATGTGTGTTTTATGTATTTGACCTCCCATGAACTTACATCCTGAGCAGTTCAGAGTAGCTTTTTTTTTTTTTTTTTTCCAGAAGATATTTTTATACACTTTTAGTGTAGGAAATAAGAGTGCTCATAAATTTTGCTACTTTTGCAAAGATCAGTCCCTCATGATAAATTATAATTTACTATAGAAAGCCCTTCCTTTGTCATGGGCTTAACATTCTTTCAGAGGGTTGACCACAGACAGTGCAAAATTTTTAGGTCAGAGAGAATCAGGTGTTTGGGTTTCTATGGAGATTACTTTCATTTTACAGAGAATGTTTTGTAAATGAAAACTATTATTCCTTGAGGGAAGGTAGTGTATCCATGTGTGTGGGGATGTACAGGAGAGAGTTGTTAGAACCATTTATAAAAGATAAATTTCTGCTAAACGAATGCTGAAGTTCATTGTACAGTTGGCTGTGTGGAGGAGTGCCATGGAGGGCAGTTAACGGTATCTTTCTCGCTTATTTGTATAGGTTGTTATGCTGAGCTCAGTTAGTGATTTGCTGACATACATTGATGACAAGCAGTTAACCACTGAGTTAGGCGGCACCTTGCAGTACAGCCACAGTGAATGGATCACCTTCAGAAATGTATGTTTCTTTTGCCCTTACTGTAGAGCCTGTAGTTCATTTTTGAAATCTAGTTCTAGAATTTTTTTTTTTTCTTCCTTGGGAAAAACAGATTTCTGGGGTTCCTATTTTTCAAAAACATATAATTCAACGTCTTGATTTTCTTGCTTAGGAAATATCTAGAAATGATGAAGAGTCACTGAGGATGGCATTTAAATGAGAGGCCTAGGGAATAAGGAGACCTTACTCTGCCCACCCTCTCCTGTGGCCGTGTAGTAACTTGAAGAAACCAAGGGTTTGGGTTCAAATCCTAGCACTGCTGATTTTTATCAATATAACTTTGTGCAAGTTGTAAAAGCTCTCTCAGCCTCAGTTTTTCCAACTATACAGTGGGAAGAATAAGACTTGACCTCACTGGGTTATTGAGAAGATTAAATAAGATTACAGATGTACCATGTTTGACACTGTGCCTGGCCTATGGCTTGCCCTCAGAAAATGAGAGTCATCTTATTAATCTCATCAGTCTAGTGATTCTGCTGGGGGCAGTTAAATTTGTAGCAAAAATGCCTTCTGTTCTAGAAATGTATGGATAAGCAAGGGCTCTGTGCCTCACTAGAGTGAATTTGTCATATAAGAGTCTTCTAATTCCAGAGGGATGGGAACCCTTCTGAAGGAAATAATGATATTTACTTAAATCAGGATTTTATTTTCCTCATCTTTATTTTCATTCAGCAGTCCTGTTCATTCATATGAAAGTGAGTCGTCAAAATAAGCAGTGGCTTGCCTTTAATAACCTAGAAAGCTAAAAATAAAAGAGCAGATGCCTTGAGTTACATGGTAAACAGAGGGTTTATATAGTCTCTAAATGTTGTCCTTTCTCTAAGTCACTGATTTTGGAAACAAAATGAACAACCAAACCTTACTTGACATTTTAGGGCAGCAGAGCCTTTGGGGTCATAACTTCAAATCTTCTCCAGAACTTGAAATGAATTATTGTGACTAATGTTCCTCTGTCATCTTAGTCCATCAAATGCTAACACTTGTTCATAAATGATAATAAAGTGGCTTTGATGTTCTCATATCTCTTCAGAAGTAGTTATTATTAAAACAGTTGTGCAATTCCAAAATTAAATAGAATAAGGAACACACAATGTTTTGCCAGATAATAAAACAAATTACTCAGTACGTGGCATATTTAAGAAACGGTTTTCATCATTGTTTGAGAAATAAGTACAGATGTTTAGATATTCAAGAAGTCTCTTCACCTCACTAAGTTTCTTAGGGGCTTAGATGCAAAGTTAGGGTTCATTGTCAAGGCCAATGCTACCTTTCCTTGCAGAGGAGAGGTCATAGTATATGTCTTGGCTGTCATATCTAAATGAAAGTTAATATAGTTGCTGGTCTAGGTTTTGATATGCTGGCCAAGTTACCACAGAATTAAGAGAATCATGCCCGGGCTCTTTGCAGGCTATAGAAAATTTTGCCCTCACAGTGAAAGATACGGCTCAGATGTTACAGTCCTTTGGAACTGAACTGGCTGAGACAGAACTACCAGGTGACATTCCTGCAATGGAAGAAATTCTTGCAATTCGTGCTGAAAGGTACCACCTGTTAAAGGTATGTCTGATAGGGGAGACAAACCAAAATTTTCCATGGTCTTTCTTTTGATAGAGAGGTGTTGAGTGTGTCTTATTTCACACAGATTGCTGGGTAGGGAGACAAAAAGAGATGTTTATATGGTGTAAAGCACAATATTAAAAAAAGAGTACGAGAGGAGGATGTCCTGGATATGTTGAATTTAAGTGGCCCTTTTTTTGAAATGGTGCCCCTCCTCCTTCCCTATCCCCATCCATAACCACTAGTTCTCTGTTTCTTTTTTCACTAGTTTGTTTTACTTTTTAGATTCCACATATAAGTGACATCATATGGTATTTGTCTTTCTCTGTCTGACTTATTTCACTTAGCATAATACCCTCCCAGTCCATCCATGTCGTTGCAAATGGCAAGATTCTATTCTTTAATGGCCGAGTAGTTTTCCATTGTATATATATATATGTATGTATACCATATCTTCTTTATCCAGTCATCTGTTGTTGGATGCTTAGGTTGCTTCCATATTAAATTAGAACTTTCTACCAGTGAGAGGAAGCTACAAACTGAGCCTTGGGGTACTTGTGCCTATAAAATTGGGGACTGTAAATCTGTCTCAATAGGCAGAGGCTTCTTGGAGATCCTTGCAGCTTTTGGATTCCATGGTACTGAGGTAGTTCTTGACTTTTCAGTGATGAAAGCAAAGGCTGTGCTAGAACTATGCTATTCTGCATCTGTTGCTGTATGCTGCCTTCTACCCAGCTCATTCAGAATAGGTGCCCAGCAGGCTGACACTTCCTATTTTGCCTTTGTACAGAAGGATATCACAGCTGTAACCAAAGAAGGAAAATTTCTGCTAACAAATCTGGAAGTGCCTGATGCTGAGGGTGCTGTGAGTTCAAGACTTGAAAATGATCAGCCGACTAGTGGTGACTGGCAAACTATTAATAAGTAAGTAGTATTCTTTGGGGTTTAGAGTTACTTATCTTATACTTTTGATAGGGAATTATATATTTTTGTGGCTACCTGTTAACCTGCAAAAGTATTCCTGGACCTCTGGCATTCAAGCTGAGAACTCCTCCCCGTGTTGACCCACAGATATTAGTTTGCTCATAGGGGAGATTCTGTGGACACTGATAGTCTCTACCTGGACCAAATGTCATGGGCTGTGACTTTGCCAATAATTCTTAACATCCAAAGCAGGGTTATCTACCTACCTGCAATACAAATCATTGGTTTAATGATGATTTTGCTTTGTTAAGATTGCTGACTCAAGTACATGATATGGAAATAGCTTTTGATGGATTTTGGGAAAAACACCAGCTAAAAATGGAGCAGTATTTGCAACTCTGGAAGTTTGAGCAGGATTTTCAAGAGGTCAGTTAAAACTTTTCTTGGGTACAGTTTCTTTTGTTATGCTGGAGGTTCTTACTCCTTGATCATCAGAAACACAGTCTCACAAGATGCAGGATGCCCATGTATACCCCCAGAGAGGTGAAAAGGAGGCAAGTGTGAGTGTGCTTTGACTTAGAATGAAGAAAACAGCTACGAAAATGCCAACACTTATACTTCTCTGGCTCAGGCTCATTTCTTATGGGAAAGCACTTAAGGAGCTAACGTAGATGACAGGGGTAAAGTTGCTGTCTGCGTTGATGTTTGATATTCAAATGTATTTTAGATGTAAAATACTTTCAGACTATGGGAAATCTACCAAGGGAATAATACTAACTTCCTTCATGATTTTTAAACTACCATCTACCTATACTGACGATATTTAATATGATCTAACAAAACATTTTTTTCTGATTCAGCGACTTATTTCTATAAAAAAGCCTGATGGATGAGATTAAATTGTGTTTAATTATACATTATTTAAAAGGTTATAAGTATATTCTAGTTCTGTCCTTCTGGAAAATCCATCCTATATGGTCAAGAGACATAGCTTCATTTTCCTTTCCCTTTATAGTCGGCCTCCATGCTTCTACCAGTCTCTGTCATAGTATTTTCCCAGGGATCCAAGGAAAAGTCACTTCTCTCTCTTACATGTGGTCAGCCTGTTTCTGCCCATGAATGGCTGACTTGCCTAGTATTCCATTTGTTCTAGCCAAATCAGTTGGGGGAGGGGACCCAGGGCTCAGTTATTACCAGCCTTTTCCCTCTGGTGATTCAGATTTTGAAGTGTCAGGCTCTCGGTAAAACTTTTCTTAAAGAAAGAATAGGTATAGAACAGTCTTTTGGACTCTGTGGGAGAGGGTGAGGGTGGGATGATATGGGAGAATGGCATTGAAACATGTATAATATCATATGTGAAACGAATCATCAGTCCAGGTTTGATGCATGATACAGGATGCTCGGGGCTGGTGCACTGGGATGACCCAGAGGGATGGTATGGGGAGGGAGGTGGGAGTGGGGGTCAGGATGGAGAACACACGTACACCCGTGGTGGATTAATGTTGATGTATGGCAAAACCAATACAATATTGTAAAGGAATTAGCCTCCAATTAAAATAAATAAATTTATATTTAAAAAAATGAAAGAATAGGTCAGATTACTCTTGGGCCTTCCAGATATTAATGTCTGTCCCTCCTCTCCAACCAAACACATGTAGCAACATTACTTTTCCTGAACAAACCCATTGTGCCTCTACTTATATGTTAATTTGCCTCCAGGTTGCATTGTCATCCTGTGGTTATAGTCTGTTCTGTGAAGTCATTGTTGCCTCTGATCACTATTATTGTTTGTCATGAGTCCGAATCTCACTGACGCAATCTGTCTCTCATAGTGACATAGGCTCTGATAGGTTCATAGCAGATAGGTTCTGAATATTTAGGCATTTAACTAAATAAAAGCATATGTGGGAATTTAAACTTGTAAGAAAAAACTTGAATATTCTCAAACTTGAGATCCTCTTGAACACACAAAATAGGAATATTTTCTTGCATAATCACAGTACAGTGGCCATATTTTTTACATTTATGAATAATGTAATACTTTTCTATTATCTGCAATCAGCATTCCAATTTTCTCAATTGACTCAATCATGTCCTTTATATCATTTTCCTGCCTCAGCACAGGATCCAGTCTAGAGGGTCAGGTATTGCATTAAGTTGTCATGTGTCTTTAGTCTCCTTTAATCTCTAATGTTTTTGTAGCCTTTCTTTGTCTTTTATGACACTGACATTTTGGAAAAATACAGTCGTTTTTAAAATAAAATGTTCACCATTTTGAGTATGTCTGACATTGTCTCATGATTGGATTAACCTGCATATGACCAGCAAGAATACTGCATATGTGATGTGTCCTTTGGAGGGTTTTGGTCACCCTTTCAGGGTGCTGTTGAATTTCTCCATGCTACAGTTACTTCCCCCCACCACCCCTGCCTGCCCTTGCAACTGGTCGGAAATATTGGGTTGGCCAAAGGTTCATTCAGGTTTTCCTGGAAGATGTTATGGAAAAACCCGAATGAACTTTTCGGCCAACCCAATATGTAGGGAAAAAATGTAAGGCCATGCAATTATCTTGCTCCTCATCAAAAATTCATCAGTGTATCATCAGTTGATGATTCTTGCTCCAACCAATCTTTACTATGATAGTTGTGAAATGCTGATTTTTTGTGTAGATATGTCATGAGGTTGTAGCTGTTTTAGGCCCACCAATAGGAACAAGAGCACAAGTCATTTTGAAGATGCTAGAAAAATGTCTGTCAAAAATGCCCTTTAGTACAATATTTATCTACTTATTGGGCTTAGGACTTCATAGCTTTTAATTCATTATGTTCTTGACTGTTCTGTTGTTTGCACCTGGCTGTTGTGTCCTTGTGACATGTCCAGATATTTTTATCAGTTCTTTACTTTCTGGCATAAAGAGATGTTCCAAGCTTATCGTATTCCTGTTCTGTCTCAGCCCTGGAATCAGCCAATTTCCTATGAAGCCCCAATTTCTTTTTCTGGAAAATGATTTTCAAAACCAAGGTCTGGGTATTAGATGTGCTCATTGCTACTGAAGGGTCTTTGTTTCTAGAGCCACTCACCATACAGCTAGGGAATATATGTGCATGTATATGCACGTATGTATACCTCTATACATGTCCACATACAAATGCCTTCACATGTACATTGTGGTCTTTTATAAATCATGAGTGCACACTGATGTCTAGCAGGTTAAATTTTAACAGATTATATTGATTTCTGTGAATAAGATATCTGAAAACATTTTCCGTATGTGTGATTTTTCCATGTTGAGGTTCTTAATTAATAGCATTTACTACAAAGCTTGATTATTAGGTGAAAAGGCTTAATAATTTGCGTGCTTTGAAGACTTTTTCTCCTCCCCTACTTTTAGCTCGTGAGTGAAGCTGAACTTATACTAAATCAACAAGCGGAGTTGGCAGATGTAACAGGGACTATAGCTCAAGTGAAACAAAAAATTAAAAAGTTGGAAAACTTGGATGAAAATTCTCAGGTAAGATTATATTTTAGATATGCAGTGTCTCTAAAGAGTATAATAGTTACATTTTGATGTCTTTTGGTAGTATAAACCCTTATGACTAGTCTCTTGTAACAACAGTCTGTATGATGGGCTCAACAATATTTGTCTATTCTGTTCAGTGTGGGCCTGAGATGAACTTGCAGACATCTCATATAGTTGTAACTGTTTCAGGCCCATCCATAGGAACAAGAGCATACATCATTTTGAAGAAGCTAGAAAAATGTCTATCAAGAATGCTGTTTGGTATTTGGAAACGATGGAAACCTTAAAAATATAATTCCTTAAATAACCATCATTTGATATATGCAACTGAATCAGACACAGATTCATATAGATAGGTCTATTTAGCCTTACCAGCTGTGTGGCCTTGGGTAAACTAAGTTTTCTAAACCTCTGTGTCCTTATCTATAAATTGGGGATGTGATGACCTACTTTGCAGAGTGATTATTAGGAATTATTTGGATGCTGTGGATAAAACACTTAGCACAGTACCTGGGATATATGGACATAAAGCATAAATACTCACAAGAGCCAGCTGTCATTTATTCTGCTGGTCTTAAAGCTTGAACTCAAGGCTTTACACTCAACGCATTCTAGCTTTGCTCTCCTGTCTTGTATGTGAGAGCGAGGCTGTTGTTTTTAAGGTGAGAAAGTGAAAGTAGCTCAGTCATGTCTGACTCTCTGCGACCCCATGGACTATACAGTCCATGGAATTCTCCAGGCCAGAATACTAGAGTGGGTAGCCTTTCCCTTCTCCAGGGGACCTTCCCAACCCAGGGATCAAACCCAGGTCTCCTGCATGACAGGCAGATTCTTTACCAGCTGAGCCACCAGGTAAGCCCTTTTAAGGTGTATTCTCAACAAATAAATGGATTTCTCGGTAGCATAAGCATCTAAAAACAAAATTGAGAGGCAGTGGTTGTGGTGCTCAGTTCTGGAATTTTACTTGTAGATCTTTGTGATCATGGGGCAAGTTCCAGATCTCTTTGGTTTGGAAAAAAAGAGAAGGCAAACTGGCTTCAGAGCTTTGAATTTTTTGTCTGTTTTTGTTTTGTTTGTTTTCATTTTGTTGTGTTTTGAATAATTTTTAGTTTTAATTGTGGTAAGACACTCAAAATATAATTCACCATCTTAACCATTTTGAAGTGTATGGTTCAACAGTATTGAGGATATCTGCATTATTGTGTAACACATCTCCAGATCTTTTTCATCTTGCAAAACAATGTGAATACACTCAACACTGCTTAACTGTACACTTCAAAATGGATAAGATGGTAAATTTTATGTTTCAGTCACAACACAGGGTTGAGACAGTCAGTAGTTAGAATGGAGACTAAGCTTTGAGTTCCTTTTTGACAGGGAAACCCTGTGGCGGTCTCTTCAAATCTGTCAAGTCCTCAAAAAAGTGAAGTGAAGTGAAGTTGTTCTGTCGTGTCTGACTCTTTGTGACCCCGTGGACTGTAGCCTACCAGGCTCCATCCATGGGATTTTCCAGGCAAGAATACTGGAGTGGGTTGCCATTTCCTTCTCCAGGGGATCTTCCCGACCCAGGGATTGAACCCGGGTCTCCCGCATTGCAGGCAGATGCTTTACTGTCTGAGCCGTCAAGTCCTCAAGTAGATGGCAACTAGATCTAACAGGATTTCCATGGCTGAGGTGATATGAAATCCCTTAGCTTTCACTTGGCTGGTTTGCATCTCATTGATTATATTTTGTTCTGTTCTAAATCTGTACCTCCCAGGAGGAGCAAATCTCATCCACCTTCTGGGTGGGCTGGTTAATTTTCTGTTTCTGTGACCAGAAGTGCATGAGCTTCCGATAACACCGCTGCCATAGCTAATGACATTAGGCTTTTCAGGTGGCACTAGTGGTAAATGACCTGCCTGCTGATGCAGGAGACATAAGAGATGCAGGTTCAATCCCTGGGTCGAGAAGATCCCCTGGAGGAGGGCATGGCAACTCACTCCAGTATTCTTGCCTGGAGAATCCCATGGATAGAGGAGCATGGTGGGCTACAGTCCATGGGCTTGCAAAGAGTCAGACACAACTGAAGCAACTTAGCATGCACATGCACGTATAGCTAATGACTATAACTGGAAGCTTTTTTGCAGCTGGCAGAAGTATGACATCAAACCGTACACTTGGCAATATCTCCCTCTGGCTCAACCAATTTCCTTTTTAATTACATTTTCTCCCCCTCTATTCAGATAGAGATCTCGCAGTTATTATTTTCCTTCTTTCTTAAAATCAGGACCTGTTAGCAAAGGCCCGGTTCGTAATAATACATGGACACAGGCTCGCAGCAAGTCATCATTATGCCCTGGATTTGATCTGTCAGAGGTGCAATGAACTACGTTACCTTTCTGATATTTTGGTAAATGAAATCAGAACCAAACGGATACAGCTCAACAGGACCTTTAAAATGCATAAACTCCTACAGCAGGTAACGTCACAGGACATGGTGCATTTCTGAAAGATAAATTATATATTTTTTTCTACCCGAGTCCTTCTCAGAGGCTATAGGGCCAGGGTTTGGCATAGCTTTGAAATTAGATTTGTAAGAAGTCTGAATAACTGAGTTTGATTATGCCTATTTCATTCGTCCACTTTGCAGTATTCACGGCCGGTCCAAGATTAAGGACCATAAGGATTTTGGCCCCTGTTCTGAATATGAGCATGGTGGTAGTGATGGCTTCCTCTGTTTTAGGTTCATCTCTGAAGCCTCTGCTCTGGTGATAGTTTGCAGTTAGAACACTTTGAAAAACCATGGGGGCCATTTTGCTCAAGTCTGACTCTTATTCCACATTTCATAGTTACAGCAATGTAACTGTGAGCAACAGTGATTAGAAACTGTTCTAACAACAAACAGTGATTAGAAACTGTTCCTCCATGGAATAAGAGTCTGACCCCTTTGATGATTAGGCAGTGAAGAGAAGTTTTGATCATGGCAGTGGAATGTAAAATAGGGGTATCACATATAGGCATTGGATCTGAACATGAGCATTCTAATCTGTACATCTTCTGTGGCGAGGAAACTTTTTCTTTGTGCTAGGCGATCATCATGCATTTTTATTACACTTGAGATTTTGCAAAGAATTTCATATTTCAGTTATTGATTTTTGGGAAAGAATGTGCAGCTGGTGTTGAGAGAATGGTCAGAATGAATTCCTTGTTATGAAATGAGTACAGGGCTTCCCAGCCTTGGCCGTGCCTCTGAAGTACCTGTGGAGATACAGAGAAGAGATTTCTGGTTGCCAAGGGGGAGGTTCGTCAGGGAGGGATGGAATAGGAGATTGGGGTGAGCAGATGCAAACTATTACATACAGGATGGATAAACAACAAAGTTCTACTCTATACCACAGGGAACTATATTCAATATCCTGTGATAAACCGTAATGGAAAAGGATATGAAAAAGAATATATATGTATATATATAACTGAATCACTTGAATCACTTTGCTATGCAGCAGAAATTAGTACAACATTGTAAATCAGCTATATTTCAAAAAAAAAAAAAGAAAGAAAGAAAGAAAGAAATACCTGTGGAGCCTGGCTTACAGCCCAGAGCTACTGAATTAGAATTTCTGGGAGTAGAGATTTTTTTTTTCTTTTTAACAGCTCTGAAAACAACTCTGATTCATAGCAGCCAGGGCTGATAAACAGTCTCCTAAGGGACAAACAGATTTCTCATTTATTCATTCATGGTTTGTGTGTGTGTGGGATTTGCTTACCAGGCTCTCCAGTGCTGTGATGAAGGAGAGTGCCTTCTGGCTAATCAAGAAATAGACAAGTTTCAGTCTAAAGAAGATGCACAGAAGGCCCTCCAAGACATTGAAAATTTTCTTGAAATGGCTCTACCCTTTATAAATTATGATCCTGAAACCCTACAGTATGAATTTGGTATAATTTTATCTCCTGAACTCAAGGTAAGAGACTTGGGGGGGCATGGAAACAAATTTTTAAAAGCTATGATTGTGTTAGTGTTGATAAGAGTTTTACTGCTTCACAGGCAACTTTACATCACGTTGCAATTACAGAGTTCTCTTAACGATCGGGGTTATATCAGAGCCACTGTTACATGTCAAAGAATCCTAATATTTATATTTGCCTTATAATGAGTAATTTCCTACCTGGAATGTTAGGTCCATGAATCAAAGTAAATCAGAAGTGCTCAAACAGGAGATAGCAAGAGTGAACATTGACATTTTAGTAATCAGTTAACTAAAATGGACTGGAATGGGCGAATTTAATTCAGATGACTATTATATCTACTACTGTGGGCAAGGATCCCTTGGAAGAAATAGAGTAGCCTTCGTGGTCAATGAAAGAGTCCAAAGTGCAGTACTTGGGTGCACTCTCAAAAATGACAGAATGATCTCAGTTCATTTCCAAGGCAAACCATTCAACATCACAGTAATCCAAGTCTATGCCCCAACCACTGATGCTGTAGAAGATGAAATTGATCAGATCTATGAAGACCTACAAGACCTTCCAGAACTAACATGATATGAAAGATGTCCTTATCATCATAGGGGATTGGAATGCAAAAGTAGGAAGTCAAGAGATACCTGGAGTAACAGGCAAGATTGGCCTTGGAATACAAAATGAAGCAGGGCAAAGGCTAACAGAGTTTACCAAGAGAACACACTGGTCATAGCAAACAACCTCTTCCAATAACACAAGAGAGGACTCTACACAAGGACATTACCATATGGTCAACACTGAAATCAGATTGATTACATTCTTTGCAGCTGAAGATGGAGAAGCTCTGTACAGTCAGCAAAAACAAGACCAGGTGCTGACTGTGGCTCAGATCATGAACTCCTTATTGCAAAATTCAGACTTCAATTGAAGAAAGTAGGGGAAACCACTAGACCATTCAGGTATGATCTAAATCAAATCTCTTACTATTATACAGTAGAAGTGAGAAATAGATTCAAGGGATTAGATTTGATAAATAGAGCACCTGAAGAACTATGGACAGAGGTTCATGACATTGTACAGGAGGTGGGGTTCAAAACCATCCCCAAGAAGAAGAAATGCAGAAAGGCAAAATGGTTGTCTGAGGAGGCCTTACAGATAGCTGAGAAAAGAAGAGAAGTAAAAGGCAAGGGAGAAAAGGAAAGATATATCCATCTGAATGCAGAGTTACAGAGATTAGAAGGAGAAATAAGAAAGCCTACCTAAGTGATCAATGTAAAGAGAGGAAAACAAGAGAATGGGAAAGACTAGAGATCTCTTCAAGAAAATTAGAGACACCAAGGGAACATTTCATGCAAAGATGGGCACAATAAAGGGCAGAAATGGTATGGACCGAACAGAAGCAGAATATATTAAGAAGAGGTAGCAAGAATACACAGAAGAACTGTACAGAAAAGATCTTCATGACCCAGATAACCACCATGGTATGGTCACTCATCTAGAGCCAGACATCCTGGAATGTGAAGTCAAATGGGCCTTAGGAAGCATCACTATGAACAAAGCTAGTGGAGGTGATGGAATTCCAGTTCAGCTATTTCAAATCCTAAGATGCTGTGAAAGTGCTGCACTCAATATGCCAGCAAATTTGGAAAACTCAGCAGTGGCCATGGGACTGGAAAAGGTCAGTTTTCATTCCAATCCCAAAGAAATACAATGCCAAAGAATGTTCAAACTATTGCACAATCTCACTCATCTCACACACTAGCAAAGTAATGTTCAAAATTCTCCAAGCTGGGCTTCAACAGTACATAAACTGAGAATTTCCAAATGTTCAAGCTGGATTTAGAAAAGGCAGAGGAACCAGAGATCAAATTGCCAACATCATTGGATCATAGCAAAAGCAAGAGAATTCCAGAAAAACATCTACTTCTGCTTCATTGACTGTGCTAAAGCCTTTCACTCTGTGGATCACAACAAACTGGAAAATTCTTAGAGATGGGAATACCAGGCCATCTTACCTGACTCCTGAGAAATCTGTATGCAGGTCAAGAGGCAACAGTTAGAACCAGACATGGAACAATGGCCTGGTTCCAAATTGGGAAAGGAGTACATCAAGGCTATATATTGTCATCTTGCTTATTTAACTTATATGCAGAGTACATCATGCGAAATACTGGACTGGATGAAGCATAAGCTGGAATCAAGATTGCAGACAGAAATATCAATAACCTCAGATACGCAGATGACACCACCCTTATGGCAGAAAGCGAAGAACTAAAGAGCCTCTTGATGAAAGTTAAAGAGGAGAGTGAAAAAGCTGGCTTCAAACTCAACATTCCAAAAATGAAGATCATGGCATCCTGTCCCATCACTTCGTGGCAAATGTATGGGGAAACAATGGAAACAGTAACAGACTATTTTCTTGCGCTTCAGAATCACTGCAGATGGTGACTGCAGCCATGAAATTAAAAGACGCTTGCTCCTTAGGAGAAAAGTTATGACAAACCTAGACAGCATATTAAAAAGCAGAGACAATCCTTTACCCTCAAAGAACTGTCTTGGCAAAGCTATGGTTTTTCCAGTAGTGATGTATGGATATGAGAGTTGGACCATAAAGAAAGTTGAGCACTGCAGAATTGATGCTTTTGAACTGTGGTGTTGGAGAAGACTCTTGAGAATCCCTTGGACTGCAAGGAGATCAAGCCAGTCAATCCTAAATGAAATCAGTCCTGAATATTCATTGGAAGGATTGATACTGAAGCTGAGGCTCCAATACTTCAGCCACATAATGCGAAGAGCTGACTCATTGGAAAAGACCCTGATGCTGGGAAAGATTGAAGACAAAGGAGAAGGAGATGACAGAGAATGAGATGGTTGGATGGCATCACCGATTCAATGGACATGAGTTTGAGCAAGCTCCAGGAGTTGGTGATGGACAGAGAAGCCTAGCATGCTGTAGTCCATGAGGTTGCAAAGAGGCAGACACGACTGGGCGACTGAACCAAACTCAACTGAATTTCCTTTTTGAGCTTTGAATGATTTTTAATTAAAAACATTTTTTTTTTTGGCTGAATGGCATGTGACATCTTAGTTCTTCCACTGGGGGTTGAACCTATGTAGCCTGCAGTGGGAGTGCAGAATCTTAACCACTGGATCACCAGGGAAGTCCCATGACTGCATCACTTTTAAACTCTTTTCACTTACTAGCAGCTTTCACATATATTTTCTTGTGCATCCTTCGAGAAATGTCCAAAACTGTCATAGGATATTGGGCCCATATCAAGAACAGTCTACGCCTATCATCTTTCCTTCCTGCTGCAGTGACCACCAGAAGATGCTCTGTAGACACAGATCCAGCTTTCCCACTCAGTTTGAGGATAAAGTGATAAAGGAAGGATATGGGTCTACCTGGGGAATGGGGAGCAGTAGAAGCTCGTGTTGGCAGGGTAGAGAGCTTAGGTTAGTTCAGCACCACCCCCTTGCAGCTGCCATCAAGCTCTCTCTCCACAGTATAGATAAGAGCATCTTGTGATGTTATTTGCTGCTAAAGTGTCTCATTGACTCCAAAGTTTAGAATAGTATTTAAATCCATGTTTAGCTTCAGATCTTAGGGGCATGCCGCAGAAGATCAGAAACATAGCCTTGGCGATAACCAAGTGAGTCTAGAAGCAACGAAGCCTAACTCTTGCTGCCTCAAATCATATAGGAGGGCCAGAAGGGTACATTATCCATCAGTGACTCTGAGGAGCCTTTTACTGAGTTAGACAAAAAGTTCATTCCAGTTTTTCCATACCATCTTACAGAAAAACCCAAACGAACTTTTTGACCAACCCAGTATAACATGGTGAACTGTAGAATGTCCTGCAGGCTAAAACATAACAAACTACTGTGACAGCGCTTAACTTGGTAGCTTTCTTGTGCTCAACACACCCTCTTTTCTAGCTGTTATCCCCTTTCAGCCAATGAAGGGTAAATCACCTATTCAGTGACTGACTTATTTGATGATTGCTTGATAAATTTCTTCTTCAAGTTGTTTTGGTCGAGACCTTCTGGTTTTGTAACCATGTGAAATAATGCCTTAATCTGTTCCCCATTACTTTCCTAAATTTCTTCTAGTTGTATATTAAAGTCTAAATTAATTTTGTATCTGTCTGAGACTGAGAAATGTAATAGGATTTGTTATGACCCCCATTTCAGAAAATATTTCATAGATTTCTTGTGTAACCTGCAGGTTCAAATGCAGACCATCCAACTCAAGCTTGAAAACATCCGAAGTATATTTGAGAACCAACAGGCTGGTTTCAGAAACCTGACAGATAAACATGTGAGGCCGATTCCGTTTGTAGTATCTGCTTCTGACAATTTGGTCAGATCTGGAGCACCATTTTTTCACCTACACAAGGTAGAGTATCTTAGATTCCCCTTTTCTCTCTCTTTTCTTCTTGCTGTTGTTTACTTTGTTACTTTTAATGTAAATACTGAACTCATTCTTCAATCCTGAGAAATAGGAATTGTTTTTTTTAAGCATCCTTGGTCATGTGCAGATTGTATTGCAGAAGGCAGGAGTCATGATAGAGATTATTGTACAATAATTAAACATAGTAGTAATATAGTACAGTACAGGATGATGAAAATCTGGGCTGAATTTCCCAATTTTGCAGTGAATATGAACTTTATACTAGCATCAAACTCACAATTCACCCTTTTCTTCAGCAGGTGCAAGGAAGCATATGAAAATAGTATATACATACATGCGTTTACCACTTATAGGGATAAACTATTATTTGGTTCTTATAGGCTTCTAATAAGTGAATGGCTTAGATAATCAAATAGATTGACTTTTCTAAAGACGTACAGGTAAATCAAATAATTTTGCTAGTAATTAACTGTTAGAGAGTTCATTTACTTGTTTTAATCTTTGTAGACGATTTTAAACATGTAATATTTATTTCTATTTTCTAAGTTCTGTGGGATAAAATAATGATGCTCTCTGTGGTATTGAGCTACTCTGGAAATAAGATGACTATTGCCCCAAGGTTTTCCTTGAGCTGCCTCTGGAGCCCCTTAGGGGAAAGTAGTTTGGTCTTTGGGGCCCTAAGTTAGTTAAGTTTGTGAAGGTGGGCCTAAATTCCATCTCTTTGATCTGAGAGAATCAGAGACTTCATGAATATATGGGAACTGCTTTGAAAATCAGAGAAAGCCTGAGCCAGGCATAATGAATATAAAAGTCCAGCTCAGCTCCAGCAGAGATCATATTAAAACCAAGTGATGAAAGCAGGTAACTAAGCTAAGATGATAAAAGTCATGTAGTTAATGGTTATTAAATATAAAAATATACTCACAAATAAAACTATAAGCATTGCCATAAATGAATAATACTAAGAAGATACTAGGAAAAAAAGAATAAGAAGAACAAAAACCAATAGGGGATCAAAACCAACAGCTATGAGAATAAAAATAGAATAGGTTGATATTCCTAAGCAGAAGACAGAACTCAGTTGCATTTCTGGCTCCATTCCTGGGGTGTGTGACCAGGGACAGTTCACTTAACCTGTTTTGTTGATTTTGCCTTGTTTTGTTTGTCTATAAATTAGGAATAATAATGCCTATTGATTTCAAAGTGAAATACCTACTGAAGGCAAAGTTAAAAAATTGTAGAATACTTAAAAATACTCAATAAACCAGACTATTCCTTCCCTCTTATGAAGGCCTCTTGCTTTATGGTTCTCTAAAAGCTCAACTCCTCTGAACAGTTGAAGAACAGAGCTCTGAAAAGACTGCCCAAGATCCGTTCAAGGCCTTAGTCACTAAAAGTACATTTTGTTTTGTGTTGTTTCATTTTTTTTCTTTCTGATATTCTTATTTAATGGCATTACACTTTCTTTCTGCAGTGGGAGTTGGATATTCTTTCTTTCAAGCATGTAAACTTTTTTCAAAAGGTACCCATCTTTATTACTTTTCATCAGTACATTTTCTGAGTTTGTGTACATGTGAAAAATCAGTTTGGCACCTAAAACCAGCAACAGTTCCTTCTCACATTCTACTTAAGGTTAACTTTCTCATTTTTTTCATCATAAGCATCCATTAGCTTTCATAATAAGCAATCCACTTATATTGGAAAATAACTATATAAAAAGTGGATTATTCTCTTTTATCAGATGACCACTCGTAAGACAAAAACAAAGAAAACAATTGGCTTTTAACTTAAATTTGTTAAAATAAATTTGCTTTCATTTTAGAGACTGTGTCACCCACAGTAAGCCTATTTGTTGGGAGTAGCTTGAATTTGCCTAAGGTATTTATGAGGAAGATGGCAGCTTACTGAATAAATGACATGGATGGATAAATGATTATATCAGTTATCTATCATGGTTCCTAAATTAAATCAGAGCATCATTTATGCTACAAACACGGTTCATTTTACCTACTTGGTCTGTGAGTAATGGAAATTATAACAATCAGGTCCAAATAATTCTTCAAAACTTTTAATTGCTAAGTCAAATATATAAGATTTGGTTAAAAAAAAATATGAGATTTGGTCAAATCAACACGGAAGTGTTAATTTTTTTTAATAAAATAAGTCAACCATACTAAACCAAAAAAAAAAAAGTCAAACTGTTTTTTTTGTTGTTTTTGTTTATCTTTATTAATTTGCATCAAATAGAATCTTTTGTCTGGCACCTAGAAAGATGTAATAAATATTTTGCTGAATTAATATTTCATATAGAGGGAAGTTATGAAAGAACATTGTGTGTGAGAGATAAAATGGTTTGAGCTCCTAAACCTGTAGCTCTAGTCTCGATCTTTCTCCTAAACTTCAGAGTCTGTATTTACAATTTGCCTCCTTGAATTTCCTATTGGCAGCTCAGTCTCAGCATACCCCAAAAGGATGCCATTTTTTCTGCTCCTCTTTCTCACTCATCCCCACCTCTAATCAGTCCAAAATTCCACTTCTTCGAATCCGCCCTGCTAGCCCTCACTGCCACTTTCCTAATCCAAGCTAACACCCATCCATTGCCTTGACAACTATAGCAGTCTCCCTGTTTCCCACTTTCCCTTCTTAAATGCCCCTAGTTGTCTTGCCCTTTGGACTTTACACCTAGTGTTCTCTTCTCTTGCTTAAGGTAAGTTCTTCCTTCCTGCCTCTCCTCCTCTCCTGCACCCCAGTTTGGTCAGGTGTTATACTATGGGATATCAAGCCCCTCTTCATATCTTCCTAGCTTTAGTATAATTGCCTGTTTTCTGTTTCTTTTGCTAGAATGTAAGCTCAGTTCTGGAGAAGGCAATGGCAACCCACTCCAGTACTCTTGCCTGGAAAATCCCATGGACGGAGGAGCCTGGTAGGCTGCAGTCCATGCGGTCATGAAGAGTTGGACACAACTGAGCGACTTCACTTTCACTTTTCACTTTCATGCATTGGAGAAGGAAATGGCAACCCACTCCAGTGTTCTTGCCTGGAGAATCCCAGGGACGGTGGAGCCTGGTGGGCTGCCATCTGTGGGGTCGCACAGAGTTGGACATGACTGAAGCGACTTAGCAGCAGCAGCAGCATAGTCACATTATTAAAAGAATGAAGACATCTATTGGGTTGGCCAAAAAGTTCAGGTCAGATTTTTCTGTAACGTCTTACAGAAACACCTGAACAAACTTTTTGACCAACCCAATACCTTGCTTTTCAAAAAAGATATACTTCTCATAAATTTTGTATGCACTCCTTTTTCATCTCTTAATGTATTTGCAAAGAATTAATTAGTAAAAGCTAGTTTGTAAAGCTCCCTAAGTTTGCTTTATAAGTAACTTTGGATCTCTGGATATCAAGTTTCTTTAAAGTGATGGACATCAATATTTATTGAGAAACTAATTTTATATGGTAATTGCCACTAAGTCTAATTTATATTTATCCATTTACATATATATTATATAAAGGTAAAAATTCCTGTATAGAATATATTTTAAGTAAATGGAGAGAAGGATAAAGTTTAGAGAACTCATTAACGGCAGAGTCTTTCCCTGAGTGGGCCTTGCAGTAGCTCCCAGTAGAGGCAGAAAGGACAAGAAATCTGTTCCTTTCATGGTGAGAAGTGATGCACACAGCCCTTCTGGGCAGGGTTCTTTTCAGCAGCCCTGAGACTTAGGAACTTGAATGGCCTAGTCTTTGACTGGACCATGCCCTGGACTCTGGAGGAGCATGTGGACTCCTTGCTTGGTAATACAAGGGCTCACCCTTTGTAAATGAAACAGAAAGATTGAACAGAACAAAAAGAAAGATTACACAGGAAGAACAGAAAGATGGAAGCTTGGAATTTTGATGAAGTTGGGTTTTTTTTTTAAATTTGGTTTTGTTTTAGCATTTTAATGTGCTTCAGTAATGTTGTTTTATATAGAGTGCTTAGAAACATGAATTCTGACAGTAGATTATACAGATTTGTGTACCACTTCTGCTTCTTGGACATCTTATGCTTAACCTATATAATGGGAAAGTAGTACTTATCTTCAAGGGTCAATTTGAGAGGTAAAAAAGCAAATGCACATATAGGGCTTAGAATAGTGTCCAGCATATAGTAAGTGCCAAATAAATGTCAGATGCTCTAATTATTAGTTAAATTGAGATTTTATCCTGAAACTCTTTTTGATTCAGTTAATCAGTGAGCTACAATTTGATTAAATGCTTATATATTAGAATGATAACTAAATCTGCAAATAGTCATAGGTACTAACACCTAACTTCATGCTTGCTCAGCAATCCAGTGAGTGTTCAATGAATGAGAGAATGGGTGAATACATGGCAAAATCATGCTCTATGAGAAGTTGAAATCATATAAATAAGTCTAACCAATCATCTGTTATATATAGTGTGATTTTAAAATACTAATATAAACATGTTGGCACATTAATCTCTCTTTTTAATACACATGCACATATTTTTATGAAAGTATTGATTTTAATTTTTGTTTGAAATTCTTCTCTTATATTTCTCTATCAGGGAAGAAGACTTGGAGACAAAATCAGAGCAACACAAAAGTAAATATCATTAATTAATTCAAAATTGGCTTTATTGCTGTAGTTGCAGAAGCAGGATGGGGCTAAAACCGTATTTTTCATTCACTGAACCAATATTGTGCATTTGAAAGCCCATTATATCTAGAAGAAAAAGGTGCTGCTGTGTTATGTCTAATTACAGTACTGGCCTAGCCCCAGTTGTATGAGCAGTTTCTCAAGTCTTGACTCCAGTTCAGAATAAATGCTGTAGAACATCTCATATAAGTTCTAGTTTCTCTTTCCTGCCTGCACCTCAATTCAGCTGAATAAGTGCTGCACCTTTTTACAAAATGAAATTCCTTTCATAAGTGATTCCAGTCCTGCAAGTAGAAAGCATGGACAAAGGACAGGTTCTAATGGACTCCCTGCTAGGCTAAAAAAACACACCTATTCTTTTCTTGGTAGATTCAAGTTTCCTTCTGAGTTATTCATGACAATCTGGTATCTGCAGAGAGTAGTCGCCTCATAACTGCAGCATCTTACGTTTTCTTTGTATGTTCTTGATGGTAAATAAGGCCAAGAATGTATCTCCCAGAGGCAGGATAGCATGTGATACAGATTGTGTGGCTAGAATGCCTGACTTCAGCCCACCTCCATCACTTACTGGCTGCATAACCTTGGGCAAATTCTCTGGAAGTCAGTTTCCTTATCTATAAAATGGAGGTAATAAGAGAACACCCTCATTATGGAGTTAGTATAACTAAGATAAAATAATCTAGTCTTTATGAAGTACTTTGAGTATTGTGTGGTGCATGGTAATGCTCTAAGTGTTTTATGTAGTTGTTAGCAGGCTAGCAAATGACCCATACTGACACACCATGTCGATTATCATGTTCTACAGCCACAGTTTCTGGTTTCAAGAAGGAAACAGGCTGAATGCCAAATTCCTTAGTCTGCTGTGTCTTTTGGTTCTGGTTTCAAGTCATGCCTGCCTTAATAGCTATGTGGATTTATTCATTTGCATATCCCCAGGGTAAAAATAGAAGGCTGTGATTCTGTACATTTCATTGGTGAGATACCTAGCTAGTCATTCCAGTTCCCAAATGCACATATACTTCCAAGTCAAGTCAATTTGCACAATCCTTAGGCATTTAAAATTTGATGGTTCAAAACTTTTCAGCCTTGTATTACAGAACCCTCTTAGGAGTGGATGGCACATACCTATCTGAGAAGTACAGTATGCAGTATTTTCAGTCTTAATTATAGTAGTTAAAATGATAACACTTGGTACATGGAGCATACAGAAATTAAAGTACACTTTTAAAGAGGGAATATGAGGGACTTCCCTGGTGGTCCAGTGGTTAAGACTGTGCTTCCAGTGCAGGGAGTGTGGGTTTGATCCTGGTTGGGGATCTAGGATCCCACATGCCTCGCAGCACCACCACCCCCCCAAAAAAAAAAAAACAAAGCTTAAGACAGAAGCAATATTGTAACAAATTCAGAAAAGACCTTAAAAAATGGTACACACACACACACACACAAATCCAAAAAAAGAGGGAATGTAATAATGGTGGCTGACCATGGGTTTGGCAGTTTTATCACTTACTAGGTGACCTTGGCCCTTTGTGAAAGCTCTCTGAAACTCGGTTTTCCCTTTCCTGGACAGTCAACTTTTTTTTTCCCTTTGGGTCCAGATCTTAGTTCCCCAACCAGGAATGGAACCCATGCCCCCTGCAATGGAAGTGCAGAGTCTTAACTGCTGACCCATCAGGGAAGTCCCAGGACAATCAACTTTTTAGGAATTAACCTCATTTCCCTGAAGTGCTACAGAGATGAAACATTACTTAATGTATAAAGTAAATTGTAATGAATATCTTAAATCTGTCCTCTTAGGCAACTAAAATAATTTTAACTAGTATATATCAAAGTTATTTCTGAGAAAAATCATAATCATAGTGTTACTTTTTAGTTTATATAGTTAGAATGTAGAAAGAAGAAAACTTAATTTGGGCTACATTTCCATGAAGAAGAACTATACCTACATAGATGCTAATTTCACTTTTCTTTTCATTTCAGACTGAAGCAGTGTATGATTGTCAGGAGAAGAGAAGTTCTGCTCAGTCCTCCAATTTGGACAATGACAATAGCTTGGATATTTTAAAGAAGTATCTTTTATTTATTAACATACACCCATATACATATCTACCAGTAGGAGGCTCTGATTCAGTGTTCAAAGCAAATGTACTTAGAATTTTGAGTTCCTAGAATATGGTTCTGCTGGGTTTGATCAAATGTGCACTAGAGAAGGTGTCAGAAGTCCTGGCCAACCTATGCTCTGTTTATGTGACTTGAAAATTAACTAGATCTTTTCAGATTCATAGTCTCCTCTTTTATGAAAGAGGTGAGAGTGAATGGGTCAATGTTTCAAAAACTACAGAAGATTATGTAGATATACAATATGATTTTATAGGTACTAATAAAAATCGTTTCATTCACTTTCATATTATTATGTTAACATTCCACACATATGAAGTCACCTTTTAAATTTTATATCACAGAGTTTTGAGTAAGTAACCAGTAGTTTGGAGCAAGTAACAAATAATTTGAAACAGAGTTATATGCAAAGATTGTTAAATGTTAGTTAAATTTATAAAAGTGTAAAAATTAAATTAAAAAGAGGCCAAGGATAAAGTTAAATTAGGGACTTCCCTGGTGGTTCAGAAGTTAAGATTCTAAGCTTCCACTGCAGCAGGTATGGCTTCAATCCCTAGTCAGGGAATGAAGATCCTGCCTGCTGTGTGGTGCTGCCAAAACACAAAAAACAAAGAAAAAGAAGTTACATTAAATGGATAACATTGGGGAGTGAGGAAATAAATTTTAAATACAATGTCAATTGGAAATCACATTGGAAGGAAAATGTATTTTATTTTATTTTAAAGAGATAGTAAACAAAGTTACTACAGAAAGTTAAGTATGATCTATATTTGGGAAAACCAGTATTATAAATTCATATCATGTCTTGGAAAACTTCAAAACATTACTGAGGAAAAAGGGAAAATTGTGTCTAAAATGCTTATATGATTTTTTTCTGAGAGAGAGAGAGGGAGAACAATAGCACAGAAATTGTGCTGTCCAAGAAAGTATTTTAGGAATAGATTTGTGAGTTTTTAGTAAATGATTCTTAAGCTTAGTGAGTTGGAAATAAAATTAGTTTTGTTTTTTTTTCCTCATTTAAAAATGACTCCTGAGCCCCACTCCTCTTTTTTTTTTTTTTTTTAATACATTTTAAAGAGTCTTGTGGGTAGTACTTATTCTAGAAACCATAGAATTAATTTTTTATTTTGATGATAAAACCAAACCATGGGTAGTTCCTCTGCACTGCTAATTTTCATCTTAGACAATTTATCATGATAATAAATGAAATGTTACAATACAATTCTAAAGCCATAAAATAACTGACAAATACGGTCCTTTCATTTTAGCCACGTCCTAAATGAGCTGATACAGACCGAGAGGGCATATGTTAGGGAACTGTTTACTGTTTTGTTGGTAAGTGACTCATATTGTATTTTCCTGTCTTTTTTTAAAAATTTTATTTATTTATTTTAATTGGAGGCTAATTACTTCACAATATTGTAGTGGTTTTTGCCATACATTGACATGAATCAGCCATGGGTGTACATGTATTCCCCATCCTGAACCCCGCTCCCACCTCCCTTCCCATCCCATCCCTCTGGGTCATCCCAGTGCACCAGCCCTGAGCACCCTGTCTTATGCATTGAACCTGGACTGGTGATCTGTTTCACACATGATAATATACATGCTTCAATGCCATTCCCTCAAATCATCCCACCCTCACCTTCTCCCACAGAGTCCAAAAGACTGTTCTTTACATCTGTGTCTCTTTTGCTGTCTTGCATATAGTGTCATCGTTACCATCTTTCTAAATTCCATATATATGCCTTAACATACTGTATTGGTGTTTTTCTTTCTGACTTACTTCACTGTGTATAATAGGCTCCAACTTCGTCTACCTCATTAGAACTGATTCACATGCATTCTTTTTCTGGAATTCATTAGGAAGTGCAAACTTAGCTTTTTGTCTCCTTCCTTGATTGTTGAATGTGTGCATTCAGGTTCTCCCTCTGTAGTGAGGATTGTGGCTTCAGAATTCATTACAGAAGAGATAAGCTGTTCTGTTAGGAATACAGTGGGTTGTTATAATTATTCCCAGGGTGCTATTTAGAGATCATAAGATAAAGCCCTAAGTATGGAGAAAAGCATTCACTTGTTACAAATGTCATATTAGTAATATTAATTTGGTCTGGCAAAACTCAAACACTTATTCCATGTTTAAGGAGAAGTTAATGACCTGTAATATCATCTTTCATACCTGGTTTCTATTTTCTTTCATTTTAGCTACACTAAAGGCCAAAAAGTTGTCCCTTTCTTCTACCCACTGAGTAGAAAACCTGAACTTCCTTGTCCTGCTATTGAAAATAATAATAATAGTGGATAACTTGGGGGAACTAGAAGATATGAATAATAAAATTACAAACAACTTTACCCTCTATTCCATATACATTCTGCTGTACTTGTATCTTTGGTGGCCCAATCGAATGTTGATGTGACTATTTTTTAAATGAATAAATATATTTATTTTGGGTAGGGCTATAGAGCGGAGATGGATAATCCAGAGATGTTTGTTCTTATGCCACCTCTCCTGAGAAGTAAAAGGGATGTTCTCTTTGGAAACATGGCAGAAATATATGAATTCCATAACAAGTATGTAATTGCTGAATTGAATTTTCTTTTTTTGTGATTATTATTTAAATGGTTGTTGACCAATATAGCATATTTCACATAAAATCATATTTTTTTTCTTTGAAATTTTTACAGCATTTTCATGAGCAGTCTGGAAAATTGTGTTGATGCTCCAGAAAGAGTGGGATCTTGTTTCCTGGAAAGGGTTAGTTCAATGATTATTTCAAAATATATAAATATATAAGCCACCAACATAGCATGTCATTTTCTAGATTTGGAGACAAGGTAGGCATTATTTTTTATATCCTTTTATTTTTGCAGGTGACACATCACTCCAGCAAGTATTTAATGCTAAATCAAGTTTTGTTACAGGAATGGTGTATTGGAGCATACAAATGGCTATTGTATTCTGTGGCATCAAATGCTACAGTGGCTCAGCTTGTGACCTCTGACCCCTGGGTGATCCCAGGAGTCCAGGGACCATCCTGACTATGAAGATGCAAGAGTTGGAATCATCTTGGCACATCATTCTTGGCTTGGTTAATTTCTAGCCTGAGAGATGCCCTGATAGTCCCCTCTAGTGTATGTGAAGTCTTCAAATCAAATATTTGGCTTTCAGACACCAAGGCATCTATCACAGGAACTTTGCAAAACAGGGAGCTGTGTGTTCTTGTTGTTCTACAATATCTTTCAAGGAGGCTCATGTCTCTGTGTCCCACGGGTGTGCTTAGTATAATTGACTACCCAGGCTCTATAATCACACTCTCCTCCATTAGAGTTTTCTCTCACAATATTCTCTGCTTATCTAGCTCCTCCACTTCCTGAAAGATCACTTTTGTTTTGACTTGAGAGTCAGTTTGATAGAGGTGATCACTGAAAGTGTCCAAGGAGATATCTTATCTCAGGAAGTGTTTATGGAGTGAGAAGATAGTAAGGATAAGGCAGAACCTTTCTCAATATATCCTAACATTTAAAGGCATTTAAATCATGGTCACCTTATGAGAAGAGCTGACTTATTTGAAAAGACCCTGATGCTGGGAAAGATTGAAGGCAGGAGGAGAAGGGGACGACAGAGGATGAGATGGTTGGATGGCATCACCAACTCAATGGACATGAGTTTGAGTAAACTCCAGGAGTTGGTGATGGACAGGGAGGCCTGGTGTGCTGCAGTTAATGGGGCTGCAAAGAGTTGGACACGACTGAGCGACTGAACTGAACTGAACTGAAACCATGGCCAGATTCTTCCCTAATTCCCTAAGCAACAGCAGCTCCTCTTGCCTTTGAACTTATATGGTACTTAATGTCTGTGCTACTCATTGGGAATTTTACATGTACTACGCATGTTTACACATGAATTTCATGAATTCTTTCTCCAACTAGATGGAAAACTGATTGAGGCAGGGTCCGTATCCTATATATTTTTCTATTTCTAGTAAGGTCAGCAGAGTTCTTGGAAACCAGTAGTTTAATAAATGCCTATTTATCTGTTCATTCATTCAGCAGTCATCAACTATTAAGTACCCAGTTTGAGCCAAGCACTGAACTAGACAATGTGGAATATCAAGACTATTCACATAGGAAAAGAGGGATTCCACTGTGTCCAGTGTCAGTTGTGCTGTATTAATGTAGTACAAAGGGTCTTATAGGAGCCAAGAAGAAGTGCATCTGATATTGACTGGAGGTATAAATGATGGCTGTATAGAAGAGATGACTCATGAGATGAGTGTTAATGACTGAGTAGGAGGTAGCCCATTAGATGAGGGTCAAATGAACAGGGAGAGAGAAGAGGGTGAGCAGATACTGCACAGGGTTCTGGTACAATGATGATGGTCCAATGAGGACCCAAGGACCTTGGGAGTTACTATTAAGTTCATTCATTAGGGAACGGAGTAACTGAGAGCAAAGAAAGAGTGTATCTCTTGGTACCTGGTTAGCTCGTAGTAATCAAAAAAGTAGTCTGTTTTCATAGTTCATTCAGAGAAGGCTTTTTTCCCTCTAACTCTCAAACTTGGTAAGTGGAAGTTATGAAATTGCTTGGATAATTATGTGTCCCTCTCCCCGGTTTGCTGGGCATGCTGGTCTTGGAATATAAAGAAGGCTTCTAACCTGGCCCTTTAAGCCACATTCCCTGTGATGCTTGACCACACTCACTCTTGCTCAGCCTTTCTTGATAAGAAAAGGACACATTCACAAATCGCTAATACATTTGCATTTTCTTTTTATCACAGAAAGATGATTTTCAAATGTATGCGAAGTATTGTCAGAATAAGCCCAGGTCAGAGGCAATTTGGAAGAAGTATTCAGAATGCGCCTTTTTCCAGGTATAGTAATTGTTCAAGTATTGGATAAAGTCTCTGTGGAAGACACTGGGATATTTCTTATTCATAAATTCATTTTCTGCTTTCAGTAAGTTATATATATGTGTGTGTGTGTGTGTGTGTGTGTGTGTGTGTGTGTGTGTGTGTTAGTCGCTCAGTCATGTCTGACTCTGTGCAACGTTATAGAGTGTAGCCCAGCAGACTCCTCTGTCCATGGGATTCTCCAGGCAAGAATACTGGAGTGGGTAGCCATTCCCTTCTCCAGGGGATCTTCCTGACCAAGGGATCAATCCTGGATCTCCTGTATTGCAGGCAGGTTCTTTACCATCTGAGGAAGCCTTTTATATATATATTTAAAGGTGCTGTTTGACCTTCCCCAAAATATACATATATGTATACCAACATATTTGCCACTCCCTAGAGGCAACTACTTTCTGCTTTTTTAGCTATCTCTTTCATTATTTACCTCCATATCTCCAAATATCATACTTATATTGCTGCTTCCCACGAAAGAAGATGAGAATTTAGCTTTCTTTCATTGTTCTTGCCTCCCTGCAGAATTTCTGTTGTCTTCACATTGGTTATGGCCTAATAATATTCCATAGTATGGATATTCCACATTTTATTTACCCATTCATCACCTGATAGACATTTGAGTTGTCTCTACCTTTTGTGTGGGCTTCCCTTGTGGCTAAGCTGGTAAAGAAGCCACGTGCAATGCAGGAGACCTGGGTTCAATCCCTGGGTTGGGGAGATCCCCTGGAGAAGGGAAAGGCTACCCACTCCAGTATTCTGGCCTGGAGAATTCCATGGACTGTATAGTCCATGGGGTCACAAAGAGTCGGACACAACTGAGTGACTTTCACTTCACTTCACCTTTTGTGTACAAGCTTTTGTGTGAACATTATTTTCTTTTCTCTTTTCCATTAACCTGGGTATGAAACTGCTAAGTCAATTCTGTTTAACTTTTTGAAGAACCATTAGATCGTTTTCCAAAGTTGCTGCACCATTTTATATTCCTACAAGCAGTGTATGAGGGACCTAATTGCCCCACATCCCCGCCAACACTTGTTTGTATCTAATTACTTCTTAAACAAGCATTTATTTTTATTTCTTTATGTTCTTATATTTGTATTTTTTATTTTTTTAATATAAATTTATTTATTTTAATTGGAGGCTAATTACTTTACAATATTGCAGTGGTTTTGCCATACACTGACATGAATCTGCCACGGGTGTACATGTGTTCCCTATCCTGAAACCCCCTCCCACCTCCTTCCCCATCCCATCTCTCTGGGTCATCCCAGTGCACCAGCCCCAAACACCCTATATCATGCACTGAACCTGGACTGGCAATCTATTTCACATATGATAATATACATGTTTCAATGCCATTCTCCCAAATCATCCCACCCTCGCCCTCTCCTACAGAGTTCAAAAGACTGTTCTATACATCTGTGTCTCTTTTGCTATCTCACATACAGGGTTATCGTTACCATCTTTCTAAATTCCATATATATGCGTTAGTATACTGTATTGGTGTTTTTCTTTCTGGCTTACTTCACTCTGTTTAATAGGCTCTAGTTTCATCCACCTCATTAGAACTGATTCAAATGCATTCTTTTTAATGGCTGAGTAATACTCCATTGTGTATATGTAGCACAGCTTTCTTATCCATTTATCTGCTGATGGACATCTAGGTTGCTTCCATGTCCTGGCTATTATAAACAGTGCTGCGATGAACATTGGGGTACACGTATCTCTTTCCATTCTGGTTTCCTCAGTGTGTATGCCCAGCAGTGGGATTGCTGGGTCGTATGGCAGTTCTATTTCCAGTTTTTTAAGGAATCTCCACACTGTTCTCCATAGTGGCTGTACTAGTTTGCATTCCCACCAACAGTGTAAGGGGGTTCCCTTTTCTCCACACCCTCTCCAGCATTTATTGCTTGTAGACTTTTGGATAGCAGCCATTCTGACTGGCATGAAATGGTACCTCATTGTGGTTTTGATTTGCATTTCTCTGATAATGAGTGATGTTGAGCATCTTTTCATGTGTTTGTTAGCCATCTGTATGTCTTCTTTGGAGAAATGTCTGTTTAGTTCTTTGGCCCATTTTTTGATTGGGTCGTTTATTTTTCTGGAATTGAGCTGCAGGAGTTGCTTGTATATTTTTGAAATTAATTCTTGTCCATTGCTTTGTTTCCTATTATTTTCTCCCATTTTGAAGGCTGTCTTTTCACCTTGCTTATAGTTTCCTTTGTTGTGCAGAAGCTTTTAATTTTAATTAGGCCTCATTTGTTTAGTTTTACTTTTAATTCCAATATTCTGGGAAGTGGGTCCTAGAGGATCGTGCTGTGGTTTATGTCGGAGAGTGTTTTGCCTATGTTTTCCTCTAGGAGTTTTATAGTTTCTGGTCTAATGTTTAGATCTTTTATCCATTTTGAGTTTATTTTTGTGTATGGTGTTAGAACGTGTTCTAGTTTCATCCTTTTATAAGTGGCTCTCCAGGTTTCCCAACACCAGTTGTTAGAGAGATTGTCTTTTCTCCATTGTATATTCTTGCCTCACTTGTCAAAGATAAGGTGTCCATAGGTGCGTGGATTTATCTCTGGGCTTTCTACTTTGTTCTATCGATGTATATTTCTGTCTTTGTGCCAGTACCATACTGTCTTGATGACTGTGGCTCTGTAGTAGAGCCTAAAGTCAGGCAGGTTGATTCCTCCAGGTCCATTCTTCTTTCTCAAGATTGCTTTGGCTATTCGAGATTTTTTGCATTTCCATACAAATTATGAAATTATTTGTTCTAGCTCTGTGAAAAATACCGTTAGTAGCTTGATAGGGATTGCATTGAATCTATGGATTGCTTTGGGTTGTATACTCATTTTCACTATATTGATTCTTCGAATCCATGAACATGGGATATTTCTCCATCTATTAGTGTCCTCTTTGACTTCTTTCACCAGTGTTTTATATATAGGTATTTTGTTTCTTTAGGTAGATATATTCCAAAGTATTTTATTCTTTTTGTTGCAATGGTGAATGGAATTGTTTCCTTAATTTCTCTTTCTGTTTTCTCATTATTAGTGTATAGGAATGCAAGGGATTTCTGTGTGTCAATTTTTTATTCTGCAACTTGACTATATTCATTGATTAGCTCTAGTAATTTTCTGGTGGAGGCTTTAGGGTTTTCTATGTAGAGGATCATGTCATCTGCAAACAGTGAGAGTTTTACTTCTTCTTTTCCAATCTGGATTCCTTTTATTTCTTTTTCTGCTCTGATTGCTATGGCCAAAACTTCCAAAACCATGTTGAATAGTAGCGGTGAGAGTGGGCACCTTTGTCTTGTTCCTGACTTTAGGGGAAATGCTTTCAGTTTTTCGCCATTGAGGATGTTTGCTGTGGGTTTGTCATATATAGCTTTTATTATGCTGAGGTATGTTCCTTCTATTCCTGCTTTCTGGTGGGTTTTTATGATAAATGGATGTTGAATTTTGTCAAAGGCTTTCTCTGCATCTATTGAGATAATCATATGGTTTTTATCTTTCAGTTTGTTAATGTGGTGTATTACATTGATTGATTTGTGGATATTGAAGAACCCTTGCATCCCTGGGATCAAGCCCACTTGGTCATAATGTATGATCTTTTTAATATGTTGTTGGATTCTGTTTGCTAGAATTTTGTTAAGGATTTTTGCATTTATGTTCACCAGTGATATTGGCCTATAATTTTCTTATTTTATGGCATCTTTGTCAGATTTTGGTATTAGGGTGATGGTGGCCTCATAGAATGAGTTTGGAAGTTTACCTTCCTCTGAAATTTTCTGGAAGAGTTTGAGTAGGATAGGTGTTAGCCCTTCTCTAAATTTTTGGTAGAATTCAGCTGTGAAGCCGTCTGGTCCTAGGCTTTTGTTTGCTGGAAGATTTCTGATTACAGTTTCAATTTCCGTGCTTGTGATGGGTCTGTTAAGATTTTCTATTTCTTCCTGGTTCAGTTTTGGAAAGTTGTACTTTTCTAAGAATTTGTCCATTTCTTCCAGGTTGTCCATTTTATTGGCATATAGTTGCTGATGGTAGTCTTGTATGATCCTTTGTATTTCTATGTTGTCTGTTGTGATCTCTCCATTTTCATTTCTAATTTTGTTGATTTGATTCTTCTTTTGTTTCTTTATGAGTCTTGCTAATGGTTTGTCAATTTTATTTATCTTCTCAAAGAACCAGCTTTTGGCTTTGTTGATTTTTGCTATGGTCTCTTTTGTTTCTTTTGCATTTATTTCTGCCCTAATTTTTAAGATTTCTTTCCTTCTACTAACCCTGGGGTTCTTCATTTCTTCCTTTTCTAGTTGCTTAAGTGTAGAGTTAAGTTATTTATTTGACTTTTCTCTTGTTTCTTGAGGTAAGCCTGTATTGCTATGAATCTTCCCCTTAGCACTGCTTTTACAGTGTCCCACAGGTTTTGGGTTGTTGTGTTTTCATTTTCACTTGTTTCTATGCATATTTTGATTTCTTTTTTGATTTCTTCTGTGATTTGTTGGTTATTCAGCCGCATGTTGTTTACCCTCCATAGGTTGGAATTTTTAAGTTTTTCTCCTGTAATTGAGATCTAATCTTATTGCATTGTGGTCAGAAAAGATACTTGGAATGATTTCCTTTTTTTTTTTTTAATTTACCAAGGCTAGATTTATGGCCTAGGATGTGATCTATCCTGGAGAAGTTTCCATGTGCAGTTGAGAAAAAGGTGAAATTCATTGTTTTGGGGTGAAATGTCCTATAGATATCAATTAGGTCTAACTGGTCTATTGTATCATTTAAAGTTTGTGTTTCCTTGTTAATTTTCTGTTTAGTTGATCTATCCATAGGTGTGAGTGGGGTATTAAAGTCTCCCACTATTATTGTGTTATTGTTAATTTCCCTTTTCATACTTGTTAGCATTTGCCTTACATATTGTAGTGTTCCTATTTTGGGTGCATATATTTTTATAATTGTTCTATCTTCTTCTTAGATTGATCCTTTGATCACTATGTAGCGTCTTTCTTTGTCTCTTTTCACAGCCTTTTTTTTAAAGTCTATTTTATCTGATATGAGTATTGCTACTCCTGCTTTCTTTTGGTCTCTATTTGCATGGAATATCTTTTTCTAGCCCTTCACTTTCAGTCTGTATGTGTCCTTTGCTTTGAGGTGGGTCTCTTGTAGACAACAGATATAGGGGTCTTGTTTTTTTTATCCATTCAGCCAGTCTTTGTCTTTTGGTTGGGACATTCAACCCATTTATATTTAAGGTAATTATTGATAAATATGATCCCATTGCCATTTACTTTGTTGTTTTGGGTTCGAGTTTATACACCCTTTCTGTGTTTCCTGTCTAGCGAAGATCCTTTAGCATTTGTTGGAGAGCTGGTTTGGTGGTGCTGAATTCTCTCAGCTTTTGCTTGTCTGTAAAACTTTTGATTTCTCCTTCATATTTGAATAAGATCCTTGCTGGGTACAGTAATCTGGGTTGTAGGTTTTTCTCTTTCATCACTTTAAGTATGTCCTACCATTCCCTTCTGACCTGAAGAGTTTCTATTGAAAGATCAGCTGTTATCCTTATGGGAATCCCCTTGTGTGTTATTTGTTGTTTTTCCTTGCTGCTTTTAATATTTGTTCTTTGTGTTTGATCTTTGTTAATTTGATTAATATGTGTCTTGGGGTGTTTCACCTTGCATTTATCCTGTTTGGGACTCTCAGGGTTTCTTGGACTTGGGTAACTGTTTCCGTCCCCATTGTTTGGGACTCTCAGGGTTTCTTGGACTTGGGTGACTATTTCCTTCCCCATTTTAGGGAAGTTTTCAACTATTATCTCCTCAAGTATTTTCTCATGGTCTTTCTTTTTGTCTTCTTCTGGGACTCCTATGATTCGAATGTTGGGGCATTTAACATTATCCCAGAGGTCTCTGAGGTTGTCCTCATTTCTTTTAATTCTTTTTTCTTTTTCCCTCTCTGCTTCATTTATTTCTACCATTCTATCTTCTACCTCACTAATTCTATCTTCTGCCTCCATTATTCTACTGTTGGTTCCATCCAGAGTGTTTTTGACCTCATTTATTGCATTATTCGTTATATATTGACTCTTTTTTATTTCTTCTAGGTCCTTGTTAAACATTTCTTGCATCTTCTCAATCCTTGTCTCCAGGCTATTCCTCTGTAACTCCATTTTGTTTTCAAGATTTTGGATCATTTTCACTATCATTATTCAGAATTCTTTATCAGGTAGATTCCCTATCTGTTCCTCTTTCGTTTGGTTTGATGGGCATTTGTCCTGTTCCTTTGCTGTGTATTTCTCTGCCTTTTCCTCTTGTTTATATTGCTGAGTTTGGGGTGGCCTTTCTGTATTCTGGCAGTTTGTAGAGTTCTCTTTATTGTGGAGTTTTCTCCCTGTGGATGGGGTTGTACGGGTGGCTTGTCAAGGTTTCCTGGTTAGGGGAGCTTGTGTCGGTGTTCTGGTGGGTGGAGCTGGATTTCTTCTCTCTGGAGTGCAATGAAGTGTCCAGTAATGAGTTATGAGATGTCTGGTTTTGGAGTAACTTTGGGCAGCCTGTATATTGAAGCTCAGGGCTGTGTTCCTGTGTTGCTGGAGAATGTGCATGGTATGTCTTGCTCTGGAACTTGTTGGCCCTTGGGTGGTGCTTGGTTTTAGTGTAGGTATGGAGGTGTTTGATGAGCTCCTGTCAATTAATGTTCCCTGGAGTCAGGAGTTCTCTGGTGTTCTCAGGATTTGGACTTAAGCCTCCTGCTTCTGGTTTTCAGTCTTTTCCTTACAGTAGCCTCAAGAGTTCTCCATCTTTACAACACTGATAATAAAACATCTAGGTTAATAATGAAAAGTTTCTCCACAATGAGGGACACCCGGAGAGGTACACAGTTACATGGAAAAGAGAAGAGGAAAGAGGGAGATAGAGGTGAGCAGGAGTAGAAGAGGGGGAATCAAAAGGGGAGAGAGCAAGCTAGCCAGTAATCACTTCTCTATGTGCTCTGCACAGTCTGGACCACTCAGAGATGTTCACGGAGTTACAGAGAGAAGAGAAGAGGGAGGAAGGAGACAGAGGTGGCCAGGAGGATAAAAGGGGGAATCAAAAGGAGGGAGACAGATCTAGCCAGTAATCAGTTCCCTAAGTGTTCTCCACAGCCCAGAACACACAAAGAGATTCACAGAGTTGGATAGAGAAGAGAAAGGGGAGGGAGGAATTAGAGGCGACCTGGTTGAGAAAAAGGAGAGTTAAAAGGGGGAAAGAGCAATCAAGCCAGTAATCTCACTCCCAAGTAAAAATGAGTAATGAAGATTGAGTTCTTAAAGGTACAAAATTGATAACAAATACCAAAAAGGAAAGATTAAAAATCTAGAGTGGAGGTTAGATTCTCAAAAATACAATATTAAAAAAAAAAAAAACAAAACAAATTCACAAACATTATAAAATATATATATGAAGTTTGCTTCCCTGGTTGCACAGACTGTAAAGCATCTGCCTGCAGTGCAGGTGACTGGATTTGATCCCTGGGTGGGGAAGATCCCCTGGAGAAGGAAATGGCAACCCGCTCCAGTACTCTTGTCTGAAAAATTCCATGGACTGAGGGGCCTGGTAGGCTACAGTCCATGGGGTCGCAAAAAGTCGGACACGACTGAGTGACTTCACTTCACTTTGCTTTAAAAATAGGGTCCTTTTTTTTTTTTTACAAAGTAATAGTAGGTTATAAAAATGAAAATTAAAGGATTAATAGAGGATGTAAAAGAAAAAAAAATTAATTTAAAAATGATAATTAAAAAAATATATCTAGGACTTTCTCTGGTGTTGTTGTGGACAGTGTGGGGTCAGTTCATTTCTGATAGTTCCCTGATCTGGCTTATACTCTCAAGATCTATAGATCCCTCCCTATGTAGTCATTGCTAACTACAGGGTTTTAATCTATTGCACTTGTCATTTCCAAAGCTGTTCCCTCTGTTGATTTTAGCTTCTTCTGTTTGCTGGTCTTTTCAGTGTCTCATTTCCACCCTGACACAAGTGGGCAGTGGTGGTCACTTTTTTAGGCTCACTTATTCAGTCTTGATGTGGGGAGGGAGGAACACTGCAAACAAATATTACTGGAGTGTGTGGGGAGTGCTCACAGTGTTTCAGCAGCACTGGGTTTGCCCCCACTCACAGTGTGTGTGCTTTCCCAGTCTACACTTCTCAGGCTTTAGGTTGCTCTGCTGGAAACTGTCTGATGCGGGCCCTGGGTTGCATGCACTTCCCCCGTCTAAGCCACTCAGGTTCAGGTTCTTGGGTACTCTACAAAGGTGTAGACTTGGTTGGGCCTGCGTTTTGTGCCCTTCCCAGGTCCGAGCAGCTCAGGTGACCAGGTGCTTGCCCAGCGCAGTCACCCCCAGTTGGAGGTGCATCTTATTGCCTCCCCTGTCCCTCCACTCAGTTTTCTGGGTGTACAATGGGCGTGCCTTCTCAGGTGTGCCGTGTGTCTCTTCTGGAGAGCTGATCTCTGGCTGCGACCCTCCTGGTGGATGTCAATCATCCAGAATCCCAAGAAGTCTTGGTTAGCAACGAAGCCTGCTTGCAGTTTGGTAGAGGATGCCTCTCCCAGGCTGCGATTGCACGCTTCCAGCTCTGGCTGGCTGCCCTCTCCTGCCTGTCTCCGGTGGGGGATGGGCCGGTCCACAGCTGGCTAGCTGTGCTCAGTCCTTTGTTCTGTGAGTGGGCCTGGCAGTGTCTTAGGTTAGGGCTTTTCGTGGGATAGCTATCCCACAGTCTGGGTTGCTATCTCAAATTAGTTTCCTCAGATTGCCCTTGGGGCATTTAGGCCTGGTCCTTACCCTAAGCAGTGCAGCCCGTGCCTCCCTGTCCAGGCCCCGCTTGCTAGTGGCAGATGCGAGCGTCTGGGCTGCTTCTCTGTTGGGAGTTGCTGTTAGCCACGTAATCTGTGGGTTTTGATTATTTATTTATTTACTTTTCCTCCCAGTTATGTTGCCCTCTGAGATCCCAAGACTCGCAATAGACCTGCCGGTGAGAGTGTTTCCTGGTGTTTGGAAACTTCTTTCTTTTTTAAGATTCCCTTCCTGGGACGGATCTCCGTCCCTAACTCTTTTGTCTCTCTTTCTATCTTTTATATTTTGTCCTACCTCCTTTCGAAGACAATGGGCTACCTTTCTGGATGCCTAATGTCCTTTGCCAACAAAGGTTCGTCTAGTCAAGGCTATGGTTTTTCCTGGATGTGAGAGTTGGACTGTGAAGAAGGCTGAGCGCCGAAGAATTGATGCTTTTGAACTGTGGTGTTGGAGAAGACTCTCGAGAGTCCCTTGGACTGCAAGGAGATCCAACCAGTCCATTCTAAAGGAGATCAGCCCTGGGATTTCTTTGGAAGGAATGATGCTAAAGCTGAAATTCCAGTACTTTGGCCACCTCATGCGAAGAGTCGACTCATTGGAAAAGACTCTGATGCTGGGAGGCATTGGGGGCAAGAGGAGAAGGGGACGACAGAGGATGAGGTGGCTGGATGGCATCACTGACTCGATGGACATGAGTCTGAGTGAACTCTGGGAGTTGGTGATGGACAGGGAGGCCTGGCGTGCTGTGATTCATGGGTTGCAAAGAGTCAGACATGACTGAGCGACTGATCTGATCTGATCTGATCTGAATGTCCTCTGCCAGCATTCAGAAGTTGTTTTGTGGAATTTGCTCAGCGTTCAAATGTTTTGTTGATGAATTTGTGTTCGAGAAACTGGTCTCCCTGTCCTATTCCTCTGCCATCTTAGGACCACCCCTTAAACAAGCATTTAAAATTACTTCTTATACAACCATCTTTTTTTTAAACCCCACCTTCATCTCCAACTTTCAGAGGAGGAAGGCATTCTTGGAGGAGGGGGAAAGGTGTTCTTGAACATAAATTGAGTTATTCCTTGGGGTTGCCCTTTGCCAGTTTCCAAATTTTGTAGATGTTTTCCCTTCTCTCAGCTTGTAACTTTAGGTTTTGCCTTGTAAAAATGTTTCCATCGTGTTAGTTGTATTTCATGAGTGAGAAGAGCCAAATACATGTATCAGTTCACCATTTTTAACCATAAATTGATAATTGAATTAGATGTATTGAATTTTACCCATATATAGAGGAGGGTCCTGGATCTTACATAGGTATATCCTCTCCCATTCCCTTTGTGTTCTGCACTTCCTATATGCACATTTCATCCCAAATAGCTTCATTTTGCCCTAAATATGGACTCTACAATGTTCCCAGGACCCAGAGTCATGACTCCTATATTTATAGTGGCAGCAAGCCAGTAATCAAATGAAATATAGCACTAGTTGATAAAGGCTATATTTTTCTTGTGACATTTAGGAAACTCTTCTCATACCCAGTCTGATTTATATTCAGTGCAACCTATTTCTTTTCTGGGTCTTGTCATGTGGAACTGAGCCTTTTGTTAATTTTCTTGGATACTCTGAAGAACTTTCTGGTCATGTTAACCTAGGATCATTCATTGCTTTCTGACTTTTTAAGCATTCCACATGATTGTGAATTTATACGTAATTTTTTTTTGTCTTTGAAATTTGGGGATTTTCTCTCTCTCCAATCCTTGAAATAATGTTCACTGTAGTTTTCCAGATATACTGCCTCTTAAAATTTCCATACCATATAGGACAGCGATCTTTCTGGTAAATTTTCCTTGAGATGTAAGAAACATCCATGCGTTGGGTCTAATCAGTGAACATTTGGCATTTTCATAGGCAAATGTCTTAATTTAAACTTATTAATAATTCTATTTTAATGACAGGAATGTCAAAGAAAATTGAAACACAGACTTGGTCTGGATTCCTATTTACTGAAACCAGTGCAACGTATCACTAAATACCAGTTACTGTTGAAGGTAATTACATGAAGCATTTCTTTCTTTACTTACTTTTTTGGGTCAGATGTAGCAAAGCCATTAAAAAGGAAGCACTAGAAATAGGTAGGCTCCCTGACTGGGAGGGCTAGATATAGCAGTAGAATCTATGCTTTTAGCTGTTTGTGTCCATACAAGTTACAGTGATACATGGACAAGATTGACTGCAGAAGGTTTACTGTTGTTAAGTGGAACTAAACAAATACTTCTTACAGTTTTGAGACTGTATTTCCTATGAGCCTTCTTAGTGAAAAATAAAGATAGCATATCCCTCAGTAATGTGAAAGGATTCCTAAAATGTCATGTTAGGTATAAATACAACATTGTTTTAAAATGTCTTTTCACAATGTTCTATGGTGTACGCATGGTGAATAAAATTAATTGCTCTACATGGAGGACCAAAAAGATGTGTAATTGTTTTAAAAACGAATCTCTAGTGTGTCCTAATAGCTATTGTTTGCCAGTATTGAATGTTCTTTACTTTCTACTGTTTAGTCACTATTCCATTTCTTCCCCAGTTTTGACATTGTTATTAAATATAGTATTAATGTGACAAATAGCATGTGAAAGAAATTACTCAAAAAAGTGCCATTATCTTTGGATTCCTCCTTGAAAGTATGTTAGCGAAAAATATATTCATTTTCTCCAGCTATTAATATCTGCCTAATATTAAGTTTAACTCTTGACTTCTAATTACAGGAGCTATTAAAATATAGCAAAGACTGTGTCGGATCTGTAGAATTAAAGGAGGCACTTGACACAATGCTGGATTTACTGAAGTCAGTTAATGACTTAATGCATCAGACTGCAATAAATGGCTATATCGTAAGTAGATCTTCATGATTGTTGCAGTTTTACAGGGTAAGCATGTTAACATCTCTTTCTTCCTCTCCTGGAACAACTGAGAAATAAGACGTGAGAGGCAGACAAACGAAGGATCTAAATGTCAGCATTATTACTTATGATGCTAAGTGGAAAATTGGCTTCAGATCAGCAGCCAGATGGATTTACGACATTCCCCTTGTACCTAACAAGGCCTACCCCCAAGTGCAGACCTTGGGAGATCCCACGTGATGGGATATTTGGGTCTATTCTAAGGAGACATATGGTCTCAGAAGTGCTCTTTGCCCAGGTCCAAGATAGAGAGATGGAAGAAAGAGATCAAATCTTTAGGAGTTAGCTCCACCCCGTGGGAAAACTTGGACTGGAAGAGCTCACTCGCCAATCAGGACTGAGGAAGCCATGGGGAGAGTTGGCCCAGCTGAAATACCTCCACATTGGAGACATGAAGCCAGGGAAAAGAAGGTTTCTTCTATCTCCCAGTCCCACAGTCATTTTGTAACTGGCTGACACATGGCATGTTTTCATGTGAAAAGTTATGATGAATGAAACTTTTAAAACTATAAATTATGCTTCAGGGTTTTAGTAGCTTAAACTAAACACTGTAATGATGCTGTCAGATCTGAATGCCCTTCTGCCCTGTACTAATGAGCTGAGGTTTTCTGTTCCAGGGAAACTTAAATGAGCTGGGCAAGATGATAATGCAGGGTGCGTTCAGTGTTTGGATTGGACACAAGAAAGGTACTACAAAGATGAAGGATTTTGCTAGATTCAAACCAATGCAGCGGCACCTTTTCCTGTATGAAAAAGCCGTCGTATTTTGTAAAAGGCGTGTTGAAAGTGGAGAAGGTGGTGATCGATACCCATCATACAGTTTTAAGCACTGTTTGAAAGTAAGACCTTTTGAATTGTATAATGTAATAGTTTCTCGTGTATGCATATATTGTATTCAAATTTGTGTACTTTTTCAGTTCAGATGACTGGGTTTTATACTTTACTCACACACATTTGTATATTTTTTTCTAAACAAAATCTTTTGTTTTAAACTGAAGTATAATTGGCCTATAACATTGTATTTGTTTCAGGTATATAGTGTAATGAGTCAATATTTGTACATATTGTGAAATGATCGCCACAAATAACATCCATCACCACACAGTTAAAAACATTTTTTTTCTTGTGATAACTTTTAAGATCTACTCTCTTAGCAAGTTTCAAATATGAAGTACAGTATTATTAATCATGGTCACCATAGTTACCATGCTATACATTTCATCCCTGGGGTTTATTTATTTTACAACTGGAAGTTTGTACCCTTTGACCCCCTTCTCTACTCATTTCTCAAGCTCTCACCCATGAAACCTTAAGTAGGAGTCATATAGAGATGTCAGGTGAAGCAGAACTTGTCTGCCTGAAGTGAGAACCAGAAAGGGCAGAATGTAACCTTCTCTTCCTCTCTCACTTCAGTCCCAGGCATTCCTCAAGGGGGCGCCCTAGTGTCCTGCCTGGTGCAGGAAGAGACCCAGGCTCCCCCATTTGCCCTGTCTTACCAATGACACCAGGTGGAGTTCTTGGTCTTGGTAGCAAGGACTTTTTATCACACAGGAGAGTCAAAGAGGAAAGAGTTTTTTCCTTTTTTTTTTCAATGTAATTAAAAAATGGATCACTTTTTTTGTTGTTGTTTTTCTTGGCCTCGCCACTCAGCTTAGTTCCCCAACTAGGGATTGATTCTGTGGCCCCCTTGCACTGGAAGCACAGAGTCTTAACCACTGGACTACCAGATCACTTTTATGTCTAGCATATTCCCATCATATTCCTCCTCCATCCCCTCTCTTCCTGGGTGTTCCAAAGCCACCTATTGCTGAATCTTGCCCACACCTGTCCTGTCTGATCCTTAGAAATTGCTTTCTTCTCTCCCATAACCCAAACCACCATTCTGTCCTACAGTTAGTTTGGTATTCAAATGAGAGCAGTATTGTGTGAGGAAGTTATTGGCAATTCAGTGCCATTCCCAGCTGGTTTTGACATTTGAGAAGAGGAACTTCCAATCCACAGGAGTCTGTAATTGGCAAATTTGATTTTTTTCACACCTAATTAATTTTATCTTTCAAGTTCTACATTGTAAAAGCAGTATAGCATTTGTTAAAGAAAATTTGGGGACTTCCATGATGGTGCAGTGGTTAAGACTCTGAGCTCCCACCGGGAGGGGCAGAGGTTTGATCCCTGGTCAAGGAAGATACTACATGTTGTGCAGTGTGACCAAAAAAAAGAAAAGAAAAGAAAATTTGGAAAATGGAGAAAATTGTTACCCTCAACTTCCCAGCCACTATCATTTTGGCTATTTCTCATGAGCCTGTTGTTTCTTGGTTGTTAGCAAGTTGAGAATTGATGAGATATCCAGCAGTGGTAATAAAGGGGATGGGCCATATGTCCTGAGCAGGCACGAGGGCTTTGTGTCAGGAGGCCCCCTGAGAAGCAGACCCTGCTTTTGATTGTTCCCAGATGCCAACAACTGTATACTGTTCCTGACAGAATTCCTAACCACAGTTAGGTCTCTGATCTTTTCCTATGGTCTACTTTCCCTGCTGAACCCACAGCTATGGCTCTTCAAAACTCTCACTGTTTTCATAACAAATGTCCTGTTGCTCTTTTGATATTAGCCACCCATCTCCAAGCCCCTAAAATCTCCAAGGGTCTTTTATGTCTCTAATAAACTTTGGTTGAAAATCAAGAGTTTGTAATCGACATCAAACAGGGTTCAGGTTTCCTGCTCTCTGTATATCTGTTCCCCGGGAAGGTACTTTATCTTCATAGACTAGTTGGACCCAAATCCATTTGATTCACTTTTTATTTGTAGAGTGACCTAGTTACTACTAATGGACTATTTCTGGCTTGTACTGATTTTTCTTTTTTTACTTTTCTCTCTCTCTCTTTTTTACTTTTAATTTATCACAAATTGGACACACTAACAGAGTAGTTTAGTATTTCTAAAGTATATCAGAGTGAGGATGGATTGGTATGTGGTAACCAGTTCATGAGAATGCAAACAGTGGTTACCATGGACACAGAGGGTGGGATAGATGCAAGAAACATTTCCATGGCAGGTAAACAGGAAGGCTTGTTGACTTACTAGATGCAGAAAATAAATAATAACTGACATTGGAAGGAAAAAAATCAGCCTGTTTTTTCTTTGATTCCACAGTAACACCTAGTGTCCTTAATAAAAGACATTAGTCACTGATGCCTGCAAGGATTGAGACCAGCATTATTAGGAAAATGGTGATGTTGCTCACAGAGAAAGATCGAAATTAAGCTATTTCTTATAAGCCTCACTATGCTTTCTTCCTCTTGCTTACATGAAATTCTGGAATTAAATAATTGCTGGTAGGACTAGTCGGTGTGTTACATAAGAGTTTGGATTCCTGGTTTCAGAATCTTCCCCTTGGTAGAGAGGATCAACGTGGAAGCACTTTCAAGGAACTGTTGCCTTGACTTCATCATATCAAGCTGGAATTTCATGGCCTGACAGCTGTATGATGACTGCGTGCTATATTTTAAGTTGACAGCTCCTGTGCAAAGGAAAGGCCCTAAAGTACACACACACAGTCAGTCAAATGGAGACATTCGAGTTCTTCAGATTCCTTAGTTCATGCGTTTATTATTTTCATCTATGTTTTTAAGTGTAACAAATATATGCGTCATGCTATTTTGCTAGGAGCTGTTTAAATGTTATCAGTGTTAATTCATTTAATCTACATAGCAACTTTATATGAAGTAGGAATTATTATAAACCCCATTTGAGGATAGGCAAGCCAAGTTCCAGAGAGGTGAATATTTCATCCAAGGGCATAGAGTCACACCCAGGCAGATGGCCTCGAACTCCATGATCATAACACCTGCACCATGCTGGCAGGTCTTGTTCTTGCTTGTTTATTTCATTCCTTCATTCCTTTTTATCTCTATCCTCTGCACTTCATCTCCTCTCTACCCCTGTAGCAACCATTCTAATTTATTTGATGTACATCCTTCAGTTTGTGTGTTCTTTTTAAATACATACTAATGTTCTGTGCCCATTTAGTTTTTTTTAATATAAATTTATTTATTTTAATTGGAGGCTAGTTACTTTACAATATTGTATTGGTTTTGCCATACATCAACATGAATCCACAACAGGTGTACACGTGTTCCCCATTCTGAACCCCCCTCCCACATCCCTCCCCATATCATCCCTCTGGGTCACCCCAGTGCACCAGCCCCGAGCATCCTGTATCATGTATCGAACCTGGACTGGCGATTCGTTTCACATATGATATTATACATGTTTCAATGCCATTCTCCCAAATCATCCCACCCTTGCCCTCTCCCACAGAGTCCAAAAGACTGTTCTATACATCTGTGTCTCTTTTGCTGTCTCGCATACAGGGTTATTGTTACTATCTTTCTAAATTCCATATATATGCATTAGTATACTGTATTGGTGTTTTTCTTTCTGGCTTACTTCACTCTGTATAGTAGGCTCCAGTTTCATCCACCTCATTAGAACTGATTCAAATGTATTCTTTTTAATGGCTGAGTAATACTCCATTGTGTATATGTAGCACAGCTTTCTTATCCATTCGTCTGCTGACGGACATCTAGGTTGCTTCCATGTCCTGGCTATTATAAACAGTGCTGCAATGAACATTGGGGTACACTTGTCTCTTTCAATTCTGGTTTCCTCAGTGTGTATGCCCAGCAGTGGGATTGCTGGGTCATATGGCAGTTCTATTTCCAGCTTTTTAAGGAATCTCCACACTGTTCTCCATAGTGGCTGTACTAGTTTGCATTCCCACCAACAGTGTAAGAGAGTTCCCTTTTCTCCACACCCTCTCCAGCATTTATTGCCAATTTTTATAAATTGTATTCTGATATAATCCTCATTTTCTTTCTTTTTTGATCCCAGAAACTGTTTTCAAGATACAGTTATGTTACTGTTTTATACCCAATACCTTGCTTGTAATTGCCTCACGGCAGTTCAGCCTTGCTGCATTTTTTGTTTTGTTAATATGAAGATAAATTTTTAAATAATACTAACTCAAGAGGTAACTATTATGTATCCCAGATACATAAATATAAGTCTTAAAATTTGTAGTTATTGGTTATAATCCCAGAGTTCTTGACCCACTGGGAGACTTTTTAACAAGGTAGTTGACATCATTGTACTGCCCTGAAGACAGAAAATTAGTTTAAAAGTCGGGGCCCTGAGTACTTGATGCAGCAAGATGTCTTCAGATAAAATGCTTTGTAGTAAAGAAAATAAATTCACAGCTGTCAGAAATCATCAATGAAAATGTGAAGGATGAGGCAGAGATCACAGTTACGGTATAACTATAGAATCAGCTTTGTTCTTTTGTTTTATATATATATTATTTATTACATAGTATATCATATGACTGATAGAACTTTAACTCTGCCTCTATTCTTAAAAATCTTTCAATAAAATCTTTATATTTTATTATTTGAGAAAATATGTACAATCCATGAATTGCAAATAGATTGTATTACAGTGGATCATTTGTAGTGAATTGCTTAGAGCTAAGAAGGCAATGGCACCCCACTCTAGCACTCTTGCCTGGAAAATCCCATGGACGGAGGAGCCTGGTAGTCTGCAGTCCATGGGGTCGCGAAGAGTCGGATACGACTGAGTGACTTCTCTTTCACTTTTTACTTTCATGCGTTGGAGAAGGAAATGGCAACCTACTCCAGTATTCTTGCCTGAAGAATCCCAGGGACGGGGGAGCCTGGTGGGCTGCCGCCTATGGGGTCACACAGAGTCGGACACGACTGAAGTGACTTAGCAGCAGCAGCAGCAAGAACAATATTGGAGAAGGAAATGTCAGCCCATTCCAGTATTCTTGCCTGGGAAATGCCATGGACAGAGGAGCCTGGCATGCTACAGTCCATAGGGTCGCAAAAGAGTTGGGCACAACTTATCTACTAAACAACAAGAGCAAGAACAATATAGTTTGATAGAGATAATTGTTAGATTTCCAGAGTAACTCAAAAGATTTATTTAATCTATAATGCTGTGCTTTATGTAGGCAGTGAAAAAATAGCAAAACTGTTGCTATTCAAATAAGGAGAAGCTGAGAAAGCAAACTCATACTTTTAAAAAACTCATCGTATTATCTAAGCCTTTAATGCATGCTATATAATCCTTCTATCAACTCTATGAAATAGGTACTCTTCCTATTTTATAGTCAACACAAGTTCAGAATGATTAAGCAACTTGCACCAAGACACTTAGCTAGCTCATGGGCTTTCCATCTTACCATGCTGTTAGGACAAAACCATGTATTGAAACAAAATCAGTTTAAATAGAGCTTGAATATGAGATTATTATTTATCTTAAAACCTGATGTTTGAACAAAAGTAGTTTAGTTAGAGTGGTTGAGTAGGAATATAAAGATGATTTTTGATCATTCTGAAAGTAACTTCTGAGTACATTCAGGGTAGATATCACAGGCTTTTTCATTTCTAAGTATAATCCCTTTTCTTTTTCTTGGTATGGGGATCTCACTAAGCACTACTCTTAATGCTTATCAGCTCTAATTAGGATCATTTGGGACACATGTAAATGGAACAGAGTGTGAGATATTCCTTTAGATAATTAGGCAAGAATTGAAAGAAAAGAAGGCAGAAGGAGACTAAAAGAGAATGTGTACAAGGGAGTGAAATTGCTCAAAATGGAATTAACCAAGCTACTAGCAGCACAGGATAAAAGAAAATGGAAAAGTTTGTGCTTTGCACAATCATGTGAAAGAGAAGAAAAACTATGGTAAGGAAGGATTATTGCATGTCAAAGTTTCCCTGGCTACAAGAAGACATCACTCTCCCGTGACAGATTATTTATTTTCCAGAGAGGCTGAGAGATTGGTGGAAATAGAGGGGATTTTTGTGTAGCTAATTGGTTCCTGCCTGACCTGTAAATTGGATGTCTATAACATGTAGGATTTCTATAGACATAAGTAATAATTTATGAGATTAACTTATCTGGCCTATGATTATTAAAAATAAACCATTTAAATTAGTTTTGGATGACCTTGTTCACTGATATTTAACTACTTTTACTTCTGTGTTTGACACAATTCGTTTTTATAGTGTACTGTTAATTTATAACAGAATTCAATCTTAGGTGGACTACTTGGATGTTCAAATTTATAACAATTTGTTTCAGTCACTGGAATGGAACGTGTAGTCTGTACTATAAGTGCATAGTTCAGTGAAACCATATAAATATTCAGGTCTGTGATTGAATTCATCATTTCATATTTTTTGAATGTAAAAGTATATTTTGCACAAATGAGAAATTCTGTTTCATTTAGAATATGATGGGTATGACGGGAATAGATTTAATGTAACTTCATTTTCAGAATAAAATGCTCATAAAAATCATGACATATATTGTAGATGGATGAACTTGGAATCACTGAATATGTAAAAGGAGATAACCGCAAGTTTGAAATCTGGAATGCTGGAAAGGAAGAAGTTTATATTGTCCAGGTTGGTCATTTAAGAATTGTTCTAGAAACTCTACCTGCCTTAAGATACAAAAGTCTGAATTTGCAAACAAAAATAATTTTGGTTACATTACAGAAATTCTCAGTCCTTTCCTATAGGTCACCTAAATATTATTTGATAATTATTCTTTGTGATACAGTTAAACATGTTATCAGTTAGCAAATTTTCTTTGATTCTTTTATTTAAATATAGTTGGTATACAATATTATATGTTATAGGTATACAATATAGTGATTCATAATTTTTAAAGATTATTTTCCATTTATAGTTATTATAAAATATTGGATATAGTCCCCAAGTGATTCAATAAATCCTTGTAGTTTATTTTATACTTAATAGTTTATAGCTCTTAATTCCCTACCCCCACATTGCCCCTCTACACTTCCGTCTCCCAGCTGGTAACCACTAGTTTGTTCTCTGTATCTGTGAATCTGCTTCTTTTTTGTTATATTCACTAGTTTGTTTTATTTTTTGGATTCCACATACAAGTGATATCATACACATGATATCATATTTGTCTTTCTCTGACTTATTTCACTTGATATAATACCCTCCAAGTCCATCCTATTGTTGAAAATGGCAAAATTTCATTCCTCTTTATGACTGAGTAGTATTCCATTGTGTGTGTGTGTGTGTGTATATATATATATACTGCCTTTTAAATCCATTGATCTGTTGATGCACACTTAGGTTACTTCTGTTGGCAAAAGTTTTTTTAACTTGAGATGTGTCTGTGATGCTTTCTATGGCTTTAAGTTTTCACTGCTACATCAGGAGACTTATGAATAAGAACTGGAAGCCAAGAGCTTGGCTGGTGCTTTTCTGTCCCCATCAAATTTCTAGAGTTACAGATTGATAACAGTGCTGAATTCCTCTTGTGCTCAGCATTCAGAGAGGACCTGATTGTGAGACAAGGTGATATGATGGTTCAGATGAGGTCGTTGTTTCTAAAGAATGTGGTTAAAGCTCTGGCCACACATGCTATAATGTTCAACCTGTATCAGGGAAGAGGAGAGAAATTAGAACATTTTAAGAGCCATTTCAAAAGTATTTGTATCATGACTTGTTATCTGTTGACAATGCTTGATGTTTTTTATTTGTTTTAACTCTGTCTTCATTCAGTTCAGTTCAGTCACTCAGTCGTGTCTGACTCTTTGCGACCCCATGAATCGCAGCACGCCAGGCCTCCCTGTCCATCACCAACTCCCAGAGTTCACTCAAACTCATGTCCATCGAGTCGGTGATGCCATCCAGCCATGTCATCCTCTGTCGTCCCCTTCTCCTCCTGCCCCCAATCCCTCCCAGGATCAGAGTCTTTTCCAATGAGTCAGCTCTTCGCATGAGGTGGCCAAAGTATTGGAGTTTCAGCTTTAGCATCAGTCCTTCCAAAGAACACCCAGGACTGATCTCCTTTAGGATGGACTGGTTGGATCTCCTTGCAGTCCAAGGAACTCTCAAGAGTCTTCTCCAACACCACAGTTCAAAAGCATCAATTCTTTGGTGCTCAGCTTTCTTCACAGTCCAACTCTCACATCCATACATGACCACTGGAAAAACCATAGCCTTGACTAGACGGACCTTTGTTGGCAAAATAATGTCTCTGCTTTTGAATATGCTATCTAGATTGGTCATAACTTTCCTTCCAAAGAGTAAGTGTCTTTTAATTTCATGGCTGCAATCACCATCTGCAGTGATTTTGGAGCCCCCCAAAAATAAAGTCTGACACTGTTTCCACTGGTTCCCCATCTATTTCCCATGAAGTGATGGGACCAAATGCCATGATCTTCGTTTTCTGAATGTTGAGCTTTAAGCCAACTTTTTCACTCTCTTCTTTCACTTTCATCTAGAGGCTTTTTAGTTCCTCTTCACTTTCTGCCATAAGGGTGGTGTTATCTGCATATCTGAGGTTATTGATATTTCTCCCGGCAATCTTGATTCTAGCTGGTGCTTCTTCCAGCCCAGTGTTTCTCATGATGTACTCTGCATATAAGTCAAATAAGCAGGGTGACAATATACAGATAATTCATAAAAATATATGCTCTTGGCTTGATTTAGATGTAAGATTTTTCTTATGTATTAACAAACTTATCTTGTAAGTAATGGGAGGATATTTAAGGAGGGAAGATAACTATGCAAGCAATTGTTTTTGAATTTTTTTGGCTGCACTACGGTGTGGTATGTTGAATCTTGGTTTCTGAACCAGAGATCAAACCCAGGCCCTTAGCAGTGAAAGCACTGAGTCCTAACCCAGTAGTCCACCAGGGAATTCTGTGCAATAGATTGTCTTTTCAGAAACAATAGAGCTTGTTTTGTTTTACTAAAATTAAACATGAAAACATTTATATATTTTATTTTTTTATTTATTTTTATTTTTTTAATTTTATTTAATTTTTAAACTTTACATAATTGTATTAGTTTTGCCAAATATATTTTAAAAACCCTGCTACACAGAAAAGAATAAGTGAGATTTATATTTCACATTTCTCTAAGCATTGGGCTTCCCTAATGGCTCAGCTGGTAAAGAATCCACCTGCAATGTGGGAAACCTGGGTTCGATCGCTGGGTTGGGAAGATCCCCTGGAGAATGGAATGGCTATCCACTCCAGTATTCTTGCCTGGAGAATTCCATGGATTGTATAGTCCATGGGGTTGTAAAGATTCAGACATGGCTGAGTAACTTTCACTTTTCACTAAGCATTACTATTGAAGGGCAGTTTCAAATTAGTCTTGACTATTATTTCATCTAATCTGATGGCTGTTTATTTGCTTCTTGGAAGTTTAAGAATCAAAATGTTAGGGTAAGAATATGATAGTTCAGAATATAGATTATGTTTAATATAATAATGACCTTTGTTTTACTATAAAGCATCCTTTTAAAAAGGAAACATGTCTTCTCCTCCCTCATTTTTTAAATCTTTAGGCTTCAAATATAGATATGAAGATGATGTGGTTAAAAGAAATCAGAACTATTTTGTTGAAGCAACAGGAACTTTTGACAGGTAAATTCAAGCATGTATTCTCTAGAATGGGAAGTATAAGAACAATTCAGTGTCTCAGATTTGTGATAATTTTTACAAGGAATGGGGCTGATATTTACTTTCTACTATTTACAATTAAACTCGTTAGTAGGAGATCAAGATTCAGGGAGCTGTTTGAATTATTTCAGAAAATGAATTTTGCAGTAGAAGATGAGCTCTAATGCCTGGGAAGCAGTTTTGCAGTGATAAAGCAATCTGAATGTGTTAATTCTAAGTCCTTCCCATGAGGCAGCTCTGTGTGGGAACTCAGTAATCAGTGCCTAGTAATGTTGGCCTAAGAGGGGTGCTAGTTATAAACTTGAATGTCTTGAATAAAATACAGCATGGTTTGATCCTTTTCTATATTCCGAATTCAGACTGGCCTTCCCTCTGGCTGTTTTAAGTCTGTGAAGGTGAACTAGAATGGGATTGAGGTCTGTGTGTATGCACATGTGAAGGTTATTGGTCCTCAAGGAAGTAAGAAGCATGGCTTCCAAATGATGCTTATATAAGCTTTGTTTTATTTCACAGTTAAGAACCGAGAACAGCATAATCAGTTAACAGAGCAGAATCATTTTTCTTCTCAGCAGAATGACGAGTAAGTGATTCTTCTTTAAGAAATATCACTCTTCCAATCTTCTGTTTTCTGTGTGTAACATGAAACAATGTAATTAAACTATCAGACAAAAGATACCTTTTAGCAATATCTCATCAAATTCTATAAACACATCATTTTCTGGGTTCTATCCTTGGGCATGGAGCCTGATAGTCCTTAATAGTTATCCCACTGTTTCTCTGATGTTAAAGAAAATAATAGTTTGGGCTAATTTTTTAAATAAAATTATAAATGCTTTGTTCTCCTGGGGGGGAGTTACATGTAGGCTGGTAGCAAAAGCAGTTAAGCTCATGGCTTTCTCTTTAAAAATTTTCTGGACACCTTCAATCTGATTGGAGAAAGAGGGATATAAGAATGATGATGTACTGGCAGCTGATACTGGCCCATAGCTTTGTGGTCCCTTGACAGAGACCACATGCTGGTGACTTGGCCTCTCTATGTAGTTAGAGAAGAGGTATGGCTCCTGGGTGGCAGGGGCAGGGAGGAGGGATTATGCCTGGACACAGTCACAAAGTCTTTGAGGAAGGTAGCAGTTCTAAATGATAGCTATGCTGCTGGTTTAGAGATTTGGCCTTGTATTCTGCCTCTAGGAATCCTAGAAGTTGGAGTTTCCATAGAACATTTGCATATATGCCGAAAGAATCCCCATACTTATTTCAAAGCCTTGGCACAGATATTCACCATGCAGCATCTGCATGATGTAGGGATCATTGAAAGACTTATTAAAAATACTTTTTCAATGGTACAGATGAACTTATTTACAAAGTGGAAATAGAGTTAGAGATGTAGAAAACAATCTTGTGTTTACCGGGGGGAAAGAAAGGAAGGATAAATTGGGAGATTGGAATTGACATATACACATTACTATATATAAAATAGGTAACTAACAAGGACTTACTGTATAGCACAGGTCAATAGTAAGTAATGACCTATATGGGAAAAGAGTCTAAAAAAGAGTGAATATTTGTATATATATGTCTGATTCACTATGCTGTACAGCAGAAAGTAACACAACATTGTAAATCAACTATACTTCAGTAAGAAAATTTTTTAAAATGCTCTTTTTCTCTTTGTTGCACATCATCTTTCACAGGTAGCTAAGATCAGGTGATAAGTATGTTGATTTATCTGAGGCTTTAGGAGAACCATTTTTTAAAATTTATTTATTTTAATTGGAGGCTAATTACCCTACAATATTGTAGTGGTTTTTGCCATACATTGACATGAATCAGCCATGGGTATACATGTGTTCCCCATCCTGAACCCCCCTCCTACCTCCCTCCCCATCCCATCCCTCTGGGCCATCCCAGTGTACCAGCCCTGAGCACCCTGTCTCATGCATCGAACCTGGACCAGAGATCTGTTTCACATATGATGATATACATGTTTCAGTGCTATTCTCTCAGATCATCCCACCCTCGCCTTCTCCCACAGAGTCCAGAAGACTGTTCTATACATCTGTGTCTCTTTTGCTGTCTCACATATAGAGTTATCATTACCATCTTTCTATCCATATATATGCATTAGTATACTGTATTTATGTTTTTCCTTCTGGCTTACTTCACTCTATATAATAGGCTCCAGTTTCATCCACCTCATTAGAACTGATTCAAATGTATTATTCTTTTTAATGGCTGAGTAATATTCCATTGTGTATATGTAGCACAGCTTTCTTATCCATTCGTCTGCTGATGGACATCTAGGTTGCTTCCATGTCCTGGCTATTATAAACAGTGCTGCGATGAACATTGGGGTACATGTGTCTCTTTCCATTCTGGTTTCCTCGGTGTGTATGCTCAGCAGTGGGATTGCTGGGTCATATGGCAGTTCTAATTCCAGTTTTTTAAGGAATCTCCACACTGTTCTCCATAGTGGCCGTACTGGTTTGCATTCCCACCAACAGTGTAAGAGGGTTCCCTTTTCTCCACACCTTCTCCAGCATTTATTGTTTGTAGACTTTTGGATAGCAGCCATTCTGACTGGCATGAGATGGTACCTCATTGTGGTTTTGATTTGCATTTAAGAGAACCATTTTAAAAATCACAGTGGAAGTCTTTATTTTCCAGGGTTTACAGTACTCAATATTTTGTCATATATTCTAGAAGTCTTTACATTTCAGACAGTATTGACTCTATAGTAGCTGATTCACCTCAACAGTATTAATCAGATTAAGGTTTTAATCATCAGTCATATATACCTTATATATGTATAAGTATATATATGTACATATATATAAGTATATATACATATAATGTATGTATGTATATATATATATATCTAATTCATTGAAGTTAAAAGTTCATAGAACAATAGTGATTTTTTGTTGTTCTTTATATTTTTCCAACTTATGGAGTATGGTTGACAATTAAAATTGTATACATTTAAAGAGTACAATTTGATGATTTGATATTGTGTGATTGCATGCATGCTCAGTTGTGTCCAACTCTTTGCAACCCCATGGACTATAGCCCACCAGGCTTCTCTGTACATTGAATTCTCTAGGCAAGAATACTGGAGTGGGTTGCCATTTCCTCCTTCAGGGCATCTTCCCAGCCCACAGATTAAACCTGTGTCTCCTGGGTCTTCCCCTTTGGCATGTGGATTCTTTTCCACTAGTGCCACCTGGGAAGCCTATGATTTTTTTATTAATATGTGTGTGTGTGTGTATATATATATATATGTATATATGTATGTGTGTGTATATATATATATATATAGTGAAATAATCACCACAGTCAAACTGATTAACATATCCATCACCTTACATAGTTATCCTTTCCTGTGTCTGTAGTGAGAACATTTAGGATATACCTCCTAGCAAATTTTGGGTATACAATATAATATACAACAGGAATTTTATATAATATTACCTGCCTTGGGTTCAGAAGGGAATCATTTTTTTCCATGCTGGCTTTGATCCTAGGATATAAGCTTCTGTATATTATGAGCTATTATCACACAGACTTAAATACAGGGGAAAATCAGCTCTGCTTATGGATTCTTAGATTATATTCTTTTTTTTTTACAATTCATTTATTTTTGACTCTGCTGGGTCTTTGTTGTGCTGCAGGCTTTTCTCTAGTTGCAGTGATCAAGGGCTACTCTCTAGTTGCGGTGCACAGGTTTCTCATTGTGGTGGCTTCTCTTGTGGAGTACGCGCTCTAGGGCATGCAGACTTCAGTAGTTGCAGCACATGGGCTCAGTAGTTGGGGCTCCCAGGCTGTAAAGCACAACAAGTTCAGTAGTTGTGGTGCACAGGCTTAGTTGGTCTGAGGCATGTGGGATCTTCCCAGACCAGAGATCAAACCCAAGTCTCCGGCATTGGCAGATGGATTCTTTACCACCGAGCCACTAGGGAAGCCCCTAGATTATGTTCTTAACACATGGTATCAATGGAAGAAATACCATTTTAAATTTCTTATTACTCTTAGACTGTAAGAAAGCTCACTTTTTACATATTTACTATTTCAGAGGGCAACACAGAGGTTTTATAGGCGCTGAGGAACCTGAGTTGGGACATATCAGCACTATGGTGGAGGTCGGTGAGTCCATCACATCAGTTCAAGCAGAAGCAAATACAGGTATGTATAATGGTTATCTAAAGGGAGGATTCATGGTTGTGCAAATTGTTTTCTCTCATTGTTATTTTGAGAAATCTTTCCATCTATTCACTTTATACTGAAGAAAATAGAGTTAACCCATTTTTAGAAAGCTCCTCTGTCTTGTATATATATGCAAGTTTCTCTGGTGGGCACTGCCGAGTGGTCTGTGTATGGTCTGTGGACTGGTGTGGTCCGTGGACTAGTAGCATCAGCATCACGTGGGAACTTGTCAGGAAGGCAGGTACTTTGGCTCCATCCTGGACCTTCTGAATCAGAAACTCGAGGAGTGAGACCCAGCCAGCTGTGATGTCACAAATTCTCCATGTGATTCTTTCTGGCACCTGCTTAAGTTTGGAAGCCCCTTCTACACAGGATACAGAGGTGAATAGAACACATATACTGCATCAAGGGAGGCACTTGTGACTCAGTATAGGTGTAATGAATAGAAAAGAGTTATTTACAACTGGAATATTTTCTTTTCTTTTACACATTTGGTCATTTAAAGGGATTTAAAACAATTTGTTTACTTCAACGAACATAACAGCCTGATTGCCAGGAATCTTACAGTACTCTGGGCATATAGTCTAATTGAGATACACTCAGCTGCTATCCCAATAAAGCTAGGACTGTAGAAAGATAATGCAACAAGCAATGAAAATCCAACTTGATAGTGTGATAACAGGGAAGTAAAAGGTGCTTCAGAGGCATTCAAGAGGGTCACATTAACAACTCCGGGATCAACAGAATAGACTTCTCTGAAGAAATGGCTAATGGAGTACCTGATTCTCAGTGCTTAAACCTGATGGTCCTCAATCTGGAAGACTTCTCTACTAGCTGAGGAGAAACAGGAACAACAGCCTTGCTCAGCTTCAGCTCCATTTACAGGTCACTTCCCTCAGGTCCTCTATACTGTGGCCCCCTGAACCGTCAGGAGAGAGACTAGTATCACTGCTTTCATTCTACAGATGAGGAAACCAGGTCAGAGAAAGTTGACATGGCTTGTTCAAGGTTACATTCACAGTTTAGTGTGGCCAAGATGACATTCTGTTACTTCTTCGCCCCATCCAAGTGCTTCATTCATATCAGTTCAATGCATGCTATTAATTATTTTTATTAATTAAGCATCTCTTACAGGCAGGTTCTTATGAGACACACAGTGTGTAACACATGGTCCTTGCATAATAAAAGAGATAAGTCCAAAATAACCATATTACCAGGTAGAATGTTAGAAGTGTTATTAAAGTGGGACCAGGAAGAATGCTATAGAAAGAATTTTTGAAAGAGATGACGTTTCTGTAATAAGGAGTATAATAACTTGCACCAACCCCAACATGAAACCATCCTAAAAAGTTAAAGATGTGTAGATATTTCTGAAATATCAGAAATTCTAAACTAGTATAACCCAATTGGAGGTTTTGTTACAAAAGATAGTATTCTTGGACCATTGAAGTGTATAGCCTTGATTATTACAATTGGTTTTACTTCTCTCCTTGTGGTGTACCGGTAACTGCCATCCTGCATGATTTTCTTACAGTTTGGACTGAGATGTCATCACCTGCAAAAGTCTCTGATGAACCTGAGAAATGGTCCAGTAACTATTTCTACTCCTCTTATGATGGCCATGAAGAAGAAAGACCTCTAATGGTTAGTAATGACATATTAAGATAAATAAATAAAAACTCTTCAAGCAGTTTTATTGATGAAATAGATTAGGCACACAGGGGCAGTCTTTTGTCAGTGTCCTTGAGGTTATTAGAGGTGTTCCAAGGCCAAAAGACTTGAAATAAGTCTTACCGTGAACATTCAGTAAGCACTTCTCTCTGTGAGAACTTGTTTGAGCCATACATTGAGCCCCTACTGAAGTTAATGAGATAGTCAATCATTCCAAGTCTTATATCATGACCAATTTTATCTTCAGTTTTATTTTATTTTCAATCTGGGCATGTGCAATAAAATCAGAGCACAACAGGAAGTTCAGGTATACTTAGAATAGATTCCAGATTAGATATAGGAAATAAATATGACACATTTAAGAACTATTTAATTTCATCTGGGGAATATATTTTAGTAGACTGTCAAAAAACATGCTAATGCTACGAATCTTAGCATATTCGAGCAAGGAACACCCCATAAAAATAAAGGCTGCTTTAGGGTAAAAGTAAATGTTTTCTAGAAGAATTAGTTTTTGGTGTTATTAAGCTCCTAGTGGGTTATCCCAAGAAGTTAGGACTGTTTAGGATAAATCTCCAGTTTTCTGAAGTCACCAGTGTAGAGGGTAGGAATATTGCTTTTGTAGTGCACTGTTCCTTGGTGCTTTTCAGAGGAATACATTCAGTTGGGCAGTTCTGGTCTCAAAGCTCCATAGCATTGATGCTGGAATGCTTTCTTTAAAAAAGCAACAGAATATTTTTTCCATCAATAATACAATGACCACAATTCATATTTGTATGGTCATTTACAGTTGACAAAATGATTTCACACTGAATATTCATAGTCTTAGTGAGAAAAAGGGCAGGGTTTATTCCCTCCAACTGACAGGAGGAGACCGAGGCCCAGAGCTGGTAAGAGATTTGTCCAGAGTTTGTTGTGTAGACCAGTAGTACTCAAACTTTTTAGTGAATTTGCATTTTTCAAAAAAAGAAATGTACTGAGAAGGGTAGCATGTGAAATATTTTTGCAACCAAAAAAAAAATGAAGACATAAAGGACTTACCTGATGATCCAGGGGCTAGGACTTTGTGCTTCCACTGCAGTGGCACAGGTTTGATCCTTGGTTAGGGAACTAAGGTCTCTCAAGCTGCATGGTGCAACCAAAAAAATTTTTTTTTGCAAATCTATTTAACATCTGACTTCAGAAAAAACAGCTGGATTCTTGTACTGGCATTTGCATTCAGTCTGTTGTGCTATCACACATTTGGTGACCTCTTGAAAATGCCTTAGTAGACTTGTGAGAGGATGAGAATGAAAAAGGCAAATAATAGAACTTTGACTCTTGCAGGCCCTGGGAACCCCCCAACCTTGAGAATCACTGAAAAGAACTTTCATTTCCTGAAGTAACATTATCTGAGGACAGGAGGGGTCATTGTTCAGATGGGAGCAACAAGCCAGGGGAAGCTGGGTGGGGTTTCAATGTTTGCTGTAAATTATGCTCTATGAAGGGACGGTCAAGAACTGAGAAAGCTTTCACTAAGTATTTTTCCAGCTATCATGTCTGAACATAAAGCAAATATGCAAAATTAAAGAATGCTTTCATCTTAGGGGACGGGAATGGAGAAAACCCTAATAGCTCTTCTCCTTTCTCCCATGAATTCCCTGACTTGTGCTACTAAGGAAAATAGATACAAAGATAATACAGTGCATTCCACACCCCTCAATAAAATAACACCCAAACTAAATAGCAAAGCGAGTTGGAATGAGCTATCTTTTAGCCTCACTTTATCAAGTCAAAACCAAGAAATAATGGGTGCTGCTTCCCTTGGAGAAGCCCGAGTCGGAGATGGCTGTCCTGTTTTAATGAAGCTACTCTCTTGAATGGCGAGTAGCTCTTTCCTGCCTGCTTCTCAGCCCATTTGATAAAAATACTGCTCAAAAGACGTTCAGCCCAAGTGATGCGGATAATATTTTCAGGTTAATTCTTTTGGATGTGCAAAGGCTCGATACCGCATAATTCTTTCTTTCCTTTTTTTAAACCTTTTAAATTGTATCTTATATATAATTGGAGGATAATTACAGTATTGTGAATGGTTTCTGCCATATATAGACAACTTTCCTTTTATATTAAAAAAGCATTTTTAATTATGGTACTCTTTTTCTATAAAATCATATATCCAATGTCTAAGATACTGTGCTGGAAAAACTCACATCTCACAATACATTTGGACTCGATTATTATTTCTTCTCTGTCTACCTTGTAACCAAATGCAATCTGTGTGCCTTGGATTATTTAGCTTATTAATGAATTAAGTTAACATTCTAGCTGCAAAATGATTAAGGCCAAGTAAAGCACAGCATTATGGTTTAATATGCTTTTATTGGACTAAGCTTTTGCGCCCATGATTTTTACCTGTGCAAAATGATATGAAGCACAGAAATCCTTTTGGGGACATTTGTAAATCTTTGTTCAGGGCCACTGCCTTTTTTATGTGCCAAGATAATTGTGTTTTATGAGAGTAATTTACAAGTAACAGTATTTAAATACTATTTTCATGCTTTTTTCTGGATTTATGTTTATTATTCATGTAACTTAAATTAATCGGGCTCTGTTATTTTCTGTGTCGTTCACACTGTAATTCTCTTCTCACAAATAAAAATGAATTCTTCAGGTTAAATAAACACATGTTCTGCTGTTTTGTTTTGTTTTTTTTTGCTATCGCAAACTGTTCAATGTTTGTTCCTACAAAGCTGCTGCAGCTAACCACATTTGCCATCGAGGAAAGAGCAAAGTCTTTATGTCACAGAACATGCAGTTATGCAAGTAGTTTTGCATTCAAATTTGTAATGTCATTTTTCAAAACAACCTTACAGTCTCCAGGCAAATATAAAGCCCTAGCAGATTGCAGGAAGAGAGGCTCAGAAGACCTCCTGATTAGAAATGGAGATGTCATTCAGCTTCTCCATGAGGATGCTGAGGGTCGATGGTAGGTGCATTTTCCATGGCTATGTTAACCTTCCCCTGGGGCACACAGATCTCTAATCAGATGTTCTGCTTTACTTGTATCTTTGTTATACAGTCTCAAGAAGCAGAAATATCACATTTCTTATCAGTGTTTCAATTTCATTGCTTCAGCCATGCCTATATAGCTCACTGAAAGGAATGTTAACCTTTGGTGAGTGAAGAATGCTTTGAAAGAATGAAATGCTTTGAGTCTGCATGCTCTTTTGTGGTTTACCTTTGACTCAGATGTTTCACCTGATATACTGGGCTTTGTAACAGCTACAAATCACATTACATTAGGTCAAGTCATTCATTAATTCATCACATGTTTAAATGCCCACTATGTGCCAGGGACCATGTTCACTATTCTACAGCATAGCTGCACTTTGCTTTATTAGTTCAAATACTGACTTTTTAGTCTTATCGTTTTGTGCTCATTCATCGGACTTTATATAGCACTCATTGAAAAGATGCTTCTGCCAAATATACTGTTTAATTACAGAGAACCCAAAGCAAGAAGGAAATATTGTTTGGGAGAAGACTGAATGAAACTTCCATAAAGCTTTTGGAAATTTTATATAAAATAATTTTGCCTTCATTGTATCAATAACTTTAACTGAAATGCTACATTGACTGTGTACTCTGACCCTAAAGGTGGAAGAGTGTACACATGAGAGTGAATTAATGATGGATCAGTAATGTAATAGCCTCTTTTGTTAGTAATCTAAGTCCTATGTAGATTACTCAAAGGACTCAAGCATAGTGTCATGAAGGTCTTTGAATACATGCAATAGTTTTGTGAAAATTTGAGCTTCAATGCATTGTATATGTCAATTTTATTACCTTCTACTACCATTATTGGCTACTAATTCACTTATTATTTAGGTTGGTGAAAAATCTAAACAGAAGAAAAGAAGGTCTGATTCCAGGGAACAGTTTGCAGATTTTAATCGGTGACTATAGGTTTCGGAATGCCAAAGGTACAGGTATAATATGAACTGGATTGTATGCTATTTGTTTAAAGCCTAAAAATGTTACAGCTCCACCAAGTGTAATTGGCATAGGATAAGAACCTCTCTGCTCTTTGAAATAAGCTGCAAGTTGACTTATTAATAATTTTCTTTTAATAGTTTTAAATTAATGAATAGAGATGTTTTAAACATGTCGAACTTTTCCCTACAAAATTGATAGGTTTGAAAGGAAAGTTCATATATAGTGCTGCCTTGTAAGAGATCCTTCAGAACTAAATATTGATGATATACTTTTAAGGATCCAGCCTTACTATCCAAGAATGCTTTACCAGTATGTTTTTACTCAGTTCTAAGAGCATATTCTTTCCTTATGGTAGGTTTCTACTGCACTTGTGTATTCATGAACACACATACACAAACACACTCTGTTTTGTGCCCGAGTTAATGTGTGAAGATATTATGAAGCAAGGGGAATGTTCCTTTCTATTAACCATTAGTTAATGTTTAAAAACCATTGGTTAACAACCATTAGCACTTGAAATTTCTGTATACAAACCAATATTCTTATAACATTTTTACCTGATACTCAGCTATTTATACAAAGGCAGCACAAAAAACCCAGACTTGTTTGTGAACAAGATTATTATTATATGTACATATTTCTTTGCATTCCTAGTTTTGGACTTGTATTTGAATTCTAGGTGATATTATCTTGTGTTTAAATGAATCTAACAGGCCAGGAGTAACTAATTTGATTCCAAATTTCATTTATGGCGTGAAACAAAACCTAAGTGTGATAGGATTCACTATAAATATTGGGTCACATGGGAATCCCCAAAATGGAATCTCTTCTTGTTTTTTTGTTTGTTTTTGGTTCTCTCAATCCGGGCCACCTTTCAAAGGTTTTTTGATAATTATTGAATTGCTGAATTATATAGATAATTAGTAATCAGAAGAAGTTGCTAGACCAACAACCTGACCCAATTGGCATTTATTCAAAATCTATACCCAACAACTGTAGAATATACTATTATTTTTAAGTATACATGGAACATTCACCAAGATAGATCATACATTAGATCATGAAAGAAATCTCAATAAATTTCAGAAGATCAGAATCATACAGTCTCAAAAGATATTATGCTAGAAATAGATAATCCCTAAATATTTGGATATTAAATAATACACATGTAAACAACACATGGGACAAAGAGGAAATCACCACAGTAATTATGAATGAAAATGAAATGTGACATATCAAAATTCAGGGATACAGCTCAAGAGGGAGGGAAATGTAGGGAATTGTATAGGTTTAAGTACTTGTATTACACACTTAAAAAGTCAGTATAATTTGCCATATTAACATAATAAAGGGGGAAATTATGTAATCATTTCAGTAGATACAGAAAACCACTTGACAAAACTCCATACACATTCATGATAACAACTCTGACTATGATAGGGATAAAGGGGAAAATGTGTGCTTGTAAAAAACCACAGTTAACCTCATACTTAATGCTAAAATATTGGAAGCTTTTCCCCTTAAGATTGGGAATAAGCCAAGGATATTCATTCTCACCATTTCTATTTAACCGTATACTGGGAGTGTTAGTCGGTGCCATAATTCAAGCTAAAGAGATAAGAAACAAAAGAAAAGAGACAATGTTCTCATGTTTAGCAGATCTTGTTATGTCCAAAACCATTGGAAATCTATACACAAAATGACTCTACTAGAAGTAATAAGTGAATTCTATAAGGCAATGGTATACAAAACCATTATACAAAAGTAAATTGTAATTCTGTATCCTAGTAACAAAGAATTGAAAAAAAGAAATAAAGATACCATTAGTGATTATATAAAGCATAAAATAAACAGGAATAAATCTAACAAATGTCCAAGGCTTCTATATTCAGATGAACAGATAATTGCTGGGATATATTTAAGATGACCTACTGGAAGGAGAGATATACCATGTTGGAAGATTGGAAATTTTATTGTTAAGAAATCCATTGTCCCCAAATTGACAGATAATTCAATCAAAATTTTAGCAAGCCCTTTTGAATAAAAAATAAGACAGGTTTATTATAAAATGGATGGCAAAAAAAAAAAAAAAAAAACCTAGAACAGAAGAATCTCAAAAATCTTGAGGATTTACATATCTGATTTCAGAACCTACTAAAAGGCTACAGTAGTGAATACAGTGGGTATTGGCTTGCTGCTGCTGCTGCTGTCACTTCAGTCGTGTCTAACTCTGTGTGACCCCATGGATGGCAGCCCACCAGGCTCCCCTGTCCCTGGGATTCTCCAGGCAAGAACACTGGAGTGGGTTGCCATTTCCTTCTCCAATGCATGAAAGTGAAAAGTGAAAGTGAAGTCACTCAGTCATGTCTGACTCCTAGCGACCCCATGGATTGCAGCCTACCAGGCTCCTCCATCCATGGGATTTTCCAGGCAAGAGTACTGGAGTGGGGTGCCATTGCCTTCTCCAGTGGGTATTGGCTTACGTATTGAAAAATGGAATTGAGAAATAGACCCACATATATTAATATATAACTGGTTAATGGGCTTCCCACGTGATGCAGCGGTAAAGAATCTGCCTGCCAATGCAGGAAACAGAGGTTTGATCCCTGGGTTGGGAAGATCCCCTGGAGAAGGGTATGGCAACCCACTCCAGTATTCTTGCCTGGAAAATTCCATGGACAGAGGAGCCTGGCGGGCTCCAGTCCATGAGGTCACAAAAGAGTCGGACACAACTGAGTAACTGAGCACACATGCAGTGTTTAATCAAAGTGTCAGCTGAATGGGGAAAGGAAGGTTGTTTTAGCAAATGGTGCAGGGTATCCACATGAAAAAATGAAGCTCCATCCCTACACCTCACTCCACACACAAAAATTAATTTGAGTGGGCATCATAGACCTAAACATAAAAGCTAGAAACATAAAGCTTCTAAGCATTCATGCCTGTGAGCAGTTAACCATTTCTTTCTTGTATTATACAGGACAGATACAGTGCTAACCATAAAGGAACAGTATCAGACAAAGAAACATTGCACATGCTGAATTGAGCACTTTACCCTTTAAAAATGTGTATGTATTGAAATAAGGTAAAATCCGAGATAGTGACATTTTGCACACTTTCAAAAGCCAAATAGTTGTAATGAATCATATTTTCCCCCCAAATTAACTGATTCCATCTTACACATTAAAGACTTAAGTTCGAAAATAAATAAGACCATCTTTCTGCCAACTGCTTTGTGCTTATTTAAGTCAGTAATGAGAGACAGAGAGAAAAGAAACACATGAATTACTTAAAATACATGCTCAAAGAACTGTGTAAATTAACATATATAAATCATTTTTAACGAAGCATATTTTAAAAGCCAATAAAACTATGAAATAACAGTGCAGTGTATATACTAGAAAATAATGGCTTCTCTTGTACTCAGGTCTCCAAAATTCAAAATTGAAAACACCAAGTGCATTCATCTAACTTCCATATAATATTAGCATTTCTATTCAACATTAGGAACACTCAGTAGATTTTCCATAACTTTTATCATCATCATTTAAATATAGAGCCAGATGTCCTCAAACTTAATTCAGGACAAAGTTAATTACATTCAATTTTAGCTAACTGTAATGCAGGACATGTACAATTACATATTTGATTAGTTTTAATTTGAAATGATTCCATTACTGTAACTAATCACAGTAGATTTAGGGCATATTACCATTCTTTGAAAAGTACATGACAAAACAACTTAAATCTACTTCAAGCCTGTGCTTATTTTTCAGGCAATAAAGGGCTTACCATACATTTGTTGATGTACGTACACTTTATTTGGGGAAAAAATCACACTATTCTTTCCATTTGTATTTTCTACTTTCTACCATCAGTACACTTTTCACTATCCTTTTCTTTCTTGCAGTGTCATTGGGAGAGTTACATGTAATGGATTGGTATATCATCTGCATTTAAAGCATGCATTACTCTCTTAGTGTGACATGCTACTAGATAAGGTGACATGGTTCCATGTGTCCCTGTTCTCTAGCAAGTTCTGACTTTAGATGTTTTAAAAATATACATTTCTTTCAAGTAACATGTATTTATGACAGATCGAATTAACAAAAATTAATACTTATTGGTAGATTTTGGTTGAATGCTATAATATCATGTGGTCCTGATTGAGATCTATCCTCATATTACATTGCATAGGACAAAATAGTATAATGTGGCCTCCAAAAATAGATTGTATTATGTGTCAGTTAATGGATTAGGAAATGAAAATTGACCACATATGCAACTGTCAACAGCACTTAGGTTTCAAAATATATATTATTTTATTTGTATTCTGGCAAATGGACTGTAAAAGTATTTCTGTGAATTATGTGCTTAACATGTTTCATCTGTATGTACACAGCATAATTCATACAATATTTGTGAAATCTGGTTGTATGTGATGTGAATTGTATTTATTTTGCTTAAATGGCAACCCACTCCAGTGTTCTTGCCTGGAGAATCCCAGGAACGGGAAGCCTGGTGGGCTGCCGTCTATGGGTCGCACAGAGTCGGACACGACTGAAGCGACTTAGCAGCGGTAGCAGCAGCAGTGAAGTTACGCTGTTCGTAAAATAGATGCTTTTTATAAACCACTATGTAACAGAATAACAACTTTCATATTAAAATAAACATCCAAAAGACATCACCTTTGAAATTAGGATGGACCTTTTGAATCCTCACATTTAGTGTTAGAAGTCGTAGCACGGGCAACATTTTGGCCTTAAAAGTCACTGGAGTATTAACATCATTCTTCATTATTTTGTAGATGCTGCTCTGAGTAACAAGGAAACTAAGTTCCCCTTGAATTAAAGGAGAATGAATAGACTTTAAAAAATAAGGTTTCCTTTGGAGGGTGAACTAGATTATAGCTCTAGTTCAGTGTTAACAGATAAACAGTACAAGAGTCAGATGATCCTATGCTGCCAATGACATTCACAGAATTTCCTCGGGACTGAGGTGGACTTTGTCGTTCACAGTTTGTGTCAGTCTTGCAAGAAGCCATCTTCACACCCTCCATCCCCTCAGGTGAAAAGTGCAGTGTTATTTTGTTTCCAAGTAGGGTTTTTCATGGCATGTATTCAGATTTCCATCTGAAAACCACATTATCAATTATTCTGAACATTTACAGGCAAAAATTGGGGGGGTAACTTTTCAGTAACAAAATAAAAATCCAAAGAGAGATGAGAGATAATCAGAGATTTTAAACCCCTTTGGTAATTGATAGTTTATTATTTAATTTCATTATCTTTGTGACTTTATTATACCAAAGGGATATGTTCTGAAGGACCTCTTTTGCACTTAGACTGGTATTTAGGGTTGTCAGAGCTGTCTTTGAAAGGCCCAAAGCTAAAAATCCTGCAGTTAGGATGTGGAAGTTTACATATTATGCATTGAAATTTAGAATACATCACAGCTTTAAGTTAAATATTAGTATTTGCACAAGAGGTGTTCTTGTAACAAAGCTCTGCTTTCCAGTGTCTTTACTTGCTTTTGAATTTTTTAGAAAAATCTATTCTAGTGCAGGGTTTCATAAGTTATATTGTATTTCTTTGTGTGCCTTTTCTTTAATAGTATATGTATATGTATGGATGTCCTTTTAAATATGTAAACGGTAAGATCACTTGTTTTAAAGCAGAGGCTCAGTTGTTGCATGCAATGTTGAACTTAGGCTTGGAGTATTTTGTATTATGGGCCACTGAAGTCAGTGGTTTGAAATTGCTGCCTTTTGAATCATGGATGGTGAGTTTTACTATCAAGTTGGCATATTAGGTGCATGGTTTTTGATGACTGGTTTTACAAAAAATAACACAACTATATAATACACAAATTATTTATCTTTTAAAGTAGTTTTGTGTATTATGTCAAATCATAGTTTGTTTCAATGGTATCATTTGATGTAACCATTTATATGACAAACCAATTGTATTTTATTCAAAGGCACCTGTAAATTATAAATCTTCTAATGTCCAATTGCTAGAATTTGTGATGGCTGATTTATAACTAACTCATGAAACTGTCCATATGTTTGATATTTCACTTGATTAATGCTCCTGAAACAACAACAAAATATTAAAATACACTTACTTTGTTTGCTGATCCTGTGGCTAGAAGATAGAGTTAGGAGTGAAAACCTTCGAATAATGGTGCCCCTCTGCACAAAACATTTAATTTTCGTGGTATTAAATTAAGGATTTTAATCATTTAAGAAAATACTGAGTTCTATAGATTCAAACATACAGTATAGCCTTTTAATGTTTTAATCACTGGACAATGAATGCTATATTTGTACATGTATTTGTATATGTAACTGCACTGTATTGATTTTATTGGACTTATGTGTGTTACTATGAAACATAGCAGCAATTTCCCTTTAAGTCTTTGAATTTTAATTACATTATAAATATACTAAAAATGTTAATGTACTTGCATTAATTCCACATTAAAAATATCCAACCTTAAACTCGTATATTTTTTTCATTTAATATCATTGAAAAAGCTTTTCCTTTCTTTTTTTTTTAAATTGAAGTATAGTTGACTTACAATATTGTGTTAATTACTGCTGTACAACAAAGTAATTCAGTTATATACACACACACATATATATTTTTTTCCATTATGGTTTATCTTAAGATATTGAATACAGTTCTCTGTGCTATACAGCAGAACCTTGTTTATCCATTCTATATATAAAAGCTTACATCTGCTAACCCCAACCTTGCACTCAGTCCCTCCCCCAAGTCCCTCCCTGCTTGGCACCCCCAGTCTCTTCTCTAATCCATTATTCTGTTTCTGTTTCATAGATAGGTTCATTTGTGTCATATTTTAGATTCAACATACAAGTGATGTCACGTGGTATTTGTCTTTCTCTTTTTGACTTCACTTAGTGTGATAATCTCTAGTTGCGTCCATGTTGCTGCAAATAGCATTATTTCACTCTTTTTAATTGCTAAGTAATATTCCATTGCCTATATGTACCACATCTTCTTTATCCAGCCATCTGTCAATGGACATTTAGGTTGTTTCCACGTCTTGGCTGTTGTGAATAGTGCTGCTATGAACATAGAGGTGCATGTATGTTTTTGAATTATGGTTTTGTCCTGATATGTGCCCAGGAGTGGGATTGCTGGGTCATATGCTAACCTATTTTTAGTTTTCTGAGGAACCTCCATACTGCTTTTCACAGTGGCTGTGCCAACTTATGTTCCCACCTACAGTATAGGAGGGTTTCTTTTTCTCCACACCCTCCCCAGCATTTGTTATTTGTAGACTTTCTATGATTGCCCTTCTGACTGGTGGTACCTCATTGTAGTTTTGATTTGCATTTGTCTAATAATTAGTGATATTGAACATCTTTTTAATGTGCCTGTTGGCCATCTATATTTCTTCTTTGGGGAAATGTCTATTTGGGTCTTCTGCCCATTTTTGAATTGAGTTTTTCTGGTTGTTGTTATTGTTGAGTTGTGTGAGCTGTTTGTATATGCTGGAAATTAAGCCCTTGTCTGTTGCATCGTTTGCAAATATTTTCTCCCATTCTATAGGTTGTCACCATTTTGTTTATGGTTTTCTTTGCTTCACAAAAGCTGATAAGTTTGATAGGTCCCATTTGTTTATTTATTTTTTAATTTCTATTGCCTGGAGGGAGTGACCTAAGAAAACATTGGTATGATTTGTCAGAGAATAGAAAACTCCTTTCCTTTCATTTATAGGTGATACACTAAAGACACCATAATTATTTTGAGTTACTTGCTTACCTTCACTTTTGTCATAACGTTGTAATAAATAAAGAAAATGAGCTCAATGATAGACAAAATACCATACAACAAAGAAAACCCAGAAACAGAGTCTTATATGTATGTTATTTGCTGTATTGATGGATGTAGCATTGCATGTGGGGAAATGAGAGACAGTTTAATACATAGTGCTAGGAAAGTTGTAAAAGCATGTTTACTTGTAGCCTTGCTTCTCTGAGAGAAACAGAGACATCTAACCAGACCTAGGGTAAAATATTTTGCTCAAAAAGTTTCTTTACCCAGATCTGTAGGATGGCAGTACATGAGGTTTCGGGGGTTAGATAGCCATAGTTGTGAGAGGGTATTTCCACACACTGAAAAAAATCTGCTTCCATTTGATGAAGACCAAGGAAAGCTGGAAAGCATCTAGATACCCACAGTTGTTTTATGAACTGTTGATTTTGCAAAGGGCTCTTAGCTGGGTTTGCTAGACTTAATCTTTTCCACAGCCCATTAGGGAGTTAGAACTTATGCATTAATATAGAAAGAGAATCAAAACCTATCACATTGGTTTGGTTGGGTTGTTTTAGTTGTTTTAATGACTATCCCATCACATATTCAGCTATTTCTTTTGGCCTTTAAATTTGTTTTTAGCTTTTTTGAGGAAGCACCAGCAGTGAACTGCTTAATCAAACATGTAATTCATCTTCAAGAACTCCCTGAAAATTAAAATGTGTGTTCAAGTTTTTATTTATGCATTGGCTGAGGAATAAGTATTGGGCTGACCAGAAAGTTTGTTCAAATTTTTCTGTAAGAACTTAAGGAAAAACTTGAACGAACTTTATGGCCAACCCAATATTATTGTTGACATTTCCACAGTTACATATGAATCTCACAATATACAGTATGTAGTTGTTATAAAAGACTTCCCAACTTCTAGGCTATGGTATTCTCTTCAGAAGAGAGAAAATTTAAGAGTATATTTTTGAAAGTATAAGAGAGTATGAGAAATGCTCCACTTGAAGAGAAATTAGGTCAGTGATTTTGTTTGAGGTTTAGTCAGAAATCAATCCAGTTTCACTTAACAGACTTTCTCTGAGAAAAATGCTTGTTATTAGTAGGTATTAGAACACAGGAATGGTCTTCCCTTAGGAGCAGTAGACTCCAGAGTGCTCAGTGAATCAAGTCTCAAGCAATTAATTGTCAAAACAAGTCATTTTTATTACATTTCAGTACACTTACCCTTTGTTGATTTGGGATGATCAGTTTGTAGTTGGTCTTATGGGGTCTGCTCAAGGACAGCAAGCAAACCAACCAACCAATGTTACAGATAAAACTAAACCCTTAATATCATTCAAAAGGAAATTAATAGAAGTGACAATTGGATTTTTTTTTAAATTCTCTTTAGTTCAAAATGTATTTTCTATGTTAAAGCTCAAGACATAACTCAAGTCTAAAATTTTCCTTTAATAGAGTCACAGATGTAGAGAGCAAACTTAGGGTTACCAAGGGTGAAAGGGGGGAATGGGATAAACTGGGAGATAGAGATTGACATATATATACACTAATTATGTGTAAAATAAGTAACTAATAAGAACCTGCTGTATAGCACAGGGAACTCTACTCAATACTCTTTAATGGCCTATATGAGCTATATGGGAATAGAATCTTAAAAAGAGGATATATGCATATGTATAACTGATTCACTTTGCTTACTAACAACATTGTAAGGCAAGTATACTCCAGTAAAAATTAATTTAAAAATTTTAAAAGTTTTCCCTTGTACTTGATGAGAGGCTACCTTTTAATCGTTGATCACCTCATTTCACATATGTGAATTCACCATTAAATTCTGAAGTAAATGTATACAAAATAGGACTAATAATGTGTATTGAGAACAGCCCATGAAGCTGGACTTTGTGAAAAAGGTAAATGAAACTTTCCTTAAGCCCAAAGCAAATAAAATGTACACTGCTTCAAAGATACGTTTCGTCTAAGTATTCATGAGATAGACTCACTAACTCAGTTACTCCCAATATAACCAAACAAACAAAACTCAGGCTGGAGAATAAATTAAAACATCATAATAGAAAAGAGGAGCAGGGTAGAGTGAAAATCAGAAAGATCTGAAGCATGAAAAGAACGTGATGTGCTGAGAATTATCTTAGTGAATATTTTTTTTATCTCAGTTTGATAGTGAATGTGCTCTTTTACATGGCAAGCTACAAGAACAAATAAAATAAGTGAACTTTAACTTCTCAACCATAACAAAAATGACTTGGAAAAATCCTAGTGGATGTTTTGGAATCTAATATTAGAAGCTAAAGTGGTCTCTTTACTGACCTTGGGGAAGACAAAGCTACACTTATAGATTTAGAGCTAGTTTCAAAATACCTGAATTCAATGCAAAACAGCCATTTTACATATGAGAATTTGTAGCTTTAAAATCTGCTTGTGTTCCTCAAAATACCAAGTGTTGGAAAGGATGTGAAACAAGAACTCCTACATGATGTTACTGGCACATAAATTGGTACAACCCTTTGATGAACAGTTTGCTAATACCAAATAAAGTTGAAGTAAATGCTGTATAGCTTAGCAATTCCACTCTGAAGTATCTACCCCTGGGAAACACTGACACATGTGCTCAAGGAGCTCAAGACTATAACCACGGGCCTAAGGCTAATCTGTTTTACATTTCCTAGAAAGTAATGATACCGCCTCTCATAATCCTTGGAAGGACATGAATGTAGGCATTCTATTTATCTGTCTCTTTTTCTATGGCATATTCCCTGTGTTCAGGGTGAATTTCTCATTCTTACCCTAGATGACTGTGTTTTGCTTTGATGTGGTCAGTAATAGGTTGTTTTTCTGCCATTTCATTTATCCATTGGTTCATTAATTTAACAAGCATGCACTGAGTTTCTCGGGGCTTCCCAGGTAGCGCTAGTGGTCAAGAACCCGCCTGCCAATGCAGGAGACAAGAGAGAGGACTTCGATCCCTACGTCAGGAAGATCCCCTGGAGGAGGGCATGGCAACCCACTTCAGTATTCTTGCCTGGAGAATCCCCATGGGCAGTCCATAGGGTTGTAGAGTTGGACATGACTGAAGTGACAATGTGCTGTTTCTCAGAGACCTAGTGTATTCTTAATTTGGCTACTTACTTTCGAGCTGAGTTTTAATATCGTGAAAATGCATGCTTATTTTTGTCATATATTCCAAGAGGAAAACAGATTTTTATATACAGATCTTCACTAAAGCATGTCATGTGTAAATCCTGGGACCCTTTTAGCTTTATGAGGTCAACACCTGAGCCACTACATGATTATTGATTTGCAGAAGCTATCTACGACAGCATGCTGGAAGCATCAGCAAGTTTTTATAGATTAGGATCTCATATTTAACATTGCGAAGAAGCAACGTTTTGAAAAGAAGTCCTTGGAATCAGGAATATCCCTGTGCCTATTTCCATCCTTCTCTAACCAAGAGGTAACTCTCTGGGACAGGGTAGGGATCAGGATGGGGGGAAAAAGAGGTCAGTCTCCTACCAGGGTGAAATGATCTGGCCAGGAGTTCAAAATATTACTTTCATTCTGTGACAGGTCCTCAGCTCTGTTCTAGAAGCAATTGCCTCTTTATCTATAACAAAGTTTCTGCCTGCTGTTTTTCCCTTCTGATAACCTTATCCCTACTAGAGGCTGAAATTAACTGGAAATCTCTAGGCAAGCCATAACCCCACAGACACAGTGGAAACAGTCTACCTTGAAAGTACTCTTTGAGAAAATGAGTAATCTGGATACTTGGCTTGGTTGGAAAGGACAGGGGTCCCAGGCCAAGTTTTTTGCCTGCTGTAACTTCAGCAGTCTCCATAGTTTCCAGAACATGATTTTTGTGGCTTTAACCATGAGATCCCCCACCCCCCACCCCCAGTTTTTATTTTGTATTAATCCACTGACCCTAACATTCTTTTTTTAATCCTGAGATTTCTAAATGGCATCAGCCTCAGATTCAAAAAGAGCCCTGAGTGCTTTGCTCAGACAGGCCTGTCAGCTGCTGAAGTCTGTTTCCCTTGTCACCCAGGACTGTATGGCATTGTTAGCACCCCAGCTTCAGCTGGCTTTTGAAGCCTTCCTTCAGCTTTCAAACAACAACTTCTGCAGTAGCCTGCTGTCTTGGCGTGCTGCCTATGTTTTACCCCACACGGTTGCAATCAATCGAGCTGAAATGTTTCCGGGATGACTGTGTGCCAGATGACAGTGATCAACTTGCTGTGGAAGTCAAATGTCACACCTGGTAGGCCCAGTTCTCTCAGCTTGGCTAAAAGCCAGACACCAGCACTGCAGGTTCACTCCACAGGTGCTACCCTGAGTCCAGGACTGCGGTTCCAGTTTGTTATTGGACGGCCACTTTGCCTTCCCTGCTGCCCGATGGTCTTGTTGATTTGGTCACTTGTTTGTCAATTAGAGCATCACTAATAAGAATTTCAGGCAGTGTTCAGTCCCAGGTTTGCTGAAAGGGTTTCCACCAATGCAGAATGCCCCCCGCTGCCCTAAAAACACAGACAAAGCTCTAATTGAAAGCACTTCCATGTGCTTTTCACATGTGGAAAGTACTTCCACATGTGAAGTGGAAGACCTGGGTCTGGCCTTATCTTGGCCTCAATTTCCTCATCTGTTAAATGGACAGAGTGATTTGGATGGTGTCTAAGGGCCCTTGCAGCTCCGACTTTCTTAGATTGGACTGTCAGCTTTCAGAAGTGGTTTAAGAATTATAATTAAGCAATTTTGTGAACTGGTCTGTCACAGTTCAGTAAAGTAAAGGAGAAAACCTTTCTCCCTTGGCAGAGAAAATTGGACATTTTGTTCCTGTCACCATTTAGCAACTAATATTCAAAAGAACCCAAAACAATCATACTTAAACAGCAACTTGAAATGACTGCACTACATTAACACACTTTTCTCCACTCAGCAAGAGTTCTATTTTAACCTGTCACTTCCAATATTGCAGCAGCATGTTTCAGCCCATTTAGACTAAGTAACTACAGCGATTTTGAAAGCATTAATCATTCTTATATGGCGACTGTAAATGCTCTAGGTAGAATCTAGCGAGGGCCTGGCTCCAAAGCTCTTAGGTGGGCTTAAAGGCCCCAAATGTTTACTGGCAGCAACATGCCTCAGGTGGCTCTTAAAGAATGCAGTCATTTTTGAACTCAGGGGATAAAAGACTGTGGCTCGAGACTGGTGGGCCCAGGAGCTCCTCCCTCTGCCACAGGGAAGACCAATCACAGGAAGTGTAAGACCACGTCCCCATTGCTCTCTTTGTAAAGGGTGGTCTCCATGGCAACAAGGCCAGTGGCTCTCTTTCACTGATCGCAGAGCGCTGGGGCTACAGACCTTGCTTCCTTCAAATGTGAAGTAACACGTTTCCATACATGAATCAGTGTCCTACTGAAACCTAAGGTGGATAATCACAGTGTCTCCTCTCTCCTTTAGCCAACAATAAGCCAAATTGATTTCTTTTGTTTGTTCATGAAACCTTAATGGTAGGCATTATTTTTATTTAAGTTTGGCCTCTTCTGATATTCAATACAAGAGTAATTCCTATTGTGGGATAAACATGGATTCAGATTTAGCTAACATTTACTGAGGAACTATTGTGTAGTTGCATAGTAGACAACAAGGCAATTCACATACATTATTTTAGTTAACTCACAAACTATATAAATGTGAACTCAAATGTAATAAACACTATTGGAGGTTGGCATACAGTAATCACTCCTTGAATATTTATTGACTAAAAGAATGGAAGAACGTGAACTCACTGACTATCACAAGGTCAACAAGGGCCCTTGGAGAGCATCCTGTCAAACTCTATCATTACATAATGCAGAAGTCAAGGCACAAAATGTAGAGTGACTAGGACTTCCCTGGTGGTCTAGTGGCTAAGACTCTGTGCTCCCGATGCAGGAGACATGGGTTTGATCCCTGGTCAGGGAGTAAGACTTGACATGCTGCAACTAAGACCTGGCACAGCCAAGTAAATAAAAATCTCTTTTTAAAATGTGGAATGACTTATCCAAGGCCATATTCACAAATATTTAGACTCAATTCTGTTCTGTGTGGATCCAGACCACTGTCCTCACCAGGACACAGCACACACTGCCTCCCATGAAAGCTGCGTGACAACAGAGCATCAAATCTCTGCTGTGTCATATGGCATTTGGATGCATTCTTTTGAGTGTCCTGCCAAATGTAGTATTTAGGAGCCCTTTCTTTGAATGATTCAACAAAAAACACTTTTTGAGGAATTGAAAACTACATTTATTGATATTTGTATTTTAAAAACTCAAGGAAAAAAGGGATTAATGAGAGTAAGTTGAAATAAATCAGCAAGTGTGAGGCCTGGATGGGGGTAACATGTGGGCAGGGGCAGCAGCAGATTGGTTGGGTCAAAGTGGTCCAAAACATGGTGTTGTCAGTAGTTTCGCATGTAATCACATGCAGGGTAAATTATTCACATCAACCAAATTAATGAAAAGCCAAGGTGTGAATCAGAACATCAATTTAACTCACAAAGGGAAATAGTCTAATAGATCAAAATATTGATGTGATTGATTGATATATCGGGTGGTCAATAACCCTCTAGAGAATATAATATAGAAGGCCTAATTATAATAATAAAAAAAAAGTGGTCTGGTGAGCATGGAACCAGCAAAAGGGAGTTTGCTGGCTCATGGGAACGATACATGTCTGTAAGCCTGGTGCAGCCCTCTCCACTGTAGCGATATGCCAGTTGAGGAGGCATGATGCTCGTGTTTTCTGGTCTGAGCAATTTCTTCCTTAGCCATGAACAACACTGGAGACACACCAATGAGTTTTCTTGAAGACACTATTCGCTCTACTTGCAAACTGACTGTCAACTCACCTGGCTATATGTCTGTTTTCTTGGTTATAATAACATGCCCGTTTGCCTTCATGGAACCATGTTTAGTCAAACCTCCATAACAACACAATTACAAGTCCATAGGAAACTACTCTGATGGGTCATTCCTTCCATTATGTATTATTTTAATAATGTGACTGTCTGAGAGGAACTTTTCCTCCAAGATCAGGCACCTTACTTTATCTCTGTGTGATGAAAAGTTTGCCCAAGACCAAACTGAGAGCAAGTCTGGGTTTGATAGGTGCACAGCAATAAAACAGTACAACACTTCCTTTCCCTCCTTTAATGCCTATGTAGGGAAAAGGGGAGAGAAAGAGAAAAAGTGATTTGGGCATTAGGAGGTGGAAAGGATAAAGGATGCAGGAATAAGGATATTGAAAAAGAAGTAGTGTTTCCCATGACTTTTAATCTCTCAGCTGCTCCTGTGTTCTTCCTGAATGAATGTGGGGCTGGCCTTATGATGGACTAGACCAAGTATCCTGGATACAGATCCAATAAATTTTAACTTGGTGGGGGGATGTTAGAAAGATCTGGCATGTGGAATGCTGCTAAGGACAGAGAAGCAGTGAGTTGCTCCGCTGGAGAACTACAATGCCTGATGGGCAGGATGAAGAACTTAACTTCACAATTTGGTCAAGGGCTGGACCTGAAGGAATGGCCACAATTTCCCACCACAGTATGTTTCTCTAGTGATTACATTTTCTTATCTACTTATTCTAGTAAAATATGAAGTCTAGCTAGACTTCTCCCCATAAAGAGAAAAAGGAATATTCATAGAAGGTATACACTCAAATCTAAAGAGATGGGAAAGTGATTAGTTAGTAAAGGACCTTGTCCATGTTCAATTCCAAATATGTCAGCCTTGGAAATACATTTTTCTTTATGTGAGCTTTGTTTTTTCCTTAATCCAGTTGACATACCGGGACACCTTGGTATATATGCCATATTTTCCTTTCATTGCACACTCTTCACCCCAGCTAATAATTCCAGTTAAGAAACTGGTACCTTCCACTTCGGTAACATGGGGTCCCCCACTGTCTCCTTGGCATGAATCTTTACCTCCCTCATGGTAGCCAGCACAGAACATGTGACTGTAGATGCTGAACTTTGTGGATCGAAGACACGTGGCTCGGTCAACAAGTGGAACTTTCAGGTACTGGAGAATTGAGGCTGACCTCCCTCTGTTGAAGACTTTGCCCCAGCCACTCACATAACCATAACCAAATTTAAGGAAGATGTTCGTGTAGTCCCTGTCAGCAATGCAAATAGGGGTTACATAGCTATTTAGCTCTAAGGGTTCATCCAGCTCCAGGAGGGCAATGTCGTGGCTGTACTTATTAATAGATGCGTTGTAGCTGTGGTAAGGAATAGCACGGATCACATTTCGCTTTTGCTCTGTAGGTTCTGGCTTCTCGGTGTTATGCTCACCTATAGAAAATAAATGTCTTTTTGAGCCACAGTCTCTCCCACAAAGAAACACATTTTCCAAGTGTCCATCTAGCATCACTTCCTTGTGGTGGTTTAGTCACTCAGTTGTGTCTGACTCTTGGGACCCCATGGGCTAGAGATCACCAGGCTCCTCTGTACCTGGGACTTCCCAGGCAAGAATACTGTAATGGGTTGCCATTTCTTTCTCCAGGGCATCTTCCTGACCCAGGGATCGAACCCCAGTCTCCTGCGCTACAGGCGGTCTCCTGCATTGCAGGTGGATTCTTTACTGACTGAGCCACCAGGGAAGCCCCTGTCCTTAGCTGGCAGCTTATATTCACCCACTGAAAATAAATTTCTCTTCGGTCACATATCACCTTTCACATAAAGAAGCAGATTCTTCAAGTGTCCACTTGGCAGCATTGAATTATCTGCCAATCAAGTGTCAAATACCTTATTCTTGTATTGTTACGATTTTGGTAAAACTTATTTGAGGGCCAATGCATACTTTTCAGAGCAAAAAGCCATTCAGGACCATCAGATAGATGGATCTGTTTACCCATGCTGTTTATAAGTCTCATCCTGTTCACAGGTGATAATGAATTGACTTGTTATGAATTATCTTCAGTTCAGTTCAGTCACTCAGTCATGTCTGTTTGCGACCCCATGGACTGCAGCACATCAGGCTTTCCTGTCCATCACCAACTCCTGGAGCTTGCTCAAACTCATTCCCAATTTCAAGGATTTGGACTGCTTTTTTTGAGTACAGATAATACATTCATTTAGTATTCATTCAAATGTCAATTGAGGGCAGGTTACAGCTTGTGCCAGGGGTAAGGATACAAGCACCAGTGATATGACATGGCTTTTGCAAAGGCTCAGTCTGGGGGGGAAATGGACACATCAATAGATAAGTATATTTGCACTGAGATGAGTGCTAGTAAAGGTCTGCCAAAAGAATGATGCAGAGGGATTTCCCTGATGGTCCAGTGGTCAAGAGTCCACCTTCCAATGCAGGGGGCTCGAGTTTGATCCCTGGTTGGGGAACTATCTAGGTTGGTCATAACTTCCCTTCCAATAAGTAAGTGTCTTTTAATTTCGTGGCTGCAATCACCATCTGCAGTGATTTTGGAGCCCCCAAAAATAAAGTCTGATGCTGTTTCCACTGTTTCCCCATCTATTTCCCATGAAGTGATGGTACCAGATGCCATGATCTTCGTTTTCTGAATGTTGAGCTTTAAGCCAACTTTTCTACTCTCCTCTTTCACTTTCATCAGAGGCTTTTTAGTTCCTCTTCACTTTCTGCCATAAGGCTGGTGTCATCTGCATATGTGGTGTTGGAGAAGACTCTTGAGAGTCCCTTGGACTGCAAGGAGATCCAACCAGTCCATCCTAAAGGAGATCAGTCCTGGGTGTTCACTGGAAGGACTGGTGCTGAAGCTGAAACTCCAATACTTTGGCGACCTCAGGCGAAGAGTTGACTCATTGGAAAAGACTCTGATGCTGAGAGGGATTGGGGGCAGGAGGAGAAGGGGACGACAGAAGATGAGATGGCTGGATGGCATCACCGACTCAATGGACATGAGTTTGAGTGAACTCCGGGAGTTGGTGATGGACAGGGAGGCCTGGCATGCCGTGATTCATGGGGTCGCAAAGAGTCAGACATGACTGAGTGGCTGAACTGAACTGATCTGAACTGGTGAACTAAGATCCCACATGCTGTGTGGTGTGGCCAAAAAATAATAATAAAAAGTAAGGATGGAATATGTTGGATTTTGAAAAGATGGCCTCTCTACCACTAGTTCAACTTATTTGGCAATGATCTTAATAGACTCTAGTAAAATATGATATGGGCTTCCCTGGTGGCTCAGTCGGTAAAGAATCTGCCTGCAATGCCGGAGACGGGGGTTCAGTCCCTGGGTCAGGAAGATTCCCTAGAGAAGGAAATGGCAACCCACTCCAGTATTCTTGCCTGGGAAATCCTGTGGACAGAGGAGCCTGGCAGGCTACAGTCCATGGGTCACAAGAGTTGGACGTGACTTACCAACTAAACCAACACCCAAATGATTTAGCAGTCATATAGAAGATCTAGGGCTGTTGCAAACAATTACCATCCCTTGTTTATTTACCTGCAACAACAGTAATTTTAACACCAGGCTTGATGCAGTGGGCTGCAGTTACAACCCATTTTTCATTAACGATGGAACCTCCACAGAATGCAGCAATTTCACCATGCAAAAGGACCTGTGGAAACAAAATGATGAATCTTACTACATAATATATTTGATCTACAACAACAACAACAAAACACGTGTGCTGTTGAGAGGAGTGAGCAAAAAGTTGGCTTCTAGGTGCTGGCTGAAGTGGAGTGTTTCTGGCAAGTGTCAGTTTTGAAGATGTCTTAGTGTTCCTGGAGCACAATCAAAAAAGCCATTTCTGAAACTGTCTTGAAGAGAATGAGTAGTGATAGCCAGTGAGCAGTGATAGCCAGGGGGAGTGCTAGAAGAGGCAACTAGGAGGAAATAGCTTCTTTGGATGATGTGGGGTCCTTGGATTTCTTTTCCAGGCAAGTCAGGTTCTCTGATAGCATAAATTGCTTCTTGGGGATATGGCTGGTACATTCAGAAACGCACTGACTTGACTCCTGGAGATCAAGTGATTACTGTGTCTCCTGTCCATGCACGAGGAAATCTGCTTGCCATAGAGCATTTGAAAGAAAAACTACTGACTTTTCCAGGAGATCTTTTCAAGCCCTTTCTCAACAAGAATGATATGAAATGAGACTTAATGGCTGTGCTATGCCCATTCAGGCAGGGGGCAACAGCCAAACTTGTGCACTCCTTCCGGTCTCCCCCCTACTATCTCCACCTCCCCTCACTGGATCTGTATGCTGCCCTGTCCTAAAAGATCTACTAAGCTATGTTTGATTTGGGGACAGAGATGTTTGAGCACTACCTTGAGCCTGGGTGTGATTAGATAAGAGGCCAATCCATTCTTTCATCTACACATTCATCATATAACCAGAGTGGACTACGGATATTTTCACCACCTCAATGTCTAGATCAACTTGGAGAATTTTCACTTCCTGTGTATGCAAGGGCTTTGGTCCACCTCTTCAGGAAGAAAGCTGGGAAGTGTGAACACTAGAGGGCACACTCAACATTTGGTAAACCCTTTGTGGGTACTGCTGCCCTTTTACTGAAGCACACACAGCCTCAGGCATAAGCCCATTCATAATAAACTAGGAAAAAGGGGTGGCCACTCCTTTCCAGTGTGAGTCTGAGAAGGTCCCTGGGGGCATATTCTAGTGAAGATGCTTTTTGTCCTGAATTCTGTTTATTGAACCCTGGCTAATCCTAGACACTAAAGCACTAGCCTCCCACATGGAGACCTATGGGGCTGACTCATTGCAAGCCTCTGACCCTCTTTTCTAAACACAGGTTTCCCTCTCATTCTAGCTGTCGTTTTTCATGTTGAAAAATAAAAATATAGGAAAACTCACACAACATAATAAACACCAGTTCACCCACTGTCCAGACTCAACAATGATCTTAATTTTTTTTTGAATCTGTCTTGCTCACTATGGACAAATCATTGTGCTAAGTGTTTCATGTACATTTAATACTCACAACACTTTGTGGAGTGACACATCCATACAGATGAGCAAACCGAGGTTTAGACATGCAGTTAGTTAAGATTAGTTAGTGGTGAGGCTTCTAAGCACCCAGTATTTCTCCTAGTGTGCTTGGTGGACCAATTGCATCTGGGGTGCTTATAAAATGCAGCTTTGGGAGCCCACCCAGATTTCATCAGAATATTTCCTGCGTGAGATAGGAGAAAATGCAGATCGCCAGAATATCCTTATGCATAATTAGATTCGAGAAATTCTGTTTCAGAATTTCCATGGCTTGGTGACCTTTATGTTTTAAAAGTGATTACTCCAGAAGGAGCTGGCTACATAATTTGCAGGGCTTGTTGCAAAATGAAAATGCAGGTCCCCTTGTTCAAGCTAGGAAAAATTGTCGTGGAAGATACTAAAATAAAACAGTTTTGCTTTTTTTCTGTGGTCTCTCACAACCTATCATGGTGTTGTGAATTTACTATTTAAAGTTGGGCTCCCTCATGTGTGGGGTATAGCCACTGGGTGAGCACAGGCACTCACAGGTGCCCAGGGGCACTGAACAGGCATTCACAAATGCAGCTCTCAGCTGCCAGGTCCCCTCTCCCACCAGCCCTGTGCTGGTGCTCTGGTGCCATCTTCCCTTCCCACTGGTTCACTGAAGCCATCAACAGCCAATGGTGACTCCCAGGGGATTTCAACTTGCATGTCAGGATATGTTCAGTTCCTGGAATGAAGGGAGGCAAGAGGTTTGCCCCTGTTACTCCCCCTCCAAATGTGCTAGGACGGATTTCTGGCCATGTGAGATGCCATGTAGTCATGCCCCTTCCTCAAATGGCATAGAGTCTGGGCACCCAGCTTCAACTCTCTGTGTGCCTATGCTGGAGGAGGATGACAACAGTAGCTGCTGGCAGTGAGGAGGGGGCATATGGCAGTGTGCCAAAAGTTGGCAGTGGCATGGTCATTGGGCGGCTGGGGAAAGGGAAGACAGAGCTAGCCAAGGCACCAGAGGACAGAGGAGAGGGAGGTCAAGAGTCCACCCCTGCGTGGTACTGAGAGGTGAGCCTGCAATGACTTGAGGTTCCAGGTTACCAGAGCATGCATGCTCCACTGTCTCATTAAACTTGAGTTATAAAACACAAATGCAAAGCATTGAACTACAAATGCGGGACCCTTTGGAAGACAGGGCCCTGCAACTGCACTGGTCACCAGTTCTTGAAACTGGCCCAGACCTCAGGTGAGTATCCTCACCAGGCGAATTTACACAACACTGTTCTTTACTGGGCCTCATGACTACAACTGAATACATCTGCTCAAGTGACAGGAGTTAAGCATTCTTATACAATGATATAATGGTGCTTATCCTCTATATTAGAGGCGAATTGGACATCTCTCAGCTTAATGGGCTAGTTAGGCCAGAGTGAATGATAGCCACAGCCTCAAGCACAGAGACTATGTTGTAGCTAGTCTGATTCCTGCCAAAGACTTGCTGCCTGGAGCTCCTATGCTGTTCTGGTGGATGGCTGAGAAATACAGTTGTGTCCTTTCAAGCCTGAAGAGTGTTTTGGCTTTTTTTTTTTTGCCCATTCCTGATTAGTATTAGAAACTTTGGTAAACATCTTTGCCAAGAAAAAGCCCTAAAATACATTTGCATTTAAAAATATTTCAAGTGACTTTGTTTTGGAATGTTTACTTGACTACTTCAGGATCACAGCTATCTAAATGTTAGCTGTTTGGGGATGAGCTGTCTGCATGGCCAAGGACAAGTTCTTACATGACATCACTTTGGAGAACGATCGGAAAAATGGGAAAGCATATGTTCTGAGCAAGGTGTCCGAGTGCTGATTTGTCAAACATTTTAATGTTTGTCATATCCTAACAGGAGCACATTTTCTCTTTCACACACACACAGATACACACCAAACACACCCACATACATCTGCAAAATACACATTCACATATCTATTGTGATGTTCTTCACTGACAATGCCAGCCTAAAGTAATAGCTGCTCCCCTGTTGTTCCTTTTTTAACCTTTTAACCCAAACTTGACCTTTCTCTGTCATTTCGGTAAACTCTTACTCTCCCTACCTAGCCACCTCTTAACAATTTTTCTTTGCATACTTGTTCTCTTATGTATAAAGAGCAAAACCATTTCTACATGATGTATGGTTTATTAAGCCTACAGGTGTGATTCACCCAGCCCTTGGCCCTACTTCATTTTTCTGAGCACAGAGGGGAGGATCACTTTTGGCTTTTAATGGTTAACTAGACTAGTAATGACATCTGCATTGCAGGCAGATGCTTTACCTTCTGAGCCACCAGGGAAACCCAGTCACTGAAATAGACTTCATCAAACCATCCTAAAGAAGAATTCTCTAAATGTTCTGTCCAAAATAGTTTTGTGGGGCCAGATGAGATTACATATGTCATGTTTTCATTTCTGCTAATTGGAACTGTATAATCTGAGCTAAGAAAAATAGAGGATTATCTTTTCAAGTGAAGATATATATATAGTCTTAGGAAGTTCATGTTATATCTTATCTTCCTCCCAATATCCACCCCCACCCACCCACCCACCAGGAGAAAGAGAAAGTTCTGGTGTATACAGATGGTAACTACTTGTTGTCTGCCATGGGGGTGTGTTCTAATCAAATGGAAAGAATTGGGTCTGGGTAGGTACAAACCACTCCAGTATTCTTGCCTGGAGAATCCATCCCATTGACAGAGGAACCTGGCGGGTTACAGTCCACGGGGTCACAAGAGTTGGACACAACTGAGCAACTAAATAACAACAATATAAAGGATTAAAGAAAGCTTAACCACTTGTGAAGAAAGCTGAGAATTAATGCTTTTGAACTGTGGTGTTGGAGAAGACTCTTGAGAGTCCCTTGGACTGCAAGGAGATCCAACCAGTCCATCCTAAAGGAGATCAGTCCTGGATGTTCTTTGGAAGGACTGATGCAAAAGCTGAAACTCCAATACTTTGGCCACCTCATGTGAAGAGCTGACTCATTGGAAAAGACTCTGATGCTGTGAGGGATTGGGGGCAGGAGGAGAAAGGGACGACAAAGGATGAGATGGCTGGATGGCATCACCAACTCAATGGACATGAGTTTGAGTGAACTCTGGGAGTTGGTGATGGACAGGGAGGCCTGGCGTGCTGCAATTCATGGGGTCGCAAAGAGTTGGACACGACTGAGCGACTGAACTGAACTGAACTGAACCATTTGGTTTCCATTTGTATTCTGGTGTCCTCAATCTCACAGAATGATCTTCAAATGATTAAACGTACAATGAAAAGTGAAAGTGTGAGTTTCTCGGTTGTGTCCGACTCTTTGCGACCCCATGGACTGTAGCCTGTTGGGCTCCTCTGTCCATGGGATTCTCCACACAAGAATACTGGAGTGGGTAGCCATTCCCTTCTCCAGGGAATCTTCCCCACCCAGAGATCGAACACAGGTCTCCTGCATTGCAGGCACATTCTTTACCATCTGAGCCATGTAGCTCAGCTTAAACATACAATGCTGCTGCTGCTGCTAAGTCGCTTCAGTCGTGTCCGACTCTGTGTGACCCCACAGACGGCAGCCCACCAGGCTCCCCCATCCCTGGGATTCTCCAGGCAAGAACACTGGAGTGGGTTGCCATTTCCTTCTCCAATGCATGAAAGTGAAAAGTGAAAGTGAAGTCGCTCAGTCGTGTCCGACTCCTAGCGACCCCATGGACTGCAGCCCACCAGGCTCCTCCGTCCATGGGATTTTCCAGGCAAGAGTACTGGAGTGGGGTGCCATTGCCTTCTCCGATACTGATGGCTAATACGGAACCTGAGGCCCATGATAAACCGAAAGAGAAAGACCAGGCACATCCCATCCAGGACAGACAGATCGTAACTCAAAGCAGAAGAGGAGGGTGGAGCTCTTGGGGGCAGGTTCACGCATGCTCAGAATTATTGGCTGGCAGGGTCAAGTGAATAGGACCAAAAGCAAGTGAGATGTTTAGAAAGCTGAAACTCAGTGCTGCTTTCTCCAATTTCTGACTTTTAAGCTGTTGATGAAGGTAGTCTTGTAATATAGGTGTTGCGATTTCCCTGTTTTCTCTAATGTTCACATATTTCATAGCTTCCCTTTGTAGCTCTATGAAATTCGAGTTCTGTTTTAGTCGCTCACCCTACCAAGGATATACCGACTCTAGGAAATAGCCTTTCTGTTCCCATATACTGCAGTCAACCCTCTAGCTTCCTCTCTCGGCTCCTGAGTGGCTCTGCAGAGTACCCGAGTTCTCCAGGGACCCTGAACCCAGAGCTGGGCATCTGGAAGGAAAATGCAGGTAACTGGTCTCACCCCTCTGCTTCTCTCTCAGACCCTCTGTCACTGTGATGCGGGATTAGAGGTCAGAGATCGGTCAAGTCTGCCTGCGCCTTTGACCTTGGGGGTCGGAGGTCAGAGCAGCCGGAAATGCAGGGGGTTCTGGGAAGCGCCTGTGGCCAACCCGCTGCATCTGCAGCGGCTTTGCCTCCAGTGGGCAAGTTGAACCGAAAGCCCTATAATAAGGTAAACATGCACGCAGCCGCTGACAGCCGCGCAAAAGGTGAGCTCGCTTCTTAGGGTCTCAGAGCAGGGGCGGGGGGGGGGGGGCGGTGGCCACGGTCTCTAGCCTGCCCTGTCTCATCTCCCATCAGATGGACCCGGTCCCTCGACGGTCTGGGATGGCCTTGTCCCGCTGCTGCGGTTCTTGGGACAGAGCAGTGCCTCAAGTCAACAATTCGACGAGCATCTGCTCCACCAGATGTGCTCCCCAAGCTGCCCGGCTCCCGTGACTGACCCAAGTGGCCGGAACGGCCTTTCTTCACCGGGAACAGGGTCCACCTGCCTGCCTGGAACTTGCATCCATAAATCCTCCAAGAAAAAGTCGTCACCCCCTTGCTCTTGTGGCCCTTCAGCTCTCGCCAGCCAACAGCTCACCTAACCCTTTTCTTGAACAGGTTAGACGTTTCCAGTTCGTTCAAATTATTCGTTCAGATCAGATCAGATCAGTCGCTCAGTCGTGTCCGACTCTTTGCGACCCCATGAATCGCAGCAGGCCAGGCTTCCCTGTCCATCACCAACTCCCGGAGTTCACTCAGACTCATGTCCATTGAGTCAGTGATGCCATCCAGCCATCTCATCCTCTGTCGTCCCCTTCTCCTCCTGCCCCCAATCCCTCCCAGTATCAGAGTCTTTTCCAATGAGTCAACTCTTTGCATGAGGTGGCCAAAGTACTGGAGTTTCAGCTTTAGCATCAGTCCTTCCAAAGAAATCCCAGGGCTGATCTCCTTCAGAATGGGCCGGTTGGATCTCCCCGCAGTCCAAGGGACTCTCAAGAGTCTTCTCCAACACCATAGTTCAAAAGCATCAATTCTTTGGTGCTCAGCCTTCTTCACAGTCCAACTCTCACATCCATACATGACCACAGGAAAAACCATAGCCTTGACTAGACGAACCTTTGCTGATAGGAAACTGAACTCCATCTGGGCCTCTTTGCCAGACTACTTCACCCACGTGGTCGTGTGATTCCCCATCCCCTTTTACTGACACAGCAGCATTTTGAATCTTTTCTAGGTGGTGTTGCAACTACAGCTGTTGCTTACTTTCTCTTGATGCTTGGCCTTCAGCAGGGGTGTTGCAGTCAGGTCTGCAATCAAATCAGGTATTTCCACCTTGTAGATTAACTGTGAAATGGTGGTAGTTGGCTCATCCATAAATGGGGAGACATTCTGGTTTGTTTTTTTTTTTACTGTTTTGTCTGTGTCTAAAAGTGAATTTAAACTTTTTTTTTTTTTTTTTAATTTCCATTTGGCTGTGCTGGGTCTTAGTTGCAGAATGCAGAATCTTTAGTTAAGTCATGTGGAATTTAGTTTCCTGACCAAGGATTGAACCTGGGCCCCCTGCATTGGGACTGTGAGTTCTTAATCACTGGACCACCGGGGATGTCCCTAAAAGTGACTTGTATATTCAGTTTATCTCCTGCTTTTGAAACCCAGTCACCATTTGTGAGAAATTGGGTGCAGTGGATGTGGGGAGAGAGCTTCTCTGGTGAGGAAGGAATCAGTGTGAAAGTGTGACAGGGTCTTTCTGGAGTATCCTAGAGAGTAGGATGGCTCTTCACATTTGGAAAAGACAAGACTGAAACCTGGTGCTTGGTACCTCTGCAGTCAGTAATCTTACTTCATAAGGATGAAATAGCGAGTAAATGTGTGTGGGGATGAGTGATCTTGAACACTCCAGATGACCTTACCTAGGCTGATAGGAAGGAGACAACAGGTGCCCTCACTATTAAGTGTGCAGCAAGGAAGACATGAAAAGATTTGTAATGATGGGTCTCAAATCTAGCCCTTGGTTACCTCAAAAACATGGACAGGTGATTCTCATGTGTGTTGTCTGCAGATCACACCTGGAGAAAGGTGGGACTAGGTACCATGAGTCCACTGTTTGGTGTTTTGGACCCTAGCTGCTGGGCTTCCCTGGTGGCTCAGATGGTAAAGAATCTGCTTGAAATGCAGGAGACCTGGGTTTGATCCCTGGGTCAGGAAGATCCCCTGGAGAAGGGAATGGCTACCCACTCCAGTATTCTTGCCTGGGAAATCCCATGGACAGAGGAGCCTGGTGAGCTAATGTCCACGGGGTTGCAAAGAGTCAGACACAACTGAGCCACTAACACACACACACCCTAGCTGCTATAACAAGTTTGTTTCCTTTGGACCAGTGAGTTTCCAATTGTACAGTGTGTCAGAATAACCTGAAGGGCTTGTTTGTGCTCAGATTGCTGGGCCCTACCCCCAGAGTTGCTGATTCCTGTAGGTCTGGGGCACAGCATGAAAATGTATAGTCCCAACAAGTTCCAAGGTGAATCTGATGCTACCACACCTTGAGAACTACAGCCTTGGACCAAGCCCCTACCTCTTATGCCCTGCCTGGGTCCAGTACCCCAGTTCTTGCTTTAATCCTTCCTGAGTTCTTTTAAAAATGCCTTCGAAATACTCCAGTTTCTCTGGACCTAGAGACTTTCTGACTCTGTCCAGTTCTCCCAGGGGCTGAAGCTGAAGTAGTACCCAGAGCCCCAGTACTGGTGACCTCGCTTCCAGACATCCTCGTTGCTTGTTAGAAATCCTGTTATGCCATGTCCTTGATGCCAAACTCTCCTTGGCCTTGTGTGGTAGCTGTCCCTGGATTTCTCTCTGAGCAGCTCCTCACCTATGGGAATTTCCTCATCCTACTTTGTGCTGAAACCTGCCTAAACACTTCCCTCATCCCAATAGGTCTGACTGATGTCTAGTCTCAGCCTCCCACCTGGCCCGTCCCTTTTGCACTGGGCTCCAGTTTTGACACACCATCAACACTGAGTACCTGCCAAGGGAATTGACCTCTTTCAGCATCTTCTCCACCAACCACACGACTGAACTCATCAAATGATTGGTTGCTTTGAGTGACGTTATCCCAAATTATTTCAGCCTCAGAAGAATTTTCATAGTTCGTATTGGAAAAAATAGTCTCAGCACGGGTGAGCTTCTTAGAAATATGTGAGACAGAGACTCGTCCACAGGGAAATGGCACTAGACAAATGGAAAAAAAAATTAGTACTCTAGTATTTCTCATTGGCTAGCAGACAAAAGTCTGGCCCATCCTTGTCATGTCTGAGAAGCAAGCCCATCGATAGTTTTTAAAAAATTGAATCAATGAATATAGTCTCAAACTAAGAGGTTAATTGCATTATTTCCATGGAAAAGTTTTCAAACGCTTCATGAAAAGGCCATTTGGCTCAGGAATCTGTCATCTTTACAGAAACAGAAGAGGTGTTCCCAAATCAAATTTCCTAAGACTTTATCTTCCCTGATGGCTCAGACAGTAAAGTGTCTGCCTACAATGCGGGAGACCCGGGTTCAATCCCTGGGTTGGGAAGATGTCCTGGAGAAGGAAATGGCAACCCACTCCAGTATTCTTGCCTGGAAAATCCCATGGATGGAAGAGCCTGGTAGGCTACAGTCCATGGGGTCACAAAGAATCAGACACGACTGAGAGACTTCACTTTCACTTATATGAAGTCCAATGACTTCCTGTTTCTTTATGAAAAAGTTTTGTTTCCAGGTACTGTCCTTGAATGGAAGTCTGGGGATTGGTGCCATATAACCTTGATTTTAGAATTTGGTAAATGGGATGTCTACTCCTTATTGTTAACAAGATTTCATTTTTGAGGCCACACTGCATGGCTTTTGGGATTTTAGTTTCCTAACCAGGGATCAAACCCAGGCCTCTGGCAGTGAGAATGCAGAGTCCTGCGCACTGGACTGCCAGGGAATTTCCAGGACTTCTTTTGTAGACCAAAATGCCTTCAAAAAATCCATTGGGGAGAGGTCATTGTGATTTAATTACCTGGCTGTTGAGTATTAACTAAATAAATTATTAATATGATTATAACCACCACATCTACCTGGGCACTGGCTACCTTTTACCTTGGGTTGGTTTATTTCCTAAAGAAAAGAAGTCATCTACTGATACACTGGGGACAAGCAGAATGGAAATTTGTAGTCAAGCAAAATCACTTCACATTTCATTTCTCACTTTCCTTTTATCCACATTCCTTATAACAGACATTTCTATAGCAACCAGCTGTGGCAAAGTATCATGAAGACAGCATGTGGTTGGGAAAACAGGAAATTAGTTCAAAATACTTATGTATAAATATAAATCATCAACATTGGCTCAAGAAAAGGGACCATTACTATTGAAAGGCAGAAAAGTTTATTTTAGGTTTGGCTTATTTATTCTGCTAAAACTAAGGCTATATTCAGAATAACACTTAATAGTTGGAGGTGGTTCTCTGTTTTTTCTCTTTCTTATAACAGAAAAGGACTTAAAACGATTTAGCTACTATGCTGTCTGTCTACACTGGAAGTTAGGTTTCAAAGGTAAAAACAGATACACACATACTTCTCCCTAGGTAGGCTAGTTTGAAGCTGTGTATGTCAAGAACAGGTAGAAGGATGGGAGACAGGCAGGTCTTTGAAGCAGTAGACTCTTTATTTTAGTGCAGTCTATATACTCTTGTCTTCTGGTTCTTTCTTTAATCTCCTCTGCCAGGTTCATTGCTAAGATAGGTATCAAACCCAGTTACAGAGGAATGGTGTGTGATTTAATGTATCAATTTAATAAGCTATCAGGCTTTGGAAATGCAAAAGAAATTATAGCTAGTTTGCTTCAAAAAAGCCCTTCATTTATCAAATATAATTGATCCTGTGGAGCCTACATCAAAAAAAAAAAAAAAAAATCCAAGTTTCTGCTGCCCTCATTTCCAGAGAAGAGCAGTGTGAAGAGTGGACATGATCTCCACACACCAGTCAGCTGTCAATATGGTGGCATGGTTGACATAACTGGGAAACATTGCTTTGTCCACTGCTGTATAGATTGACTGTGCTGATCAGCTTGACACAACTCAGAACAGATAGTTGTCAGAACTATTCTGATGCCAAGCGTGTAAACTCAGGCTGAGAATGAAGGATAGAAAATAACTTTCTCAGTGTAAACCAGCCATGCTAGGACAGATCATGCTTAAAATTCACCAGCCTTGTACTAGAAGCCTATCAGTCAAGCACATATGTATCTTCTATTTTTTTATTACAGGATTACTACATTAATTTGACTTCATGAATTATAGATATACATGCAGAAATCACACAAATCAATTGCTTCATGATATAAAGGTCAAAGAAGAAAATTGGGTGCAGAAAAGAAGATGGAAGACAATTACAGAATTTCTAATAAAAATGATGGTGCCATTTGAAAAATTAATTTGCCCATGCTACTAGTCTTTTCTGTGATTTCAAAAGGAAGTAAAAACAAGGAACGAAATTATGTAGGGTGCTAAAAGTTCAAATATGGATTTGGAAAACATATCTGCTGAACTAAAAAAACAACTTAGATTTTGACCTGCTGGTTCGCAGGACTTTTGGTCTTCTGCAAGTCGGTATCCGTCAGTACAGGAACAAACCACCTTGTTATCTGTGTCCCTTTTACAAAACTGCTTGCATCTGCCATTCTTAATGCTGCATGTTGCATCTGAAAGAAAGCAAAATCCACAGCAATAACATCAAGTAACATACAATTCTAAAAAGTACATGAAACCACTAACTCTGGTACAGATCAAATATAAGCTGGGAGCATTCGTGGAGAGAAGTTTGTGAGCCTTGAGCTAAGAGTGGGGGGGGGGGAGGATAAAATTCTTAGTATGGCATAAAAATGGTGGCAGCAATATATGTGATTTGGTATAAAACTGAAGGTGTAGATATGCTATTTTCACAAAATCATAGACTGCAGTGAAAAAAAGCTGCTTATTAGAGTATAACAGATCCCAGAAAGTACCCAGAACTTTGGTATGAGTTTTCACAAGGTGACTTCACTTGTTTAAACAGTAAACAGATCAGTACAGAGGACCTTATCAACAGCCCAGAAGCTCTCCTAATTCCCCCTTCTGGTCACTACTTCCTCCTTCCCAAAGTTACCATACTCTGACTTCTAACAAGGAATTAGTTTCACCTGTTCATGAACTTAAGGAGATGCTCCCATTATGTACTCTTCTGTGTTCCTCAGTTAACATTTTGTTTGTGAGCTTCATCCATGTTGTTTTGTATAGTCATAGTTCATCTACATGCTGTGTAATACATTCCATTGTATGAATATTACTACCTCTGTTCACCATTTTACTGTGGATGAATATTTGAGTTTCCAGTTTTTGGCTCTTATGTTTAATGCTGTAATGAACATTCTTATACATATCTTTTGGTAACATATGTGTGCATATTTACTGGATCTGTACTCATGAGTGCAATGATTGGACCATATGTTCAGGCTTAGTAGATATTGCCAAATAGTTTTCTAAGATAATTATACAAATTTAGATTCTCACCATCAGCATATGAGAGTTCTAGTTGCTGGATATATGCATTGTTGATACCTTCTCCCACCCTGTGACTTACCTTTTCACCCTAAATAGTATATTTTGCTGAATACAAGTGCCTACTGTTAATATAGGAGAAGGAAATGACAACCCACTCCAGTATTCTTGCCTGGAGAATCCTCTGGACAGAGGAGCCTGGTGGGCTGCTGTCCATAGGGTTGCACAGAGTCGGACACGACTGAGGCGACTTAGTATGCATGCATGCATTGGAGAAGGAAATGGCAACCCACTCCAGTATTCTTGCTTGGAGAATCCCAGGGACAGAGGAGCCTGGTGGGCTGCCATCTATGGGGTCGCACAGGGTCAGACACGACTGAAGTGACTTAGCATGCATGCATGCACTGTTAATATAATCCAGTTTTTCAAAGCAAACTTGAAGCTGGCCCTGGTGGGTATGTATCAACACAGGAGAATGAAATAAGGTCCTTTAAGGGAGCTAAATGCCAAAAACACTATGTGTTGGCAATGATAAGCAGTCTAGTGGCCCATATTTTCTTTATTCTCCTATACAATCTCCCTTATTCATATAATATATCTTTCTTTGTCTCTTGTAATGCTTTTGGTCAGAATTCTATTTTATCTGAGAGTAAGATGGCTTTGCCAGTTTCTTTGTGTTAGCATTTACCTGGCAAATCTTTTTATATCCCTTTATTTTATCCTCCTGGTATAGTTTTATTTTAGGTATCTCTTTGATCAGCAGCATATAATTAGATTTTTAACTCCAGACTGAAAATTGTCATTAACTCCAATTCACATTAATTGTGATTCCTGATATATTTGGCTTGTTCCTGCCATCTTATTCTGTATTTTCAAATTCCTGTGCTTTCCCTTTGTTTCTCCAGTGCCATCTCAATAACAGGAAGTACCAGGGTTCAGGGCTTGCTAGCTGAGACCTGCTGAGTTAAGAGAAATAGGCTCTGTCTCAGGACCGATTTCTGTCTGTAGAGCAGTGCAGGAATACAGTGAATGGAAGGCACCTTCCCGTTACCTACAGGCCTAACAGCAGTAGAGCATTCAAGAGAAGTGCTTGTTTGTCAGTGCAGTTAGAATATGTGTGGCTGTGTTAGCCACCTGTTATGGGCCACCTTAGTCACCCCCAGCTTCACCCGCGTCTGTCCCAGCCCCGTTGGTGATTTGCTCTGCGTGGACTTCCCTTGGCTTCATCTAGGTACTGCCTTGAGTGGCCTGGCTCAGATCTGTATCGTGGGCCTCTGGTCTCTTTGCTTGATGCTCCCAGGTTGATGCTGAGGCCCGGGATCCCACGTGGCCTCTCAGGGCCCCAGTGCATACAACGTGATGATGCCGGGGAGTTAATGCCGCACAGGCTGAAGTGTTGACCATCGAGAGATGTATACTGGTGGACAGATTCTTTTACTTCTTCTCCTCTCTGAGACTGACTCTCCTGAGGCCAGCTCACATGGCTTCTTGGAAAACAGTCCCCAGAGACCAAGCAGTTAGTTGCAGGTGAGGAGAGATGACTCCTACTCTTGGCTCTCCTTTCCTCATTTCTCACTCCCCCATCCCTTACTCTTGCCCACCTAGAATCACACCTTAACGCATAAGCTTGTGTCATACTCTTTTTTTTCCCTTTAGATTTCAGGCTAACAGAACGACTGTATGGTCTGTGAGTATATTACGGATTTGTGAGTGACAGATCTAAATTTGTGAATTCCATTTTATGTAGGTAGCATAGGCTAGAGTAATGATTAGTTCATGTTCCTTACTGATCTTCAGGAAATGAGGGAAGGCAAATCAACTGTTACCAGGTAGACAAAGGAACCAGCCTAAGCTTTACCCTTTGCTGCCAATAATCCACTAAGTGCAGAAGCCAAAAAGATGGCACTTGGTCTTTTTATTTATTTATTAAAGACCTTTCTCCTCACTAACGGTAGTTACATCGCTGGCTCTTCTCATGTTACTAGCAATCATTTTGTTGCTACAAAGCAATACTAGAGTGTGCAGCCAAATCAAATACCCCTGTAGGGAATGTTCAGTCAATATGAGAATGTTCGAAGTTCACAGAGGTGGGTGGCAGGTGCTGACCAGTTTGGACCTGGCCATGCACAACAGGAATGGGTAAAGTTGAGGTGCTTTTCCTGATTCTGTATCCTTGGCTAAGTAACTAGACCACTCCATCCTTTTCCCCATTTGTCACTGCTCTTTGTGGCCTAGTATGTTGCTGCTGCTGCTGTCCTGTGGCTTGGTTTGTGCACACAGTGGGAAATATTGCTGTCCGACCAGCAGTCTTTTGACCTCAAGTAAAGATCTTGAGTCTGAAAAGAAAATAACAGCACAAGGAGTTCCAGTGGAGACGTCTGTAGTCCTGCACCTTGGGGACAGTCACTGTGGGACTCAGTCATCAATTGTTTCTGGAGCACTTGGACATTAGGCCCCATGTTGGGTGTAGATTCTCCCTGGTTCTTTGGTTGGTTGGTTTAGTCACTCAGTCGTGTCTGACTCTTGCGACCCCCATGGACTGGAGCCTGCCAGGCTCCTCTGTCCATGGGATTTCCCAGGCAAGAAAGTGGAGTGGGTTGCCATTTCCCTCTCCAGGGCATCTTCCCAACCCAGGGATTGAATCCAGGTCTCCTGCATTGCAGGCAGATTACCATTTGAGCCACCAGGGAAGCCCCTAGAATATCTGTGGATGGACATCTCACAGTGTCTGTTCTTCTCCCTCTATGTTAGCACAAACACCTCTAACTCCCTTCCTGCCTATAAGTTAGTGTGTTCTGCTTCATTTTACTCTGCCTTCATCTGCCATGATATATTCACAGACGGGAGAACCAAAACTGGGATGAACGATATTCTCTTTAACAAGTTTATCAACTAAACTCAAGGTATTTTCTTTTTTTTTCTACTCCATAGAAATACACAGTATATTAGTAGTGTCTGTGATTTACCAAAATGAAAAAAAAAAAAGTGTTTCTGTGCTTGTTTTTCTTTCCATCTCTCTTACTGTGGGGAAATGCCTCTTGTACTCTTTAGAAGGGACAGGAATGGCCGAACTCTTACGGACTTCAATTTATCTGAAAAGGACTCAGATGGGATGTGTATCTGGGGACACTCAAGTGATCTTTATTCCAGCCAGAGGGACACAGTAGCCAGTTAATTGTTCTAACTAGAAAGCATTCCCTGAATGTTTGCACCTCTCTTCCCTGGAGAGGAGTCCAATGAACAAGAGAAGAGGAAAAAGAATAAGGTCTTAACAATGGAAATTTCCTTCCCTTTCAGACACTGGGTGAGGCCAGGGACTTGGGGCACAGATACTCCATGAACTGTGCTTTTTTTCTAGTGGCTTCTAGTTCAGTTTGAAGCAACAGCTTAAATGGGAGTTTGTATATGCTTTTGCTTTCCTCTAGTGCCTGAGGTAGAGTTTTTTGAGAGAATTCCCACTTTGTTTCTAAACTAAGCAAGCTGGGAGGATTTTACTAAACCTTGGTCAGCTGGGTTCAAGATACCCTAGAGGCTAGGGTTGTTGGTGGCTGCAGTGTCTCCACAGAGCCATGACCAAACCAAAATGTGGTGAGCCTGAGGGGCCTGAAAAGGTGCCCATTGTAGACTTAGCACTTTTGCTGTATGGACCATAGCTTCATGCACATAGCAAAACCTATCATAGCAGTTTGCTGCTTTTATAACTACATTCCTCTGGGCTCTCTGCGTCTTTTAAAGTGTCTTTATGTTAAAACTAAAGACATTTTTTTGTTCAATTGCTAAGTCATGTCTGACTTTTTGCGACCTCATGGACAGCAGCATGCCAGGCTTCCCTGTCCTTCACTATGTCCTGGAATTTGCTCACATGTTCATCGAGTTGGTGATGCCATCCAACCATCTCATCCTCTGTCACCCCCTTTTACTTCTGCCCTCAATCTTTCCCAGCATCAGGATCTTTTCCAGTGAGTTGGCTCTTTGCATCAGGTGGTCAAAGTATTGGCGTTTCAACATCAGTCCTTCCAATGAATATTCAGGATTGATTTCCTTAAGGATTGACTGGTTTGATCTCCTTGCTGTCCAAGGAACTCTCAAGAATCTTCTCCAGCATCACAGTTTGAAAGCATCAGTTCTTTGATGCTCAGCCTTCTTTATGGTCCAACTCTCACATTTAGGAGTATTTAACATTAAACATTATTTTCAATTTTACTTTGCCACGACATGCCCTTCATTCTTAATGGAACCCAATTGAGTCTTTCATTCCATCAGCTCTAATAATTATATTATTTAAGGTGATATTCAATCAGTTTCCATAAGCTTCCAAGTAGCAGGATCAGATTTATCTAGGTCCATCTGAGTTTGAAATTGTAACCTTTCAGATGCTAGTAGCACTTCGGAGATGTTGAACCAATGAACATGCCCATAGGAAAGGGAACCCAGGCATCGGAGTGTCCCCACACTGTAAAGTCTGAGGGAGTGGGAGTCCAAGCTCAGGGTACCAGTTCACCCACCTGCATCTCCTTTTTTTCTTTCTTTTTAAATGTTTTTGCCCTGCTGCCTTTTCTTTTCCCTGTCTTCTATTCCTTTTAATCTTTTGGAACTCAAAGGAAGATGATCAATGGATTTCTCTTTAGCAATGAAAGGATTTCTGCACAGTATTAGAGACAACTTTCCCCCTTCTCTATAGGACAAGTGCAGCTGCTGCATTTCATTTTGTTTTAATGCCCTTTTCATCTGTGTCAGGTGGATTGCCATAATGCCTAAATAGAGTCCTGCTAATTTTCTACTCTTTTCCCTTAGTCATGTAGTCTGTAGTGTTGAATTCTTTCCCTAGGACTGCACCTCTATTCTTCTGGAGTTTCAGAGTAGAAAGAGAATCTGTCATTAGCACTGTATGCTTTTCACAATCACAGTACCAGTAATCCTGCATCCAGAGGTAATAAACAAATAGGTAAAGGACTTTGGGGTTTACTGTTCCAACTGCCAAAATCTCAGAAAAAAAGGAAGCCTAGGCTATGCAAAGAAAAGATGCACAATGACCCTAGATTTTCTATATAACTCCAGTATATCAATTTAGTCAAATTCAGGAATGAGTTCTGAATTTTGTCAATAAATTTCACATGTGAAGTGGTTCTTATGGGTGGAGAAGAACCTATTATAAAGGAGACTTGGCCTTCCCTACCCCAATTCTGTACTTAGTTGACTTCTACTGCTTTGTTGATATTTTAGTTATGAGTTCAAATGGTTTTATTGCTCAGTTTTCTTTGCATTTTGTGGATTGCAGTTAGAAGCATGGGTTTTGGTCAGATAAATTGGAGTTCAGGTCCTGGCTGAACCGTTTACTGCTTCTGTGATTTTGAAATGTTTGAGCTGCACTTTCCTCATCTGTGTAGAATGGGGAGAATAATGGTTATATTGAGGATGAATAAGATAGTGGAACACCATTACCAGTTCTGTGCATGCATGCGTGCTAAGTCACTTCAGTTGTGACCAACTTTTTGCGACCCTATGGACTGTGGCCCACCAGGCTCCTCTGCCCATGGGATTCTCCAGGTAAGAATACTGGATTGGACTGCCATTTCCTTCTCCAGGGGATCTTCCCAACCACAGGACTAAACCTGGGTTTCTTATGTCTCCTACATTGGCAGGCATGTTGTTTACTACTAGTGCCACCTGGGAACCTACCACTTCCTACTAGTTACCAAATACTACTGTTGCTCTTCATATGGTTTCTTGAACTCATCCTGGAAACTATGACCACAGATAAAATGAATTGATCATCTTTACAAGCTTTATAAGTATGTTTTATACAATGGAATATTATTCAACCTTCAAAAATAAGGAAATTCTGTCATATGCAACAATGTGGATGAGCCTGGAGGACATTATGGTAAATGAAACAAGGCAGTCACAGAAGGACAAATACCACATGATTCCACTTATATGATGTATCTAAAAATAGTCCAACACATAGAAGCAGAGAATACAATGGTGCTTGCTAGGAGCTGGGGGGTGGAGCAAGTGAGGAGTTGCTGTTCTCCAGGTTTCAGTTATGCAAGAGGAATAAAGTCTAGACATCTGCTATACAGAGTTAGCAATATGGTATCATAAACTTCAAAATTTGTTGAGTGTAAATCTCATGTAAAGGGTTCTTTACCATAATTTAAGAGAAAATTATGGTACATACATATTGCATTTTCCAGTTGCATCTGGTTTCAAAGGGAAATTTGGAACCACCAGTAATCCAAAGATAGTTACTTACCTAATTCACAGTTCGTTCCTTCAAATCCAGCTTGACACCAACATTCATAGGAATTAATGTCATCCTTGCACATGCCGCCATTTAAACATGGATTGGATTCACACTGATCTCCATCTTCGAGGTAGATTAAGAAGATGAATTAGCAGATGCATTGGTTAGAATACCCAATCCTTCCTTCACAGACTCATAGAGAGGGGAGCCTAATTTTAGGGTCAGAGCAGGACTTCTGACCTGGAGATCAACTGCTTATGGGATGCTCCTGTTTTCCTAAGTTTCTAAAAATTCTAATAAAGGTTTTTAGGCTAACATTGTTCTAGGAAATGGCCCTAAGGAAGGCATGTGGATTGTTTATGAAACTGAAGGGAGGAAGATGAGGGAGAAGAAAGTCTGAGTGTAGAGATATACTCAGCAGAAGGTAAGAGGAATTTTCAGTCCTTCTTTATAGAATGATGATGGAGTTACTTCTAAATAGAACCATGTTGTTTCAGCAATCATCTACGTGTTGTACCCAGCTTGTTCTATTGCATGTCTTGTAGAGCAAATTGAGCTAGGTAACAGCAACTCCACTCAGGGAACTGGCAGCCTTGGCATGGCACACATGCATCTACTTCCTCATCTCATCATTTCACTGTTAAGTAGCCAGTGATGGTTCCAAACAGCCCAAAAGGTGCTCGACTCCTGAAGGATTTTCTACTGTCTATGATTAGGTCCCAAATGGTTTGGTAAAGAGACAAACAGCTTTCAGTACAAAGAATTAAGAAAGAAAAGCTTCTGAAAATGTGCTATGTTTTTATATAGATTGGCTATGTTTCCTTCCTATCTTTCCTGAAGTTTCTACATTCGTAGCATTCTGGAGAACCTTTGAAGACACTGGTCATCAGAAAACAGGAGCAAGGAATAGGTAAGAGGGGAAGGGTCAGGATGAGAAGGGAACCCTTCAGTCGGATTTCTCAGAGCTCTGCCTCAACTTGTAACTCTAAGGCAGCTTCAGGGGAAAGGGGTGAAGAGAACCAGGAGGGAGGCTGGTGTGTCCTCTGAGCAGAGGAAGAGCCCTGAAGAAAGCCAGGAGCGAGATCAGTAAGGCTTGATGTGTGAGTAACCAAAGAGTAAGAGGTAAAGATGACACAAGAATAAAACAGTGAGTGAAAGGGGGCAATTCAAGAGGAATTTCTAATGGTCAGTCATATTTTAGAGCCAAGATTACTGACTGGAGCCCTGCCTGCTGTAGGACAGCAGTAGTGTGTCTATCATGCTCACTGTCAGGAGCGTGTATCCAGGTCCCACTGGCTGAGGGCTAATAACCTTTTCTCAGAAAGAGTCCCTCTCTGGAAAATCTGCTTGTTGTAAAAATTAGACCTTGTCCCCTCTGCCCCTTGATCCAATGTGCTTTTGCACAGATACTTCAATTTGTTCCAATTCTGTGAAAACAAAATACGTTATCTCTGGTTTATTATTATTGATGTTCAGGACTGGTCTAAAAAAAACGAGCCACATTTGCACTTTATATTGCAGATGAACAGAGCTGAATTATTTAGGATGTTTCACTGAAAAGCTCTGGGCTTGCAGCCAGCTACACAGCAACTCATTTGCTGAGACATATCTTTAAAATGAGTGTCATTTTATCCTGCATTTAGTCCTCCTTTGGGTGCTTGTCTGTGTATACTTTGGGCTGAGGCAAAGCCACAGACAATAGGGGTCAAAGACAGCAAGGGAGAAGACCTTGCCAAGTGAGAGCTTCCTGTTTAAGGCTACTCAGTGGTGGTTTAATGAATGTTGCAATCTGAAGGCCGGCAAGGGCCATAGAGAAAGTGGGGGTTGGGCAGTAAAGAATTTGGCTGCTCTTCTGGGCTCCATGACTCCCCAGCTGCATGACCTTTGGCAAGTCATTTAACTTCTCTAAACCTCAGTTTCTTCTGTAAAATGTAGTTCATAATGCTTTGCTCCCAGGGATGGTGTGAGGATTAAAAGTGATAGCCAGTCTGCTGGGCAGACTCTGGCTAATGTGGTTGGGCAGTTTTTCTCCTTCAGCCAAATTCTTCCCATGGTAAAATGATGGCAGAGGGTAGGGCAGGAATGAGGGACCTGCATCCCCATTGTGTGAGAAGGCCCACACAGGAGAAAACAGCAGAGGCTATTTGGGGTGCTTGGGAATCTCAACTGCAAAGTGAAAAGAAGCATGGAATTGGGTTTTCTTTTTCTTTCTTCTTGTTTTTGTCTTGTTTTTAGTAGACAAAGCAGTACTGACAGTGTAAAAAATTAATAAACAGAAACCTCAGTTAAATAGAATTGAGAGATCAGAAGGGAGAGCTCTCACGCCCAATGATGGCAGAGCCCAACAGGAAGAAGACCGACTCCATCTCTTTCTTGGCAAGGAGTCAGCCAATGACAAGCCAGGGACTCTTTGTTTACTGTACCAGGTGGCACTAGTGGTAAAGAACCCGTTTGCCAATGCAGGACATGCAGGAGACGTGGGTTCGATCCCTGGGTTAGGAAGATCCTCTGGAGGAGGGCATGGCAACCCACTCCAGTATTCTTGCCTGAAGAATCCCACGGACAGAGGAGCCTGTGGGCTACAGTCCATGGAGTCACAAAGAGTAGGACACGACTAAAGTGACTTAACACGCACTTCCTCCCCACTTCCTTTTCCCCTCTTCAAAAGAGTTCTCTGCCCTCTGTCCTCCAGGAACTTGCACATGGCTCCCAGTGGTTGAAGACCCTGAATTATGATTCTCTGCTGATCCTGAATAAACCCATCTTTGCTGTAGTCTTTTTCTTTCAGGTCAACAGCAAAATCATGCCCTTGATGCCCTTCCAGGCATCATACCCTTCCAGGTTTCTTTACCTGAGTTACAGTAAACAACACAGCCTGTGGCCTAGAAGGCAGGGGCCCAGCTTCAAAATATGGTGTTAAAGAGGTACTGATGAAAGGCCACCTGAGGAGGGTATGGGCAATAAAGGGAACAAGAGAGTTTTTTAAATGCAGCCAGGACTATATGCAGAGGAAAAGTAGAAATTGATTTGCTTTTAAAAAAGACAAGATTCAGAGTTTTAAATAGAAATAGAGAATGAAAAGACTTGTTTGGACTAACTGTAGTGGAATACCTCAGTAGAAAATTGGCACGGTAGCATTCATTATTAAGGACAAAGGCAGATAAAGCAAATGTAACAGAGTGGACCTCTTCTTCCCTCATGATTTAAAAACAAAGTGGAGAGATAATTAGTCACAAGAATATGAATAAGTCCATTAGTGTTCACAGAATGGAATCTGGGAAAATAGAACTGATGGAATTCAGTGAATTGGCTGTCCAGGGTAGTTTCTGTTCATGCACATGGTCTTAGGTAAGTCAAGCTGGGAAACTTAACACTGCCTCAAAATCCTGCTGCTAGATTTTAAATTAGTGTTAAAACTTAGTTGTCATTAAAGTTGTGACGTTTACTCCTTTTTCAGTTCATTCAGCAAGTATTTTCTCAGTGCTTCTGTACCAGATACTGTTTGAGACACTAGGACTGTATAAATAAACACAACAGTTGAATACACCTGCCAACATGAAGCTTTCATTCTAGCAAGGTGGGAAAAAGTAATAGTATAAGTAAGACTATTATATGATACCTCAGATGGTGAAAAGTGCTATGAAAAATAATAGAACAGGATACAGTGTCTAAAGTGATGGGGTTGTGGGGGGAGGCAGGTTGACATATTAATAGACGATCAAGGCAGGCGTCATTGAGAGAGAGATATTTGGGTAAAGACCTGAGAGGAGGTGAGGGAGTGAGCCTACAGGAACCTGGTAGAAGAATCTTCAACATGCAAGGAACAGTCAGTCTAAGACTCTAAAGTAGAAGCAGTTGTAGCACGTGCAAGGAATAGCTGCAGGGCCAGGATGGTTGGTGACCTGAGTGTGAGGGGAGAGCAGGAGGAGTGGAGGTCACAGCGTGGGGCAATCGGGAGGGCCTTGTAGGCCACCAGAAGGAGAAAGGCTTTTAAGCAGTAAACATTTAAGTCAATCAGCATTTTCTGATTCTTTACTGAGGATTGTAAACTCTCATTCAGTCCCAGATACAATTCTCTTTGGTTTCTTCCTTCTGGATTCCTGAGGTGGAACCATGTTCCTTTTGAAGCCCTAGGGAGGAGTAAGGTTTTCTGCCAGCAGATATCTCCATTATCTCGGATAGTTACCATTCAATGTTGAGTAAAAACAATTTAACTTATTTTTCTGAGCCCTTTTGACACAGAGGAAAGCAATACGTAAATCTCGAATGTTTAATATACCCGGGAGAGGATAAAATGAATTGCTTACCAACATATTGCTTCCAAAATTCAGTCTATAAAGAAAAAGAGGACAAATTAATGGTACTATTTACAGTGTTTTTGATTCCTTCTCTATTATAGTATTTATAATATATATACATGTATAGATTTTTAAAATTCTAAAGGGAAATATGGTTTTTTTCCCTATTTTTCAAAAAGGTTTTTCTATTCTTTGTTCTGCATCTGAAGGGTATTATATGGAAATACTCACAGTTTTCTCAGTGTTTTCAAAAACTTCTCGTGCTTCTTCAAAACTACATTTTTCTTCTTTACATTCTCTCTCAAGGTTCCCTCGAACAAACTCTTCCAATTTACCTGAATTGTACCTCTTTGGCCGATGGAGAATTTTGGTGGCATTTTCACGGTCAAGAAAAACTGAAATTTAAAAGAACTGTTTAGCTTTAGAGGAAAGAAAATATCATGAAAATTAAATACATCTCTTAAGAAAGGCTTTGTTTTTTAATCCAAGTAATCCCCAAACCAGTTTATCTTTGGGGCATGGAGCCAAAATCTATGATGTTCTCATGAAACTGTATACATATTGAGATTTAGGAATTAAAATTCAGTTTTACTTTTAGTCAAGAGAGCTCCAGTAATAAAAGGTCAGATTTTCAATCGTATTTGAATTTACTCTGGATGAAAAAGAAAGTTCTCAAGTAAGCAGTTAACTTCACACTTCGTCATCATTTGAAAATAGCTAATTGCAGATCCTTGCAAGGTGATCCATCACCCTGGCCGGGCTGTGTTTACAGGACGCAGTTGCCCAGATGACTCGGCAGCACGTTTCTTTTGGAGGAGCGGAGGCCTAAAGACAATCCTGGTGTCTCACTAAATATTAAAGAGAAACCCCTGCATTCATGTTTTTTATTTTTTCAAACTTCAGACTCACAACCCCTTAAGTTTGCATGTGTTCTAGGAATTCCAGTGACATATGTCATTCTCTCGGATTCAGGATGTGATTTATTTTAGCTTTGACTGCCTAGCCTGTAGGAACACTCCTAAACACTGGAGGATTAAGGTCTCTAACCTAATTCTCCACCCCTTCCCCCACCACCCCTCTCCAATCTCAGTCTCTTCTTTCTGTTTCACTCTCTGTCTCTGTGCATGTGTCTTTTTCTAGATAGAGAGATATAGATATAGTATCTATATTTATAATTAATGACAGGAACTCAAGAAGCTGCCTAGAGTTATTCCTTTCCTTAAGAGAACATCTGATAGCATCTCAACAGGACAAGGTGTTTATAACATGAACTTTCCAGGGCATTTTGGGACTGTTTTCTTGTTAGTGCCAAAGAGGGAAAAAAAGAAAGGAGAAGAAACAACTAAAGTCCTTTATTTCCATTGCAGCTGTTTGCTTTATGGAGCCTGCTGATCCCTTGACAGTCTCTCCTTTTTCTCTCACTCCTCAAGTCCCCTTGGGCTTTAGTTTCCCCCCGAATTTAGCTTAGACTTTTTCTCTTCAACTCTTCCTTTGTCAACTTTCTCTATTTCCTTCACCTCTTCTTCAGTACTTAACGCCCCACAGTCCCAACTGCTACGTCAGACAGCCAGGTGCCCTGGGAGAAAGCCACAAGCTGCCAATGGGTGCCATGGCATATTGATGCCTCCCAGCCTCCACCATGCCCTCCTCTCTGCTCCTTAGTTCTGTGCTTGGCCCTGGGCACTCCTACAGTAGCATCTGTGTCTGTATCCATTTACAGTGCGATCTAGTGGAAAAATAGGGGTTTGGAGGCAGAGCAGACACACCTGGATTTGAATCACATGTCTTACCAGTTATTGGCTATGAGACCTCAGGCAAGTCACATAATCTTTGCAGCTTAACTTTGTCAAGTGTAAACAGTAGTATCATCAGACTGTCTGCCTCCCAGCATTGCTGACAGGATCAGTGAGATCCTGTGCAGGCTGGTGTGTGGTGGTTATCTCTCTTCCTTTCTACTCCTGTGTCTGGTCTGCCTTCTTCCTTTTCTCAATTTCCTTTTTACTTAATGCACTTTTCTGTGGCTCTTTCTCTTCTTTACTCCATCTGTATAATTAAATGACTCCTGTCAAGATCAGCACTGACTTCCTAAAGGATAATTTTGAACTTCTCTATTTGCTGCCTGCTCTGAAACACTCCTAATTGTTGATCTCTCCCTTCTCAGGGTGCTCTTTCCATGAAATCACTCTCTCCTGGTTCTCCTCTTTGCACTGGCTCTTGCTTTTTTTAATTAATTATAATGAGAGGCTAATTATTTTACAATACTGTGGTGGTTTTTGCTATACATTGACATGAATCAGCCACAGGTGCACATGTGTCCCCTCATCCTGAACCCCCCCCCCACATCCCTCCCCACCCCATCAATCTGGGTTGTCCCAGAGCACCAGCTTTGACTGCCCTGCTTCATGCATCCAACTTGCACTGGTCATCTATTTTACATATGGCAATGTACATGTTTCAATGCTATTCTCTCATATCATTCCACCCTTGCCTTTTCCCACATAGTCCAAAAGTCTGTTCTTCACATTTGTGTCTCCTTTTCTGCCCTGCATACAGGATCGTCATTACAGTCTTTCTAAATCCCATATATATGCATTAATATACAGTATTTGTCTTTCTCTTTCTGACTTTCTTCACTTTGTATAATAGGCTACAGGTTCATTCACCTCATTAGAACTCACTCAAATGCATTCCATTTTATAACTGAGTAATATTACCATTGTGTATATGAACCACAACTTCCTAATCCATTCATCTGCTGATGGATATCTAGGTTGGTTCCATGTTCTAACTATTGTAAATAGTGTTGTAATAAACGTTGTGGTACATGTGCCTCTTTCAATTCTGGTTTCCTTGGGATGTGTGCCCAGCAGCAGGACTGCTGGGTCAGATAGCAGTTCTATTCCCAGTTTTTTATGGAATCTCTACATTGTTCTCCATAATGGCTGTACCAGTTTGCATTCCCACCAACAGTGTAAGAGGGTTCCCTTTTCTCCACATGCTCTCCAGCATTTATTCTTTGTAGACCTTTTGATGATGGCCATTATGACCAGTGTGAGATGATACCTCATTGTAGTTTTGATTTGCATTTCTCTAATAATGAATGATGTTGAGCATCTTTTCATGTTTATTAGCCATCTGTAAATCTTTTTGGAGAAATGTCTGTTTAGTTCTTTTGCCCACTTTTTGATTGGGTTGTTCTGGTATTGAGTTTGATTGGGTTTTCTGGTATTGAGCTGCATGAGCTGCTTGTATATTTTGGAGATTAATTCTTTGTCAGTTGTTTCATTTGCTATTATTTTCTCCCATTCTGAAGACTGTCTTTCCACCTTGCTTATAGTTTCCTTCATTGTACACTGACTCTTGTTATTCACCCACCACTTGAATCTATTCATTCCCCTTCTTCTGCCTGCCCCATGAGGTTCAGTGTTCTCCCAGGCTCCAGCCACCAGTTTCAGCCTTGTTCTTCTTCAATCCATACATCTTTGTCAGGGCCAGGACTGGGTGAGGTGAACAAGGCCCCTAGGACACAGAATTCAAGGAGGCATGCTTGCTCAGGGTATGCAAGTATTTTTATGCCCTTCGTGCCCTTCTTGCCTCACCCTATTCCAGCCCTAAAGTGTTAGTCACTCAGTTGTGTCCGCCTCTTTGTGACCCTATGGACTGTGTAGCCTGTCAGACTCCTCTGTCCATGGGATTCTCCAGGCAAGAATACTGGAGTGGGTTGCCATTCCCTTTTCCAGGAAATCATCCTGACTCAGGGATCGAACCTTGGTCTCCTGCATTACAGGCAGATTCTTTACCGTCTGAGGCCCCATCTGAGTCCTTTCTTGATTCAACACAATTTTCTGTGCACTTACTCCTGCCAGGCACTGTACTAGGTGCCACAAGATTCATGCTCATTCCCTGGATCCTTACACACACACGTTGTTGTAACTGCCGTGTATATGACAGTGAGTTCCAAATATCTACCTCAAGTCAGATAGATCTTTGGAATTCCAGATCATCTTTCCAACTTGAAACTGTACATCACCATGTGGCTGGTAAGACCTGATGTTTCCTTAATATTTCTGTCATGCTGGATGGACAATGTGCTCAGTGTTTGCATCCATTATTTCATTCCCTCCTCACAGCTGTTTCATGAGATAGGTGCTGTCATCTCAGGTTTATAAATCAGAAAAACAGAGGTTCAGAGAGATTAAGTGACTTGCCCCAAGTAACTCATTAAAGTGTCACTGTCAGAATTTAGTCGTGGGCAGTCAGACTGCCCACAGTCCATGCTCTTAGGCACTGGGCCATATCCTAGATGCTCAAGGACGTGTTCTTTCCACTTCCTCTAAACCCTTTCCCTATCCATACCCAGATGGTTAAGTCATGTCATTTCTAGTCAACACTTCCATAGTGTCACTTGAATTCCCTTCCCTCTTCTTGTGCCTTCCCTGGATGATTGCAGTGGCCTCAAGACTGGTCTCCCTGTGTCTGGCCGTCCGTTCCTCACACAGTTCATGAGAATGTTGCCACGCCAAGCAGCCTAAGTCAGCCGTCAGTGGTATTCATGTTTACACTTCTGATAACTCCAAATTGCATTCTTTTGTCCAAACTCCTTAGTTTAGGGCCTTCCTTACCTGATGCCCTGACCCTGCCTCACCTGTCATATTCAATATTGAAAGAATACTGAGTTCCTGAAAGATATCACATTTGTTGTGAATCTAGACCTCTGCACATGAGTGCTCCTCTCTGCATAGAATGCCCTTAATCAGGCATTTTAGTAGAATGAACCTACTCATTTTTTAAGACCCGCCTCAAAATATTGTCCCTCTGTCAGTGTCCCACCTTTAATATGTTCCTTTCTCTATGCCCCTTTAGTGCCTGGTATGCATCTTATCACGTATTGAAATCTCTCACCTGGCCTCAGGGTACTTTATATCAGAGAGGGAATCTGATTTATCCCCAAGCCCCTCGTACCTTGTGATGGTACCTGGCACCGTAGTAGCCACTGTGTTATGGACTGAAGCTGTCTTTCATTTTATTTCATTCATTCATTCTGAATGAAAGGCAGCTTGTAAAGTCCATACACTTTACAAAACTGAATTGGTGGCACGAAGTAGTTTTGATTGCAAAATTCTAAATTGATGCAGTAATACCTAAGGGCAGCAGCCATGAAAATGCAACATCTCTGTGAAAATCATTCATAGAACCTGCTTTTAGAAGCCAGTGACAGTTTAACAGCAGAGGAGAGCACTGCACCGACACTGTCCATCCTTAGGGAAAGCCCCCTGGTGCTCTGCTCAGGGACCTAATATCTCTGATTATGAGGACTCCACTGCCTTTCTCCTTACCATTGTCAGAGGGTCATATATTTAACCCTTCAAGCTTATTTATTCTTTTCATTATTTACCATGTTTCTGAAATCCTAGCCCTTTTTTTTCTCTGAATCTGTCCTTTTTTCCTACATCTGAGATCTTCAAGTGTGCAGCAGCCTTCTTAAAACCTCCATCACCTCACCACTTATGTCGAAGGAAGTTTGGATCCTTTGTCCTCCTAGATCTCACACTGATGAGATGTGTATAAAGACTTAGCTTTATGTTCTACTTTGTGAATGTTACCAGCTAAATTTCTTTATCGCTTGACACTGCCCAGTTTGCTGGTTTAATTTAACCTCTGCATTCATGTGTCATTATTTCTGCATTTCAGTGTGACATCATGTCTGGAGTGGGAACCACAGGGCCAGTCTGCTTTCTGGGGATGCTTCGGGTTGGCACCCCTGATCTTGGCACTGTAGATTTGAGTATAATAGGTTGACAAGTAAGTGTGATAAATGCTTCCTGTGAGAACATGCTGTTTGTCTAAATGGGGTAGTTTCTTCTCTGTGTGCCTGCCTTTGGGGAATACATAAAGTCACTGAAGTTGTGGAAGAAAACCAAGTGATGTAAATTGCATTGACTAAATTTGTACTCTTGATGTCAATTCTTGGATTTGCTTTGATGTCCTAAGAGCTCAAGTGAGCATTGAATTTCCCCCTGTGTCAACTCCGAGATGTTTGGAATCAGACAAAATAATTTCTTTCTAACCCATGGAAAACTTCAGTGATAAATAACAACTTATTACTAGAGAGTTTGTTTGTATTCTAAGACTATCAGTTGAAGGTGTATGATTTTATAGACTTTAAAAATTAGAGGTCTGACTCATTAAACAGTTCTAAAATTTTGAACCATGTTATATGTCTTAAAATCAAACTTTTTGTGTAAGTAAAACCATTGTTTTTGCTCTGTTTCCCATTTTGCTTTCAAAGTAATGAGTAAAGAACCCACAAAATGACAATATTTTTCTCCAAATTCTGCTGTTTCCTTGTTAAAGCATTTTCCCCCTTTTAATTTTTTTTTAAACCAAGGAGACAACTATTGTCTAAGGAATTACATTGTCAAATCATAAGCCCAACAGTGTCCATTTAAAAAACATACCATAAATATTGTAAATCTATTTAATTTTTAAAATGAGGAAGACATAGCTACCAGAGAACCAGTACTTACTAACCCATAAGCTAACTACTAGGATCATAAATATTGTGGTCAAATCCTGTAATCATTATATAATGAAGAAGACAGCCCCAGACGTTTCTGTATCTAAAATACAAGCACATTCAATGTAACTTTATAAAGGAAACAAACCTGTACATTCAGCACTGAGTAGATATCCTAAAAGGCAGATGGTGACGAGGCCCGGTGATTCTGCCATGATCATGTTCAGGCACCACATAACCTTTGTTAGTAGATTGTGCAAGTAGCAAGGTTGACCAATTGTTCCAAAGTACAAGCTGAGCTGTATTTACTTCTGGGAAACAGCGTCTATCTCCCTCAGTGGGCTGTTTCCAACGACCTCTTGGATTAAATGAAAAGAGGAGGCAGTGGCCATCGTTAAACTTCACCTCTGATTCCATGGGCTTCTGTCACTGTGGCTGACCTGGGACTGAAGCTTGAACTGACCCATTGTTAGAATAGGGGAAGGTACAATGGCTGCTGTTGCTGTGGCAGCAGAACTCATCTTAGGATCCATTTTGTCCTTGTCAGGGAACACTAATGTCATATAGTTGAAAGCTAAAGAGATTGAAAGAATGAAGTCATTTTGTCACCCACCTTAAAACGTTTCCACTGCTTATATCTGTTGAGTCACCTGGTGGATCTTTTATCTTCCTCCTCATAATGAGGAATTTATAAACTTCACTGTGCTGTGTACGCATATGGTGAAGCAGATGGGCTCTGTCTCAGAACATATGTATATATGTTTGAGTGTATATATGTATGCATGTATACTTATGTATAGAAAATAAATGTATAAATATTATTATATAATAGTTCATATTTATATACCACTTCACATGTAATATAAAAAATTCATAATAGTATGGCAACATTTACCTGCCATTCTTTGTGCTGCTGTTGTGATACATTTTATTTCCAAATGTTATAAACCCTATATTATTATTCTGCTTTAAGCAGTCAACAGTCTTTCAAAGAAATTTTAAAATGAGGAAAAATATATTTAGTCACATGTTTACCATTATGATATTCTTAATTTTTTTGGGTAGACCCAAATTTCAATCTGCTACAATTTTTCATCATTATGAAAAATTTTCATTAATAATTTTGATAATATGGGCTATTTTATGACAAATTTTCTCAACTTTATTTGAAAATGTCTCCACTTTACCTTCATGTTTCAAATTTGGCTGCATATACAATTCTAGGTTGAAATTTTTTTTCAGCACATTAAAGAAGTTATCCTATTGCCTTCTGGCATGCATTGTTTCTGATGATAATGCAGTGAATATTCTTCTCATTTATTTTTAGCAATTTGACTACAGTGAGCCAAGGTATTCTTGGGGTTCATTGAGGTTCTTGAATCTGTGGCATTAAAATTAGGAAAATTCTTGTACCTTATTTTTTCAAAATTTTGTTTTAAAATAAAAACAGTTATAGGAAATTGCAAAATCAATACAGAGAGGTCCCATATACCTTTCCCTGTGTTTATATCTTATATAAATATAGTAGTATAATATCAAAACCAGCTAGTGGACATTGAGTGGCTTATTTTATGTATATAATTCTAAGTGATTTTATCACAGGTATAGAAGAAAAATTCTGTCATCACAAACATCTCCTTTGTGCTACCTTTTTTATGATCACACCCCTCCCCCTCCTTCCAATTATTTCTAACCCCTGGCACAACTGATCAGTTTTCAGTCTCTATAGTGAGAATGTTGTATAAATGGAATCATAGGGTATGTGACCTTCTGAGATTCGCCCTTTTCACCCAGCACAATGTCTTTGAAATCCATCTAGATTGCTGCATGTTTTAGTAGTTGTTTTTTATTGCTGAGGAGTATGGATATGTGAACCACGAACTTCCTGATGTTCAAGCTGGTTTTAGAAAAGGCAGAGGAACCAGAGACCAAATTGCCAACATCCACTGGATCATGGAAAAAGCAAGAGAGTTCCAGAAAAACATCTATTTCTGCTTTATTGACTATGCCAAAGCCTTTGACTGGGTGGATCACAGTAAACTGTGGGAAATTCTGACAGAGATGGGAATACCAGACCACCTGATCTGCCTCTTGAGAAATTTGTATGCAGGTCAGGAAGCAACAGTTAGAACTGGACATGGAACAACAGAGTGGTTCCAAATAGGAAAGGGAGTACGTTAAGGTTGTATATTGTCACCCTTTTTATTTAACTTATATGCAGAGTACATCATGAGAAACACTGGGCTGGAAGAAACACAAGCTGGAATCAAGATTGCCGGGAGAAATATCAATAACCTCAGACATGCAGATGACACCACCCTTATGGCAGAAAGTGAAGAGGAACTCAAAAGCCTCTTGATGAAAGTGAAAGTGGAGAGTGAAAAAGTTGGCTTAAAGCTCAACATTCAGAAAACGAAGATCATGGCATCTGGTCCCATCACTTCATGGGAAATAGATGGAGAAACAGTGGAAACAGTGTCAGACTTTATTTTTTGGGGCTCCAAAATCACTACAGATGGTGACTGCAGCCATGAAATTAAAAGACGCTTACTCCTTGGAAGGAAAGTTATGACCAACCTAGATAGCATATTGAAAAGCAGAGACATTACTTTGCCAACAAAGGTTCGTCTAGTCAAGGCTATGGTTTTTCCTGTGATCATGTATGGATGTGAGAGTTGGACTGTGAACAAGGCTGAGCACCAAAGAATTGATGCTTTTGAAGTGTGGTGTTGGAGAAGACTCTTGAGAGTCCCTTGGACTGCAAGGAGATCCAACCAGTCCATTCTGAAGGAGATCAGCCCTGGGATTTCTTTGGAGGGAATGATGCTAAAGCTGAAACTCCAGTACTTTGGCCACCTCATGCAAAGAGTTGACTCATTGGAAAAGACTCTGATGCTGGGAGGGATTGGGGGCAAGAGGAGAAGGGGATGACAGAGGATGAGATGGCTGGATGGCATCGCTGACTCGATGGACATAAGTCTGAGAGAACTCCAGGAGTTTGTGATAGACAGGGAGGCCTGGCATGCTGCAATTCATGGGGTCGCAAAGAGTCGGACACAACTGAGTGACTGATCTGATCTGATCTGATGGATATGCCAATTTGCTTGACTCTTCACTTACTAGGGACATTTTTATTGTTTCCAATGTTTGCTATTGCAATAATGTGTTTTCAACATTCATGTACAGGTTTCTATGTGGACATAACTTTTAAATTTCTCTGGGATAAAAGTGTAGGAATGCAGTTTCTGGGTCATGTGAGAGTTGAATGTTTGGTTTTTAAACAAACTGCCAAGCTGTATTCCAACATGGCAGTACCACTTTACATTCCAACCAGCAATGGATGAGTGATCCATTTTCTCTACATACTTGCAAGCATTTGGTATTATAACTTTTTATTTTATACATTCTGATAGGTGTGTATTTAGACCATTTATATTGAAGATAATTATTAATATGTTAGTACTTAAGTCTGCCATTTTATTGTTTGCTTTTCCCCCCTTCTTGTTCTCTTTCCTCTATTCTCTTTACATGCCTTTTTGTGGGTTACTTGAAAAAAAAATTAAGAATTCCATCTTGATTTATTTATAGAGGTTTTTAAAAAGTGTATCTTATTGTATAATTATTGTAGCTTTTGCTCTGAGTTTTACAATATACACATGTGACTTATCAGAGTCTACTGGTATCAGTATTTTAACACATAAGTATGAAGCCCTACTTTCATCCATTAATCTTCTCTACTTTTAAATATCACTGTCATGATAACCAGATAATGCTATTTTTGTTTTAATTATCAAATATCATTTATAAAACTCATGAAAGCTTCCCTGGTGGCTCAGATCATAAAGAATCCGCCTGCAGTGTGAGAGACCTGGGTTCGATCCCTGGGTCGGGAAGATCCCCTGGAGGAGGGCATGGCAACCCATTCCAGTATTCTTGCCTGGAGAATCCCTGTGGACAGCAGAGCCTGGCAGGCTACAGTCCATGGGGGTTGCAAAGAGTTGGACATGACTGAGCAACTAAGCACAGCACAGCACATGAGGAGAGGGGTAGTCTACCAAATATATTCATATCTCTGCTCTTTCTGTTGCTAGATCTTCCTATCAATTCTTTTATCATTTGCTTCTCATTGAAGAATGTCCCTTAGCCATTCTTTTAAGATAAGTCTGAAAATGCTTCTATTTCCCCTTGATGGTTGAAGGATAGTTTTACTGGATATCAGATTTGTGGTGGACAGATTTTTTCCCTGTAGTACTTGAAAATGTACCATTTCCTTCTGGCTTTCATGTTTTCAAATGAGAAATCTACTGTCATTCAAACTGGTCCTCCTCTACAGGTATTGTGTCAGAGTTCTCTAGCAGCAATCAAGCTTTTGTTTTCTTTGTCTTTAGTTTTCACAGGTTTAGTTATGATGTGCTTTGGTATGGATTCTTTTGGCATTATACTGTTTGGGGTTCACTCAGCTTCTTGAATCTATAAATTTGTCTTTTTTCCAAAATTTGGAAAATTTCAGCTATTATATCTTTGATTCCACTTTCTTTTTCCTCTCCATATGGGATTCTAATGACACAAGTGTTGCATGTATTTTATTGGTCCACAGGACTCTCAGGCTCTACTAGTCTGTATTTTCTCTCTCATTAAGTACATTCTGTGAATTCACTTTCTGGTAAGCCCTCTTTTAAGTTTACTGAGTCGATCTGTCATATCCACTCTGATTTTGAGCCTCTCCAGAGAGATTTTTTTTAAGTTATTCTTTTCAGCTTTATATTTTCCATTTTCTTTTTTTTTTAATAAGCTTTTCCACTTTTGCCGAGATTTTCTATTTTAAAATTCTTTCTGAGATAATCTGTAGTAGATTGTTGAAACATTTTTATGATGCCAGCTTTAATATTCTTTTCAGATAATTCCAACATTGATTCATTTCAGTATTAGTGTCACTTCATCATCTTTTCTCATTCAGATTGTGATTTTCCTGTTTCTTAGCATGATGAGTGGTTTTCAATAGTATTCTGGACATTTTGCCTATTACGTTAATAGACACTGGGTCCTATTTAGCAGGCAGTCACTCTGACCTATGACCCAGGTCATGGGACATTTTTCTGGGCTTTGATTCCAATTCAACTTTTAGATCCTTTTGGGATTATTTTGGTAAATAAAATTCCAAGTCAGTTAATATTATGATATGGAGGCTATCCACATGTGCCTGACCCAGTTAGCCATATACTTTCAAAACAGAGAGCTTTCTCCGATTGATAGCAAACGGAGAAGCCAGAGATGTTCAAAGTATGTGACAGATTTGATGAAGCATTGGTGGCTTTGAAGTTGCCTGGGAGGTGATGGGACGTGTGGAAAGACCAAAGAGTGGTCTCTAGAAGCTGAGAGCCAGCAAGAAATCAGGGATTTCAGACCTATGTGAAGTGTGTTAGTTGCTTAGTCATCTCTGACTCTTTGTGAGCCTGTGGACTGTAGCCCACCAGGCTCCCCTGTCTATGGAGTTCTCCAGGCAAGAATACTGGAGTGGGTTGCCATTTCCTTGTCTCAGACCTGTAGCAAAATGGAATTCAGTTCTGTCAACACCCTTAACAAGTCTGAAAATGGGTTATTCCCCAGAACCTCCAGATATGAGCCTAGTTGTCTGACACCTTGACTTAGGCCTTAGGAGATCCTAAGCTGAGATCTTACTTGAAATCCCTTGCTCTTTTGTTTACTAAACTGTGACATAATAAATGGGTATTGTTTTAAGCCAATATGTTTGTAGCAATATGTTATGTGACAATAGAAAACTAACACTCTATCATTAGTATTTTCATTTGTGCTAAACTTTGCTTTCTTCCTGAAGTTCTTTTTGAACTGTTGGTACCTCTGGGAGGATAAACAGATACCATCTTGAGAACATTAATTTGAGATTATAAAAGCTTTATAGTTTTAGCTTTATATTTTACTCTGTGATATATCTTGAATAAATCTTGTATATGAAGTGAGGTTAATATTTGAGGTTAATTTTTTCTTCTTTATGAATATGGATTGCTCCAGCACTATTGATTGATAAGACTATTCTTTCCCCCTCATTTTAGCTTGCTGCCTTGGTCAGAAAACAATTAGTTCTGTTCATGTGAGTTTATTGCTGAACTCTCTGTTCTGTTCATTTTGCATACATTTAAATTTATATGAATGAGGGTATAGTAAAAGTTTTAAATTCAAATCCATCATTTTAAGATCCATTTTGGGACTTCCCTGGTGGTCCAGTGGTTAAGACTCCATGCTTCCATTGCAGTGGCCATGGGTTCAATCCCTGGTTGGGGAGCTAAGATCCTGCATGCCACAGCCAAAAAAAAAAAAAAAAGTTAAAAAAAGACCCATTTTTATTGCTCTGCACACATCTAGTCTGATGCTTCTAAGTGCTGCCTGGTGTATATACATCATTTTTTTCCTAGCTTTCCCCCCAGTGATTGGCATTTCAGTTCAGTTCAGTTCAGTTGCTCAGTCATGTCTGACTCTTTGTGACCCCATGGACTGCAGCACACCAGGCTTCTCTGTCCATCACCAACTCCCAGAGTTTACTCAAACTCATGTCCACTGAGTCAGTGATGCCATACAAACATCTCATCCTCCGTCATCCCCTTCTCCTCCCACCTCCAATCTTTCCCAGCATCAGGGTCTTTTCAAATGAGCCAGTTCTTTGCAACAGGTGGCCAAAGTATTGGAGCTTCAGCTTCAGCATCAGTCCTTCCAATGAATATTCAGGACTGATTTCCTTTAGGATGGACTGGTTGGATCTCCTTGCAGTCCAAGGGACTCTCAAGAGTGTTCTCCAACACCACAGTTCGAAAGCATCAATTCTTCAGTGCTCAGTTTTCTTTATAGTCCAACTCTCACATCCATACATGACTACTGGAAAAACCATAGCCTCGACTAAACGGATCTTTGTTGACAAAATAATGTCTCTGCTTTTCAATATGCTGTCTATGTTGGTCATAACTTTCCTGCCAAGGAGTAAGTGTCTTTTAATTTCATGGCTGCAATCACCATCAGCAATGATTTTGGAGCCCAGAAAAATAAAGTCAGCCACTGTTTCCACTGTTTCCCCATCTCTTTGCCATGAAGTGATGGGACCAGATGCCATGATCTTAGTTTTCTGAATGTTGGGTTTTAAGCCAACTTTTTCATTCTCTTTCACTTTGATCAAGAGGCTCTTTAGTTCTTCTTCACTTTCTGCCATAAGTGTGGTGTCTTCTGCATAACTGAGGTTATTGATATTTCTGCTGGCAATCTTGATTCCAGCTTGTGCTTCATCCAGCCCAGTGTTTCTCATGATGTACTCTGCATATACGTTAAATGAGCAGTGTGACAATATACAGCCTTGGTGTACTCCTTTTCCTATTTGGAACCAGTCTGTTGTTCCATGTCCAGTTCTAACTGTTGCTTCTTGACCTGCATACAGATGTCTCAGGAGGCAGGTCAGGTGGTCTGATGTTCCCATCTCTTTCAGAATTTTCCACAGTTTATTGTGATCCACACAGTCAAAGTCTTTGGCATAGTCAGTAAGGCAGTAGTTTGGCATCTAGATTGCTTAAAGCATCCTGTTTCCACAAATATTGCCACATTGGACACCTTCTTTTGAGTACTCATATGGAAAATGTGGTCATTTACTTAGGATATGTATTTAGGAGCAGAATGTCTGGGTCTTGGGATATTCCTGTTCCTGATTTGTCTAAGAACTGCCAGATTGTTCTCCAGATTGGCTGCACCAACCTACACCCCCAGAAGCAGTGCTTATAGATTTCTATATTGCACATTCATACCAATTCTTGGGATTAGCCTTGTAAAATTTTGGATAATTGAAATTGGCTAAAGTACCATCTTGTTTTATTTTTATTTATTTATTTTTTTTGCCACTAAATCTTTCTTTTTTTATTAACATACTAAGCTTAGTTCAGTTCAGTTCAGTTCAGTTCAGTCACTCAGTCGTGTCCGACTCTTTGCAATCCCCTGAACTGCAGTATGCAGGCCTCCCTGTCCATCACCAACTCCTGGAGCCTACCCAAACCCATATCCATTGAGTCAGTGATGCCATCCAACTATCTCATCCTCTGTCATCCCCTTCTCTTCCTACCCTCAATCCTTCCCAGCATCATGGTGTTTTCAAATGAGTCAACTCTTCACATCAGGTGGCCAATGTATTGGAGTTTCAGCTTCAACATCAGTCCTTCCAATGAACACACAGGACTGATCTCCTTTAGGATGGACTGGTTGGATCTCCTTGCAGTCCAAGGGACTCTCAAGAATCTTCTCCAACATCACAGTTCAAAAGCATTAATTGTTCTGCACTCAGCTTTCTTTATAGTCCAACTCTCACATCCATACACGACTACTGGAAAAACCATAGCCTTGACTAGACTGACCTTTGTTGGAAAAGTAATGTCTCTACTTTTTAATATGTTGTCTAGGTTGGTCATAACTTTCCTTCCAAGGAGCAGGTATCTTTTAATTTCATAGCTGCAGTCACCATCTGCAGTGATTTTGGAGCCCAGAAAAATAAAGTCAGCCACTGTTTCCACTGTTTCTTCATCTATTTGCCATGAAGTGTTGGGATCAGATGCCATGAAGTGTTGGGATCAGATGCCATGATCTTAGTTTTCTGAATGTTGAGCATTAAGCCAACTTTTTCACTCTCCTCTTTCACTTTCATCAAGAGGCTCTTTAGTTCTTCACTTTCTGCCATAAGGGTGGTGGCATCTGCATATCAGAGTTATTGATATTTCTTCCGGCAATCTTGATTCCAGCTTGTGCTTCATTCAGCCCAGCATTTCTCATAATGTACTCTGCATATAAGTTAAATAAGCAGAGTGACAATATACAGCCTTGACGTACTCCTTTTCCTACTTGGAACCAGTCTGTTGTTCCATGTCCAGTTCTAACTGTTGCTTCCTGACCTGCATACAGGTTTCTCAAGAGGCAGGTCAGATGGTCTGGTATTCCCATCTCTTGAAGAATTTTCCACAGTTTATTGTGATCCACCCAGTCAAAGGCTTTGGCATAGTCAATAAAGCAGAAATAGATGTTTCTCTGGAACTCTCTTGCTTTTTCCATGATCCAGCAGATGTTGGCAATTTGATCTCTGGTTCCTCTGCCTTTTCTAAAACCAGATTGAATATCTGGAAGTTCACGGTTCATGTATTACTGAAGCCTGGCTTGGAGAATTTTGAGCATTACTTTACTAGTGTGTGAAATGAGTGCAATTGTGCAGTAGTTTGGAGAAGGAAATAGCAACCCACTCCAGTGTTCTTGCCTGGAGAATCCCAGGGATAGAGGAGCCTGGTGGGCTGCCGTCTATGGGGTTGCACAGAGTCAGACATGACTGAAGCAACTTAGCAGCAGCAATGCAATAGTTTGAGCATTTGAACATAGATGCAAAAATCCTTAACAAAATTCTAGCAATCAGAATCCAACAACACATTAAAAAGATCATATACCATGATCAAGTGGGCTTTATCCCAGGGATGCAAGGATTCTTCAATATCCACAAATCAATCAATGTAATACACCACAGTAACAAATTGAAAAATAAAAACCATATGATTATCTCAGTAGATGCAGAGAAAGCCTTTGACAAAATTCAACATCCATTTATGATAAAAACTCTCCAGAAAGCAGGAATAAAAGGAACATACCTCAACATAATAAAAGCTATATATGACAAACCCACAGCAAACATTATCCTCAATGGTGAAAAACTGAAAGCATTTCCTCTAAAGTCAGGAGCAAGACAAGGGTGCCCACTTTCACCATTACTATTCAACATAGTTTTGGAAGTCTTGGCCACAGCAATCAGAGCAGAAAAAGAAATAAAAGGAATCCAAATTGGAAAAGAAGAAGTAAAACTCTCACTATTTGCAGATGACATGATCCTCTACATAGAAAACCCTAAAGATTCCACCAGAAAATTACTAGAAATAATCAATGACTATAGTAAAGTTGCAGGATATAAAATCAACACACAGAAATCCCTTGCATTCCTATACACTAATAATGAGAAAACAGAAAGAGAAATTAAGGAAACAATTCCATTCACCATTGCAATGGAAAGAATAAAATACTTAGGAATATATCTACCTAAAGAAACTAAAGACCTATATATAGAAAACTATAAAACACTGGTGAAAGAAATCAAAGAGGACACTAATAGATGGAGAAATATACCATGTTCATGGATTGGAAGAATCAATATAGTGAAAATGAGTATACTACCCAAAGCAATTTATAGATTCAACGCAATCCCTATCAAGCTACCAACAGTATTCTTCACAGAGCTAGAACAAATAATTTCACAATTTGTATGGAAATACAAAAAACCTCAAATAGCCAAAGCGATCTTGAGAAAGAAGAATGGAACTGGAGGAAACAACCTACCTGACTTCAGGCTCTACTACAAAGCCACAGTTATCAAGACAGTATGGTACTGGCACAAAGACAGAAATATTGATCAATGGAATAAAATAGAAAGCCCAGAGATAAATCCACGCACATATGGACACCTTATCTTTGACAAAGGAGGCAAGAATATACAATGGATTAAAGACAATCTCTTTAACAAGTGGTGCTGGGAAATCTGGTCAACCACTTGTAAAAGAATGAAACTAGACCACTTTCTAACACCATACACAAAAATAAACTCAAAATGGATTAAAGATCTAAACGTAAGACCAGAAACTATAAAACTCCTAGAGGAGAACATAGGCAAAACACTCTCTGACATACATCACAGTAGGATCCTCTATGACCCACCTCCCAGAATATTGGAAATAAAAGCAAAAATAAACAAATGGGACCTAATTAACCTTAAAAGCTTCTGCACATCAAAGGAAACTATTAGCAAGGTGAAAAGACAGCCTTCAGAATGGGAGAAAATAATAGCAAATGAAGCAACCGACAAACAACTAATCTCAAAAATATACAAGCAACTCCTACAGCTCAACTCCAGAAAAATAAACGACCCAATCAAAAAATGGGCCAAAGAACTAAATAGACATTTCTCCAAAGAAGACATACAGATGGCTGACAAACACATGAAAAGATGCTCAACATCACTCATTATCAGAGAAATGCAAATCAAAACCACTATGAGGTACCATTTCACGCCAGTCAGAATGGCTGTGATCCAAAAGTCTACAAATAATAAATGCTGGAGAGGGTGTGGAGAAAAGGGAACCCTGTTACACTGTTGGTGGGAATGCAAACTAGTACAGCCACTATGGAGAACAGTGTGGAGATTCCTTAAAAAACTGGAAATAGAACTGCCTTATGATCCAGCAATCCCACTGCTGGGCATACACACTGAGGAAACCAGAAGGGAAAGAGACACGTGTACCCCAATGTTCATTGCAGCACTGTTTATAATAGCCAGGACATGGAAGCAACCTAGATGTCCATCAGCAGATGAATGGATAAGAAAGCTGTGGTACATATACACAATGGAGTATTACTCAGCCATTAAAAAGAATACATTTGAATCAGTTCCAATGAGGTGGATGAAACTGGAGCCTATTATACAGAGTGAAGTAAGCCAGAAGGAAAAACATAAATACAGTATACTAATGCATATATATGGAATTTAGAAATATGGTAACAATAACCCGGTGTACGAGACAGCAAAAGAGACACTGATGTATAGAACAGTCTTATGGAGTCTGTGGGAGAGGGAGAGGGTGGGAAGATTTGGGAGAATGGCATTGAAACATGTAAAATATCATGTAAGAAACGAGTTGCCAGTCCAGGTTCGATGCACGATACTGGATGCTTGGGGCTAGTGCACTGGGACGACCCAGAGGGATGATATGGGGAGGGAGGAGGGAGGAGGGTTCAGGATGGGGAACACATGTATACCTGTGGCGGATTCATTTTGATATTTGGCAAAACTAATACAATTATGTAAAGTTTAAAAATAAAATAAAATTAGAAAAAAAAAAGAAAAAGAAAAGAAAAAAAAAAGATGATGCTGTGAAAGTGCTGCACTCAATATGGCAGCACATTTGGAAAACTCAGCAGTAGCCACAGGACTGGAAAGGTCAGTTTTCATTCCAATCCCAAAGCAAGGCAATAGCAAAGAATGCTCAAACCATCTTGTTTTAATTGATGTTTGCCTTACTATTATGAGTTGAACATGTTTCTGTATACTTTTCAGACTTCTAAATTTCCCCTTTTGTAAATTGCCTGCTAATGACGGTTGCCAATTTTTCTTCTGGGGTTAATTTGAAGACTTTCCTTGAATATTCTAGAAAATTAAGATAATCCATTATCGGTTTTAGACATTATTTATAATGTTTTATAATTATATAAATTATATATAATTTTAATGTTTATATAATTATATCAGAGAAGACAATGGCACCCCACTCCAGTACTCTTGCCTGGAAAATCCCGTGGATGGAGGACGCTGGTAGGCTGCAGTCCATGGGGTCGCTAAGAGTCAGACACGACTGAGTGACTTCACTTTTACTTTTTATTTTCATGCATTGGAGAAGGAAATGGCAACCCACTCCAGTGTTCTTGCATGGAGAATCCCAGGGATGGGGGAGCCTGGTGGGCTGCCATCTAGGGTGTCGCACAGAGTCGGACACAACTGGAGTGACTTAGCAGCATGTAATTATATAGTGTTATATAATTTTAATTTTTCCCGTTCTGTCATGTGTCAAGTAACTCTGATTTTCTTATACTTTTTTGAATAGATGTTCTCAGTTTGAATTTATTAAATGCATCAGTTTTTGCTTTTATAATCTGTGATTTTAAAGTTTTGAGTATTGTTTCTCTGTCTCTTGGTCAAAAAGATATTCTCTTATATTTTTATACTAACTTTATAGTTTTATTTTTCACATCTAGGTTTATAGTCTAATCTGTAAGTCTAAAATTTGATAACAAAGTTGATGAGGGTGTGGAGAAAGTATTTGCATTTGCTGTTGGGGGGTATACAGAGTCTTGGAGGTCATTTAGATCTTATCAAAAACTTTACAAATTCATTCTTTTGATATAGAAATGCAGCTGATTATAAATGAACAAAAAATTTACCTCCAAATTATATTTTTAAAGTTATTATAATAGTGAAATGCTGAAAATAAGCCAAATATTCAATAATAAGAATTGTAATAATTAAATAATGGTATATTGAACTCTGACATGACACAGCTCGCCAGAAAAGCAAAAACAGTGGGCAATTGTTGTTCAATGGGTATAAAGCTTCAGTTATACATGAAAAATAAGTTCTAGAATTCTGCTGTAGATCATTATGCCTATAATAATAAATAATAAATAAAATTGCTACAAAGCTACAGTAATTAAGAAAATGTAGTAGTAGCACATGGATAGACAGATTAGTTTCCTATTACTGCTGTAACAAGTTGCTACAAATTTGGTGGCTTAATGCTTCTGAAGGGGGTCAGAAATTCAAAATCGGTCTCAGTGAGCTGAAGTCAAGGTGTTGTCAGGGCTGGTTATTTCTGGAAGTTCAGAGAGAATAGTCCCTTTTCTCTGTCTTTTTTAGCTTCCAGATGCCACCTAAATTTCTGGCTTATATCATTTCCTTATATTGTTCCAACCTCTTGCTTCCATCATTGTTTCTCCTACTGATTCTGATCCTACTGCCTCTCTCTTATAAGAATTCTTGTAATTACATTGAGCTCACTGAATAATCCTGGAAAATCTCTCCATCTTGAGATTCTTATTAGTAATCACATCTGCAGTCTCTATTTTTACCAGAAGTAAAAGTTCTGTCATAGTTTCTGGGGATTAGGACCTGGGGTTATTTGGGGGCCAATATTAAGCCTACCATACATATCAACGAATTAGAGAGTCCTTAGGTAAATCCTCAATTTTATGGTCATTGATTTTGACAAGGGTATTGAGACAATTTGATGGGTGCAAGTAACAGTCTTTTCAACAAATGGTTTTGGGACAACTGGGTACCCATGTGAAAAAGAATGAAGTTGAAAAAAAAAAGAGTGAAGTTGGAAAAAAAGAATGAAGTTTAATCCCTACCTCATATTATATGCAAAAATTAACTCAGAAATTGACAATAGAACTAAAACTATAAAATCTTAGAAGAAAACATATGTAAATCTTCATGATCTTGGTTTAGGCAATAGTTTCTTAGCTATGACACCTGAAGCACAAACAACCAAAGGAAAAAAATGGATAAATTGAATCTCATCAAAATTAAAAATGTCTGTGCATCAAAAGACACTACTAAAAGAGTAAAAGTATTTATATAACCCACAGAATAGGAGAAAAAAATTTGTGATCATATATCTGATAAGAAACTTTTTAGTAGAACATATAAAGAACTCTTACAACTCAGCATTAAAAAATGCAAATAACCCAATTAAAAATTGGCAGAAGACCCCCCCCCCCAATTGGCAGAAGATCCAAGTAGATGTTTCTCTGAAGATACACAAATGACCAATAAGGACTTGAAAAGATGCTCAGCTTCATTAGTCATTAGGAAAATACAAATTAAATTCACAATTAGAGACAACTTCAAACCCAATAAGATGGCTATAATAAGCAAAACAAAATAAGTTTGGTGAAGGTGTGGAGAAGCTGGAACCCTCATACATTGCTCTCTACATAATGTAATATGGTACAGCCTCCATGGAAGACAATTTTTTGGTTCCCAAAAAAGTTAAACACAGAATTACCATGCGACCCAAGAATTCTACTCCTAGGTAGAATTTCATTTAGTCAGGAGAAATGAAAATTTATGTCCACACAAAAATTTGTAGATGAATATTAATAACATTAATTTATAATAGCTAAAATGTGCCATTAGCAGATGAATGTTTAAGCGAAATGTTGTAAGTTCATACAACTGAATATTATTCAGCCATAAAATGGAAAGAATCCATACATGCTACAGTATGGGTAAACCTTGGAAACATTATGCTAACTGATAGAAGCCAGTTATAAAAGGCAACATATTAAGACTTCCCTGTTGGTTCAGTGGTTAAGACTGCAGGGGGCATGGGTTCAGTCCCTGGTCAGGGGAAGTAAGATACCACATGCTGCATAGCCAAAGATAAACAGAAAAACAATAATGGGGAAGTGTGTTTGACATGGACAGTTGCTTTCAGTTGTCAGTTGAGGGGAAAGCAGCATGTTAGTGTGATAGCATTCACATATGTGTGTTCTTATGTGTGTAAATGATGTTAACACACACATGCACACTTACAGTCACAGTGGATTACTCCAAAATTTTCAGTGTTTTTTTTTTTTTTTTTCCTGGTTTTTGATTACAGGTTTTTATTTTCCTTTTTTCCTTGTTTATAATTTTTTGGAATGAGCATGTCATTTTTTAAAAAAGTTTTTGACTGCACCATGCAGCATGTGAGATCTTAGTTCCTTGGAGTCTTAACCACTGAACCTTCAGGGAAGTTCCTAAATTTATTTTTTATTTTTAATTGAAGGGTAATTACAATTTTGTGTTGGTTTCTGACATTCATCAACATGGATCAGCCATAGGGATATATATGTCTCCTCCCTCTTGAGCCTCCCTCCCACCTTCCACCCCATCCCATCCCTGTAGGTTGTCACAGAGCCCCTGTTTGAGTTCCCTGAGTCATATAGCAAATTCTTACTGGCTATCTATTGTACATGTATTAGTGTATATATTTTCATTCTACTCTCTCCATTCGTCCCACCCTCTTCTTCCTACTGCCCCCCACGTCCATAAGTCTTTTCTTTGTCTGCATCTCCATTGCTGCCCTGCAAAGAAGTTCATCAGTACTATCTTTTTAGAATCCAATATATGCATTCATATAAAATATTCATTTTTTTCTTTCTGACTTACTTCACTCTGTGTAATAGGCTCTAGGTTCGTTCACCTCACTAGCACTGACTCAAATGTGTTCCTTTTTATGGCTGTGTAATATTCCATTGTATATGTACCACAGCTTCTTTATCCATTCATCTGTTGATGGACATCTAGGTTCCTTCCATGTCCTAGCTATTGTAAATAGTGCTGCAATGAACACTGGGGTACATGTGTCTTTTTCAGTTATGGTTTTCTCACGGTATATGCCCACTAGTAGGATTGTTGGGTCATATGGTAGTTTTATTTCTAGTTTTTAAAGAAATCTCCATGCTGTCTTCCATAGTGGCTGTATTAACTTACCTTCCCACCAACAGTGCAAGAGGGTACCCTTTTCTCCACACCCTCTTGAACATTTATTGTTTGCAGATTTTTTGATGATGGCCATTCTGACTGGTGTGAGGTGATATCTCATTGTGGTTTTGATTGCATTTCTCTAATAATGAGTGATATTGAGCATCTTTTCATGTGTTGATTAGCCATCTGTATGTCTTCTTTGGGGAAATGTCTGTTTAGGTCTTTTTCCCACTTTTTGATTGGGCTGTTTGTTTTTGTTATTGAGTTGCATATGCTATTTGTATATTTTGGAAATTAATCCTTTTTCAGTTGTTTCATCTGCTATTATTTTCTCTCGTTCTGCCTAATTTTATTAAATAAGAAAAAAAAAAAAAGAAAACTGCTAGCACTTATGGACTCAGATACAGTGGCACTGAGGAAGGAGAAAAGTCCATTAAACTTCAGTTTTTCCCCTGAATATCTCCTCTGTTCCAGGACAAGTGGAAGGAAGGCAGAGCTTGCATCATTGATCAGAATGAATGAGCCTGTTCTTTATCCAGAGTGCAGGGGAAGAAGTGGGGGGGGGGTAATGGGCACAGTGTGGTGGCACCCCTGCTTTGTATTTTAGGTGAACTCTCAGAACAGCAGGCATATCCACAATCAAAGGTAAGCGCCCAAACACCCTAAGCTGAGTGGAAATGCGTTTAACAATGCTTATTATTTGTCTGATTGAGTTCTCTACATCTTTAATTTGCATTAGTACAAGTGACCTGTTGTTTTGCATTTGCTTGAAAGTAATTTCCCTTGTATATGTTTGGTGTCCTGGAGTGGCTTGTGAGCTTTCCTGGGCATGGGATCTTGGATTTTCTTCCTGTTCTTGCTCTCCCAGAGTCTGGTAACAGTGCTTGCACACAGCAAGGACATAGCCAGTGTGGATAAAATGGTTGTATTTGCAGAAACCAGGAGAAACTTTAATCATTAAGTAACTCTGCTATCTATTTGCAGCCGGAAAGATATTCTGTTTTATTCTAAAGCCAAAGATTTTTCTCTTTGGTAGGTGGCTCCTACCGTTAAACTGTTTTATAATTAAGAAATGAACTCCAAAAGACTGTTCTATACATCAGTGTCTCTTTTGCTGTCTCGTATACAGGGTTATTGTTACCATCTTTCTAAATTCCATATATATGCATTAGTATACTGTATTGGTGTTTTTCTTTCTGGCTTACTTCACTCTGTATAATCATGTTGATATATGGCAAAACCAATACAATGTTGTAAAGTTAAAAAATAAAATAAAAAGAAATGAACTGCTGTTTTGGCACACATTTTCAAACAAGTTTGTCTTTTTATATTGAGTACCTTTTTCTGCACCACAAATTACCACAAATTTAATGGCTTAAAAATAACACATTTATTATCTCACAGCTTTTGTGGGTCAGAAGTGTGAACATACCTTAGCCGAATCCTCTGCTTAGGGTCTTAGCCGGTTACAGTCAAGGTCTCAGCCACACTGTGTAATTATTTAACTGGGGAAGAATCTGCTTTCAGGCTCACTTGGGTGGTTGTCAGAGTTCATTCCCTTGGTGGTGTGAGGACAGAGGGTCCCCTGGCGCTATGTTGGCTGCCCTCACTGCTAGGGGTTGCTCACAGTTTTTTGCTTTATGGGTTTCCCCAATATGGCTACTTAGTTCTTTAAGCTTGTACTGTGCCCTGGTCCTGCCTGCACTCAGGGTAAAGGGATTATATAAGAAGGTGGCCCCTAGGAGGAGGGTATCATGGGAAACCTTATGATTTACTTATCAGCCACACTTGTGATTTATTTTAAACTGTATATCAGAAATTGATGCTGTCCTAGACTAGACATTTCATGATTATTTTATGTTTTTAAAATAACTAACATGAGTATTTGACTTACTATAGCTGGACTCACTGCTAAAACACGTGCTTAGCTGGTTGTCTAAAGGAGCTCCGTTTCCGTGACTTGTCAGGGAACATTTGCTAGGAATTGCTGATGCCAAAAACCAAAACTCAGTTGTTGGTATCATATTTATGGAGAATGGCCCATAAGTTACGTCAACTACCCATTCCTAAAGAAATTCTAAAGCCTCTGTAAGCCAGACCTTTGCAGAGCTGGTCCCATTTCTCTGGCTCCCTTAGAAGTGCTTTGACCTGAAGTCATCAGCCTACAGCAAGTGATCCTATAGGAAACAGTACTAGGAAGCATGTTGCTCATGGATTGTGTAATGTAATGTCTAGTCTTAGTACCAGAAATACCTGTCCTTCTCTTGTTTGGCTTATTTCCTGGAGGCACTGTAAATCTTGTTGCTGCTTTTCTTCCTTCACACTGGCTGATTTTATGACTGGCATGCTGTTGGCAGGTGTTCTGGACTTTCAATAGGTGTTTTGTGTATTAACTTGACTCCTGACCCTGTTTTTACCTTCTACCATTTTTTTTCCCACCTTGCTCTGATTTCCTGACCTTTTACCTTCTTTTTACCTACAATTTTATCATGAAATAAAATAAATAAAAATCAGTCATATCATATAAATCCTGTTGGTAATAAGGAAGAGTATAAATATCAATAATTGGTTTGAATGCTACGGGAGTCTCAGAGTGAGCCTTGTAGTTGTGCCTATAGAAGCCAAGAGCCATTTTTCTTAAATGGAAGGGTAGGTGTTGTGCTGAAGCATTTGAATGCACTGGTGCGTTCAGTAATGACTCAGAGATAGTTCTTCTGTGACTGCCACTTGTGTTGGCTGATGGGAATACCAATCCACATGGCTAGGTGCTGGCAAGAGTTAAAAGAGGAGGCATGAGGTTTAGGTGGTGGGGATTGCTCTTACAGAGGAACTAGAATGGGTACAGTGCAGGAGGAAGGGTGAAGCAGAGATGGAGAGGCCCTAGGAGGAAAATTTATTTCATGAGAATCCTACTTGTCCTCAAGTTCAGACTTTTTGCAGGGATGGTTCTTGGGTTGCTAGGAATCATTCTTGGGTTCCCTCTCTTAATCATGCCTATCAGGCCAGGGCTCTACACCAGCTGTGACAGAACAGGTTTGGGAAGCTGTGTACAGGGGCAGTGCGTGGACAGAGTATTTCTATGGAGACAGATTGGTCCACAAAGGGCACTACCCTGTAAGTTGTCAGCTTGAGCCAGAAGGGGAGATGATAGAAACATTTGGCCAGGAGGGAAGCTGGGGCTGAACGTTTGAATGGACTAGATTATCTGTCCTGTTGAAGGGATGACTTGAAATGGTTGGGGCCTAGTGGGTAAAAGAAGTCAGAGTGGGAAAAAAGGTATGGAGTGGAGGAGGGGCAGGTAGCGTGTTGAAGAAATAAGTTTGTATCCACTGGGCCCTTGCAGATTGTTGCAGGGGCCACTTGTTAAAGTTCTATACAGGCCTACACCTTGTATCTTCCTGGAAAAGGCCAGTTAGAAACTTTCTGGGAACTGGCAGTTGTGGCTTGTTGTCATTAAGATGGAGTTAGCCACTGGATTGATTTCTGACTCTGCCTGACACCTACATTGTCTCTACTTGGCCAAAAAGGAGCAGCTAAAAATGGTTTATTCAAATGTCACAATATACTTTCTTCCAGTAACCACGACCTCCATGAAGAACTATTGAATCAGTTGTCAAGTGAGTAAAATTGAGAAATAACACATCATTCAAGTAAAAATAGCTCTATTTTCAGGACTAGTATTGGAAAAAGCTAAGATAAAAATCTCCTTTTAGCTTTCTTTCCATTCCCCGCCACACTCCACACTTCTTCCAAGATGGTTTGGTTTTTATTTTTTTTCCTCTACTAAACTGCTTCCTACAAATCTTGGCTTCATTTTTAGATTTAAGGAGTGATAAGGTAATGTACAGACTCATTCATTTGCCCTTTTCTTAATCCATGGGGTCGCAAAGAGTCGGACACGACTGAACTCCTTCTGTGTGTGTCTGTGTGTGTGTTAAATTTAAGTGAAGAAAGTCTAACATTACACACCTGCATGTGCCAGGAACTTCATACATGTGATCCCCCCTAAATCCTTGCAATCCATGAAGTAGGAATGATATGTTTTACATATGGGGAAATTGACACTCCATGACAGACAGGTTCTATAGGCTTGTTCAAGCTTATGCAGGTATTAAGTGGAGGAGCCACAATTCAGATCCAGCACTTTCTGATCTCAAAACCCTTTTGGTTGGCTTCTATGTTGATGCCTACTTCTTAAAGTTGTGGTCAGGATTAAATAAGATAATACATGTAAGGTACCTACTTAGCAGAGCAGTATACATAAATAGATCAATAAAGGGCAGCTATTACCAGCATTACAACCACCACTATTCTGCCTTCCATATAGTTGAGGTTCCCTGGAATACAGGGTGTGTGAACAACTCCCTGCAGGGTCTGTGCATAAGTGAGACAGTTTTAACTGTATAGTGATGCTCATTTACTGAATGTGAACCATATATTAGAGCCTTTTTCAAGTTTTCTCCTTTATTATCTTTTCATCTGACAACATTGTTAAGTTGGTATTTAAAAAACTTTAAAAAAATATAGTTAATTTACAATACTGTGTCAGTTTCAGATGTACAATTATACAAGTGATTCAATTATACATATATAAACATATATATTCTTTTTTATATTCTCTTATATTTTTGCAATAGCTTCCTATGCTATACAGTAGATACTTGTTTATCTGTTTTATATATAGTAATGTGTATCTTTTAATCCCAATCTCCTAATTTATCCATCCCCTTCTGTTCCTTTTGGTAACTACAAGTTTGTTTTCTATGTCTATTCAGAGTATATTTATATTTTGTAAATAAGTTCATTTCTATCATTTCTTCAGATTCTACATATAAGTGATATCATATGATCTTTGTTTTAGTTCACTTAGTATGATAATCTCTAAGTCCATCCATGTTGCTGCAAATGGCATTATTTTTTCTTTTTTTATGGCTGAGTAATAGCCATGAAATTAAAAGACGCTTACTCCTTGGAAGAAAAGTTATGACCAACCAAGATAGCATATTGAAAAGCAGAGACATTACTTTGCCAACAAAGGTCCGTTTAGTCAAGGCTATGGTTTTTCCAGTGGTCATGTATGGATGTGAGTGTTGGACTGTGAAGAAAGCTGAGCACCGAAGAGTTGATGCTTTTGAACTGTGGTGTTGGAGAAGACTCTTGAGAGTCCCTTGGACTGCAGGGAGATCCAACCAGTCCATTCTAAAGGAGTTCCACCCTGGGATTCCTTTGGAAGCAATGATGCTAAAGCTGAAACTCCAGTACTTTGGCCACCTCATGTGAAGAGTTGACTCATTGGAAAAGACTCTGATGCTGGAATGGATTGGGGGCAGGAGGAGAAGGGGACGACAGAGGATGAGATGGCTGGATGGCATCACCGACTCGATGGATGTGAGTCTGAGTGAACTCCGGGAGTTGGTGGTGGACAGGGAGGCCTGGTGTGCTGTGATTCATGGGGTCGCAAAGAGTCGGACACGACTGAGCGACTGAACTGAACTGAACTGAATATTCCATTGTGTGTGTGTGATATGTGTATATATATACATATACCACATCTTTTTTATCCATTCCTCTGTTGACGCACATTTAGGTTGCTTCTACGTTTTGGCTATTGTAAATAGTGCTGCTATGAACATTTGGGTGCCTCTAAGTGTGTCCTTGAGGTCACAAAGAGTTGGACACAACTGGGCAACTGAACAACACAAGTGTGTGAAAGAGTGTCACTAAGTCATGTCCAACTCTTTTGTGACCCCATGGACTGGTCAGGCTCCTCTGTGCATGGAATTCTCCAGGCAAGATTACTAGAGTGGGTTGCCATTTCCTTCTCCAGAGTGTCTTCCTGACCCAAGGATTGAACCCGGGTCTCCTGCATTGCAGGTGGATTATTTACCATCTGAACTACCAAGGATATAATTATTGCTGTCAAATGGCCTCCTGGTTAGCCAGACAAACCAGTATACTTGGAAGATGAAAGCCCAAAGAGTGAGTCTGTGCAGCTGGGCAAGAGAATCTCATGCCAAGGATGCTCTCCAGAGACTTTGCTGGCAGAATTTCATCTTTTTTACTTCTCTTGGTGTCTTGCCTCACTCATAGACAAAGCTTCCAGAATTCTCTCCAAGTTTGTATCTGCTAGAACACTCTCCTGCATTTCTCGAAGAGAAGCAGCCACAAGAAACGATGGAGGGATGTCTAAAAAGTCATCGCACTGGTTTTTAGAGATGAGTTTGTGTTACAGGGGCACACAAGAAGGTCACAGAATTGTTCCAACCCCGTATATCAAACCCTGCAGAGAAACAATATTAGTTTCTTCTATTCAATAGACTGCTGAGCATTCTTTCTGCCCAAAGACAGCTCTGACTGTCAGCCTCTGCCTTCTTCAGTCTCCAGCCCATGGACTCAGCCCCAATCCACCATGAGGCAGAAAGGATATTAATCATTCCATCCCTATCATCAGGTGGGGTCTGGACCTACTTTTATTGCCAGGCTTATATCCACTTTGCTTGAGAGGAACCCATGCAACCAGGCCATGTGACTGGGTTGTTGCCTTGTTTTTATCCACCTGGCCCACCAGTTCTCCACGTTCCTCTAAACCATCTTCTACCAGTCTATAATCCTTGACCCACTCTTTCTCTGGAGCCTGGACCTGGCCCTTACAATCTCAGCTGCTCAGTTTCCACTTCTCAGGTGCTGATGTGTGCTGCTAGCTGCCTTGGCCTATGGAAGCTGGCCACACTTGAGAATCATAGCTCCCCACATAAGCTTTTGGGCTAAGTGTAGTGGACTGTCCACCACTCTGTTCAGAGACTAGACCTTTGCCTGTTCACAGCTTTCTTCTCCCCTCGACTAGCTCACTGCAGTGGTCCTTTTGGCTCCTGTCTGAACTTGTACTGCTTATACATCATGATACATAGACGAGTACTCAACCATCTTTGTGATGTGATGAATGTGTTGTGTTATCATGGAGAGAACTGGAAAAGAGTGATTTTTCTAACCACAGCTAGCAACTGCCTTTTTCTTTACACCTTTTGTGTGAGTTGGAACAGCTTCTCTTTCACATGCCATGTAGTGACAGCTCTCATAACTTTTGGTGTATTAGTGAACTCAAGGTATACTGTTGGGACAGAAGACATGGGTTTGAGTTTGTAGATCTGTTATTGTGTGGGACCTTGGGTATGATGCCCCACCTTGCTGGATCCTAGTTTCCTCATCTATAAAAAGTGGGGGTGATAATGGTTATATATCTCATGATATATAGTGATGAGAAGATGAAAGAATGAATGTGAAAATGTTTCATGACATACTCTTTATCCTGTAGAGGAGAACCTTGCAAGTTATGAAATTTTATGACCAGAATTTTATGTTTTGTTTCTCACATGTGAAGATGTGCATGTGGGTATCAGGACATCTAGTGGCCAAAAAGTCTGACCACCAACTGATGGATGCTTATAAGACATCCAGTGGGCTTTCATATCTTAGATTTAGCTGTGGCTCTGTGACTTAGTGCATAGAAAATCAAACATTACACATTTGATTACAGCCAAATCCATATATGAGGAGGCAGCATGTAGTAGTGAAAAGAACATGGACTTGAGACAACCTGAATTCAGATTTCAGCTTAGCTGCTTAATGGTTGGGTGAACTTGGGCATATTAATCGATCTCTTTACATCTCAGTTTCATCACAATAATACCACCCACAAATGATTGATTTTTTTAAAGATCCAATCCAACCATTTTGGTCTATTGATTGGAACATTCAGCTCACTTATACTTAATGTATTTACAAATATATTTGGGATTAAACTTACTATTTTATAGTATTGTTCTTTGTTTTCTTCTGTGCCTTTCTTTCAGTTAATTATTTTTAATCATGCTATTATTTTCCCTTTGCCACTTAGAAAGCTATATACTCTATTTATTTAGATGTTAGCCTGTAAATTAAAACATGCCTAAATAACATCGAATTCTAAAGTGAGTCTAAGCCTTTATCCTACTCCCAGATACTGTAAGAATTTTGGAACTCATTTATATTTTGTCCTCTCCTTCTCACCTCAAGCTTATATACTTTTTGGTATTAAAATCTATTGCATTTCATTTTTGTTTTTAATACCTCTAGACATTATTATTATTGCTTTTATAGTTAATGTTCATTTATATTTGCCCACATTTTTATTACTTTATTTTTCAGTCTTTTTTACACCTCAGATATTCCATCTGGTATATTTTCTTTTGACTTTAAATAAATCTTTATTAGTAAATACTTTTTAGTAAAAGTATACACTAATGCTAGATCTGACAGACTGCCTGATGAACTATGGACAGAGTTTCGTGACATTGTACAGGAGACAGGAATGAAGACCATCCCCAAGAAAAAGAAATGCAAAAAAGCAAAATGGCTGTCTGAGGAGGCCTTATAAATAGCTGTGTAAAGAAGGGAAGTGAAAAGCAAAGGAGAAAAGGAAAGATATACCCATTTGAATGCACAGTTCCAAAGAACAGCAAGGAGAGATTAAAAAGCCTTCCTCAGTGATCAATGCAAAGAAATAGAGGAAAACAATAGAATGGGAAAGACTAGAGATCTCTTAAAGAAAATTAGAGATACCAAGGGAACATTTCATGCAAAGATGGGCTCAATAAAGGACAAAAATGGTAGGGAACTAACAGAAGCAGAAGATATTAAGAAGAGGTGGCAAGAATACAAAGAAGAACTGTACAATAAAGATCTTCACGACCAAGATAATCACGATGGTGTGATCACTCACCTAGAGCCAGACATCCTGGAACGTGAAGTCAAGTGGGGCTTAAGAAGCATCACTACGAACAAAGCTAGTGGAGGTGATGGAATTCCAGTTGAGCTATTTCAAATCCTAAAAGATGATGCTGTGAAAGTGCTGCACTCAATATGCCAGCAAATTTGGAAAACTCAGCAGTGGCCACAGGACTGGAAAAGGTCAGTTTCATTCCAGTCCCAAAAAAGGCAATGCCAAAGAATGATCAAACTACCACACAATTGCACTCATCTCACACGCTAGTAAAGTAATGCTCAAAATTCTCCAAGCCAGGCTTCAGCAATACGTGAACTGTGAACTTCCAGATGTTCAAACTGGTTTTAGAAAAGGCAGAGGAACCAGAGATCAAATTGTCAACATCCACTGGATCATCAAGAAAGCAAAAGAGTTCCAGAAAAACACCTATTTCTGCTTTATTGACTATGCCAAAGCCTTTGACTGTGTGGATCACAATAAACTGTGGAAAATTCTTCAAGAGATGGGAATACCAGACCACCTGACCTGCCTCTTGAGAAACCTGTATGCAGGTCAGGAAGCAACAGTTAGAACTGGACATGGAACAACAGACTGGTTCCAAATAGGAAAAGGAGTACGTCAAGGCTGTATATTGTCACCCTGCTTATTTAACTTATATGCAGAGTGCATCATGAGAAACGCTGGGCGGGAGGAAGCACAAGCTGGAATCAAGATTTCCGGGAGAAATATCAATAACCTCAGATATGCAGATAACACCACCCTTATGGCAGAAAGTGAAGGAGAACTAATGAGCCTCTTGATGAAAGTGAAAGAGGAGAGTGAAAAAGTTGGCTTAAAACTCAACATTCAGAAAACTAAGATCATGGCATCTGGTCCCATCACTTCATGGCAAATAGATGGGGAAGCAGTGGAAACAGTGGCTGACTTTATTTTTCTGGGCTCCAAAATCATTGCAGATGGTGATTGCAGCCATGAAATTAAAAGACACTTAGTCCTTGGGAGGAAAGTTATGACCAACATAGACAGCATATTTAAAAGCAGAGACATTATTTTGTCAACAAAGATCCGTTTAGTCGAGGCTATGGTTTTTCCAGTAGTCATGTATGGATGTGAGAGTTGGACTATAAAGAAAACTGAGCACCTAAGTATTGATGCTTTTGAACTGTGGTGTTGGAGAAGACTCTTGAGAGTCCCTTGGACTGCAAAGAGATCCAACCAGTCCATCCTAAAGGAGATAAGTCCTGGGTGTTCTTTGGAAGGACTGATGTTGAAGCTGAAACTTCAATACTTTGGCCACCTGATGGGAAGAGCTGACTCATTTGAAGAGGCCCTGATGCTGGGAAAGATTGAAGGTGGGAGGAGAAGGGGAGGACAGAGGATGAGATGGTTGGATGGCATCACCGACTCAATGGACATGGGTTTGGGTGGACTCTGGGAGTTGGTGATGGACAGGGAGGCCTGGCGTGCTGTGGTTCATGGTGTCGCAAAGAGTTGGACCGAATGAGTGACTGAACTGAACTGAACTGAATGCTTATTATTATTAATATTATTATTATAATTGCCTGTAGTTGTCTGTGTTTTGCATTGATTCAAAAAAAATATTTCTGTAGCCTGTAGAATTCTAGGTGGATAGTTATTTGGGGGTACTCCCTGGTGGTTCAGTGGTTAGGACCTTTCACTGCTGGGGCCAGGTGTGATCCCTGGCCCAAGAACTAACACCTTCAAGCCATGTGGTATGGACAGAAGGGAAAAAAAAAATTTGTTCAACATATTGAAATAGCCTATTGTCTTTTGTTGCTGGTTTTGAGAGGTCAGCTATCTATTTGGTTATTCCTCTGAAGTTGACTTGTCTTTTTTATCCTACTTTTAAATTCATCCTCCCACACCACACATACCTCAAATCTGTCTCTGTATAGTTTCATTACTATGTGTCTAGGCATGAATTTCTTTTTCTGTAGCCTGCTTGGAATTCACTGGACCTTTTGAATCTTAGAATTTTGTCATTATTCTGCCTATGGTGACCACGTGATATCTTCTCACAGCCAGGACTCTTCCTAGAGTGAAAGGAGGTGATATTAATTATTAAACTGGCATAACAGGCCTAAGGTACGACTATCCCAAGCAAACAGAATACATATGGTCACTATACCCCTCTCTCTCTCCAGCCATCTTATGCTTAATACAGTTTGCATGGTATTTTTTTCCCCAGTCATTTACTTTTGACCTGTCACAGTTTTATTCTTAGTTTGTATCTTGTTGGCAGTGTATAGTTCAGTTTTGCTTTTTTATCCATTCTGAGAATCGGATTTAGGCTTACCATTTTGTTGTTTCCTGTTTGTCTCGTTTCTTTTTGGCTGTTGTTTGTATCCTATTTTCCGCTTTCATGTTGATTATTTGAACATATTTTAGTATTCTATTTTATCAATTGCCTTTTTAGCTGTAATAATTTATATTAGTTTTTAGTGATTGTCTTAGCAATTAAAATATACATTCCTGAGCTTTACCAATCTATTTAGAATTAATACGATGCCATTTAATGTAAAATGTAGAAACTTTTTAACCATATAGATCCCTTTAATCCCCATTTCATCCTTTATGTTATAATTGCCATATACCACATCTACCTACATTGAAAATCAGAAAAGAAAGTGTTATACTTTTTTAAAATAATCATGTATGATTTAAAGAATTTAAGAAGTAGACCACTTCTAATGCTTTTCATTTGTTCTTGAAGATCCAGGTTTTCCCCCAGTACTGTTTCCCTTTAGTGTAAAGAACACTGCAATGTGTCCTCTTAGTTCTCCTTTTTCTACAAATTTATTTATTTTGCCTTCATTCCTAAGGGATATTTTCACTTGATATAGAATTCTGGGTGACTTTCTTCCCTCCCATCACTTTAAGCCTGCTCCACCATCTTATATTCTTCATATTTTCTGATGAGAAATCTATGGTCATCCTGCTTCACTGTCATCAGATAAATGAAAATTAAAATCACAGTATGGGACCAGTAACTTCTGAAAGGGGTAACTGTTTACTTGACAAAATACAAAAGCTACCTGAGGATTCTGATGTAAAAATATAAGTAGAAAAACTGTGGAGGAGACCTGCAATTCAAAGAAGCAACATGCCTGGGCATGAGTTTTGTGCTATTTGTTTCTGTCTTCATAGCTTTGCCCCAAGGGCAGGCACTCAGTTGTTTCCTGAGGCAGGGCAACAAAGGCAGCTTCCATTCTGATAGAAATGGTTCTGATTTCTGCCCAAGAGAACCAGGGAAAGAAATCCAGACAGTCATGACTAGAGTGTGAGGTGTAATTCCCAGAGGGGAGAGTTGGAGAAAGGGATCTCCTATTTCTGTGTATGAACACCAGGGACGTCTCAGGCTGACTCCTGAACCAGTAGTTATAGAGCAGACTTAAAGAAGCAGAGTGAAGACTTAAAGACTTAATAGTTAAACCACCACCATGCATGGGCCATGGTTATTTTGTTTGTATTATGTAATCTCCACTCGGTTTTTTTCCTGTTTTTGATTTTTATTATTAATTTATTTCTGTTATTAATTTCTGTTTATATTTCTGTTATTAATTTCTATTCTATTTTAGTTAAAAAGCATGCTGAATGGTTTTAATATTTTATAATATGTAGAGGTTTTTTTCATGGCTTAGCATGTCAGTTCAGTTCAGTTCAGTCACTCAGTCATGTCCGACTCTTTGCAACCCCATGGACTGCAGCATGCCAGGCCTCCCTGTTCATCACCAACTCCTGGAGTTCATTCAAACTCATGTCCATTAAGTCGGTGATGCCATCCAACCATCTCATCCTCAGTCGTCCCCTTCTCCTCCTGCCTTCAATCTTTCTCATTTTCAGTCTTTTCAAATGAGACAGCTCTTTGCATCAGGTGGCCAAAGTATTGGAATTTCAGCTTCAACATCAGTCCTTCCAATGAACATTCAGGACTGATTTCCTTTAGGATGGACTGGTTGGATCTCCTTGCAGTCCAAGAGACTCTCAAAAGTCTTCTCCAACACCACAGTTCAAAAGCATCATTCTTCAGCGCTCAGCTTTCTTTATAGTCCAACTCTCACATCCATACATGACTAGGCTCAGCGTATAGTAGATTTTAATAACTTCCGGGTGCCCTTAAAAGAATGTGAATTCTGGCTCTTTTGGATGCAGGGATCTGTAAATGAATATTGCATCGCCTTTGTTAATTGTTCTCTTCGGAACTTTTATGTGTATACTGATAGTTTTGTCTGCCTGGTCTAACTATTAAGATTGATGGAGATGGGCAATAAGATCCTACTGTATAGCACAGGGAACTATATTCAATATCCTATGATAAGCCATAATGGAAAAGAATATAAAAAAGAATATATATATATATATATATATATAACTGAGTTACCTTGCTTTACAGCAGAAATTAACACAGCATTGTATATGAACTATACCTCAATTAAAAATATTGATGGGTAGTATTCCTTTATTATTGTGGAGTTGTCTATTTCTCATTTTAGTTTTCTCAGGATTTTTGCTATGTGTAATAAACTTAAAAGCTATATTACTATGTATATACCATTTTAGGATAGTGATATCTTATTGATTATATTGAAATCTTTGTCATCATAGAGATATTGAGGAGGTATTGACCTCTTTTTAACATTTAAAAAGTCTTACTTATTTTTTAACATTAAAAAAATTTAATACAATTTTTAAAGGTTCCTTTCCATTTACAGTTATTACAATATATTGGCTATATCCCCCATGTTGTATGATACATCTTTGAGCGCGTCTTACACCCAGTAGTTTGTGCCTTCCACTCCCCCACTCCTACACTGCTCCCCACTGGTAAACACTAATTTGTTCTCTGTATCCATGCATCTGCTTGTTTTCTGTTATGTTCACTAGTTTGTTGTATTTTTTAGATTTCACATATAGGTGATATAGTATTTGTCTTTCTCTGTCTGGCTTATTTCACTTAGCCCTCTAAGTCCATCCATGTTAGTTCATTCTTGGGTTCTTCATTCTTTCCTGCATTTCCACATTCTGTCTGGGGTCCCTTTCTTCTGCCTCATGGACTCCCCTTATTCTTGTTGTAGTGCAGGGCTTGGAATGTTTGTATACTCCCTAGAATATTAGAGCATCTAGTCCTAGTTGTTACTGAAGCTCTCTCAGACAGTTAAACTAGGATTTTTATAATGTATCCATATTTAATTAGTTATTGCAACAGGAGTATTTATTGCCCATGATTTATTACATTTTACCTCAAGGTTGAAGTTGTGTGATTATTTTTAATGTCTCTTTCTTGAACTCAGTTGTAAGCTATGTGAAGGTAGGAACATTGTCTGCTTTGCTGATTTGGGGTTGTCTGACATTTATAGGTTATTTGTGAATAAGTGAATGCATGATTAAGGGAGATGATGTCTATACAAATAGCTGGTTACATTGTAGGTTCTTGATAAAATTAATGGTACTTTTACTTCTTAACTCTCTGATTTCTGTCAACTGTATATCATACTAGAGTGGAGGCTAAAATCTGTACCTATTATCAGATATTTTTGCCTGCCTTTTAATAGAGGGAGTAAGAGAAGGTGTCAGGGGAGGCTACAGAGCTGGGATGTTGAGATACAACTGGCTGACTTACTTATATAGGTTTACTGGAGCTAAGTCTTGTAGCTGACAGTATGAGGATTTGACTCATTTCATTCTATGGTTTTGAGATTTGGGTTACACCAGTGGATGATTTGTGAAGTAACCACTCTCATACTTCAGCAGCAGAAGCATCTTAAGCTGTACTTAATCTATTTATGAATTCAACTGGAGAATGTCATGATAATTACTTAGCATCCTCTGTGTGTAAGAATCTGCAAATGAGCAGAGGCACCCAGGGAAAATGAGGTGCAATTGTATAGCATAATGTGACCCCATGGATACAGGAAGCAGGGAGACTACTATTCTACTCGTTAGATTAATAAGGTTTTTGATATATACGAAAATAGTGTTATATAAGTATCTGGCTTTCAATATGTGTCTTAGGGCCTTGTAAAAGTGTTGCTGCTCCCCTGCATTCTAGAATCAAGAGCCATATTAGTAGGATATAGCCAATTATAAGTGAGACAGCCACTCTGGTTATCAATTGTTATGACACAAATTGAGAGTAGAGGATTTATACTTGGTCATTTTTCAAAAAGGAGGTTCTAAGAGAAATTCATTGGCTTGTCTGAAATTCTTAAATTATTATCCTCAGAGCTGTGACATTTTTAGAAGAGGAGCATCATATTGCCTCCAAAGATAATACATCATAGCAGATGAAACATAAAAGGAATTCTTGAGTGATTCAATACAACAATGTTCTTTTGCTTTTTAAAGCATTTCATTTTCTTTAAAAGCCAAAAGTTTCTACATTTTAACAATTCCATTTGCTCTCCCATCTTGGGAATAAGGTAGAAGCCAGTTCTTCCAAGTTCTCTGAGTCATTTGGCTTATACGTGGATAGCATTTTACAATTGACAGAGCCCACTCCCATTTATTTTCATATTTGGTCTCATAGTAATCCTTTGAACTAGGCAGGGGAAAGAGTTGATATCTGTCTTATAGATATGGAAACCAAGACTCTGAGTCCTGGCCAGTGTTCTTGCCTTTATTCACTCTGCCATCCCAGAAGCTGAGTTTATGTTGGATCTAACTTCATTATTATTTGTTCAACCATCAGTTGAAAGTGAGTGTTAGTCACTCAGTCATGTCTGACTCTTTGCGACCCCATGGACTGTAGCCCACCAGGCTCCTCTGTGAATGGAATTTTCCAGGCAAGAATACTGGCATGGGTAGCTATTCCCTTCTCCAGGGGACTTTCCCAACCCAGGGATTGAACCCTGGTCTACCACATTACAGGCAGATTCTTTACCATCTGAGCCATCACTCAAACCCCTACATTTCAGCTTGTAGTATATAAGAAAGGAAACACAGATAAATTTTTGAATTCTTGCTGGATCAAAAGACCTATTTTCTCAAATATTTAATTAGATTTGTGTATAGTAACCTACCTTGAACTCTGCTTTCATCTGAGAAATACTGTCACAGTAAAATATGTCTGGGAAGAAAAATATCAAAAGTTAAAAAACATGCAGGTTGAGATGAAATGCCTGACTTTAAAAAAAAAAAATTCTTGCAAAGATAGCTTTCCCATTCAAATGACAGAAATGAGTGGTGAGACAGGGAAAAGTCTACAGCAGAGAGGACAAACATGATTATTAATTCATTAGTAAACTGCCTTTTCCTCCTGTAGCATCTGTCATTTTCCTTCTATCAAGTCTAGTCTGTTTTTCTATTGATGATGAACTCTCAGATAAAAAAATAATCAGACTTGGTAATTCTGTTTATAACCGAGTATAGCCATTTTATGTTGCACAGTGAAAAGTTTTCAGCCAGGGGTTAGATGAATCTGCCTTTTTTGTGTGGCTAATTGAATTGTCAATAGTACTTCGTCATAAGCTTTGCAAGTTATTTTTATAAAGCATTAGGCCTACAGAATTGGCCTTGGCGATGCCCCAGGGCCTGGGAGTACCTCTGCTCTGCCACTCCACCCCCATTCCTGTCCCTATTGCTTTATTGCCAACTAATGTAGGTTCTCTGTCTCTCTGTCTCTGTGTATACACACACACACACACACACACAGAGTTCCCAAATAATTGCCTGGAGTGAACATTTTATTTAGTGTTCAGTTCAGTTCAGTCACTCAGTTGTGTCCAACTCTTTGCGACCCCATGAATCACAGCACGCCAGGCCTCCCTGTCCATCACCAACTCCCAGAGTTCACACCAGACTCACGTCCATCGAGTCAGTGATGCCATCCAGCCATTTCATCCTCTGTCGTCCCCTTCTCCTCCTACCCCCAATCCCTCCCAGCATCAAAGTCTTTTCCAATGAGTCAACTCTTCGCATGAGGTGTATAGCTACTTTAATACATTTACCTTATTTTTATTCTGAGTTGACTAGTTGATTTGGGATTTTAAATCATTTATTCAAAGAATATTTATTGAATACCCACTGTGTGCTAGGTACTGTTCTGTGTCCTATGGATAAAGCAGAGAACAAGACAGGAAGAAAATCTCTGATCTCATAGACTCTGCAATTCAGTGTCAGAGGAGACAGAATTAAACAGTAAAGAAAATGTAGAGTAACTCGGTGATGAATGCTGTGAGTAGAATCAGGGAGCACAGGCGGACAGGGAACACACCTGTGGTGTGTGGGAGAGGGTGCCATTTGGAATTGGGTGGCAAGAAGAGGTCTCACTGACAAGGTGCCATTTGAATGAAGATTTGAAGGAGCTGAGAGAATAATGCATGCAGACATCTGAGGAAAGAACATTCTAGGCAAAGGGAGAGCATCCAAGTGCAAAGACCCTCAGATGGACCTGTGCGTAGCTAGGTCTGTGAAATGCCAGGTGACTGGAATTGAGTAAGGGAGGTAGAACCTGGCTGGAGGCCTTAAGATGTCATGGAGGACTGTTGGGAGCCAGTAGGGAAATGATATGATCTGACATGTGTTTATTGGATCACCATGCCCACTGTGTTGAAAACCAGTGTTAAGCAGCAAGGGCAGAAGTGGACCAGTGAGGAGGCTGCTGCAGCACCCTAAGGCAGAGATGCTAGGGGCTGGAACAGGTGGCAACAGGGGCAGAGGTGAGAGATGATGGGGTTCTAAGTGTAGTCAGAAGCTATTGCAGATAGGATTTTCTTACAGAAGGCTGAGCGCTGAAGAATTGATGCTTTTGAACTGTGGTGTTGGAGAAGACTCTTGAGAGTCCCTTGGTCTGCATGGAGATCAAACCAGTCCATCCTAAAGGAATTCACCCCTGAATATTCATTGGAAGGACGAATGCTGAAGCTGAAGCTCCAATGCTTTGGCCACCTGATGCAAAGAGCTGGAAAAGGCCTCAATGGAAAAGGCCTTGATGCTGGGAAAGACTGAAGGCAGGAGGAGGAGGAGATGACAGAGGACGAGATGGTTGGATGGCATCACTAACTCGATGGACATGAGTTTGAGCAAGCTCCGGGAGTTGGTGATGGACAGGGAGGCCTGGTGTGCTGCAACCCATGGGGTCGCAAAGTGTTGGACACGACTGAATGACTGAACAACAACAGATTGTGTGTAGATATGAAAGAATGAGAGGAGTCAGGATGACTTGAAGGATTTGACCTGAACAACTAGAAGGGTGGGGTTGTTATTAACTTCAATGGGGAATATTGAGGAGGAGCAGGTTTCAGGGGAAGTATGGGCTTTGGTTTTGGACATGTTAAACTTGAGATACCTGTTAGATATTCAGGGGGAGTTATTGAGAAGGCAGCTGGACACATCTGGGCTTCAGAAGATACATATATGTGCATTGGAGAGTTGTCTGCATAGAGATGGAATTTAAAGACAGAGGACATGATGAGATCATGAAGGGAGTAAGTGTAGAGAAAAATGTCCAAATACTGGGCCCTGAAGTCTTTTGACATTTAAAGGTGAGATAGATGTGAAAGAGCTAGTAAAAGTGACTGAAATAGAGATGCAGGTAGGTGGTCTGAGAGACCCCAAGTGTGTGCCTGACAGTGCATGCAAATGCAGCAGTCACTTCGTCTATTAGGCCTTGCTTCCTCCCTCAGCTGGAGGGGCTTCACAGAGTCAACTGTATGTAAGGGGTCTCCTCACTTATTTTTAAAGTTTAGTCAGATATAATTCCCTTGCAAGGGGATTTGTACAAGACGGCAAAGATATTGGGCAGTGACAGATGTGTCAAAGCAAATATTGTAATGGAACCACTCTTTGTTCCAGTGAATGCAGCATGTGACAGTGAAGACACTGTCATATTCTGTCATCATGACGGATTAATTTAGTGCTTTGCCCATTTCTTTTTCATTTGGGGGATAGGGTGTGGTAAGAGAGAAATGGAAAGGTCAGCATGAGGCAAGAGAGACTAACCATTTGAACATTTGACATTGTTTATTCTGACATACAACAGTAGGTCACACAAAAGAGGACCCAGGAGCTGTTTTTCCCCTCTGTGACCATTAAATGTCATGTCACCAGTGACAGCATGGTGGCTGATTCCATATTCCTGTTTGTTTGAAGAGCCATTCTTGAGACATAGATTTCTTCTGAGGCAGAAGGTTAAGGCCACATGAATTGTGAATTGAATAGTCAGCTCAACTTTTGGTTCTTTGCTCTTTGGCTTTTACCTTCCCTGAACTTGCCTGCCAGCATCTGTCATTTGTAAGAATCAATTTAGAAAATCGGTGAGCAGGTGTGCATTCTGAGCATCCCTTCAAGTCCCAGGTGAGCCCTCCTAGAGCACAGTGGCACTGCAGCATCCTTGCTGGTACCTAGGAATAGGACTAATTAATTTTCAGTGCCTTTCCCCATCTGAGAATTTTGGTCAGAAAGACTCATTTCTAAAAGATGGCCTGGAGCAGATTTAAGCACAGAGCCCTTTAATTGGCGTGAGCGAGCAACAGTTGGACTTTGTGAATTGAGCTCTTCCACAGTAAGCCAGAGTGCATAGAGACAGCTCTAATTGCCTCTCAGCTCCCCAGAGGAGGAGACAAAAGAGAAAAAAGAAAGCAGAGCAGTGAATGGCCTGACCAGATTAGCCCATGGGCATTGTTTCTGCAGCCTGTTTCTGCAGGTGAACCCTACTTTGAAAATAAAACGTTAGAATTATAAACAGGCACTGTAGCAGCTGGACTACGTCATCTTTTTTAAATTTTGATGTAAAGTTTCAAAAATCTGTTTCTGTGAATCATACCTCAAAGGGAGCAGGCTTAATTTTTGGACCTGTCAGATTTTCTGAAACCTTCATTTTCTTTTTGGGATAGGCTTATCAAATTTAGGCCCCTGTAGCTTTAAATACTAAAATATTCTCTTGGTTATTACACACACACACACACACACACACACACAGTGTGCTGGTTTATGAGAGCTTTTTATTTCAAAGGAGAACTGTCAAATTAGTGAAAGAATAAAGAGTATAGAGTATGCACTCAATGATAAGATGTCACATTTTATACGGAAGGAATCATGCTTTTAGACAGGTAGGCTATTAATAAACTCTTTCCATAAATATATACTATGTGTATGAGTCCAAGAAAAATTGTGAAGGAGAAATACTGATAGTGCTGCCATACTTGTCTTCTATGTTGTAGTCTCTTCTTAAGGCCATTGTAGTTCATGGTTAGGAGACTAGCTGGGCACCCTGGGGGCTCTCCATCACACTCTACACCCTTGCACTGATTTGCTGGAAGATTTTGGGGAACACATTTCAGCATTCTCTAATGGGCTTTCTTCATTTACTAAGAGGAATGTGGTGAGATGACGAAAGCCATGCTTTGCCACATGCGAGGTCAGCAGCACCAGGGCTGAGTCCATGAAGCACTGCTGAAACCCCTGGAGCTCTAGGGGCTGGTGGGTCAGCAGTTTCAAAAATGCCTGTTGTGCACTGAGTTTTAGGACTTATGCCTTCTCAGGTAGCTTCAGATTCTGACAACTGGGTTGAAATACTGAAGGTTTAGGTGATAAGGCATCCTTTTTGTTCAAGCTGCCTGTTACATGATAAGATCCTTGGGGCCACCCTTCACTGCTCCTCACCCTGGCAGGACCTGAAGAGGTTTTGGAATTGTGTTCTCTGAGGGCCCCATGTCTTGGTGCCACTGTGGGCTCATCCACACCTTGGCTGGACACCTGCTTCTGTCTGGGGCCCACAGACCTCAGCCTCTTTATTTACCTCAGCCTGCTGAGTGCCAGGTGGAGTGCAGGTTAAGTAGTGTCAAGATTCGATTGTTCCTCACCAGACTGTCTTCTCATATCTATGTGTTTATTTATTTACTTAATCATTCAAACATTTTCTAGAAATAACTGTGAGATAGATCCTGTGATACTTTATATCAAGTGCAAAGCAGTAGTGGAGAATTATAGCACTACAAATAAAGCTGATCTAAGTTACAAAGCTATAATTGCAAGTTACTGAAGAAATATGAAGCAGGGTTCTGGAGACTTTGGGCTGAGGTTTAGGCTGAGATGCTAAAGGTGTCTCCAAAACTGCACACCAGTATCAGTTATTTAAATCTTTTCTCCCTTTCTCCTTTGTTTCAAAAGTGACTGGCTCCCATCTATCTGACGGTTTATGTCCCCTCCCATTTCCTGCCTGACTCTGCCCGTTGGTTATCTTCTGTCCATAGTTCTTGAAAACTTCCTTTTCTCCTGGGGTCTCTCTCTCACATGGAGGACATTCTCAGGCCTCTTCTAGCTCCCAGCCAATTCTCGTGACCTTATCAAGTCCCAGCCCTTATGCCCTTTCTGTCCACCTTCTGTAGTTACTGCTGAGCTGAAATTGTGCTTTCCATGGGTGCTGTGGGTTTAAGGGTCTCCTCCCCAAAATAGGTATGTTAAAGTCTTAACCTCAGCACCTCAGAATATGACTTGTTTTTGAAAGCTTTCTTTTTTCTTCCAGTTTTATTGAGCTATAATAGACATTCAGTACTGTATAAGTTTAAGGTATACAGCATAAAGATTTGACTCACATATGTCATGAAATGATATGACAGTAAGTTTAGAGACCATCTATCATCTCATATAGATACAAAACTAAGTAAATAGAAAAAATATTTTTCCTTGTGATGAGAACCCTTAGTATTGACTGTTAACAACTTTTGTATATAACACACAACAGTGTCAATCATCCTTATCATGTTGAGCATTATATTCATAGTATAATACTTTTTTATCTTACAACTGATAGTTACCTTTTCACTGCCTTCATCCAGTTCCCCTCTCTCTACTCCCTGTCTCTGGTCACCACAAATCTGATCTCTTTTTTCTATGATTTCTCTGTTTTTGAGGCATAAGGGCTTCCCTGGTGGCTCAAGCAGTGAAGACTCTGCCTGCAGTTCAGAAGACCTGGGTTTGATCCCTGGGTCAGGAAGATCTCCTGGAGAAGGGAATTTGCAACCCACTCCAGTATTCTTGCCTGGAGAATCCCATGGACAGAGGAGCCTGGTGGGCTATACAGTCTGTGGAGTCGCAAAGAGTTGAACACGACCAAATGACTAACACTTTCATTTTCACTTTTGACCTACAACTCTGTTAGTTCCTGTTACACAACATAGTGACTTAATATTTCTCTAGATTTCAAAATGTGAAATAGAGTACAGGGGTGATCAAGTTAAAATGACATCATTAAGGTGGGTCCTAATCCCATATGACTGGTATCCTTATAAACAGAGGAAATTTGGCCACAGAGACAGACATGTACAGAGGAAAGACTACATGAAGATCCAGAGGAATACCATCTATAAGCCAAGGAACCCTGGAAGCTACCAGAAGTTTGGAAAGGGACATAGAAGAAATTTTCCTTCACAGCCCTCAGAAAGAACAGACCCTGCCAATGCTTTGATCTCTGACTTCCAGGTTCCAGAACTATAAGACAATATATGTCTGTTGTTTAAACCACCCAGTTTGTGGCAGTTTGTTATTTGAAAGCCCCAGTGCAATGACCACAAATATGATTTCCTGATGCTCAAAGCCAAAGGCCCCTTCTTACACACTCTGATTGACCCATCTGCACTTTTTAACCCTGTTAGTCACTTTCCTTTTTAAAATTTGAGTGAGATGGAGTAAAATTTGAGAGTGAGGATGGTGAGGTGGAATAAACCAGAGCTCTAGAGTTAGGCCAAGTGTTAGTCGCCCAGCTGTGTCTGAATGTTTGTGACCCCATGGATTGTAGCCCGCCAGGCTCCTCTGTCCATGGAATTCTCCAGGCAAGAATACTGGAATGGGTTTCCATTTCCTTCTCCAAGAGTTAAGCCAAGCTGGGCTCAAATTCTTGGGTAATTTTATTCCTCTTCTCTGCACCCATGAAATAGAATTTGTATCTACCTCATATAGTAGTTGTGAGGATTACATGAGATGATGCATGTAAAATATGTCATACAACTAAAGTGAAGTGAAGTCGCTCAGTCGTGCCCAACTCTTTGCGACCCCATGGATAGTAGCCTGCACCAAGCTCCTCTGTCCATGGAATTTTCAAGGCAAGAGTACTGGAGTGGGTTGCCATTTCCTTCTCCAGGGAATCTTCCCAACCCAGGGATTGAACCCAGGTCTCTCACATTGTAGACAGATGCTTTACGGTCTGAGCCACCAGGGAAGTCATACAACTAAGCACAACATAAATAAAACCTAAATGTTAGCTCTATAGTCAAGCTGGGAAGAACTTAGAGGTTGAGTGGTCAGCCAGGGTACCAAGCCAGATGGTAGGACCCTGGAAGTGAGCCCCTGATGGTGATTTAGCAGGGTAGGTGTTTGTCCCTTCTCTGCACTCTGACCTTTCTACTGTACTTAGCAGGCTGGGCCCTCTCATTGGTGCATTGTTTGTCTCATTAGATTTTAAGATGATTGATGGTAGACATATTAACTATTTAAAGAATGAAGGAATGACTGAGTGGGGCAAATCTAATAGAGCATTCTTGGCCTATCCAAGGGCTCAGTGTTTGTGCTGTTGTGTCAAGGCTCATCATGGAAAGCAGTGAGCTGTGTGAGTCTGCAGGATGACAGAAGCTGCTCTTAATGAGTTGATTGTTTGGACTGAATTGTGTTTTTCTCAAGTTCTCAACAACCCCCTCTGCCAGGACTGCATAAAAAATTCTTTTTTGTAAATCACTACTGGAGCCAACCCGAATGAGTGATGAAAATGTACTTTCAACATATCGTTTGAAACTGTAGGCACGAGGGCTGTGTATTACTGTCATTTTTGTGATTTCATTATCAGAATTGTCCACTTGTGCTACACAGATGCAGAGATAACAGCAAGACTGACATTTTAGAAAAGCAGTTTGTCACTTTAAGAATGCAGAAGGCCAAACCAGAAAGAACATTCACTTCATGGGCCAAAATTCTATGGCAGTAATCCTAGAAATCACAAATGTAGGTAGATCGGAACTTGCTGGTTCCTGTGTCATTTCATAAATGTCATTCAGCTGGCTGTGTAGAAGAATGGGCTTCCTCAGCAAACACTAATTTTCTTTAATGAACAATCGAAAAGCTCTTTGTATTCCTTATTATATGAGACTCTAAGGTGGGTTTGCATTGATTTTGTTGTAATTCAAACATAAGCTTCTGTTTGACATCAATCTGAGGGCTATCTTTTCTAGCTGTTCAGGAATCTGAATAGCTTTTTTCAAACAACTCCATATTTACTCAGTTTACCCACGTCCCCACCCCTACCCTCCATTTATTCTAGTCTAGAAACAAATATTTCTCAGGGCAGATGTGCTGCTAAGTCACTTCAGTCATGTCTGACTCTGTGCGACCCCATAGACGTCAGCCCACCAGGCTCCCCCATCCCTGGGATTCTCCAGGCAAGAACACTGGAGTGGGTTGCCATTTCCTTCTCCAATGCATGAAAGTGAAAAGTGAAAGGGAAGTCGCTCAGTCGTATCTGACTCTTAGCGACCCCATGGACTGCAGCCTACCAGGCTCCTCTGTCCATGGGATTTTCCAGGCAAGAGTACTGGAGTGGGGTGCCATTGCCTTCTCCACAGGGCAGGTGTAGAGAGAAAAAAAACCATGGTAGATTTTTCTAGTGCTATTCAGGTAGCTTAAAATTAAAAAAGCTGTATTTATACTTCATTGAGTAAGAAGGTTGGCTTGGCTAAAAAAGCTGGCAAGCATTAATAAAATACAAGATTTAAAAAGAGGCAACAGTTGTGTTACCGCCCCCACCCCCTTGCAAATAAAAAACACAAGGCAGAGAGTGGCAGGAGATGAAGCTGAATAATGAGGCATTTTTCTAAGAAAAAGAAGGAGTAGTAAAGTGATTAGTGATTCTCAACTCTGGGCCAAATCCTTGGCCTAACCCTGGCCTGATTCAGTGCAGTCCAGTTTACACTCTACTGTAAGACTCAGAGAAGGTAGGGTGTACACAATCAGTATCCTTTTATGTCATCCCTTTTATAGGCCCAAGTTGTCTTGAAATACCCTGACATGCATGTTTTCATCTCAGTGTTACTTATAACACTGAAAACTTGGGAACATTTCAAGCATCAAACAGAACAGAACTGGTTAATTAAACTGTGATGCAGCTAAGTGATGCCCATGTTTTAGAAAAGGGATTGAATGACATGGGATGATATTTACACTATATCAATAATTAGAGAAAAAGCAGATTATATGATAATCCAGTAGGAGCTTCATAAACTGTGTACAAATATCCAGAGAAGTCTGGAATATAATTTCTCAAATTGTTAACAATGGCTGTTTCTGGGTTGTACAATTAAAGATGGATTTTCTTTTCCTTTGTGCTTTTAAAATGTTCTCTATGATGATAATGAATGTGTATTAACTTTATAATCAGAAAAAGAGAGGGTACCTCTTTACCCCTTGTAAATGCTGTTGTAGTGGCCTGAATGGTGGCACATCACCCCCCCACCCCAATATATGTGAGTTTCCTAGTCTTTAGAGCCTGTGAACGGGACCTTATTTGGAAAGAGAGTGAAGATGTAATTAACTTAAGGGTCTCAAGATGAGATCATCTTGGACTGTTCAGGTGGGCTATAAATCCAGTGACAAGTCTCTTTATGAAAGAAAAGGAGAAGGTACAGACGCAGAGAAGAAAGCCACGAAGCTGAAGTGGAATTTGGCCATAAACGAAGGCATGCTTCCAGTCACGAGGAACCAGAAGAGGCAAGGAAGCATTCACCCCTAGGTCCTCCTGGGAGGGGCACATACATCTACTGACACCTTGATTTTGAACTTCTAGAAATGTGAGAAAATTTCTGTTGTTTTAAGTTTGTGGTAATTTGTTACAGGAGCCATGGGAAATGAGTATGTATTACAGCAGGCCAGATAGTTTGTTGACTATTCCTTCTGCACAGATATCTCACCAGACTCCTCTCTGGCTCTCCTCAGCCCTGGACCACAGTTTTCACCATCTTCGAGGCATCATGCTGAGCTCTGTTGTCAGCTCATTGTCCATCCATGTGGCATGTCTCCTCCCTCCCTTAACTCTTCACTCTTGTTTGTGAGACCTTCCTTTGATCACTACATACCTCCTGTGTTGTCTGGTCCAGGCTGCGAGCTTGTCCTCCAGGTGTCTCTGCCAACTGGACAGTTGTTGCTGCACATTCACAAAAGGGCCCTGGTGGCTGCTGAAGGCCTCTGTATTTTCAAAGGAGATCCATTGACTTTCACTGTCCTTTCAAATATCTGCAATGACTTCAAGAGGCACCCACATGACAGGGGCACCCAGGATACTTCGGCTACATCATTATCCAGTTAGAGGAGAAAGGGAAATTCTTTATAGCAATATGAGGAGAAATCATTCCCAAAGTCCCTGAAGAGATTTCCCAGAGACCAGAGGTAGATAGTTTGCAGATCCTTTGTTGTTCCTGTTGGCAAAGCAAGTGAAGATAGCCCACTGGTGACTTGACTGTGTCTAACATGGTGGCTTCATCTCCCATTCCTTGCTGATGGTCCAGTAATCCCTAGGTGCCAGGTTCTCCCCTCCTGCCATTGTTCCCACTCTCAGCTCTGCCTGGGATGAGGCCCTCATCCAGCATGGTCCTCTTAGCCTGACTCATCCCCTGCCTCCTGCCCCAGTCCTTCAGATCTGGCTCTGAGCCCCACTCTCCATTTTCCAGGCCTAGCCTCTTGTGTCTCTTTAGCAGCATGGCCTCCCCTCTACCTCTGTTCCAGTATCCATGTGTGGAAATGATCTCTTTGTGGAGGTGGGATGTTTTCAAGTTCATGTTACCTGATGATATGATATCCACAAGATGAAGGAAAGAAGAAATGAAGCAAACCCTCAAGTGAATGAAATTATTGTCTGTGGCTGAATAATCTCTGTGAAGAAAAGGCTGTAGTAAATCACTGCCATGAAGATCTTTTCCCTTCTGCCCCCTGGATCCACGTGATAATTCCCTAAGCAAAGCTCTCATTTTATTTTGCAAGGGAAAAAAAAAGAAGCTGATGAGAAAAGGTTGAACAGGGGCCTCCCAAATGTGAGAAAATGCTTGCCTCGTATGATCATAATAAAAAATGAGTTGATCTGTTTGGCTCTTTCTTCCCTACTGCACTAGGAACTACTCGAGGCAAGCAGCTTCTGGATTCCCAGCACTTAGTGCAGAGTTGCTGCCCCTTAGATATTCATGGAATGGATGAGTAAATATTTTGTTCACAGCCCTGTGCTTGTAGTTCGGGAACTGTCAAGAGAGAAGCAGAGCAAACACACTGATATAAGATCTACCGTTTGTCTGGATTAGTGTCCTGAAGCCCTTTAGACAAGACCTTCCTATCACCCATTTCAGAAGCATAAAAGATTTTCAGCAGGTGAGAATGGGGAAAAGCTGATAACGTTTTCTCTTTTCAGTCTAGAAAAAGTATCAGCAAGGAGCTTTATGCTAGGAGGTGATAAGGGATGCCACTCACAATGGGGCAGATCAATACCCAGTCCCTCAGTGGTCAGCAAACATGGTGGTGACACAGGAGGTGGTGCTGAGAGACTAATCAACTTAGGTCCTAACATTCCTCCACCACAGGACCCAGGATTGCAGGAATAATCGATGCAAGCTCTACTGCTTGTGCTAAGACAAGACAGGACAGGAATTGGTTTTCAGTTGCTGCTATCAGCCTCTAGAACACAATTGGAAGGCAGCTCCAGAGTGGTAGATTCCTTCCTGGGATGGAATAGAAGGATGATCTTCCTAGTCATGAGTCTTGGGGGCCAAGCAAAATGGTGTCTTGTAACTGAATTTCAGAAAGTTTTGCATCTGGAAGAAAAAAGCAATCTATATCTGGGAAGGAAAGCCAGAAAATCAAGAGCTGAACAGTTAGTCAAACAGGTCACCATTCTGGAAGTGTTGTATTCTCAGCTGTAAGCCAGATGAGAATAAGGGAGCAAGCAGAGAGAACAAGGTGGCAGGGGTCAGAACTGGTGTCTAAAGTAATTTCATGAACACAGCCTTCCTCTGCATGTCCCCGCATGCTTTGTGGGGCAAGGGACAGGCTCTTGAAGCTCTAGAATGGCTCTTTTCCCCATTTCCTGGCCCAGTCAGATTAGCCCAGGGCTGACAACCATGAAAAATGGCAGGTTTGGGGCGGGAATGGGATTAGTATACCCCTGCTGAAGACAGTACCATGTTGAAGGGTTAATTTGAGGATTAATGATACGATATGCTTTGTGAAACACAGAACACTACACACTACAGGTCAACAAATATTTACTGAACTTATTGCATGTAAGACACTCTCATTAATGTAAGGATGGTATAGAGATGGGTATCAAATTCCATATTCTCCCTAAATATAGTGTCTTATCTTAGATGATAAAGACATGGAGAGAGATGGGAAAACACAGGTCATGTTCCAAGTACAATGCCAGGTAAAGTGGGGTGGGGACAGGAAATGAGGCAGGAAACATATGTTAGGGTAGACTCCAGTGCCAGCCACCAGCAAGTATTACTTAGAACGCTAGTTGGATAGTACTGTGTAGACGTGTGGAAGGCACTTGGGCTAATGCAGTGGTCTAGGTAGGGATGATGTGGGTCTGACTTAACTCTGGTGGCACTGGGACAAGAATAGAGACAGGACTGATGGACATTGGAGAGGTGAATTGGCTCTGATTTGGTGACTGATGGACTGTTGGGAATAAGGTAGAGAGGAAACAAAGATGACAGCAAGCTTTCAAACTCAGGGGAGTAAATGAATAGGATCACTCATAGAAGTTGAGAAAGCAGCTGGGGTCATGATTTGAAAGTGGACATTTGTTTGGTTTTGAACATGCTGGCTTTGTGCTAGTTGAACATCTGAATAAAGGTATCCCAAATACTACTGGAAATGTGAAATGAGACTAGCGCAGACCCTCTGCCATAGGTTCCCTGTTCCCTGTGTGCTCCCTACCTGCACACCACCTTCCCTTACAGCTATGTTTGTAATAAGTTTCTGTTAGCTCTGTATGGAGAAGGACTTTGTTCAATGTCCTTTGTTCAATAAGAAGTTATAGGTTCACAATATGGTGTTTTTTTTTTTTTTTTTTTTTTAATTAGTGAGCTAGTGATTAGGAGCGAGGTCAAGGCTAAGTCTGATGGATAACAATGACCAAAGTGATCATTCAAACCACTGAAATCAGATGAAATCAGTGAAGGGGTGTTTTGGGTTGAACTGTCTCCCCAAATTCATGTGTTGAAGTCCTAGCTTCCAGTACTTTGGAATATATGCCCTTATTTGGAGATAGGGTCTTTATAGAGGTACTCAAGCTAAAATAAGGTAAAGAGGGTGGGTCCTAAACCAGTATGACTAGTGTCCTTATAAAAAGGGGAAATTTGGACAGATACAGGCATGCATACATAGGGGAGGAAAAATAATTTTCCCTTTATCCTTTTAGGTTCTTGGCTAAGACCCTGTATAACAGGAGAAAAGCAAACAAGTTTAATAATGTGTATACCTCCTGTATGCATGAGAGATACCCAGGAAAACAAAGCAGTTCTCCCAGATGGCCCAAGCCATCACATTAAATACCATCTCCAGGTAAAGAGAGAAGAAAATGTTAGGGGCAAGGGAATCAGTTATGAGAGGTGACCAGGAAGAGCACAGTGAACAAAGATACCGTTATCGTGCAGCTTTAAGTCCATGCCTTCTCCATAGATTTTTCTGGAAATGTGGACATTTTCCTCTTGGTATACGGGGGAGACACACTTATAAATGGAGGTTTCCCTTATTTCTCTTTTTGTAAATCTCTCTTACAAAACAGTAACTTCTAGTTGACTTTCAGAGCTTCTCCTGTATCTGTTATTTCTTAAAAATAACCAGTTTAAGATAATTGTCAGGTCAAAGAGACATATTTTAGGGTGACATATCTTCTTGCTTCCCTTTGCATAGAAGGAAGATGATATCAAAGGGATTCAGAACATGTCTCCCCAAAATGTGCCACTTTGGCATGTGGATTATTTGGAGCCTGAAGACAATCAGGCTTCAAAAGTTTTAGGAGGAGCTTTTTACCTCCTCTGAACTACACAGTGATTCAGTTATGCATATATATGTGTGTGTGTGTGTGTATTCTTTTTCAGATTCTTTTCCCTTCTAGGTTATTACAAAATATTGAGTATAGTTCTCTGTGCTATACAGTATGGCCTTGTTGGTTATTTTAGTGTGTACATGTTAATCCCAACCTCCTAATTTATCCCTTCCCTATGCCTTTCCCTTTGGTCACCATAGTTTGTTTTCTGTTTCTGTGGGTCTGTTTCTGTTTTCAAGCATCTGTTCTTATTGTCCAGTGAATTACCCTCCTCCTTTCTGAAACACCAGACCCCCATCCCATCTCTTAGCTCAGGATGGCATATAAGCCTCAACTGCCCAACTTGCCTTTAGGTATCATATCTTTGGGGCTCCTGTACATGAATCATGAAATTTGTTTTTGTATGGTTAATCTATCTTATGCCAGTTTAATTATTAAACCAAGCAAAGAACCCAGAAGGGTAGAGGAACATGTTTTCTTCTCCTTCAGTATAAAGAGATATAAGGAAAAGATGGCTATTTACAAGCTAAGGAGAGAGGCCTGAAACAAATCCTTCCCACATAACCTCAAAAGAAACCAACTCTGCCAACACATAGACCTCAGACTTCTAGCCTCCAGAGCCGTTAGGCAGATTTCTGTCCTGTCTGCCATCTTGTTCGTGGGGATTTGTTATGGTGGCTCTGGCACACTAACAGAGGGTGAACATATGTAAGGGAGAAAAGAGCAGAGGACTCAAGTTCAAAGCATAAGATCACATCTATGCAGAATGAAGGAAAATAGGAAATAGGAAGACCCCAAAATATATTGGCTATTATAAAGCTAGAAGGAGAGCAACAGTAATGTCATGTCACGGAAACTTTGGGAGGCAAGAATTTCAAAAAAGGGAGTGGCAGATAACAGTGCCAGATGTTACCAGGAACACAAATAGGACAGACTGAGGGGTTTTGTCATGAGGAGGTCGTGGAGGTCTAACATGGTCTGTGGTAAGGGGCGGGGGATGATGAAGGCAGGTAATGTGTAAACAGGAGAGAGGAGTGGAGATTGTGGTACTCAGATGTGTCTGAAGAGTGGGACAGGTTGGCTGCCTCAGAGTCAGCTGGGGAGACAATAAAAAACTGGATTTTTAAGCCTCAACCCCCAAATTGTATTCAGACTCCTCGGGTGTGGGGTAGGTTTAGAACTCTGCTTTCTTAAAAGCTCCCTATGTATTTCTCATACACAGGTAGATTTCAGAACCACATGCTCGACTTTTATTGAAGGGAACTGGTAGTAAAGTAGAAGCGAGGGAGAAAAAAAGACTGTTGATCAGGATTGATTAGAAAAGATTGAACTAATAGCCCCAAACCTCAATGTTTTTAACTCTCTGTCAGTGAGGAATGCTGATTTCTTACTCCTGCTGTCTGATCATCATAAGCTAGGGGAGAGGTCTCTGTTTAAGTCAGGCTGACAAAGCCTTAATCATCTTGCTGCTATATCTTCTAGAATGTGAAGTTAGCTGCTCCTTCAAGGAAAAAGTGCATGGACATTTTATTGATATGTTTGCTCTTCTAAGCAAGTGATGTGTTAGCTCCTTTCACAATTCATTGGTCAGAATGAGTCACATGAGCTTTCCTAACCACAAGGAGTGGGCAGTATGGACTGTTACATATCTCGGAGGAGAGGAGAACTAGGTGAAGACAAGTCATGTTTGCTTGGAAAGAAGCAGAGAAGTGGAAAAGTGTTTTCCACTTGGGAGAGAACTGAGCATGTGTGTAGGGCAAGAGAAGGGTGCCAGAGGAAATGAATTGTAAAGGGGAAAGGAGGAGGGTGAGAAAAAACAAGAATCAACAGGGTAAAGTCCTAGAAGGGGGATGGGCACAAAAGTGCCAGTTAGGGTGGGCCTCACCTTGGACAAAGGGATGTGTTTCTTCCTTAGAGTCAAACATGCCCTAAAGACAGAGAATGACACATCTGTGTGATTTTGTAGGGCATGGAAATTCTCATCATCGCTATTACCAATATTATTCTGAGACTTGACCTGTCCTTCCTTTCTCCTGTTCAGATTTCTATTTACAATTCTTTCATATGAGAGTTCAGACAGTTCCAGCATTTCCAAAATTAACCCAAGATGATTAGTCAACAGGACTGAATTAGCAGGGCATTCAAGAGTCAATTGTGTCTCTCTCATCTTAAAGGTAAAGTTGAGCGTTGAATCAAAGCATATACTTCAGGGTCTCCTATGAATGGGCAGTTTGGGGCTTTTGGGGCTGCATTTTCTTGTGCAGGTTCCCAGAAAATGGGAATGGCCATCAACAAAGCATTACAATGTGAATAGTGTGTTCCCCTACCAGCTAGGGAAATGGTCATACTATGGCTTCCCCTGTACTTAGGATTCAAAGTTGTGAAAAGCAGGATTTCCATTTGCGGACCTTGAGAGATAAGACCATGATAAACTGACTAAAGTGAAAAAAATTGTTTCTATTTTTGGAAGCCCACATCAGAGACTGATTACTTGGTGACTTCCATTCTTGCTTTTGGCTAGCTTACTTCCCTTGCCTTGCATTTCAGATGCCTCTCCTCTTGTTGTGCTCTCTATGGACATGGAGAATAATCCCTTATATACACAAAGACATTCTTATACTGCCCTATAGCCCTCATTTCAAACTCAGAACATCTTTTCTTGTTCCCATAAATGTATCCCAGTGGCTAATATGTGCCAGTTACTGTGGCTTTAAAATTAATAAGTTAATAAATCAGTCTTTGCTTTCAAAGAACTTGTAGGCAGGAAAAAATATCCCTTGGCTGAGTGCCCACCCACCCTCCGCCCCCTCCCCACCCCCTGCTGCCAAGCCAAGTGATAAATCACCAAGTAATAGGAGAAAGCAAATTTAGTGACATGTATCCCTTTAATATACATGGGAGAGACGGAGGAAAACTGAGTAACTCCTCCAAAGGCCCAAGTCACCACCTTAAATATCATCTACCATCTCCAGCTAAAGACAGAAGGTGATGTTGGTAATTGGAGTCAGTTGAGGGAGGTGACTGGGAAAAGCCCTGTGAGGCAGGGTGAGAGAGTGAGAAAGTGAAAGTTGCTCAGTTGTGTCTGACTCTTTGCAACCCCACGACTATACAGTTCATGGAATTCTCCAGGCCAGAATACTGGTGTGGGTAGCCTTTCCCTTCTCCAGGGGATCTTCGCAATCCAGGGATCGAACCCAGGTCTCCCACATTGCGGGCACATTCTGTACCAACTGAGCCACAAGGAAGCCCAAGAATACTGGAGTGGGTAGCCTATCCCTTCTCCAGGGGATCTTCCCGATCCAGGAATCGAACCGGGGTTTCCTGCAGTGCAGGTGGATTCTTTACCAACTGCGCTATCAGGGAAGCCTGTAAAGGAGGGTAAGGTTGGGCAGATTGAAGTGTCTGCCTTCTCTATTGATAAAGTTGTCTAGAGAGAGTCTTCCTCGTCTTCCTGGTTGGAGAGGGAGACACCCTTACAAATGGGGATTTACCTTGTAAATGTCTCTTACAAGAAGGTAACTTCTAGGTTTTCAGAGCTTTTACTTAAAAATAACCAGTTCTAGATAATTCTGCCAAAGAATCATTTCTTTAGACTCCTGATCTAGTTAGGGGGAGACACACACACACTCTTTCTTTCTCTTTGGATTCTGACTTTCTTTCCTGTGGTTTAACAGAGGTAGGTTGCAGGAACAGGGGAGCACAAAGAAGGCATGAATCCCGGGCCTGGAGCCATCAGGAAAAGCTTCGCAGAGCAGGTAACAGCTAACCTCAGTCTCAAAGTCTTGAGTCAGGATTTCTCTTCCTATGTAACCACATTGATATGCCCAAATTCTCCCATCTTTAGGTTGTACCCTGTCCTTTATAATCAACTCTAATCCCACCCAATGCAAAGTGGGCAGCCTAGAATCCCTCCAGCATTTCTGAAGCCTCTTCTCTGGGGCCACTATTGAATCCTTGATCTTTGCTGTGTGTCTTATCTCTTGAAATAAGCCTGACAGATTTTTTTTCCTGCATTTCTCCATGCAGATCCTGGACTGGGCAGGAGGCGGGGGCGGGGGGGAGGGAGGGTTGCAGAGGACTTCAGTGCCTCCTTACCTTTGACTTGGGGCTGTGTGCAGCAGACTTTGCTAAAGGTTTGAAGACAGGGAAAGGGCAGGATTGAGGGGAATGCAGGCTGAAATTCAGCCCATGAGCCACTCACCAAGCCTTGTGCCCTAGCTAGGTCCTGGGAGGAAGGGTTAGTTTTTTCTATTATAACTAACCCAAACCTGTGTTATGGATTAGGTGGCATCTTTGAGGGGGATTACACTATAGTACAGCTAAACAACCTCAGATTGAAATTCCTAGAGTATTTGTCATTTCAAAATGCCCTGGTAGGATTGCCAGATGTAGCCAATAAAAAAATACAGGCTACCAGTTAAATTTGAATTTCAGATAAACAATGATTTTTTTTTTTTTTACTATAACTATGTCCCAAGCAATATTTGGGACATACTTAGACTAAAAATTATTCCTTGTTCACCTGAAGTTAAAATGCAAGGTATCCAGTTAAATTTGATCTGCAAGCCCAGCTTCTGGGAGCTATTCTTGAGACCCCCATTATATGTGTGACTCAGCCTTCCATTGTGCTACATGGCCCCTACCTCCTGCCTTCCACCTCTTTTCTTTCCCTCTTCAGTTCCTTTCTTTCTGGCCACCTGCATTTCTTCCCTTTTCTTATAGAGAGCAGATTAGCTGTTAGGCTGGTCTCAGTTCAACCCATTCAGACTCTGCCCTGGGAGCTCATCTTCATAACCAAACATAGTCTTTGTCCTAAATCAAAACAGTTTTTTTTCCCAGAGAGGCATTCTGCAGCCAGCCAGCACAGGTTCCTGTTCTTTATATAGTTAAATATTGCCCAAATATGAGCACAGTTCATGAGGGAGGGCTGATTAGTTATGATAATTGGCCCATCTTTCTTATGATGAATAAACAAAGAAGTGGGACAACCTTAGCTTCAGAAGATAATCCCACTCACATAGTTTCAACCTGGCAATTGAATCCTAGAGCCCAGGCTGTTAGGACTGAGATGGTTTTAGAGACTATTTTGCAGACAGAGGAACTGAAGCCACTAGAGGGGCTGTGACTTGTTCACACAGCAGGTTCATGTTAGAGCCTGGACTTCCGCCAGATTTGCTACCCTTTGTCTCTCAGGAAGTGCAAACAATTTGGCAGAATGTGCATTTTTCAAAGACTGACCTTTCTCCCTGTGGTTGTGGTGGTTCTTCAGTTTTGTGCTAAGGTGAAGGTAACTTCACAGTTTGTTATGCAGCCTCCCTGGAGAATCTCCAGTGCTATGCTCCTTCCCAGGCCCCCAAGCCCATCTTTGCTGGAGCCCAATGGCAGCTGCAGAGGGGAGCTGGCTTCCCTCTGCCCAGCCCCTTGGTCCTGCCAAGGAGTTGGAGTTACCCATGGTGATTTCCACAGAAAAACAACAGCAAATGCCTCTGCATCATCGGTTTCATTGCAGCGAAGAGAAAGCACTCAGCTGTCTCTTGAGTTGATGTGTAGATGTCTTCTCACTGTAAAAACATATGCCAAGTGTGAGTTCAGGGCAAAAACGATTTCTTGGCAGTGGTGCAGATGTTGCGAAGTCTCCCCCTCAGCTTTTCTTGAAGCTACTGTGTAAGGGCCAGTCCTGCTGAGAGTGTTTCCTTTTGGCCACTTTCGTTTTTCCTAAGTTTGTTGCCTTAGTAAATGTTGAACATGATTTCCTGACCTTTCTAAATTAGACCATGCTGCTTACAGGAGTCAATCAGTCACACTGCAAAATGACTCAGCCCCTTGGGTGAGGACTTGGGACATTTTTAGAGCTTCCTTGTATTAACCTCCCCCTGCTGGTGAAAGATAATCCAGGTATAGTCTGTTCAGGAGCTGAAAAATGTAAGGGGAGGGAATTTCAGTCTCACTGTAACACAGTGCCTTCCCTCCCACAAAGGTAATTCTGCCTTTTAAATACAAAAAATAAATGAATATCTCTTCCAGCAGCCATAGTCTGATCCTTTGCAGCTAAGAAGGAACCCTAGTTCTGCACAGTGTGTTTTTATGTAACACATGTCACAAATATAATGAAGATCCATAACCCATAGATGGCATTGTCATCTTTCTTGGGCATTTATGAGGTACACCTGTGGCTGTTGGCATTCCAATGAACTCTGAAAATGGGGGAGAATAGCCTCCTTCTGGCCAACCTTTTCCACCTTCTGTTTCCTGCATTTCAGTGGCTATGAGACATGAAAATTTGACACCTGTTAGAAATGTGCCCAAACTAAGAGTTAAGAGCCCCAGAGTGAGTCACTTGCATACAGAAAGCATGAGCCCTCAGGCCCTATGGAATGAACAAACCAAAGAACCAGTGCAGTGTATTTCTTCAGTGCCCATACTTTGTAAGATAGATTTTAGCTGCTCAGAGGAATTTTCTGCATTCTTTAAATTTTAAGTGCCTTCTTCAGGGTTGAAGTTGATAGGTAGGTAGCCTTGAGATAAGTTAGGTATTAATATGCTATTCGTAATTCTGGGGATTGAATTAAGAGGGGATAACAATGGAATACTGCAGGTTATTATAGAAAACATTTTCTGTTATTAAAATATGTGATCTTCCCTACAAGCTTGGCTCTGCAGTGTCCATCCATAATTTATGAAAGCTCCTTTGCTAAGGAATGAATGGTGTGGGAGAATACTTTGAATGGTGATGAGAGGGTAACAGGCAGGAAGGCCAGGGGTCTCCAAACGGAAGAAATAGCCTGCAAGTGTCAGACATTTTTATCTCTCTTAAGCGGCATGAGGAAACAAACTAATGATATTTTTTTCCTTCTCTATACAAATTTAAAAAGAGGTTTCTCTTAAAATACTGTTTTGCCATAATGACACCTGGTTTCACCTGAAGTTAACTATTCTCAAACCTGGAGATAACCAATGCCTTTTTCTTATGGAAATGTTTGTCTTAAGCTATGCTAATGTACTATGCATTTACCCCAGACTCTGTCTTCAGGTCGGTTCCACCTCTTGGCTCAGAACCTACTTGACAAACCAGTATGTTATACTCAGATATTGTTCCCCTAATCTATGTAAATGGAACTATTTGTATGGTGGTCTGCCCTTCTTCAAAATTCAAGTTAATCATTTTATGGCCCAAGATAAACCATTTGGTGCCAAGATTATCCCAAAAATACATTTTACAGGTGAGGGGCCTGGTGCCATTCTGAATTTTAAGACATTCCTTTTTTCATTAACAGACTGCTAGTGACTATATAACATCCAGCTGAAGACTAACAGGGGGGTACTCTTCTGCCCCCTTCTGATGCCTATGTCAGAAGCTTTCTCTATCTCCTTTATACTTTAATAAAACTTTATTACACAAAAGCCCTGAGCGATTAAGCCTTGTTTCTGGCCCCGGATTGAATTCTTCTCCTCCGGGGGCCAAGAATCCCAGTGTCTTTTTGTGATTCAACAACAACCTTTTAGTGACATGCTTTATAAATGTTAAAGATCTTTTGTCTAATGCTAACATGCTTTATATATGTTAAAGATCTAGTTCTTTTGTCCGTAATAGATCTTTCCTGTTTGCCATGTTTTTTTTTTTTTTTTTTGGAACACCTGTGCTCATGCTGAAGGATGAACAGAGACGACTAAGGCACAGTTTCTCCCCTCAAGTTGCTGAGAGCCTGTGAGGGAAAAGATGCCATGGGCACAGCTAAAACTGATGAGCAGTGTGGATGGACGCTTATGAAGGCATGACACTTAACTTCATGTGTGTGAGTTTACTCATCTGTAAAATAAGGGCTTTTGATAACATGAAATGTAAAACTATCATTCTGATTTTATGATACATACTGCAAACATACTGTTCCCATGTGGCACAAGTGGTGAAGAATCCGCCTGCTGATGCAGGAGGCACAAGAGATGCTGGTTGGATCCCTGGGTCGGGAAGATCCTCTGAAGGAGGAAATGGCAACCCACTCCAGTAGTTCTTGCCTGGAGAATTCCATGGACAGAGGAGCCTGGACAGAGGATTCCATGGCAGAGCCATGCAATCCATGGGGTTGCAAAGAGTCAGACATGACTGAGCACACATGTATGTACTGCAAAGGTACACAATCCATGGAATCAATGTTCTTCCTGTGTCATTCACTGCTGTTTCTGCAGCACCTACCATAGAAGCTAGCACACAGTAGATACTCAGTTGTTTCTTGAATGACTGAATAGAGAACATGCTAAAGAAATCTGAGTAAGGAGAGCTCAGTTTTGGAGTGAGTGATCAAGAACTTTATGCAAGATATTATATTTAAAACAGACCAAAAAAAAAGACATTTTCATAGGTGAAAACTTGGAATGGGGTGCAGTCAAAGCCACTGTGTATCCCAGGGAAGTTGCGTGGTGTAGTGGGAAGAAATGTGAGGCTCTGAGCCTGAAGATTTGAATTCCAGTGCAAGCTCTAATGAACAAAGCTAGTGGAGGTGATGGAATTCCAGTGGAGCTATTTCAAATCCTGAAAGATGATGCTGTGAAAGTGCTGCACTCAATATGCCAGCAAATTTGGAAAACTCAGCAGTGGCCACAGGACTGGAAAAAGTCCGTTTTTGTTCCAATCCCAAAGAAAGGCAATGCCAAAGAATGCTCAACCTACTGCACAATTGCACACATCTCATACGCTAGTAAAGTAACGCTCAAAATTCTCCAAGCCAGGCTTCAGCAATGTGTGAACCGTGAACTTCCTGATGTTCAAGCTGGTTTTAGAAAAGGCAGAGGAGCCAGAGATCAAATTGCCAACATCCACTGGATCATCAAAAAAGCAAGAGAGTTCCAGAAAAGCATCTATTTCTGCTTTATTGGCTATGCCAAAGCCTTTGACTGTGTGGATCACAATAAACTGTGGAAAATTCTGAAAGAGATGGGAATACCACACCACCTTATCTGCCTCTTGAGAAATTTGTATGCAGGTCAGGAAGCAACAGCTAGAACTGGACATGGAACAACAGACTGGTTCCAAATAGGAAAAGGAGTACGTCAAGGCTGTATATTGTCACCCTGCTTATTTAACTTATATGCAGAGTACATCATGAGAAACACTGGGCTGGAAGAAGCACAAGCTGGAATCAAGATTGCTGGGAAAAATATCAATAACCTCAGATATGCAGATGACACCACCCTTATGGCAGAAAGTGAAGAGGAACAAAAGCCTCTTGATGAAAGTGAAAGAGGAGAGTGAAAAAGTTGGCTTAAAGCTCAACATTCAGAAAACGAAGATCATGGCATCCAGTCCCATCACTTCATGGGAAATAGATGGGGAAACAGTGGAAACAGTGTCAGACTTTATTCTTGGGGGCTCCAAAATCACTGCAGATGGTGACTGCAGCCATGAAATTAAAAGACGGTTACTCCTTGGAAGGAAAGTTATGACCAACCTAGATAGCATATTCAAAAGCAGAGACATTACTTTACCAACAAAGTTCCATCTAGTCAAGGCTATGGTTTTTCCAGTAGTCATGTATGGATGTGAGTGTTGGACTGTGAAGAATGCTGAGCACCGAAGAATTAATGCTTTTGAACTGTGGTGTTGGAGAAGACTCTTGAGAGTCCCTTGGACTGCAAGGAGATCCAACCAATCCATTCTGAAGGAGATCAGCCCTGGGATTTCTTTGGAAGGAATGATGCTAAAGCTGAGACTCTAGTACTTTGGCCACCTCATGCGAAGAGTTGACTCATTGGAAAAGACTCTGATGCTGGGAGGGATTGCGGGCAGGAGGAGAAGGGGACAACAGAGGATAAGATGGCTGGATGGCATCACTGACTCAATGGACGAGAGTCTGAGAGAACTCTGGGAGTTGTTGATGGACAGGGAGGCCTGGCGTGCTGCGATTCATGGGGTTGCAAAGAGTCGGACATGACTGAGCGACTGAACTGAGCTGAACTGATACTGTATTGGTGTTTTTCTTTCTGGCTTACTTCTCTTGGTATAATAGGCTCCAGTTTCATCCACCTCATTAGAACTGATTCAAATGTATTCTTTTAAATGTCTGAGTAATGCTCCATTGTGTATATGTACCACAGCTTTCTTATCCATGCATCTGTTGATGGACATCTAGGTTGCTTCCATGTCCTGGCTATTATAAACAGTGCTGCGATGAACATTGGGGTACACGTGTCTCTTTCAATTCTGGTTTCCTCTGTGTGTATGCCCAGCAGTGGGATTGCTGGTCATAAGGCAGCTTTAGTTCCAGTTTTTAAAGGAATCTCCACACAGTTCTCCATAGAGGCTGTACTAGTTTGCATTCCTACCAACAGTGTAAGAGGGTTCCCTTTTCTCCAAACCCTCTCCAGCATTTATTGCTTGTAGACTTTTGGATAGCAGCCATTCTGACTGGCGTGAAATGTACCTCATAGTGGTTTTGATTTGTATTTCTCTGATAATGAGTGATGTTGAGCATCTTTTCATGTGTTTGTTAGCCATCTGTATGTCTTCTTTGGAGAAAGGTCTATTTAGTTCTTTGGCCCATTTTTTGTTTGGGTCATTTATTTTTCTGGAATTGGGCTGTAGGAGTTGCTTGTATATTTTTGAGATTAGTTGTTTGTCAGTTGCTTTATTTGCTATTATTTTCTCCCATTCTGAAGGCTGTCTTTTCACCTTGCTTATAGTTTCCTTTGTTGTGCAGAAGCTTTTAAGTTTAAATAGGTCCCATTTGTTTTTATTTGCTTTTATTTCCAATATTTTGGGAGGTGGGTCATAGAGGATCCTGCTGTGATGTATGTCAGAGAGTATTTTGCCTATGTTCTCCTCTAGGAGTTTTATAGTTTCTGGTCTTACATTTAGATAGTTAATCCATTTTGAGTTTATTTTTGTGTATGGTGTTAGAAGTGTTCTAGTTTCATTCTTTTACAAGTGGTTGACCAGTTTTCCCAGTACCACTTGTTAAAGAGATTGTCTTTAATCCATTGTATATTCTTGCCTCCTTTGTCAAAGATAAGGTGTCCATAGGTGCATGGATCTATCTCTGGGGTTTCTATTTTGTTCCATTGATCAATATTTCTGTCTTTGTGCCAGTACCATACTGTCTTGATGACTGTGGCTTTGTAGTAGAGCCTGAAGTCAGGCAGCTTGATTCCTCCAGTTCCATTCTTCTTTCTCAAGATTGCTTTAGCTATTCGAGGTTTTTTGTATTTCCATACAAATTGTGAAATTATTTGTTCTAGCTCTGTGAAGAATACCGTTGGTAGCTTGATAGGGATTGCATTGAATCTCTAAATTGCTTTGGGTAGTATACTAATTTTCACTATATTGATTCTTCCAATCCACGAACATGGTATATTTCTCCATCTATTAGTGTCCTCCTTGATTTCTTTCACCAGTGTTTATTATAGTTTTCCATATATAGGTCTTTTATTTCTTTAGGTAGATATATTCCTAAGTATTTTATTCTTTTCATTGCCATGGTGAGTGGAATTGTTTCCTTAATTTCTCTATTTTCTCATTATTAGTGTATAGGAATGCCAGGGATTTCTGTGTGTTGATTTTATATCCTACAAGTTTACTATATTCATTAAAGTCTCACTGTTTGCAGATGACATCATCCTCTACATAGAAAACCCTAAAGACTCCACCAAAAAATTACTAGAACAACCAGTCCACTCTAAAGGAGATCAGTCCTGGGTGTTCTTTGGAAGGACTGATGCTAAAGGTGAAACTCCAATACTTTGGCCACCTCATGTGAAGAGTTGACTCATTGGAAAAGACTCTGATGCTGGGAGGGATTGGGGGCAGGAAGAGAAGGGGAGGACAGAGGATGAGATGGCTGGATGGCATCACTGACTCGACGGATGTGAGTTTGAGTGAACTCCGGGAGTTGGTGATGGACAGGGAGGTTTGGCATGCTGCAGTTCATGGTGTCCCAAAGAGTCAGACACGACTGAGTGACTGAACTGAGTGAGATCTCTATTCTAGTAACACTGACTTGAAGCCCTGGATCTTTCCCTGTTTATTGGCTGTTTCAAGTGCCAAGATCCTTGGGTCTCTCTCCAGAAAGCTGGAAGTCTTGGCTAATTAACACAAGTGGAAAGTACAAGAATATCCTTCATACTCACTCACAACATGCACCTGAGTGTCTGTTGAATTGAGACTTACCACCTTTTACATCATCTATCTTATTCCATCAGAATTCATAGGAGGTAGTACTGGCTATCTGGAAGTCACTCTGGGCCTCTTATTGAAACCATTTTACCTCTCCCCATTAGAGCATTTGTTTTAGATAAGACCTTCAATCTAATTTGTTAATAGTATTATCATTCATGTAGTCAATAACATTGAATGCGCCCCTCATTGTTATTTTTCACTAATGGTAGCTCAGGGCTGTACTAAAAGTAATTATGATTATTTCCTGGTGAAGGTACATGTGAGGAGTATAACTAAGCTTTGCTGCCCAGAGGGCTGCAGCATATCAACAGGCATGTCATTAATAATTTGCTTTATGCTGCAGTTATTGAGAAGAGTTCCAAGCTAATGCTATGGATTTATTTAGTTGACTTTTGGGTCACAATGTAATCTTCTTTATCTGGTCATCAGGCATCTCATTTTTAAATCACAATTTATCTCATATGACTTATAACTGTGAATGAGAGATTCATTTGGCTATTTTATATGCTAGACTTCTAAATGGAATGTGGTAGAGAGAGATTAGTTTTTTGTACCTATAGTTATTACTATGGCATGTACAGTATGGAAACTGAAATAATTAAATACTTTGCTTTGAGGAATTTGTGTTATTGTCAGAAGTTGAATGGTTTATACCCTTTGAGTTCTAGAAGGTTCTGTTATTATGTTTCTATTTGCTCTTCATATTCCTGACTGAGACTTGCCTAACCTGTGTCTTGTTTGGATTTTTGTTATCAACAGATCAATTCAGTCAGTTTTAGCTAAAGTTTATTTGCCTTTCTGCCTGTGTACATAAGACTTTTAAGAACAAATTTCAAAACAGCCTAACCTCTTTTACTCCTGTTCATTAATTTTAATTAAGCTTTTTATTTTGACATAATTGCAGATTCAGATGCAGTTGCAAGAAATAATACAGGCTACCCACTTTTTCCAAAGGTGACATCTTTCAAAAACTGTGATATGGTGTCACATGCAGGATATTGACATTGATAGAGTCAACCTACAGAAGAGTTACAACCCCACAGGGATCCCTCTTGTTACTTTTTTATAACCATGCCTACCTCCCTCCCCCATTCATTTTATCTAGAATTATTCACAGGTGTATATTACCTCAATTCTTTTTATAAGTAGGTCGAGTTCTTCCACCATCCATAAATCCTGGATTGAATGAGGTATTGGTAGAAGATGTATTCTGTAACTTTCTCATTATGTGTGTAGTGAATTGCATGTAGCAAACCTCAGGTCTGAAGTAGCAGAAAGCATTTGAGTGGAACTTCTAACTGGCTTTAGCTCATACCTTGGGGTTAGAGGAGTGAGGGGACTCTTGGAGGGACTTACTAGAGCCTCTGCCATGAGCAGGTGCTGAGGGAACAGCAGGAGAAATAGTGGGACAGGTTATGAGACAAGGCAGGGTTACAGGCTCTGTTGCTAAGGCATGGCTATCCAACAGTGAAAAATGCAGCACCCAGTGGAGTGAGTGAACTCTTCCTTGACCAAGACTTACATGAGAATCTTCAAAATTCCAATGTATATGTGTGTAAGGGTAGGAGGGGGCATGTCAGGAGTGAGTGATGATCTGAAATCAACTGAAAAATGCTTTGTTTCTCTTGGAGAAGGTTCTCAAGCAAGAGAAGGATCCACTGAGAACAGGGTTCAAAATCCTGTAGGAAGGGTTGACCATCCTGGGGTGGAGCGTGGCTTGTTTGCAAGCCTGATTACTTAGTTGCTCAGTGTCAGGATTGAACCCAGCTCTCTACATTTTAGGCAGATTCTGTACCACCTGAGCCACCAAGCCTGATAGCCCCAGTAAGAAACTGAGGCAGAAGCCCACACAAACAGACTTTACCAACTGAGAAAGCATTCCAAGAAAATCATGACTTGGAGCATTCCAGAACTTAGTTCTACTCACTGTACATTTGTCAAGTACTTGCTTTGTGCCAGTGTCTGAGCCAGGCATTGAGGATATAATTCCAGTAGACTAAGGAACTGAGAGGCCAGTGGATATAGTACCAATAGACTGACCTAGGATCATTCTAGGGCAGCAACACAGTCTAGCTTCCATTTTTGGTTGTGGCTGGGGCTCTCGTAAGACTCTCTGTCCTAGTCAAGACTGGTTTTAGCATTTAGTATAGTAGCTCAGACAGTAACGCATCTGTCTGCAATGCACAAGACCCAGGTTCGATCCCTGGGTGGGGAAGATCCCCTGAAGAAGGAAATGACAGCCCACTCCAGTATTCTTGCCTGGAGAATTTCATGGACAGGGAGCCTGGTGGGCTGCAGTCCATGTGGTTGCAGACAGTCGGACATGACTGAGAGACCAACACACACATACATATTCCCTGTGTAGCTCCTTACTAGGGCTTAAAATTAATAGATAAGATATATACATATATAGATTGAGAGATAAATGGGAATGAAGCTCAGCAATTCCAGCAGAGCAGGGCTTCAGAAGGTGAGGGCCAACAATACCAATTCAGTGCTCTGTCCTTGGGGAATAACACAAGGCACATTTAACACTCAAGATATCAGTAAACAGATGGGTGCAGCTTCATGTCACTGTGAATGTTTCCAGAGCTCTGAAAAATCTATAGCTGACTGAAAAACCCCGGCGGATCTTGCTTCGGATCAAAAAGCTTTCGTTAACATCTTTAATCTGTGTGATGAAATCTTGAACTATTTTTCATGCCTTTATTGTCACTTCAACCAGTAACCAAAGTCTCAAGAGAACTCAGTGAATTAGAATGTGACCTAAAAATCAAGAGTGAAGAGTCATCAATCAATAGGGGAGATTATTTAGGAAACAGAAATGATTTGAATACCAAAGAAACACTGCTTGTTGACAGAAATATACATTTGTAACTAATGTTTCATTGGTCATGTAGGCCATGGAACACATCAAAAGTCCAAGTCAGATCAAAACGAAATTTGATTTTAGACTTCCCTCTGCCACCTTGATTTTCTAGAGCTTTGATTTAGATTCTCTGTGACCATATAAACTTTAGTGCTTTGTCTTCTTCTTGCTTTGTCTTTCCCGTCTTTGTGTTCTCTATTTTTTTTCTTCCCAGTTTCATTATAAGAATGATGTTTTCCATCTTGAAGAAGTACTCCACACTCATCTTTTCCCCCATGCTCTGTCTCTGCTAAATCAGGTTGTCAGATAGGAGAGAGGCCTTTTTCGTGAGTCCCTGTTGAGACAGTCTGATGAATTTAACAATCAACCCTCAGATTTCAGTGGCTTAACACAAGAGATATTTCTTTCTTGGTCACACAAGATCCAATGTTGATGTTCCTGGTTAATTAGTTGTCCTAGGCAGCTCTCCTCTGGTGACTCAAGCATGCAGCCCCATTCCATCTTCTGATGCTGTCATCTTCAACGTGAGCCTCCATGGTCACTGCAGAAGAAAAGAAAGTACAAGGAACCAAGTGACACTTGGTCCAGAAGTGGTACATTCTCTATTTGTTTCATTCCATTGGCCAAAACTTCACATGGCCCCACATAGATGAAGGAAGGACTGAGAAAAGTAGCCCGAGGCTGGGCAGTCACTTCCCAGTGACAACAGTACACTTTGGTGTTCTGCTGCCTGTTTCTGTTTCACTGTGCTTTGAGAACATTGTTCCACGAGGGTGTCCGAGCTCTCTTCTGTCTCCTAAGTGACCTGCTCCGTTCCACATTCCGACTGAACTGTGTATAATCATGAAATCTTCAAGTCTTGAGTCACCAGTTAGAAATGCAGTGTTTTTTTTTTTTTTTTTAATTAATATATCTGGAGAAGAGTGGGTACCTCTTCATAGGCGGTGCTACAACAGCTTACCATTTATGATTTCTAGAACCAGGAATCCCCCCATTAAAATTGGATCATCATTTAGAAAATTTAAAAAAACAGATGCAATAACTGATAATAATTTCAACTCAAGTTTTTGTTAAAAATTGTGAATATAGGGAATGAACACCTTGATTTAATTTTCTTAGAAGCTGGGTTTTGATTGGTCCAGTTGAATTCCCTGAGTTCTATTCTCTTGTACTGGTTTCTGACCAGTGCAGATATGAGAGCCACTCTCACCATTCTGGTAAGGAATCCCTGTCTTAAGTGCTCTGATCTAGGGGCACCTTTCAGCATAACACATCAGCAAAAAAGCTAAGTATAGATATATATGGGTGAATACTTCTAAAGGCTAAAAATATTGTGTTGGTCCTGGCTCTCTTGATTCTATTAAGTTGCAGAGACCAAGGAATAACCTAGGGTTCTTAATCTTCTGTACTTAATTCAAGTCCTGTTATTTACATAACGATTTATTTCCTGACCAAGGCTTGCTGTTCTCCAAAGATAGGGGAATGGTTAAATAAATAATGTTTCATCTGTATGTTGGAGAATTAAAAAAGATTTAAATTTTGTCTCTTGGAATTTTTAATGACCACTGTAAATGCTCATCAGTTCAGTTCAGTTGCTCAGTTGTGTCCGACTCTTTGTGACCCCATGAATTGCAGCATGCCAGGCCTCCCTGTCTATCACCAACTCCCGGAGTTTACTCAAACTCACATCCATCAAGTTGGTGATGCGATCCAGCCATCTCATCCTCTGTTGTCTCCTTCTCCTCCTGCCCCGAATCCCTCCCAGCATCAGAGTCTTTTCCAGTGAGTAAACTCTTCGCATGAGGTGGCCAAAGTACTGGAGTTTCAGCTTTAGCATCAGTCCTTCCAAAGAACACCCAGGACTGATCTCCTTTAGGACGGATTGGTTGGATCTCCTTGCAGTCCAAGGGACTCTCAAGAGTCTTCTCCAACACCACAGTTCAAAAGCATCAATTCTTTGGCGCTCAGCTTTCTTCACAGTCCAACACTCACATCCATACATGACTACTGGAAAAACCATAGCCTTGACTAGATGGAACTTTGTTGGCAAAGTAATGTCTCTGCTTTTTAATATGCTATCTAGGTTGGTCATAACCCTCCTTCCAAGGAGTAAGAATCTTTTAATTTCATGGCTGCAGTCACCATCTGCAGTGATTTTGGAGCCAAAAAAAATAAAGTCTGACACTGTTTCCACTGTTTCCCCATCTATTTCCCATGAAGTGATGGGACCAGATGCCATGATCTTCGTTTTTTGAATGTTGAGCTTTAAGCCAACTTTTTCACTCTCCACTTTCACTTTCATCAAGAGGCTTTTGAGTTCCTCTTCATTTTCTGCCATAAGGGTGGTGTCATCTGCATATCTGAGGTTATTGATATTTCTCCCGGCAATCTTGATTCAAGCTTGTGCTTCCTCCAGCCCAGCATTTCTCATGATGTACTCTGCATATAAGTTAAATAAGCAGGGTGACCATATACAGCCTTGACGTACTCCTTTTCCTATTTGGAACCAATCTGTTGTTCCATGTCCAGTTCTAACTTTTGCTTCCTGACCTGCATACAGGTTTCTCAAGAGGCAGGTCAGGTGGTGTGGTATTCCCATCTCTTTCAGAATTTCCCACAGTTTATTGTGATCCACACAGTCAAAGGCTTTGGCATAGTCAATAAAGCAGAAGTAGATGTTTTTCTGGAATGCTCTTGCTTTTTCCATGATCCAGCGGATGTTGGCAATTTGATCTCTGGTTCCTCTGCCTTTTCTAAAACCAGCTTGAATATCAGGAAGTTCACCATCCACATATTGCTGAAGCCTGGCTTGGAGAATTTTGGGCATTACTTTACTAGCGTGTGAGATGAGTGCAATTGTGCGGTAGTTTGTGCATTCTTTGGCATTGCCTTTCTTTGCAATTGGAATGAAAACACCTTTTCCAGTCCTGTGGCCACTGCTGAGTTTTCCAAATTTGCTGGCATATTGAGTGCAGCACTTTCACAGCATCATCTTTCAGGATTTGAAATAGCTCAACTGGAATTCCATCACCTGCACTAGCTTTGTTTGTGGTGATTCTTTCTAAGGCCCACTTAGTTTTTAAACATGTATTGCTATTGCTAAGTCACTTAAGTCGTGTCCGACTCTGTGTGACCCCATAGATGGCAGCCCACCAGGCTCCCCCGTCCCTGGGATTCTCCAGGCAACAACACTGGAGTAGGCTGCCATTTCCTTCTCCAATGCATGAACGTGAAAAGTGAAAGGGAAGTCACTCAGTTGTGTCTGACTCTTCGCGATCCCATGGACTGCAGCCTACCAGGCTCCTCCATCCGTGGGATTTTCCAGGCAAGAGTACTGGAGTGGGGTGCCATCGCCTTCTCCATTAAACATGTATAAGTGATCTCAATTTGTGTGTAAATATATGTTTAGCAAAAAGATTGGAAGAAAATATGTCATGAGTTTAACTAGGATTGTCTCTGGGCAATGGGATTATAGATGATTTTCATAATCTTTGTATTTCTTTGTGTTTTCCAAAGTTTAAAAATGAGCATGAATTATTCATGAGAAGAATGTTAGTCACTACACCTGTCAATCCATTCCAGTATTAACCATTCTTGTGAAAATTACTGGAGGCTAGCAGAAAGAGGAACTTTGGCTGCCTTAAAGTAGTTGAATCCTCTATCTTTAAAAAAAACTTTTTTGACCACACTGCATAGCTGGTGGAATCTTAGGTTCCCAACCAGGGATCAAACCTGGGGCCTTAACAGTAAGAAAGAGTGGAGCCCTAACCTCTGGAGAGCCAGGAAATTCTCAAATTCTCTATCTTTAAATGAAAAAAAAAATGTAGAGTGACCTAGAATCCAAAAAAATGGTTGTGTCACTTTTTCCCATTCCAAAATTTTTACTGGGAAAAGTTACTGGTCCTCACAGATAAAATTAAGTCATGAAATGTGAACCTCAGAGTGAAGAGCATTAGCCTTTGATTTCCTGCCTTCATAGGAGGAGCCATAATGCACTAGTTGTGTGACTTGTAGCAAGTTACTTTAAGTTTCTGAAATGTGTCCATATCTACAGACTGTAGATAATACCTGTCTTGCAAGTCACTTTTGATGATTAGAGATGATATAAGCCTAACTCACGTACTTAATCCCTCAGTTGCTTAACTAGCTTAATTGCTGCTACTGCAGCATTTGCCACTACTAATTACCTTCCCCTCCACCAGCGGAAGTGGTAACACTGTACCGTGTAGCTGTGTTGAAGTTGTTGGCCAGGTTAGTTTGACTGATGTAGCCTAATTTCCAGTCCTACAAAGGCAAGACAAGCTTTCTCAACCTACCTGTGCTCCCCCACCCCCCAATCCAGCAACTAAGGGGTTAGGTTCTAGTGAATCAGGGAACTTGCAGTAAGTAGCTGAGCCCTGAGGTCTGTATCTTTTTAGATTGTTTGTTGCCTGTGGTGTTCTGGTTGTTAAATATTTTGAATATTATACTGGTTCTACAAGCTCCGGGAGTTGGTGATGGACAGGGAAACTTGGCGTGCTACAGTCCATGGGGTCACAAAAAGTCAGACATGACTGAGCAACTGAACTGATACTGGTTCTAAGGGAAGTCATTTATTTCCTCTGTTTCTGAAGAATATAATACCATAATGGCCAACTGTGTTTGAATATTGAAGGCCTGGAAAGTGAAAGGAGATTTCCAGTACATGTAAATTGATGATAAAATATTATTTCTCTTTTCACTTTGTGAATTGCTTGCTCAGATGGCTCTGAGATCAGGAATGTATTGGTGAGTACAGCTGCCTTGGTCCTTGGGAAGCATCTTTATGGAGAAGGAGGACATGACTGACACCAACAGGGGAATCTTTCATTTCCAATTTCATTTTCTAAGAGATGTAAAATGAACTTCATCAAAAACAAACAAAACCAAAACCCTGAAAAGCAAACAAACAAAAACATAACTTCCATAGCCTTCTTATCTCCCTCTTCTATGGCTGGAAATTTAGGAGAGAAGCCAGAGACTGATCAACCCTGACTTGACGTGAACTTTCTGTGTGGTCAATTCTGTGTGTGATCTGGCCCTGTTGTTACATTGCAAAGCAAGATCAATGAAGACAGTCTAACTCAAGCATTCAGTTCTTGGACTGTCACCCATATTTCTATGCATTTTAATTTGAGAGCTCTGGTATAATTGCATCAAGAAGGGAGAGATATAAATCTTACTTGAATTAGCTGATCTGGGTGGAATATTTGCCAAAAATAATTTTAGCCTAACTCAAGCCCTTAGAGTTAAAATATCTTGATTATATAAATTTGTCTTCTGTTCTCAACCCTAGAAGGACAGTAAAGGATGAGATTGCCTTGTCTCTGCCAAGACTGAATGAAGTAGAACTCTCTTATGGATGGAATGTTTGCATCTTCTCAAAATTTGTATGTTTAAGTCCTAACCCCGTATGCGATGATATTAGGAGGTGAGGCCTTTGGGAAGTAATTAAGATTAGGTGAGGTTGTGAGGGTAGAGCCCCCACGGTAGGATTAGTTCTCTTAGAAGAAGAAGAGACACTGGAGCTTCCTCTCCCGGCCATATGAGTACATGGCGAGAAGGTGACTGTCTGCAAGTTAAGAAGGGAGCCCTTATCAAGAACCACATCTTGCAGCACCTTGCTCTTACACTTCCCAGCCTCCAGAACTGAGAAATAATGTCTGTTGTTTAAGCCCCCAGTCTACGTTATTCTGTTTTAGCAGTCTGAGCATACGAAGACAAATTCCACGACACCCAACCTTTCTGAAACATGGATTCAGTTATATTGCAGGCCAAAGTATGCACTCAGATATAGCAGCTCTATAAGGATGTTGATAGCAGTACTCTCCTTCAAGACTAGCATTAGGGTTGTAGGTGTCCATTTTGGAGGGATACGTTTCTTGTAGGAGAATGAATTTGTATTTTACCTTGCTATATATACAGTTAGTGATGCCAGACATGGCAGGTCTGTGCTCTGAGAAGTTCTTCAGTAAGATCAGTGCATTTGGACCGTGGTTAGACTAAGCTGGTCATGATAAAAGTAGGTACTAGAGCTGAGAGTGGAGACACCATCTTTTGAGCATCTGTGCCATAGAACAGCATTAGGCACTGTGGACTCTCTAGAGTGCTAGCAGCCAGAAGAGGCCCATATCCGTAGCTGTTCATCCTGACAGCTGCTTAAGTGCTTCTGCTGGCCTTAAAGGTGAACTATTTCAAGCCTCTTCAGCCTAACCAGCCAGCCAGCCAGTCTGCAATTAAGGAGATCAGATTATCTCAACTTTAGTTTCCAACACTTATGTGGTCTTTAAAACAAAGTTTGCTCTAAATTCTTAATCACAAGAGTGTATCTTGTTTTCTGACTCTTCTTTTATTATGATAACATTGCGTTCTTGTACATGTGTCCTCTTTTTACTCCTTTACCCTCACTTTGTGCTGTTTGGGAAGGAAATAAATACAGCAATGTGAGATTTGATTCACTGCAACCGGACATCTTCCAGCATACAACATTTTCAGCTGCTCCTGGGGACTGACTGGCTCCTTCCCCATCCACTCAACTACTCCTCCATCACATTTCCGCCCATGCTCATTCTAGCCTGCTGGCCTGTGTTCCCTGATGCTGCAGCTGCTACAGTTGAAGGAGAGGACCTGTTCCACACAGAGAAACCACTCAGACACGGGTCTGCTTTCTCCCCACTCCTCGGACAAGTCTTAGTCAAATGGATTTTGGAATCAGATAGAAGTTCTTGCCTGGAGAATCCCATGGACGGAGAAGCCTGGTAGGCTGCAGTCCATGGGGTCGCACAGAGTCGGACACGACTGAAGCGACTTAGCAGCAGCAACAGCAGAACTAAGTTCAGATCATGGTACTGTCATTTACTTACCACACAGCATAGGAAAAATCAGTTAACTGACCTGAGCCTGAGTTTTTCTCTCTGTAAAATGGGCCTGGTATCTGTATCTCAGACTTTTCTGAAGACTACATGAGTGAAATTTTAGCCACACTTAACAAGTTACCTAAGCTATAATAGATTCAAAGAAGGAGAGTTCTTATATTTGTCTTAGGCAGGAGTTGAGGCTGAACAGCTATTGGTTACCTCCACAGGACAGAAAACCAGGCAAATCAGCTATTTGATACTAAATAATTTTTTAAAAGTATCTGACTTACTAGAAAGGCTGAACTGACTAGTCAGTTTAATCAAAAGAGATGTTTTTGTGGAAAATTTCCCTAAATTAAAACAAACAATTTATTGGATTTACCAACACATCAGCATCTTTAGATTAGTGGCTTACTAAAGTGAAAGCACTCTACTTGAAATGTATTGACTATTTGGGTGTTTGGAAGTCTATTTCAAATTCAGTGAGAATAGAGGATTCATGTGGCCCTTTTCTAGACCCTGAAATGAGAAGGTGGAGGGGGTAGGTGGTAAATAAAAAATACACAATCTGGCTCTGCAGGAACTTGCAGGAAGGGTGATGAGATAGATACTTAAATCATTATAATAAGCATAATACACTCTGGTTACATTTGAAGAGCTCACAGGAGTCAGAGTTTGTTTGTTTTTTCCCCCTTCTGTAGTTGACAGAGAGAGGTAGGGTGGGGATGGCATTCTGGAAGGAGTGACTTGTAGTTTTTTTTTAATTTAAATGTATTTATTTTAATTAGAGGCTAATTACTTTACAATATTGTATTGGTTTTGCCATACATCAACATGAATCTGAGGAGTGGGCTTTCATCTGGATTCTTTTTTAAGGTGGAAGCTCCTTGATTATATTCTTTTATGAGATGGTTAGTCAGGCACAGCCACAAGAGGAGACAGAGAATAGGCTCAGGGAACAAAGATGATGATACTCTTAGGTGCTGGAGAGGCCGTTGGGGTGAGGGGCCACCCTGCTCCTCAGGCTCCACATATGAAAGAAAGACACGGGGTGGTTGGGAGGTGCAGAAAACAGGAGGGAGGGGAAGGTTGAGGCAAGGTGAACAGTTTGGGATGGGCTAGTTGGAAGAGTTTCCTTGGGCTCTGGGCTAGAGGGGTCAGTCCTTACTTGTTTGACACCTGGGGCTGAGTGATTAAGTCAGAGGAATATGTCTCCAGGGGTGTAGGTGCCAGACAGAAGGAGATAGTCTCTGGATTAAATGGTTTGCATATCAAAGACATACTTCTGCCTGGATACTTTATCTCTGAGAATTGGCTAGTCCCTGGAGGGGCAGGCTTTTTCCAGGCAGAAAGATTTTTTTTAGGATGTCAAAACATCATAATATACAAGAAACTTTAAATATTTATAATAGACTTCTTTAGCTGTTCCTTTGGCTTGTCCACGTTTTGACTTGGAATGTGTTGAAACCACTAGCACTCTTGGCAGGAAAACGCAGGAGGCCAACGGGTAGCAGGAGTTCTAACAAGAGAAGCAATGCCGTACTTCAATGTGGTCACAGATATTAAGGCTGATGATATACAGCCCCATGGCTGCCTCTGTCAGGTTCTGGAGGGTTGGGTCAGCCCATCTCCGACAGGCCCAAGGCAGCTGTTGTGTCTAATACATCTTTGCTTGAACAACTGGATTAAGGTGATGTTTTGATGTATGGCTAGTCATCTTTTATAGCCCCAAATCTCTGACACTCTTGGCTTCCTAGATGATTGTGTTCCTGCTGGCTGTGGCAGCCCTGTGAGTACAGCATGTTGAGAGTCAAAAGCACATAAATCCACTCCCCTCCCATTTCCAGGAGTGTTGTGAGACTCTGCTGAGAATAATCAGTGGTAGGATAGGTGTTTGGCTTTTGCTGGCTGTCTTTCTGATGAAGTACCGTAGGAAGGAATACTAATGACTCAACTCGCTTTTGTTTTTTTTTCCTACAGATTGGAGTGTAACAGAGAGTAAAATGTTAGCATTAAAGAAGTTTTCAAATCATATAGACCCAGATACCTCAGTGGCTTATCTTGTTAGGTACTTGTTCCTTGCTTATTAAAGTCCAGTTGGCAATAGTAGGGGTGAGACAGTATCCCACAATCAAGGACTCAGACTAACAGAGATTCTGTTCTTTTCAACACATGATTTCGTTGTATTGACATCAGCTGGCAGACAAGGAAAGAAATCACGTGGGAGATGGGTGTGACCCAGGCAGAGAGGTTGCTCACATAAATTCTACACAATTCTATTAGCCAGAACTCAGGCACATGGCACTGCCAGGATGCCGGAGGAACCAGGAAATGCACTAAGATAGAGCAGCCACTTCTCAGCATCAGCCCACTTTAGAGCAGGTACACACGATTTTCACTTTGGCAGCATTGTAACTGTAATCATTTTGTATCCTGCTTTTTCACTTCCCATATTTCGTTGACCAAATACCTCATTCATGTTTTTCCATAAGATGTTATGGGAAAACCTGAACAAACATTTTGGCCAACCCAATATATTCAAACCATTCCTGTCTGCAGAGTTTGCGCAATTATTTTTAGTTGCAATATAGTACTCTGTTCTGTGGATGAATCATAATTTATCAGGCCATCCCTTATTGGATATTTAGATTATTTTTCTGGTTTTGAAGATTATACATTTTATTTCTATTAATATGAACATCCCTCTGCTTCAAGATTTATCTCTCTGTTAAATGACTTTCTTAAATTCCTATGAGTTGAATTAGTGAGTCAAAGGAAGTGGCTCTTACATAAGAGCCACTTTTAAGATGATGTTTCTGGTCAGAAGGCTACTAGCAGAGTGTGGAGATTCTAGTTCCATTTCAGTTTTATCAGGCAATGAGAATTGAAACACTACTCTTCTAATCTGCAGAGTAGCCTAGAGGAAACACAGTCTTCTTCCCCGGTTATTACTTTAAAATTATCCTTAAATATTTGAAGAATGTTTCTTGGTCAAAAGGGGATAGTCAAAAATTCCTGTTCCTGAGTGGTTGGATAAAGCATGACCCATCCACACAATGTTGTCTTAGGCAGCAGTTTAAAAAAGTGAGGGAGAGTCTAATGAACTGATTTGGAATCATTTCAAGAATATACTCTTAAATGGAAAAAGCAAAGTGCAAAAGCCTATACCCTTCATGTAAGGAAGAAAGGGATTTAAGAAAATATAGACATATCTGCTCATGTGTACAATATAAGCAGGAGGGAGGGAGAAACTGGAAACTGAACAGACTGATTACATGCAGGGTCTGGGATGGAATGAAGAGAAGGATGGCCATGAGGTAGTAGGGATGAGGGGGCAGTGACATTTCTCAGGGCTGCTCCTTTGGTACACCTTGGGTTCTTAGAACTGTGGTAATGTTCCCAATACCCTGCCAAAAATGAACTGATAATTTAAATCAACCAAGATGTGGGGAGAAGGAACTCAATTGGAATACAAACAGTATTCCAACTGTATTTCAAGACAGTATTCTTAACTTCTGTCTTGGGCACCCTTCTTCCTTTCTCATCCTGATAGAAGCTGGCTGTGAGCTGTCTGTAGAGAGATTCTTGTGGCAAGGAACTGATGTTTCCAGTTGACAGCTGTGGAGGAACTGAGGCCTGCTAGCAGCCACACAAGTGAGCTTGAGATCACTCAAGCTGGTTGACACCTTGACTGCAGCTTTGTGAGAGACCAGGAGCCAAAGGCATCTACCTAAGCTACCCAGACCCCCGACCCCACAGAACTAGTGAGAAAAATGTCTGTGGTTTTCAGTTGCCAAATTTTGGGGAAAATTTGTTATGTAGCAATAGTTAACTACTAAGATCCCCTGGAGAAGGAAATGGCAACCCACTCCAGTATACTTGTCTGGAAAATCTCATGGATAGAGGAGCCTGGTGGGCTGTAGTCCATGGGGTCACAAAGAATTGGGTACTACTGAGCGACTAACACATGTACACACACATAGTGACTTTGGAAAACAGCATTCTGACTGGTTACAGTAAGATTAAAGACAAAAAAAACTGTACCCAAATACTGCATTCCTTTTGGTAACTCTTATTTGCAAGGTATTGCTTAGCAATTCTTTAACAACTTTATGTGGTCAAGATTGAACAAATCAAATGAATCTATTGTAGATAATGAGAGCCTGTTTTCTCACAGGTGGAGAGAGAAGTTACAAATAAGGAAAGAGGGAAGGCTAGAATGATTGACGTGTTAGATTGGACTTAGCATTATCAGTGTGAACTCACGATTTGATTTCTGTTCGTTTCCAAGGCAAATCATTCAATATCACAGTAATCCAAGTCTATGCCCCAATCAGTAATGCTGAAGAAGCTGAAGTTGAAAGATTCTATGAAGACCTACAAGACCTTTTAGAACTAACACCCAAAAAAGATGTCCTTTTCATTATAGGGGACTGGAATGCAAAAGTAGAAGTCAAGAAACACCTGGAGTAACAGACAAATTTGACCTTGGAATATGGAATGAAGCAGGGCAAAGACTAATAGAGTTTTGCCAAGAAAATGCACAGGTCATAGCAAACACCCTCTTCCAACAACACAAGAGAAGACTCTACACATGGACATCACCAGATGGTCAACATCAAAATCAGATTGATTATATTCTTTGCAGCCAAAGATGGAGAAGCTCTATACAGTCAACAAAAACAAGACCAGGAGCTGACTGTGGCTCAGATCATGAACTCCTTATTGCCAAATTCAGACTTAAATTGAAGAAAATAGGTAAAACCACTAGACCATTCAGGTATGACCTAAATAAAATCCCTTATGATTATACACTGGAAGTGAAATATAGATTTAAGGGCCTAGATCTGATAGATATAGTGCCTGATGAACTATGGATGGAAGTTCATGACATTGTACAGGAGACAGGGATCAAGACCATCCCCATGGAAAAGCAATGCAAAAAAGCAAAATGGCTGTCTGGGGAGGCCTTACAAATAGCTGTGAAAAGAAGAGAAGTGAAAAGCAAAGGAGAAAAGGAAAGATATAAGCATCTGAATGCAGAGTTCCAAAGAATAGCAAGAAGAGATAAGAAAGCCTTCTTCAGCAATCAATGCAAAGAAATAGAGGAAAACATTAGAATGGGAAAGACTAGAGATCTCTTCAAGAAAATTAGAGATACCAAGGGAACATTTCATGCAAAGATGGGCTCAATAAAGGACAGAAATGGTATGGACCAAACAGAAGCAGAAGATATCAAGAAGAAGTGGCAAGAATACACAGAAGAACTGTACAAAATAGATCTTCACATCCCAAATAATCCTGATGGTGTGATCACTGACCTAGAGCCAGACATCCTGGAATGTGAAGTCAAGTGGGCCTTAGAAAGCATCACTACAAACAAAGCTAGTGGAGGTGATGGAATTCCAGTTGAGCTATTTCAAATCCTGAAAGACGATGCTGTGAAAGTGCTGCACCCAATATGCCAGCAAATTTGGAAAGCTCAGCAGTGGCCCCAGGACTGGAAAAGGTCAGTTTTCATTCCAATCCCAAAGAAAGGCAATGCCAAAGAATGCTCAAACTACCACACAGTTGCACTCATCTCACACGCTAGTAAAATAATACTCAAAATTCTCCAAGCCAGGCTTCAGCAATACGTGAACCGTGAACTTCCTGATGTTCAAGCTGGTTTTAGAAAAGGCAGAGGAACCAGAGATCAAATTGCCAACATCTGCTGGATCATGGAAAACGCAAGAGCATTCCAGAAAAACATCTATTTCTGCTTTATTGACTATGCCAAAGCCTTTGACTGTGTGGATCACAATAAACTGTGGGAAATTCTGAAAGAGATGGGAATACCACACCACCTGACCTGCCTCTTGAGAAATCTGTATGCAGGTCAGGAAGCAACAGTTAGAACTGGACATGGAACAACAGACTGGTTCCAAATAGGAAAAGGAGTACGTCAAGGCTGTATATGGTCACCCTTTTTATTTAACTTATATGCAGAGTACATCATGAGAAACGCTGGACTGGAAGAAACACAAGCTTGAATCAAGATTGCCGGGAGAAATATCAATAACCTCAGATATGCAGATGACACCACCTTTATGGCAGAAAGTGAAGAGGAACTAAAAAGCCTCTTGATGAAAGTGAAAGTGGAGAGTGAAAAAGTTGGCTTAAAGCTCAACATTCAAAAAATGAAGATCATGGCATCCGGTCCCATCGCTTCATGGGAAATAGATGGGGAAACAGTGGAAACGGTGTCGGACTTTATTTTTTTTGGCTCCAAAATCACTGCAGATGGTGACTGCAGCCATGAAATTAAAAGACGCTTACTCCTTGGAAGGAAAGTTATGACCAACCTAGATAGCATATTAAAAAGCAGAGACATTACTTTGCCAACAAAGTTCCATCTAGTCAAGGCTATGATTTTTCCTGTGGTCATGTATGGATATGAGAGTTGGACTGTGAAGAAAGCTGAGCACCGAAGAATTGATGCTTTTGAACTGTGGTGTTGGAGAAGACTCTTGAGAGTCCCTTTGACTGCAAGGAGATCCAACCATTCCATTCTGAAGGAGATCAGCCCTGGGATTTCTTTGGAAGGAATGATGCAAAAGCTGAAACTCCAGTACTTTGGCTACCTCATGTGAAGAGTTGACTCATTGGAAAAGACTCTGCTGCTGGGAGGGATTGGGGGCAGGAGGAGAAGGGGATGACAGAGGATGAGATGGCTGGATGGCATCACTGACTCGATGGACGTGAGTCTGAGTGAACTCTGGGAGTTGGTGATGGACAGGGAGGCCTGGTGTGCTGTGATTCATGGGTCACAAAGAGTCGGACACAACTGAGTGACTGAACTGAACTGAACGAAGAGATAGATATAGAAGTATATTGATTTTTTTTATATGTGAGTTAATATACACACCTATATCTCTAGCTTTTTTTCTCTGAAAAGACCTAGGGCTCGGGACAATCCATTAGCAGTAAGTGCACTTAGTGCCCAGACTTGATTTTGAAATAATAGTTTTCCAATAAAAGGAACCAAGGCTTCTCAGAGAAGTGACTGATTTCAGAGTTGAAACATAAAAAATATCACATTAACCTGGAGCATCTTGTGGTAAGACAATTAGAAAATGTTCACACAAAATAAGCATGTCAAAAGGAGATAGGATCCAATCTGATGAGGCTCCCAATGGCCAAATTTGGGCCAAGTTGAGCAACAAAATAAATGATGATAGTATAGTAATATTATAACCTGTAGAATGCAATAAATATCTATTTGTCCATATGTAAATGAATGAATGAATAAGTACCTGAAAGATATCTTACTTCATTTGGAGTGCTATAACAAAGTACTGTAAATTGGGTGACTTATAAACAACAGAAATTTATTTCTCACTTTTCTGGAGGCTGGAAATCCAAGGTCAGGTTGCCAGCATGGTCAAGTTCTGGTTAGGACCCACTTCTGGGTTGCACACTACTGACTTCTTGTTTCCTCTTGTCGAAGAAAGAGAGCAATAAGCTACCTCCTGACTCTTGTAAGGACCTCATGACCTCATCTAGCCCTAATTACCTCCCAAAGGCCCTACCTTCTAATATCATTACATTGGAGGGTAGGTTTACAACATATGAATTTTAGAGGGACTCAAACATTCAGTCCATAAGAGAAGATAATGGGCAGCTCTTTCTTACAGAAGAGTTCCAATTAATATGTATAGAAGGAATGAGCAAAATGCAGAATCACCATTAGGCAAACAGCACAGGGATAATTATTTACAGAAAGAGCCACCAATGGATAAAAGGAAAACAGTAGGTGGGAATTTGAGGAGAAACAAGATATTGGCATAGTCTCAAAATATCTCAAAGATGTTTACCAATTGCAAAGAGAAAAGAATATTAATATTTCTGTGGAGAAACCAATCAAATACCACCTAAACTATCTAATCAGAATTAACATCAAGGGTAATAAGACACATGGGCCTGATGGACCTCCTGATACAATGCACTCAGGTAGGTGGGGCACAATGTGACTTCTATGGCATTCATACCAACACTATATATCCTCAGTCTTGCCATAAGGAAATACCAGCCAAACTCAAATTGAGATCCATTCTGCAAATTAACTGCTCGGTATGCTTCAAGTGTCCAGGTTATGACAGACAAATGAATTCTGAGGAACTGTTGCAGATCGGAGAGGAATACAGAGAACTAACAATTGAATGCAAGGTGGGATTGTGACACAGATTAAGAACATTAGTGGAAAAGCTGATGAAACTTGAATGAGACATGTAGTTAATAGTATTTCATTAATGTTAATTTCCTGGTTTTGATCATTATATTGTGGTTGTTTAAGATGTTAATTAGGGGAAGCTGGATAAAGGGTAGACGTGAACTCTATTATTTTTGCCACTTTTGTGCTAGGAAAATTCCTTTTTTTTTTTTTTTTTTATTCATTTGGTGTCAAAAGGAAAATTCCTTTTTGAAGATCTCTGTTCCTGTCCCTGGAGGGCAAAACTTGCCTGGTTTTCAAGGAGAGGGACTGGATTCCCAGTCTAATGAATGTTTCTATAGGACACATACCTTTATTAGTTATATGTTCAGTGGGTTGGGAGTTAATCTACAGATATGTAAGTCTATACATAAAATCGATCCTGTATCACTTGACTTATAACCTCAGAATTATGCTCTTTCTGCATGCTTCTAAATCAGTGTTGTCTCTCTCAGGCTCTGCTTTGGATTATGTATGACATGTGAGGTCGTTTTATATTGATAGAAGCCCTAGACAGTTACCATGTTCTCCAGAAGCCTCCAGTAGTGTATCACAGAGCTTTTGCTACCACGATCCTTTTCTCTGCACAGTTCCTAAACTTGCCCTTTTTAACTTACAGGATAATTGATGTCTTCTGTCAGTGTTCTCTTGGCTAGGGTTTGTTTCATCACAAGCAAGAGGAGAAAGAATCACATGTTGGAAGAGTACAGGCAGCACATGCATGTTCAATAACCTAAATCAATTTGAAATTACCCTAAGTGATGACCCTGTAAAGTAGTTCTGACATGGAAGACTTACAGTGAAAGCCTCATTTTAGGGTCAAAACTAAATATTTGGCCAACTCTTTCTCCCTTTCCTGTTTATCACACAGTGATCCTTTAATAGGAATGAATATTTTTTATAAAAATGAATCAGGCAAGCTATAAAAATTCAAGCAATATAACAAAGGACAAAAACATGTTTAAAAAAATCTCAAATCTCAGTGCTCAGAAATGACTGATGTTATCATACTTTGTGGCCATGATTATGGATACTGCTACTGCTACTGCTAAGTTGCTTCAGTCATGTCCAACTCTGTGCGACCCCATAGACAGCAGCCCACCAGGCTCCCCCATCCCTGGGATTCTCAAGGCAAGAACACTGGAGTGGGTTGCCGTTTCCTTCTCCAATGCATGAAAGGGAAGTCGCTCAGTTGTGTCCGACTCTTACCGACCTCATGGACTGCAGCCTACCAGGCTCCTCTGTCCATGGGATTTTTCCAGGCAAGAGTACTGGAGTGGGGTGCCATTGCCTTCTCCGATAAAAACAGAAGGATGAATGGATGTGTGAATGTGCAGATAAAAAAATGTAAAAGAGAGGGGCGGTCCTAAGATGGCAGAGGAATAGGATGGGGAGACCACTTTCTCCCCCACAAATTCATCAAAAAAACATTTGAACGCTGAGTAAATTCCACAAAACAACTTCTGAATGCCAGCAGAGGACATCAAGCACCCAGAAAAGCAGCCCACTGTCTTTGAAAGGAGGTAGGAAAAAATATAAAAGGCAAAAACAAAGACAAAAGAGGTAGGAACAGAGCTCTGTCCCAGGAAGGGAGTCTTAAAAAAGAGAGAGTTTCCAAACACCAGGAAACACTCTCACTGCCCAGTCTGTGGCGAGCCTTGGAACCACAGAGAGCAACATAATCGGGAGGAAAAATAAATAAATAATTAAAACCCACAGATTATGTGCCCAACTGTAACTCTCAGGAGAGAAGCAGCGCAGACACCTGCATCCGCCACTAGCAAGTGGGGGCTGGGCAGGGAGGCGCGGGCTGCATTGCTTAGAGTAAGGATCAGGCCTGAATGCCCCAAGGGCAGTCTGAGGAAACTAACTTGGGCTAGCAAAGCAGACTGTGGGATAGATACCACGCGAAAAGCCCTAACCTAAGACACCGCCAGGCCCAGCCCACTCACAGAACAAAGGACTGACTAGAGCTACAGGAAAAGCCCTAACATAAGACACCGTCAGGCCTGCTCACAGAACAAAGGATGAGCAGAGCTAGCTGGATGCAGGCCAGCCCATCCCCCTCCAGTGACAGGCAGGTGAGAGCAGCCAGAACTGGAAGGGGGCAATCATGGCCCCAGAGAAGCATTATCTACCAAACTGCAAGCAGGCTTTGTTGCTAACCAAGACTTCTTGGGATTCTGGACGGTCAACATCTGCCTGAGGAGATGCGCCACTTGTACACCTAGAAAACTTAGCGGCAGGGATGGGGGAGGCAATAAGTCGCAGCGACCGCGCTTGGCAAACACTTGGTCACCTGAGCTGCTCGGATCTGGGAAGGGCACAAAACGCAGGCCCAACCGAGTCTGTGCTTCTGAAGACTGCCTGAGTCCTGAACCTGAACCGCTTAGACCTGGGAAGTGCATACAACCCAGGGCCGGCCTCAGACAGTTCCCGGCAGAGCAACCTAGAGCCTAAGCAGCATAGACAGGGAAAGCACACACGCCGTGAGCAGGAGCAAACCCAGTGTGGCCGAGACACTGCGAGCACACACCAGTGTTATTTGTTTGCAGCGTCCCTCCCTCCCCACAGCAGGACTGAACAAGTGAGCCTAAAAAAGTGTCCACCACCGCCCCCTTGTGGCAGGGTGGAAATTAGACACTGAAGAGACCAGCAAACAGAAGAAGCTAAAACAGAGGGAACCTTCTTGGAAGTGACAGGTGCAATAGATTAAAGCCCTGTAGTTAGTACCCACTACATAGGAAGGAGCCTATAGGTCTTGAGAAATATAAGCTGGATCAAGGAACTATCTGAAAATGAACTGACCCCACACTGCCCACAACACCAGGGAAAGTCCTAGATATATTTTTACTATTTTTACTATCATTCTTTAATTAAAAATTTTTTTTTATTTTTAAGTCCTCTATTACTCCTTTAATTTTCATTTTATAACCTACTATTACTTTGCAAAGAAAAAAAGAGAGACCCTATTTTTTAAAGCAAACTACATATATATATATATTGTATAATTTTTGTGAGTTTTTTTTTTTTCATTAATATTGTATTTTTGAAAATCCAACTTCTACTCTAGATTTTCAATCTTTGCTTTTTGGTATTTATTATCAATTTTGTACCTTTAAGAACCCAATTTTCGGTACCCATTTTTACCTGGGAGCGAGATTACTGGCTTGACTGCTCTCTCCCACTTTGGACTCTCCCTTTTTCTCCACCAGGTCGCCTCTATCTCCTCCTTCCCCCTTCTCTTCTCTACCCAACTCTGTGAATCTCTTTGTGTGTTCTGGATGGTGGAGAACACTTAGGGAACTGATTACTGGATGGATTTGTCTCTCTCCTTTTGATTCCCTCCTTTATCCTCCTGGCCACCTCTGTCTCCTTCCTTTGTCTTCTCTTCTCTGTGTAACTCTGTGAACATCTCTGAGTGATCCCAACTGTGGAGGGCACATAAGGAAGTGATTACTGGCTAGCTTGCTCTCTCCTCTTTTGATTCCACCTCATTTCATCCTGGTCACCTCTCTCTCCCTCCTCCCTCTTCTCCATGTAACTCTGTGAACCTCTCAGTGTCCCTCACTGTGGAGAAACTTTTCATCTTTAACCTGGATGTTTTATCAACAGTGCTGTATAGATGGAGAAGTCTTGAGGCTACTATGAAAATAAGACTGAAAACCAGAAGCAGGAGGCTTAAGTCCAAATCCTGAGAACACCAGAGAACTCCTGACTCCAGGGAACATTAATCAACAGAAGCTCATCAAACACCTCCATACCTACACTGAAACCAAGCACCACCCAAGGGCTAACAAGTTTCAGAGCAACATATACCATGCAAATTCTCCAGCAACACAGGAACACAGCCCTGAGCTTCAATATACAAGCTGCCCAAAGGCACTCAAAACCCACTGACATATCATAACTCATTACTGGACACTTCATTGCACTCCAGATAGAAGAAATACAGCTCCACCCACCAGAGTAGCGACACAAGCTTCCCGAACCAGGAAACCTTGACAAGCCACCCATACAAACCCACCCACAGCGAGGAAATGCCACAATAAAGAGAACTCCACAAACTGCCAGAATACAGAAAGGCCACCCCAAATTCAGCAATATAAACAAGATGAAGAGACAGAGGAATACCCAGCAGGTAAAGGAATAGGATAAATGCCCACCAAACCAAACAAAAGAGGAAGAGATAGGGAATGTACCTGATAAAGAATTCCAAATAATGATAGTGAAAATGATCCAAAATCTTGAAATCAAAATGGAATCACAGATAAATAGCCTGGAGACGAGGATTGAGAAGATGCAAGAAAGGTTTAACAAGGACCTAGAAGAAACAATAAAGAGTCAATATATAATGAATAATGCAATAAATGAGATCAAAAACACTCTGGAGGGAACAAATAGTAGAATAACGGAGGCAGAAGATAGGATTAGTGAGGTAGAAGATAGAATGGTAGAAATAAACCCAATCAGAGAGGAAAAAAGAAAAACGAACTAAAAGAAATGAGGACAATTTCGGAGACCTCTGGGACAATGTTTAACACCCCAACATTCGAATCATAGGAGTCCCAGAAGAAAAAGACAAAAAGAAAGACCATGAGAAAATACTTGAGGAGATAATAGTTGAAAACTTCCCCAAAATGGGGAAGGAAATAATCATCCAAGTCCAAGAAACTCAGAGAGTCCCAAACAGGATAAACCCAAATCAAAAAACCCCAAAACACATATTAAGCAAATTATTTATTACTTATTAATGCAAATAAAATGGACAACTTGGAAGAAATGGACAAATTCTTAGAAAAGTACAACTTTCCAAAATTGAACCAGGAAGAAATAGAAAATCTTAACAGACCCATCACAAGCACGGAAACTGAAACAGTAATCAGAAATCTTCCAGCAAACAAAAGCCCAGGACAAGACAGCTTCACAGCTAAATTCTACCAAAATTTTAGAGAAGAGCTAACACCTATCCTACTCAAAATCTTCCAGAAAATTGCAGAGGAAGGTAAACTTCCAAACTCATTCCATGAGGCCACCATCACCCTAATACCAAAACCTGACAAAGATGCCACAAAAAAAGAAAACTACAGGCCAATATCACTGATGAACATAGATGCAAAAATCCTTAACAAATTTCTATCAATCAGAATCCAACAACACATTAAAAAGATCATACATCATGATCAAGTGGGCTTTATCCCAGGGATGCAAGGATTCTTCAATATCCACAAATCAATCAATGTAATACACCACAGTAACAAATTGAAAAATAAAAACCATGTGAATATCTCAATAGATGCAGAGAAAGCCTTTGACAAAATTCAACATCCATTTATGATAAAAAAAAAAAAAACCTCCAGAAAGCAGGAATAGAAGGAACATACCTCAACATAATAAAAGCTATATATGACAAACCCACAGCAAACATTATCCTCAATGGTGAAAAACTGAAAGCATTTCCCCTAAAGTCAGGAACAAGGCAAGGGTGCCCACTTTCACCACTACTATTTAACATGGTTTTGAAAGTTTTGGCCACAGCAATCAGAGCAGAAAAAGAAATAAAAAGAATCCAAATTGGAAAATAAGAAGTAAAACTCTCACTGTTTGCAGATGACATGATCCTCTATACAGAAAACCCTAAAGACTCCCCTATAAAATTACTAGAGCTAATCAATGAATAAAGTTGCAGGATATAAAATCAACAAACAGAAATCCCTTGCATTCCTATACACTAACAATGACAAAACAGAAAGAGAAATTAAGGAAACAATTCCATTCAGCATTGTAACGGAAAAAATAAAATACTTAGGAATATATCTACCTAAAGAAACAAAAGACCTATATATAGAAAACTATAAAACACTGGTGAAAGAAATCAAAGAGGACACTAATAGATGGAGAAATATACCATGTTCATGGACCAGAAGAATCAATATAGTGAAAATTAGTATACTACCCAAAGCAATGTACAGATTCAGTGCAATCCCTATCAAGCTACCAACGGTATTATTCACAGAGCTAGAACAAATAATTTTACAATTTGTATGGAAATACAAAAAACCTCGAATAGCCAAAGCAATCTTGAGAAAGAAGAATGGAACTGGAGGCATCAGCCTTCCTGACTTTAGGCTCTACTACAAAGCCACAGTCTTATCAAGACAATATGGTACTGGTGCAAAGACAGAAATATAGATCAATGGAAGAAACAGAAAGCCCAGAGATAAATCCACCCACCTATGGACACCTTATCTTTGACAAAGGAGGCAAATATATACAATGGAGAAAAGACAATCTCTTTAACAAGTCGTGTTGGGAAAACTGGTCAACTACTTGTAAAAGAATGAAACTAGGACACTTTCTAACACCATACACAAAATAAACTCAAAATGGATTAAAGATCTAAACTATAAAACTTCTAGAGGAGAACACAGGCAAAACACTCTCTGACATAAATCACAGCAGGATCCTCTATGACCCACCTCCAAGAATATTGGAAATAAAAGCAAAAATAAACAAATGGGACCTAATTAAACTTAAAAGCTTCTGCACAACAAAGGAAACTATGAGCAAGGTGAAAAGACAGCCTTCAGAATGGGAGAAAATAATAGTAAATGAAGCAACTGAAAAAGAATTAATCTCAAAAATATATAAGCAATTCCTGCAGCTCAACTGCAGAAAAATAAATGACCCAAACAAAAAATGGGCCAAAGATATAAACAGACATTTCTCCAAAGATGACATACAGATGGCTAACAAACACATGAAAAGATGCTCAACATCACTCATTATCAGAGAAATGCAAATCAAAACCACAATGAGGTACCATTTCACGCCAGTCAGAATGGCTGCGATCCAAAAGTCTACAAGCAACAAATGCTGCAGAAGGTGTGGAGAAAAGGGAACTCTCTTACACTGTTGGTTGGAATGCAAACCAGTACAGCCACTATGAAGAACAGTGTGGAGATTCCTTAAAAAACTGGAAATAGAACTGCCAATAGAACTCCTTCCACCAAGGAAACCAGAATTGAAAGAAACAAATGTACCCCAGTGTTCATCACAGCACTGTTTACAATAGCCAGGACATGGAAGCAACCTAGATGTCCATCAGGAGACGAATGGATAAGATAGCCTTGGTACATATACATAATGGAGTATTACTCAGCCATTAAAAAGAATACATTTGAATCAGTTCTAAGGAGATGGATGAAACTGGAAGCTATTATACAGAGTGAAGTAAGCCAGAAAGAAAAACATCAATACAGTATACTAACACATATATATGGAATTTAGAAAGATGGTAATGATAACCCTATATGTGAGACAGTAAAAGAGACACAGATGTATAGAACAGTCTTTTGGACTCTGTGGGAGAGGGCGAGGGTGGGATGATTTGGGAGAATGGCATTGAAACATGTATAATATCATATGTGAAATGAATCACCAGTCCAGGTTCAATGCATGATACAGGATGCTCAGGGCTGGTGCACTTGGATAACCCAGAGGGATGGTATGAGGAGGGAGGTGGGAGGGGGATTCAGGATGAGGAACATGTGTACACCCGTGGCAGATTCATGTTGATGTATGGCAAAACCAATACAATATTGTAAAGTAATTAGCCTCCAATTAAAATAAATAAATTTATATTAAAAAATAAAGAGTGTACATACACATTCATATAATGTGCAAAGTATACCAAAATAAGATGAAAAAAGTCTATTCATCAATAATGATATCACAATAGTTTCTATAATTAGCACAATGCTGTATCTCAACAAATGTATGTAATTGTAGGTTCCCAGAATGGACAGAAAAGATTCAAATAAACACACAATTCAGTCACATCCTATCATACATGCAGAGAGGATTTTAGATCAAACACCAGGACCCATGAATCCTACCACCTAAAATATGGCAACGGGAGCCTGGGTAGACACATGAGATGAGACCCTGATTTGATCTATGCTGGTGGCCCTTTCTCCCTTTGAAAGCTATACTGAGTTCAAGAGGATTAATCAACTGAAAAGTTACTCTTCAGAACTGCCTTCATCTTTTATGTTCTAAGATAGGGGAAAGAAAGGGAAATGAGGAGGGGAGAAAGTATTTTAAGCATCTAAGCATCACTTTCATTATTAATAGAGCCAAGGTCTGAAAATTCTACTGAATATTTAAGGAAAGACTTTTTATTCTTGCACAAGAACCAACCCAAAGTTAGGTGATTAAAAAAATAAACACTGAACCCTTTCAGTTTTCAGTGATATATAAAGAGAGGGAAGAAAAATACACAATTTGTTTCAGCGATGAACTCAGCCCCTTCATCTACAATCCTGAGTCACCTGACCCTTCTACTCTCCCCAGCAGAGAACCACCACACTGCATACCTGAGTCACTGCCACAATAATGGATGGTATGACACCAGGCTTTTCTATAAGACAAAGAAAGATTTCTTCAAGGTAAGAACAATAACTTAGAATATTTTAAGTGAAACTATCCAGGAGGGTCTGCCTGGTCCACTTCAGATTCATCAGACTCCAGGAGATAGGACTTAACTTTTCCAACCATCTCCTCAGGGGAATCTTCTGAACTATGTGTGGCCCACTACCCAAAGGCCCCAGGAAACCCCTTGGCATGGCAATGTCCATTTCCCTATTCTTTTGCACAAATGTAGCACACGTCCTTTTCCAGATCACTTTGTACATGCAACACTATTTTCCAGATTCATCTTTATTGATGAATGGGTGAATACCATTCAATCATTCAAAGTGCCATTGATAATACTAATTAATTCTCATATCTGGCCATTCACTTTTGATAGAGCAATACACATTCTGGTTTATGTCTTCTCACACATGCAAGGATTTCTCCCTGGTAAACATCTAGAAGAGGGACTTTGGGACCATAATAAGGCATGCACACCTTTGCTAGATATTGCTAGTGCTCTCCAAAGGAGCTGTATACAATTATATTCCCACCAGAACTTCAAGTTCCCTGCATCTTTCTGTGGAATGACCACTTGGCATGATCATGCTTTTTAATTTTTGCTAATTTGACCCTCCCTTGTGAAAGACAAGGGTCAATGTCTTTTATGTTTGCTAATTTGACCCTTGTGAAAGTTATGTTGAGTTTAACTTACCTTTTCCTCATTACTTGAGAGGTTGAGAACCTTTTCTCATTTGTGGATCAGCCGGTAAGGAATCCACCTGCAATGTAGGAGATCCAGGTTTGATACCTGGGTCAAGAAGATCCCTTGGAGAAGAAAATGACAACCCACGCCAGTATTCCTTTTGGTAATATTATTACTAATGACCATCGACATCTATTTATTGGCCAATGGCAGGATCCTTTACAAAAGTGGATCCTGTTGCTTTATTCAGGAATTCTTACATTATAAGCAGTTAGGGAAGCTGGAAAAGGGACGTTCAGTGAGAGGCAGATGTCTTGGGGGAAATGTGCTATCAACCGTTTTATCTTTTTTGGTTAAAGAAAAAAAAAAAAAAACCACAGTCAAGATTCTACTCATAAGGGAAAGAGGGATGGGAAAAACGTTTGTTTTGTGATCTGGCATTTCTGTATCTTCTCACTGCATACAGTACCATTTACTGGGTATTGCTAATGTCCACCAGCAGAATACCTAAAGGTAAAAACAAGTATCAGGAAGGGAAAAGTACTACCAAAAGGAAACTGAAGAAAATGGCTTCATGTGGGCTGTGGGCCGGGCATCAGGCTGGGCTCAGTAGAAGCAGACGGTGTGCAGGAAGCTCCTGCCGCTCTTTTCCTGGAACACCTGCAGCAGTTTGCTGATCCCATCCTCCATGTCCCCCATGAGCTGGACGCACTGGCACAGGTCGCAGATGAGGAATGCTCCCAGCGTAGCCTCTTTGTGGGTGTCCACGTTGATCACATGCACAGGCTGGCAGGTCTCCTGCTCCCCGGAATTCATATCTTCCACTACCTGGTCATACACTCGCTCTTCACAGGAGAGGATGAGGTCAAAAGGATCTTTGCAGTCCTGGAACCTCTCTGGCCTGGGCTTGATACTCTTATTTCTTTCCAGCATCCATAAAACGCCATTCTGCATATACAGTTCTTTGTCTTTCCTAAGAAGGTCTTTGTACATCTCGTCACACGTGGTTCTGAAATCATAAACGTTTGGCCTGTCGCGTGCTGGTCCTGGAAGCTTCACGTTTGTTCCTGTTCTTCAGGACCGGACACTGAATCCTCATTTGCTAAGGATGTCGTGCACCTCCATGCTCCAGTTCTGGTTGTTCGAGCATACCACAGTGAGGCGCAGTGACAAAGACGGCATGACTGCAGCTTCACTCACCAAGACTCCCAGCTCAGAACTTTCGCGTCTGGACTCCTGCTGCTTCCATAAAAGCAAGATGGTGGCCTTGACGCCTAGAAGTGGAAGCTGCGGCAGCGGCAAAGTAGAGTGTCAGGACTTATGGCCTGGGCACGTATAACTTGTCCTGGCAGGCTCCTCGCACAGGCCCAGATTGCTGGGTGGCAAGGTGAGCGCCACTGCGGTATTCTTGGCTTGGAAATCACATGGACAGAGGAGCCAGGGGTGCTACAGTCCATGGGGTTGCAAAAGTCAGACACGACTGAGCAACTAAACGACCACCACTACCACAGTTGAATCAGGTTATCCCTCTGTAAAATGCCTGGTCATATCCTTTGTATGTTTTTCTAATGAATATCTGTCTTATAATGATTTTTAGAGTGCAGATTCTAGATATTCTATTCAGTTGCTCAGTCGTGTCCAACTCATTGCGACCCCATGGACTGCAGCACGCCAGGGTTTCCTGTCCATCATCCTGTCCATCAGGAGCTTACTCAAACTCATGTCCATCGAGTTGGTGATGCCATCCAACCATCTCATCATCTGGCGTCCCCTTCTCCTCTAGATATTAATGCCCCCTCTCCTTCTAGATGTTAATCCTTCCTTATTTATAAGAGCTAAAAATAGCTCCCACCAACGTGTGGCTCATTATTTAAAATTTTCTTTGTGATATATACCTCATCAACTAGTCTTTACTTTTAATGAAGGCAAATGTATCTATCTTGTATAGTTTCCATTTTGTGTTTTTAAGAAACCTTTCCCTACTTTGAGATCATTAAGGTATTCTTTGTCTTTTTCAAGATCAAATAATTCTTGCTTTTAACATTTATATCTTTAATCCATCTTGAGTTTACATTTCTGTATAGTATGCTGCTGCTGCTGCTGCTACTGCTAAGTCGCTTCAGTCGTGTCCGACTCTGTGCGACCCCAGAGACGGCAGCTCACCAGGCTCCCCAGTCCCTGGGATTCTCCAGGCAAGAACACTGGAGTGGGTTGCCATTTCCTTTTCCAATGCATGAAAGTGAAAAGTGAAAGTGAAGTCGCTCAGTCGTGTCCAACTCTTAGCGACCCCATGGACTGCAGCCTATCAGGCTCCTCCGTCCATGGGATTTTCCAGGCAAGAGTACCAGAGTGGGGTGTCATTGCCTTCTCTGTCTGTATAGTATAGGGTAGGAATTTTTTTTACCATCTACATAGCCAATTTTCCCAGGACTATTCTATTGGTTTGTAATGTCTCCTCTGTCATAAACCAAGTCCTCATTTATGTATGAGTTTGTTTCTGGAATTTCAATTTTGTTCTATTGGTACACTTGTCTGTCCTTGTACTAATATCACACTTTTGTAATATAAGTGAATAACAATTATTAATATCTTATAGAGCTAATCTCATATTGTTTTTCTTCTGTAGAGAATCTTGACTAATCTTTACCCTCTTTCCACATAGATTTTAGGGCAAGTTTGCCAAGTTCTAGGGGAAAAAAAAACTGTTGGAGAGTTTGATTGGAATTGTACTGAACTGCAAGTTAATTTGTGGGGAATTGATTTATGTATGATATTGAATCTTCCAAACAATTTAAAAGGTATATATCTTCTATTATTTAAATTTTGTTCATTGTTTATGGAATTCAATAAAAGCTCATAATATTTCCTTAAAAGACATACATTTTATTAGGTATAGCTCCAAATTTATTATGGGTTTTTCTACTATGTAAATGGAATTTTTTATCCTTTCCAATTTTGCAATTTATCTTGCAAATAAACTCTAATTCTAGTATTTATTCATAAATTACATAAATAACTAAGGAAATAGAGCTTATGTGCTTGAAAGTAGCTGACAGTCTGAGCTCACTAAAATAGAGTCAAGTTTGTCCTTTCATTAAACAAAGTGGGATAATTCCTATTATGTTCAGAGACTGTGTTTTAGTTAGTGTGACAGTGTTTCCATGTTTCAGAAACGATATTTTTTCCTATGAAAGCTTCCACTTTTCCTACCAGGGACTCACTCCATTATAGTAGTTATAAATACAAAGCTTTTTCTTCTTATTCTTTACAATATGTTTTGATCCTTTATTTTCATTTAAGGTATATACTTGTTCAAAGTCATGGTTTTTTTGTCCTTAGAGGATTATTAGTTTAGAGAGCATACACACACATACACAGGCAAACATACTTTATCTAGGTTCTTTTATATATATGAAGTGTTTCTTCTTTGTTAAAAATTGAAATAGAATTGATTTACAATGTTGAGCCAATCTCTGCTGTACAGCAAAGTAACTCAGTTTTACATAAATAAATATATATATTTAAAATATTCTTTTCCATTATGATTTATCTCAGGAGAATGGATGAAGTTCTCTGTATTATACAGCAGAACCTTCTTATTTACCAGTTCTACATGTAATAGTGTATACTTACCAACCACAAATGCCGAGTCCATCCTTCTCCCCTCCTCCTCCTTGGCAACCTCAAGTCTGATCTCTATGTCCTTGAGTCTGTTCCTGTTTTATAGATAGGTTCACCTGTGTCATACTCTACATTCCACATATAAGTGACATCACATGGTATGTCTTTCTCTTTCTGACTCAGTTCACTTCGTATGATAATCTCTAGTTGCATCCATGTTGTTGCAAATGACATTATTTTGGTTTATATGGTGAGTAGTAGTCCATTGTAGTAATAAAAAGAAAGTAACTTGATAGATTTCTTGCTTGAATACACTCAAGTTGAGGGAGTACATTCTATAATGAGCTGTCAAGTCCTTTACTTAGAGATAGGAACAAACTGAATTTTGAATAAGCTGGTACAGAAGCAGTAGCTATAGCAGAGTCACTATGGACCTGTAAGAGAAACCACTGGATAGGAGTATTCTCTAAATTCTTCCCAATGATCCTGTCTCCTCTTCACTTGTTCTTTGGTCTAAATTAGTTGATTTCTTTTTAAAGGGCCTAGAAGAAAGGAAGAACAAACTTCTTGATCCAAACATACTGGGGGCAGAGGGGCAAACCTTACAAAAACAACATAGGACCTGAAACGAGTGAAACATGGGAAAAGAGATACCAATATTGGGTGCCATGTTGGTTGTCAGAATTTGTCTTTATAACATTTTCTCCTTGATTCTTCCTGTTGAAGAGGATCACTATTGATTTTTATATATTGAGCCTATACCCAGAAACCTCGTGGAACCATATATTCATTTCAGTTCAGTTCAGTCGCTCAGTCGTGTCCGACTCTTTCTGACCCCATGAATCGCAGCACGCCAGGCCTCCCTGTCCATCACCAACTCCCAGAGTTCACTTAGACTTACGTCCATTGAGTCAGTGATGCCATCCAGCCATCTCATCCTCTGTCATCCCTTTCTCCTCCTGCCCCCAATCCCTCCCAGCAGCAGAGTCTTTTCCAATGAGTCAGCTCTTTGCATGAGGTAGCCAAAGTACTGGAGTTTCAGCTTTAGCATCATTCCTTCCAAAGAAATCCCAGGGCTGATCTCCTTCAGAATGGACTGGTTGGATCTCCTTGCAGTCCAAGGGACTCTCAAGAGTCTTCTCCAACAGCACAGTTCAAAGGCATCAATTCTTTGGCGCTCAGCTTTCTTCACAGTCCAACTCTTACATCCATACATGACCACAGGAAAAACCATTTAGTTATACTCATTTGTCTACATATTTTAGTACATTATCTGTGTAGACAATCATCCCATCTGTGAAAATAAAAATGTTTTCAACCCTTATATTTTTCTTTTCCCAATGAGATGGTTAAGATCTCATTTATAAAGCTGAATAAGAACAGTGACTACAGATATCCTTGTCAGTCTTGCTCCTGACTTGAAAAACATATGGACATCTTGAAGAAATGTCTAGTCTTTCCCCTTCTGTTGTTCTCTATTTCTTTGCACTGATCACTGGAGATGGCTTTCTTATTTCTCCTTGCTATTCTTTGGAACTCTGCATTCACATGGGTAATCTTTCCTTTGCTCCTTTGCCTTTAGATTCTCTTCTTTTCTCAGCTATTTCTAAGGCCTCCTCAGACAGCCATTTTGCCTTTTTGCCTTTATTTTTTGGGGGGATGGTCTTGATCACTGCCTCCTGTACAGTGTTTCTTGTACAATGGCACTCTATCAGATCTAATCCCTCGAATCTATTTGTCACTTCCACTGTATAATCATAAGGGATTTGATTTAGATCATACCTGAATGGTCTAGTGGTTTTCCCTACTTTCTTCAATTTAAGTCTGAATTTTACATTAAGAAGTTCATGTTCTGAGCCACAGTCAGCTCCTGATCTTGTTTTTGCTGACTGTATAGAGCTTTTCCATCTTTGGCTGCAAAGAATATAATCAATCTAATTTTGGTATTGACCATCTGGTGATGTCCATGTGTAGAGTCATCTCTTGTGTTGTTGGAAGAGGGTGTTTGCTATGACCAGTGCATTCTCTTGGCAAAACTCTGTTAGCCTTTGCCCTGCTTCATTTTGTACTCCAAGGCCAAATTTGCCTTTTACTCCAGGTATCTCTTGACTTCCTACTTTTGCATTCCAGTCCTCTATGATGAAAAGGACATCTTTGGCAGGTGTTAGTTCTAGAAGGACTTATAGGTCTTCATAGAACTGTTCAACTTCAGCTTCTTGGGCATTAGTGGTTGGGGCATAGACTTGGATTACTGTGATATTGAATGGTTTGCCTTGGAAACAAAAAGAGCTCATTCTGCTGTTTTGAGATTGCACCCAAGTACTGCATTTTGGACTCTTGTTGACTATGAGGGCTACTCCATTTCTTCTAAGTTTTTGCCCACAGTAGTAGATACAATGGTCATCTGAAATAAATTCGACGATTCCAGTCAATTTTAGTTTACTAATTCCTAAAATGTCAGTGTTCACTCTTGCCATCTCCTGTTCACTTGCTAGCTCCCCATCATTGCCATCACCAAAGATGTCTAGGACAAAGTACTGTCCAGAGAACCTTAGCTACAACAAAGGTCAATCACATGGAACCAAGCCATTTGAAAGGTTTAGGCGTGTGTCTCTTTCAATTCTGGTTTCCTCAGTGTGTATGCCCAGGATGGGGAACACATGTATACCCATGGCAGATGCATGTTGATGTATGGCAAAACCAATACAATATTGTAAAGTTAAAAAATAAATAAATAAAAAATAAAAAAGGTTCAGGCATCTAGTTTCGATGTTTTCCTACTCTCACCAGGAATGTTGCTGGAACACCTAGAATCAAAACTTTACTCACAGACTGATTTGTTCCCTACTGAATGAAGCTTGTGTAAGTTTTATGTAAGTTTACAACAGAGCTTAGTGTGATGAGCTGGCAAGAAATGTTTGCCAAGTTTCAAAGGCTTGGAGGAAAGATATCATAACCCTGAAAGGCATTTTCTTTTCAGTTTTGTTTGGAAGTGTTTTTAACTCTAAGAACAAAAGGTAGTCCTTGGACTGTCTCTTTTCCAGATAGCTGACACTACATTTCTCTACTGTTATCAGTTTCCTAAATAAGTGTAGCTGTATTTAATTACTGCTGAATACAGGGAAGACATGTGTTAGTCCTTTTGTTTAGTACTTTAGGATCAGAGGAATAACAGGTGTGGCAGTGTTTCTTCGTTCATTTAAAAGTCACCTGTATCACCAAAATGTACAACTCATCCAGCCCACCAACGTTAAGGAATTGCAATAAATACAATTCTAAAGAATTCAAAGCTAGCTCTGTCTTTCCCTCAGATATCAAATGTGGACGAATGTTTTGTTGAATAGTTGCCATCTCAAGAGAGATTATAGCAGGCAGATGATGTGAGCGAGCAAAGCATGCTCTTAAATCACTAGATATGACAGGCCCAACCTGAAGGAAAATAAGCCTGTTTAGGTTCAGAGAGGTGAAGACCTGCCCAAGGTCACACAGTACATCCATTTTTCTCTTCCACTGCTTCCATCCCAGTCTAAGTCAGCTGTGCCTGGTCTAGTCCACTACGGCAGCCTCCTAAAGACTCCCACTACCTCCAGTGGGGCTCCTGCTTTGATCCATTCTTCACCTCCTTATAGCTGGAGTCAGCTAATTAAAACATTATCTTACTGAAAACCTGCTAATGGCTTAACATTGTTATTACAAAAATGTTTCAACACTTTCTTTTTTTTTTTTTTTTACCATGAACAGGTAGGCCTGGAAGGGGCTGCCCCCTTCCTATCTCTTCAGTCTCAGCTTTACTCACTCCCTCCATCATGTGCTCTGCTTCAGACATGCTGGCCTTCAGGTAATGTACTAGAACCTACTGGATTATCTCCTTATACCTGCTCATCCATCTTTGGGGAAGGTTCCTTTTATACACCCTTGCCTAAATAGCTCTTCATTCTTCATATTCATTTCTGATATCTCACCTCAAGTCTCACTTCTTTGGGTTGTGAAATTCCATCAGTGGATTTCACCAACACTCCAGGTGAGGTCAGGTCTCTCAAAACATGTACTTTTTCTTCATAGCACCCACCATGTTTGTTACGTAGTAAGTTCAATACCTCTTTGGTGAATGCATGAAGCATCTGATTGAGGTCTGTCTTCTTGACTAGATGGGAAGCTCCAAGAGCATCACTACTGCCATCTGTTAGATGGAGGAAGTAGATAGAGGACTTGGATTCAATCTCTCCTAAATCCCTCCTGTTCCCCAGACTTTACCTTCCCACTCTGCCTTACTCCTCTGCTCCTCTGCCCCCACCTGTCAGAACAGTGGCCCTCTTCCAACAGACACTGCCTAATTCCACTGGTAGCTCAAGGGGCGCTATTCCCAGTTTCACCTAGTCACTCACTGGCAATTACTCCTTGTCTAGGGACAGCCTTCATCAGGGGCAGAAGCAGCAGTTACCTGCTAGTACCTCAAAAGCCATCATCAGGACATTGTTACTTCCCATTAAGGATAGCTCTCTCCATGCAGTCCTCTTTTTAAATGCCCACAGGTCCATTACAGGGAAGGTAACATTTGCCCAGTCCATCCCTCAGTCAACATATTTGACTGCACACTCTTCACCTGGCTCAGAGTTGACTGAGGTGCTCATACGGTTAAATGGAAGAAAGAACTGAAATCAGAGAGAATGGATGAGAAAGAAAAGGCTCTCAATTTGGCCACAGGCTGAATCTGACTTCCTCTTCTGGCAAATGTCCCCATGAATTTGTAATGGATAACTTCATGTTAAACAGGTACATACCTGAATATTAAATTACCTATCCCAAAACAACGGCAAATGGTATGTATGTATCTCTCCAGTTATAAGGTTGGCCAAAAAACTCATTCACATTTTTCCATAAGATGTTATGGAAAAAACAGTTTGGCCAACCCAATACCTTCATTTACATAGCTTGAATCTATAATGACAAGCAAACATTCCTCGTAAGAAAAAGTGCTCTCTGATGACTATTTTGTTATTCTTGTTGTTCAGTCACTAAGTCATGTCCAGCTCTTTGTGACCCTATGGACTGCAGCCCACTATCCTTCATTATCACCTCCCCAGTAGAAAGAACATTACACTTTTCTGGTCACCTAATACCAAAGCACTCTATAGGCCATTAGTGCATTCTGGATTAGAAAACCCAAAGTGTGTAGAATGGGGATTTGTGATCTGAAAGGGAAAGTGAAAGTCGCTCAGTCATATCCAACTCTCTGCAACTCCATGAACTATATAGTCCATGGAATTCCCCAGGCCAGAATACTGGAGTAGGTAGCCTTTCCCTTCTCCAGGAGATCTTCCAAAGCCAGGGATCGAACCCAGGTCTCCCACATTGCAGGTGGATTCTTTACCAACTGTGCTATCAAGGAAGCCCTTTTGTGATCTGAATGTGGCCTAATTATCACATGGTCAAACACAATCAGTGCAATCACTGGAATAAATGCAATGGTATGGAAGTGTAATTTGCACTCATGTGAATACTGAACTATTTACCTGAAGCAGCATCTGTTTTTCAAGTTCACCAGAACCAAAAAAGAAAAGGGAATGGAACCCACCATGGTGGGAAGGGAAGAACCCACCATTTTTGGCAAGTACAAAGATTAATGAATTTGATTCCACACCAATCTGACTCCTTCAGAGGTGAAAAAGAATCTGGACTCTGATTCTCACCTGGGAACCCGGGAGGAGAAAAATTCCCATTTTTTCCTCAGGACCCTGACCTGATCTTTTGACAACTCTGAGAACTCAAAGCCTGGAAGGTTGTGAGGTCACTTGGCCCAGGTAACAAATTGTGCCTGTGAGGTCTGCCCAGAAGTATCAGAGGAGGAGTTCAGCCCATGAAGAAAACAGTGTCTGGCACAGGGGTGTTGATTTGATGACATGGAAGAGGAGAAAGAATGGTCTTTCTGAAATGTGCAGATTTGAAGAGGTGGGGTTGTGTGGAATGGCAGGATTGTTTTTCCTGTACCGCTGCACCTGAGCTGTTCTGGGGAATCGATTTCTTGTGCTACAAAAGGATAGGACAGTGTGATGGTGACTGGCCCTGGGGACACAGCTTCAATTCAAGTGCATTGATTCAACAAGGATGACATTGTTTTCTAGTAGGATCCAGCTGCCCACTTGCCAGACCCCTTGGTGATCCTTATTTAAAAAGCAGGAGGCATCTCTGAAACTTTAATATGCACTTTTACAGAACAATACAGGACTAAAATGTAAAGCACATCATTTTGCTTGTGTTGTTTTTAGTATTTGATTCAAGTGCATGTAAACTGTGAACTATCTTAAATGTATGGTTCAAGCAGATGTCACCAGGAGATGACTTAGTTGAGCTGAAGGATGTTTAAATAAATTAATGGTGTTGAGGACCACACAGTTGATAACCACCAATGATTCATTCAATTCATCATTTCAATAATTAAGATCAACTGTGAAAAAAAATTGGATCCATTCAGTGGAAAAAGAACCTGAGAGAACACACAGCCCATTCTTGACATTATAAGTGATCTCTAAGCCCAACACCACTAATGTTCCTTGAGAACTTACATGAATTGATCACAATTAGCTATTTTGCCTTCTTTACAAAGATTAGCCAAGATGGCCCTTCAACTGTGCTCAGTAATTAGCTCCCATCTTTAACTCCTACGTGCATCAAGGAAGGATGGACAGAAAATGTGACTTAGAGTCAGACAGGTCTGGATTCAAATCCTGATTTCATCGCTTATGGCTACATGACTGTGAGCAAAACGTCATGAGGACGATTTCATAGACTGTCACAAGGATGGAAAGAAAGCATCAGTAAAAATGCCTGGCATATGGTATTAATAAATGCCAATGGTACCTCCACTTAAAAAGCCACTGGAACAGAATTAAAATAAAGATTATCAATGGAACATTTCTTACTGATTAGTTTAAAACAATAATGTTTGGAGAAGTGTAGGTTCCTTTAGAAATCAAACCCACCTTTGAATGCCAAGGGGAATTTTTACTCCTGTATTTAGACATACTGGGCCACCTCATTGCAGAACAGAAAGCAGAATTAGGCAACTCGATTCTTAAGAGTAGGGACCATGTTTCATGGTCTTTGTGTCCCCAGTACCTAGGCACAGTGCCAGGAACAACATCAATACTCAATATATACACACATGCCTACCTATATACATACATAGCTTTATGAAGTGGCATCATAGCACAGAATCTTAACCAGCTTCTAAAACAGATTTGAAGCAGATGCTTCACTTTTCATATTAAAAGCTATCTTTCAAGAACGTTTTAGGAGCAGAGATTCTCAGTGGGGATAGAACTCCAGATAACCTGTGAACTTCTTAAAATGGAGACGGCTAATCACTACCTATGAGTCAATAATAGTAAGCATTCAAATAAGAGATGTATTTTTTACCTACGTACTGTCCCCTGTATGTCAACTCATTCACCCCTTTCAACAACCATATGAAGGCAGTGCTAACATTTTACCCATTTGACAATAAAGTGACGGGACTTGGAGAGGGTAAGTGATTTGCCAAAGAGCATGTGACTAGCAGGAGACAGAATCAGTATTCATACCAAAGTCCATGTGACCCCCTCCATTGACCTGATCTACCTGAACAACACCCATAAGGCTGCAGCTTGTGCATTTCTCTTTCTTTTTCTTAAAGTTTCCACAATGGCTCTGATTAATATGCCTAGTTAAGAGTCAGGTAATCAAGGAATGACTAGATAAAAAACATGCAAAGGAGGGACTTCCCTGGTAGTGCAGTGATTAAGACTTCACCTTCTAATGCAAGGGGTGCAGATTTGATTCCTGGTCAGGGAGCTAAGATCCTACATGCCTGTCAGCCAAGAAAGCAAAGCATAAAACAAGCAATACTGTAACAAATTCAATAAAGACTTTAAAAGTGGTCCACATAAAAAAAGTTTAAAAACATGCAAGAGAAAGAGAAGGAAACCAAATGGCCCAGGCCATTAGCGCAGTTCTCCAAATCCAAATAACAGTATGTGAAATAACCTATCCCTGCGACTCAAGCAGAAATTAGACCTTCACGAGGCTACAAATCACCTTTACAAGGTTTTGAACTCTTCTGCCACTATTGGCTCACTCTAAACAATCTGTCACCACACAGCGAGGCTGGCCCGGCTGTTTCCAGAAGGGCACAATTGTATGGTGTCCACCAGGCCTGATAGATGGGATTGTTAAGGACAATGACATGTTCTATGAGGTATCCTAACTTACTACCAAAGAGTAGATGTTATTAGCAGTTAATATTGTCTATTCTTTTCCCAGCTGAATTTTTAAAGACTGTGGAAAGTGATCTAAACCTCAATGCTATTGCAGAATCAAGAAGCAACTACCTCCCTAGTTCCATAATGAATGCTGATCAAATACATGTGAATTGGAAAGGTATATTTAATTTGAAGGTTTCTGTCTACATGGTCTGCTTCTATTTTCTTTGATAAGATTAGTGAACAAAGTTTAGAGGACTTTTTTTAGTTCAAACATTTTCCCATAATGGCAAATCAGTCTGCTTGGGCAAACAGAACATCAAAACGTTAACCATCAGGAGCTAACATGGGAAGTTGATCTGATTTACACATAAAAACACCTGCTAAAACTTAAATGAAACTTTATAGAGGAACAAAACTGGATAAAGGATTTTTTGCATCTTTTCAAGCAGTGACTACAATAATTGCAAGAGTATGGACAAATGGTACCAAGTCTAATCAATCTTGTATATTTCTTCTGCACTGTTGCAAAATACATTTCATACCAGGGTAGAGTAAGTACACAGCAGGCAAAATGTGGTAGCTGAAGTCAAGCATAGCTAATATGCTGCTTAGAACAGGTGAGATCTACAGAATTCCCTGATCCATCCTGATTGGCTCTGGTATAGAGGACCGATTCCTAGCATGCTTTTCTTCTATGACTTTTATGTCCATGATATATATAGGCTGCTTGGATCTAAACAGATACAGGAGATGGTAGCAGTATGTGAGCAGAAAGCCTACTCTATTTTACATGGCAGTATTATGTATGATAGTAAGGCAATTTGTCATGCCAAGACTGGTAGGTGGGAGCCAGCAGCAGGTCTCAGACTCTCCCACCAGAGTTAATAACAGCTTAGAGAAATGGGCCAGGGCAGGGGCAGGATGATAGCATGGAGAAGAACAAAATGGAAACCTGATACCCACTGAGCCAGCAACACCACAAGATGTAACAAAGTCTCAGAGATAAAGGAGGCCAGTCATCAGAATGGGCTCCTCAGGTGGCTCCGTGGTAAAGAATCCACCTCCAAATACAGGAGATGTGTGTTTGATCCCTTTGTCAGGAAGGTCCCCTGGAGAAGGAAATGGCAACCCACTCCAGGATTCTTGCCTGGGAAAGCCCATGGATAGAGCAGCCTGGAAAGCTACAGTTCATGGGATAGTAAAGAGTCAGACATGACTTAATGAATAAACAAACAAAAAATAAAGTCATCAGAATATATACTAGGAGCCCAGAACAAAAGATTCTAGAACAGCTTCCCTGGAAAAAGACCATTCCTCCTCTAGCTCCATTTATTATTATTTTTCTTTTTTTCAAATTTTATTTGATTTAACTTTACAATATTGTATTGGTTTTGCCATACATCAACATGAATCTGCCACAGGTATACATGTGTTCCCCATCCTGAACCCTCCTCCCTCCTCCCTCCCCATACCATCCCTCTGGGTCGTCCCAGTGCACCAGCCCCAAGCATCCAGTATCGTGCATCGAACCTGGACTGGCAACTCGTTTCATATATGATATTATACATATTTCAATGCCATTCTCCCAAATCATCCCACCCTCTCCCTCTCCCACAGAGTCCAAAAGACTGTTCTATACATCAGTGTCTCTTTTGCTGTCTTATATACAGGGTTATTGTTACCATCTTTCTAAATTTCATGTATATGCATTAGTATACTGTATTGGTGTTTTTCTTTCTGGCTTATTTCACTCTGTATAATACGCTCCAGTTTCATCCACCTCTTTAGAACTGATTCAAATGTATTCTTTTTAATTGCTGAGTAATACTCCATTGTGTATATGTACCACAGCTTTCTTATCCATTCATCTGCTGATGGACATCTAGGTTGCTTCCATGTCCTGGCTATTATAAACAGTGCTGCAATGAACATTGGGATACACATGTCTCTTTCCCTTCTGGTTTCCTCAGTGTGTATGCCCAGCAGTGGGATTGCTGGATCATAAGGCATTTCTATTTTCAGTTTTTTAAGGAATCTCCACACTGTTCTCCATAGTGGCCGTACTAGTTTGCATTCCCACCAATAGTGTAAGGGGGTTCCCTTTTCGCCACACCCTCTCCAGCATTTATTGTTTGTAGACTTTTGGATCGCAGCCATTCTGACTGGCGTGAAATGGTACCTCATAGTGGTTTTGATTTGCATTTCTCTGATAATGAGTGATGTTGAGCATCTTTTCATGTGTTTGTTAGCCATCTGTATGTCTTCTTTGGAGAAATGTCTATTTCGTTCTTTGGCCCATTTTTTGATTGGGTCATTTATTTTTCTGAAATTGAGCTGTAGGGGTTGCTTGTATATTTTTGAGATTAGTTGTTTGTTGCTTCATTTGCTATGATTTTCTCCCATTCTGAAGGCTGTCTTTTCACCTTGCTTATAGTTTCCTTTGTTGTGCAGAAGCTTTTAAGTTTAATTAGGTCCCATTTGTTTATTTTTGCTTTTATTTCCAATATTCTGGGAGGTGGGTCATAGAGGATCCTGCTGTGATGTATGTCGGAGAGTGTTTTGCCTATGTTCTCCTCTAGGAGTTTTATAGTTTCTGGTCTTACGTTTAGATAGTTAATCCATTTTGAGTTTATTTTCATGTATGGTGTTAGAAAGTGTTCTAGTTTCATTATTTTACAAGTGGTTGACCAGTTTTCCCAGTACCACTTGTTAAAGAGATTGTCTTTAATCCATTGTATATTCTTGCCTCCTTTGTCAAAGATAAGGTGCCCATAGGTGCGTGGGTTTATCTCTGGGCTTTCTATTTTGTTCCATTGATCTATATTTCTGTCTTTGTGCCAGTACCATACTGTCTTGATGACTGTGGCTTTGTAATAGAGCCTGAAGTCAGGCAGGTTGATGCCTCCAGTTCCATTCTTCTTTCTCAAGGTTGCTTTGGCTATTTGAGGTTTTTGTATTTCCATACAAATTGTGAAATTATTTGTTCTAGCTCTGTGAAGAATACCGTTGGTAGCTTGATAGGGATTGCATTGAATCTATAGATTGCTTTGGGTAGTATACTAATTTTCACTATATTTATTCTGCTGATCCATGAACATGGTATATTTCTCCATCTATTAGTGTCCTCTTTGATTTCTTTCACCAGTATTTTATAGTTTTCTATATATAGGTCTTTAGTTTCTTTAGGTAGATATATTCCTAAATATTTTATTCTTTTTGTTGCAATGGTGAATGGGATGTTTCCTTAATTTCTCTTTCTATATTCTCATTATTAGTGTATAGGAATGCAAGGGATTTCTGTGTGTTGATTTTATATCCTGCAACTTTACTGTATTCATTGATTAGCTCTAGTAATTTTCTGGTGGAATCTTTAGGGTTTTCTATGTAGAGGATCATGTCATCTGCAAACAGTGAGAGTTTTCCTTCTTCTTTTCCAATCTGGATTCCTTTTATTCCCTTTTCTGCTCTGATTGCTGTGGCCAAAACATCCAAAACTATGTTGAATAGTAGTGGTGAAAGTGGGCACCCTTGTCTTGTTCCTGATTTTAGGGGAAATGCTTTCAGTTTTTCACCATTGAGGATAATGTTTGCTGTGGGTTTGTCATATATAGCTTTTATTATGTTGAGGTATGTTCCTTCTATTCCTGCTTCCTGGAGAGTTTTTATCATAAATGGATGCTAAATTTTGTCAAAGGCTTTCTCTGCATCTATTGAGATAATCATATGTCTTTTATTTTTCAATTGGTTGATGTGGTGTATTACATTGATTGATTTGCAGATATTGAAGAATCCTTATGTGGAGAAAAGGGAACCCTCTTACACTGTTGGTGGGAATGCAAACTAGTACAGCCACTATGGAGAACAGTGTGGAGATTCCTTAAAAAACTGGAAATAGAACAGCCATACGACCCAGCAATCCCACTGCTGGGCATAAATACAGAGGAAACCAGAATTGAAAGAGACACGTGTACCCCAGTGTTCATCGCAGCACTGTTTATAATAGCCAGGACATGGAAGCAACCTAGATGTCCATCAGCAGATGAATGGATAAGAATGCTGTGGTACATATACCCAATGGAATATTACTCAGCCATTAAAAAGAATACATTTGAATCAGTTCTAATGAGGTGGTTGAATCTGGAGCTGATTATACAGAGTGAAATAAGCCAGAAAGAAAAACACCAATACAGTATACTAATGCATATATATGGAATTCAGAAAGATGGTAATGATAATCCTGTATGCGAGACAGCAAAAGAGACACAGATGTATAGAACAGTCTTTTGGACTCTGTAGGAGGGGGGGATGATTTGGGAGAATGGCATTGAAATATGTATAATGTCATATATGAAACGAGTCGCTAGTCCAGATTTGATGCAGGACACAGGATGCTTGGGGCTGGTGCACTGGGATGACCCAGAGGGATGGTATGGGGAGGGAGGTGGGAGGGGGGTTCAGGACTGGGAACATGTGTACACCCATGGTGGATTCATGTAGATGTATGGCAAAACCAATACAATATTGTAAAGTAATTAGCCTCTAATTAAAACAAATAAATAAATAAAAAGAAAGCTGTGCTATATATACCCAATGGAATATTACTCAGCCATTAAAAAGAATACATTTGAATCAATTCTAATGAGGTGGAGGAAACTGGAACCTATTATACAGAGTGAAGTAAGCCAGAAAGAAAAACACCAATATAGTATACTAACGCATATACATGAAATTTAGAAAGATGGTAACAATGACCCTGTATGAGTGTCAGCCAATGAGACACAGATGTATAGAACAGTCTTTTGGACTCTGTGGGAGAGGACGAGGGCGGGATGATTTGGGAGAATGGCATTGAAACATGTATAATATCATATGTGAATTGAATCGCCAGTCCAGGTTTGATGCATGATACAGGATGCTCGGGGCTGGTGCACTGGGATGACCCAGAGGGTTGGGATGGGGAGGGAGGTGGGAGGGGGGTTCAGGATAGGGAACACGTGTTCACCAATGGTGGATTCATGTTTATGTATGGCAAAACCAATACAATATTGTAAAATAGTTAGCCTCCAATAAAATAAATAAATTTACATTAAAAATAAATAAAGTATAAAAAATGTAAAATAATTGAATCGTATGGAAGCATGTTATTATTTTAATAGTAAAATATTAGATATACATTTTTTTCTTAAATTTAAAAAAGAAAAATAAAATAGAACTGAATAATTCACTGAACGTTAGGTAAAAGTTTCTTTGCCCTAAGAGATGTTGGTTCCTGAAAGATTTCTTTCAGATGAACAGATTCTAAAGGTCATTATGAGACTGAACTAATATTTGTTGTAGGGCTCCATAATCTAATTTTTAACATATAAGTGACCTTAAAAGACCAGCTACTTAGTTCTCTTACCACTTTTCTCACTTCCTTCCCCTCTACCTCTTGGTTTCCGTTGCTTGTCTGGGTTTCATGTTATTAGAGCTTATAATATTTACATTACTATTCTGCAATCACAATTCTCTCAGTTAAATTCTAGTTTAATTGGATTTGATGCTTACTGTCCCATTACCTTATGTTATCCTATCCTGAGTTCTTCATTAGACTCGCCTCTTGGTTGTCTGAGTTTCATTATCAAGTAGTATTTCTTTTTCAAGGAGCTCATTAGGGCTACATTTCCTGAGTGTTTAATTTATTCATGTTTGAGAATATCCGCCTATTATTTTCATACTTGAACAACTTGTCTTGGTAAAGCATTTTGGAGTCACGATTTGGTCTTTCTTCCAGCATGGAAAGTTTTCCAGGGAAGAATCTGAGGCCAGAATGTCCCACCTTTGTGGATGACTTGCTTTTTCTGCTTGGATACCTAAATAGATTTTCCTCATGAAAAGTTAAAGTGTTAGTTGCTTAGTCATGTCCAACTCTTTGTGACCTTAACATATAAATGACCTTAAAAGACCAGCTACTTAGTTCTCTTACCACTTTTCTCACTTCCTTCCCCTCTACCTCTTGGTTTCCGTTGCTTGTCTGGGTTTCATGTTTTTCATGGACTGTAGCCCACCAGGCTCCTCTATCCATGGAATTCTCCAGACAGGAATACTGGAGTGGGTAGCCATTTCATTCTCCAGGGGATCTTCCCAACACAGAGATCTAATCTGGGTCTCCTGCATTGCAGGCAGATTCTTTACCGTCTGAACCACCAGGGATACTTCAGGTTTAATAGCTTAACCAGAATACCTACCTTTGTCCTCTCCAGTTTTTCCTGCATTAGTCCATTCTGTTTTCTTGTTATTTTTAATTTATATATTATAATGTGTATTAACATTTTATTTTTTACTTTTTTTAGCCCCCCCCATCTCTGTCCTCTGATTTTATCTTATATTTTAACTCCTGTTTTATTTCCTCTTTTTTTTTTTTTTTTTCAGCATGAAGTCCTTCCATAAGACATTTAAACATGACTTTGTTTTCTTGTTTTGTTTTCCTTCAGACTTGCTGGGTCTTCCCTTCATTCACCTCTCTCTCTTTCCCCTCCCTTCTTCTTTGTCTGCAGTAGTACGTTTGCATAGTTGCTTTGTCACCCCTGCTTATTTTTGATGGCTTTGTCCAAACCTTCAGTCCTAACTGATGATGATCTTATCTAGGTCCGTCTGCTCTTTCCTGGTCCGTGATTGCACCCACTCTTCCAGATGACTGTTTCACACATTCTCCTCTCTCCAACACCTAACACCTCCTCCTTCAACTACTCTCTCAAATAGTGTGCTTGTTTCCTTCTCTATTGAGAAAATTGAAGCAGTCTGAAGAAAACTGCAGACTCCTACCAAAACATCTACCCACACACATTCATGTCTACTTATATTTTCAGCCTCTGTACAGTGACTACAGATGAACTTCCATTGCTTCAAAAGACACCCCTTCCAGGTCTGCATTAGATCCTATCTCCCCATTACATTCTCCAGCAATTCTACCCTCTCCTTCATGTATTTTTCCTTTTCTCTTTGATCACTTTCTTCACCATAAAGACATGTTATTACTCATCTCAGTTTATGATAGTCTTCTGTTCACCCCACTCACTGCCCCATTTCCTTCCTTCAGTTTACATGAGAATTCATAGAGTTGTCTACACTAGCTGTCTTCACTTCATCTCTTCCCATTCTGTCTTGAACCCACTCTAGATGAGCTTTCACTCCCACTGCTCTACTAAACTGCCCGTTTCAAGGTCATTGTGACAGCCTTGTTTCAAATTCAGTGATCAATTCTGTCTTCATTTCACTTGATCTGTTAGCTGGCTTTGCCACAGTTGATCACCTCCTCCTTTTGGAAAACCTTTCTTCACTTAGCTTCTAGAACAACATAGTCTTTTTCTCCTGCTTTACTGGTCTCTCTTTCTCAGTCTCCTTTGCTTGTTCCACATCATCTTCTGACTTCTTGACTTTGGCTTGACTCAGGCTTAGGCCTTGGACCTTTTTTCTTTATGTATACTCATTCCCTTGGTAATTTACCCAGCCTCATGAATTTAAATAGCTTACATAGGCTTTCACGACATGTATATCTCTTGCCTGAATCTGTCCATTAAACATCATCCTTGTATATCCAACTTCCTACTTGGCATACTTATTTGGTTAATAGCCATCTCAAAACTAACATGTTGTAAACAGGACTTCTAATCTTCACCCACCTTCACACCTTCTCTACTAACAGTCTTCCATAAATAATTCAACACCAATTCCATCCTTCCTTTTTATTATTAATCAGTTCAGTTCAGTTGCTTAGTCTTGTCTGACTCTTTACGACCCCATGGACTGAAGCATGCCAGGCTTCCCTGTCCATCACCATCTCCTGGAGCTCCCTCAGACTCATGTCTATCAAGTCAGTGATGCCATCCAACCATCTCATCCTCTGTCATCACCTTCTCCTCCTGCCTTCAATCTTTCCCAGCATTTGGGTCTTTTCCAATGAGTCAGTTCTTCACATCAGGTGGCCAGACTATTGGAGCTTCAGCTTCAGCATCCGTCCTTCCAATGAATAATCAGAACTGATTTCCTTTAGGATTGACTGGTTTGATCTCCTTGAAGTCCAAGGGGCTTTAAAGAGTCTTCTCCAACACCACAGTTCAAAAGCATCAATTCTTTGGCACTCAGCTTTCTTTATGGTCCAACTCTCACATCCATACATGACTACTGGAAAAACCATAGCTTTGACTACAAGGGCCTTTGTTGGCAAAGTAACATCTCTGCTTTTTGATAAGCTGTCTAGGTTGGTCATAACTTTTCTTCCAAGGAGCAAGCGTCTCTTAATTTCATGGCTGCAGTCACCATCTGCAGTGATTTTAGAGCCTAAGAAAAGAAAGTCTGTCACTGTTTTCATTGTTTCCCCATCTATTTGCCATGAAGTGATAGGACCAGATGCCATGATCTTAGTTTTTTCAATGTTGAGTTTTAAGTTAGATCAGGCCACAAACCTTGGAGTTCATCTTGGTTATCCTCTACTTCATATTTTCTTATACTCTATATCCAATCCATCAGAAAATGCTGTTCATTCTAGCCTGATTGACTCTTTTCTCCCTCCCTTCCTTTCTTTTTTCTTTCATTCTAGAATCTGACAACTTTTTATCACTTCCATTGCTATCATCCTAGTTCAAGCCACCATAATCTTTTACCTATATTATTGCATTCAGTTCCTTACTGTTCTCCCTTCTGCCTTGCCCCAACAGTCTATTTTCTGAGCAGTTGCTTTAGTGGTACACTCCTTTACTCAAAACTGCAATGGCCCTACATGAACTGGTCCCTTGTTGCCTCTCTTAACTCATCATTGGCTTTTCTTTCCTTCCATCACTCCATGTTAGCCTCTTTAGTCTCCTCACTATTTCTCAAACATGCCAGATACACTCTTCCCCATGGCCTTTGTAGTTGGAGTTGCCGTCCACTTGGACTATGCCAGGGCTTCCCTCCTAGTTCAGTCAATAAAGAATCTGCCTGCAATGCAGAAGACCTGGGTTTATCCCTGGGTCGGGAAGATCCCCTGGAGAAGGAAATAGCAACCTACTCCAATATTCTTGCCTGGAAAATCCCATGGACAGAGGATCCTGGTGGGCTGCAATCCAAAGGGTCACAAGATTCAGGCGCAACTGAGCAACTAACACTTTCACCTTCACTTTTTCTAGACTATGCTGATACAGGTTAGCAGTACCTGGTATTAGTAAGCACTCAAATGTGTTGAATTGAATTTGCTGAGGTCTCAAATTAAGCAATAGATTTTCTGAATGTAGAAGTTATAAGAGCACTCAATGGATCCAAAGGATCTCTTAATTCATTGTACTTTATTTTGGCTTCATTCTTTCCTACAACTCTTCTTTCATGTGTTCAGCAAGGAGAGGAAGTCAGAAAGTAGCTCTTTGAGATTGAGACCATAACTCCTTTCCTCCTGTATGAGATCTGACCCTCTCTGCATGTTCGGCACAAAAGCCAAAGGTTTCTCTGGCTGACTTGAGCATTCTTGGGCATCTGGAAAATATGATTGTCTTCTTGCTTTCCAGTTAGAGCAACAAATTATTGCTCAGAGGGCGTATTCAATCAATGTTCTATCTGGATATCCTTTGTGGAACTCATAATCAGCCATTGTGAACATTACTCAACCAAAACACTGCTTTAATTTGGAGAAGCAATGTTCAGATTGCAGTCTCCCTCATCCTGCTGGGTTAAGCCATTGCCTTTGGTCTAGCACACATGTATTTCCACTATGTTTCATTGAACAAACCCTGACTTAATTCCTGGGGAGGCACACTTGGGTGTTAACAATTAACACCATTGCTTCCAACTAATTAAACTCATTCTTAACATTTTTCTCAGTTGACTTTTCCTCATTTAACATGTTTGTGCCTGCAGGTTTACTCTGCTAAAAAAATCGCCTTTAATTGCCAACGCCAAATCTGAAGACTACATACCTTTCTGACTGTTGGTTGCCATTTTAACACTGCAATGAAGTACAATGGGTATTTAGTTTTAAGCCTAAAATGGCATTACCTTGATGGAGAAGTTGTGTTCATTGGCAAGGAAGATTTGGAATGGCAGTGGGTCTGATTGCAGTGTACTTCCACTCTTTAGAATCTTTGTCAGGTATATATTGTGGGTGTAAGTGGAGAGACAAGTGATAAATGAGGAGGGTAAATTTGCTAGGATTTCTTGTCCTTTGAGCTTATAAAAATGGGTTTTTAAGAACACTGCTCATATTCATTAGGTCTAGGAGAAAGTAACTTTATGTCAAATAGCTATTGATATTACTTGGGAACCAAAGATACAGCTGTGGCCATTAGGACATATAAAAAATTCATTCTGCAAACACTTTTATTGGTGCAATCATCACATTTTTTTGCCTTTTGATTTTTTGTCTTATTTGACTAACCTGTAAAAGTGTTCAGCTACGGAGAAATCCATTTATTCTGAAGAAAGTACTTAGAGAGTTTATTTGGCAACAAGCACTGGGACTTTTAAAACTGAAAAACTGATGAAATGTTGTTACTTTCTCAGTTAATTTGTTTTCTCTCTTGCTATGTCTTAACCTCTATCTCAGAAACATTTCCTTAGTAAGCTGAAAAGGTTCTGGGACCCTATTTTTACATGGTTATATGGCATTTCATTATAGTTGTAAAGCACTGTTAGAGACTCCAAAGCATTTCACGTACACAAAAAATATTCATCTTGGAGGTTTCGAGGGAATGCTGTGGTCATATCAAATAGCAGTCAGGGTAAAGAATTGTAGTGTATATCAGCAAAGATATATGGTGGGTATATCTATCTATCTATCTATCTATATATCTTAGTTACTGTTATGGGTTAATTGTGTCCCCACAAATGGATGTGTTTGAATCCTAACCCCCAGTATATGTGAATGTGACCTTATTTGGAAATAGGATGTTTTCAGATGTAACCAAGTTAAGAGGAAGTCATGCTGGAGAATGTAGGGCTCTTAAAGTTCAGTATGACTGGCTTTGTTATAAAAAGAGAAGGGATGTTGGTGCATATAGAGAGAAGATGGCTATGTGAAGACAGAGGCAGGGATTGGAGGTATGCTGCCATGAACAAGGGATATCTGGGAGAGTCAAGGAAGCATCATTCGTTGGAAAGGTTGAAGGGAGCATGGCCCTGCCAACATCTTGATTTTTGACTTTTGGCCTCCATAACATATCTAATAAACTTAAGTCACCCAATTTATGGTACTTGGTTACAACAGTCCTAGGTAATGGATACATTTAATGAGAAACAGGGCCTAGCTCTTCTAAAACTGCCTACCTGGAGGCATAATTCATTGAGCAACAATGTGTATTGCTGGATAAATCTCTGGATTTTGGAACTCTGCATATGTTCCAGAAATAGAAGACAACTGTTTCTGTTTTGATGCTTCCCACCTTGCTTAGACAACAAGCAAAAAATTGTTGTGCAAATATGAAAGGGGCGTCAGTGAATTTGATGTTCAAAGATAGGACCTGGTTTCCCACAGCAATGCCATCTTATAATACTGGGCATCTTGCTTTTAGTCCCCAAGTCCCCTAACCACATTGGTACCATAGCAATGATGACAGCATCTGTCTGAATGAGACAATGCAGCGCAATTGACTCAAATCACTGTGTTGCAGAAAAGACAACATAATTAAAGTTGAAGTACCAAAGTTCCAGGATTTCCTATCATGGAAAATATAACCTTTACTTACAGGAACAGAAAAATCAGACAGTTTAGTCAGCCCTTGGTCTCTCTTGTACTGCAGGGTTGCTTGCTAAAGTGGAGCAGGCAGAAAGGTTGTGCCGATTTTATGAGAGCTCTTTGAGATGCAAATGTCCTACCTGACCTTCTCAGGAACCCTTGTCTCCACCATCTTTTTAAAATCCAAATTTTGGAAAAGAGGGTAACATAATTTAGAACTTGACTTGTTTTCCATAAACATTAGCAGAAAAGGGTTTAGCCATCTAGACAAGTGAGCTTGATTTACTCTGTCAGCCAGAAACCCAATTTTAATCCAGCCTCTTTTGTAGACTGACTGGTTTTACACTGTTGTGCCTGATAGGGACTTCCCAGGTGGCTCAGTTCAGTTCAGCTCAGTCATGTCCAACTCTTTGTGACCCATGGACTGCAGCACGCCAGGCTTACCTGTCCATCACCAACTCCCAGAGCTTACTTAAGCTCATGTCCATTGAGTCAGTGATGCCATCCAACCATCTCATCCTCTGTCTTCCCCTTCTCCTCCCGCCTTCAATCTTTCCCAGCATCAGAGTCTTTTCAAATGAGTCAGTTCTTCCCATCAGGTGGCCAAAGTATTGGAGTTTCAGCTTCAGCATCAGTCCTTCCAATGAAAGTTCAGGAGTGATTTCCTTCAGTAATGAAGAATCTAACTGCCAAGCAGGAGACTTGGGTTTGATACCTGGGTTGGGAAGATTCCCTGGAGGAGGAAATGGCAACCCTCTCCAGTACTCTTGTGCCGGGGTCCAGCCCCGGTGGATCCAGGGAATTCGAAGCGGGGACGGCGTCGGCAAGGATCAGGAAACAATTGCTTAATTAAATGTTAATTAAGGATATAAAGAGTAATAGAATGAGGATAGCTCAGTAAAATTCAGTGAAGAAAAGAGGCTGAAATAAGGATAGCTCAGTGAGGAAATTCAGTGGAGAAAAGAGGCTGAATAATTCAGCCAGAAGGTAAGAGAAAGAACGACATGGTGAGACCAAGTTTTGGTGAACAAGGCCCGCACTTTATTTTCCAAAGTAGTTTTTATACCTTAAGTTATGCATAGAGGATAATGGGGGAAGGGGTAGAGTCTTGCAGCAAGCCAGGCTTTCTTCCTGCAAACTTATCATATGCAAAACTTAGGTGATTTGCATCATCTTCTGGCCCGGAGGCCTGTTAACATTTTAAGACCTTTTCTTCAGAAAACTTATTTTTCTCTAAAGGTGGTTGGTCAGGAGCCATCCTCCAAAAGCATTAGATAAAGTTGCATTCCTACAGAGCAAAGGTGTGGTGGGCTATAACAAGAAAAAGAATTAACTCAAGGGTCCCAGGTTACAAACATTAAAGCTACTATTTACACCAATTATATTAATCAATACACTGCCAGGGACACAGCAGGTAGGGGATATGGAGACTTAGCAGCAAACATTGGCCCAACAAGTGAAAATCCCTTCACCAATACAATTTCTAATCAATCTTTTAACTGCTCAAAGGAATCTGTATTTAGACAGTTTAGAACATCTCATGCCTCTCACAGTTTGGAGGCTCTGAGCAATCACATGTGGCCGGAAAAACCTATTCAGGCAGGCTAGAGGACTTCCAAGGGAGTTTGTAGGTTGAAACACTGTCACACCCAGGAATTATTAACTGGAGCTGTAAGCTAACTCTTTTTTCAGAGAGAGGTAGTGGGGGACAGCCCCCCATAAAGTCAGAGGTGTAGGTGAAAGCACAAAGCAGAAAGTAGGCAGACTCTGGTTTTGGGGGTAGATTGCTCGAGAATTTCCAGGGAGACTCCTGAGGCTTGATCCCGCCTTTGCGTATGCCAAGCCTCCTTCCTCATGACCTTTGCCACGGGCGGAGCTCGCTCCCCGCATCTCCCCCTTTTTTATTTCTTAAAACAGCCATATGCAGCTCAGTCATGAGCTTCTGAATGTTCTGCCGAAGAATCCTGACAATACAAGGAAGAATGATTATGAGAAGCAAAATTAGAACTAAAGATATTAGACAGAATGTTTTTTCAAGAAGTAAAGTTAGAGAAGGTGTGAAATAAGTCATTGGCTGCTCCAGCTGTGGTAAAATCCAGTCGACAGTGTTCCAGGGTCTGTATTTGATTATGAAATTTTCCTAAGTCCAGGCCAATGTCAGAGCTGTTGCAAACACCTGAGATATGTTTTTTGATTTTTTCCCATTCATAATCTGTCTCGTTTACCTTTAAAGATGCCACACATATCCACCAGTAATCAGCGTGGCATGACAGAGCCATTTTCACTTTTAAAACCTGTAACTCAGTCCCAATATGCATTATTGCCTCTTCTAAGGTGTCTACTCTCATCTCCAATTTTCTATCTATAACTTCCTGTGTTGCTAGACTTAAAGAGACATTTTTAGACATAGCATCAACATATTGGGCAGTATGCACTTGTTGAGTCAATGATATTGCTGCCACAGTAACAGAAATAATTGCTGCTATTAAAGCTGATATTCCTAAAATAAGTACCCACAAATTGTCATGATCACATTAAATCTTGTAGTTGTTGTAACACAGCAAGACTATAGTTATATAAATAAGTGGTTACATCATAAGATAAGGTGGACATTGTAACACTACCAAAGAGCAAACATTATATTGAGGATTTAAACAAAATGAGAGCATGCATTGTTCACAAGTCACTACATTGGGTCCACCAGTGAAAGTCACATGTACATTAAGTTTTCCAGAATCGTTGGTAAAGAGAAAAAACATAAGGAGAGGGTAGACAAGCCAAAACAGAATAAGTAGAATTATTTTCTGGTTGGAGTTCGCGCTGCAGCAGCCCCGTCAGTCTCGCCGGGATCTCGATGTTTATCTTGCCTCCCCTTCCAGCGGGCTCCTCTTTTGTGATAGAAGCAATGGGGGAACTGGATGTCTGGGGGTCTGCAACATGGCAAATCAACCTGTCTTGGATCTAAATTGGAGAATCTGCATCCTGTGGAAAAATACAAGCACATCCTCCACCGCTAGTTAATAAGGGGTCAGGATCCTTCCATTGTCCTGAGAGAAGGTCCTTCCATTTGACTAACGGTTTTGCATTTAATTGCTCCAGGCACCAATGACGAAGCATTGCAGTAGTTCCAGCCAGATCAGTATTTAGAATATTTATTACGAAAAGAGCATGTTGCAAAATTTGATGGGGAGAACTATACTTAAACTCCCCTTCTTTTAGTTTTTGAATTTGGATTTTTAATGTTTGATGCGCTCTTTCAACAATGGCCTGTCCCTGGGGATTATAAGAGATGCCTGTATTATGTTTAATTTGAAACTTTATACAAAATTCCTGAAAAGACTTAGAAGTGTAAGCAGGAGCATTGTCAGTTTTCAAAGCTTTTGGCAGACTCAAATATGAAAAACAAGTAAAGAGATGTTGTATTACATCTTTAACTGCCTCTCCAGTACGAGCAGTTGCAATAATAAAATGAGAAAAGGTATCTACAGTTACATGAACAAAGGACAGTTTTCCAAATGAAGAGATATGAGTTACATCCATTTGCCAGAGTACGTTAGGTTTGAGACCGCGAGGATTAACTCCCATAGGTAGACTATTATAAACAGTGGGGCAATATAAGCAAGAACGCACAATTTCTCGAGCAGTCTCTCTGGGAATTTGGAATTGATATCTTAAGGCAGTAGCATATTGACGATAAAGTAAGTGAGAGGCTCTGGCCTCCTCAATCACAGTAGCCACTGTATTTCTGGTTAACAAGTCAGCCAAATCATTAAAGGCATTTAAAGGGCCGGGCAATCCGGAATGAGCCCGAATGTGCCCAATGAAAAATATTTTATTTCTTTTCCAAATTTGTTGTTGTAATTTAGTTAACAAATGAAATATGGTAGTTTTATTTTCAGGCAAAACTGCAGTTTCAATGTGTGGAAACAACCTGACAATATACTGAGAATCAGAATAAAGGTTAAATTCCTCATCTGCAAACATAGCAAAAGCCTCTATGACTGCTGTTATTTCAGCTCTTTGAGATGAAGTTTCCCGTGTTTCTAAAACCTTTTGGTGATTTTTAGTAACTATGGAGGCTTTACTGTTTGCTGCCCATCAGTAAAGTTTATCTGAGCATTTAGAATAGGAGATTGTTTACATCTGACAGGAAAAATAACTGGATGTCTGGATATAAAATTCAGCAAAACATGTGAGGGTAAATGATGCAAAATTTTGACCAAAATAGTTTCCTATAGCAATCTGCCAATTTTCATCAAACATTAGAAGAGCACCAAGTTGTTCCTTATTATATGGAATTACAATTTCTGATGGCTCTTTACCAAATAATTCAATGTTCCGCTTTTTTCCTTTAATATCAAAGTAGCTATCAATCCCGGATAAGAAGCTGCTACTTTTTTAGTTTGAGCGGGAAGATGGACCCACTCTAGGGGACCGTTTTGGTATAAAACCAATTTTTTGTCTGGTTACCCCAATTACACCTATGGGGGTTTTATGGCAAAGGAATTGTCAAACAGTTGTCAATTTAATTTTTAAAAATTTTTTTTAAATTTACATTTTAACAACATAAATTTAGAGATATGTTAATTTAGGTATAATGTTTAGTTTAGGTCCCTGTATAAATTTAAATAATAAATGTATAACCTCCTAATCTCATTTTGATATACAGATATACCTAAATGCAAAATGTATTTATATGTGTATATGGCAACAAGTATAAACTTACTGACATAATATACGTGAATTAATCTTTATAATTAATGTTAATTAATATATATTACAGCAATACAACACGTACACAGCCAATACCAACCAACACAAACCAATGTACTGTAATAATACATGTCACACATATATAATTATACAGCATACAGAACATATATCATCACAGCACATCAATCCATACCAATTAATATCAGCCACACACATTATATTACTGCAATATACATTTAATTATACAGTATATATATAATACATATATTGATTTATATACAAATTAAGTAAGTATAGATCTATAAATAGAATTAGGTATACCTTTATTATGTTTTATTTATACCCATACCTAATTAGGCAAACTGTAATTAGGCAAATATATTATGTATTTATAACAATATATAAAGTATTGTTAATTGTACCACCTGTTGATAACTAAGAAATTGAGAAAACCCTTCTCTGAGTATCTCCTATTTGAGACAGCACGTCCCTCCCCCATAGGGTAAAGGGGAGCGTAGGAACTACATACGGTTGGAAAGTTCCACAGGTATCCTCAAACTGCCAATCTAACATTTTTGAACTTTTAACGACTGTGGGGGCTTGAGGGCAAATGAAACAAAATTTGACCCCTGAAATCTATCAGGGCAACTTGCCAATTATCACTATTTCATAAAAGACTTGCAGTTGATCCTTATTGAGTGAAATTATTATATTTGCTACTTCTTTTCTAAAAAGTTCCACACTTCTTTTTTCCTCCTTTTATAATTAATTGTGCCACCAAGCGGGGATAAGATAAAACTATATTTCTTGGGGTCACTGGTAGATGGAACCAATGGGCCTTTTTGTCACAAGCACCCTGTAGGTGTATGTTTTATGGCAAGAATAATTTAATCTCATCTTTTGGTAATATTAATCCTAATTAACTGATCATTTAAAGTCTCATACACTTCAACAAGAGCTAACTCTGTCTCATTAGTCAACTTTCTCTTAGAACTGGAATTAGGATCAATTTTTAAGCAATCAAATAAAGGCTTTAAATCTGCAGTAGTCAGTTTTAAATGAGGGCGTATCCAATTAATGTCCCCTAATAATTTTTGGAAATCATTTAAAGTTAGTAAACAATCTCTCCGCAGCTTCAAAGGGGCATTTTCTCCTCTTGCCTGGAAAATCCCATGGACAGAGGAGCCTGGAGGGCTGCAGTCCATGGGGTCACAAAGAGTTGGACACAACTGAGCAACTAACCAATGACAACTTTGCAATAAAGCAGACATTAGGGCCCTTGTCTAACTCCCTGTCTAAATAAGATTGTTGTCATTCAGTTGGCAAGTTGTGTCTGACTTTTTGCAACCCCATGGACTGCAATACGCCAGGTCTCCATGTCCCTCACCGTCTCTTGGAGTTTGCCCAGGTTCATGTGCATTGAATTGGTGATGCCATCCAACCATCTTTTCCTCTGCCACCCTCTTCTCCTTCTGCTTTCTATCTTTCCCAGCATCAGGGTCTTTTCCAGTGAGTTGGCTGTTCAAATCAGGTGGCCAAAGTACAAGAAGAAATAAAGCCATGTTTCTAAGTCCATGTTTCATAAGCCTGTATGTAACATTCATCCACAGCCTCTGTTCATTCTAAAGAATGTAGTTAATCTTTTTGGTATTGATGTTCCCTTTCTGTTTAACATTAGGTCTTCTTTGCAAGAGGAATTATATGAATGGTTTTCCTAAATTACATAAAAGTTAAAATCTAGCTGTTTTGTTGTCAAGATTGGCAGGCATAAGGAAGAAAGTGTTGTAAGCATCAGCATCATCATGTTCCCAGTCATCATCAATAATCATTTATTTAGGGTCTTCTGTGTAAAAGGCAATAGGTAAACTTCTTGGGAATACGAGGAAGTGTAAGACATGTTATCCTGGCTCTCAACAACTGAGAGTCTGGTTGGAAAAGTAGAACATATAGAAATGAGGTAGCCAATGCATTATAGTTTGGCATATTAATATTTGAGCAGATGAAACATTCAATAAGTATATGAGGAGTTCATGGGACAGAGCTTTGCACTGAGTTGTAGAGGTAGCAAAGACTTCCTGTGGAGGTGGGACTTGGGGTGAATTGTAAGTAGAGTGTTTTTAAGGGGAGATGATAGGAGAGTCCATCTCCTTCCACCTGGGGAAAGTAGTGAACAAAAAACTGGATCAGAGAATGCAAGCAGCATGTTTAGGAGACCATGACTAGATTCATTTGATTAGACTGAAAAGTTCCTCAAGGGGAGCCAATGGAGGCTGGATTATGAAAGATCTTGAATGCCTGACTTGGGTCTTTGGACTTTACTGTAGGAAACTAAAAAACATGGAAACGATATTTGCAAAGCAGTATTTTCAGAGATGTGCTGAATGGTAAGAAGTAGAAAAGTTACATGACACTTTGAAAATGTAGACTATGGTACATTTTTCTCTCTACTTTTTCTATAAGTTCTGGGGGAAAATGTGTTGAAATCTCTGACTAAAATTGTGGGTTTGTGCATTTCTCCTGGATTTTGAAACTCTATTATTAGGTACATAAACAGATGGGATTGTTATGTATTTGATGAATGATCCCTTTTTTCATTAGGAAATGATCTTATTTGTCTTCAGTTCAGTTCAGTTGCTCAATCATGTCCGACTCTTTGCAACGCCATGGACTGCAGTACGCCAGGCTTCCCTGTCTATCACCAACTCCCGGAGTTTACTCAAACTCATGTCCATTGAGACAGTGATGCCATTCAACAATCTCATTCTCTGTTGTCCCCTTCTCCTCCTGCCTTCAATCTTTCCCAGCATTGGGGTCTTTTCAAATGAGTCAGTTCTTCCCATCAGGTGGCGAAAGTATTGGAATTTCAGCCTCAGCATCAGTTCTTCCAATGAATATTCAGGACTGATTTCCTTTAGGATGGACTGGTTGTATCTCCTTGCTGTCCAAGGGACTCTTAAGAGTCTTCTCTAGCACCAAAGTTCCAAAGCATCAATTCTTTGGTGCTCTCAGATTTCTTTATGGTCCAAATCTCACATCCATACTAGACTACCGGAAAAACCACTGCTTTGACTAGATGGACCTTTGTTGGCAAAGTAGTGTCTCTGATTTTTAATAAGCTGTCTAGGTTGGTCATATCTTTTCTTCCAAGGAGCAAGCATCTTTTAATTTCATGGCCGCAGTCACCATCTGCAGTGATTTTAGAGCCCAAGAAAAGAAAGTCTGTCACTGTTTCCATTGCTTCCCCATCTATTTGCCATGAAGTGATGGGACCAGATGCCATGATCTTAGTTATCTGAATGTTGAGCTTTAAGCCAACTTTTTCACTCTCCACTTTCACTTTCATCAAGAGGCTCTTTAGTTCTTCTTCACTTTATGCCATAAAGTGGTATTATCTGCATATCTGAGGTTATTGATATTTCTCTTGGCAATCTCGATTCCAGCCTGTGCTTCATCCAGTCCAGCGTTTCTCATGATGTACTCCGCATATAAGTTAAATAAGCAGGGTGAAAATATGAAGCCTTGACATTCTCCTTTCCTGATTTGGAACTCGTCTGTTGCTCCATGTCCAGTTCTAACTGTTGCTTCTTGACCTGCATACAGATTTCTCAAGAAGCAGGTCAGGTAGTCTGGTATTCCCATCTTTTGCAGCATTTTCCACAATTTATTGGGATCCATACAGTCAAAGGCTTTGGCATAGTCAATAAAGTTCTCGGTTCATGTACTGTTGAAGCCTGGCCTGGAAGATTTTGAGCATTACTTTGCTAGCGTGTGAGATGAGTGCAATTGAGTGGTAGTTTGAGCATTCTTTGACATTGCCTTTCTTAGGGATTGGAATGAAAACTGACCTTTTCCAGTCCTGTGGCCACTGCTGAGTTTTCCAAATTTGCTGGCATATTGAGTGAAGCACTTTCACAGCATCCTTTTAGGATTTGAAGTAGCTCAACTGGAATTCCATCACCTCCACTAGCTTTGTTCGTAGTGATGCTTCCTAAGGCCCACTTGACTTCCCATTCCAGGACGTCTGGCTCTAGGTGAGTGATCACACCATCGTGATTATCTGGGTCGTGAAGAATTTTTTGTATAGTTCTTCTGTGTATTCTTGCCACCTCTTTTTAATATCTTCTGCTTCTGTTAGGTCTATACCATTTCTGTCCTTTATTGTCCCCATCTTTGCATAAAATTTCCCATGGTATCTCTAATTTTCTTGATATCTTGGTATCTATGCCTTAGGTTGTCTTTAGTATCTTTGTCTTAGGTTCTCTTGGTATCATTGTCTTCAGTTCATTTCAGTCGCTCAGTCGTGTCTGACTCTTTGCGACCCCATGAATCACAGCACGCCAGGCCTCCCTGTCCATCACCAACTCCTGGAGTTCACTCAGACTCACGTCCATCGAGTCAGTGATGCCATCCAGCCATCTCATCCTCTGTCGTCCCCTTCTCCTCCTGCCCCCAATCCCTCCCAGCATCAGAGTCTTTTCCAATGAGTCAACTCTTCACATGAGGTGGCCAAAGTACTGGAGTCTCAGCCTTAGCATCATTCCTTCCAAAGAAATTGCAGGGCTGATCTCCTTCAGAATGGACTGGTTGGATCTCCTTGCAGTCCAAGGGACTCTCAAGAGTTTTCTCCAACACCACAGTTCAAAAGCATCAATTCTTCAGTGCTCAGCCTTCTTCACAGTCCAACTCTCACATCCATACATGACCACTGGAAAAACCATAGCCTCGACTAGACGGACCTTTGTTGGCAAAGTAATGTCTCTGCTTTTGAATATGCTACCTAGGTTGGTCATAACTTTCCTTCCAAGGAGTAAGCGTCTTTTAATTTCATGGCTGCAGTCACCATCTGCAGTGATTTTGGAGCCCCCAAGAATAAAGTCTGTCACCGTTTCCACTGTTTCCCCATCTATTTCCCATGAAGTGATGGGACCAGATGCCATGATCTTCATTTTCTGAATGTTGAGCTTTAAGCCAACTTTTTCACTCTCCACTTTCACTTTCATCAAGAGGCTTTTGAGTTCCTCTTCACTTTCTGCCATAAGGGTGGTGTCATCTGCATATATGAGGTTATTGATATTTCTCCCGGCAATCTTGATTCCAGCTTGTGTTTCTTCCAGTCCAGCGTTTCTCATGATGTACTCTGCATATAAGTTAAATAAGCAGGGTGACAATATACAGCCTTGACGTCCTCCTTTTCCTATCTGTAACCAGTCTGTTGTTCCATGTCCAGTTCTAACTGTTGCTTCCTGACCTGCATACAGATTTCTCAAGAGGCAGGTAAGGTGGTGTGGTATTCCCATCTCTTTCAGAATTTTCCCCAGTTTATTGTGATCCACACAGTCAAAGGCTTTGGCATAATCAATAAAGCAGAAGTAGATGTTTTTCTGGAACTCTCTTGCTTTTTCCATGATCCAGTGGATGTTGGCAATTTGATCTCTGGTTCCTCTGCCTTTTCTAAAGCCAGCTTGAACATCAGGAAGTTCATGGTTCATGTATTGCTGAAGCCTGGCTTGGAGAATTTTGAACATTACTTTACTAGCATGTGAGATGAGTGCAATTGTGTGGTAGTTTGAGCATTCTTTGGCATTGCCTTTCTTTGGGATCGGAATGAAAACTGACCTTTTCCAGTCTTAACCTTTGTCTTAGGTAATATTATTTGCTGTGAAGGCTACTTTGTCAGATAATAATATAGTCACCTCACATTTCTTTTGATGACTATTAGGATGAGATATTAGTTTTCATTATTTTAATTTTAATTGATGTGTGTTTTTATATTTACTATGACTTATTTTAGGAAGGGTATGATTGAGTCTTGCTTTATTATCTAATTACACACACTCTCTTTCCTTATTGAGGGGAGGGATTTCAACCATTTGCATTTAATGTGATTAGCAATATGATAGGATTTAAATCTACTATCTTGCTATTTGATTTCTCTTTTCTTACCTGTTCTTTGTTCCTTCAATTCTTTTGTCTGCATTCTTTTTGATTAACTGAATACTTTTTATGATTCCATTTTCTTACCTTAATCAATTTATTAGCTATGATTTTTGGTTTTGTTATTTAAGTGGCTAAGTTGGCTTGTAGTGTATATCTTTGATTTTTCATTCTACTTTTAAGTGATGGTATATCACTTCATGATGGCTACTCCATTTCTTCTGAGGGATTCCTGCCTGCAATAGTAGATATAATGGTCATCTGAGTTAAATTCACCCATTCCAGTCCATTTTAGTTCGCTGATTCCTAGAATGTCGACATTCACTCTTGCCATCTCTTGTTTGACCACGTCCAATTTGCCTTGATTCATGGACCTGACATTCCAGGTTCCTATGCAATATTGCTCTTTCCAGCATCAGGCCTTGCTTCTATCACCAATCACATCCACAACTGGGTATTGTTTTTGCTTTGGCTCCCTCCCTTCATTCTTTCTGGAGTTATTTCTCCACTGATCTCCAGTAGCATATGCAATATCAAAAACGACAGCATGATCTCTGTTCGTTTCCAAGGCAAACCATTCAATATCACAGTAATCCAAGTCTATGCCTCAACCAGTAACGCTGAAGAAGCTGAAGTTGAACGGTTCTATGAAGACCTACAAGACCTTTTAGAACTAACACCCAAAAAAGATGTCCTTTTCATTATAGGGGACTGGAATGCAAAAGTAGGAAGTCAAGAAACACCTGGAGTAATAGGCAAATTTGGCCTTGGAATATGGAATGAAGCAGGGCAAAGACTAATAGAGTTTTGCCAAGAAAATGCACTGCTCATAGCAAACACCCTCTTCCAACAACACAAGAGGAGACTTTACACATGGACATCACCAGATGGTCAATACCAAAATCAGATTGATTATATTCTTTGCAGCCAAAGATGGAGAAGCTCTATACAGTCAGCAAAAACAAGACCAGGAGCTGACTGTGGCTCAGATCATGAACTCCTTTTTGCCAAATTTAGACTTAAATTGAAGAAAGTAGGGAAAACCACTAGACCATTCAGGTATGACCTAAATCAAATTCCTTATGATTATACAGTGGAAGTGAGAAATAGATTTAAGGGCCTAGATCTGGTAGAGAGAGTACCTGGTGAACTATGGAATGAGGTTCGTGACATTGTACAGGAGACAGGGATCAAGACCATCCCCATGGAAAAGCAATGCAAAAAAGCAAAATGGCTTTCTGGGGAGGCTTTACAAATAGCTGTGAAAAGAAGAGAAGCAAAAAGCAAAGGAGAAAAGAAAAGATATAAGCAACTGAATGCAGAGTTCCAGAGAATAGCAAGAAGAGATAAGAAAGCCTTCCTCAGCAATCAATGAAAAGAAATAGAGGAAAACAACAGAATGGGAAAGACTAGAGATCTCTTCAAGAAAATTAGAGATACCAAGGGAACATTTCATGCAAAGATGGGCTCAATAAAGGACAGAAATGATATGGACTGAACAGAAGCAGAAGATATCAAGAAGAGGTGGCAAGAATACACAGAACTGTACAAAAAAGATCTTTAGGTCCCAGATAATCATGATGGTGTCATCATTCACCTAGAGCCAGACATCCTGGAATGTGAAGTCCAGTGGGCCTTAGAAAGCATCACTACGAACAAAGCTAGTGGAGGTGATGGAATTCCAGTTGAGCTATTTCAAATCCTGAAAGACGATGCTGTGAAAGTGCTGCACTCAATATGCCAGCAAACTTGGAAAACTCAGCTGGGGCCACAGGACTGGAAAAGGTCAGTTTTCATTCCAATCCCAAAGAAAGGCAATGCCAAAGAATGCTCAAACTACTGCACAATTGCATTCATCTCACATGCTAGTAAAGTAATGTTCAAAATTCTCCAAGCCAGGCTTCAGCAATATGTGAACCGTGAACTTCCTGATGTTCAAGCTGGTTTTAGAAAAGGCAGAGGAACCAGAGATCAAATTGCCAACATCTGCTGGATCATGGAAAAAGCAAGAGAGTTCCAGAAAAACATCTACTTCTGCTTTATTGACTATGCCAAAGCCTTTGACTGTGTGGATCACAATAAACTGTGGAAAATTCTGAAAGAGATAGGAATACAGACCACCTGACCTGCCTCTTGAGAAATCTGTATGCAGGTCAGGAAGCAACAGTTAGAACTGGACATGGAACAACAGACTGGTTCCAAATAGGAAAAAGAGTACGTCAAGGCTGTATATTGTCACCCTGCTTATTTAACTTATATGCAGAGTACATCATGAGAAACGCTGGACTGGAAGAAGCACAAGCTGGAATCAAGATTGCTAGGAGAAATATCAATAACCTCAGATATGCAGATGACACCACCCTTATGGCAGAAAGTGAAGAGGAACTCAAAAGCCTCTTGATGAAAGTGAAAGTGGAGAGTGAAAAAGTTGGCTTAAAGCTCAACATTCAAAAAACGAAGATCATGGCATCTGGTCCCATCACTTCATGGGAAATAGATGGGGAAACAGTGGAAACAGTGTCAGACTTTATTTTTTTTGGCTCCAAAATCACTGCAGATGGTGACTGCAGCCATGAAATTAAAAGACGCTTACTCCTTGGAAGGAAAGTTATGACCAACCTAGGTAGCATATTCAAAAGCAGAGACATTACTTTGCCAACAAAGGTCCGTCTAGTCGAGGCTATGGTTTTTCCTGTGGTCATGTATGGATGTGAGAGTTGGACTGTGAAGAAGGCTGAGCGCCGAAGAATTGATGCTTTTGAACTGTGGTGTTGGAGAAGACTCTTGAGAGTCCCTTGGACTGCAAAGAGATCCAACCAGTCCCTTCTGAAGGAGATCAGCCCTGGGATTTCTTTGGAAGGAACGATGCTAAGGCTGAGACTCCAGTGCTTTGGCCACCTCATGCGAAGAGTTGACTCACTGAAAAAGACTCTGATGCTGGGAGGGATTGGGGGCAGGAGGAGAAGGGGACGACAGAGGATGAGATGGCTGGATGGCATCACTGACTCGATGAATGTGAGTCTGAGTGAACTCCGGGAGTTGGTGATGGACAGGGAGGCCTGGCGTGCTGTGATTCATGGGGTCACAAAGTGTCAGACACGACTGAGCGACTGAACTGAACTGAACTGATGTCACTTCATGTGGTGGTGGTTTAGTCACTAAGTCATGTCCAATTCTTTGCAACCCCATGGACTGTAGCCCACCAGACTCCTCTATCCTTGGGATTCTCCAGGCAAGAATATTGGAGTGGGTTGCCATGCCCTCCTCCAGGGGTCTTCCCAACCCAGGGATCGAACTGAGGTCTCCTGCATTGCAGGTGGACATTGTTCTAATAATAACTTTGTAGTAATCTTTATCTTTTCTCTTGTGTATTTAATGTGTATTTTTTCCTCTGGCTGCTTTTAAGCTGTTTACTTTTGCTTTTAAAGAATTTGACTGTGATGTGCTTTACTGTTGCTTTTGCTGTGCTTCTGAAATTTGGGATTTGTTGACCTTCTTCAATCTGTTGGTTTATACTTTCCATCCAATATGAAAAATTTTCAGTCACTGTTTCTTCATATATTTCTTCTGCTCCCTTTTCTCTGCTTCAGAGATTACAGTTACATAAATATTCAGTTGCCTGGAGTTGTCCCAAAGCCCAATGATACTCTGTTCATTTTTTTTTTCAATTTTTTTGATCTTTTTTTAAAAAAATTATTTTATTTTTTAATTTTATTTTTTAACTTTACAATATTGTATTGGTTTTTGCCATTTATTTTAAATTGGAGGATAATTGCTTTACAATATTGTGTTGGCTTCTGCCATATATCAACATGTTTCATTTTTGATAGTTTTTATTTCTATTTCTCCAAATTATCTGATCTTTCTTTTTGTGATGACTAGCCTGGTGTTAATCAACTCTAGTCTACTTTTCATTGTTTTCATTTCTAGGGGTTTCACTTAGGTATTTTAAAATATCTTGTGTGTCTCCACTATCATGTTCAATATTTTCTCCAGCTTCTTAAAATATATGAAACACATGTATAACCAACACCTGTTTTGATGTACTTGTCTACTAATTCTGTCATCTGTGCCACTGGTTTTAAGTTGATTTTTAATTTTCCTGCTTTCTTGCATGCCTGATCATTTTTGATAGCAAGACTGATATTTTGAATTTTATCTTTAGAGTGCTGGATTTTAAGAAATATTTTTGAGCTTTATACTGGACCACAGTTATGTTAATCAGAAACAGTTTGATCCTTTTGGCCTTGCTTTGGTAGGCAGCATCAGAATAGCATTTAGTTCAAAGGCTTATTTTGCCGTGAAAAGTGAAAGTGAAAGTCGCTCAGTCCTGTCTGACTTTTTGCGATCCCATGGACTATACAGTCCATGGAATGCTCTAGGCCAGAATACTGGGGTGGGTTGCCATTCCCTTCTCCAGGGGACCTTCCCAACCCAGAGATCGAACCCAGGTCTCCCACATTGCAGATGGATTGTTTACCAGCTGAGCCACGAGGGAAGATTTACTGTTTATTTTTGCCTTACTACTGAGAAGAACCTCTCTGAGTACTCAGTGCCTCATGAATTATGAGTTGTCCACTCTGCCTTGTGGGAATACGAGCTTTTCCCATCTCTGTGCAAGAACTGAGGACTGTTTGCCTAAACGTTTTGTGTGGTTCTTTCTCTGGTAGTTTCCTCACACACATGTGCTGCTCAGTACTCAAACTGCAGATTCAGCAGATCTCCAGAGTTCTCTCTGTGCACCTTGTTTCTCTCTGTTACTCTGTCCTATGAACTCTTGCCCCCTTGGCTTTTCCAGGCTTTTATCCCTGTCTCTTCCACTCAGGGGCACCATAGGGCTCTTATTGGGTTTCCCTTCTGTGTTCAGTTCAGTTCAGTTGCTCAGTTGTGTCCGATTCTTTGCGACGCCATGGACTGCATCACGCCAGGATTCCCTGTCCTTCACTATTTCCCATAGTTGCTTAAACTCATGCCCATTGAGTCGGTAATGTCATTCAACCATGTCATCCTCTGTCGTCCTCTTCTCCTTCCACCGTCAATCTTTCCCAGCATCAGTCTTTTCAAATGAGTCAGTTCTTCGCATCTTCTCTGCTCAGCAGCCTGGAAACTCCCTTCAGGCAATAAGCATGGGAAATTGTAGGTCTCATCTCATTTGTTTTCCATATTTCAAGGATCACTGTCTTTTATTGGATCACTTTCAATGTCTTGGAAATAGTTGTTTGTTTTTTTTTTTAATATATTTTGGCCAACTTTTTAGTTGTTTCAAGTAGGGTGGCAAATCCCATTCCTGTTACTCCATCTTAGATGGATGTGGAAACCCAAGTAGTGTGAAGTAGTTAGACTAACATTTGCAAATATCCTCCATATCTGGTGCTTTGGGCAATGGAATATGGGTGAAATGGACAGTGTGGAAGCTCCAAGTCTAGATCTTAGAGGCAGGGCCTGTGTCTTCTTGCCCTTTTGATAAGTTTTAGCTTCTGCTGTGAGAAGAACATGAACCAGGTAGTTGCTGCCTCTCTGACCTGGGCTCCCTTCATGAAACATGCAGCAAGCTGGTTCTTTGCCTGTGGTTTGAAACAGAATCACCCCATCTGACTGAAAACACTTATGAGTAAGAAATAAAGACTTTTTGTTACATGCTATTGAGATTTTGTGAATGCCTACTAAGTTCTTACTTGGTCTGCATAAGCAGAAAAGTTTTAGGTCAAATGAGGAAAAATCTTAACCTGAATCATAAAAACAGAGAGTCATGGTCCCTTAATCAATTCCTAGACTTGAGTCACTTTATAGATGCAAAACATCTTCAGTGAAGGAGGGGCCAGTTCCCCTTGAGAAAAGAGCTGCCTGCACTGACAATAATGAATACTGTTATTGAGTAGTGGGAGAAGGTAGTTATGGATACCAGTTATGACCATGTGACCAGTTTCAGAAATGAGAACTATAATTATATGAATATTTCCTTATTTTGTTGTGCATAAATATGTGTTATATATACATATGTATATGTATTTATATACTATACATATATATACTAAGCAAATAATCTTTTCTTTCTTCCTTTTCTTATTCCTTTATCATGTAATATATATTGAATTAGTCATAGTATTTCTTATTGTCAGTTTTATAGCATAGTATTTAAGTGTCAGGATATGAAAGATAAAAGTAAGCATCCCTCAAGGACTTTAGCTCTTCTTCTGGGAAAGAGATTAGTATATTTTCAGTTCAGTTCAGTTCAGTTCAGTTCAGTCGCTCAGTTGTGTCCTACTCTTTGCGACCCCATGAACTGCAGCATGCCAGGCCTCCCTGTCCATCACCAACTCCCGGAGTTCACCCAGACTCACGTCCATCGAGTCAGTGATGCCATCCAGCCATCTCATCATCTGTTGTCCCCTTCTCCTCCTGCCCCCAATCCCTCCCAGCATCAGAGTATTTTCCAATGAGTCAACTCTTTGCATGAGTTGGCCAAAGTACTGGAGTTTCAGCTTTAGCATCATTCCTTCCAAAGAAATCCCAGGGCTGATCTTCTTTAGGATGGACTGGTTGGATCTCCTTGCAGTCCAAGGGACTCTCAAGAGTCTTCTCCAACACCACAGTTCAAAAGCATCAATTCTTCAGCGCTCAGCCTTCTTCACAGTCCAACTCTCACATCCATACATGACCACAGGAAAAACCATAGCCTTGACTAGACAGACCTTTATTGGCAAAGTAATGTCTCTGCTTTTGAATATGCTACCTAGGTTGGTCATAACTTTCCTTCCAAGGAGTAAACATCTTTTAATTTCATGGCTGCAGTCACCATCTGCAGTGATTTTGGAGCCCCCAAAAATAAAGTCTGACACTGTTTCCACTGTTTCCCCATCTATATGCAAATAGTTGCATCAGTTAGATGGAGTTATGACCTTGTTATTGTCTTTACTGGAGATTAAATGTGGTTTAAGAAGCTGCCTATGGTGCCACATTGTGGAATTTGTAGGCTTGTGATGGTTAATATTATGTGTCAACCTGACTAGGCCACAAGTTATCCAAATATTTGGTTAAATTCTATTTCAAGTATGTCTGTGAGGGGGTACCTGGATGAAATTAACATTCGAGTTGGTAGACTGAGTAAAGCAGATGGCCCTCTCCAATATAGATGGGCCTTATCCATCATCCAATCCTTTGAAGGTCTGAATAGAACTGAAAGGCTGAGTAAGGGGGAATCATTCTCTCTTCTCAACTGTCTTCCGGCTTGGACACTGATCTTCTCCTGCCTATGTATTTGTACTTGGACTGGAATTTATACCATCGAGTCTACTGGTTCCTGGGTCTTCAGACTCCGACTGGAACTCCCACTATTGGCTCTCCTGGGTCTCCAGCTTGCCAACTATAGCTCTTGGGACTTTTCAGCCTCCATAATCATGTGAGTTAATCACTCATATAAATATTTTTATCCAATTTATATTAGTTCTGTTTCTTGGAAGGACCCTGACTAATATAAGTAGTAACTGGCCAAAAAGTTTAAGAAACCTTGCAGTACTTAGCTTCCATTGCTTCTTCAGTTAGTGATCTTGTGCCTGAACAAACACTCCTTTCACAGTGTTGCCCTTTTGTGACTCCAAAGTGAAAGTGAAAGTCGCTCAGTCTTGTCCGACTGCAACCCTGTGAACCATAGCCCATCAGGCTTCCCTGTTCAGGGAATTCTCCAGGCCAGAATACTGGAGTGGGTAGCCTTTCCCTTCTCCAGGGGATCTTCCCAACCCAGGGATCAAACTCAGGACTCCCACATTGCAGATGGATTCTTTACCAGCTGAACCACCAGGGAAGCCCTTTGTGACTCCAATCTGTGCTCAAATGTGTTCCTAAGATGCTTAGAGCTTGAACTTGGATGAGCTCAGCTAGAGGGCTTCTTGGATATTCAGTGAATGACTGAGAGCTAGCACTGAGGGAACTTGGGGCAGGGGCAGAGAGGAAGGGAGGAGCCAGAGGTACAGTGTGCACTGTTTTAGGGTTTTCCATGAGGTCAGGTCATGGCAGTGACCATGACATCTTGTAGCTCAAGAAGTGAAAGAGTCAGCATGAGGCCACAATCAGATAAACCACCATGGCTTAGATTTGAGGCAAAAGCCATGGCCCTCTCATCTGTCACTTCATCATTTCATTTTGGTTGGAGGGGGAAATTTGGTCCTAGGTAGAAGAGGATGCCATAAACTAGTAACTTAAAGGAAGAATTACCCTAGGGCTGCTAGGGTGCTTCATCCCCACCCAGTCTCCAGGTTTACCCGGAAACCACAGAGATCTGTCAAGGCACAGTAGGTGAGAGGAAAGTATTTGGCCTCAAAGCTTGGGAAAACCATGATATATGTTTTTCAACTCTGCTTATGACTTGGTGTATGAACTTGGGTATATCACTTAGTCTTTCTGGTATCTTGTGGTTTATGAATTCAGCTTCCTAATTCATAAAATGAGGATAATATCACTTTTTGTGTCTACCTCCCAGGGCTATCATAAGGATCAAATAAAGTGTTAGACAGGGATGTGCTTTTGACCTGTAATATGCATTGATAACGTAAGGCATTGCCCCACCACTGCCTAATCATGCATTCATTTAACAAATGTTTATTGAGGACTGACTATATAATGACACTCTTCTAGGTCCTGCGATAAAGCACTGAAAACAATATACTTTCTGTAATGGGACTTTTATTCCACTGGGTAGGAGAAAGAGAATAAACCGTATTTATGATATCATCAGGTAGTGATAGGAAGAAAAATAAAGCAGGTGAGGAAGATAGATAAAAATGGATGATAAGCCATAGCACTATTTTAGATAGAGTATGTGTGGATTAAGGGGCCTGCTGCTGCTGCTGCTGCTGCTGCTGCTAAGTTGCTTCAGTCGTGTCTGACTCTGTGCGACTCCATAGACAGCAGCCCACCAGACTTCCCCGTTCCTGGGATTCTCCAGGCAAGAACACTGGAGTGGGTTGCCATTTCCTTCTCCAATGCATGAAAGTGAAAAGTGAAAATGACGTCGCTCAGTTGTGTCTGACTCTTAGCGACCCCATGGACTGCAGCCTACCAGGCTCCTCCTGTCCATGGGATTTTCCAGGCAAGAGTACTGGAGTGGGGTGCCATTGCCTTCTCCTATTCAGGGGCCTACATAATACCAACTGAGAAATTAAAGGGAAAATGAGGAAAGCATAGGGAAGATCAAAGACAAAGGAATAGCATAGTCCCTCACAAATTGCCTCCCACAGCACAATCATATTTTCATACTAGGTGAGAAAAGGTCATTGCATGTTCACACACACATAAAACGAGTTTCATGTAAAAACAAACAAAAAAGAGTTAGTTTATTTGGTGGTTTGCTTCCTGTCTTCCCAAACACAAGGACTGGTTTCAGAGTTAATAAGTACACAAGGAGGAAATTCAGAGTTTATAGAGTGATATTCCTTTGAGGGTTTGTGATCTCAAGAAGAATGCTGGGGCTTCTAAGTGGTGATGGGAGAAATCACTTAGTGAGTAAACAAAGTTGTAGCAGCGTATTACAAAACAGAGCATGTGGCAAAAAACATTTTGGCAATTGATACTGTAGAATTGCCAATTGGGAGAGCCTGTTTTTGCAACTAGTTGAAGAAGTGAGAAACCCAAATGACAAGATATCACTTTGTCTTTTGCCAAACAAATGGAGCGAGGTGGTGGATTCCCTTTAGTGAAGATGGTTGAGACTGGTGGGATGTATTATACAAACCAGACCACATAGGCCCAGCCTCCTGGGAGGATTACTTGGCTTCAGAGCCCAAGTAGTATGGAGCCTGGCATAGAGGATGCCCTCAGAACATGTCTGAGGAAGAAGTGAGGTCCAGAATCTCCTCAAGCAGCTCATTCTTTAATGATTTAGCTCTGGGAAAGCTGGCTTATGCCAGTAAAGCTCATACTGTGAGTTAGAAAATCAACCTATTAATTAACAGGGAAAATATAAGTCAAATGATGACTCATGTTCATATTAGCACCCTCTCTCCAGGAAGGGCAGCCTTCTCCAATGCATTGGGGGTGTGCACTTGGTCAGTTATTTCATTTTTACTTTGACATAATTTAAAAAATAGAAAGATATTGCAAGAATAGTGTAAGGAACTACCCTGCACCATGTATCCTTTATTCCCTCTACCCCGATCCATCAACCATTTACATTTTGCCCCATTTGTATGTACTTATCTCTTGTCTTTCTTTCTCTTTCTCTCTCTGCCTGTACACAGACACATGCACATGTATTTTCCTGAATCATATGGCAATAATTAAGAGATATGGTGCCCTGAAAATGCTTCAGGGTATATTTCCTGAAAACAAGGATAAACACAGTACCGTTATCAAAATCTTCTGAAAATTTAACATTGATACAAACCAATTCTGTTTTTTAATTCGTAGTCTGTTTTCACATTTATCCAGTTATCCTAATAATGTCCTGTGTAGCTATGTTTTGCCTGATCTAGATTATAATTCAGTGTCATGCATTGCACTTGCAGTCATGTGAATTTAATCTCCTTTATTATTTTTAACTGAGGTACAGTGGGCAGATGACATTGTATTAGTTTCAGGCATACAACATAATGATTTGATATTTGTATATATTGTGAAATGATCAACAAGTCCAGTTAACAGCTATCACCACACATAGTTACAGAATTTTTTTTCTTGTGATGGGAACTTGAGATCTAATCCCTTAGCAAACTTCAAATATACAAAACAGTATTATTAACCATAGTCATTATGGTGTACATCCTGTGCACCCTTATGACTTATTTTATAACATGAGTTTGTACCTTTTTACTCCTTTCACCCATTTTGCCTACCCTCCACCACTTGACTCTGGCAGTCACTAATCTGTTCTCTGTATCTACAAATTAGGTTTTTGTTTTTTTTTTAAAGATTCGACACATAAGTGAGATCATGAGGTATTTGTTTTTCACTGACTTATTTCACTTAGCATAATGCCCTCTAGGTCCCTCCAGGGCATCACAAATGGCAAGGTTTCATTCCTTTTTAATGGCTAAATAATATTCCATGTATATATACAATGCTTCTTTACAACAATATACAACAGCTTCTTTATTCATTCATCTTTTGGTGGACACTTAGGTTGTTTCCATGTCTTCTTTTTAAATTAGTGTTTTTAATTTCTTTGGATATATACCCAGGAGTGAAAATGCTTATCCTATGGTAACTCTCTTTTAACTCTATTTTTAATTTTTTGAGAAACCTCTGTACTGTTTTCCACAGTGGTTGCACCAGTTTACATTCTCACCAACAGTGTAGGAGGGTTCCTTTTTGTCCATGTCCTTATCAGCACTTACTTGTTATCTGTTCTTTTTGATTCTAACAGGTGACATTTCATGTGGTTTGACTTACATTTCCCCAATGGAATTTTATCTTCTTTAATCTGGAATAGTTCTTCAGACTTTCTTTGCTACCTTGATCTTGAGATTATTGAAGAATATATGCCAGTTATTTTGTAGATTGTCCCTCAATATAAGTTTGTCCGATGTTTCTTCCTGATTAGATGCAAGGTTATGTATTTTTGGCAGAAATACCACAAGAGTGATATTATGGCTTTCTCAGTGCATCATATAATTTTGATGCTAATGTAAATGGAATTGTTTCTTTTAAAATTTCATTTTACAACTTTTTCCTTTTAGTATATAAAGATACAATTGATCTTTGTGTATTGATGTCATATCCTGACACTTCACTGAATTCACTTATGAGTTCTAGTAATTGATTTGGAAATTCTTTTTAATTATCTGTGTAAACAATGATGGCAACTGCAAATAGAGATTAATTTCTTCTATTCCAATCTTTAATTTTTTTCTTACTATATTAGATCTTCTAATACAATGTTGAATAAAAATGGCAAGAATTGAAAATTTTGCCTTATTACTGAAAACAGGGTGCAATATTAGCTGGAGGGTTTTTTAAAGATACATAATTGACCATTGAACAATGTTAGGGTTAGAGAGACCAGCCCTCTGCACAGCTGAAAATCTGCTTATAAAAGGCAGCCAGCCCTCTTTAAACACAGTTCCTCCATATCTGTGGTTTTGTATTTCCTGAAACACAGTTCCTCCATATCTGTGGTTTTGTATTTCCTGAAACACAGTTCCTCCATATCTGTGGTTTTGTATTTCCTGAAACACAGTTCCTCCATATCTGTGGTTGTATTCAACCAACTGTGGTGGGTATAGTACTGTAGTATTTACTGTTGAAAAAAATCCAGGACTTGTGCAGTTCAAGCTCAACTGTTCAAAAATCAACTGTACTTTATAAGATCAAGGAAGCATCCTTCTATTCTTCTATTCCTGGCTTTCTGGGAGTTGATATTATGAAAGGGTATTTAATTTTGTCAAGATACTTTCTGCATCTATTGAGATAAACGTGTTTCTTACTTTAGTCAATTAATATGTTGGTTAATGTTGGTTGATTTTGAAGTGTTACTCCAACTCTGCATTCATGGGATAAGCCCCTCATGGCCTTGATGTATTATCCCTTTTATGTCTTGACTGAATTATCTTTAGCAACATTTTGTTGGCTTCCCTGGTGGCTCAGATGGTAAAGAATCTGCCTGCAATGCGGGAGACCTGGGTTCTATCCCTGGGTTGGGAAGAGCATCTGGAGAAGGAAATGGCAACCCAGTATTCTTGTCTGGAGAATCCCCATGGACAGAGGAACCTGGCTGGCTATAGTCCATGGGGTCACAAAAGCATAGCTTTCTCTTTTTATAATGTTTTACCTGGCTTTCATATCAGGATAATGCTGACTTCACAGAAAAAATTGAAAAAGTTACTGTCCCTCCTATTTTTGAGAAGTGTTTGACTAGAAGTGATGTTTTTTGAGACTTCCCTGGTAGTCCAGTAAGACTCTGAGCTTCTAATGCAGGGGGCCCAGGTTTGATCCTTGGTCAGGGAGCTACATCCCACATGCCTCAACTGAAAACGTCCCACATGCTACAACTAAGACCCAGTGCAGCCAAATAAATAAATGAATAAATAATTTTTTTTTTTAAAGAAATGGTACTTTTTCCTTCCTTAATTTTTGGAATTCACCAGTGAAGCTATCAGGGCCTAGAGTTTTCTTTGTGAGAAAGTTCAATGTGTTAATAGATACTGTGATATTCAGATGCTATATTTCTTCTTAGATGAGCTTTATATTTCAAGAAATTTGTTAATTCTGAGATGTTGAATTTTGATGTGTAAAACTATTCATGAAAATTTCTTTTTATCATTTTAATGACTTTAGGATCTATATTGATGTCCCCTTTCTTATTCCTGATATTGGTATTTAGTGTCTTTTTTTTTTTTACTTTTTCCCATATTGGTATTTTCTGAAAACATGTTTGTAGTTTTATTGATTTTTCTCTATTATTTTTCTTTTTTCTATGCAACTGACTGATTTCTGCTTTATCTGTTTTATATTTTTACTTCTTACTTTGGGTTAAAATTTGCTCTTGTTTTGTTTGTTTCTTAAGGTGGAAGTTTAGATCATTGAAATGAAATCATTCTTTTTTTACTATAAGCTTTCAATGCACCAAATTTCCCTCTAAGCACTGCTTTAGCTGCATCCCACAAAATGTAATCTTTTGTATGTTCGTTTTAATTTAATACAAAATATTTTAAAATTTCCCTTGCTCAATAAGAATCATATAGAGCCATATTTAGAAGTATTTGTTTAATTTGCAAATATTTGAAGACTTTTCAGATATCCTTTTAGTACTTATTTCTAATTAAAATTTATTGTAGTCAGAGATTCATCATATCAGTTCAATTATTGAAAATTATTTAGACTTATTTTATGGCCCATAACATAGTATATATTGGTAAATATTCCATATGCTATTGAAAATAATTTTTACTTTGTTATTTTTGGATGGAATATTCTACAAGTGTTAATTAGGTCAAGTTTATTGATGGTACTATTCAAGTATTTCATATTTTCTGTCTAATTAGTTCTATAATGATTGAGAATTTGGTGTTAAAGCATCCAACATAATTGTAGTCTGATCTGTTATTTCTTTCAGTTTTATTAGATTTTTCTCATGTATTTTGAAACTCTGTTGGCATACATATTTAGAAAAGTGAAAGTTGTTCAGTCATGTCTGACTCTTGGTGACCCCATGGACAGTAGCCTGCCAGGCTCCTCTGTCCAAGGAATTCTCCAGGCAAGAATACTGGAGTGGGTTGCTGTTCCCTTCTCCAGGGGATCTTGCCAACCCAGGGATTGAACCCAGGTCTCCTGCATTGCAGGCAGCTTCTTTACCAGCTCAGCCACAAGGGAAGCCCAAGAATACTGGAGTGGGTAGCCTATCCCTTCTCCAGAGGACCTTCCCGACCCAGGAATTGAACTGGGATCTCCTGCATTGAAGGTGGATTCTTTCCAACTGAGCTATGAGGGAAGCCCCATACATATTTAGAATTGTTCTTTATTTTCAATGATTTAGCCCCCTTTTTTTTCACTCTTGATAATATTTCTCGTTCTGAGGCCTACTTTGTCCAATATTAGTATGGATAGTCCATCTTTCTTTTGATTGCTGTTTGCATGATATATCATGTTCTATCATTTTACTTTTACCCAACTCTGTCTTTACATTCAAAATGGGTTTCTTACAGAGAGCATATAATTGAATCTTGCTTTTTTATACAATATGTCCACCTTTGATTATTATTTGGTAGTTTTAGACTATTTGCATTTAATGTGTTTCATTATTTTTCAATGAGTTCTCTATAGATTACAACATGTATCTTTAATTTATCATGGTCTGCATAGAATTAATACTATGTTATTTCACATAAAATATTATACACTTTTAACTGCACAATTCCATTTTACTTCATGTCCTTTGTCCTATAGTTTTAATGTATATTACATTTATGTATGCTATAAAATTTAAGAGAAAGTTATATGGTCTTTATATTTACTAACATATCAATATTTACTAATTCAAGAGCTCTTAATTACATTCTGGAGATGTCAGTTATCATGCAGTGTCCTTTCTCTTCAGTCTGAATAACTTTCATAGGTCTAGTGGGAGCATTGTCTCAGCATTTTTTCTTTATTTTTTTTCAGTTTCATTTATTTATTTTACTTTACAATATTGTATTGGTTTTGCCATACATTGACATGAATTTGCCATGAGTGTACATGTGTTCCCCATCCTGAACCCCCCTCCCACCTCCCTCCCCATCCCATCCCTCTGGGTCATCCCAATGCACCAGCCCTGAGCACCCTGTATCATGCATCAAACCTGGACTGGCGATTTGTTTCACATGTGATAATTTACATGTTTCAGTGCTCTTCTCCCAAATCATCCCACCCTCGCCCTCTCCCACAGAGTCCAAAACACTGTTCTATACATCTGTGTCTCTTTTGCTGTCTCATATACAGGGTTATCATTATCATCTTTCTAAATTCCATATATATGCGTTAGCATATTGTATTGGCAGAGAAGGCAGTGGCACCCCACTCCAGTACTCTTGCCTGGAAAATCCCATGGACGGGAGGAGCTTGGTAGGCTGCAGTCCATGGGGTCGTGAAGAGTCGGACACGACTGAACGACTTCACTTCCACTTTTCACTTTCATGCATTGGAGAAGGAAATGGCAACCCACTCCAGTGTTCTTGCCTGGAGAATCCCAGGAACGGGGGAACCTGGTGGGCTGCCGTCTATGGGGTCACACAGAGTCGGACACAACTGAAGCGACTTAGCAGCAGCAGCATACTGTATTGGTGTTTTTCTTTCTGGCTTATTTCACTCTGTATAATAGGCTCCAGTTTCATCCACCTCATTAAACTGATTCAAATGCATTCTTTTTAATGGCTGAGTAAGATTCCATTGTGTATATGTAGCACAGCTTTCTTATCCATTCGTCTGCTGATGGTCATCTAGGTTGCTTCCATGTCCTGGCTATTATAAACAGTGCTGTGATGAACATTGGGGTACACGTGTCTCTTTCAATTCTGGTTTCCTTGGTGTGTATGCCCAGCAGTGGGATTGCTGGGTCGTATGGCAGTTCTATTTCTAGTTTTTTAAGGAATCTCCACACTGTTCTCCATAGTGGCTGTACTAGTTTACATTCCCACCAACAGTGTAAGAGGGTTCCCTTTTTACCACACCCTCTCCAGCATTTATGGCTTGTAGACTTTTGGATAGCAGCCATTCTGACTGGCGTGAAATGGTACCTCATTGTGGTTTTGATTTGCATTTCTCTCATAATGAGTGATGTTGAGTAACTTTTCATGTGTTTGTTAGCCATCTGTATGTCTTCTTTGGAGAAATGTCTGTTTAGGTCTTTGGCCCACTTTTTAATTGGGTCTTTTTTTCTGGAATTGAGCTGCAGGAGTTGCTTGTATATTTTTGAAATTAATTCTTTGTTGCTTTATTTGCTATTATTTTCTCTCATTCTGAAGGTTGTCTTTTCACCTTGCTTATGGTTTCCTTTGTTGTGCAGAAGCTCTTAATTTTAATTAGGTCCCACTTGATTATTTTTGCTTTTATTTCCAATATTCTGGGAGGTGGGTCATAGAGGATCCTGCTGTGGTTCATGTCAGAGAGTGTTTTGCCTATGTTTTCTTCCAGGAGTTTTATAGCTTCTGGCCTTACGTTTAGATCTTTAATCGATTTTGAGTTTATTTTTGTGTATGATGTTAGAAAGTGTTCTCAGTTCAGTTCAGTCACTCAGTCGTGTCCGACTCTTTGCGACCCCACGAATCGCAGCACACCAGGCCTCCCTGTCCATCACCAACTCCCGGAGTTCACTCAGACTCATGTCCATCGAGTCAGTGATGCCATCCAGCCATCTCATCTTCTGTTGTCCCCTTCTCCTCCTGCTCCCAATCCCTCCCAGCATCAGAGTCTTTTCCAATGAGTCAACTCTTCGCATGAGGTGGCCAAAGTATTGGAGTTTCAGCTTTAGTATCATTCCTTCCAAAGAAATCGCAGGGTTGATCTCCTTCAGAATGGGCTGGATGGATCTCCTTGCAGTCCAAGGGACTCTCAAGAGTCTTCTCCAACACCACAGTTCAAAAGCATCAATTCTTCGGTGCTCAGCCTTCTTCACCGTCCAACTCTCACATCCATACATGACCACAGGAAAAACCATAGCCTTGACTAGATGAACCTTTCCTTCGAAGGAGTAAGCGTCTTTTAGTTTCATGGCTGCAGTCACCATCTGCAGTGATTTTGGAGCCCAAAAATATAAAGTCTGACACTGTTTCCACTGTTTCCCCATCTATTTCCCATGAAGTGATGGGACCAGATGCCATGATCTTTGTTTTCTGAATGTTGAGCTTTAAGCCAACTTTTTCACTCTCCACTTTCACTTTCATCAAGAGGCTTTTGAGTTCCTCTTCACTTTCTGCCATAAGGGTGGTGTCATCTGCATATCTGAGGTTATTGATATTTCTCCTGGCAATCTTGATTCCAGCTTGTGTTTCTTCCAGTCCAGTGTTTCTCATGATGTACTCTGCATAGAAGTTAAATAAGCAGGGTGACCATATACAGCCTTGACGTCCTCCTTTTCCTATTTGGAACCAGTCTGTTGTTCCATGTCCGATTCTAACTGTTGCTTCCTGACCTGCATACAAATTTCTCAAGAGGCAGATCAGGTGGTCTGGTATTCCCATCTCTTTCAGAATTTTCCACAGTTTATTGTGATCCACACAGTCAAAGGCTTTGGCATAGTCAATAAAGCAGAAATAGATGTTTTAGTTTCATTCTTTTCAAGTGTTTGAACAGTTTTCCCAGCACCACTTGTTAAAGAGATTGTCTTTTCTCCATTGGATATTCTTGCCTCCTTTGTCAAGATAAGGTGTTCATAGGTGTGTGGATTTATCTCCAGGCTTTCTATTTTGTCCACCAATCTATATTTTTGTCTTTGTTCCAGTACCATACTATCTTGATGACTGTGGCTTTGTAGTAGAGCCTGAAGTCAGGCAGGCTGATTAATCCAGTTCCATTCTTCTAACTCAAGATTGCTTTGGCTATTTGAGTTTTTTTGCATTTCCATACAAATTGTGAAATTATTTGTTCTAGTTCTGTGAAGAATACCGTTGGTAGCTTGATAGGGATTGCACTGAATCTATAGATTGCTTTGGGTAGTATACTCATTTTCACAATATTTATTCTTCCAGTCCATGAACACGGTATATTTCTCCATCTATTAGTGTCCTCTTTGATTTCTTTCACCAATGTTTTATAGTTTTCTATATATAGGTCTTTTATTTCTTTAGGTAGATTTATTCTTAAGTATTTTATTCTTTTCATTGCAATGGTGAATGGAATTGTTTCCTTAATTTCTCTTTCTGTTTTGTCATTGTTAGTGTATAGGAATGCAAGGGATTTCTATGTGTTGATTTTATATCCTGTAACTTTACTGTACTCATTGATTAGCTCTAGTAATTTTCTGGTGGAGTCTTCAGGGTTTTCTATATAGAGGATCATGTCATCTGCAAACAGTGAGAGTTTTACTTCTTCTTTTCCAATCTGGATTCTTTTTATTTCTTTTTCTGCTCTGATTGCTGTGGCCAAAACTTCCAAAACTATGTTGAATAGTAGTGGTGAGAGTGGGCACCCTTGTCTTGTTCCTGACTTTAGGGGAAATGCTTTCAGTTTTTCACCATTGAGGATAATGTTTTCTGTGGGTTTGTCATATATAGCTTTTATTATGTTGAGTTATGTTCCTTCTATTCCTGCTTTCTGGAGGGTTTTTTTATCATAAAAGGATGTTGAATTTTGTCAAAGGCTTTCTCTGCATCTATTGAGATAATCATATGGGTTTTATTTTTCAATTTGTTAATATGATGTATTACGTTGATTGATTTATGGGTATTGAAGAATCCTTACATCCCTGGGATAAAGCCCACTTGGTCATGATGTATGAGCTTTTTAATGTGTTGTTGGATACTGACTGCTAGAACTTTGTTAAGGATTTTTGCATGTATGTTCATCAGTGATACTGGCCTGTAGTTTTCTTTTTTGTGGCATCTTTGTCAGGTTTTGGTATTAGGGTGATGGTGGCCTCATAGAATGAGTTTGGAAGTTTACCTTCCTCTGCAATTTTCTGGAAGATTTTGAGTAAGATAGGTGTTAGCTCTTCTCTAGAATTTTGGTAGAATTCAGCTGTGAAGCTGTCTCATCCTGGGCTTTTGTTTGTTGGAAGATTTCTGATTACAGTTTCAATTTCCATGCTTGTGATGGGTCTGTTAAGATTTTCTATTTCTTCCTGGTTCAGTTTTGGAAAGTTGTAGTTTTTTTACGAATTTGTCCATTTCTTCCAGGTTGTCCATTTTATTGGCATGTAGTTGCTGATAGTAGTCTCTTAGATCCTTTGTATTTCTGTGTTGTCTGTTGTGATCTCTCCGTTTTCATTTCTAATTTTGTTGATTTGATTCTTCTCCCTTTATTTCTTGATGAGTCTGGCTAATGGTTTGTCAATTTTATTTAACTTCTCAAAGAACCAGCTTTTGGCTTTGTTGATTTTTGCTATGGTCTCTTTTGTTTCTTTTGCATTTATTTCTGCCTTAATTTTTGTGATTTCTTTCCTTCTACAAACCCGGGGGTTCTTCATTTGTTCCTTTTCTAGTTGCTTTAGGTGTAGAGTTAGGTTATTTATTTGACTTTTTTCTTGTTTCTTGAGGTAAGCCTGTATTGCTATGAACCTTCCCCTTAGTACTGCTTTTACAGTTTCCCATAGGTTTTGGGCTGTTGTGTTTTCATTTTCATTCGTTTCTATGCATGTTTTAATTTCTTTTTTGATTTCTTCTGTGATTTGTTCGTTATTCAGCAGTGTGTTGTTCAGGCTCCATTTGTTGGAATTTTTAATAGTTTGTCTCTTGTTAGTTAGTTCAATCACTCAAACGTGTCCGACTCTTTGTGACCCCATGAATTGCAGCATGCCAGGCCTCCCTGTCCATCACCAACTCCCGGAGTTCACTCAGACTCATGTCCATCGAGTTGGTGATGCCATCCAGCCATCTCATCCTCTGTCGTCCCCTTCTCCTCTTGCCCCCAATCCCTCCCAGCATCAGAGTCTTTTCCAGTGAGTCAACTCTGTGCATGAGGTGGCCAAAGTATTGGAGTTTCAGCTTCAGCATCATTCCTTCCAAAGAACACCCAGGACTGATCTCCTTTAGAATGGACTGGTTGGATCTCCTCACAATCCAAGAGACTCTCAAGAGTCTTCTCCAACACCACAGTTCAAAAGCATCAGTTTTTCAGCACTTAGCCTTCTTCACAGTCCAACTCTCACATCCATACATGACTACTGGGAAAACTATAGCCTTGACTAGATGGACTTTTGTTGGCACGGTAATGTCTCTGCTTTTTAATATGCTGTCTAGGTTGTTCATAACTTTTCTTCCAAGAAGCAAGCGTCTTGTAATTTCATGGCTGCAGTCACCATCTACTGATTTTGGAGCCCCCCACCCCCCAAAAAAATAAAGTCAGCCACTGTTTCCACTATTTCCCCATCTATTTGCCATGAAGTGATGGGATGCCATGATCTTCCTTTTCTGAATGTTGAGCTCTAAGCCAACTTTTTCAGTCTCTTCGTTCACTTTCATCAAGACGTTCTTTAGTTCTTCTTCACTTTCTGCTTGCCCATGTATAATTTTACAGCATTTATAAGGTTTCTCTGAAGTATTAAGGTTAACTTTTTTTTTTAATTTTATAATAGTAATACAGGTTCATTACAGAACATTTAAGAAATATAGATGCATTAAAAAAAGAAAATTAAAACAATCTATAAGCCACCCTCCTACCCACCATATAATCACTGTTGAATTTTTAGTGCTTATCTTTCTAGTCCATTTTCTGTGTCTTTATTTATTTATTTTTTTCTTCCAGTGCACCAGCCACAAGCATCCAGCATCGTGCATTGAACCTGGACTGGCATCTCGTTTCATACATGACATTTCACATGTTTCAATGCCATTCTCCCAAATCTTCCCACCCTCTCCCTCTTCCACAGAGTCCATAAGCCTGTTCTATACATCAGTGTCTCTTTTGCTGTCTCGTATACAGGGTTATCGTTACCATCTTTCTAAATTCCATATATATGCGTTAGTATACTGTATTGGTGTTTTTCTTTCTGGCTTACTTCACTCTGTATAATAGGCTCCAGTTTCATCCACCTCATTAGAACTGATTCAAATGTATTCTTTTTAAAGTATTACTCAGCCATTAAGGTTAACTTTTTAAAAAATTAAGACTTTATTTTTAGAGCCATTTTAGATTCAGAGCACAGTTAAGGGAAATGTACAGAAATTTCCCATATACTCCTGCCCCCACACATGCATGCTTCTGCATTATCAACATCCCGCACCAGAGTGGTACATTTGTTGTTTAATAAATTAACCTCCATTGGAAAATCATAATCACCCAAAGGCCATAGTTTACATTATCATTCACTCTTGGTGTTGTACGTTCTATCCATTTAGAGATGGGAATACCAGACCACCTGATCTGCCTCTTGAGAAATTTGTATGCAGGTCAGGAAGCAACAGTTAGAATCGGACATGGAACAACAGACTGGTTCCAAATAGGAAAAGGAGTTCATCAAGGCTGTATATTGTCACCCTGTTTATTTAACTTATATGCAGAGTACATCATGAAAACGCTGAACTGGAAGAAACACAAACTGGAATCAAGATTGCCGGGAGAAATATCAGTAACCTCAGATATGCAGATGACACCACCCTTATGGCAGAAAGGGAAGAGGAACTCAAAACCTCTTGATGAAACTGAAAGTGGAGAGTGAAAAAGTTGGCTTAAAGCTCAACATTCAGAAAACGAAGATCATGCCATCTGGTCCCATCACTTCATGGGAAATAGATGAGGAAACAGTGGAAACAGTGTCAGACTTTATATTTTTGGGCTCCAAAATCACTGCAGATGGTGACTGCAGCCATGAAATTAAAAGGCGCTTACTCCTTGGAAGGAAAGTTATGACCAACCTGGATAGCATATTAAAAAGCAGAGACATTACTTTGCCAACAAAGGTTCATCTAGTCAAGGCTATGGTTTTTCCTGTGGTCATGTATGGATGTGAGAGTTGGACTGTGAAGAAGGCTGAGCACCGAAGAATTGATGCTTTTGAACTGTGGTGTTGGAGAAGACTCTTGAGAGTCCCTTGGATTGCAAGGAGATCCAACCAGTCCCTTCTGAAGGAGATCAGCCCTGGAATTTCTTTGGAAAGAATGATGCTAAAGCTGAAACTCCAGTACTTTGGCCACCTCATGTGCAGAGTTGACTCACTGGAAAAGACTCTGATCCTGGGAGGGATTCGGGGCAGGAGGATAAGGGGACGACAGAGGATGAGATGGCTGGATGGCATCACTGACTCGATGGACGTGAGTCTGAGTGAACTCCGGGAGTTGGTGATGGACAGGGAGGCCTGGTGTGCTCTGATTCATGGGGTCGCAAAGAGTCGGACACGACTGAGCGACTGATCTGATCTAATCTGATAATGGTCTTTGTCCATATGTATTGTATCTTATAGAGTTTTCTCTGCCCTAAAAATTCTTTGTGTGCTGCCTATTATCTATCCCTCCCTCCCCAACCCCTGGAAACCACTGAGATTTTTTACAGTCTCCATAGTTTTGTCTTTTCCAAAATGTTATATAGTTGGAATGATATAATATATAGACTTTTCAGATCATCTTTCACTTATCAATATGCTTTTAAATTTCCTCTATGTCTCTCATCTTTTCATGGCTTGATGGCTCATTTCTTTTTAGCGATGAATAATATTCCATTGTCTAGATGTACCAATTGGTTTGCCTGTTGAAGGACATCTTGGTTGCTTCCAGATTTTGGCAATCATGAATAACGATGCTGTAAACATCCATGCACAGGTTTTTGTGTGGTATAAGTCTTTACTCTTTTGGGTAAATACCACGAAGCATGATTCCTGGATCATATGATGAGAGTATGTTTAGTTTTGTAAGAAACTGCCCAACAGTCTTGCAAAGTGGCTGTAGTATTTTGCATTCCTACAAACAGTGAATAAGAGTTCCTCTTGCTGCCTGTCCTGGCCAGTATTCAGTGTTGCCAGTGTTCTAGATTTTGGCCATTCTAATACGTGTGTAGTGGTATCTCATTGCTGTTTTAATTTGAATTTTCCTGATGACATGTGGTGTGGAGCATCTTTTCATATGCTTATTTGCCATCTGTATATCTTCTTTGGTGAAGTGTCTGTTAAGGTCTTTGACCCATTTTTTAATGGGGTTGTTTATTTTCTAATTGTTGAGTTTTAAGATTTCTTGTATTTTTTGGATAACAGTCCTTTATCAGATGTGTGCTTTAGAAATATTTTCTCCCAATCTATGACTTGGCTTCTCATTTTCTTGACATTGTCTTTCCCAGAACTATTCAGCTTAACTTTTATACAAAGAACAACTCACACTTCCATTTGATTCAATTAATATTTTAATTAAACCTGTTAGTTATAATTAACCAGTAAAATTTGAATAAACAAGTTTGGGAATAAATGGAACTTATACTTAGTATGCACACAGCCTAATGGTGGAAGCAGAGCGAGTGGATGTGCTACAGTACAGTTTATTATCCCTGGGGATTCAGTGTACCATGGCCATTGGACAGAGCATTTTACAGATGGATTGAAGTACTTGATTGATTTTCCAAGTAATTGAAATGGAGATTGTTTTAAGGGAGATTGTACTTCACTTAGGAAATTTTGTAAGAGCAGAAGCATGCATGATTAAAACAGTCATGGCAAATGGATTTGAATAATCCTAAAGTGCATATTCCACCAGTGGTTGTGACCTGGTAAATTACTATTTTACACTGTAGGAATATTTACATTTGCCAATTCTTCTGGATACTTAAGTCACCAAGATGTTGGAGACAGTCACATTGATTAGACTGGGAAGATTTTGGACTGAAGTTGATGACAAGGGAGACAAATGTCATGAATTAGATTCTTTGGAGGAAGAATAAGATAATGTCAAATTGTGCCATGTGACACATTTGTGCTGTGTGTCAAATGTGCTTTCTGAGTCTGAGGAAATAGCTTTGGGACTAACACAGATGGCGGAGAAGGAGTGGGAAGGGAAGAGTATAGGTGAAGCTTTAGATCCCCTCCCCTTACTTAACTGGACCAAATGTGATTTTTGTCCATTTGTCATTTGAGCTTATGCACTGTAGAAGGAAAAAATGAAAGAAGTTTCCCAGTAATCCTAAAAGTAAAAGCATGAAGGCAGTTTCTCATTACTTCAGATGTTAATTTACAATGTCTGGAGTCATGAGCAAAGTGATCTTAAAGATGTCATATACGAAGTTAATATTATCTTGTAGGTTCTGGTGAGGTATATAGAGTTGAATTCATGATTAGAATGCTGTAATAGATGCTTTATATAAAAAACTCATCTTTGTAAGGGTTAAATGTCACAAGTTCCTTACAATCTGAATCTGTAGACCAAAGGAGAAATGTAACGAAATACAACTGGGAGATGATGTTTTTGGTGGAATACTATGAAATTCTTGAATTGATACATGACTGCTTTGGATGATGCTTCATAAGACCAATAAAAACTAAGAAAAGCAAGATAGAGCAGTGATGGCACATTTCAACTGTAAGAGAGGCCACATGCAGATGGGAGACCAGTGTTCCAACTGTGTATGACATCGGGCATTTACCGTTAATGTTCTGTCCTTTTATGGTAGCAACAGACAATGGAACAAAATCAGTGATTGACGGAGCCTCAGCTTGGATATACCATACTAGAATTAAGAGAAGCAATGATAAGCATAAAAGAGAGAGACTACCATAGTGTTGATAAAAGCAAAGAAAGGGGAGGCTGTGCACAAAAGCCTATTATAGAGTATAATTCCAAAAAGTTCAATATAAAGTCAAGTATGAATGCATGGCCCACAACTCTAGAAAGGAAGATAAAATCAGAAATCAGGAAGATTAAAGCTCAGATTTAGTTGAGAATGCCAAAAAAAAAAAAAAAAGAGGATGTCTGAAGTGCTGAAAGGGAGAATGTAAGAGATGGATTTAATTTCCTTTTTTCTTTGGCCACACCACATGGCTTATCTTACTTATTACTTAACCTACCAGGGATCGTGGAGTCCCAACCACTGGACCCCCACGGAATTCCCTGGATTTAATTCTTAAAACAAATGGCAGATGATAAAAGATTGTTCTCAGAAGGCTGATTTACTTACTTTTGTATGTTACTCCTCTCCTTTCTCTCAAGAGAAATGGCCATCAACATATTCAACGCTGCTTGAACAAATTCAACAACAATGCTTGAATACTCCTTGTTTCTTAATATCATCATAGACTTGAGAACAACCACAGCATGGGCTGTGATTGTTCTCTGCTCTACTGCCTGCATTCTTGGCCCACCACCACCACCACTGCCATGCTTCTGCCAATGATAAGAAGGCAATAAGAAACTTGATCATCCCACCCCCACAACCAACCCTGGTGTCATTTGCTGCCAGCCGTCTGCTCTCTCTCTCTCTCTATCTGACAATGGGGCTAAATGGCTTTGGTTACCTAGCAATTTAATGGTTAAAAGCAGGGGCCTTGAGTCAGAAAGACCTGGACCCCGGGTCTTTACTGCCTACTATTTATATGAACTTAAAGGAAATCAGTCCTGAATATTCATTGGAATGACTGATGCTCAAGCTGAAACTCCAATACCTTGGCCACCTGATGTGAAGAACTGAGTAACTTGAAAAGACCCTGACACTGGGAAAGATTGAAGGCAGGAGAAGAAGGGGATGACAGAGGATGAGATGGTTGGATGGCATCACCGACTCAATGGACATGAGTTTGAGTAAACTCCAGGAGTTGGTGATGGATAGGGAGGCCTGGCGAGCTGCAGTCCATGGGGTCGCAAAGAGTTGGACATGACTGAGCTACTGAACTGAACTGAACTGGACAGTTTCTAAACTCCATGCCTCAGTTTCCTAATCTGCCAACATATGCCCTACTTGCCAAGGTTTCTGTGAAAACTAGAATGTTTAAAAACATCTAGAGTGAAGTAAGCCAGGAAGAAAAACACCAATACAGTATACTAATGCATATATATGGAATTTAGAAAGATGGTAACAATAACCCTGTGTACGAGACAGCAAAAGAGACACTGATGTATAGATCAGTCTTGTGGACTCTGTGGGAGAGGGAGAGGGTGGGGAGATTTGGGAGAATGGCATTGAAACATGTGTAATATCATGTATGAGACGAGTCGCCAGTCCAGGTTCGATGCACGATGCTGGATGCTTGGGGCTGGTGCACTGGGACGGCCCAGAGGGAGGGTATGGGGAGGGAGGAGGGAGGAGGGTTCAGGATGGGGAGCATGGGTATACCTGTGGTGGATTCATTTCGAGGTTGGACAAAACTAATACAATATTGTAAAGTTTAAAAATAAAATAAAATTAAAAAAATAAATAAATAAACCTTTTTGCTGTGCTCAAAGACTCTGCATCACCATCCTGCTTTAAAAAAAAAAACAGAGTATAGCACCAGAACACTACATCTTATTCCCTTTCATTTCCTTTTATAATAGTTGAAAATAACATGAGGTGCTTTGGCCGAAAATCAAGCTTGTTCTAGACCCGTGACTACCCTATAAAGCCAGAATTACACAAAGGCTCTGCAGAGCTCCATCCTCTCACCCCACGGCACAAACCCCAGTTCCTAGCTAGAGACCTAGGTCAGGAAGCATTTCTTGGTCAGCCTGCTCTCTTACCTTCTTCTAAGCAAAAGCAGGAAATCTGGAAATGAGTTTTCTAAAATAAAGCAAGGCATGTTCAGGAGATGGTTAAAATGGCAATATTTTCATACTAATTATTTTTCTAGATCACTTGAGGTGCTGGAGAAGACTCATTAGAGTCCTTTGGACAACAAGGATTTTGGCCAACTGATGGGAAGAACTGACTCATTGGAAAAGACCCTGATACTGGGAAAGATTGAGGGCAGGAGGAGAAGGGAGTGACAGAGGATGAGATGCTTGGATGGCATCACCGACTCAGCGGACATGAGTTTGAGCAGACTCTGGGAGATAGTGAAGGACAGGGAAGCCTGGCATGCTGTGGTGCATGGGGTAACAGAGTCAGACACAACTGAGTGACGGAACAACAGGAACAAATGAGGATTAAAGGCATGGACATTGGATGATCAGTGTATGGGACCATTGAATAAATTCACTCTGTTACTGTTGAAAAAAAAAAAAAACAAACATCTAGAATAGTATCTGAGTCATAGTAGGAGCTCAGTAAATATAGGTTTCCCTGTCTGATGTATCTCTGGATACTTGGTCCTTAAGAGATGGCACTGTGTTCACATAGCTGCTATTTATCTTAATTGCAGGCCCATTGCCTGGTAGGAAATTATGTCTCATGAGTCTTAGCCTGAATATCTGAAGCTTAAATAGCCTCTGAAGCAGTTTTTCTATCATTTATTTTATTGCCACCTAAACTCAAAAGTGTGCCAGTTTAGTTCAACTGCAAAGACTGCCAAATAGACAAAGTCTTCCATTTGGAAATATATTTTTTGAAGACTCAATTTAATTTAAAAATTATTGATGACCCTCTATATATTTGTCTACATTCTTTGGCATATCAGAGGGGCTGGCTGGCTGGCTGTATTCTTCACAGATGGGCTCTGCTTTAAGAAAACCTAATAAAGGAAAAAAAATGTGAACTTACAGAATGTAACATTGTACCTTGGTTGCTTCAGGGGTTTTCAGTGAGTGAGTATGTATATAGATGTGTGATGTGTGATATGTGTGTGTAAGGGGCAGGTTTAAGATTATCCTGTGGGGCTTTGTGAAACTACACACATTCCTACATTCCTCCTTTCTGCTTTTACAGTTTCTTTAAATATCCTCGCAATAAGGCATCTAGATGCTCAGGGAAAAGCATGAGTAGCTTAAAAATTCCAAAAAATCATAGATGACTCTGAAACACGTGTAACGTATTTACCTTACCAACATTTTGGTTTACAAAATTACTTGTCAACAATGCCACAGGGAAGGTATATATTATGACTGCACTCATTGGGAAAACACAGCTAAATTTATGATGACTCAATTCACACTTTAGAAACAGATCTACTGCCTAGTGCAAGGGACATGTGGAAGTGTGCTGTCAGGCCAAGCTCTCCAAAGCGTTCTTTCAGTCAGCGCCATTTCCTTACTCCTGTCAGAGAGGGGTTGGATGCTGGAGAACAAGGTAGGCACAGCAAAAGGAGATTTCTGGAAAGGGCTTTTGGGTGAATATACTGATTCTACCCATACTCCACTTAGTTTCCATCCATCAAGCATAGAAAAAGGTGATACTTCACTGAAGCTGTAACATTTAAGTTAAGGCTCAAAGGAAAAGCATGTTGGGGACAAATGACAACCAGCAGAGTGGGACTGGTAGCTCCATCAGGAGCACATTACCACCTTGTCAGCTGTTCTCCAGAGAAACAGAACCACTAGAAGATGTATATCTATATAGCTATAGATATCTACACACCTATAAACTCTCTCTCTAAAGAGAGACAGACCGACTATGTACTGTGTGCTCAGTCATGTCCAACTCTTCGACCCCATGGACTGAAGCCACCAGGCCCCTCTGTCCATGGAATTTTCCAGGCAAGAATACTGGAGGGGATTGCCATTTCCTTCTCCAAGACAGACTATAGAAAATAGGAAAAGAAGGGAGTGAAATAAAGTTTAGAGAAAGAACTACTTTTGAGCACTTGCCACTGTGAGGTTTGATCATATGACACTGCAGCATGGCCCTTGTTTCTAAAACAGCAGTAACATTAGTATAGCCTGTTTAAATCCAGTTAGGTACCCTCTGGCAAGCAAGAATATAGACTTAAATCAACATACATAAAAGTTCAATACATGTCCAGATAAATTTAACCAAACAACAGGGAAGGGTTCATTTGCATAAATGCTGTTAAAATAACGTGACATTACCATGGAGAAACATTAACTTAAACCTATGCCTCATGCAATATTTCACAGTCAACACAATAAAAATTCATGTCAACTATTTAGAAAATTTTAATTATGGTGGAAACAGAGAAAATGGAGCACTTATTCAGTTGTGAGAGGGAGATAATGCTTGATTAAAGGAGAAAAATGAATTACAAAGGAAAAGATAAGCAGTGTGATTATACAACAAAAATTAATAAAACTAAACCACAACAAAACCAAGATAGAAGTCAAGTGACAAGATAGAAAATTACTTTTATTTTTATTTTTTGTGAGGACAGATATCAGCAGAGGTATACTAAATCATTTTTTTTTCATTTTATTTTATTTTTAAACTTTACATAATTGTATTAGTTTTGCCAAATATCAAAATGAATCCGCCACAGGTATACATGTGTTCCCCATCCTGAACCCTCCTCCCTCCTCCCTCCCCATACCATCCCTCTGGGTCGTCCCAGTGCACTAGCCCCAAGCATCCAGTATCTGGAGCCTATTATACAGAGTGAAGTAAGCCAGAAGGAAAAACATTAATACAGTATACTAACGCATATATATGGAATTTAGAAAGATGGTAACAATAACCCTGTGTACGAGAAAATTACTTTTAATACATATGATGACATTTCCAAAATATATTGAGTTTTACAAATTTATGTTAAGTTCACTATGGACGGGCTTCCCTGGTGGATCAGAGGTTAAAGCGTCTGCCTGCAATGCGGGAGACCTGGTTCGATCCCTGGGTGGGGAAGATCCCCTGGAGAAAGAAATGGCAACCCACTCCAGTATTCTTGCCTGGAGAATCCCATGGAGGGAGGAGCCTGGTAGGCTACAGTCAACGGGGTTGCAAAGACTGAGCTAGTTCACTGTCACTTTCACTTTTCACTATGGACAGTGGTCTAAGAATCCTTACATAAGATGAAACACCATTAGTAAATTAATATAGGAAACAGTATTAAGTCTTGCCAGCTATAAAAGAGGTACAAATTAAAATGATGCAATGTCACTTTATAACTCTAAAATTAGCAGCAATAAAGGAACATTAGTAAAACTAGTGATAGAACTACTGGGGAAATTGAAACATTTTTACATTTCTAGCAACACTGTAAATTATCTTAGTCAATTTGATGAATAATCTGGCAGTTTTTATCAAGAGTCATAAAATGTTCCTATGTTTTTACTGAATAATCTCACTCCAGGGTATTTATTTTAAGGGTATAACTCAAAATAAGAAATGCATTATGTGTTATTTATTATCATGGAAAACTGCATACAGCCCAAACAACCATTAATAGAGGGATGGTTATAGAATCATAGTATTTCAACTTAATGGAATTGCTTGAAACCAATGAAAATGATGGATATGAAGATTATTGAGATACATGGAAAAGTATATGTAAAATTTTAAGAATGAAATAAATTAAGTTATAAGAGCCTGTATTAAGAAGGTCTGAAAGGGCTGGAGCTCTATATTCTCTATGCTTCATTAAGTTGATGCACTAGGAATCTCCTTCCATGATGGAATGTGGTATTGAAGAGAAACTCCTGGTAGTTGAGTAAAATTTAAACATGTAGGAATAACAGAGATGAGGGAAAGATAAGGTCCAAATAAAAGTTGGAGAGGGAAACAGATACAGTAAGTCCCCACATCCAAACAAGTTCTGTGGATTCACAAGTCCAATTTTGTAAGTCCAACAAAGTTAACCTAGGTACCCAACTAATAGAATCAGCTATATAGTACTGTACTGTAATGGGTTTATAATGCTTTTCACTTATATAACACATTAAAAACAAACACAAAAACAAAATATTTTAATCTTACTGCACAGTACCTTGAAAAGTATAGTAGTACAGTATAACATCTGGCATACAGAGGCTGACATTAAGTGAACAGACAAAAAGAGTTACTGACTGGAGGAGGGAGAGAAGGTGGGTGGTAAACCATATGAATCCAAGGAAATGATTACTATAAAATTGAGGATAGAGGTTATATTTGGGGGGGCTGTATAAGGATTGGTAATTTGGAGGAGCTTCTGGCATGGCTAGTTTTCTAGCCTGGATGGTGCTTATGAAGGTATTATTTGTATAATAATTCCCTGAGCTCTACATTTTTTTCTGTGGTTTTATATGTCTTCATTTTAAAATAAGGTTAAAAAATGACCTATGCAAACCTATAGGTTGAAAGAGATTAGAAGAACAAAAATATGGGTTGTGGGCCTATTTCTTCAAGAAAAGTTAATAATAATGATAAAGACTAAAGATTACAAATTAACTTTCTATCCCATCCTACAGGATATTGTAATAGAAGAACTGCAAAGGAGAATCACCTCATACTATATCTAGAATTATGATTTTTTTTAAGAGGAAATGTGTTCTAACTCTGCTATAAGTGGCATCTGTATAAGTGGGCCACTCTACTCAAAGAACATCCGTCTTTATAGCCATGAATCATGCAGGATGAATTTTTAATTTAGTCAGCCTCTATGGTCATTTTTGAAAAACTACAAACAATGGGACTTTTATTTAAGGATGTCATGTTGATTCAGGATCCTTGATGCAGAGTTTAATCTTGTCAACACCCAAGGGAGTTCCTGACACCAGTTATTGGAGATCTCCTCTCCTCAAAGTCCAGCCACCCAATACATCCTTAGCAAATGACCTCTCCTACTTTGCTAAGACTAAGTCCCTTGAATATCCTCTTTTCTCCACCTCAATTCATTGCTGCCTCTATCAGTTCAGTTCACTCAGTCCTGTCCGACTCTTTGTAACTCCATGGACTGCAGCACACCAGGCTTCCCTGTCCATCACCAACTCCTGGAGCTTACTCAAGCTCATGTCCATAAAGTCAGCAATGCCATTCAGCCATCACATCCTCTGTTGTCCCCTTCTCCTCCTGCTTTCAATCTTTCCCAGCATTAGGGTCTTTTCCAATGAGTCAGTTCTTCGCAGCAGGTGGCCAAAGTATTGGAGCTTCAGCTTCAGCATCATTATCTCCATCGAATATTCAGGACTGATTTATTTTAGGATTGACTGATTGTATCTCCTTGCAGTCCGAAGGACTCTCTCAAGAGTCTTCTCTAACACCACAGTTCAAAAGCATCAGTTCTTTGGTGCTCTCAGCTTTATTGACAGTCTGACTCTCCATCCATACATGACTACTGGAAAAACCATAACTTTGACTAGATGGACCTTTATAGGCAAAGTGATGTCTCTGCTTTTTAATATGCTGTCTAGGTTTGTCATAGCTTTTCTTCCAAGGAGCAAGAGTCTTTTAATTTCATGGCTGCAGTCATCATCCGCAGTGATTTTGGAGCCCAAGAAAATAAATTTTCTCACTGTTTCCATTGTTTTCCCATCTATTTGTCATGATGTGATGGGACTGGATGCCGTATCTTCTTTTTTTGAATGGTGAGTTTTAAGCCAGCTTTTTCACTGTCTCCTTTCACCCTCGTCAAGAGGCTCTTTAGTTCCTCTTTGCTTTCTGCCTTAAGGGTTGTGTCATTTGCATATCTGAGATTATTGATATTTCTCCTGGTAACCTTGATTCCAGCTTGTGCTTCTTCCAGACCGGCATTTCTCTTGATGTATTCTGCACATAAGTTAAATAAGCAGGGTTAACAAGATACAGCCTTGACATACTTCTTTTCCAATTTGGAACCAGTCCATTGTTCCATGTCTGGTTGTAACTGTTGCTTCTTGACCTGCATACAGATTTCTCAGGAGGCAGGTAAGGTGGTCTGGTATTCCCATCTGTTGAAGAATTTTCCACAGTTTGTTGTGATACACACAGTCAAAGGCTTTAGCATAGTCAATGAAGCAAATGTTTTTCTGGAACTCTCTTGCGTTTCCTATGATCCAACAGATGTTGGCAATTTGATCTCTGGGTCCTCTGCCTTTTCTAAATCCAGCTTGAACATCTGAAATTTCTCAATTCATATACTGTTGAAGCCTAGCTTGGAGAATTTTGAGCATTACTTGCTTGTGTGCTAGATGAGTGCAATGTGCAGTAGTTTCAACATTCTTTGCATTGTATTTCTTTGGGATTGGAATGAAAACTGACTTTTTCCAGTCCTGTGGCCAGTGCTGAATTTTCCAAATTTGTTGGCATATTGAGTGCAGCACTTTCATAGCATCATCTTTTAGGATTCAAAATAGCTCAGCTGGAATTCTATCACCTCCACTAGCTTTGTTTGTAGTAATGCTTCCTAAGGTCCACTTGACTTCACACTCCAGGATGTCTGGCTCTAGGTGAGCGATCACACTGTCACAGTTATCTGGGTCATTAAGACCTTTTTTAAATAGTTCTTCTATGTATTCTTACTACCTCTTCTTAATATCATCTGCTTCTGTTTAAAAATTAAACATATTTTTAATTTTTGAGTATAGTTGCTTTACAGTATTGTCTTAGTTTCTGCTGTACAACAAAATGAATCAGCTCTACATATACATATGTCCATTCTTTTTTGGATTTCCTTCCCATTTTGGTCACCACAGAGCACTGAATAGAGTTCCCTGTGCTATACAGTAGGTTCTTGTTAGTTATCTATTTTAGCACAGAGTTGGACATGACTGAAGTGACTTAGCAGCAGCAGCAGCAGCTGTCAATCCCAATCTCCCAATTCATCCCATCCATCCCCTCCCTACCTTGGTATCTATAAGTCTTTTCTCTACATCTATGTCTCTATTTCTGCTTTCCAAATAAGTTCATCTGTATCATTTTTCTAGATTCCACATATAAGCAATATTATACAATATTTGTTTTTCTCTTTCTGACTTTCTTCACCCTGTATGACAGTCTCCATCCACGTCTCTGCAAATGGCAAAATATTGTTCTTCTTTATGGCTGAGTAATATTACATTGTATATATGTACCACATCTTCTTTATCAGTTCCTCTATTGATGGACATTTAGGTTGCTTCCATGTCCTGGATGTTGTAAATAGTGCTGCAATGAGCATTGGGGTGCATGCATCTTTTTGAATTATGGTTTCCCCCAGATATATGCTAGGAGTGGGATTTTTGGGTCGTATAGTAGTTCTATTTTTAGTTTTTTAAGGAACCTTCACACTGTTCTCTATAGTGGCTGCACCAACTTACTTTCCCACCAACAGTTGTAGGAGAGTTCCATTTGGGATATGATATGAAGAATACCATTTGGGATATGATCCATTTGGAAGAATGGCAAACCAGCACAAACGTCCACAGCTTGTGGTATATCTGCTGTTAACCCATCACTGGTTTTTTTTTTTAATTATTTTTAACAGTGTTTATTGCTGTCTTAGTATGTGCCAAAAGTAATAATACACTGGGTACTTTGAGGGATGGCAAGCACCAAGATAAGTGAGATGTAGTGCTTGCCTTCAAGAAAGTAACATTGAACTTATTTTAAGTAATGTACAAGGCAATTGATAAAAGTAAGCGTGGGGTAAATGTTGGGGATCGATGGGAGCAAACAGAATGCTGAATGTGGGCAAGCAAGCACTCGCAAATTTTCCAACTTTAATGTTTGGGGCAGCATTGGTCTATTCTATACACAAGAATACTTCAGGACAGCTGGAAGAAAGAAGCAGCTCTTCTGTGCATTATTTAACCCCTCTCTCCTCAGTATTAAATATTTCTTTTTCTCCACGGACACTGAGAAGTAGCTACAAAGACATAGAAACCATGGCACCTGACCTCAAAAAGCTTACATGCCAGCTGGGAAGATGAGGCACACCTGTGGAACTAGAGACATCCTGACTGCAGGGGTGCTACATAAATAAAACTATTGGCATACCTTTTATGCTGCTGCTGCTGCTAAGTCACTTCAGTTGTGTCCGACTCTGTGACTCCATAGACGGCAGCCCACCAGGCTCCCTGTCCCTGCGATTCTCCAGGCAAGAACACTGGAGTGGGTTGCCATTTCCTTCTCCAATGAATGAAAGTGAAAAGTGAAAGTGAAGTCTCTCAGCCGTGTCTGACTCTTAACAACCCCATGAACTGCAGCCTACCAGGCTCCTCCGTCCATGGGATTTTCCAGGCAAGAGTACTGGAGTGGGTTGCCCTTGCCTTCTCCATACCTTTTATGAGTTGAACACTATTCCAGGCACAAGGAGATACCAGGATGATGAAAACATATTCTTACACTTACTATGGTTAAGCCATTTTGATCTGGTTTTTATTCCTGGGACATGCCAAGCAATGAAAAACTGCTAAGATTTAGAGAGCCATGAATAAGCTTTTAGTAAAAGCCATGCTTTAGCAAGATTAATCTGAAAACTGTTTATAGTAAAGGCTGAAGAGAAACTTCAGTAAGGCACTGAAGTTGGACAAGTGAGAGTTAAGAAGGGTCTTTAGCTGCCATAGTGCCTGAATATGTGCTTTGATGTCAGATATATGTGGACTGTGTATAACACTAGCTCTGCTGTCCATGAACAGTGTGATCCTGGGCAGGTCACTAGCCTTGTCTTGAATCTCAGTCCTAGTATTATTCAGGATTTGATAGATAGATAAATAGATTGATTATAGGAATTGGCCCATGTGATTTTAGAGATCCAGATGTCCCACAGTCTTCTGTCTGCAAGTTGGAGAACCAGGAAAGTCAGTGGTGTGATTCAGCTCTGATCTGAAGGCCTGAGAACCAGGAGAGCTGATGATGGAATTTGAAGTCCAAGTCTGAAGGTCCAAGAGTCAGGAGTTCAAGAATCAAATGTTCAAAGGCAATAGAAGGTAGATGTCCCAGATTAGAGAGAACCAATTCATCCTTCCTCTACCTTTTTGTTCTATTCAAACCCTCAATAGATTGGATGATGCCCACCTATATTAAGGAGAGCAATCTTCTTTAGTCTACTGGTTAAAATGCTAATCTCTTCCAGAAACACAGATGTGCCCAGAAATCATGTTTACCAGCTCTCTGAGCATCTCTTAACCCAGTCAACTGACAGACATTAGCCACAAAAGTCCACTCAGATATTATAGATGGAGAAGATGGAACAAATGGGCCAGATACTCTGAAGGTTTACTAGTGAAGACATGGCAGTTAAATAGAGGAGGGGAGCAAGGAGAAGCCCCTTCATGGATCACAGCCATGTCGTGGCAAAAGAACTTGAGTAACTCAGTGAAGCTATGAGCCATGCCATGCAGGGCCATCCAGGACAGACAGGTCATGGTGTAGAGTTCTGACAAAATGTGATCCACTGGAGAAGGGAATGCCAAACCACTCCAGTATTATTGCCATGAGAACCACATGAGCAGTATAAAAAGGCAAAAAGATATGACACTGAGGCCCCTAGGTCAGTGGGTGTCCAATATGCTATTGGGAAAGAGCAGAGAAATAGCTCCAGAAAGAATGAAGTGGCTTGTGACAAAGCAGAAATGATGCTCAGTAGTGGATGTGTCTGGTGGTGAAAGTAAAGTTTGATGCTATAAAGAACAATATTGCATAGGAACCTGGAATGTTAAGTCCATGAATCAAGGTAAACTGGACATGATCAAGCAGGAGGTGGCAAGAGTGAACATTGACATTTTAGGAATCAGTGAACTAAAATGGACAGGAATGGGCAAATTTAATTCAGATGACCATTATATCTACTACTGTGGGCAAGAATCACTTAGAAGAAATGGAGTAGCCACTCATAGTCAACAAAAGAGTCCAAGATGCAGCACTTGGGTGCAATCTCAAAAATGACAGGATGATCTTGATTTGTTTACGAGGCAAACCATTCAACATCACAATAATCCAAATCTATGCCCCTACCACCAATGCCAAAGCAGCTGTAGTTGACTGGGTCTATGAAGACCTACAATACTTTCTATAGCTAACACCAAAAAAGACGTCCTTTTCATCATAGGGGGTCAGGATGCAAAAGTAGGAAGTCAAGAGATACCTGGAATAACAGGCAAGTTTGGCCTCAGAGTACAATATGAAGCAGGGTAAATGCTAACAGAATTTTGTCGAGAGAACACATCGGTCATAGCAAACACCCTTTTCCAACAACACGAGAGATGACCTTATGCATGAACATCACCAGATGGTCAATACTGAAATCAGATTGATTATGTTCTTTGTAGCCTAAGATGGAAAGCTCTATATAGTCAGCAAAAACAAGAGTGGGAGCTGACTGTGGCTCAGATCATCAGCTTCTTATTGCCAAATTCAGACTTAAATTGAAGAAATTAGGGAAAACCACTAGGCCATTCAGGTATGACCTAAATCAAATACCTTATGATTATACAGTGGAGGCAACAAATAGATTCAAGGCATTAGATCTGGTTGACAAAGTGCCTGAAGAACTGTGGACAAAGGTTTGTACCATTGTACAGGAGGTGGTGACCAAAATCATCCCAAAGAAAAATAAATGCAAGATGACAAAGTGGGTGTCTGAGAAGGCCTTAAAAATAGCTGAGGAAAGAAGAGAAGCAAAAGGCAAGGGAGAAAGGGAAAGATATGTCCAATTGAATGCAGAGGTCCAGAGAAGAGCAAGGCGAGATAACAAGCCCTTCTTCAATGAATAATGCAGAGAAGTAGAGGAAAGCAATAGAATGGGAAAGACAAGAGATCTCTTCAAGAAAATTGGAGATATCAAGGGAAATTTTCATTCAAGAATGGGCATGATAAAGGACAGAAACAGTAAGGACCAAACAGAGGCTTAAGAGATTAGGAAGAGGTGGCAAGAATACACAGAAGAACTATACAAAAATAGTCTTAATGACCCAGATAACCACGTTGGAGTGGTCACTCACCTAAAGCCAGACATCCTGGGATGCGAAGTCAAGTGTGCCTTAGGAAACATTACTATGAACAAAGCTAGTGGAGGTAATGGAATTCCAGCTGAGCTATTTCAAATCCTAAAAGATAATTTTGTGGAAGTGCTGCATTCAATATGCCAGCAAATTTGGAAACATCAGCAGTGGCCACAGGACTGGAAAGGGTGAGTTTTCATTCCAATCCCAAAGAAAGGCAACACCAAAGAATGTTAAAGTTCAGTTCAGTTCATTCACTCGGTTATGTCCGACTCTTTGTGACCCCATGGACTGCAGCATGCCAGGCCTCTCCATTCATCACCAACTCCTGGAGTTTATTCAAGCTCATGTCCATTGAGTTGGTGATGCCATCCAACCATCTCATCCTCTGTCGTCCCCTTCTCCTCCTGCCTTCAATCTTTCCCATCATCAGGGTCTTTTCAATGAGTCAGTTCTTTGCATCAGGTGGCCAAAGTATTGGAGTTTCAGCTTCAACATCAGTCCTTCCAATGAACATTCAGGACTGATTTCCTTTAGGATGGACTGGTTGGTTCTCCTTGCAGTCCAAGGGACTCTCAAGAGTCTTCTCCAACACCACAGTTCAAAAGCATCAATTCTTCGGCACTCAGCTTTCTTTATAGTCCAACTCTCACATCCATACATGACTACTGGAAAAACCATAGCCTTGACTAGATGGACCATTGTTGACAAAGTAATGTCTCTGCTTTTTAATATGCCATCTAGGTTGATCATAACTTTCCTTCCAAGGAGTGTCTTTTAATTTCATGGCTACAGTCAAAGATACCATACAATTGCACTCATTTTACATGCTAGTAAAGTAATGCTCAAAATCCTTCAAGCTAGACTTCAGCAGAATGTTAACTGAGAACTTCCAGATGTACAAGCTGGGTTTAGAAAAGGCAGAGGAACTAGAGATCAAATTGCCAACATCCTTTGGATCATATAGAATGCAAGTGAATTCTAAAAAACATCTACTTCATTGACTTCATGAAAGCTTTTGACTCTGTGGATTCCAATAAACTGGAAAATTCTTAAAGAGATGAGACTACCAGACCACTTCACTTGTCTCCTGAGAATCCTGTATGTCAAGAAGCAACAGTTTGAACCTTACATGGAACAACTGACTGTTTCAAAATTGGGAATGGAATAATGCAAGACTATATATTGTCCCCCTGTTTATTTAACTTATATGCAGAGTACATCACATGAAATGCCAGGCTAGATGAATCACAAGCTGGAATCAAGATTGCAGGGAGAAATATCAATAACCTCATATATGCAGATGATACCACTCTAATGGCAGAAAGTGAAGAGGAACTAAAGAGCCTCTTGAGGGTGAAAGAGGAGAGTGAGAAGGCTTGCTTGAAATTCATTATTCAAGAAAACTAAGATCATGGCAACTGGTCCCATCACTTCAGGGCAAATAGAAGGGGAAAAGTAGAAACGGTGACAGATTTTATTATCTTGTGCTCCAAAATGACTGGATGGTGATAGCAACCCTGAAATTAAAAGAGGCTTGCTCTTTGGAAGGAAAGCTTTGACAAACTTAGATAGCATATTAAAAAAGCAGAGACATTGTTTTGCCAAAAATGTCTGTATAGTCAAAGATAGGGTTCTTCTGGTAGTCATGTATGGATGTGAGGTTTGGACCACAAAGAAGGCTGAATGCCAAAGTATTGATGCTTTCAAACTGTGGTGCTAGAGAAGACTCTTGAGAGTCTCTTGGATAGCAAGGAGATCAAACCAGTCAACTCTAAAGGAAATCACCCCCTGAATATTCGTTGGAGGGACAGATGCTGAAGCTGAAGCTCCAATACTTTGACCACCTGACATGAAAAGCCAACTCATTGGAAAAGACCCTGACACTGGGAAAGATTGAGGGCAGGAAGAGAAGGGGACAACAGAGGATGAGGTGGTTGGATGGCATCACCAACTCAATGAACTTGAGTTTGAGCAAACTCCAGGAAATAGTAAAGGACAGGAAAGCCTGGTGTGCTACAGTCCATGGTGTCACAAAGGGTCAGACATGACTTAGCGACTAAACAACAACAACAAAGCATGGAGAAGGGAAGAATCAACGATGAGTCTTTGGGCCTGGATGACTGGGAGAATAGGGCTTCCCTGATGGTTCCATTGTAAAGAATCTGTCTGCCAATGCAGGAGAGGTGGGTTCGATCCCTGGGTTGGGAAGATCCACTGAAGGAAGAAATGGTGACCCACTTCAGTATTCTTGCCTGGAAAATCCCAGGGACAGAGGAGCCTGGCCAGTATAGTCCATGGGATGGCAAAGAGTCAAAGAAAACTGATAATGCACACACAAAGCACTCAAGTTCTGAGAATGACAATTTGTCATTCACAGAACTAAGAAGCACATCAGAGATAGGTGAAGGTGGCCAGCAGAAACCTGGAAATTTAGAACTAGGAGTCAGGAAGCCTGATTATGGATGCATGATTATGCATGATATTTTTTTGTTCGCTTTCTTGGAACATTCAATAATGTAGGCAGAAATAAGAAAATCTGTAATTGAGGGCATGTGGGCTACTTTAAGAATCAGCTCAAAGGACAAAAATGAAATAGTGATTTATTTATTTATTTTTTTAATCTTCATTCAGAAAACAGTTTTATTGTCATACATAACAGTAAGAAAATCTCTATTGGAACATACACTCAGTTCAGTCTCTCAGTCATGTCTGACTCTTTGCAACCCCATGGACTGCAACATGCCAGGCCTCCCGTGGACCATGATTAACTGCAATCATCCCACTTAAGACAAATAGTGAAGTAGATACTATAAACCAGGAAGGCAGAGGTATTGAACATCAGCCTTCTTAAGTGCCTAAGATTACCTATTGCTGTTTTTCAATCTGAGAGTCCAAACTGTGTCTATCTGGTTCATCATTACATTTGCATCCTCTAGCACAAGCTTGGTACATAACAAGGGCTCAATAAATATCTGTGGGATGCATGATTATGGAATTAATATAGATCCATTAGTCCTGATGATTCTATCTTAGAGCTGTCTGTTCCTCTTCTTCCTACAGCCATTGTCCAAGTTCCAGAAATAATGAAAATTATTTCTCATCTGGTCTCTGTGGAGTCAAATAGGCCTATGTTTCTGGTCCTGGCTCAGTCACCTACAGCTGCCTGACTTGATAGAATATGGTTTTGATTGATCTTTTTTTCTTGATATGAATATTAAATATTTCTAAACTAATGAAAACATGGCCTAAAAGACACTGTGAATTGGTAAAACCCATGATTGGCACCAATGCCCTTGACAGAGTGCTACTTCTGCTTTTGTGTTTCCACAATACAGCTGATAGAGAAGAGGGAGCATTTTTAAAAAAATTTCTCAACAGAGAGGAATAAAATGACTCCTAGTCCTTTATACATTGGATGATCTACAAATAAAGGGAAATCTGTAAGTGCTCAGTGACCGAAATGAGGTCCTTTGGACTCTTGACAGTACTAGAATACTGATGGTTTTGGTGCTAGTGCAAATGAACCTCAAATATGGTTTGTAGCTATGGCAAGTGGTTTACAGTCAGGAAGCAGCCATCCTAGGAAGCTTCCAGGAAGACAGCTCTGTGACCTTGGGGAAAATCTCTTTTGCTCTGGGGACATCAGCTAACCCATCAATGTGAACTTGATTTCCAGTGTTCTTTGTGTTCTCAAATTCTGCAGCTGGTGATTCTTCACAATAAATCTACAAAAAAGCTCCCTGATTCAAATGACCTCAAATGTGACAAAACAAGACAGAGGAGCAGGCTCCCTCAGGCTGAAAGTTACATAGTACCATTCTGGCTTCATGTCTGTGCCTAAAAATGCCAGCTTCGCTGTGACCAGAATGTTGGATGGTTGTGGTACCATGTTAAAGGACTGTCTCCTTATCAGGATAGAGACATGGCCTTCTGCAAAGCCTTACTACCAAACAAAATCTCCAACTGCAAGCTAAGCAGTCATTTATTCTTGAGGCCATGGCTTCAAGACATTCCACTGACGTAGTAGTATTTTGTCAGTGGCATAAAGCTATTTTCCGAACTGTTAATTAGAATAGAGGCTCTTAATAATAGACCCATTCAGTGTTAGCTGCAGGGGACTCCTAATTCATGTTGAAAATTATGTTCCTGCTTTTAATCAAGAACTAAGCTACCCAGACTTTTTTCCCAGTTGCTACTTCACTAGGGAAAGAACAGTGCAGACTTTGGCACTTTAAGATGACTTTCAGCTTTACAAGGCATCATGGGAACTTTTTCCCCAATGACCCAGAGCATACATCCCCAAATAATTAGAACGGGCTTGTGTATCTTGAAGCCTTATCTAATTGGTGTTCAAACCTGTTGCTGCCTCTTCTCCTTTTCCCTTATCTCTAAGGACTCCCAGAAGAGAGGAGAACATATCCATTAATCACACCTTCTCTCTCCCTGCACACACTCTCACGTGCACATGCGCACATGAAGACCCACACACAACACCTTTCATCCCCTCCAACTCCAATCCCTGCAGACACTCAGGATCACTCAGGAATAGAATTGTGTTCAATCTGGAATGGACCGGAAATATCATCTAGGCCCGCTTTCTCATTTTATAAAAATGGAGAAGCTGAGGTTCAAAGACAGGTGGTACACAGCAGAGCCAGGACTCAGATCCAGTTCTAACACCATCAGCCCCGTGTTTCCCACCAGGAGCTCAGGGTTTCAAGGAAGTGCAAAAGCACCTTGATTCAACTCTGTATATCTGCCATTCACTCTCTTTGTATATGAAACATTGTGCTGAGTTCCAGATGTGTTTTTGTAGGGGAATGAGCTATTATCCTGGTCCAGTGAGGGCCAATGGAAATGCATGTAAATACGTCAAGGGCAAGCAGATTGCTAAGTCTTCTCATAGAGGCATCAAGTAATTTGGAGATGAGAGTCAGAAGAGATTTGTTCAAATTGAATTATTGGTTCCAGGTGCCCTTTCTGAGTTCCATGGAGAGGGTTTTCACTGTGATTTGAGAGGCTAAAGATTATATTAAACTATCAGCATTCACATTGCTCTTTCTGCCCTTGTTTAGAGAAACTTCAGAAGTGTTTCCAATTAAAATAAATACTATGTTTTTGCTTCAAAAACATCAAAAATAAAAAGAATGAAAATATGTAGGTTTGAGGAGGGCAAGAGGAAATGGGAATGGTCATACATTACTACTGACAATTATGATAAATATATAAGTATGTGTTGGGAGCTTTAAAATGTGCATATTTTCTAATCCAGTATATTTGACTTATAGAAATAACATCCTGAAGGAATGCAGGAGTGTTTGTGTGCATTTAATTATGTATATAATTTGTGTCTGTGTAAAGAATGAACACAAGAAATGCTTGTTATAGTGCAAGGGAAAAAATGTCAAGGGGCAAGACAATATATCTTCTATCAAAATCTTCTTTTGTGTATTTTATAGACTCACATATATCATACATAACCCAAATTTCAGCCTGGCTTGTTTCCACCAGGTGTCCACTTTGAGGTCAGTGACATATATCACATTAAAATACAAACGCCCACAAATCCAAGTCTAAAAATAGACAAATGCTGTGAGTTTTATCCACAATTTCATGACAAGATGGGGTAGGGGAAGAGTTATTTCACATATGAAATAGTAAAACCTTCTCATTTACTCTCCCTTCAAACATTTCTCCCTTGTCAAAGTTTAATGTCCTTCTCCAGCCACTGTTCTCCCTTCCCTTTCCTCTCAAACCCCTTCAGAGACTCTCCCCTTTCCTATTGCCAATGTCTCCTCCTCCTCTTCTTACTCCTCTACCACCACCATGACCATTGCCACCACCGTGCCCCTTCTGTGATGCTCTAGTTAAGCATTAACCAACAGAATGTTCTGTAATGATCAAAAGGTTCCATAAACTTCTCTGTCCAAGATAGTGGTCACTAGCCACACATGGCTCGTGAGCACTTGAAGTGGAACTGTTATGATTGAGAAAATAAGTTTATATGTTTCTTTAATTGTAATTGATTTAAGTTAACCACATGTGGCTAAGAAGCTTCTGAAATATGGCTGGTGTAACTGAGGAAATATATTTTAATTTTTATTCTAAGGTTGCTGCCAAGTCACCCCAGTTGTGTCCGACTCTGTGTGATCCCACCGACGGCAGCCCACCAGGCTCCACTGTCCCTGGGATTCTCCAGGCAAGAACACCAGAGTGGGTTGCCATTTCCTTCTCCAATGCATGTAAGTGAAAAGTGAAAAGTGAAGTGAAGTCGCTCAGTCGTGTCCGACTCCTAGTGACCCCATGGACTGCGGCCTACCAGGCTCCTCCATCCATGGGATTTTCCAGGCAAGAGTACTGGAGTGGGGTGCCATTGGTATTTAAACTCAATTATCCATATGTGGCCATGGGCCATCATATTGGGCAGCAAAGCTCTAGTTCTTTCTTAGGCAGAAAAAGGTAGGGCACGTCTGGGTCTTTAACTTCGCTTTGTTGAATACAGGAGATGTTAGGCATGATTCAGTGACTTCCTCAGCATCTGCCTTGCTTGGGAAAAACTGGAAAGGGTGGGGAGATGGAAAATAACTAATATTTTCTTTATTTTCATAGGTATGTACAGAAAAACCTAGAAATACGTAAATGAAATTAATGTTTAGGTTAATTTCTAGTAATTAGCTAATTGATGACTTCTTTTTTTCTTTTTACTTTGTGTTTCCCAAGTGATGCAGAGTGGGTGTTTATTACGTTTTGTTATTTAGAAAAAAATATATAACATTATTAAAATATCTCTTCTGTATGATTTTTGAAAAGCAAGTTAGAGGAGGCATCTCTTCTAAGGGTTCTGTAACCAACTCCCAGAGCAGCCTCTCGTTTGGTGAATGGGGAAGAGGCTGATAGATGTGGGTGGGGGTTTGTGTGCTGGAGTAGGGCCCGGGAACTGTGTGTGTGTGTGTGTGTTCTCCCAGCTGCTTCCTCACATCAAATAGCTAACCAACCAGAGCTCCAAAACCAAGCCAATTCCTGCTGTCATCATTGATGAAGCCTGTACACAGATGGAGAAGTAAATAAAAGGGAGAGGTGGTGAATTTTCTATATTTGACCCAGTTACTATTTTTGTTGAATAAGGAGAGAAAAGCTTGGGATTTCAAGCATGAAGAAATAGATCCTGATTTTGTGAGCAAAATCTTGCTGTTCTCTTTTAGCCTGTTCTGGATATGCATATCCTTCATGGAATCTGGGCAGAATTTAGCAGAATCCATTTGGACAGAGGAGCCTAGCAGGCTACAGTCCACAAGGTCACAAAGAGTCAGACATGACTGAAGTGATTTAGCACGCATGCATGTGGACTCCAAGTTGTGACCTTACAACCCAGACCAGAAGAGGGGCTGTTTGAGGTCAGCACAGCGGGGCCACCCAGAGGGTCTGAAAAAAGGCAACAGATCTGGGCTGCCCACAGGGTTAGCCTGGGGTCAGAACTTTCAGTTTAATAGAGTTGTCATGACATAGCCTGAAATGGCAACCCACTCCAGAGTTCTTGCCTGGAGAATCCCAGGGACGGGGGAGCCTGGTGGGCTGCCATCTATGGGGTTGCACAGAGTCAGACACGACTGAAGTGACTTAGCCGCAGTAGCAGCAGCAGCCTGAAAATTTGGACTCCAAAGTTGCTTAAGGAAAGGGGTCTCCTCTGGAAATGGCAGGCACCAGTAGGATCAGTGAAGTGTCTTTATGCAGTCTTATTTCTGACTTAACCACATTCAAGCCAGCTCAATGGTCACACCTATGGCAGTATCCTGACTCTCTTCTCAGCAGCTCCTCCCCAGAAAACCATGCCAGCAAATCTCTTGTGAGCCTACCTTCTTCCTGGTACATGATAAATGTAAAGGTTCATACTATGACACCCTCCAGGATTTCTCATGTTTATTTCATAGAGGGCTCTAGAAGGCTGAAAAGCTTTATGGGATTCAGAGGAATAAAACTAGAAAAGGAAATGGTACTGTAAGTGGGAAGTACTCAGGGGCAGGGGGGCAAATGGAATCTTTCCAGGGCTTTCCGCCCATACCCAAGCAAATATTTTGCATTCCACTTGGTTGCTGACTGAGTTTCTAGGGACTAATGTCTTCTTCAGTGAGGCAGAGAGGAGGTGAGGTACTGTATTCTGGTCCTTGTTGTGTAGCAACAGAAACCACATTTCGACTTCTGATTTTGTGTTTATTTTCACTGGTTATTTTTAGTTGGTTCAAGTCTAGAAATACTTAAAGATCACTCCTTCCTCAAATAGGTTTAGTTCTCTGAAATTGGAAAAATAAGATGCTTTCAAGTTGCAAATCATTGCATTGATGATTATAAGACATTCTTTTTATTAAACAGCCAGAGATTAAGTGAGCAGGAAATAGGCCCTCTGGAGTCCTGAGATGTTCAGTGCCTCTACTCAGCTTGATCATACTGCATTTGAATGAGTGCCCATGGAGCAGTTTCTAAAATATTTCCGTCTGGCAGATTTCAAGTGGCTTGAGAAAAGCTAATGCACATATTCCTTGTTTATTATATACAACATGGCTACCAATAAGTTCTTGACATCATCCATTTTACAAAAGGCTGTCTTAGCTCTAATATAGAAGTGCCTTGAGGATATTATTTATAGCAAATCCACACTGGGCCAGTCAGCTCTCAGTTGGCTAGAACCCAGAACCTAAGAGGCCATGGTCATAGATTCAATCTCAAATGGGCCACTTAGCTTTAAACAAAAGATGAAAGTTAATCTTTGTGTATGTGTTTCCAAATTGCAGCTCTCTCATTGCCTTCCTAGTTGCAATGCAGTGTGCTAATGAATAAGACTGTAGCTTGATATCTGACCTGTTAGAGGATCTGTCAGAGCTTTTTCCAGTAGGAAAACAGGGCATGAATATTTAGAACTCTAGGCCACAGTAGAATACGACAGTAAGAAGATGGTGGAGTTAGAGACCAGAGATGAACCCAAGTGCAGTTCGGAGGGGCAGAGCCAGGGTCTGAAGTAGGTATGGTACCTAGAGAGCAGCAGGTCAAGGAATAGTGAGCTTATGTGAGGGAATCACCAAGGTTATATAAGGAAAGTCTGGAAAAACTTGCTGTGGCTTTGGAATGTTTCTTTATCCTTTATTTCCCAATTTTATTGAGATTTGCTATTGTTAGAATTGTATAACATCATATAATGGGATTTTTTTGGTGTATATATATGTACTGAAAAATGATTACCACAGTTGAGTCAGTTAACACATCCATCGCTCAGATAAGTTGCCATTTTTTCAGGATTGGGGAGGGGGATGTTGAGAACTTAAGATCTACTCTCCTAGCAGCTTTCAAGTATTTAATACAGTATTGTTAACCATAGTCACCATACTATGAACTGGATCCTGGAATAGTTATTTTGGTACTTCAGGACTCTGTTGGTGTCACCTCTTTTGTTAGACTTCCAGACCACCACTCCCCTTGCATCCAGGCAGAGTTTGGGATTTTCTAAACTTCAACGGGCATAAAACCCTGTGATTATCTCTATTATATCACTTACAATATTATGTTTTAACCTTTCATTTGTATTTCAGCCTCTTCCATATAAACAAAGAAAAACAAAGTGTTGCTCATCATCCAGTTCTATAAGGGTTAGTTCCAGCCCCTGTAGTCACCAACTGATGTTGCACCCTGAGAGAGACAAATTCAGGATGAAAAACAGGGTACTCTGAGCTTTGGATGACAAGGCCTCATAGGTAGATGTATTTGTCTTAAGAAAAAAAAATATAATGATCCCAGATTCTATTTATATCTTCCCATGCATAGAAAAGGAATAAAATGATTAATTTGAGATATCTGTTCTCCGTGAAGAGCAATCATCTTTTACCAAGAATGTATGCTTGACTGCACCTATTCCTTAGCCAAAAATCATATTTAAACTGGCTTCTCCACTACCTCTTTGGAGCAGTTCCCTCAGAGCTGTAGTCTTCCTAGCTATAGTCCTCAGCAAGATGCTGAATAAAACTTAAACTCACAGCTCTCATTCTGTGAGTTTTTCTTTCAGTTGACATCCACTAGACAGCAAGCGTCTTTATGTTTAGATCTCTAGCACCCAGCAACTATAGGTTTAATGCATGCTTGTTGGCTAACTGAATCAGTGATCAAATGAACAGAAGAATGAAGAAACAGGGAAGAAAATGCCAAGGAAGAGATATGGGTGGGTTCTAGATATGGGTGAGTCAGTGTTTGATAGGAATAACATGCCACATTTTGGAGAGAGGGAGATGTTTAGTGTATCTGGTTCCCTGAATGCATGCAGGAAAGTCAGGGTAGTGGAGACTAAAGGGGAAGTTGGGATCAGAGAGTGAAGAACCTGTGCCACCTCCTAAAGAGTTGGAATCTTATCTCTAGCAGTGGTTCTCAAACTTCAAGGTGCACAGTAATCGTCTGGAGGGCTTGATAAAACACAGATGAGTGGGCCCCATTCCTTGACTTTCTAGTCTAGGTTGGAGCTCGCAAATTTTCTTTTCTAGCAGGTTCTCAAGTGATGTTGATACTGTTGGCCTGGGATCAAAACCCTGCTCTAAGCTCTGGGCTTGGGGCTGTAAGGAGACTGATCAGAAGAAGCTCAGACCTGGAAAAAAGTACTGTGAACTGGAGGCTAGTCACAGAAGTCCATTCATTCACTCATTCATTCAGTAAGTATTTAATAAACACCAATTATGTATGTGAGCCTGGTGGACTACTGTCCACGGGGTCGCAAAGAGATGGACACAACTGAGCAACCTAAGCACATGTACTTGGCATTGTTTTAGTGTTGGAGACACAATAATAAACAAAGGATTGTTAAGATAGGATTCAGGATGAGTTTCTATGCAAATTCACTTTATCCCTGAGTCATCAAAGGGGCAGACCTTGGTATTCTAAAATTTTGCCTCCTTCAGGTCAAGATTAGTCTCAGATTCTGATTCTCCTGGTCGCAGTCACAAGACATTCAACTCTTGTGAGAGACAGCAAGGAGTCCTAGTACCATTTTAGGGGAGAAGTACCACAGACTATGGTGGCCCCCTGGTGGCTCAGTGGTAAAGAACCCTCCTGCCAATGCAGGAGAGGCAGATTCAATCCACGGGTTGGAAAGATCCCCTGGAGAAGGAAATGGCAACTCACTCCAGTATTCTTGTCTGGGAAATCCAGATTCATGGACAGAGGAGCCTTGAGGGCTACAGTCCATGGGTTGTGAAGAGTTGGACATGACTGAGCAACTAAGCAACCACCATCACAGACTATTTTGGAACTCTAGCAGAGGAAGGCAGCCCTGTACTACTTTTTATATGAATCCTGTTTTCATAAGCTTGTCCAGATGCAAATGTTATTGGTTTCTCCTCAGTGTGGCTTCCATGTTTGAGGGTGTTGGAGGAGACTTTGTAAAAATCTCAGTGTCTAAGCTGTCTCCTCAGTCAATTAATTCAGAATTTATAGGGCAGGATGCAGCCTAGGTACTTGGAGAAATTCCCCAGATGATTCTAATGTATAGCCAGAGTTGAGAGCCTCTTGCTGTTGAATAATCTGAATCCTCAAGAGCTGAACGTAAGCACTTGTGACCATCATAGATCACCAGAGACTTCTGTTGCTAGAGATGGAACCTCAAGGGTCAGGGTGGCAGAAATTCCAGGTGACTTCCTAGAATCTGATGAGCCACTGGAATATAATAAATCTTTTGATTTGCAGTGTGTTGTGCATAGCCATTGACAACTTGAAAAGTTTTGGAAACTATTGGTCCTTCACTAAAATCTAATTGTGTTGGTTATATTTGCTCATCACTGGTCCCCTGTCCACATTTTGTCTCTGGAGTACAATGTCATGATTAAGAGTCTATGGTTAGAGAAGAGCTGGTTTTGACCCCTGGCTCTGTCACTGTCATGTGTCCTAACTTTGTGACATTCTCTGAACCTCAGTTTCCTTACCTATAAAACAGGGGTGTGAGTACCTACCTCATGGGATTAAAAAAAATTTATTGGAGTATAGCAGTTTCACAATGTTGTCTTAGATTCTGCTGTACAGAAAAATGAATCAGCTGTATGTATATATATATTCCCTCTTTTGGGGGATTTCCTTCCCATTTAGGTCACCACAGAGCACTGAGTAGGGTCCCCTGTGCTATACAGTAGGTTCTCATCAGTTACCTACTTTATACATAGTAGTGTATATATGTCAATCCCAATCTCCTGATTCATCCCACGCCCCTTTCACCCCCCTTGGTGTCAGTACTTTTGTTCTGGACATTTATACCATTTTTCTAGATTCCACATGTGTGTTAATACACAATATTTGTTGTTCTCTTTCTGACTTGGAAAGAGAACTTTCTTTCACTTACTTCACTAGGTACTTGGAGAAATTCCCCAGATGATTCTAATGTATAGCCAGAGTTGAGAGCCTCTTGCTGTTAAATAATCTGAATCCTCAAGAGCTGAAGGTAAGCACTTGTGACCATCATAGATCACCATCATAGATCACTGACTTCACTCTGTACAGCAGTCTCTAGGTCCATCCTCATCTCTACAGACAGGGTTATTGTTGACAGTGAGGGTGAAATCAGCAAATATCTGTAAAGTATAGCTCAGTGCCTAGATCACCTAAATCTCTGGAGACGAGGTGCCACATCAGGTAGCTTCAGTGGTCACCTCAGGGTTTGGGAGGGTGGAGGAAATGGAAGACTTTCACATTTTACTTTTTACCCTTCTGTATTAAGTTTATAGATGGAGTAATTTACCTTTGTAAGTTTTTTTTTTTTTTTTTTTTAGTTTTAAACTTTACATTTTGAAAGTGCCAAGAAAAGACAAAAGAAGCTGACCTCCTATCATGACCCCAGAGAGTCTCCAAAGAGGCTCAGAGGTCATCCAGACTGTGGCCCTAATGAGTGCAAGAATCTCTGCTACCATCACCCTCTGAGGGCTTGTTCAATTTCCACCGCACATTCTCCAGGGCAGGATTTCATGTCCATGCCATTTCATTTTTCATATAGCTCAAAATGCTGGAGAATTATCTCCTTCTATATTGAGCCCAAATCTGTCTGCCTGGGATGTCCTTCCATTAGGCCTGCCTAGTTTCACCTCATGGAGCCACTCAGAGTAAGCTAAATAGAATCTCCTGTACCTAATACTTCATGACAAGCCTTGATATATTTAAAAAGAGTTCTCCTGTCAGTTTGAAATTTGCTCTTTTCAGAAAAATCCCCAAATATTTCAGCTGTTCCTCAGAGGACGTCATTTCCCCACACAGTCACAGATTGAGTTCTGTGGAAGGAGACATCGAACAGACTGGAGGGTGCAAGGTGTTTATTATGGGTCAGTGCTTACAAAGGGATTGGGGAAAAATCAGACAGGGGAGAGGAAGAAGTTGAACTCCAATTCAGGCTCAGCAAAGTGTCAGCTAACCAGGCACAGGAGCTCTAGAGAGGGAGTTGTCTGTCAGAGTTGCCCAGCAGTGGACGATATGCCCTGCCTCCCTCAGTCCTCATTGTGGGACATGTCACCTCGGGTGACAGCTCTCTGCAGTCGAGTCTGTCTGCTGACTGCACTCCTCACAACTGGGCAACAAGTCCTTCCTTGGAGAGGGATCTGAATTAGCACATTCCCACGTCTATCAGCGGAGAAGGCAATGGCACCTCATTCCAGCACTCTTGCCTGGAAAATCCCATGGACGGAGGAGCCTGGTGGGCCGCAGTCCATGGGGTCGCGAAGAGTAAGACAGGACTCAGCGACTTCACTTTCACTTTTCACTTTCATGCATTGGAGAAGGAAATGGCAACCCACTCCAGTGTTCTTGCCTGGAGAATCCCAGGGACAGGGGAGCCTCGTGGGCTGCCATCTATGGGGTCACACAGAGTTGGACACGACTGAAGTGACTTAGCAGCAGCAGCAGCAGCAGCATGTCTATCAGAGTCTATCCATTGTGCCATCTGGATTCACTTCTTCACACAAATTCAAGGGACAGGTCTTCTGGGAACCAGGGGAGTCAGTGGGCCTCTCTTCCTGAGGGAAAACAGAGGAGGTGAGGAAGGTTAACTTGGATGAATTGGATGAACTACAGTCCCTGCTACTACAGTTGGTCTCAGGACCGTGACTGGTACTTGGTTCTATACCCTTTGTGTGACAGCATCCTGACTGCTTCCTGGTGACCATGTCAGTTGTCCTGTCAAGACATGGTTCATTCTTGTCCAGGTGTCCCTAGTAAGAAGTCTGAAGTGCCCAGGTTGCAGCTGTGCCTTATATAATTCAATGTGATTCTTGTTGTATCCTCTGGAAGAGGTGTTCCCCTTTGGGAATCACAGCCTTGAAGCTAACAAAGCCCTGAGGTTCATGGATGGAAAGCATAGATTCTCCCAATGGGTTTTGTGAGTGATAATAAGTAAGTGGTGTGTTAGTTGGATAGGGCTGCTATAAGAAAGCACCACAGGGACTTCCCTGGTGGTCCAGTGGCTGAGGCTTTGTACTCCTAGTGCAGGGGCCCGTGTTCCATCCCAGGTCAGGAAACTAGACCCCACATGGCACAACCAAAGATCCCCACAACTAATACCCAGTGCAGCCGAATAAATTTTTTTTTTTTTCTTTTTAAAGAAAGCACCACAGACTGAGGGGCTTAGCAGAAATGTATTTTTTCATGGTTGTGGGACCTAAAAATATGAGATCAAAGTGTTGGCAGGGCTGGTTCCTTCTGAAGGCCATGAGGGAAGGATCTGTTCCAGGCCTCTCTCCATGAGAAACTACTGGTCTTTCCAAGTAAGGAAAGCTCAGTGTGGTCAACGTGCCTTCCAGGTGGCCAGGAAGACTCCTTAAGGCCTAGTGCCATGGCCGGGGCTCAGTGTTGGCCTCCACTGTTGCCAAGTTGAATACTGAGAGGCCACAGTAATTAGATCCATGCTTTCTGAAGTGGGAGTTCGTGCTGTTGGGCCACGTGCAGGCTTCATATCTGCCACCAGAGCCACTCCGCTCATGTCCCCATCAGGCCACTTTGGAGACCCCGGAAGGTTGACTGAGGTTACCTGGCTGGGTCATTCTGTCAACTTGCTTTTTCAGTGCCTCTATCACAACAGATGCTTGCTGGTGGAGATTAAAATGGGCTACAAAGGACTTCATATTTGGGTCCCACTCCCAGGTGCCCATCCATGTGCCTCTACTGCTGAGCTCCTTGCTCTCCGTACTCCCGTCTTTCTCCTTTATGGACCCTATCCAGCTGGCCAGACCATTCACCTCTTCTTTTTCCAGAGACAGTGGTTGCCTAGGTACACTGTCCAAAACTAGCCCATTGCAATCTCTTCCCTGCCCACTGTCTGTCAAGGCCTTCATTGAGAGAGGCCACACTAAGGTACTGTCCATGTTTCCCTGGCATCACACCCACCCACACGTAGATGCCTATGCTTCCATAAATCAAGCGCAGGCTTTTTCCTCCTCTTCCAGCTGGTGGTGTGGGATCCCGCATATGGCCTCAAATGTCAGCTCATGGAGGGCTTGGGGGCAACACTGGTGGATGCCACAAGGATCTGGGCTACTTATTCATGCATCATTCTTCTACCCCGTGGCCTTGTTCATATTTAATCCAAAACGTACTCCTTCCAGCTTCTTATGGATTATTGATTGGCTCACCTCATCTTGTGACTTGGGGCCCCTGACAGCATACAGACTATCAGGGAGATTCTGGACCCATGGACTTCTGGTGTCTAAGGGTTGGGCATTCTGTCTGTACCACTAGCAACCATGAGGAGTTTTTAAGTTTTTCAGGTCTCTCACCATGGTCTTGCACTAGAACTCCAGCAGACCGTCTTGTGGCTCTTCCCCTGGGGCTTGCCAAAATCTGTCGGTGGCCATTGTTCTCACCATGGACCCTCCAGCATCATAGCATCTGCTGAACCAAGAAGCAGCATTGCTTACACTAAAGCCTGAACCTGATGCAAAGCACTTCTGTAGGCTCAGAAGTGTCTGTAACAGCCTGAGGCCTCCTGCCTGCTAGCAACTTCCTCTCCACAGAACCCAGTCTTCAGATTCTGGTGACTATTCTAATGACTGGACCACCACTTTGTGCGCTCCACCTGTCAGTAGTGAGTGGATTCTCAATGCCAGCCTGGCAGCCGGTGATTCCACTCTGGAGACCTGATTACTCCTCACACCAACTTCCTCATTCTGGGTTTTCTGGAAGCAGACACTGAGATGGAATTTAGAGGACATGACATTTTTTAGGGACTAACACCTGTGAAAGGAAGCATGACTGAGGAGAAGAAGGAGTCCCAGGGCAAGGCAGACTTGACTGCACCTCGGCCCACCTCGCCAGGAGCTCTGGAGCCAGTGCTGCCCTTCACAGTTGCCCTGGGGTAGGTGAAAGTGTCCATGCCTTTTTACCCATCACCCTTTGCCCACTTGGCCCAGCCACCTGCTGAGGGCAGACTCAGGAAAGGCAGTATTTTGGGTCCCTCTGCTCTGCAGACCTGACCTTGGCAGAGGCAGCTCTCAGTGCTGGTGGCTGCCTGTAACCATGCACCCTTCAGGGGCAGCAGGGCCTTCCTGGAAGCAGAGTCTGACCAGTGTGTGTCCCTGTCTCCACCTCCTCCACCATTTTGATTATCTGCGTCAGCACTGCTTACAGGTTGTGAACTGTCTCATGAATCAAAAGCTCCCGAGCAAAAAGCAGTCTTATTACCCCAATGATTCTGAGACCAGTACCTCATTTTCAGCAAGATCCAACACACTGGTCCATGCCCCCCAAGGTGGCATGTTCTTTCCTTTTTTTTTTTAAAGTCATCTCACATTATCCAAATATACAAAGCTGCTTTGGAGCAGAGGAGTTCAAGCCATAGGTATGAAAGCAGAGCACAGCAGGAAGAGTGTGCTGTCGGATCGGAAGGAGATGAGTGAAAATCTCTGCCCTGCTACTCACTGACTGGCCAGCATGTATTTGCTTGTGCAGAAACATCGGTGAGAGAAGCTTTGAAGTAACATAAGTTCTCTAAGCCTCTTTTGTTCTCTAGAAAATGGGAGTCATAAACACCTACCACGTGCTTGTTCTGAGATTTAAAGAAAATAAGATAATTATGAACAGTTGTTCACTGCTATGTCCCCAGCACCAAGAACATCTGGTTCTGAGGTAGCCTTCAGATGTGTGCATGAGTGTTGATGAATGAATCAAAACCTTTGGTATAGAATGAATGCTGGCTTTTGTGATTATTATGGACTAAACACTTTACATGCGCTAACTCATGTACTCTTTGCAACAATCCTATGAGTATCTTCCATTTTACAGATGAGGTAACTGAGGCTTGGAAAGGGGAAGGTCATGTTGCCAGTAAGTTGGTGAACCAAAATGGGAGCCCAGATCTTTGTGCATCAGAAACCTGTGCTCTTTCCCATGTGCAACTTGTGGTTTTCAGCCATGTGTGTCAGCACACTGAGGTACTGATCAGGGAGTAATTTTCTGTCAGAAGAAAAGCCATGGTTGACCTTTTCAGAGCAGAGCGCTCTCATTTTCAAAGGCTGAGGTTGCTGGAAATTTGATAGTTCTTCAGGCTCTTGTGAAAATACACACCTTACCCTGAAGGATCAATCCACTCCTCTGTCTTTTCAAAGAGCAGTCTCTCAAAATATAGACTTTTGATAATAGAGCAAGAAATCAGTCAAAGGTGTAGGGAGAAGGTTCGTTCATCAGTCAAGGTTTAATTGTAGCTGTGAGCCAACACTAAAATGAGTGCGTATTATATAAGAGGCTTTACACACTTTAAAATGCACATCTTGCTACTGCCCCAAGTTTTGCTTGCACTCATCCTTAGCTTTCTCCTGATGCTTGCTGGTAGCTTGGGGAATGGAGTGGGCTGGGGGAAGTCTAGGCAAAATGGCCCCTCCAAAGACCATGACCCCAACCCTACCAGCATGCTCCATTCACCAAGCTCAAGTCCACTAAACACCTTCCTGTGAAACACTGATTTCAAGACACTCAAAAAGTCAGTTTGGATCTCTTCATTTTCCTTCCTCTCCTATGGCCATCGAATCCTGAATCTGGCAAAATGGCGCTCCCTCTTGCCAGGTGGAACTAGGTCATGATTAGCCTGGCCCAGGGCTCTCAAATGCACAGCCGGCCCTGGATCTTCATCTTTAATCTCAGGACCACGATGTGATGTACTTTTGATATCATAATGTCATGTTATATAATGCTCATTTTCATCTGGACTCACAGCTGAGATTAAACCTTGATTGATGAATGAAATAGCTAAAGACGATAGCTGAGTATTAAAAACCTTGAACTGGCAGCAGTATGATAGCGCACATGCTAGGAAAGTGTAAGGAGCTTTAAAAACAAGCATTTTCTGCTAATTTTAGCTTTCCTGTGCTGTAAGAAGACTCACCAGCTCTGTGGCTCCATTCTTCAGAGATAATGAGAACAGCTCTGCTCTTACTCCTGGCAGTTGAAGCTTGGGCAGGGGTGTGGATGTGCACCATATTCTTCATTTCTGCACAGAAGTGCTAACTTTTTCCAGTCAGCCAGCCACTGTTGCATCATTAGCTCCCTGTCTGCAGGCTATATTGTCATCATCATCATCATTATCATCATAGAAAACGCTCATACCCCCAACTGAATATATTCTCCCCTAAGCCTGCTTTCTTCAGGACCTTTAACTAAAACACTTCAGAATTCTTCACTCTGACAGTTTTTTGCCATCATTCATTCAAAATTGAGTGATAGTATGTTCTTTTGAACTAGTGTATGCCTCTTTTCTTCTATTTTGACTCTCATGAAAGAGAGAAGAAATGTATATATAATAAACGTACAAATAAACGTGTGTGTGCGTTAAGTCACTTAATTGTGTCTGACTTTTTGTGATCTTGTGGACAGTAGCCCACCATTCTCCTCTGTCCATGGGATTCTCCAGACAAGAATACTGGAGTGGGCTACCATGCCCTCCTCCAGGGGATCTTCCCGACCTAGGGATTAAACCCAAGTCTCTTATGTCTCCTGCATTGCAGACTGGTTCTTTACCACTAGCACCACCTGGAAAGTCCACCAAGCAAATATATATATGTATATATGTACATATATACATACATATATACATACACATATATACATATACATATATATATGTAAAACATTCACCAGCAATTCCAGTTGCCTTCACTTTCAAAAAAATTCCAGAATGTGATTACATTTATTCAGTATATATGTGTGTGTGTGTATAATCTCTAGCCTGCACCACAGCCATAGCCTCCTAACTAGTCTCTGGTCACGCTAAGTGATCACTCTTGTCCTGTGCAATCCGTTCCTTCTCTAATAGCAGTCTGAATAATCCCTTATTAATCTAAATCAGATTGTGTCCCTCTCTGGTTCAGAAGCTTCTAACCACTTCTGATTACATCCATACCTCCTGCCACACCCGCTGAGGCCCTGCATGGTCTGGGCTCTACTGACCTCTTAAACCTTATCTCCTCTCTCCTCCTTTCTCACTCTGCTCCATCCACACAAATGAAATCAGGTAAAGTGAATGAGGTACATGAGGGGACTTTTCCTAGAGTCCTGGATATTTGGCTGAAGTGCAAAACTGGGGGCTATGGGTATTAAGTAATTTGATAATAATGGAGGCTTACAATCCTTCGTCACTGACTATGTGCCAGGCATGCATCTAAGCACTTTGGCATGGATGGACTCATTTAAACACACCCCCTCGAAGCAGGTACTATTATCATTCTTATTGTACAGAAGAGGAGACCTAAGTACAGAGATGACAGGTTGTATTGTGTTAGTCTCTCAGTTGTGTCTGACTCTTTAAGACCCTATGGGCTCTAGCCAGCCAGGCTTCTCTGTCCATGGGATTCTCTAGACAAGAATACTGGAGTGGGTTGCTGTTCCCTTCTCCAGGGGATCTTCCCAACTCAGGGATCAAACCTGGGTCTCCTGCTTTACAGGCAGATTCTTTACTGTCTGAGGCACCAGGGAAGCCCAAGCCACAACACAATGGTGAATGCTGGGGTCAACCACACACTTTCAAGGGATCAGTCAAGGAGCTACCAAAGACACCTTTCTAATACTTCTCAAAGGCAGCTAAGCTGCCCCTTTAGACCCTTATCCCCACTCCATCCAACATAAAAAAGCAGCAGATGGGGGCTTTTTGAAGGTAGGGTTGCCTTGGAAGAGGGAATTTGCATTAGTCGAGAGTCGTCAGGCCAACTTGAGGACCTTTTCCTTCCCTCCTCATGGGGATCAAAGGACTCCTTCAAGCTAAATGAGATAGGACTGCTGATATGTCCTATAGGAGCAGTTGAACTGAGCTCTTTATTGGCAGGGGCTGTGTCTTTGGGGGTCTCTGGATCTGCAGTTCCTAAAACTGTGCTAGCCACAGGGTGAGAGTTCTGTGCACCAGTGAGGGACTCCTAGCTGTGCGGGAACCTTTCTTTGTATGCTTCCACTGGCTTAGGAATACCCAGAAAGGAGATGAAAGGTTTGGGCTTTGACCTTCTTATGATCTAGACAGGGAAATGGATAGCAGAGAGCAACTGGGAAAAGAAGAAGAAAAAAAGAGAGACCAGCACAAGAAGACAAAGAGAAAATTCCAGTTGCCAAGTATGAAAACTGAAGGCCATCTGGAAGGAGGGCTTCATAAAGGTTGCAGTTATTACTACCTTCATTTAGCAGATGTCAAAACAAGATACAGAAAGATGATGAAGGGCATGAATTTATGCCCATTGTGCAATCGGACACGCCAGAAAGATTCAGTCACTTTGATTTGCTGGGGCCCATCTCCCAGTCCTTATGAGTGACTGGGGCTCAAAGATATGGGATCATTATTGCAGGAAAAACCATGGAGAATCGTGACTATGTCTTATAGCTGCATCTGATTCCACTGTATTTGTGCCCATCGACTCAGAGTCATTTGAGTAATTGAGCCCAAGTTAGGGAGGCTGCCAGCGATGGGCCTGGCAGCAGGCACTGGATCTGAGAAAATGGAGTGAAGAGGTGGAGAGGGATGAACTTTCAACCAGAGCATTGGGCAAAGGGATTAGAGAGGCCTCTTTACAAATAGGGAGCAGATTTGTGCAGACTGTTGTTTATGAGCGAGGGCCTGGGAGCCATACTGTCTGGCTCCAGATTCCGGCTCTGCTTAGTGACTACAAGTAGCTTATTCATTCTGGCACCGGCATGTGGCATGTTGATTAACTCCTATATGCCTCTGTTCTTTTGTCCATAAAATAGAACTGTTAACAGTGCCTACCTCACTGGATTGTCGTGATTGTTACATGAAATAGTGTATGTAAAGTCTTTGACATTGAGCTAGTGCTTAGCAAATGTTTGCTATGATTGTTATCTCTTGCCATATTTTTTACACTGTGGTTTCAACCCATTAATAGATGAGAAAAATCATTTAAGTAGTCATGACTTGGGTATTTCTTTAATAAAATAGCATTGCATGAAAAATGAGTGCCTTGAGTGTTGTAAATGTTTCATGAAACTTTTTAAAGGGGTTTATGTGCATGTACAACATAACTGTATACACATAAATACTTATACACATGTATGGGCATATGTTAAAATATGTATATACTTATATGTGTAAGTATATACATGTACTTGTACAAACCCATAAAAACACTTACTCACATGCATACACAGATTCACATAAACACTGGCATATCCATTCACAGATACAAAAGCATGCATGTGCAGACATGCACACACATGCACACCTACATATATACAGATACATATTCATGTATATACACATACATATACAAACACATAATGTCCTAATAAATGTAAACACTCTCATAACACATATAAAGCCATATATACACACATTGATGTATATATACACACAAAAATGCAAATGAATACACACATATCTAGACATGCACAAACATACACACATAGATACTTGTTCACTCATGTGATGCTACACACATATATGTATAGATATACATTCACACACACATATATATATACCACCTGCTCAAATACAAACACACACCCACATATACCTATATAATACATACAGTACTCTTCTGTTGGCATGAAAATCAGATTCTAGATTTCAGGTCTGCCTTTGCAGACCATGTTTAGACTAGATCAGTCCTCAGACCCTAGCACACTTGATGCCATTGGAGAAAAACATCTGATCACACTAGAAGCATTTTATCATCATTATTGGCAGATTTCAATACTGCTTTGAAACCATTTATCCATATTACCTACTCAGAAAAGACTTGTGACATCATTCATGTTCAGTTCCTTAACTTCTGGGAGGTATTTGGACTTGGGTTATATCACCAAAGCCTGATTCCATGGGACAGACCAGTGTTTCTGGGAATTGTTTCCACTGTCTAATTTTGGAACAGTTTATCCCTTACTAGAATTCAAAGAGAAGGGAAATTTGTGTGAATAAAACCAATAACAAAAGCCCCAAATTAGAGACGAGACCTTTAAGATTTAGGCAACATAAAGGAGTTTTTAAATGTGTGACTAGAAAAGATAAATTGTACTTTCAACTTCTTTCAAAAAAAATGTGCAAATGAGCAGCCTACTGTCTTCATTAAAACTTCAGAGTTCAGCCCACATGTGAACATTGAGGATTGAGAGTACCAGGTAGACCCAGTAGAGATAGCTGATAAGAAAGAAGAATGGGGATTTCCCTGATGGCGCAGTGGGCAAGAATTCACCTGCCAATGCAAGGGACATGGTTTTGATCCCTGGGTTGGGAAGATTCCACATGCTGCAAAGCAACTAAGGCTGCGAGCCACAATTACTGAGTCTGTGTGCGGCAACTACTGAAGCTTGCATGCCCTAGAGCCCATGCTCTGCAACAAGAGAAGCCACTGCAATAAGAAGCCCATGGACTACAATGAAGAGTAGCCCCCACTTGCTGCAACGGGAGAAAGCGTGCACAAAGCAATGAAGACCCAGAGCAGCCAAGAATAAAATAATTTTTTAAAAAAGAAGAATTGGGCACTCTGTTGGCATATAGCCAACTCGATTCTTTTGTCCTCTACAAAGATATCATCCCTGTGTTAAGTTCTGAGGACATAGAGAAGAGTAAAAGACAGCCTCTGACCTCTAGAAGCTCAGAATCTTACCCCACCCTTACTCTGCCAATTTTGAACTTGTTACCCTAGAGCCAATGGTAGAGATGGCTAACCATCCAACAAAATTCATGTTCCTCTTCCATTGTGTGGAGTGGTGTCCTGTTGGGAACTACATTCCTAGTCTTCATTAGAGTTTGATGGAGTCATCTGGCTAGATCTCACAAATAGCATGTGAGTAAAGAGTGTGTATCATCTCTAGGCAATCGTGCATTTTCTCCACCCAACTTTCTCTTTTCACTGTCCTGATACAAAGGAGTATAGTGATCGAGGAAGCTGCATATTGAAGATAAAGGAGCCACAGTGTATAAGGAGTCTGAGTCCCTGAGTCACTGCTTAGAAGAAAGCTGCCTGTCTAACATGAACACCTGTTTGGATTTTTAAATGCATGAGAAGTACAGTTTTATTGTGTTTGAGCCAATCACATATCTGAGTCTGCTTGCTTTATCAGTTACCTTATTCTGGGGCTTCCCAGGTGGCACCAGTGGTAAAGAATCTGCCTGCCAGTGCAGGAGACACAAGAGATGCAGGTTTGATCCCTGGGTCAGGAAGATCCCCTGGAGAAGGAAGTGGCAACCCACTCCAGTATTCTTGTCTGGAGAATCCCATGAGCAGAGGAGCCGGGTGGGCTATAGTCCATGGGGTTGCACAGAGCTGGACATGACTGAGCACACACGCACACCTTACTCTAATACAATTACCTTAGGTGAGATGCATCTTTCTTGATCTATTATTTAGATTAGACACTCCCTAAGTCTGGTGGTTCTATTAGTCAATCCAGGCTGCTGTAGCAGAGTTACCATGGAATAGAAGCTTATCAGTTCAGTTCAGTTCAGTCACTCAGTCGTGTCCGACTCTTTGCGACCCCATGAATTGCAGCATGCCAGGCCTCCCTGTCCATCACCAACTCCCGGAGTTAACTCAGACTCACGTCCATCGAGTCAGTGATGCCATCCAGCCATCTCATCCTCCGTCATCCCCTTCTCCTCCTGCCCCCAATCCTTCCCAGCATCAGAGTCTTTTCCAATGAGTCAACTCTTAACATGAGGTGGCCAAAGTACTGGAGTTTCAGCTTTAGCATCATTCCTTCCAAAGAAATCCCAGGGCTGATCTCCTTGAGAATGGATTGGTTGGATCTCCTTGCAGTCCAAGGGACTCTCAAGAGTCTTCTCCAACACCACAGTTCAAAAGCATCAATTCTTTGGTGCTCAGCCTTCTTCACAGTCCAACTCTCACATCCATACATGACCACTGGAAAAACCATAGCCTTGACTAGACGGACCTTTGTTGACAAAGTAATGTCTCTGCTTTTGAACATGCCATCTAGGTTGGTCATTACTTTCCTTCCAAGGAGTAAGCGTCTTTTAATTTCATGGCTGCAGTCACCATCTGCAGTGATTTTGGAGCCCCCCAAAAATAAAGTCTGACACTGTTTCCACTGTTTCCCCATCTATTTCCCATGAAGTGATGGGACCGAATGCCATGATCTTTGTTTTCTGAATGTTGAGCTTTAAGCCAACTTTTTCACTCTCCTCTTTCACTTTCATCGAGAGGCTTTTTAGTTCCTCTTGACTTTCTGCCATAAGGGTGGTGTCATCTGCATATCTGAGGCTTATGGGAAACAGAAATTTATTTCTCACAGCTCTGGAAGCTGGCAAGTCCAAGATCAATGTGCTGGGAGATGTCATGTCTGATGAGGGCCACCTCTCCGGTTCATAGATGGCCTTCTCAGTGTGTCCTCACGTGTTGGAAGGGGAGAGAGTGAACTAATCCCATTCAGGGAGCCTCCATCCTCACAACTTAATTGCTTCCCAAAGACCCCCACATTCTAATTCCATCACCTTGAGGGAGATTTCAACATATGAATTTTGAAGACAAAAATATTCTATCTGGCACTCATGAATTCACAGTAATGTGAGGTTATCTACAACCCTCTCTACTGAATTTGGCCATTAGTACTTGTGCTCTGCATGTCGTTGTTCAGTTGCTCAGTTGTGTCTGACTCTTTGCAACCCCATGGACTGTAGCACACCAGGCTTCCCTGTTCATCACCATATCCCAGAGCTTGCTCAAATTCATATCCATTGAGTCGATGATGCCATCCAACCATCTCATCCTCTTTCATCCCCTTCTCCTCCTGCCTTTGATCTTTCCCAGCATCAGGGTCTTTTCTAATGTCAGGTCTTTGCATCAGGTGGACAAAGTATTGGAGCTTTACCTTCAGCATTCGTCTTTCCAATGAATATTCAGGATTGATTTCCTTTAGAATTAACTGGTTTGATCTCTTTGCTGTCCAAGGGACTCTGAAGTGTCTTCTCCAACACCACAGTTCAAAAGCATCAATTCTTCAGCACTCAGCTTTCTTTATGGTCCAACCTCACATCCTTACATAACTACTGGAAAAACCATAGCTTTGACTAGATGGACTTTGTTGGCAAAGTGATGTCTCTGCTTTTTAATATGCTGTCTAGGTTTGTCATAGCTTTTCTTCCAAGAAGCAAGCATCTTTTAATTTCACGGCTGCAGTCACCATCTGCAAGGAGGGGAAGATTTTAATAAAGGAGAAAAGCACTTAAATTATTATTGGTCTTTAGATACTTTAGTTGGTGCCAAGCATATAAAGATTATTTTGTTTAGTAAACAATTAAGAAACACTAGGCACTGTTATAAATACTTTATAATTATTAACATTAAATTTTCTCCAACATTCTATGAGCTAGGCTCAATTATTTCCTCCACTTTACATATGAAGAAACTGAGGCACAGTGAGGTTCAATAATGTGCCCAAGGTCACATGCTAATAAGCAGCAGACTAGGGAGGAAAACCCAGGCAATTTGGCTCCAGAGCTCTTACTTTTATCCACCATAACAGATTGCCTCCCATTCATGGATGAATGATTTTCTTCCACCCTCCTCTTGGTGGGAAGCAGATCTGGTTTCCTTCCCTCAACCATAAAATAGGTAGTAGTTTTTCAAGGAGTGTTAGAGACTGTGGTTTTGCTTTGGGCAGAAGATGGCCTTCTGGCCCTGGACACTTCCTGAATTAGAAAGTAGCTGACTGCCACCTACTGCCTCCGCGATCCCATTTTGAGCATTCCTTGGAGGTTGTGCACGCATGCACACAGAGGGAGGCAGCCAGCCCCACTGAGCTGCTTTGCTTGTGAGAATTAATAGGATCACAGCACACAGTGGTATGATTGCAAATAGAAATACCGCTCTGTTCAAACAAATCTGTTTCTTGCTTCATGCCAAGAACTACAGTGGGTAAACTTGCATTCAAATTGGCCTTGATGCATGGAATGTTGTTTCTTCTATAACAAACCCTTGGCCTTGGTCATATCTCCCTAGTTCAAGATCCCAGTCAGGGAGCATTCAGGGCAGATGTGGCCCATGGCTCTGAGATGTCTGGGGTCTGCTGTGTCTTTGGGTGAGATGAGTGGAGACAGGTCAATACCCCAGAAGTAGCAGGCATCTCTTGTCTTCATTGAAACTGATCAAAGTTGGGTTATTAATTCATATATACCCCTTTCCTTACTCCCTACTTAGATGTTCCTATGGGAGTTTTTAACTCTTTTCTCTATCACTTTTTATTCTTAAGGGTTGAACTCATCACTGCCTCTACTAACTTCATCCCTGTCTGTGTCTGTATCACTTATTTAAACATTTCAAGAACATAATGTTTCTACATGTTTATGTCTCTAGGTATAAAACCATGAGGACTTAGAATATCAGAGCTGGGAGCATCCTTAGAGTTGATCTTCTCCCCAAACTCCTTCATTCTATAAACAAGGAACCTGCGGCCTAGGGGAGGGTGTGTTCCCAGAAGTGGAAGTGAATACAATGGCTGTTGAGAGTTGACCTATGACCCTAAGTCAAGGCTGTGACACTAATGAGCCACATTTACGTGGACAAGATATTGGTGTACTTTGGTGTTGGCCTCCTAAACGGTACGCTTGGCAGCAGAGTCCAGACTACTGTTCAAAGGACCACATGATTTAGTGAGGGTTCTGAGCAGGTAAGAAAAAGCTGTAACCCATGCTAAAGAGAAGAAATAGTAATATATACTAAACATCAAGCCCCCTCCTCTAGGTCAGCAGTTGTGCTGTGTGCTTATGTGCTCAATTTGTGAAGCAGTAAAGGGTTAACTATCTCAGCTGTATTACCTCATCTTGAGCTCCACTGTAATCTCCCAAGGTTGGTTTTTTTATCTTTATTTTACAGATGATAAACAGAAGCAGAGAGATATTAAATATCTTTCCAAGGGTCACAGAGCAAGTAGTTGCAGACTCAGGATTCATACTGAGTTGATGTCACAGTCTGTGTGTTAAACACTGAGCCACGTGACTGCTTGGCCACAGTGTGAGACTCTCAGATGCACCTGGAAGTGTACCTCGATGTCCCCCTTCACTAATCTGATAGCACTTTGCCCATTTTATTTGGGAGAATCAGTAGTAGCATCTTAGAACCATGCCTTGGCTGGCAACCAGGCCTTACTATGGACCCTAGGAAGTGACAGGAGGAGAGTGGTTTTCATAGCCCATTGTCCCCAAGTAACTGATCATTTCCCCAGGTGACTCACTGTCATATGGCCTTCTGCAGTTACTCCACAAATGATGTGCACCATAAACCCCTTCACACTAAGGAGTGTGTGAGGCTGCAATGCTTGTCCCTACCAGCTAGGTCTCATCCTCTTCACTCCTTCAACCATATAATGAAGAAGAAAAATGAGAATTAAGTTTGTCTCTTCTGAATATGTTCTTGAATGAAGCTATGTTTCCTGATACTTGAGAACTGGGCAAAGTCTGGTGATAATAGCTAATATTTATACAACACATAGTATATTCAGTTGCTAACTTTAGTGCATTATATAGCCATTAATTCACTTAATCCTCACAAGGACCTTAAGAGGGCAGTTCAGTTCAGCTCAGTCACTCAGTCGTGTCCGACTCTTCGCAACCCCATGAACCACAGCATGCCAGGCCTCCCTGTCCATCACCAACTCCCGGAGTTTACCCAAATCCATGTCCATCAAGTCGGTGATGCAATCCAACCATCTCGTCCTCTGTCATCCCCTTCTCCTCCTGCCCTCAATCTTTCCCAGCATCAGTGTCTTTTAAAATGAGTCAGCTCTTCGCATCAGGTGGCCAAAGTATTGGAGTTTCAGCTTCAACATCAGTCCTTCCAATGAACACCCAGGACTGATCTCCTTTAGGATGGACTGGTTGGATCTCCTTGCAGTCCAAGGGACTCTCAAGAGTCTTCTCCAACACCACAGTTCAAAAGCATCAATTCTTCAGAGCTCAGCTTTCTTTATAGTCCAACTCTTACATTCATACATGACCACTGGAAAAACCATAACCTTGACTGGACGACCTTTAAGAGGTCAATATACTTTTATTATTATCACCATTACCATTTTACAGATTTAGAGGGTTTCCCTAGTAGCTCAGTTAGTAAAAAATTTGCCTGCAATGCAGGAGACTCCAGTTCGATTCCTGGATTGGGAAGATCCGCTGGAGAAGGAATAGGCTACTCACTCCAGTGTTGTTGGGCTTCCCTTGTGGCTCGGCTGGTAAAGAATCCCGCCTGCAAAGCAGGAGACCTGGGTTCGATCCCTGGGTTGGGAAGATCCCCTGGAGAAGGGAAAGGCTACCCACTCCACTTTTAGAAACTGAGGCACAGAGAGGTAAGTTCACACAGCTAGGGAGTGGTGAAGTCAGCCTTGTAAACCTAAGCAGTGTGACTCTGGAGTATGTACCCATGATCATCACACTGGCGTACCTCAGGGACAGAAAATGTGGCCTAATTGTGAGCCTGCACAGCTTTTGAGGACAGGCCACCTGTGCTCTGACTCTGACTTGGTCTTGGCAGGTCATTGACAGAGACTGGAGTGTGGTGCACTGACCCTGATGTATGTATGGTTTGTTTGTTCATCTGCCCTCTCTGTCCTACGACTCATTCAGGGCTACCAAGAGCAAGAACGGTCAACATCCAGGAAATTAACACTCTGGGCTTATCCTCCTTTTCCTGCAAAACTGGAAATTGATCCCTTTTCCGTAGTCAGTGGGTTCTACTCTGGCTGATTCTTTTGTAGACCAAGTCAATCAATTCACATGAAATGCAGGTAAAACTGACACTCACCTTATTATGTCTTGTCTCTGGAGAAAAGTGAGCGGACCCATTCATCAGTTGTGTAGTAGTCAAATCATCTCCAAACTGGAGTGGTCCCAAGAACCTTCAGCTAGCAAAAGTATATGATTATGCGGGTGAAGATCAGGACCCCTAGGCATTTTTGCAGTTACCACCAATTACCAAAAAATATTTGAAGCTCAGCCTCAACGAGTTCAGAGTCCGGAACCCCAATGTTTAACCATGAAGGAGAAGCCAGTGGAAAGTAGACTTTGGTATTTGTTGTCCTTACATTCCGGAGAAGGCAATGGCACCCCATTCCAGTACTCTTGCCTGGAAAATCCCATGGATGGAGGAGCCTGGTAGGCTGCAGTCCATAGGGTTGCTAAGAGTCGGACACGACTGAGCGACTTCACTTTCACTTTTCGCTTTCATACATTGGAGAAGGAAATGGCAACCCACTCTAGTGTTCTTGCCTGGAGAATCCCAGGGATGGGGGAGCCTGGTGGGCTGCCATCTATGGGGTTGCACAGAGTCAGACACGACTGAAGTGACTTAGCAGCAGCAGTCCTTATATTCAGAAAAACTAGTGGTTTCAAATATTACAAGCTGTTATTTTTAGAGGCTCCCAAACTCTTACTCACACTAGGTTTAGAAGGCTGATCTAAAAAAAAATAATAATAATAACAATAGCTTCTGCTTAAATTAGGTCTGTCTCAGTTTCCATGGCATCTGATCTGTTAGAATCAGTATTCTCACCTGGATCTCTGCTTAGCCTTTGGGATGGCAGTGTTTGCTTTTAGGTTTATAGGACTAGCATCACTCAGTGGATTCCATTACATTCTTGGAAACAGAGGATTTGTGGAAACTCGTTGGTGGTGCTGTATTTGATTCCTGGCATCAGTGTTTGGTCCTAGTCTTCACATGACTCTGTGGGTAGCCGGGACTTGATAGAATCATAGACGATGAATTTTCAGCAAGTTCTTGGCCTCCAGCTACATTGATCTATAGCAGCTTCTGCAGGTCATATTCCCAGGCTGACCCTAATAAGCAGATACCTCAGGGAAATAATTTCAATGCAGAGAGTATGGAAGCAACTAGGGTTTGGACAATGTGTAAATCTTCATTTTGCCCTACAAGAAACTTAACTGCAAGGGAAAAATCTTTTCATATGTCAGAGGGTCCACACTAAATTTATTTCCTCAAAAAAATAGACATACAAACAGGTAACCATACAAACAGTACCTCTGGTAGGCCTTCCTTAGAATGGGAAGAAAATATGATTAAACTGATAAGTGCAAATTTCCAAAGAAACTAGCAAGAAGGAAAGTGTAGACTTCTATGTTACAATATACATGACAGTGGGAAATGAAAGAATGTGTAGCAAGGTTAGCAGATGGAATGGCCTTAGTCCTTCTTTGGGCATATCATGTAAAAATAATATTCCATTTAGAAAATACATATGCAAGTACCATAATTTAAAATCATTCCCAACTCTCAAAGTTTTTTATAGTGTTTTTTTTTTTTAATAAGGTGACAATATTTAACTTCCTGTCTTCTGTTTCTTCTTAAAATTGTCTTATTTTTTAATCAGATTGCAATTGGAGCAGCATCTTTGGGAAGATCAATCTAGATAGATCTTTCCCTTTAGTGTCCTTATCTTTCAAAGGAAAAGTCTGCATGGGTACACTTCTTAGTCTGGGCTCCATGGATGGGCTTCCTGGCTGTCTCTAAACCCCAGGCAACTGTATGTAAGATTGTGTGTGTGTGTAAATACACATGTGCAGTGTTCTGAGGAAAGTGTCTATGGCTTTCCTCAGAATCTCTGATACTCACATAACCCCAGAAAATTGAGAATTTCTGAGTTAGATCCTTTCTGAGTTCCTGTGTGACTCTAAAGTTAAAAGAGATTTGCTAAGCAGATTCATTACAGCTTGTCCTTAGCTGAGTGGAGGGTAATAGGAAATTCAACAGGTAGCCTGGTGAAGGTCATATCATATTTGCCATCGTCAAGCATAATTGAAGGTCTGACTATGTAATGAGATAATCTACTGTGTGATCTTAAATTGGAGACAGCAAAAGTAGTAAAGACTAATAATTTGCATGCCCAAATAATTTTCAGTCGTTTGAAACACTGAAAGATCTTCAAGTCCATTTTATTTTCAGTGCTGTTTATTATCATGCTAACTGCCTACTTCTCATTCTTTTTGCATTTCCATGGATATCCTGTGGACTTTCAGAGTAAGCTACCCAAATACAGAATAAACATGTGAGGGAGACGAGATGAGAATGAAGCTGACTATAATTGCAACTAGGTCAAATCTATTAATGTGTGATATTTATGTCTCTGCATGGTTGAAGCTGCAAATCCTTTTGCATAACATTTCCTCTTGCTTTGATAGAAAATTTCTCACTCAAAATACTTCAAAACCAGCATTTTAATTTTTATCACCCCTGAAAATTTCATTCTTAACCAGAGAACCAAGTTATCATGCTAAAATAGATGTCATTGGATTACATCACTTGGCCTGGTGTGAAACTCTCTCTCTCTGTCTCTCTCGTTAATTTCACTGCCTATCAGAAATGCGCCTGTGAAGTTGGGGGCCATTAGAGGATAGAGCTAATGAGAACCAAGGTCATGGAGTCAGTCTCTGTAAGAGTATTAACTTCGTTATGTTTCCTGGCCACGGACTATACCCCAATCTTAGCCAGAGGACTCTTGGGGTCAAGGGAATCCAGGAAAGAGATGACTCAGTGTAAACCCATCCCCCATGACCAGAGAGACAGCTCAAAGAACACCCATTTCAGGATCTTCCAATGTCCGTGTTGGAAAGAATCTCAGGCCTCTTCTTTCCTCCCCATCTGACGTGCAGCAATTTTGTAAAAGGATTAGTCAGTCCTCTCTTGAGTACCTCCAGTGACAGAGAACTCATTGCCTTCCATTGCCAACCATTCAATCTTTTTTTAAAAATTTTATTTCATTGAAGTATAATCTATTTACAATGTGTTAATTTCTGCTATACAGCGAAGTGTTTCAGTTATATAGATATATATTCTTTTCCATTATGATTTATCACAGTATATTGACTATCATTCCCTGTGCTATACAGTAGCCAACCATTTAATCTTGAAGCAGTTCTGATGAATTCTTTCTTATGTGAATTACAACCTTCTGTCATTCTGTAAACTGGTCTGAGGCCCTCCCTGTGAGATCAAAGGAATAAGACTCCAAACCAATCCTTTACAAGTTGGAAAATAGCAAAAGAATTGAACTTAGGGCTTATGGTTGTCCCTCCACATGGCCATTCTTATTGGCTTTTGTCAGCAGAGAGAGTCCTTGGTCAGAGAAGCAAGCATTTAAGCAGAAGTTTCGATTCTTTTATATAAGGGACTTGATATAGCATTTAGGAAATGAGTTTAAATTCCCTTTCCATTTTTGAGGCCAGTTTCATATGTAGCACACACAGATGGGTGATATAGAAAAGATCACTAGAGAGCTATCCATCAGCCCTCAGCCGTCAAAAAAACTTGCAATGGGGCACTGCCTCCAAGCTGAAGATTTTGATATTTATGAGTAGTTTAGACCAATCTGTCATTGAGGGCCTATTGGAAAGACCTTTGAATGACACGATTGACTTTTACTCCTATCAGAAGACATGTACTCACTCATTCATCCTTTCAAAAAGCACTTATTTAGGACTTTCTAAGCCCTAGATGTTAGGGATATGATAATGGTCAGCTGGGGGGTATATATGTCAAATAAGGAATCACTCAAAGTAATAGATCATTACAGACCATGATTAGTGATATAAAGGAAAGTGACAGATTATACTCAGAACATTTATCCTTCTCCAGGGGATCTTCCCAATCCAGGGATCGAACATGGCTCTCCTATATTGCAGGCAGACTCTTTACCCTCTGAGCCACCAGGGAAGCCCTTAGAACATATAACAGGTCTCACTTACTTGAGAATTTTGAAGAAGCCTTGCCTGACATTTGAGTTAATATATAAGGGGTGAATAGGAATGAATAGTAAAGGATACAGAGATGGGGGAAGCATTGCAGGCAGAGGCCCCATGGAAGAGAGGTATAAGAAGAAACAGAATATTCAAGGAACTAAGAGAGGGCTGCTGTTGGTGAAATTCAGAGATGAGGATATGATATAAGGTGAAGAGGTCTTATAATATAAGAGTGGAGAGGTCATCTCTACTCTTTTCAGCAAATGCCATGAGCATTCCTCACCTTCAGTTCTTTCCTTGTTCTGGGAAAATTCTCCTGGTCATCTATCTCTTAAACAAAGCCTTACTCATCTTGTTTTCTGAACTTTGGCATCCAGAAAGTGGGGGTGAAGGCAAAGGGCTCTCATGTATATTCAACACTTGCCATTCACCAAGCTGAGTCCTTTATACGTATGATCTTTAACACCCTTATCCTAACACTGTGAGCTAGTGCCCTTTCTACCATCTTACCATGGGAGAAATTGGTTCTCAGAAATCCTGAGTCATTGGTCCAGTGTCAGATAGCTTAACTAATAAGCCCAGATGAAAATTCAGGTTTGCCTGACTCCAAAGATTCTGCTCTTTCTCATACATTGACTTGCTTGCAAGGACACATTCAAAGAAAGAGTATTCTGAACATCAAGAAAAAAATGTGTAAAACAATGTAATTAGCATTATAGATGTTGTCTCAGATGGAGCCAAAGGTCCCCATTCCAATCTCAGTGTGTTGCACCTTCATGAAATTCTTTCTAAAACTTCTTCCTCCATGTCTTTCTCTCAATTACTTACCTGCAGCACAGATGTCCCAAACTCTCTCATTTTTCATTCCCAATCTTTCCAAAACTTTCCCCAAACCTAGTCTGTGTTGCTGACGCTGGTCTTTCTTACTCTTAACTCTCATCTTCAGGATTTATTCATCCCTTTCTTACGGTACCTTTCTCCTCTGTCCAATGTTAATCCTGGTGTGGTGTCAGTGATCAGGGTGGCAGAAAAAGGATCTTTACAAATCAGGAGGAGCAGGAGATGACCTGAATGTCCAAATGGTTTAAAGTGGATAGTAGTTCATTTTTTTCCTTTACATTTATTTTTTTCTGTATCCACTTCAAAATTCTTTCAACTCTCAAGTGTTAAAGAATCTGCCTGCAATGCAGGAGACACAGGAGATGTGGGTTTGATCCCTGGGTCTGGAAGATCCCCTGGAGAAGGGAATGGCTATCCACTCTAGTTTTCTTGCCTGAAGAATTCCATGGACAGAGGAGCCTGGTGGGCTATAGTCCATGGGGTCACAAAGAGTTGGGCACAAGTGACCCCCCCACACACACACACAAACACAATAACTGTCCAAAGTGATTCATAGTTTGCTTTCTGTTTCCTCATCTTGGGAGAGTCTGTTAGTGCCCACAGTCTTGAGCTACTCTGCACTTCCCAGCATCTCTTTTGCAGCTGGATTGGCCATGGACTAGTTCTACTCTATGGAGTTTGAGCAGAAATGATATGTGTTACTTCTGCACTGAGATGGGTGAGTATCCAGTTTGTCTTTTCCAAACTTTTTTCCCTGTTTGCTGTTTGGATAATACTAGGTGACCTTAAAGCCACCATATGGAAGCACTCTGAGTCCTTGAGTCATTGCTTAGAAGAGAATCAATCCACATTAGACTATAATGTGAGTGAGAAATAAACTGTTGTTACATTGTTTTAGTAGTGCTAATTAAGCTAATACTTTATTTTTTAATATTTTAGTTAAAATCATCAATAAGTTCATAATTATAATGAAGTCCACCTTATCAGTCTTTTCATCTGTAGTTAGTATTCTTTATGCTCTGTTTTAAATTTTTGTCTAACTCAAGATCATAGAGGCATTTTCTGATACTCTATTTTAGAAATTTTATTGTTTTGCCTTTTACATTTTGGTCTAACTAATATGTATATCAAGTTAATTTTTGTATAAAATTTGAGGATCATGGTTAATTTTCCATATGGATATGCAATGAACCCAGCATCACATATTGAAAAGATCATCCCTCTCTCACTGGGTTTCAGTAGCCCCTTCATTGAGTATCAGATATAGCAGATAGTCTCTAAAACGGCTTCATGGATCCCCACGTTCTTTTCTTTCTTTTTTTCTTTTTTTGGCTGCACATACAATATTGTTAAGTTTTAAAAAAAAAAAAAAAAAGCTTATGGGATCTTAGTTCCCCTACCAGAGACTGAACCTGTGCCCTGGGCAGTGAAATCACACAATCCTAACCACTGGAACACCAAGGAATTCCTGTGACTCACCTCTAATGAACAGATATGGCAAAAGTGACTAGAGTTCCTTCTGTGATTAGGTTACCAAAGACCATGAGTTCCATTTACCCTCGCTTTCTCTCCTTCTTCAGTAAAGAATTTCGTATTTTCCCCTTGTAATCTAGTGTGTGCTGTGCTGAGGTTGGAGGGAAGTGATGTCATAGGTCTAATGGTCTAGTTTGGTTGATATTGTGCAGAAAAAGATGACACCAGAAAGGTCCCTGACACTTGAACTGTTAGAAGGAGCCTCGCCTGGTTACCTGCAGGACAAGACATCACAAACGAGTGCTCAGGTGCAAGATAAAATCAAACCAAATTTCCAGGTGCTACACTAGGTTGGGTCAGGATGCCTTGTATGTCAGAAAGGGGAGAGCCTACCCCATCTGAGTTACATGACAGGAAGCCAAATTTATCCAGATTTTGTTATCTGGAGTTAACCTTCTGTCAGTAGTATTACCACATATAAAATTGACCTCTTTTTTCTGTTTTTATAAGATTCTGCTTAAGAAAAATCTGAGCTATAAAATTTCATTTTCCAGCCGCATCAATTTTCTGCAAGATAAGACATAAATCAAATAAATATTTCTTTGTCCCCTCCCTTTCATCCTTCTCCCATCTGGACGTAAAACATGTATTTAGAATATAAACATAAGAGATGGGTAGGCAGGGCTGTGAAAGAGTCAACATGCCTTTGGCTAGAGAGTTACTACGTTCATCCTTGGAAAAGAAGGGAAAAAGGATAAAAAGAAATGACTTGTTCAATGTCCAAATTCTTATTTTATGGATGTAAAATGTCCATGTTGCTACAGGATTTCCATGGTCTACAGCCATTCTCAGATAGTGGTCCTCTGTGCAGCTTGTTCAACAGAGTTGTACCAACCTACGGGAGGGAAGGCCAGGCTCACAGAGGGTGTTCATATAGAAGAAAGCAACACTAATGACCCACACAATTTCCTGAATTTGAGTGATATCACAGAAATCAGTTCCAAATCAGTTCCTTATCAGTTCCATAATTCTACTTAATCTATCAAGATAAGGTAATTACGTTTAATTTTGTAAGGGATACAGCAGTGACCTCCTGTTTTGGTATCAACTTTTCAATAAAGTGTTGATTATGGGCAAAAGCCAAGAACATTGATTTTCAGAGTCCAGAGAACATGCTTCTTTTCTTCTTGGTAAGTGAGCTAGTCTACTGCTGCTTCACCATTTTCTTGATTTAAGACCAAGGTTCCAGACAAAAGAGATACAAGCCACAGTGGTGGCTGGAGTGTAGTTGACTTTTTACATGGATAATTTTCAATCAAACCACAGCCTATCACTTTATTTCGCAATTTCCTGAGGTTCTAGAAACTCCGCAGTCTGCTAGTCCTGGCAGGAGGAGCAGAAGGTATTTTTAAGCTTCCATCTTGTCATTTATTCAGCTAATGTGCTTGGGCGCATCTTTATTCCTCTTCACCAGGCACGTGCGGCTGCTGACAGAGTGCCGGGGTCCCAGATTTCATCAGAGTCTGTGCAATGGGAAAGTCACATGAAAAAGAAGGGAGAGGTTCAGTTAAGTCTGTTTGGGTTGGCATATGTGCTTCTTATGAAGTATTGCCAGGGAGGGAAAGCTTTAGAGAGTGACTTTGCCACTTCGCACAAAAGCAAAATAAAGCAATTTCACTTCCATTTCCTAGGAGCATGGCAAAATCCCAAGCCCCTTAGTTCCTGTCATTTATTCCTCCCTACAACTCTGTGAGGCAGATACTATTATTTTAGATAAAAAACTGGGTTAGACACAGAGTAAGAACTGGTATGAAATTCCATAGGTTGTAAGTAGTTAATCCAGGGTTCAAACCCAAGTCTATCTGATTCCAAGGTCCATTCCCACAACTCACACAACACTGATTTGTTATAGTAATAAGATGTTCAAGGGAGCGAACAATGGTGCATTTTACAATGGGAAAATATGCAGAAAAATGATAAAAATATGGAAAGATATCCAGTATATATTTTTGTCTATTTATATATTAAAAATGACCAACATTCACCTACTATGTGGCAGCCACAGTTTTAGGTGCTAGAAAATACAAATACCTTGTCCTCCCAAGGCCTGTTGCTTCAAGATTTGGCTCAAGCAATAACCTATCATCAACACTGTTATTCCTGCCCACAGTAAGTGCAGGGAACACAATAAATTGGAGCTCTGTGACTGGAGGGGATGTTTCAGCTTGAGTGGAGTAGAAGGACATCTCCAAGGAGGTGAGATCTAAGTGATGAGAAGAAGGCAGTCATTGTGCTTTCACAGTCGGGGAGGACAGCAAGTACAAGTACACAGAGAAGTGGAAAACATGTATGTCAGCTGGGATGGAAATAAGGGAATGGGGGCTCAGGCGTAACGGTGGGGGGGATACTGGGAACATCAGTGGGGGGAGTGGTAGGAGATTTGAGGGGCTAGCAGGGGCCAGATCATACAGGACCCTGTAGACCACATTAAGGAGTTTAGATTTTATTTTTCAGTCCAGTTCAGTTCAGTTCAGTCACTCAGTCATGTCCAACTCTTTGCGACCCAATGAATTGCAGCATGCCAGGCCTCCCTGTCCATCACCAACTCCTGGAGTTCACTCAGACTCACGTCCATCGAGTCAGTGATGCCATCCAGCCATCTCACCCTCTGTCGTCCCCTTCTCCTCCTGTCCCCAATCCTTCCCAGCATCAGAGTCTTTTCCAATGAGTCAACTCTTCGCATGAGGTGGCCAAAGTACTGGAGTTTCAGCTTTAGCATCATTCCTTCCAAAGAAATCCCAGGGCTGATCTCCTTCAGAATGGACTGGTTGGATCTCCTTGCAGTCCAAGGGACTCTCAAGAGTTTTCTCCAACACCACAGTTCAAAAGCATCAATTCTTCAGTGCTCAGCCTTCTTCACAGTCCAACTCTCACATCCATACATGACCACTGGAAAAACCATAGCCTTGACTAGAAGGACCTTTGTTGGCAAAGTAATGTCTCTGCTTTTGAATATGCTATCTAGGTTGGTCATAACTTTTCTTCCAAGGAGTAAGCGTCTTTTAATTTCATGGCTGCACTCACCATCTGCAGTGATTTTGGAGCAAAAATAAATAAATAAATAAATAAAGTCTGACACTGTTTCCACTGTTTCCCCATCTATTTCCCATGAAGTGATGGGACCAGATGCCATGATCTTCGTTTTCTGAATGTTGAGCTTTAAGCCAACTTTTTCACTCTCCTCTTTCACTTTCATCAAGAGGCTTTTTAGTTCCTCTTTACTTTCCGCCATAAGGGTGGTGTCATCTGCATATCTGAGGTTATTGATATTTCTCCTGGCAATCTTGATTCCAGCTTGTGCTTCTTCCAGCCCAGCATTTTTCATGATGTACTCTGCATATAAGCTTATTAGCAGGGTGACAATATACAGCCTTGACGTACTCCTTTTCCTATTTGGAACCAGTCTGTTGTTCCATGTCCAGTTCTAACTGTTGCTTCCTGACCTGAATACAAATTTCTCAAGAGTCAGATCAGGTGGTCTGGTATTCCCATCTCTTTCAGAATTTTCCACATTTTATTGTGATCCACACAGTCAAAGGCTTTGGCATAGTCAATAAAGCAGAAATAGATGCTTTTCTGGATCTCTCTTGCTTTTTTGATGCTTTTATTGTGTTTTTAGTGTTATGGAAAACCAGTGCTGTGTTGTAAGTAGGGAAGGAATATGATCTGGTTGCTTTGTAAGGACTGAAATATGATAGTGCAAGAATGCAGCATTAGAGGAGGAGCCAAGATGGCGGAGGACTAGGACGGGGAGAACACTTTCTCCCCCACAAATTCATTAAAAGAGCATTTAAACGTCGAGTAAATTCCACAAAACAACTTCTGAATGCCGGCAGAGGACATCAGGCACCCAGAAAAGCAATCCAACTCTTCGAAAGGAGGTAGGAAAAAATATAAAAGACAAAAAAATAGACAAAAGAGGGAGGGATGGAGTTCCGTCCCGGGAAGGGAGTCTTAAAAAGAGAGAAGTTTCCAAACACCAGGAAACCTTCTCACTGCCGAATCTGTGCCGAGCTTTGGAAGCACAGAGGGCAACATAACAGGAAGAAAAAATAAATAAACAATTAAAACTCGAAGATTGCGAGTCCTACGGTAACTCCCCCAGCGGAGAAGCAGCGCAGACGCCTGCACGCGCCATTAGCAAGCGGGGGCTGGGCAGGGAGGCACAGCACGGGCTGCATCGCTTAGAGTAAGAATCTGGCCTGAATACCCTGAGCGCTATCTGAGCGAAATAATTTGGGCTAGCAAACCAGACTGTGGGATATCTACCATGTGAAAAGCCAGCCCCAACCTAAGACACCGCCAGGCCAGCGCACGGAACAAAGAATTGATCAGAGATAGCCGGCTGCAGACCTTCCCCCTCCGGTGACAGGCAGCCAGAGCCGGAAGGGGGCAATCGCAGCCCCAGAGAGACATTATCTATAAAACTGTAAGCAGGCTTCTTTGCTAACTAAAACTTTTGGGGGGTCTGGACGGTTAACATCTGCCTGAGAAGGTGCGCCGGTTTTACACCCAGATAACCGAGTGGCGGGGAGGCGATAAGTCGCAGCATTGGCGCTCGCCAAACACCTTATCACTTGAGCTGCTTGGACCTGGGAAGAGCACAAAACTCAGGCCCAACTGAGTCTGCGCCTCTGAGGACTACCCGAGTGCCTGAACCTGAGCGGCTTGGACCTGGGAGGTACATGCAACCCAGGGCCAGCCTCGGATTGTTCCCAGCGGAACAACCTAGAGCCCGAGCAGTGTGGGCAGGGAGGCTACACGCGCCGTGAGCGGGGGCAGATCCAGTGTGGCTGAGGCACTGCGAGCGCACTCCAGTGTTATTTGTTTGCAGCATCCCTCCCTCCCTCCCCACAGCGCGACTGAACAAAGAGAAGAAATACAGCTCCACCCATCAGAACACCGACACAAGCTTCCCTAACCAGGAAACCTTGACAAGCCACCTGTACAAACCCACACACAGCGAGGAAAAGCCACAATAAAGAGAACTCCACAAACTGCCAGAATACAGAAAGGACACCCCAAACTCAGCAATTTAAACAAAATGAAGAGACAGAGGAATAGCCAGCAGATAAAGGAACAGGATAAATGCCCACCAAACCAAACAAAAGAGGAAGAGATAGGGAATCTACCTGATAAAGAATTCCGAATAATGATAGTGAAATTGATCCAAAATCTTGAAATTAAAATGGAATCACAGATAAATAGCTTGGAGACAAGGATTGAGAAGATGCAAGAAAGGTTTAACAAGGACCTAGAAGAAATAAAAAAGAGTCAATATATAATGAATAATGCAATAAATGAAATTAAAAACACTCTGGAGGCAACAAATAGTAGAATAACAGAGGCAGAAGATAGGATTAGTGAATTAGAAGATAGAATGGTAGAAATAAATGAATCAGAGAGAATAAAAGAAAAACGAATTAAAAGAAATGAGGACAATCTCAGAGACCTCCAGGACAATATTAAACACTACAACATTCGAATCATAGGGGTTCCAGAAGAAGAAGACAAAAAGAAAGACCATGAGAAAATACTTGAGGAGATAATAGTTGAAAACTTCCCTAAACTGGGGAAGGAAATAATCACCCAAGTCCAAGAAACCCAGAGAATCCCAAACAGGATAAACCCAAGGCGAAACACCCCAAGACACATATTAATCAAATTAACAAAGATCAAACACAAAGAACAAATATTAAAAGCAGCAAGGGAAAAACAACAAATAACACACAAGGGAATTCCCATAAGGATAACAGCTGATCTTTCAATAGAAACTCTTCAAGCCAGGAGGGAATGGCAAGACATACTTAAAATGATGAAAGAAAATAACCTACAGCCCAGATTATTGTACCCAGCAAGGATTTCATTCAAGTATGAAGGAGAAATCAAAAGCTTCTCAGACAAGCAAAAGCTGAGAGAATTCTGCACCACCAAATCAGCTCTCCAACAAATACTAAAGGATATTCTCTAGACAGGAAACACAAAAAGGGTGTATAAATTCGAACCCCAAACAATAAAGTAAATGGCAACGGGATCATACTTATCAGTAATTACCTTAAACGTAAATGGGTTGAATGCCCCAACCAAAAGACAAAGACTGGCTGAATGGATACAAAAACAAGACCCCTACATATGTTGTCTACAGGAGACCCACCTCAAAACAGGGGACACATACAGACTGAAAGTGAAGGGCTGGAAAAAGATTTTCCATGCAAATAGGGACCAAAAGAAAGCAGGAGTAGCAATACTCATATCAGATAAAATAGACTTTAAAACAAAGGCTGTGAAAAGAGACAAAGAAGGTCACTACATAATGATCAAAGGATCAATCCAAGAAGAAGATATAACAATTATAAATATATATGCACCCAACATGGGAGCACCGCAGTATGTAAGACAAATGCTAACAAGTATGAAAGGAGAAATTAACAATAACACAATAATAGTGGGAGACTTTAATACCCCACTCACACCTATGGATAGATCAACTAAACAGAAAATTAACAAGGAAACACAAACTTTAAACGATACAATAGACCAGTTAGACCTAATTGATATCTATAGGACATTTCATCCCAAAACAATGAATTTCACCTTTTTCTCAAGTGCACATGGAACCTTCTCCAGGATAGATCACATCCTGGGCCATAAAGCTAGCCTTGGTAAATTCAAAAAAATAGAAATCATTCCAAGCATCTTTTCTGACCACAACGCAGTAAGATTAGATCTCAATTACAGGAGAAAAACTATTAAAAATTCCAACATATGGAGGATGAACAACACGCTGCTGAATAACCAACAAATCACAGAAGAAATCAAAAAAGAAATCAAAATTTGCATAGAAACGAATGAAAATGAAAACACAACAACCCAAAACCTGTGGGACACAGTAAAAGCAGTCCTAAGGGGAAAGTTCATAGCAATACAGGCACACCTCAAGAAACAAGAAAAAAGTCAAATAAATAACCTAACTCTACACCTAAAGCAACTAGAAAAGGAAGAAATGAAGAACCCCAGGGTTAGTAGAAGGAAAGAAATCTTAAAAATTAGAGCAGAAATAAATGCAAAAGAAACAAAAGAGACCATAGCAAAAATCAACAAAGCCAAAAGCTGGTTCTTTGAAAGGATAAATAAAATTGATAAACCATTAGCCAGACTCATCAAGAAACAAAGGGAGAAAAATCAAATCAATAAAATTAGAAACGAAAATGGAGAGATCACAACAGACAACACAGAAATACAAAGGATCATAAGAGACTATTATCAACAATTATATGCCAATAAAATGGACAACAAGGAAGAAATGGACAAATTCTTAGAAAAGTACAACTTTCCAAAACTCAACCAGGAAGAAATAGAAAACCTTAACAGACCCATCACAAGCACGGAAATTGAAACTGTAATCAAAAATCTTCCAGCAAACAAAAGCCCAGGTCCAGACGGCTTCACAGCTGAATTCTACCAAAAATTTAGAGAAGAGCTAACACCTATCCTGCTCAAACTCTTCCAGAAAATTGCAGAGGAAGGTAAACTTCCAAACTCATTCTATGAGGCCACCATCACCCTAATACCAAAACCTGACAAAGATCCCACAAAAAAAGAAAACTACAGGCCAATATCACTGATGAACATAGATGCAAAAATCCTAAACAAAATTCTAGCAATCAGAATCCAACAACATATTAAAAAGATCATACACCATGACCAAGTGGGCTTTATCCCAGGGATGCAAGGATTCTTCAATATCCACAAATCAATCAATGTAATACACCACATTAACAAATTGAAAAACAAAAACCATATGATTATCTCAATAGATGCAGAGAAAGCCTTTGACAAAATTCAACACCCATTTATGATAAAAACTCTCCAGAAAGCAGGAATAGAAGGAACATACCTCAACATAATAAAAGCTATATATGACAAACCCACAACAAACATTATCCTCAATGGTGAAAAATTGAAAGCATTTCCTCTAAAGTCAGGAACAAGACAAGGGTGCCCACTTTCACCATTACTATTCAACATAGTTTTGGAAGTTTTGGCCACAGCAATCAGAGCAGAAAAAGAAATAAAAGGAATCCAAATTGGAAAAGAAGAAGTAAAACTCTCACTATTTGCAGATGACATGATCCTCTACATAGAAAACCCTAAAGACTCCACCAGAAAATTACTAGAATTAATCAATGATTATAGTAAAGTTGCAGGATATAAAATCAACACACAGAAATCCCTTGCATTCCTATACACTAATAATGAGAAAACAGAAAGAGAAATTAAGGAAACAATTCCATTCACCATTGCAACGAAAAGAATAAAATACTTAGGAATATATCTACCTAAAGAAACTAAAGACCTATATATAGAAAACTATAAAACACTGGTGAAAGAAATCAAAGAGGACACTAATAGATGGAGAAATATACCATGTTCATGGATTGGAAGAATCAATATAGTGAAAATGAGTATACTACCCAAAGCAATTTATAGATTCAATGCAATCCCTATCAAGCTACCAACAGTATTCTTCACAGAGCTAGAAAAAATAATTTCACAATTTGTATGGAAATACAAAAAACCTCGAATAGCCAAAGCGATCTTGAGAAAGAAAAATGGAACTGGAGGAATCAACCTTGCCTGGAGAATCCCATGGACATAGGAGCCTGGTGGGCTGCAGTCCACAGGGCTGCAAAAGAGTTGAGCATGACTGAGCAACTGAGCATGCATGCACAGAAGCAATTATAGCTCAGGCCCAAACTGATAAGACACCCATCTCTGGACCATGGAAATCGACAAAGAGTGTATAATAAACTTAGAATTGTTTATTATTTATTTATGAAAACGACTGAATCTCAGGTCAGAACTGTAGGAATTCAACGTTTTTAGTGTGGGGCTGCTTCTCTCCCTTCCATCTATTAGCACAGCAATTCTATTAGGGTAGGACCAGCCATACAAGCAACAACTTTGTGGTCAAATGTGGCTGAATTGGTTTGGAGTGCAGCAGGAAAAAACCCTGTACTCCTAGGACTCATAGGAAACAGAGCTGATCTTGGTGACAAATGAATGGGGGGACGACAGGACAGCCTGCCTAGCTAGACTGACAGACTAGCCTTAAACTCAACTGGAAAATCCAGGAAATGAAAAACTGTGGTGGGCTTTGCCCAACTCCCACATGTCCCTGGCAGTCTAGAAGGCCGTGCTCATGCTCAAAGCTGCCTGAATGCTAAGACAGCAGAGAGAGTCCTTGCTCCCCTTAAGTACCTGGTGAAATGCAACAGAGGAGACATGAGAGGGCCTGATAGAAAATAGAAGCTGAGACATACTTTTAAACTGCCTGAACTTTGAATGTAACATCCAACCCACACAGAAATCCATCCGAAAAGGTGGAATACTTAACCTTCTCAGGACTTTTAAGCATATGTCTAACCAGTCCTTGCCTGCTCACAAAGATATGGTGACACAGGGCTGACCCCTAAGAGACAGGCTTAAAAATTAAAAACAGAATTTTCTAAAACCTGAGCAAAGACATTAGTAGCTACATGCTTTAGAGACAACAGACTTTACACAATGAGCCTAGAAAATCCATTAACTAAGTAACTAACAAAACATGGCCAACAACAGCCTCTGGGGAATCAATCTAGAGGTCCTACACTTTTGTTGAAAAATATCCAGTTTTTAGGTAACCAACAAAGATCTCCTGTATTGCACTCCATTCAATATTCTATGATAGCCTATATGAGAAAATACTGTGAAAAAGAATGAATATATACATATGTATAACTGAATCACTTTGCTGTACACTGTAAACTAATACAACATTGTAAATCAACTATACTCCAATAAAATTTTAATTTTTAAAAGTGAAAAAAATACTCAGTTTTGAACAAAAATGGTGAGACTTTCAAAGAAACAGCAAAGTGTGACCCATATTTAGGAAAAAAAAAAAAAAACAGTCAAAGAGGCTGACTCTGAGTTAGCTTAAGATGTTAGATTTAGCACCAAAGACTTCAAAGCCACTGTTATAAATATGTTCAAAGAACTAAAAGGAATGATGTCTAAATGATTAAAATATGGTGTAACAAAAATAACTCATCAAACAGAGAAACTAGAATCCTCAAACAGTTGTGGTGAAGATGTAAAAGTGTTTCAGTCATTTTAGAATCAACTCGTCAATTTCCTAACATATGATGCAGCAATTTCACTCCTAGAAATCTGCCAAAGATAAATGAAAAACATGTGCCCACACAAACATATAAGTTCAAATGCTCATACTTTCGTTATTCATAATGTCCCAAACTGAATATAATCCAAATGACCACGAATATGTACATAGTACATAAAATGTGGCTTAACTAGTCAATGGAATATTATTTGCAATTATTAATAAAAGGAATGAATAACTGGTATATGCAACAACATAGCCGAACCTGAAAAACATTGTGATAAGTAGAAGAAGCCAGGTATCAAAAAACTCGACATATTGTATGATTCCCTTTATTAAAATGCTATTAAAAGGCATATTTACAGAGACCTGAAGCAAATCAGTGGTTGTCTAGGGCTATGGGTGGGAGTATGGATTAGTTGTAAACATATAGGAGCAAACTGTTTGGGGTGATGGAAGTGTTCTAAAACTGAATTGTGGTTCTGGTTGCAAAACTTTGTAACTTTACAAAAAGTCATTTTTAATGCTTACAATAGATGAATTTTATATTTGTAAATTATACCACAATAGTAGTGTTAAAACTAAAATTAACATTTTTTTAAAGGCTGACAGAGGCCCCGTCTGGGAAACATCTTTGCCGTAATGCACCGGAGACTTCTCTCCCCTGCTGAGAGACACCAGAGCAGGCGGGAGGCACTGGAAAACAATCCAGACAATCGCAAACGGTCAGATCTTGGAAACCTCTTTATCTTAATAGTTAAAAAAGTCTTTACCCCTACCCAGAGACACCAGAGAGGTTGGGGACATCAATAAGTGGATCTCAACACACCCTTCCCTTCTCCCACTGGGAACACCTTGCAGCCTGACCTTATGAAACCGCCAGTCATCACTAGCAGGAAACTCAGAAAGCCCTAGGGGCACAAGATGAATGAAACAGACCAAAATAACAGGACAGAGTCTCTGAAATCAAACTGCCATTGGAACCACAGCCCACAAAATTAGGTCAAGACCTGCATACTAAACTAAAACAGGGTGAATGCCTGCTGAAATCAAAGAAGTAATAGTTCTCAGAGTCCTAACGTAATGAACAAAATGTCCAGGAAACGCTTGAAAACCACCCATCATCACAAGAACTAGAAAATCACAACTTGAGTGAGGAATAACAATTAACTGATGCCAACACTGAGATGAATCAGATGTTGGAATTATCTGACAAGGATTTCAAAGCAGCTCTCATAAAAATGCTTCTGCAATCAATTACAAATTCTCTTGAAACAAATGGAAAAATAGAAAATCTCAGCAAAAAGTAAAGTCATAAGAAAGAACCAAATGGAAATTGCAGAACTAAAAATTACAATAACTGAAATAAATAACTTGCTGAATGGGTTTAATAGTAGACTGAAGATGACAGAGGACATAAACTTGAGGACAAACTATACAAGTCACGCATTTTGAACAACAGAGATAAAATAGACTAAAAGGAAACAGACCCTGAGGGACTTGTGGGATTATAAAATATTCCAATGTTTGTATAATCAATGCCTCAGAAGGATAGGAGATAAGGAGGCTAAAAGAGTATTTCAAGAAACAATGGCTGAAAAGTTCCAATTTGGCAAAAAACACAAAGCTACAGACCCAAGAAGCTAAGTGCACCATAAATAGGAAAACCAAAGAAAGATAATAAGATACGTCATAATTAAACTTTTGAAAAATTAAGAAAAATAACTCTCAAAAGCAGCCTGAGAGCCATGGCATATTACCTATAGGGGCACACCAATTCAAAAATGTATTTCTCATCTGAAAACACAGAGGCCAGAAGTGACACAACATTTTTCAAATGCTGAAAGAAAAGAATTATCAACAGTAAATACTGTTTCAGGTATCTTTCAAGAATGAAGAGAAAATAAAAATGTTTTCAGGCAAAGGAAAACAAAAAAAGAATTTATCACTATCAGACATACCATTAAATATTGGTTAAAGGAAATTCTTCAAAAAGAAAGATAATGATAAAAGAATGAAATTTGATGCATCAGGAATGAAGAAAGAACAATGGAAAGAACAGAAGTGTGGGCACATATACTATCTATTTCCTCAGGAGTTTTATAATTATTAGTAGTGGTGAAGTCAAATATAACATTATCTAATACTTAAAACAGTAATATTTAAAAATGAGGAGGGTAGAAAGACCTAAATGGAAGTAAGGTTTCCAAATCTTAAATGGTAAAAAGTTGATACCAGGAAACTGTTATAAGGCATATATTTATTTATTCTTTTAAATTTATTTATTTGGCTGCATTGGGTCTTAGTTGTGGCATGCAGGATCTTTAGTTGCAGTGTGTGAGATCTAGTTCCCTGACTAGGAATTGAATGTGGGCCCCCTGAATTGGGAGTGTGAAATCTTAGCCACTGAGCCACCAGAGAAGTCCCTAAGGCACATATTTATAGTGTGATACACCAAGCAACCACTACACTTGTGTAATGAAAACTACACAAAGAGAGACTTAAAAACACTGTGAATGCATCAAGATAGATAGTAAAAAAAATGTCTAAGCTGTCCACAGGAAGAGGAGAAAAGAACAGAGGAATGAGAATCAGAGGAATTAAATAAAGAAAACAAATAATAAATTCAAGTGCTAATATATCCATAATTACATGAAATATAAAAGGTGTAAATGAAACAATTAAAAGAAAAAAAATTAAACAAGTTAAAAAACCATGACACAAATATAAACTCCTTAGAAAAACTTTAATGCTTTTTATAGTTTCTTGAGTTTGGAACTTAGGTTATTGATTTGAGACCTGTGCTTATTTCTAATGTAAGCATTTAATGGCTTAAATTTCCTTCTCAGCACTATTTTTCAATGTCATAAGGAAATTCATTGGCATAATATAAGTTGAAAGTAAAAGAATGGGGAAATATGCAAATGCAAATATTGAAAAACCGGTGGCTATAGTAATATTTGATAACATAGACTTCTAAATTAAAAAATTACTACAAATAAGGACATTGTTTAATAGGGTCAATCAGTCAGGAAGATATTACAGTCCTAAAAGTGTGCATACCCAAAATCAGAGTCTCAAAATACATACAGCAAAATTGATGAAGTTGAAAATAGAAATAAGCAAGTCCAGTACTACAGTTGGGAACTTTATTTATTTATATTTTTTTTAAATTTTAATTGGAGGTTAATTACTTTACATTATTGTGGTGGTTTTTGCCATACATTCACATGAATCAGCCATGAGTGTACATGTGTTCCCCATCTTGACCCTCCCTCCAACCTCCCTCCCCATCCCATCCCTCTGAGTCATCCCAGTGCACCAGCTCTGAGCACCCTGCCTCATGCATCGAACCTGGACTGGCGATCTATTTCACATATGATAATATGCATTATTCAGTGCTATTCTCTCAAATCATCCCACCCTCACCTTCTCACACAGAGTCTAACAGTCTGTTCTCTACATCTGTATCTCTTTTGCTGTCTCGCACATAAGGTCATCGTTACCATCTTTCTAAATTCCATATATATGCGTTAATATAGTGTATTGGTGTTTTTATTTCTGGCTTACTTTGCTCTGTATAATAGGCTCCAGTTTCATCCATCTCATTAGAACTGATTCAAATGCATTCTTTTTAATGGCTGAGTAATATTCCATTGCTTATATGTAGAACAGCTTTCTTATCCATTCATCTGCTGATGGACATCTAGGTTGCTTCTATGTCCTGGCTATTGTAAACAGTGCTGTGATGAACATTGGGGTACACATGTCTCTTTCAATTCTGTTTTCCTCGGTGTGTATGCTCAGCAGTGGGATTGCTGGGTCATATGGCAGTTCTATTTCCAGTTTTTTAAGGAATCCTCACACTGTTCTCCATAGTGGCTGTACTAGTTTACATTCCCACCAACACTGTAAGAGGGTTCCCTTTTCTCTACACCCTCTCCAGCATTTATTGTTTATAGACTTTAGGATAGCAGCCATTCTGACTGGCATGAGATGGTACCTCATTGTGGTTTTGATTTGCATTTCTCTGATAATGAGTGATGTTGAGCATTTTTTCATGTGTTTGTTAGCCATTTGTATGTCTTCTTTGGAGAAATATCTGTTTAGTTCTTTGGCCCATATTTTGATTGGGTCGTTTATTTTTATGAAATTGAGCTGCAGGAGTTGCTTGTATATTTTTGAGATTAATTTTTTGTCAGTTGCTTCATTTGCTATTATTTTCTCCCATTCTGAAGGCTGTCTTTTCACCTTGGTTAGAGTTTCCTGCCGGGAGCCAGTGTGAGGAACTCCGCCCATGGCAAAGGTCATGAGGAAGGAGGCTCGGAATATGCAAAGGTGGGATCGAGCCTCAGGAGTCCCCCTGGAAATTCTCAAGCATCTACCCCAAAAACCAGAGTCTGCCTACTTTACTGCTTTGTGCTCTCACCTACACCTCTGACTTTATGGGGGGCTGTCCCCCACCACCTCTCTTTGAAAAAGAGTTAACTTAGAGCTCCAGTTAATAATAATTCCTGGGCGTGACAGGAGTGTTTCAACCTACAAACTCCTCTGAAGGTTCTCTAGCCTGCCTGACAGGTTTGTCCAGCCACATGTGATTGTTCACAGCCTCCCAACTGTGAGAGGCACGAGATGCTTTAAACCTAAAAACAGGTTCTTTAGAGAAGTTAGAAAACTATTAGTATAGTATAGTGGGCTGATTAGAAATTGTACTGGTGAAAGGTTTTTTCATTTGTTGAGTCAATGTTTGCTGCTAAGTCTCCACATCCCCTGCCCTTATACACATTGATGAATATATAGAAGAAATAAGTATTAACCTTTGATATTAATCACGTTGGATCTTAGGCTAAGTAAATTCTTTTCTTAATTAAAACCCACTACACCCTCACCCTATAGGAATGCAACTTTATCTGGTATCTTCAGAAGGTGGCATCTGTTTTAAGAATAATCACCCCTGGAGAAATAAGTGTTCTGGTTGACTGACTGCTGTCACAAGGAGAGGGTCATAAATTGTTAACAGGCCCCCTGGCCAGAAGATGATGTAACACCTCTGAGACCCTTGTATACATTTGTATGAAGCACCTGACTTTAATAAAAGTCAGGACTGCTGACCCTGCATGACTTTTGTATAATATCTCAGTGTATAAAAACAGACCCTGGAAAATAAAATAAAAAATGGGATCAGTTTCTCGAAAAACTGGTCTCCTCATGTCATTCTTTCTTTCACCTTCTGGCTGAATTCCCATCTGGAACGCAGAGGCCCGCCAAGCCTACTAATTTTGCCTGGGCTTCTAAGATCTGACTGGGGAGGCCTTAGTGTCTTAGTGTCTCCTCTCCCTCGGGAGAACGGGAAGATGCCTTGGCCTACGTGGGTGGTGCAGACTTCTTGTCCTAATGTTTTATTGGTTTTCCACGTAAACCAAGTTATTCAGCCTCTTTTCTCCACTGAATTTCCCCACTGAGCTATCCCTATTTAACCACTCTTTATATCTTTAATTAACGCTTAATTGATCTATTGTTTCCTGATCTCCGAAGCCATCTCCTTCGAATTCCCTGGATCCACCGGGGCTGGACCCCAGCAGTTTCCTTCATTGTGCAAAAGCTTTTAAGTTTAATTAGGTCCCACTTGTTTATTTTTTCTTATGTTTCCATTACTCAGGGAGGTGGGTCATAGAGAATCCTGCTATGATTTATGTCAGAGAGTGTTTTGCCTATGTTCTCCTCTAGGAGTTTTATAGTTTCTGGTCTTAGGTTTAGATCTTTAATCCATTTTGTGTTTATTGTTGTGTATGATGATAGAAAGTGTTCTAGTTTCATTCTATTACAAGTGCTTGACCAGTTTTACCAGCACCACTTGTTAAAGAGATTATCTTTTCTCCATTGTATATTCTTGCCTCCTTTCTCAATGATAAGGTGTCCATAGGTGTGTGGATTTATCTCTGGGCTTTCTATTTTGTTCCATTGATCTATGTTTCTGTCTTTGTGCCAGTACCATGCAGTCTTGATGACTGTTGCTTTCTAGTATAGCCTGAAGTCAGGCAGGTTGATTCCTCCAGTTCCATTCTTCTTTCTCAAGACTGCTTTGGCTTTTCGAGTTTTTTTGTATTTTCATACAAATTGTGAAATTATTAGTTCTAATTCTCTGAAAAATTCCGTTGGTAGCTTGATAGGGATTGCATTGAATCTATAGATTGCTTTGGGTAGTATACTCATTTTCACTATATTGACTCTTTTGATCCATGAACATGGTATATTTCTCCATCTATTTGTGTCCTCTTTGATTTCTTTCATCAGTGTTTTATAGTTTTCTATATATAGGTCGTTTGTTTCTTTAGGTAGATTTATTCCTATGTATTTTATTCTTTTCATTGCAATGGTGAACGGAATTGTTTTCTTAATTTCCCTTTCTGTTTTCTCATTATTAGTGTATAGGAATACAAGGGATTTCTGTGTGTTAATTTTATATCCTGCAAACTTACTGTATTCATTGATTAGCTTTAGTAATTTTCTGGTGGAGTCTTTAGGGTTTTCTATGTAGAGGATCATGTCATCTGCAAACAGTGAGGGTTTTACTTTTTCTTTTCCAATCTGGATTCCGTTTATTTCTTTTTCTGCTCTGATTGCTGTGGCCAAAACTTCCAAAACTCTGTTGAATAGCAATGGTGAGAGTGGGCATCCTTGTCATGTTCCTGACTTTAGGGAAAATGTTTTCAATTTTTCACTATTGAGGATAATGTTTCCTGTGGGTTTATCATATATGGCTTTTATTATGTTGAGGTATGTTCCTTCTATGCTTGCTTTCTGGAGGGTTTTTTTTTTTTATCATAAATGGATGTTGAATTTTGTCAAAGGCTTTCTCTGCATCTATTGAGATAATCATGTGGTTTTTATCTTTTAATTTGTTAATGTGGTGTATTACTTTGGTTGATTTGCAGATATTGAAGAATCCTTGCATTCCTGGGATAAAGCCCACTTGGTAATGATGTATGATCTTTTTAATATGTTGCTGGATTCTGTTTGCTAGAATTTTGTTGAGGATTTTTGCATCTATATTGATCAGTGATATTGGCCTGTAGTTTTCTTTTTTTGTGGCATCTTTGTCAGGTTTTGGTATTGGGTGATGGTGGCTTCATAGAATGAGTTTGGAATTTGACCTTCCTCTGCAATTTTCTGGAAGAGTTTGAGTAGGATAGGTGTTAGCTCTTGTCTAAATTTTTGGTAGAATTCAGCTGTGAATCCATCTGGTTCTGGGCTTTTGTTTCTTGGAAGATTTCTGATCACAGTTTCGATTTCTGTGCTTGTGATGGGTCTGTTAAGATTTTCTATTTCTTCCTGGTTCAATTTTGGAAAGTTATAGTTTTCTAACCAAGTTAGAAGTTATACATTTCTTCCCAGTTGTCCATTTTATTGGCATATAGTTGCTGATAGTAGTCTCTTATGATCCTTTGTATTTCTGTGTTGTCTGTTGTGATCTCTCCATTTTCATTTCTAATTTTGTTGATTTGATTCTTCTTCCTTTGTTTCTTGATGAGTCTGGCTAATGGTTTGTCTATTTTATTTGTCTTCTCAAAGAAACAGCTTTTAGCTTTGTTGATTTTTGCTATGGTCTCTTTTGTTTCTTTTGCATTTATTTCTGCCCTAATTTTTTGTGATTTCTTTCCTTCTACAAACCCAGGGGTTCTTAATTTCTTCCTTTTCTAGTTGTTTTAGGTGTAGTGTTAGGTTATTTATTTGATTTCTCTCCTGTTTCCTGAGGTAAGCTTGTATTGCTATGAATCTTACCCTTAGCACTGCTTTTACAGTGTCCCATAGGTTTTGGGTTGTTGTGTTTTCATTTTCATTCATTTCTATGCATATTGTGATTTCTCTTTTGATTTCTTCTGTGATTTGTTTGTTATTCAGAAGTGTGTTGTTTAGCCTCCTTAGGTTTGTATTTTTCATAGTTTTTTTCCTGTAGTTGACATCTAATCTTACCTCATTGTTATCAGAAAAGATGCTTGAGATGATTTCAATTTTTTTGAATTTACTGAAGCTAGATTTATGGCCCAGGATGTGATGTATCCTGGAGAAGCTTCTGTGTGCACTTGAGAAAAAGGTGAAATTCATTGTTTTATGGTGAAATGTCCTATAGATATCAATTAGGGCTAACTTGGCCATTGTATCATTTAAAGTTTGTGTCTCCTTGCTAATTTTCTGTTTAGTTGATCTATCCATAGGTGAGAGTGGGGTATTAAAGTCTCCCACTATTATTGTGTTACTGTTCATTTCCCCTTTCATATTTGTTAGCATTTGTCTTACATTTTGTGGTGCTCCTATGTTGGGTGCATATATATTTATAATTGTTATATCTTCTTGGATTTATCCTTTGATCATTATGTAATGTCCTTCTTTGTCTCTTTTCATGGCCTTTATTTCAAAGTCTATTTTATTGATATGAGTATTGCTACTCCTGCTTTCTTTTGGTCTCCATTTGTGTGAAATATCTTTTTCCAGCCTTTCACTTTCAGTCTGTATTTCCCTAGGTTTGAGGTGGGTCTCTTGTAGACAGCATGTATAGGGGTCTTGTTTTTGTATTCATTCAGCCAGTCTTTGTCTTTTGGTTGAGGCATTCAACCCATTTACATTTAAGGTAATTATTGACAAGTATGATCTCCTTGCCATTTACTTTATTGTTTTGGGTTCGAGTTTATAAACCTTTTCTGTGTTTCCTGTCTAGAGAAGATCCTTTAGCATTTGTTGGAGGGCTGGTTTGGTGGTGCTGAATTCTCTCAGCTTTTGCTTGTCTATAAAGCTTTTGATTTTTCCTTCATATTTGAATAAGATCCTTGCTGGGTACAGTAATCTGGGTTGTAGGTTTTTCTCTTTCATCACTTTAAGTATGTCCTGCCATTCCCTTCTGTCTTGAAGAGTTTCTATTGAAAGATCAGCTGTTATATTTATGGGGATTCCCTTGTGGGTTATTTGTTGTTTTTCTCTTGCTTCTTTTAATATTTGTTCTTTGTGTTTTATCTTCATTAATTTGATTAATATGTGTCTTGGGGTGTTTTGCCTTGGGTATATCCTGTTTGGGACTCTCCGGGTTTCTTGGATTTGGGTGGCTATTTCCTTCCCCATTTTAGGGAAGTTTTCAACTATTATCTCCTCAGGTATTTTCTCATGGCCTTTCTTTTTGTCTTCTGGGACTCCTATGATTCAAACGTTGGGGCATTTAACATTGTCCCAGAGGTCTCTGAGGTTGTCCTCATTTCTTTTAATTCTTTTTTTCTTTTTTCCTCTCTGCTTCATTTATTGCCACCAATCTATCTTCAACCTCACTAATTCTATCTTCTGCCTCCATTATTCTACTGTTGGTTCCATCCAGAGTGTTTTTGACCTCATTTTTTGCATTATTCATTATATATTGACTCTTTTATTTCTTCTAGGTCCTTGTTAAACATTTCTTGCATCTTCTCAATCCTTGTCTCCAGACTATTTATCTGTAACTCCATTTTGTTTTCAAACTTTTGGATCATTTTTACTATCATTATTCTGAATTCTTTTTCAGTTAGACTCCCTATCTCTTCCTCTTTCGTTTGGTGGGCTTTTATCATGATCCTTTACCTGCTGTATATTTCTCTCCCTTTTCATCTTGTTTAGGTTGCTGTGCTTGTGGTGGCCTTTCTGTATGCTGGAAGTTTGTGGTTCCTCTTCATCGTGGAGGTTCCTCCTTGTGAGTGGGGTTGGACTTGTGGCTTGTCAAGGTTTTCTGGTGAGGGAAGCTTGCATTGGTGTTCTAGTGGGTGGAGCTGGATCTTTTCTCTCTGGAGTGCAACAAAGTGTCCAGTAGTGAGTTCTGAGGTGTCTATAGGCTTGGTGTGACTTTTGGCCACCTGTATTTTTGTGCTCAGGTTTATGCTCCTGCTTTGTTGGAGAATTAGCTTGGTATGTGTTGCTCTTAAACTTGGCTCTTGGGTGGAGCTTGGTTTCAGTGTAGTTATGGAGACTTTGGGATGAGCTTTTATTGATTAGTGGTCCCTGGAGTCAGGAGTTTTCTGGTGTTCTCAAGTTTTGGATTTAGGCCTCCTGCACCTGGCTTTCAGTCTTATTCTTATAGTAGCCTAAAGACTTCTCCATCCATACAGCATTGATGATAAAATATCTAGGTTAATGGTGAAAAGATTCTCCACAGTGAGGGACACCCAGAGATGTTCACAGAGTTACATGAGGAAGAGAAGAGGGAGGAAGGAGATAGAGGTGACCAGGAAGAGAAGAGGGGGAATCAAAAGGGGAGAGATCAGCCTAGCCAGTAATCAATTCCTTATTTGCTCTCCACAGTCTGGAATACTCAGAGAGGTTCACGGAGTTGCATAGAGAAGAGAAGAGGGAGGAAAGAGATAGAGGTGACCAGGAGGAGAGGAGGGGGAGTCAAAAGGAGAGAAACCAGTCTAGCCTGTGATCAGTTCCCTGTTTTCTCCACAGCCCAGAGCATCCAAAGAGATTCATAGAGTTAAGTAGGGAAGAGAAGGGGGAGGGAGGAGATAGAGGTGATCTGGGGAAGAAAAAGGAGAGTCAAAAAGGGAGAGAACAGTCAAGCCAGTAATCACACTCCTAAGTAAAAATGGGTATTGAAAATTGGACTCTTAAAAGTACAGAATTGATAACAAATACCAAAAAGCAAAGATTAAAAATCTAGAGTAGAGGTTAGACTCTCAAAAATACAATATTTTAAAAAAAAACCAAAACCACAAAAGTTAGATAAAAAAAAATATGAAATTTGCTTTAAAAATAGGGTCTTTTTGTCTAGGAAATAGTAGGTTTTAACAATGAAAATTAAAGGAGTAATAAAGAACTTAAAAATAAAAAAATTAAAATTAAAAAATGATAATAGTAAGATATATCTAGGAATTTCTCTGGAGCTGTTGAGGGCAGTGTGTGGTCAGTTCAGTTTCAGAGAGTTCCTTGTTCCACCTTATACTTCTTCTTAAGGTCTATAGGTCCCTTCCAATGTAGCAAGTGCTAACTACAGGGTTTCAATCTGTTGCACCTGTCAGTTCCAAAGCTGTTCCCTCTTCGTTTATTTTGGCTTCCTTTGTTTGCAAGTCTCTTCAGTATCTAACCTCCGCCCTGACACATTTCCGCCCCTGGTCATGTATTTAGTCTCACTTGTTCAATTGTGCTTCAGGGATTGATAAACACTGCAAACAAATATCACTGGCGTGTGTGGGGTGTGCTCGCAGTGTCTGGGCCACACTGGGTTTGCCTCCGCTCACGGCAACTGTGCTTTCTCGGTCTATACTGCTCAGGCTCCAGGTTGCTCTGCTGGGGAACTGTCTAAGGCAGGCCCTGGATTGCGTGAACTTCCCAGATCTACGCCACTCAGGTTCAGGTTCCCGGGTACTCCACCAAGGCACAGACTCAGTTGGGCCTGCGTTTTGTGCCCTTCCTAGGTCCTAGCATCTCAGGTGAACAGGTGCTTGGCAAGCGCATTCTCCCCAGGTACAGTGCATCTTATCACCTCTCCAGTCCCAGCCTCTCAGTTTCCTGGGTGAGCAGCAGGAGTGCTGTCTCAGGTGTGCCATGTGTCTCCTCTGGAGAGCTGATCTCTGGCTGCAACCATCCAGGAAGATGAAAACTGTCCAGGATCCCAGGAAGACTTGGTTAGCAACTGGAAGCCTGCTGGCAGTTTGGTAGGGGATGCCGTCTCTGGGGCTCAGTTAGCCCCTTTCTGGCTCTGGTTGCCATCTGTCTGCCTCCCTGCCTCCAGCAGGGGATGGGCTGGTCCACTGCCAGCTAACTCTCCTCTGGTATTCGTTCAGTCCTTTGTTCTGTGAGTGGCCCGGCAGAGCCTTAGGTTAGAGCTTTTTGAGGGAAAGTTCTCTCTCTCTCTTTCCTTTTTTTTTTTTTTTCCCCCTCTCTGGATATCCCATGGTTTGGGTTACTATCTCATGTTAGCTCCCTCAGGTTGCCCTTGGGGCATTCAGGCCCAGTCCTTACTCTAAGCAATGCAGCCCATGCCACCCTCTTCAGCCCCTGCTTGCTGGTGGCAGATGCGAGCATCTGGGCTACTTCTCCACTGGGAGTTGCCATTAGGCAACTGTAATCTGTGTAATCTGTGGGTTTTATTTTTTTTTTTTCCTCTCACTTATGTTCCCCTCTGAGATTCCAAAACCCCCCACAGACCCACCGGTGAGAGGGTTTCCTGGTGTTTGGAAACTTCTCTTCTTTTAAGACTCTCTCCCCAGGACAGATATCCATCCCTAACTCTTTTGTCTCTCTTTTTATCTTTTATATTTTGTCCTACCTCCTTTCAAAGACAATGGGCTGCCTTTCTGGGTGCCTGGTGTCCTTTGCCAGAGTTCAGAAGTTGTTTTGTGGCATTTGCTCAGCATTCAAATGATCTTTCGATGAATTTGTGGGGGAGAAAGTGGTCTCCCCATCCTATTCCTCCACCATCTTAGGACCACCCACTACAGTTGAGAACTTTAAAACCTCCCCTCTCAGCAATGGATAGAACTTCCCACAGAAAATCAACAAAGATATTAAAATTTTAAACAATACTATCAATCAATCAGAATCCAGTTGACATATACAGGAAATTCCATCCAATAACAACAGAATGTACATTTTTTTTCAAGCATATGGAAAGGGAAAGGCCCTAGGATAGATAAAATAATACTGATAAAGAATAAAGTGGGAGGAATAGCTGTACCTGATAATAAGGCTTACTCTACAGTCCCTGCTTTCCTGGTCGCTCAGATAGTAAAGAATCCACCTGCAGTGCAAGAGACTTGGGTTTGATCCCTGGTTCTGGAAGATCCCCTGGAGAAGGGAATGGCAACCCACTCCAGTATTCTTGCCTGGAGAATTCCATGGACAGAAGAGCCTGGTGGGCTACAGTCTATAGGGTCACAAAGAGTTGGACATGACTGAGCAACTTAACAAACATAGCTACAATAATCAAGATAGTGTAGTATTGGTGAGTGGATAGACAAACACACTGGTCAATGAGATAGAATAAACAATCCAGAAAGAGATCAACACAAATCTCCTCAGTTGCTTTTAACAAATGTTCAAGAGTAATTCAGTGGAGGCATATCCTTCTCAGCACACAGTGCTGGAACAATTGGACATCTTCAGGCAAAAGCCAACAGCAAAAACTTTCACCTAAATCTCATACTTTATATAAAAATACCACAAAATGGGTCACAGATCTAAATGTAAAACAGAACTATAAGAGCTTGAGAAAGTACATTATTGTTGTTGTTGTTCAGTCACTAAGTCCTGTCTGACTCTTTGCGACCCCATGGGCTGGCACGCCAGTCTCACCTGTCCTTCACTATTTCCTGAAGTTTGGTCAGATTCATGTCCATTGAGCTGGTGATGCTATCTCATCCTCTGCTGCCTGCTTCTCCTTTTGCCTTCAGTCTTTTCCCAGCATCAGAGTACTTTTCCAATGAGTCAGCCAAATTACTGGAGCTTCAGCTTCAGCATCAGTCCTTCCAATGAATAGTCAGGGCTGACTTCTTTTAGCATTGACTAGTTTGATCTTCTTGCTATCCAAGGGATTCTCAATTTCTGGAAATAGGCAGGGTGACAATATACAGCCTTGATGTACGCCTTTTCCAGTTTCAACCAGTCTATTGTTCCATGTCTGGTTCTAACTGTTGCTTCTTGTTTTACATACTGGTTTCTCAGGAGACAGGTAAGGTGGTCTCTTATCCCCATCTCTTGAAGAATTTTCCACAGTTTGTTGTGATCCACACAGTCAAAGGCTTTTGTGTAGTCAACAAAGCAGAAGTAGATGTTTTTTTCTGGACTTCTCTTGCTTTCTCCATGATCCAACTGATGTTGGCAATTTGATTCCTCTGCCTTTTCTAAACCCAGCTTGTACATCTGGAATTTCTTGGTTCACATACTGTTGAAGCCTCACTTGGAGAATTTTGAGCATTGCCTTGCTAGCATGTGAAATGAGCACAATTGTACAGTAGGGTGAACATTCTTTGGCATTGTCTTTCTTTGGGATTGGAATGAAAACTGACCTTTTCCAGTCCTGTGGCCACTTCTGAGTTTTCCAAATTTTCTGACATGTTGAGTGAAGCACTTTAACAGTATCATCTTTTAGGATTTTAAATGGCTCAGTTGGAATTTGATCACCTCCACTAGCTTTGTTTATAGTAATACTCCCTAAGGCCCACTTGACTTCACACTCCAGGTTGTCTGGTTCTAGGTGAGTGACCACACTACAGTGGTTATCTGGGTCATTAAGACCTTTTTTGTATAGTTCTTCTGTATATTCTTGCCACCTCTTCTTAATCTGCTTCTGTTAGGTATTTACCATTCCTGTCCTTTATTGGGCCCATCCTTGCATGAAATGTTCCATTGATATCTCCAATTTTCTTGAAGAGATCTCCAGTCTTTCCCATTCTATTGTTTTCCTCTATTTCTTCACATTGTTCATTGTTCTTATGTTTCCTTGCTATTCTCTGGAACTCTACTTTCAGTTGGGTACATCTTTCTCTTTCTCCCTTGCCTTTTGCTGTGATCCTTTAAGGGGAGAAAGTACATAGGTGACAGTATTTAGGAACTTGGGCTAGACAAAGACTTTGTAGACTTGAAATAAAAAGCATGATCCATAAAAAGAAAAATAGAAAAAAAATTAAAAACTTGTTCTGTGAAAGTCTGTGTGAAGACAATGAAAGATAAACTATAGATTGGGAGAAAATATGTGTAAACAACATATCTGACAAAGGACTAGTATCAAGAATATATAAAGAGCTCTCAAGACTCAGCAGTTAAAAAATCCTGTTGTAAAATGACCAAGAAACATTTCACAAAAGTGGATATACAAATAGCACAGAAGCATATGAAAAGATGTCCCACATCATTAGCCATCAAGGAAATACAAATTAAAATCAAAATGAAACATCACAACACATCTATCAAAATGGCTAAAATAAAAACCAGTGACAACACCAAATGATGGTGAAGATCACTCTTGTATTGCTGTGTAAATGCAAATAAATGGCAGCTACTTTGGAAACTAGTTCTTTTAAAACTAAAAATATGGGATTTCGCTGGAAGTCCAGTGGTTGACTCTGAGCTTCCACTGCAGGATGCACGGGTTCAATCCCTGGTCAGGGAACTAAGATCCAACATGTTATGTGGTGTGTCCTCTCCCCCCAAAAAAGACTATACACGCAGTTATCATACAACCCACCAAAGGCACCCTTGGTCATTTACCCTAGAGAAATGGAAATTTATGTTCACACAAAAACCTGTACACATATGTTCATAAAATGTGTACACACATGTCCATAGCATCTTTATTCTTAATAGGCAAAAACTGGAAACAGTTCAGGTGTCCTTGAACAAGTGCTGGTTAAAGAAACTGTGGCACATCCATACCACAGACTACTACTCAGCAGCAAAAAGGACTAAACTATTGAAACACACAACTTGAATGAACCCCTAGGAAATTATGCTGAGTGGGAAAAAAGAAGCCAATTCCAAAAAAGTTAAAAATGCATGATTCCATTTTTTTCTTCCTTTTATTTTATTTTTAACTTTACAATATTGTATTGGTTTGGCATATATCAACATGAATCCGCCACATGTATACACGTGTTCCCCATCCTGAACCCTCCTCCCTCCTCCCTCCCCGTACCATCCCCCTGGGTCATCCCAGTGCACCAGCCCCAAGCATCCAGTATGTGCATCGAACCTGGACTGGTGACTCGTTTCATATATGATATTATACATGTTTCAATGCCATTCTCCCAAATCATCCCACCCTCTCCCTCTCCCACAGAGTCCAAAAGACTGTTCTATACATCATTGTCTCTTTTGCTGGCATCTGGTCCCACCACTTCACGGGAAATATATGGGGAAATAGTGGAAACAGTGTCAGACTTTATTTTTCTGGGCTCCAAAATCACTACAGATGGTGACTGCAGCCATGAAATTAAAAGACGCTTACTCCTTGGAAGGAAAGTTATGACCAACCTAGATAGCATATTGAAAAGTAGAGACATTACTTTGCCAACAAAGGTTCGTCTAGTCAAGGCTATGGTTTTTCCTGTGGTCATATATGGATGTGAGAGTTGGACTGTGAAGAAGGCTGAGCGCCAAAGAATTGATGCTTTTGAACTGTGGTGTTGGAGAAGACTCTTGAGAATCCCTTGGACTGCAAGGAGATCCAACCAGTCCATCCTAAAGGAGACCAGTCCTGGGTGTTCATTGGAAGGACTGATGCTAAAGCTGAAACTCCAGTACTTTGGCCACCTCATGCAAAGAGTTGACTCATTGGAAAAGACTCTGATGCTGGGAAGGATTGGGGGCAGGAGGAGAAGGGGACAACAGAGGATGAGATGGCTGGATGGCATCACTGACTCGATGGACGTGAGTCTGAGTCAACTCCGGGAGTTGGTGAGGGACAGGGAGGCCTGGCATGCTGCGATTCATGGGGTCACAAAGAGTCGGACATGACTGAGCGACTGATCTGATCTGATCTGATACAGGGTTATTGTTACCATCTTTCTAAATTCCATATATATGCGTTAGTATACTGTATTGGTGTTTTTCTTTCTGGCTTACTTCACTCTGTATAATAGGCTCCCGTTTCATCCACCTCATTAGAACTGATTCAAATGTATTCTTTTTAATGGCTGAGTAATACTCCATTCTGTATATGTACCACAGCTTTCTTATCCATTCATCTGCTGATGGACATCTAGGTTGCTTCCATGTCCTGGCTATTTTAAACAGTGCTGTGATGAACATTGGGGTACATGTGTCTCTTTCAATTCTGCTTTCCTCAGTGTGTATGCCCAGCAGTGGGATTGCTGGGTCATAAGGCAGTTCTATTTCCAGATTTTTAAGGAAGCTTGATTCTATTTCTATAGCCCTTTTGAAATGACAAAATTTTAGAAATTAAGGACAGAGTAATGGTTGTCAGGAGTTAGGGACAGGAGAGGAGGCAGTAGGAGGAAAGTGGGTGTGATTATAAAATAGCAACAGGAGGGATCTTTCTGTCATTGGGACTATTCAGTATTTTAACTTTTGTGACAGCAAACCTACACAGGAGAAAAAAAAGTATAGCATTAAATACAACACACACACACATACACACATGGGAACCATTATAACCAGAGAAATCAGAATAAGCTTGGTGGATTCTATTAATGTCAATATCCTGGTTTATAATTTTGTAAAATGTCATTTGTATAAACTGAGCAAAGTGAACAAGCAGTCTCTCTGTATTTCTTACAACTGCCTGGAATCTTCAGACATCTCAATAAGAAACATACTACTGCAGAAGTTGAGAGAACAGAGGAGGAAATTGGACTTAGGTGATAATGGAGATCTTACCAGGGTGTTATTCAGTGAAAAGAAACAAGGTCCAGGGTAGACTGTGCAGCATGTTCCCGCTTATGACTTAAAAGGATGCATCTGGGACTTCCCTGGTGCTTCAGTGGCTAAGACTCTGTGCAGGGGACCTGGGTTTGATCCCTGGTTGAGGAACTAGGATCCCACATGCCACAAGTAAGAATTCACATACTGCAACTGAAGAGCCTTCATGCTGCAACTAAGCCATGGTGCAGTCAAACAAATAAATAGTTTTGTTAAAAAGATGCATCTATACATTTGTATATGAACATTGAAAATTACTGTAAGGAGATATAGGAAATTATTGAAATAGTGGCCACTGGAAAGTCTAGCATGGGAGGAGAACTATTATTTTTCAAAATAGGCCCTTTTGTGGTACTTTATTTTTCTTTTAACTATGTGCCTGTATTGCTTGTGATAATTTATACTAAAAAATGCATAGAAACTAGAATATCTTACATAGAATGCAAACTTCAGTGTTTTAGGATATGAATTTTTATACTCAGTGCTGTCATAATTATCACAGAGACTCTGTGGGGAAAAATCTCACAGGGGGCAAACAAATTTGCTAGTTTTGCTGGAGGAGGAAGCTGTCATGAAGAAATGATTGCCATTGCTCTGATACTCCTGAAGCCCTAGACTCCAGGCCAGAGCCAGTTGCAGAGGGAGCTATCACATGGGAGTGAGGTGAGTTTTGATATGAGGTTGATGGTAGTTTAAAAAAAAAAAAAAGGTTCCTGAAGACACTGTTAGTTTGGTGTCAAACTGTACGGAAGCATTGAATCCTTTGTGCTAGTGTTTTGCCATTTATCCTGATCACTCTGATCACTGACCACATTTTAAATCTGTTCATGAAAACTAGCATGTATAATTTAAAAGCTTATATCCTCCTAATGCTTCCTTGTAAATATCAATGAAGTTGGTAGTAGTTGGTGTCTGAGATTTCCTACAGCCCACCAGCAGGGAAGAGAGAAACTTACAGGCAAAATATAATAAATCAGCTGGGCCTAATTCTGGGCACATCAGAACTCCTGAAAAGGCTGATCTATTCTGACTAAATGAGGAACAACCAGGAAACAAGTCTGCTGTACAATTAATTGATGTGTAAAGTCTCTGACACCTTTTGAGCTAAATGTAATCCTCAGCCATAAACAGAGGCAAGACGGCACAAACTATTTAATCTGTGTAAATAGCAAAGGAGTTGTTGGGGGGTGGTGATCACACTTAGGTTACCTTGGGCCAATGTGATTTTAAAAATATTTGTTTTTTGACACTAATGAAAAATCACTATTCCACAGCAACATTTTCATCATAAAACTGATCTGGTTTAGCCCCTTAGTTTTACTTTTACGTCCTGCTCTATATCTTAGGAAGGTGTTGACAAGCAGCTGTTTCAAACAGCTGGGACAACTTTTAAAACAAATATCCTGGGCCTTTGGCTCCCTTTTCACATACCTCAAGGGCTGGAAGGCATCACTTTGCACGGACAGTGAAGGATCTCAAATAACTTTTGCATTTGAGCAATGAGTTGGATGATGACGGTGGTGAATTTTCACTGGTGAATGCTTAAAAGAAGGAATTTCACTAATTATACACAAACCTGTTCAGGAAATGGAAGAAGAGGTACACTTCATACATTTTTTCCTATGAAGCAGCAAAACCTTGTTGCCAGAATCTTGCAAAATGATTGATTTGAAGAGAACTACAAACCAATATATTTTGGGTACATAGTTGGAAACATCCTTAAATAAATATTCAGCTGAAACCAACAATATATTAAAGAATAAAGGAAAAGGGGAGTGGGATATGATCATATCACTAGAGTAATGAGATTTTGACAAAATCCAATACCTGTTCATGATAAACAACAACAAAACCTCAGCAGACTAGGTACAGAAGAAATCTTCCTCCACATGAAAAAGCTACAGTCTCATGATATTTATTGATGAGATACAAACACTTTCCCACAAATTTAGAATTAGGCAAGGATGCCCAGTCTCACTGCTTCCATTGAGCATTGTTCTGGACATCTTAACCAGTGCAATAAAGGAAAATAAATGTTAAAAAGGAAAATTTTAAAGCATCTGTATTTGCATACAGTATGATTGTTTACCTAGAAAATTCTAAGGGATCTACAAAATCATGCTTCAGACTAACAAGTGAATTGACCAAACTGACATGACTCAATCTACAGCAAGGGTAGTACATATTTACAGTGGCCTGAAACATTTGGGAAAAATTTAAGAGAATAATTTTGTTTACAATAGCATCAAAAACACAATATAATTTAAAAAAAACAGACATATGTGATTTCTATTTTGAAAAGTGTAAAAATTGCTGGATAGAGACTAAATAGTGGGATTTCCCTGATTGCCCAGTAGTTAAGATTCTGAGTTTCTACTGCAGGAGGAGCAGGTTCAATCCCTAGTCTGGGAGCTAAGATCCCACACACCACTCAATATGACCAAAAATAAGAAAAAAAAATTCTTTAAGGGTGATACTAGCCTACAGATAGAAAAATAAATCAGTGCAAGAGAATAGGAATTCTAGAATTTAAACCTAAATTTCTAAATTCAATTGAATTTTGACAATGTGCCAAAGTAGTTCACTGGCAAAAATGAAGTCTTTTCAATAAATGGTACTAAAACAACTGAATAACCATATAAAAAACATACTTTACCTCTCCCTCACACGATGCAGAAAATGTAATTCAAGAGGGCTCCTAGATATAAATATAATGCTTAAATTACAAAGCTTCTAAAACGAAGCACAAATGAATATCTTTGCAATCTAGGGATACCCAATGTTTTTGATAGATATGACACAGAGAGAAATAAATATATAAGCACATACTTGGTCAACTAGACTTATTAAGAATAAAAAACTTATGTTTATTAAAAGATACCATATAGAAAATGTATAGTCAAGTCAAATGCCTGGATGAAATATTCACAAACCATATTAAGCATTAAAAAGGTGGAAAAGACTATGTTTTTCCCCCAATCCATTATTCTTTATGATAGTTCCCCAGTTTTCCTGTTTTGCCATTTATCACAATATGTAGACATCCATTTGCTTGTTTGGTGTCTTGTGCACAAAAATGTAATCCCTCTGAGAAAAGGATCTTCTACCAGTTTCTCTCTCAGTGTATACAGTAAGTGCTTAAGAACATTTATTGAATAAATAAAGACTATTTATCCTTTGATCTCAGAGGGGCTGGGGTTGTCCATTCATTCACTAGATGGAGATTGGCATCATTCAAAGAGACAACTTAGCTGTGTGGGGGACACTCTAAATGTGTATCTTGCACACCTCAGGCTAGATCTGCTTTGATATTTCCAGTTATTGTTAACTTGAGATATCTCTCTTCCATACCTCTGCCTTAGAAAGTGAACTTTGATACTTGTTAGTCATCAGGAAATGGATCCAATCTTTTAGGCTTGTATTATTCTTTGAGTAATTCAACTATGTTAAGCTAGTTAGAATGGTCCCCATTGGAATAGTCCTAAATTTCTTGGTAAGTCTTTTGGATTGGAGTATGGCAGAGCCCAGCACTTCATCATGGGTTTAAAGTTGCTTTCACATGTTGATGAGGGTATCAAAGTATTTCAAGCTCCAGATGAAGCACTTAAGTGAATTGCACATCATCATGGTGTAGAAAGAATTGACTTTGGTGCTCATCACAGGTAGGATTTATCAACCTCATTTTACATCCTAAATGCTAGTGAAGATGGCTAACACTGAAAATACTTTGGCTATTGGTTGTTTATATGCCAGCCAGTGTTAAAATTTTGCTTTCAAATTGTCAAAGTCTATTTCCATTTATTTGCACACAAGTAAAGGGAACAGGATTTTGAAGTCAAATTGGCACCTAAATAAATGCCCCTGATAAATGCTTGCATTTGGCCAGCCTTTCTAACCACCATCTGGAAGGGGCAAAGTGGGTAATTTTCAAAGCTGTGTTTACTTTGAATAAATTTGAGAAATTCTATTTCAGCCTATTATATACTTAATAATAAAATACTGGATTAAACAAACTGAAGATTACCATTACAGAGGGTTGTTAGAGATTAGCCAACCTCAACCATGGTTTCAAAAAGTTAGAAAGGATAATAAATAGCATACTGTGGGGTGTCGAGAGAAAGCCACTGGCTGCCTTTGAAGAGAGGATTCATCTGGGCTCTTATTTCACTGTTCAACAGCCCAGTTACCCAATCACTGGAGAGCTTCCTAACTCACATTTCATCACAACTATACATTTTTGGAATGCTTTCTATACGTCAGGTACTAGGCTACCTATTACATTTTATACATTTCCCAAACTATTTTAAGTACATTTCCTCATGCGGTGCCCATAGATGCCCATCAAAGCAAGCGTCATTAGCCCTTATTTAACAGATGAGGAATGGAGAAGGAAATGGCAACCCACCCCAGTATTCATGCCTGGAGAATCCCATGGACAGAGGGGCCTGGTGGTGTACAGTCCATGGGGTCGCAAAGAGTTGGACACGACTGAAGCTAATTGGCAACAGATGAGGAAATGGAGGTCCAGAGAGGGGAGCCAATGATTCCACATTGTCAATGCGTGGAAGAATCAGAGTCTAATTCTTCTGTGTGTCAGTCCAGAAGCTTGCCTTGTTTTTTCTTCCTGATACGGATACAGTAACATTAACTAAAGATGTGACAGAATGAGGTGAATGGTTAGAGACGAAAGTAGCAAGGTACATTTCAGGAACCATTATTGAAGGTAGGTGATTCCCAGGTGGCGCTCATGGTAAAGAACCCGCCTGTCAATGCAGAAGACACAAGAAATGCAGGTTTAATCCCTGGATCAGGAAGATCCCCTGGAGAAGGGAATGGCAACCCCCTCCCATATTCTTGCCTGGAGAATCCCGTGGACAGAGGAGCTTAGCAGGCTACAGTCCATAGGGTTGCAAAGAGTCAGACATGACTGAGGTGACTTAGCAGACACACACACTGAAGATAAGGACTTTCTCTGAGAATTGCCCCAGCCTACTGATTTCTCAGGGAGCCATACAGGGTGATCCTTGAGTTCTCCTTACATGCACTCCAGCTTGCCCAAGAATTTCCAAGCCTCTGACTCCCAGCCTGGGAAGGAAAAGCTTCAGAAATGAAAGGATGGTCAGCCCGTGCTTCTCTGAGTGGACTCTGTCTGCTTCTGGCCTTCAGGGCATCCGGACTATCTATGACTCTGGCTTTTTGTGCTGCAGGAAGGAAGCCCAGTGAAAGCAGAACCCATCCTCAGGGGTCAGTTGAGGCTTCTCCTGAAGAGTCAGTGCAGAGGGTATCAGAGCACTGCCATGATCACCAGTAACCTTGCCTGTACCCTCCATGTGCATGAGCTCTGTGAGGAATAGAACTGAATCTAAGTTACCATGTGTCTGGTGCCCATAATGTAGTTAGCACCCACTGAATGTTTGAATACTTAAACTGAAATATCAATCAGTAGATGACCATGAGCCCCTAGGGCTACCTGACATTCCCATCCCCAGTACCTACTTGCTGACACCTGCTCCTCCATCTCAGACAGCCCTGGAAGTCCTAGTTAAGGATATAGGCTTCAGACAAGAGAATGTGATGTTGACTCTAGTTCACTTGGTCAATTTTTGGTTTTGTTTAGTTACTCAGTCATGTCTGAGTTTGCGACCCCATGGACTGCAGCATGCCAGGCTCCCCTGTCCTTCACTATCTCCCAGAGTTCACTCAAACTCATGTCCATTAAGTCAGTGATGCCATCCAACCATCTCATCCTCTGTCATCCCCTTCTCTCCTGCCTTCAATCTTTCCCAGCATCAGGCAGGTCTTTTCTAATGAGTCAATTCTTCTCATTACGTGGCCAAAGTATTTGAGCTTCAGCATTAGTGAATATTCAGGACTGATTTCCTTTAGGATTGACTAGTTTGACGTCCTTGCAGTCCAAGAGACTTTCAAGAGTCTTCTCCAGCACCACAGTTCAAAGGCATTAATTCTTCGACACTCAGCCTTTTTTATTGTCCAGCTCTCACATCCATACTCAGTCAATATGTGTTCATTAAGAATTGTTGAGAAAAGCAGTCTTGTCTGTGCTTGCAAGTCTTTTGACTCCCCCTCCCAATTTGGCCACATAAGAATGGGCTTTGGCCTGGAACACTTCCTCCCCACACCTCATAGGAGAAATCTTCCTGTTTCAGACTTCACGTGTATTCCTTTGTTCTGTTTAGCATGGGTGTCATACAGTGCCTTGTCAACTCCACTGCACTGTCTGTTCCTAATGGGCAGGAATGGGGTCCTTAGCTTGCAGTAAGAGAGTGGTGGGTGCAGATCATCTCCCTATGGGCCAGAACCTGCTGGCCAGGAGGGACTGATGCCCACCATGGAAGCTGATGTGTCTCTTCTCCATGCCAGTGAAGCGTGGCTCCATCCTGTGCCTGTGTGAGTCATCTTGGCAGCCTCAAGCCATGGTTGACCTCCTGGGACTGTGGTTCCTGGTGGCAGGTGTCATTTCAATCTTTGCTGTCCTCCATATAGTGGGATAACAGCCCTGGAAGTGGTAACAGGTGTCACTTTCTGGCCAATTCAACAAGCCTTTCATGTTTTCCAGGTCTCATGTAACAGAGGTTCTGAGTAGGTGGAAAAATAATTAAAACCTAGTCTTTCCACCCCCAGGGGCTTCCCAGGTGGCACAGTGGTAAACAATCTGCCTGCCAATGCAGAAGACCCAGAAGATTCGGGTTTGGTCCCTGGGTTGGGGAAGATCCCCTAGAGAAGGAAATGACAACCCACTCCAATATTCTTGCCTGGAAAATCCCATGGACAGAGGAGCCTGGAGGGCTAGAGTCCGTGGGGTCACAGAGTTGGACACAACTTAGCAACTGAGCATGCATGCCTAGCTCTTCATCCTAAGAGGCTCATGATTTCTTAGGGATACAGGTACACAAAAATTACAGTTATCATGTACTAAATACCTACTATGTGCAAGGGCTGCATCTGAACCAAAACTCTTTCTCATTCCATTAAACCTAGAGTTACTTTCATCTTGGTTTTGTTGGGACAGTCCTGGTTTATTCTTGTTATTCCAGTGAAATGATTAATGGCACCCTCTTCACTCTCAAAAGTGTCTTGATTTGAACAATAAATTATATGGTCATTCGAACTAAGCCACATGGTCCCTCATATATGCTGACTCAGGAGTCTAATCAGAGTACTGTGGGACTCCTGAAGAAGAACCAGTTACATCTCCTCAGGAGTGATGTGGGAAGAGGGTCATTGGAAAGGATGGAATTTGAGGAAGACTTAAGTAGAGGTGACATCTTTTGACGTGTTTTTCCTTTTCTTTATATAAGTGTCTATGTACTTGGATGTTCAAAGACAAGATCAATGAGTTCTGGTACAAAACATAGGGATTTCCATCTAAGCATATGAGTGAAAAAATAGAACATAATGTTTATCGATCACTTATTAGGCACCAGATATTGTGCTAAGTCAGTCATGTTCACCGTCTCATTGAATCCCGACAAACCTGTGGGAACTTCCGTGGTGGCTCTGTAGGTAGAGAACCCTCCTGCAATGCGGGAGACCTGGGTTCGATCTCTGGGTTGGGAAGATCCCCTGGAGAAGGGAAAGGCTACCCACTCCAGTATTCTGGCCTGGAGAATTCCATGGGCTGTATAGTCCATGGGGTCACAAAGTGTCAGGCACGACTGAGCAACTTTCACTTCACTTCACAAATCTGTGAGATGGTGCCTGTGAATGCTAATCCCCTTTCTAAGGAAAGGAAATGAAGGTTTCTGCTGCTGCTGCTGCTGCTAAGTCGCTTCAGTCATGTCCAACTCTGTGCGACCCCATAGATGGCAGCCAACCAGGCTCCCCCGTCCCTGGGATTCTCCAGGCAAGAACACTGGAGTGGGTTGTCATTTCCTTCTCCAATGCATGAAAGTGAAAAGTGAAAGTGAAGTTGCTCAGTTGTGTCTGACTCTTATCGACCCCATGGACTGCAGCCTACCAGGCTTCTCCGTCCATGGGATTTTCCAGGCAAGAGTACTGGAGTGGGGTGCCATTGCCTTCTCCGAAATGAAGGTTAAGAGGGGCTAAATGACTTATTCAGGATCATACCACTAGGAAGTTGTGGAATCAAGATTCAGACACAGGTATTTCTAACTTCAGAGTTCCCATTACTATTTTTTTAATTGAAATATAATTGACATTTAACATTGTATAAGTTTATGGTGTAGAATGTGTTGATTTGATACATTCATGTATTGTGGTATGATTACCACCATAGCATTAACCCACACCTCTCTCAATATCACATTTTCATCATTTTTTTTTTGTGGTGACAACACTTATGATCTAGTGTCTTAGCAGCTTGGAAGCATATAATGTTGACTGCAATCACAATGCTGTGCATTAGATCTCCAGAACTCACTCATCTTCTAATTGCAAGTTTGTACCCTTTGGCCAGCATCTCCTTAATTCCCTTATCGTCCAGCCCCTGGTAACTAATACTCTACCCTCTATTCCTGTGATTTTGGCTTTTTTAGATTCCACATACAAATGATGTCATATATTGCAGAATTTATTGCAGAATTATTCACAGTAGCCAAGATATGAAAACAACCTATGTATCTATGAACAGATGAATGGATAAAGAAGATGTGGTGTGTTTGTGTGTGTGTATTTGTGTGTATATGTGTCGCTATATATCTTTATATATATGTATATATTCTATCTGTGGGTATTACTTGGCCATGAGAAAGAATGAAATTCTGCCATTGGGGACAGCAGGGATGGAACTTGATGGCATTGTGCTAAATGAGATAAGTCAGACAGAGCTCACATTCTTAAAACCTTTACTATCCTACTTCCATACTGTTCATGGGGTTCTCAAGACAAGAATATTGGAGTGGTTTGCAATTCCTTCTCCAGTGGACCACGTTTTGTCACAACTCTTCACTATGACCCATCCATCTTGGGTGGCCCTGTGTGGTATGGCTTATAGCTTCTTTAAGTCACACAAGGCTGTGATCCTACTTCCAGATATTTCTATAACCTGGAATCAAAATTTCACTGTTGTCCATGTGCCTGTCAGTTTCAGTGGGTTGTGAGAACAGTGCTAGGGACCACCATGTACTGAGCATCCCTGATGTGCCAGGCACTGCATATAATTAATTTTGAATCCTTGTAACCACCCTGCTAAATAGATACTTCTCATTTTATGGATGAGGAATATTTCATGTCCTTTATGATGGGGAGGGATGGTAAGTGTAAGAATGCCTTTGGGTAGCATGAAGGATATGCACTGCTGGATTTCATTACACACCTCCTGAGCTGGTAAGAAAGGCAAAATCCCCTGTTCTTTTAATCAGCAGACCTCTGAGAAATAACACAGAGTGCTACTTCTTTGCTTCCTCAGAGTCATAGCCTTGTCACCCTGGGCAATTTCGTTCCTCCCTACGAGTTGGTTTCTTCATCTGTACAGTGGAGATAACTCCTACATCACAAGTTTGCCAGCAAGACTAAATGAGAAGGTGCTTGCAGACTATCTAGCCCAGCATCTCTCTGCACATGACCCTTCTGTTTCCAACAATTATTGATCTTGTCTTTCTGTGGACGGTTCACAAGTATCAGTTTCACCTTTGCAGTAGTCATGGCTGAAATTTAGCTCAACCGCTTTTCACATTAGGAATGTGTGATCTTTCTACATTAGAATTTGCATACACTGGGGAAATTAAGCTAGAAGAATTTTGTGTCTGATTTTTCCCCACCCCCCAACATTCAAGAATTCTGTTCTCTGGGTGCTTACATGGAAATGCTAGCTTCCCAAAGAATGTACATAACAGAGGATTCCAAAATTTTACCTTTTTTCTTACTTTATATTTTTCATAATACATGCACTTGGGGGAAGAGTAAAATGGTTATACATTGAATAAATTGTTCTTTCTCACCACCCTCAATCTCCTAGTCACTCATCTTAGAAGTAACCACTGTACTTATTTTGTGTTCCTTTCAAGAGAGGTACTCTGTTTGCGTATAGGCATATCTGTATACTTTTTTTTAATTTAAATTTATTTATTTTAATTGGAGGCTAATTACTTTACAATATTGTATTGGTTTTGCCATACATCAACATGAATCTGTATACTTTAATCTCCCTGATTTTTTTTCACAAACAGGATAGCATAGTCTATACACTGTTTGAACCATATTTTTGTTATTTAACAATGTGTCTTGGCAATCTTTCCATTTCAGTATGAATAGATCTCCCTCATTATTTTTAATGGCTGTGTGGTATTCAAACATATGGATACCCTATAATTTATATAAACAGCCCCAGAGTTGTTTATGGTCTTTTGCTGTTACAAATAATTTGGAAGGCATTATCTTCACTCACACATCATTGTGCACGTGCATGTAGAATCCTAAGATAAATGGCTCTTACTAGAATCACTGAATCAAAGTGTATATACATTTACAATGTTGATAAATATTGTCAAATTGTCCTTCAAAGAGGGTGCCCCAGTTTAATTACCACTAACAATGAACAAGGGTGTTTCTTTGCATCCAAGAATACACTATAGCTTATCCTTTTCAGTTCTAGTTGGAAGAGGATCATTTGTTTTAATTTAATTTTGTTTTTCTGTTGCTATGAGTTGATTGATCATCTTTTCATATATTTGAGTCATTTTTTTCTATATACATGTTCCTTACCCATTTTCTTATGGATTATTAAATTTACTTTCAGTTCAGTTCAGTCGCTCAGTCGAGTCTGACTCTTTGTGACCCCATGAATCGCAGCACGCCCGGCCTCTCTGTCCATCACTAACTCCCGGAGTTCACCCAAACTCATGTGCATCGAGTCGGTGATGCCATCCAGCCATCTCATCCTCTGTCGTCCCGTTCTCCTGCCCCCAATCCCTCCCATCATCAGAGTCTTTTCCAATGAGTCAACTCTTTGCATGAGGTGGCCAAAGTATTGGAGTTTCAGCCTCACCATCAGTCCTTCCAATGAACACCCAGGACTGATCTCCTTTAGGATGGACTGGTTGGATCTCCTTGCAGTCCAAAGGACTCTCAAGAGTCTTCTCCAGCACCACAGTTCAAAAGCATCAATTCTTCAGTGCTCAGCTTTCTTCACAGTCCAACTTTCACATCCATACATGACCACTGGAAAAACCATAGCCTTGACTAGACGGACCTTTGTTGGCAAAGTTATGTCTCTACTTTTGAATATGCTATCTAGGTTGGTCATAACTTTCCTTCCAAGGAGTAAGCGTCTTTAATTTCATGGCTACAATCACCATCTGCAGTGATTTTGGAGCCCCCAAAATAAAGTCTGACACTGTTTCCACTGTTTCCCCATCTATTTCCCATGAAGTGATGGGACCAGATGGCATGATCTTTGTTTTCTGAATGTTGAGCTTTAAGCCAACTTTTTCACTCTCCTCTTTCACTTTCATCGAGAGGCTTTTTGGTTCCTCTTCACTTTCTGCCATCAGGGTGGTGTCATCTGCATATCTGAGGTTACTGATATTTCTCCCGGCAATCTTGATTCCAGCTTGTGCTTCATCCAGCCCAGCACTTCTCACGATGTACTCTGTATATATAAAACCTCTTTAAAGTTTTAGATTCTTTACCATAGACATTGAAAGTATTTTATCTGCCACTTATGTTTCAATTTTATTCATAGTATCCATGGTATTTTGATACATAGAATGTTTTATGTTTTAATGTGTTTGTCTCTTGTTTAATGGTTCTTGGTATATGTGTCATACTCACAAAACATGTCTAAGAATGTAATAAATTTTTCCTGTTTTCTTTTGTTACTTTAGTGGTAGCACTTTTTAAGAAAACATTTAGCATTTTTATCCATCTGGTATGTATTTTAGTATAAGAAATGGGGCAGATATCCAATCTAATTCTTTTTTCAAATGTGTAGCCAGTTGGTCCAATACCATTTATTGAATAATTCATTTCCCCCTGTTGATTTTAAATGCCTCCTTAATAATAAAGCAGGTTTTAAAAAGCTGTATTTTGGTCTATTTCTAGATCCTCTGTTCTGTTCTATTGATTTGTCCATTCATTTAATGGCATCAAACTGTGTTAATTACACAAGTCTTATGATATCTTAATAGGTGTTATTGCTGCCATCCTCACACAACTCTTCTTTTTCCAAAATTTCCTTGAGTTTCTTACAAGTCATGTTTCTATTTGAACTTTGACAAGAAGTTGGGCTGCTTCAAAATATAATTGTATTTGAATGTTATTTTGAATTGTTGAAATTTATAAATATTCTTGAAAGAATAGTTTCAGTAAGAAGCATTTCTGTTGTTACTTTAAATGGATTGTTTTCTGTGATTTTATTTTCTAACTGATTATCTATATATAAAGGAAAGTAAGTAAAGTGAAAGTAAAGTCGCTCAGTTGTGTCTGACTCTTTGCGACCCATGGACTGTAGCCTACGAGGCTCCTCCGTCTATGGGATTTTCCAGACAAGAATACTGGAGTGGCTTGCCATTTACTTCTCCAGGAGATCTTCCCAACCCAGAGATTGAACCCAGGTCTCCCACATTGTAGGCAGATGCTTTACCATCTGAGCCACCAGGAAAGTCCCATATATAAAGGAAAGTGGGTGTTAGCTTTATTAAAGAATCTCCTATGCAGCTATAAAAATTGTGGTGGGAAACCATGTGTACTGAGTCTACATGATGAACACTCTGATTCCAATTTTGAAATGTAGACAAATATAGAGACTCCTAGGAAACATATTGACAAGACATGAGCCAAAATCTCAATCTTGATTATCTCAGAATGGATAATAACTCTGAATGTCTTTTGTTGTCTTCTTTGTGTTTTTCAGTGTTTCCCATATTTCTTACAGTAAGCATGTATTATTATTATATCGAGAAGAAAAAAAATTTTAAGTTGATGGCATAATTAAGAGATATAAATTTGGAGTATACTTGATAGGGAGAAAGGGAACAACATAATTAACTAACTGCTTAGGGTAGATTAACTGCTGTAGTAAACTACCCTCAAACACTCAGTGGCTAGAAACAGTAAAATTTCTTTCTTAGGATCTAACGCAGGTCCACAGAAACTGGGGCAGGGAGAGGTGAACTATTGCATATAGTTGGTTTTAGGGTCACTTCCTCTCACATTCCATTGGCCTACACTCAGTCGTATGACTATATCCAACTGCAGGCATGGCTGGGCAATGTCACCTAGCTGTGCACCTAGGAAGGAGAGAGCGTGCAGTCTGGTGAGCACTCCCAGACTGTAGTGAGCTATTGACCATTTACAGTTGCACTAGTGTTTTTGCATCATTTTCCAGGGTAATTATTTGGGTTTGGGAGTGTTTTTATCAGGGACCTTTCTTAAAGTTATTGAGAGTACCCAGATTGTACTTGAATACTGAACAAGCAGAGGTGTGCCTCCCTCCCATGCAAACCTCTTGGTATCTTATTACCCATGTTCAACCTTTATGTGCACTAAGCCACCTCCAATCTGAAGTTGAATCCTCAGACTCTGATTACCCACCTTACATCTGCTCTGGTGTGGTATCTTCAGTCATTTAACTCAGTATCTGACCATCATCTATACTGGTTGCTGCTATCTCTATGTACAGTGGTTTGGTGAGCTGTCAGACACATTTCTTTCTGTATCTGAACTCACTTCATTTCCTGCTTCCTGACCTGACACTGAGTTGTGAGATTGACATCTCTAAAGGACTCTGCATCATCTTACCTATCTATGGCTGATTACTTCCTGGAGAAGAAGGGAATCATTTTCCCTGCTCTGGTTTGTGGAGAGTGATTGATGAACTACTTACTGTTCAGTGCATGTTGCTCCTTGTCCAGTGTCCTTTGGTACCCTGAGTTCATGTAAAGAAGCTGATGGATGTATGCAGTACAGCCCGACATGGCTTATCTGGAAAGGATTACACCTAGCACCATCACTTTCCCACAGAATATAAAAAATGCAGGATATGGTGAAAACATTCAGTGTGGTCACAAAGGACAATCCTTAAATAAATATCCTGGGAAGCCAAGGTCTGAATTTGCTAGCTCTGTACTCACCCTGAAAGAAACTCTTTGTTTCTTTCTCATAGGGCCTTTGGAGTATAATTCCTTTTTCACCCAGGATCAGTTTTCCATGTTGTGTTTCTATTTGCAATGCAGGAGATCTGGATTCAATCCCTGGGTGGGGAACATTCCCTGGAGAAGGGAATGGCTACCCACTCCAGTATTCTTGCTGGGAAAATTCCATGGACAGAGGAGTCCAATGAGCTACAATCCATGGGGTCACATAGAGCTGGACACAACTGAGTGACTAACTTAACTCTTTTATTTGTGTAGTTTCTGTGCTCTGCTCATCCAACAAGCTGCTAGGAAAACAAAATGCCTGGGACCTATGACCAGCCTTAGGTATTGAAATTCAGAGCTATTTTTAAAATAACATTTTCTTTCTGATTCTAAAAGTAATACATAACAATGACTTATGCTTTTGAGTACATGCTAAGAGCTCAGTACTGGGTTCTGTGCTTTGCATGCATTGACTGATTTACACAACAAATTTCTGTGGTAAATATTGTGATTTCCATTGAACTTAGAAGGAAACTGAAGTCCCAAGTAATCCAGCATCTTGTTCAGGTTCACAGAGCTGGGAAGTGGTAATGCTACAATTAGAACCTGGGTCTTCTGACACTGGAAACTTCACACTTTACTGCCACCAAATCCTACCTGTATACATAACTATTATGGCAAATTTAAAAAAGATAAAATAAAATGAAGAAAACAGCAATAAGAATAAAAAGTATCTATAGTACTTTAACTTGGAGATACATATTATATTTGGCACATTTTCTCCAAGTCTTTACCCTGGATGAGAATATAGATAAAATTTTTTTCTATATTCATGGTTTTGTATTCATGGTTTGTATGCTATTCTCATGGTTGTATTCATGGTTTTGTATGCTATTCTCAACAATTAACCTCTTATTGTGATTGTATTTCCAAGTCATTAAATTTGGTTGAAAGCATTTTCGTGGTTGCTTTCCACACAATTCTACCATAATTCATTATTCAATCTTTTATTACTGGACATTTTTCTGCTTTCAGTTTTTACTATTACAAAACCAGATAAATAGTTCTACCATGAATCAATTTGATTATATTTTGACTGATTATTTTCTTGTTATAAATTCCTAGTAGAATTACCATTTTAAATATATATATAAATAGATAAATAAGTGCATATATTTAAGGACCTTGACACACAGTGTCGAATATAATGGATTATTGATAGTATCTATATCCTCAGCCATAATTGACTTTAATATACTTCAAAATTTATTTTAACCATTTCTAGAGGCATCTTTTTATACAGTAATTGAATATAAAATAGATTTAGATTATTTTTAAGTGTCCTGTCTTCTTTCTTATCTAAATTTCTATGTTTAGGGAATAAAGCAAAGATTGGACTTCAACACTACCAGTTCAGAAAAGACATGATGATCTCAGGAGACCAGAGATAGGGTGTATGGTATCTCCAGTAGTACATGGCCATCATGAGGGAAGACCTGCAGGACAGAGACTGAGGAAATTCTGTTTACTATAATGGTTTTACATGGATACAACATTTGCAGCTACAATCCATGTGTGAGATTGGCATTGTTGAGTAAGGAAGAGAGGTAAAAATAACTTTGAGCACTTACAGCTTCTTCCAGCTTAAAAACTGAATTTAAAGTACTACACATTTGAATATGTCATGAGCTTCCCTGTGTAATACCCTTGTGACAGCCCTTTATGGCACACAGATTAACTACTATCATCCTCACTTTACAGAAGATAAGAACAGTAACAATGGAAATTTATCAAGTATGTACTAGGGGGCAGGCATTGTGCTAATACTTCACATGTATTATTCCCCTTAATGTACAGAAGAACCCTGTGAGATAGGTACTATCTTTAATGGATAGGGACATTGAGACTCAGTAATTTGAAATAATTTATTTAAAGTCACAAATTTATCAAGTGGCAGAACTGAGATTCAAACCCACTTAATTTGTCTCCAGAGAAATCTCAGAGAGATTCAGTGCCTTGTTTAAAGTTTCCCAGAGTAATACCTCACACTGATCAGAATTGGCCATCATCAAAAAGTCTACAAATAATAAATGCTGGAAAAGGTGTGGAGAAAAGGGAACCCTCTTACACTGTTGGTGGGAATATAAATTGGTGTAGCCACTATGGATGGAGAAGGCAATGGCACCCCACTCCAGTACTCTTGCCTGGAAAATCCCATGGACGGAGGAGCCTGGTGGGCTACAGTCCATGGGGTCGCTAAGAGTCGGACACAACTGAGCGACCTCACTTTCACTTTTCACTTTCATGCATTGGAGAAGGAAATGGCAACCCACTCCAGTGTTCTTGCCTGGAGAATCCCAAGCACGGGGGAGCCTGGTGGGCTGCCGTCTATGGGGTCACACAGAGTTGGACACGACTGAAGCGACTTAGCAGCCACTCTGGATACAGTATGAAGGTTCCTTAAAAAACTAAAAATAGAGTTACCATGTGATCCAGCCATCCCACTCCTGGGCATATATTCAGAAAAGACAAAAACTCTAATTTTAAAAGATACATGCAGCCCAGTTATTCATAGCAGCACTCTATGCCAAGGCATGGAAGCAACCTAAATGTCCATTGACAGAGGACTAGATACAGAAGATGTGGTGTATGCAATGAAATACTACTCAGCCATAAAAAGATGCCACTTGCAGCAACTTGGATGGATCCAGAGATTATTATACTAAGTGAAGTAATTCAGACAAAGAAAAACAAATATTATATGATATCACTTACATGTGAAATCTAAAAATATAATACAAATCAACTTATTTACAAGACAGAAATAGAATCACAGACATAGAAAACAAACTTGTGTTACCAAAGGGGAAAGGAGGAGGAGGGATAAATTAGGAATTTGAGATGAATATACACACACTCCCATATATAAAATAGATAGACAATAAGGATTTACTGTATAGCACAGGGAACTATACCCAGTATCTTGTAATAAACTATAATGTAAACAATCTGAAGCCATACACCTTAAACTAACACAATATTGTAAATTGGCTATAGATAAATTTTTTTGAAAGGGAAAAAGCTGTGAAAAAAATAAAGTCCTGAAAAAATAAAGCCTCTGAGAGACTTAAGCAGTGGAACTGGAGCCCACATCCAGGCCTCAGTATTCAGCGATCTTTCCTCTACATGAAGACTTCACTGTAGCTATTTGGATTCCGTTGACAATGTCAGCCCTCATTTGAAATACCCAAACACTGTTAAGAGTCTCTAAAATGCAGACCAGTTTGCTCACAGATACATGGTGACAAACATTGCTTTTTTCCCCGTGCTATTAGTGTATTCCCCTGCGTATGTTTGTACCTGTGAAGACCTGACAGTTCTTTTAAGTGCCATTTTCCCAATGAGTAGGTACAGGAACTTAGAGATAAAATGATGTAGTCAAAGTCACATAGCTGGTAATAAAAGTAGAAATCATAATACTTTATCTCCCAAAATTGTTGAGAACATTATATGCATGTTCAAAAGTGCCTATCATAAGGTAGGCATTCAATAAATAATAGTAAATATGCATAGCACTATTGATGATAATTATCCAGTTGCCATGATAGGGTAATGAGTTCTTCTGCTTTCTTAATCCTTATGTCCTCAATTAAGGACCATTGTAGTCATTCATTGTCTTACTGGACCGAACACTACCTTCAAGATTTGCAAATACTAATTCCACTTTGTATGAAGACTGTCTCTGCGGGATGTCACTGATTAGTTAGAAGAAGCTGGATAACTTTGAGATCTTCAGATTTGTATTGATGCTCCAGAGGCTTCTAAGCAGAGGCATTATTTTCGAAGTGTCAACCTCTTACATATCTTTGATAAACAGGAACACTTCTACTTTTGCACACTATTCTTGGATACAAGTCTGCTTTAACATGATAGGAAGCCACATGCTACCCTCCGCCTCTATTTTAAGTAAGAAATAGCAAAATGTTGTGGCAGTCTAGGAAACTTACCTCTGCAGAATGTGCTGACACAGTAGAATGGAATGAATGGGACCTCACGCCTAGTGTATTTCTCCACCAGCATGTTTTATTCATCCTTGCCTGGCCGTATGAATGGGCAGTTTTCCTTCCAGATGAAGAGACACTCTAGTAACAGAACTATAATTTTCCAAGGAGAATTACTGGGCCCCTGTTTAGAAAGAAGAGGTCATTTCGGCGGGGAGAAATTATTAGTTTCCTGATGTGGTATTCCCTGTGCTATTAAAGTACATAGTGTGGAGATTCCAGCTGGAATTTTCCTAGGAACAATGAATGCCAAAGAGTGAGACTCTTTAGTCCTGCGTTATCAAAGCCATATATGCTAGCAAGGCTAGACCCAGACATGGCTCTCTGTTGAAGTCCTGGCTATAATTGTACTGGGGAACACATCACTGCAGTGTGCATTAGTCTGCTCATCAAGAAATGGGAAAACAGAGCAAGCCATACCCCCTCCAAGAGGCCTAGTGAAGAAAGTAGGTTTGGGACTTCCCTGGCAGTCCAGTGGTTAAGACTTTGTGCTTCCAGTGCAGGAGGTATGGGTTCGATCTCTGGTCAGGGAACTAAGATCCCACATGCTGTGAAATGTGGCCAAAAACATAAAAATAAAAAGTTTTTAAAAATAAATAAAATGTGCTGTATGCAATTTAAGGTTTTTAAAAAAGAAAAAAAGATTTGTGTCATCAGCCTCAGACCACTGAAGGCAGTGTACTGCTAGGCCAGGGCCAGTCATTGCCATGAGAGCAGGCAGAGTATGGCAGATACAATAAATCCATTCCCACTTCCAAAATAAAACATAAGATAGAATAATTAATGGAAGACTTGATTTTTGTTGGGCATCAGTTATGTGAAAGAAAGAATCAAGCACCTCAGATGTGCTTGAATATTATAGTGGATGCTTTAATAACCATATCACCAAACCTGAAAATAATCATATGGACTAGGCAGTATTATTATTGCACCCATTTTTAAGATAAGTAAACTGAGGCTCAGAGGAATAATTTTCCAAGAACAGATGGTAAGGAACAAAGCTGAGATGGAACCCGAGTAGTTTAATTTTAGAGCCTGTGTTCTTAATCACTAAGCCCGGTTACCAAAAAAATAGGTGTATTACTGTGAACATCAGATCAATACAGAAGTTTTACAGTGTATTCATTAGAATACCTGTGTTGAGTTCTGTGTGGAACACTCCATTAAGGAAAAAACCATCACAGCAGCCTTAAAAATTAAGTACTATTATCATGTCCATCATACAGATAGGGAAACTGGGAACACAATAACTTTAGGGTACAGAGCTGAGATGCAAACTCCAGTTTTTTTTATTTTAAAATACCAACCTATAAAGTGACTCTACAGATTAATCAAACAAGGCTTTTCCTTATTATGAATGTGTGTTCTCATAAGTGGGAAACGCACCCTGGACATGGATCACTGTAATACCAAGTCCAATGTAAAAAATTTCATATGGATAATGCAAAAGCAGAAGGAGAATGAAAGGGAGGGGAACAGGAGAAAGGAACAAAAGGAAGGAGGAAGGGAAGAAAGAGGGGATCCTGGGGAAAAGCAGGATACCATTTCTCTTCATGAATGGCTCTGTGGAAGAGGAGGCAGGAAGTACATCCTTCAGGCATGGATGAAACTGGACTAGACAGCTCCTCCTTGTCTTTAGAGCCTGCTGTATGTATGCCAGACCTTGCACTCGGGACTTTTCCTCCATTAAGACTTGGTCTCACAAGAACAATGTCATGAGTCCCAACTTGTAGACGAAGAAACAGAGGCTGGCAAGAGATGATATAGCCAGATGTGGTGAATGGCATGAACAAGGGCCTGGTCCAGGGAACATGAAGAAAGATGCTGTTTTTACAGAAAATGCACAGTAATACTGGAGAGGTCCACCAGACTCAGATTATGGGAGTTCTGGGACTCTATTGAATTGACAATAAAGAGTCGGTCATTTCCTGAGAAGGCAGAAAGGAGATAATGAAAGCTGTGTGTTAGGAAGATTCTCAGGCATTGGTATGCAAGGATGAATTGAGTGACAGGAAATCAGTGAGTAAAGACACTTTCTCTACTCCAAGCTCAGGGCAATCAGCACAGGCCCCAGAGGCCTGAGTCTGAAGCTGAGCACAGCCATTGATTAGCTGTGTGATCTTAGGCAAGGTGTTCCATCTCCCCTGACCCTCAACTGTCTCAGCTGTGGATGAAGATGATAATGGAAATGTATGTATCTCATAGGGAGGCTGTAAGGAGTCAACAGGACAACATATGTGAAATACTCTGCTGACCCGTAGTATCATGCTGTAAATGGAAGCTCTTATTTTTTTTTTTTTTTCATGAAAAGAGAGCAAGACCAGCTTGGAGGCTGTTTTAATCCATGCATGGGATGATAAGGGACCAGCCTGAGATGATGACAAGAGAGATTCAGAAGGGGAAAATAATTATGTTAAGTGTAAGACAGTGACTAGATTGTTGAGGGGAAAACAAATCTTTCCTAAGCCAGAATATTCTGTTGTCAAATGCAAAACAGATTTGAAAATGAAAATTATCTATCATGTGCAGTGTAGTATTTGTCGGGCTTTTGTTAGACTGCAGCACATTGACTCCAATTTTGTAATATCTATATCTATCATTCTTTAAGCATTCAGCATGTTGAGTTCATATCTCTCAAAGCCTTTCCATTTTGTAACTACTGAAATGAAAGGTTTTGAGATAAAGCAAGGGATTTGAGTATATATGAAAATGAATCCTAAAATGGAAGATTGAGTTTCATATTTATAACCTTTTATTCTGTTTCCAAAAGGCTTGCAATTTCATCATTTCCATTCTGTTTCCTGAAATGGCATGAATGTTATAGATATTAAGTCTGGTATTCAATTAAAGGGAGGTTGTCTATTCATGTAATTGCTGTCTAGGGTAATTAGTCATTTGTCTTAGATAGCTAGAACGGAATGTGACCACCACAAACTCAGTTATTTATTTGTCAGTTATTTGATACATAAATAAGGCCCTGGAGACAATGAACTTAGGAATTCAAAACGTGGGACCTGCCTTTGGTTTTAATATTCAGCCCACAATAAAAAGTCCTAGAATGCCAACCTCCAGCTCTTTCTTAAAATAGGTTTATTGGTAGATCACTAAACATATGGTATATGCCACATAATTAATTTTATAGTAAAGTTGGTTAAAGCCTGAGTAAATGGACAATTACCCTCTCCTCTGTGAGCAGATCCATTATCATAATTGCTAATGAAACAAAATTCACATGCATACATAAGACAAAAATAACCCTTCTCTCTGATATGACACAGAAGCAAAAAGCTCAATCTGTAATATTTAACAGGAATAATTCCTTCATTTCATTCTTTATCTTACAGTGATAATCAAATCTTCTCATAAAGCCATCCTATCTTGTTTGCATTTAATTCTCCAGCTTCCCTTATTTGAAATCTAAAGCTTGTGTTTAACACCAGAATATATTATTAGTTAGATTTCAAATACATAGATAAAATAGAGAGCATACAAATTTCATCAGGAGGTTTGAAAAACATAATTAATATAATAGATCATTTATAAAGTGTCTATACAGTCATAGGTTAAATATCTCTCAATGAAAAATAGGAGAGATGACACATACTTTGAAATGGCACATACTTTGGTAACTCCTCTGCTGTAGACAGTAGAATTGATGGATAATATACAGAAAAGATAAAGAAAAAGACACATGGCCTTGGATAGAAGACAGGTATCTCCATGAATCAGATGCAGAAAAGCAAAGTACAGGTGTGAGCATGGCTGAGTGTTGCTGGGGTCCTGCTCTAGTAATGGGCAGTGATTGCCAAGTGGTTAGGTGCTTGGTGAGGCATCTAAAGTGCTTCATATATAAAGGGGGATCAGGACTAACTGGGTGTTTAAAAGCAAGAACTGGAAACGGAGGACAGAACACCTTGTCTCATAAAAGGAAGCTGTGAAATGTTACCTGAGACCACATCCCTTGCAAGATGCAGGCCTTGGGAACTAGGAGGACACAGATACAGCCTCAGGACCTAGGTATAAGCCAAGTGGCCCATTTGTTCAGTGAAAGCATCTGCCAAGTCCCTAATATTACCACTGGACAGAAACTTCAGACTGACTGTAAGACCGAGTTCTAGAATAGGGATGTGGGGCTGGGTAGAGACAACTGTAAAACTGCTAGATGGGAAGGGATGAGAATAGACACAGAGTTGGAGGGGGGAAAGGCTCTAGGCTGTTGCTTTTAAGATGATGTTTGCACAGCACTGAGTATAAGTGCCTCCTTAAATTTTGTGCCCCAGCTGCCTTATTCTCCTCACCTAGGCCCTGCTGTGAATCCACAAGTTCATACAAATATCAATATAAATAAATAAATGGAGAACTTGTGAAAGTTCTTCTTTACAGGAAATTTTAATAAATATAGGTGGAATCAGAAAATCACCATTTGGTAATATCGTTAATATATGCTAAAGGTAATAGGTTAAAATTTTGGTGAGAAATGGCATATTTACATATTTTCAAAGAGTTTCCTTTTTTTTATTTTATTTTTAAACTTTACATAATTGTATTAGTTTTGCCAAAGAGTTTCCTTTATAAGATACTTAATAACAAAGAAAAACATAGTAAGGAGAAGCCTGGAAGATACCACTGTAACCAAGTGAACAGACTTTATATCACCAGTAATGGGACATAGATAACATGTGTCTCCTAAGTTGCACTGAGAAGGACACATCATTTGTGTGACATCGCTGCCATAGTTATAGAAATAACCTGAATTTTTTTTAATGAGGAAAGATCAAACAAATCCAAATTGATAGACATTCTCCAGATTAAATGGCCTGTACTCATGAAAGACAAAGAAATGCTCAGCTACTCTTCTAGATTAGATACCAAAGAAATGTGACAACTAAATGCAATACCTAATCCCAAATTAGATCCTTCTGCTATAAGGAACATTAGTTAGACAACTGGTAAGAATCCCAGGGATGGGGGAGCCTGGTGGGCTGCTGTCTATGGGGTCACACAGAGTCGGACACGACTGAAGTGACTTAGCAGCAGCAGCAGCAGCAACACATAAATGAGATCTGTAGATTATAATACTGTATCAATGCAAATTTCCTGATACTTGATAATTGTGTTGTAACTGTGTAAAAGAATGACCTTGTTTTTAGAAAATACACACTAAAATATTAGGGAAAAAGAGACTTTATGTCAGCAACGTTCTTTCAAACAAACCTGTTTAGAAAAATATATAGTATTGGGTTGGCCAAAAGTTCGTTTGGGTTTTCCAAACTTTTTGGCCAACACATTACATACAATTGTGTGTGTGTGTATGTGTGTGTGTGTGTGTGTGTGTGTGTGTATGATGGGCTTCCCACCTGGCATTAGTGGTAAAGAGCCCCCCTGCAATGCAAGAAATGCAGGAGACCTGGGTTCAATCCTGTAGTGGGAATTTCTAATACTGTACTTTCACAGCCTTGAGAAATTTCATAGAAATAGTACCTGGAAAAACAGCATATATCAAGAAACTGTGTTGATGATTATTTTTCATGTTCTTCTTAGAATAATAGCCTTGTTACAGACCCCAAGGCCAGACCCAGAGGGAGTATGACTGGGATCATGAAAACATGGACCTTGGAACACCGGGTCAGTGTGAGGTATGAACACTGCCTACGCACTTGCTCATTGTTCCCAAGACTATCCCAGAAGGGAATGGCCTGGGGTAAAAACAAGGAGATCTGGACTATGTCAGTGTAGTGTCTTGGAAAAGATAGATCAAAGACAGTTTTGTAGTCTGCAATTAGAAATAAAGGCTGGACTCAGAATGAACTCTACACCTCAGTCTAATAGAGGCTGCAGATCCCCTGACCCATTGCACCAGATTTCGTGTTCTGTTTTCATTCTCATCGCTGACTCCCGGACCTTTAGGGCAACATGATCCCTGGGTTGGGAAGATCCCTTGGAGGAGGGCCTGGCAACCCACTCCAGTATTCTTGCCTGGAGAATCCCATGGACAGAGGAGCCTGGTGAGCTATAGTCTATAGGGTTGCACAGAGTCAGACACGATTGAAATAACTTAGCGTGTGTGCACTCATTTATATATACATGATAACCTTTGTGGAATTTGCGTTGTGGTACATGAGAATTATTTTATTATTTTTGCAACTTTTCTGTCAGTTTTAAATTATTAAAAAATAAAAGATCTGCCAAACATTGAAATGAATCCGCCACAGGTATACCCGCGCTCCCCATCCTGAACCCTTTAGTTTTGGCAAAACTAATACAATATTGTAAAGTTTAAAAATAAAATAAAATTTAAAAAAAAAGAAAAGAAGAAGGAAAAAAATAAAAGATCTAATGTTATCTTGCTGAAGTGATAAAGGTAATTTTACAGTCTTAACTATATTTAATCTAAAAATTAAAGCAAATTGAAAATAATTGAATTAAATGTTTAACTCAAGAAACCAGGAAAAAAAGAAAAACAAAGTATTTTAAAAAGAAGAAAACTGTAAGGAGCAGAAATTAATGAATTCAGTAGAAAACAAATCAGAGAGAGGATCAACAAATTTTCAGAATTGGTTCTTTGAGGAAAATAGGGATGAATATAGTGAGAAAATAACAACAGTAGTCAAGAAAAGACAAATAATTTTAGGAACAAAAAAGGGACTATGACAGTTGTACTAGTGAATTAGAGATTTCAGCGATAAGATAAAACTACAATCAACTTTATGCCTATAAACTTGAAAGCTTGAAAGAAATGAATATTTTCCTAGAAAATGTATCAAAAGTGACTCGAAGAAAACATACCTCTGTAATGCAATAAAAATTAATGGAAGTGAATTTTCTGTACCTTAAAAAACACTAGGCTTAAGCAGTTTTATAGAAAAAAAAATTACCAAACCTTCCAAACCCTCTTTTACAAACTGCTGCAGAGAATAGGAAAATATAAGAGAAATATCTACAAGATTTTGGAAGAACTAAGTACAGTATCTTGCTCTACCTCATATAAAAACTTCTTATAAAGCTGCATGGATATTCTCTGGTGGTCCAGTAGTTGGGCCTCCACGCTCTCACTGCCGGTGTGCATACAGGCTTAGTCGTTCAGTTGTGTCTGACTCATTGTGACCCCATGGACTGTGGTGTGCCAGGGCTCCTCTGTCCATGGGATTCTCTAGGCAAGAATACTGGAGTGAGTAGCCATTCCCTTCTCCAGGGGATCTTCCCAACCCAGGGATTAAACCCCAGTCTCCTGCATTGCAGGCAGAATCTTTACTGTCTGAGCTACCAGGGAAGCCCCCTCGCTGCCAGGACTGAGTTCAACCCCTGGTCAGGGAACTAAAATCTCACAATCCATTTGGCACAGCCAAAAAACAAACAAATAAAACAAAACTTCCTTTAAAGCTACAGTTGTTAAGACACTATGCTTGGTGCAGGGAGGGACAAAAACATTGGAACAGAATAGAGAGCCCAGAAGTATATTCAGATGAGCATGGACCCTGGATATATGTCAGAGATGGGGTGTCCAATCAGCAGGGGGATGGAAGCATCCCTCAGTATATGCTTCTGGTAGAACTGGGGATAATTTGGGGGAAATAAAAGTAAACGTCCGTTATATATAATGTGAAACCAAACCCAGGAGAAAATCTTCATGACCATAGAACAGGGAGTATTCTTAAACAAAACCAGACAAAACAAAAAAGCACAAATGATAAAGGAAACAACTGATAGATTTGATTTTGTAATAAAAAAAAGAAACTTGCACAGAGACACCATCTAGTATCTTTAATTTATATATGTTTTATTACTTACTTTCATTGCAGGATAATTGCTTTTCAATGTTGTGTTGGTTTCTGCTGTACAACCACATGCTTCTGCTGCTGTTTTGTGACTAAGTCGTGTTTGATTCTTTGTGACCCCATGGACTGTGCCTGCCAAGCTACAATCCATGGGATTCTCCAAGCAAGAATACTGGAGTGAGTTGCCATTCCCTTCTACAGGAGATCTTCCCAACCTAGGGATCTGTAACCAGTGGCTCCTGCCATCTCTCCTGCATTGCAGACAGATTCTTCACCCCTGAGCCACCAGGAAAGCCCCTATACATCAACATGAATCAGCCATAAGTATACATATGTCCCCTCACTCTTGAACCTTCTTGCCATTCTTCACCCTATCCTACCGCTCTAGGTTGTCACAGAGCACCGAGTTGAGCTTCCTATGTTACATAGCAACTTTCCACTAGCTATCTATCCATTTAGTATCTTGAAAACATAATGTTGAGTGGAAAACCCAAATTGCCTTATTATACAGTATAACCTCATTTGTTAAGTGTTGAAAAATACATACATTGTTTATGGATGTACATGTCTGGTGATGATTAAAAATGTGCATGGGAACTTTAATACTGTGTTCCTAACTACAAGAAGAGAAAAGTAGGGACTAGATTGGGAAGAGTACAATGGGGTTCTCAACCCTATCTGAAATGGGTTTTGTTTCTTTGCCATGGCTTTTCAGGGTATTCTGTGGTTCCATACAAACTTTAGAATTGTTGCTCTATTTCTGTGAAAAATGCCATTGGAATTTTGATAGGAATTGCATTGCATCTGTATTATGGGTTGTATGAATATTTTGACAGTATTAATTTTATCAGTTCATGAGCATGGATTATCTTCACATTTATTTGTATTTTCTTCAATTTCTTTCATTAATGTCTTATAGTCAATGTACTATAGTCAACCTCAATGTATAGGTTCTTTCACCTCCTTGGTTAAATTTATTCCTAGATATTTTATTCTTTTTGATGCAATTATAAATGGGATTGTTTTCTTAATTTCCCTTTCTGATAATTTGTTATCAGTGTATACACACACAACAGATGTTGTATGTAGATTTTTATATCCTGCAGGTTTGCTGAATTTATTTATTCTAACAGTTTTTTGGTGGAGTCTTTAGGGTTTTCCATATATAATATCATGTCATCTATAAATAGTGACAGTTTGGGCAGTTTTTTGGGGTAATTTTTCATTTTGAAATAATTTCACACTTACAGAAATAGTTACAAAGAACTCCCATTTACCCTTCCACCTTAATTTTACCACAATCATTCTATTATTAGGATCAAAAAAGCCTTGATGAATAGGAAACCAAACTATCATATAGCCTATTCTATGGTAAAACAGGACTATTTGGAAGGCAGTATATAACCATGGTTAGGAATGTAGGCATTACATGTGACAATATGGATGGACCTTGATGGCATTATGCTAAGTAAAATAAGTCAGACAGAGAAAAAGAAATATCATATGATTTCACTCATTTGTGGAATATAGAAACAAACAAACAAAAATACATTAACAAACCAAACAAAACCAAACATGTAGATACAGAGAACAGAGTAGTGGTAACCAGAGGGGAAGGGATAGTGAAAGACAGACAAAAAGAATAAATGAATTAGAGGAATCCATTGTCTGGTGACGGATGGAAACTAAATTTTTGGTGGTGAGCATACTGTAGTGTACACAAAAGTAGAAATAGAATGTTGTACACATGAAACTTAGATAGTATTATAAAGTGATAGTATCTTAATTTTTTTAATAAAGTGTGTACCCATTGTATTTTGACAGTCCTTAATGGGACCTCAGCTTTCCCACTGACCAACTTGTGACTTTGGGTCACCCAACTTCTTTGAGTCCATGAGGGAAAAAGTCAACACAGTGTGGCAACACTGGTCATCGATCCAGGCTTTGAATCAGCAAGCAGCCCCAACATTACTGAGTTGGGACTATCTGTAGCATTTTCGGAGATGCTTAGAGAGGCCTACCCTCCCTAAGGGGCAGAGAGATCTGGAGTCTGGCATTTTTCTCTGTGAACCAGAGTCACATGAATGAGACCCAGCTTCAGATGCCTGAGGCCAAACTTCAAATTTCCTAGATGCTTCTTTCAGAATGCATGCATGGGCACGCACAGGCACAATGCGCCACACGTGTCCTTTTGATTTGCTTGATTTTTTTCCAACTCATCAAACCTAGCTTCCTTTGCCACTTTAGTCTCTGTCTTGTTCTCTGCTGAAGCTTTTAGACATAGATGTTCTTTTCCTTCTGGGGAGGAAGAGGCCAGTAGCATTCCCCTTGATGAGTTTCTGACTGGTGCAGCAGTAAGCAGGCCTGGCGAAAGAAATCACCCACCCAGGGTGAATTTAGGGGACAAATAAGAAAGTTTTGGTGCCATAGAGCATGGAATCCCAAAAGTGGATCTGATGAGCTTTGTCAATCTTTAACAGTCTTTCTTTTCTTTCTTGGGCCACATGACATGTGAGACCTTAGTTCCCCAACCAGGGATCAAACCTGTGCCCCCTGCAGTAGAAGTGCGGAGTCCTAACCACTGGACTGCCTGGGAAATCTGGACAATGATTCTTATGTGTACATGTTGCTGAGTCCTGTCCAACTCCCTGCAACCCCATGAACTGTAGCCTGCCAGACTCCTCTGTCCATGGGATTTCCTAGGCAAGAATACTGGGATGAGTTGCCATTTCCTTTTCTAGGGTATCTTCCTGACTCAGGGATTGAACCTGCCTCTCCTGCATTGGCAGGCAGGTTCTTTACCACTGAGCCACCTGGGAAGCCCAATGTTCTTATATCTGTATCTAAACGAGAGAGAAAAAAAAAAAATAGACAAGATAGTGAGTTTTTTATAAAGCTAAAAGGATTCAACGTAATGACCTGTTCTCTATTTTGAGATGATGCCCTTCCAAGTTTTTTTGGTGATAAAATGTCTTTTCTTGTTTGAAAGTATTGTGGTACCTTTTAAAAATGCCTTCACTCGGCAGTCAAACTTTGTGAATTCTATGTATGTCTCCAAAATGTTCATGGAAAGTGTCATTGGTCCATGCAATTCAAAAATCTGGGAACCATTGATTCAGACTGCCAAAGATGAAAAGATTCTTTGATGTTAAGGTCCCTATCCCCATTTTGCAGATAAGTCAACTGAGGGACTTGAACTCAGAGCAAGTTGGGAGCAGAACCAAAATTAGGATCACATCCCTTGGTATCCAGCACACAAAGCCTTCCTGTGCCCTGCCCTGCTGCTCCAAATGGGAAGAGGCATTGAAGAAAAAAACTCTGTTGACCTAACTACGTAACAAGTTTTTACTGTGCAGTGTTTATTTCCCGTTTCATCTTAAATTCAGGAACCAAAAGAACAGCCAAATTCCCAATGGGAAATGATGATGACTGAGTTCCCTACTTCATAATCGTTAACCCTGTCAATGTGGAGGCGGGCAATGAAGTGCTCAATTAAGGATTTTGCTGACTTGCTCACTGTTAAGTTGGAAGAAGTGCCTACCCAGAGCATTAATTTCTGATTAGCTGTTAATCCTACCAGGTTGGAAAATAAGATGGTGAACAATAAGGCTTCCTGTATCCTTTTCATATTGTTAACTAGCAACGGCTTGCAGAACTGGGTCAGTGCTATTACAGAGGGGAAACTGGAGGCTTCCGCTCTCCTTAAAGCAAGAGACAAACAAGTCAGAGTCTGGCCTGAGGAAGCTGATGGGGGGGTGGGGGAGTAGGGGGGGGAACCAGTTCAAAATTAGGGCACTTTCGTAGCTCACACCAAGAATTCTAACTGCTGTGCCAGGATTCGAGGGACCCTAGAAAGAGTCATGATGAGTCACTGCCCTGGAAAAATGTCTCTCTGCCTCTGGGTTAAAGGAAGCATGGCTTTAAAAGCTTCATGATGTTTTATACTAGCATATTCATTATTTATATTTGCTGTAACAAATCACCACAAACTTAGGGGTTTAAAACAATGCAAACCCATTATCTTACAATTCTGGATGTCGAGAGTAAAATGAGTCTCAGTGGAATCAAATCCAGGTGTCAGCAGGGCTTCTGCAGGCTCTAGGGCAGAATCCATTCTTGCTTGTTCCAGCTTTCAGAGACTGCCCACATTCCTTGTCCCGTGGTGGCATCACTTGAACTTCCACTTCCATTGTCACATTACTGTCTCTCTTTCTCACTTTGACCCTCCTGCTTCCTTTTTTAAGTAAGAAAGAAGGATTTATTTATTTATTTATTTGGCTATACCAGATCTTAGTTGTGGCATGTGGGATCTAGTTCCCTGACCAGGGATTGAACCTGGGCCTCCTGCATTGGGACCATAAAGTCTTAGCCACTGGACAACCAGGGAAGTCCTGAGTCCTTCTTTTGAGGACCTTGTGATTACATTAGTCCTACCAGGATAGTCCAGGATTACTTAAGTACTCATCTCAAGATCCCTGATTTATTAATAAAACACATCCAGGTTAAGAATCCATTTTCCAATGTGTGGGATGCAAGTTCAATCCCTGCTCAGGGAACTAGGATCCCACGTGCCAAGGGGCAACTAAGCCTCTGAGAGAGAAGCTGGCTTGCTGCAACAAAAGATCCCATATGCGTGCATGCTGTGACTAAGACTCAACTCAGCCAAATAAATAAATAAATATATTTTTTAAAAAAACACATTTGCCAATCCCTTTAGCCATTCAGGTAAATTCACAGCTTCCAGGGACTGAGATGTGGACATCATAGGGTGGGGGTGGGCTTTATTTAACTTATTACAACTAATAAAATCATTTTTTCAAGTGAAATCATGTAAGGAACCCCAATACATAAATTACATCAAAGCAGAACAGCTATACTTTAAGTCTTACTCATTTAACCTCTAGTATTTCCTAACCATGATGGTCCCAGAAGCACCCAAGGGGAACCTTATGGCTCTAGGACTGGTTTAAATACAACTGATTTATACCTGAAAGGAAGACACTATTTGGAAATACTTCAGCCCCAACATCCTTGTGTTCAGTATATTTTTCAGTGAGACCAGATGCCTCTTAATATTTGTCTGTGAACTTGACAAGAGATCTTGTTCATTTAGCTCAGCATCACCAGAATCTGAGGTGTTAGATGTTTGTTGAGTGAACGAGTGCATAATCAACTCATGGTGAATGAAAAATGCTTAGGCAGCATCCGTTTCCTGTTTCCCTGCTAACAATTATTCATGAGTCAGACCTGTACCTCAGCATTTTTGGAAACAGATCAAAATGGAATGGTGCCACCTTGCCGTCCCTCACTATATCCTGTCCCAAACCACTTGTGCACATGGATACACACTGAATTTAAGTGCTTGTCATGAGCCTTAAAAAAATGTATTATTTCAAATCTTGACCATGGACATCTTAGCTGCACATCATAGAAGTAAACAGTGGTAGTCTAATATATTCCTCTTCCTGTCTCCTAGAGCCTCATTCCCTGAGGGCAAGATTAGAAATGGAAGAAGCAGCTTAGAGATGAAGGTGTTCTGGTACCTTAAAGGCTGTTTAAGGCAGGCAACTTTACAGATAACTAAAGAAGACAAGGGATTTATCCAATATCACTTTATTTACAAGCACATTTTGTAGGATCAAAACTAGAACCAAGTCTTCTGTTAGTGAAAGCAGTGTTCCTTCCATGGTTCCACAGTTGTGCAATACTGAACAGTTCTATCTAGAAGAAGTTCAGTTCAGTTCAGTTCAGTTCAGTCGCTCAGTCATGTCCAACTCTTTGTGACCCCATGAATCGCAGCACGCCAGGCCTCCCTGTCTATCACCAACTCCCGGAGTTCACCCAAACTCGTGTGCATCGAGTCGGTGGTGCCATCCAGCCATCTCATCCTCTGTCGTCCCCTTCTCCTCCTGCCCCCAATCCCTCCCAGCATGAGAGTCTTTTCCAGTGAGTCAACTTTTCACATCAGGTGGCCAAAGTATTGGAGTTTCAGCCTCACCATCAGTCCTTCCAATGAACACCCAGGACTGATCTCCTTTAGGATGGACTGGTTGGATCTCCTTGCAGTTCAAGGGACTCTCAAGAGTCTTCTCCAACACCACAGTTCAAAAGCATCAATTCTTCTGTGCTCAACTTTCTTCACAGTCCAACTCTCACATCCATACACGACCACTGGAAAAACCATAGTCTTGACTAGATGGACCTTTGTTGGCAAAGTAATGTCTCTGCATGTGAATATGCTATCTAGGTTGGTCATAACTTTCCTTCCAAAGAGTAGGCGTCTTTTAACTTCATAGCTGCAGTCACCATCTGCAGTGATTTTGGAGCCTCAAAAAATAAAGTCTGACACTGTTTCCACTGTTTCCCCATCTATTTCCCATGAAGTGATGGGACCAGATGGCATGATCTTTGTTTTCTGAATGTTGAGCTTTAAGCCAACTTTTTCACTCTCCTCTTTCACTTTCAACAAGAAGCTTTTTAGTTCCTCTTCACTTTCTGCCATAAGGGTGGTGTCATCTGCATATCTGAGGTCATTGATATTTCTCCTGGCAATCTTGATTCCAGCTTGTGCTTCTTCCAGCCCAGCATTTCTCATGATGTACTCTGCATATAAGTTAAATAAACAGGGTGACAATATACAGCCTTGACATACTCCTTTTCCTATTTGGAACCAGTCTGTTGTTCCATGTCCAGTTCTAACTGTTGCTTCCTGACCTGCATATAGGTTTCTCAAGAGGCAGGTCAGGTGGTCTGGTATTCCCATCTCTTTCAGAATTTTCCACAGTTTATTGTGATCCACACAGTCAAAGGCTTTGGCGTAGTCAATAAAGCAGAAATAGATGTTTTTCTGGAACTCTCTTGCTTTTTCCATGACACAGAGGATGTTGGCAATTTGATCTCTGGTTCCCAAGATTTGTCTTGGGATCCACCAGTTTGCCAAACTCAGCTTTACAGAGATCAAAGATAATTGTATCACCCTTGAAACCTCAGGTTTTATAATCTTTATAGCTAACTTCTTCTTCTCTCCTATAGAGATTATAAAACCTGAGGTTTCAAGGGTGATACAATTATCTTTGATCTCTGTAAAGCTAAGTTTGGCAAACTGGTCGATCCCAAGACAAATCTAACCCTCAGACCTGCTTAATTTGTCCATAGTTTTGTTTTCATTGAATTGGTATGTGTTTAAATAGAGTAGTCACACTCCAATTTCCCAAATGTCCCCAGCACTCCTGTTATCTTACACTGAGTCCATTTCACTCATTTATGTTTTATATGTGACCTTTGCAGACATGTAAGTTTCTTTTCCAATCTGCAAATGTGGATCTACAAATTTATTTATATACTGACATTTGAGTTTTTAACCCCTGACATAAACAATCAAAATGTACAAGACCTGTTCATCTTTGGAGTCAGAATTTCTAAGTGTTTTTAATACCATAAGTGATACAAAAGTCTGACAGACCATGTGTCTTGAAGACTGATGATTTAGAAAATAATCACCACAGTTAACCTGTAAATCAGTCAACACATGAGAAGGGAAAGATGCTAAAGCAGAGCGTGTCTCCTTCCCTTCCTCCAAACCAGTCATCCCTACCTCCCCACCTGGCTCTCTCTCCACCCACCCCTTTGGAATCTTTAGGTCTGACTCTTGTTGAGATTAGCCTTGGCTGACATGTGACTGTGACTTTGGCAGGCTAGCCTTATAGCGTGTGAAAGAGATAATTAGAAAGCCTGTTATCACATGAACTCTTGAGCATGAGATAACTGTTCCTAGTGGAGGAAGAGCAGTGTTCCAGTACCAATGGGGAGCTGGAATGGTCATTAGGAACTGTTGTTGGGCACAGACAATGAGATTTGGCATGGAGGCCATATTTTAGTTGGCATAGAGAGCCATAGTCTCTTCTCCAGTACACCAGAGAGCAAGTGCCAGCTAGCAGGACTGAGACTAAGCCTACCTGTGGTGGGCTTCTGGTATCCTACTTGGCATAGATTTTATAGGTTTTTCATACATAAAGCTGGCAGAGCTTGGCAAATAGGAGATGACCATTATCACCCTTCTGGGCACATCGCTGGTACCCAGTCAAAGCATATTGATTGAAAGGATTTATTGGAAGTAATTCCAATCTACCCAGTAGAAATAGAATCTGGTTTCAAGTTGTGGTTCTGGACTTGCACACCTAAAAACATTGAAACAACTTAAAAACTTTCAGCACGGTGTACCACACAGAATATTCTTGGAAACTCTCTGGTGTTATTTGGAAAATTATATCTGCTGTTTGGTCAGGTTTAAAGTTTCCTGGGCTTTGAAGTAATGTTGAATCCTAAACAGTGTGCCTTCAAAAGCTTTGACTGTTACAGGGCATTAATGTGATCTATAAACAAGAAGAGAACTGTATTTGAAAAAGGAAAAAAAAGTGCCAAGTTTTTACATTATAATAGGTAGGATTCCTTCTCTGTTTCAGCAACAAATACAACTCTGAGCAAAGATATATCAGGACAAGGCATGAGCAGGGAAGCAGGACAGAACATCGTCCTGGCTATGCTCCTGATGTCCTCTATTGGGGGACTGTCCCAATCCCCTGTTCCACAAAGATAGCATGCTACATAAGTGATAGTGGCAGAAAGGCAGTTTACACCAGAAATGTCCCCTGGGAGGCTTAGACATATCAGCGCCATGGAGAAAGAACTATGTTTATGATTCTGTTCTACCCTGTGACTTAGACAGTATGCGTGGCACATGGTTGGTGCTTATGCAGTGGAGCAAAGGGGGGTCCCAATTTCAATTTCATCATCTAGATTCTGAGCAAGTTGAGAAATACACAAAACAGTAAATACGGGCTTTAAAAGATCACTTCCTTGCTGATGGAGGCCATCCTAGAAGACTGAGTTTAATGAGTAAGTGAAATGTGTCTGTTAAATGAATTGTAAAAATTAGACAGACTTGCCCACTTCAATATAAGCAGCACAGAACCAGGGCAGGTTGCCCACACAGAGGAGCAGAGAACAGCTACTCCCAGGAGTACGATTGTTCCCAAGAGAAAGGAGGACTGTGTTGAGTTGAGCTTGTCTAGTAATCTACCCAAATGTACCCATTAAATAAGTATTCATCACTTGTGATGCTCAAGAAATACTCTGTGAAGGCATACATGTATGGTACCTGTGGAAGGTGGAATGTGAACTTGAACTGCGAAAGGTCAGAAGCACCCCCTGTGATAATTTGCTATTGTTGTTTAGTCGCTCAGTTGTGTCTGACTTTTGTGACCCCATGGACTGTAGCCCTCCAGGCTTTTCTGTCCATGGGATTCTCCAGGCAAGAATACTGGAGTGGGTTGCCATTTCCTCCTCTAGGGGGACTTCCCGACCCAGGATCGAACCTGAGTCTCTTTTGTCTCCTACACTGGCAGGTTGATTCTTTACCATTGTACCACCAGGGAAGCTCCCTATGATAATTGGTATAGCCCAAAGACTGCTCTTCATTTTGGCCTGAAGAGCCCTGGGGTAGCCAGAGTGGGGTATTGGTGTAAAGACCGCTTTAGAGCTCACAGTAATTTTCTGGAGTACCAGGCTTGAGATCCTCTCACATGCAAATAAGTGCAGATAAAGGCTGCTTTGATTTCTCAAGAGGATGTCATAGGAAAACATCTTTTACCCTGAGACAGGGAAAACTCAACTGACAGTCAGGGCAAAGGGTTACTGATATGGCTTAAATAAGAGGGATCAGCTAATTCTTTCTTCCCATAACAAAGTGGATGAAGAGAAAGAGATTCATTAAGCCAAAGCAAGTTTCAAGCTTTGTTTTGCTTTGGGTTATTGGTAAGACACCTGTTGATGTCACTCTCTATTTAGCCATGTTTCTCACTGAACTAATCCAAGGCAACAAAAAGAAGAGCCAAGAGGCCTCATGCTACTAGAAGGAGATCCTCAGAAGGAGGCTACTTTGTCCCTAAAGACCTCTATGATTGGGAGCCACAGGCTTGAAAGGAAAAACATTTGAATCTTCTCCATTTTTCTAAAGTACTGAGTTCATTCATTGGAAATGATTCAGAGGACTTCCTTGGTGGTCCAGTGGTTAAGAATCCATGCTTCCAATGTAGGGGGCCAAGTTCACTCCCTGGTCAGGGAACTAGATCCCACATGCTGCAACTAAGACCCGATGCAGCCAAGTATATAATAAATATATAAGTATTTTTTGAAATATTTAAATAAAAATAAATAGTTTTTAAAGTGATTAGAAGGGATTATCATTGTGTGTCCACGTTTTTGAGGTCAGAAGCCCAGCAGGTTCTGCACTGGCACTATTTTTCCTTTCAGGTAAGTTGTGTGCAAAGAGGTCACACCGTCACCCTGTGCCCTGGTATATGACCCAGAGTTCTAGGTCATAGCAAAGCAGAGTTGACAATCTTAACATTCCTTCATGGTCATCTCTCACATTTTTGCTCACAGACTTAGATGAGACCACCCTTGTTAACTCTAAATGAAATCTGAGAATCAAATCTTCCTGGGCCTAGGATTGAAAGGTTGTTGTTGAATCACACTAATACACCGGGATTCTTGGCCCCCGGAGGAGATGAATTCAATCCGGGGCCAGAGACGAGGCTTGATTGCTCAGAGCTTTTGTGTAATAAAGTTTTATTAAAGTATAAAGGAGATAGAGAAAGCTTCTGACATAGGCATCAGAAGGGGGCAGAAAGAGTACCCGCTTGCTAGTGTTAACAATGAAGTTATATACTCTCCAGTGAATCCAAAGAATGTCTGGAGGTTGTAAAGACCTCATCAGACCTACTCCCATAATTTACATTTTAAGATAACAGAATTAGCCAGAAGGTTTAATCCAAAGACTGTCCTTAATCCAGAGACTGTCCTCAGGCAGGATACATTATTGTTATATAATCCTAAGGAATGTGGAGAAAGAAAAAAAGTTTGTCCTTTCTTCCTCCTTGAGAATTCCAGACCCCTCTCTCCTTGGGGACCCCTAGATTTCCTATCAACCTGCCTAGGAAATGACTCTCTCAGGATTTGCATCAAAAGCCTAATGATGTATGCAGTTTTCTGTCACAACCATCAGTATTCTTTTTTTTTCCTCTGACATTTCTTTAATTTCCACCAAAGTACTATGAAAAGTTCTGATTATATTTTCTGATCTTTCTTTTGGACTGTAGATAAAGAGTACAGTCAATTTTAATTTGGGGGCTGCCATTATCCAGTTCACACCTTGAATTCCAGGGCATTATTTAGTCTTCATCTCTCCACATATCTTCTCATGAGATGGTTCTCTTACTCCATGCTAGATAGCAATAGATTCAGTTTTTTTTCTTTACTTAATGACTATCAGTATCCTCTTGATCCTGCTTAAGCTTTAGAGTGAATTAAAGGGACAGCCTCAGAGAAGGCAATGGCACCCCACTCCAGTACTCTTGCCTGGAAAATCCCATGGCCGGAGGAGCCTGGTAGGCTGCAGTCCATGGAGTCGCTAACAGTCGGACACGACTGAGTGACTTCACTTTCACTTTTCACTTTCATGCATTGGAGAAGGAAATGGCAACCCGCTCCAGTATTCTTGCCTGGAGATTCCCAGGGCCTACGGAGCCTGGTGGGCTGCCGTCTATGGGGTCGCACAGAGTTGGACACGACTGAAGTGACTTAGCAGCAGCAGCAGCAGCAAAGGGACAGCCTTAGTTTTGATATTCATAAATGGGCATTAATTCCACATTTATGGAGGGCCTACTTTGTATCAGGCTCCATACTCTTTAAGCCCTTTACATACACTATCTCATTTAACACTTACAACACCCCTGTAAGGTTGATGGTATCCTCCCAATTTCCGAGATGAAGAATCATCTCATTAAAGAGATGGAATCACTTGGGCAGGTTCCACAGAGAATAGATGGTACGATTCACACCCAAGTCTTCTGAGCTGCCAAGCCGCATAAGCTCTTTCTAATCATATGTTCATCTGCTTCCAGCTACCTGTGGGCTCATCTCCAGATTAGGGGGACTGAGTCCTGCTTTATGTGATGTTTACTTTGTTTCTTCTCCCAGTTAAAATAGAAGAAGCTGCCCATCACAGTAGGATTGGGCCCCTTAATGGTAAAATATGCTCACTGATTTCCTCTTCGGGTAAGAACAGCAGGATCCTCTTTTTGTTATCTGCTTCTTTGTCTGGAAACTACCAAGTGTGAAGAGATGGAACATCATTAAACTACACTTTAAAGCTTCCTTCCATAACTGCAGAAACTAACAAACGGCCTTGTTTGGCAGAGCTTCCAGACACGAACTGAGGCTTGTACCATGACAGAACTTTGGAGCCATTTTAATCTAATCATCAACAAAGTTGTTTTTTGTTATAAATGGAGACTCTAAGCAGCTTCATCCAGGCCTCAGATCCAGAGGGATATCCACAGATCAGAGTTCAGGTCAAGTCCAGTGGCTCTAGGAGTCCTGACCACCCAACTCACCCATCCTGATTTTAGGGGGTCAGATGTCAGGGAAATAGGAGAGCAGAAGGGTTGTGATTCCTTGATATGTGGGTTAAAATGTCCCCAAAGATTGCTTTCTGAGGACACTCTTCCATACATATGCATTAAGAAAACAGAAGAGTGGAGCATCTGGGGAAAATGAGCCCAGAGTTACCCAGTGGATTCCTGAGTCCTGGCAGAGTCAGCCGTCACAGTCCCAAGTGTGGCCTTCCAGTCTAGCTGACCTGAGATAAATCATCTATTATAGAGTGGCTCTCATATTACCCACTGGAGAGTTCCTGTAACTCTGGTACAAGTTGATGTTTTTATTTTTGTAAACAGGAATCTTGTACAAATATGCTCTCATTTAAAAAGAGAATGGTGAATCCTTTCGTCAGCTAAAGAGATCTTTTGTCATGCAAATAAGCTCCCTCCAATCTATCCTCATTGTTTCTGAGTTTTGTGTTTAGGATTTTCTTAAAGAGGATGTATTAGTAATGCCCCAAATCACAAATATTGTGTTTATTTATCAGCTATTCATTTGAGCACACAGCCCACCTAGAAATTCCTATCCCATTGTTTCTCTTTATCGTTAATGAATCTTGCCAAATACTGACTGTATTTTAGAGCCGCTTCACCTTGTCACATCAAGCTTTGGAGACTTTGCAGGAGATTTTCAAAACTAACAAGGACAAAATCAAGCGGATCATGAAATAAAAGGGAAGGCAGATGTCAAGGATCAGGACAATGACACTGAGATCTTTGGTTTTGCTTTTCGTTTTTGTTTTTCCTTTGAAAAAGGAAGTAAGTGGTTGGTGCATTACAAGTAGTGGCACAATGACTTTTCTCTTCCTCAGTTCTCAGGCTGGAGTTAGGGCTCCAAATCTTGTAAAAAGGAATCTTTCAAAATCCGAAAGCTTTGCTTTTTGTTTTTTCAACTTCAAATGTCTGATGGGTGTTGACGCCTCTTTGTTTCTTAGCTGGCTCACTTGCCAACTAATTTATCCTGTGGTTCCCTCAGGATAGCTGAGGCAGAAAACCAGGCATCTGGATCAGATGCCTGATATTGAGGGTAAAGGCCTCTGAAAAAGAAAGGAGCAATTTTGAAATGAGATTGGAAGGACAGTAAGTTTGGGCTATAGCATTGATCACTCTAGCTGGGTAGTTATTGTTCAGTCACTCAGTTGTGTCTGACTCTTTGTGACCCCATGGACTGCAGTACACCAGGCTTCCCTGTCCTTCACTGTTTCCTGGAGCTTGCTCAAACTCATGTCTGTTGAGTCGGTGATGCCATTCAACCATCTCGTTCTCTGTTGCCCTCTTCTCCTGCCTTCAATCTTTCCCAGCATCAGAGTCTTTTCCAATGAGTCAGTTCTTTGCATCATGGCCAAAATATTAGAGCTTCAGCTTCAGCATCACTCCTTCCAATGAATATTCAGGATTGATTTCCTTTGGGATTGACTGGTTTGATTTCCTTGCTGTTCAAGAAACTCTCAAATGTCTTCTACAGCACCACAGTTCAAAAGCATCAATTCTTTGGCACTCAGCCTTCTTTATGGTCCAACTCTCACATCCATACATGACCACTGGAAAAACCACAGCTTTGACTAGATGGATGTTTGTCAGCAAAGTGATGTCTCTGCTTTTTAATATGCTGTCTAGGCTGGTCAGGGCTTGCCTGGTAGCTCAGTGGGTAAAGAATCCACCTGCAATGTGGGAGACCTGGGTTCAATCCCTGGGTTGGGAAGATCCCTTGGAGAAGAGCATGGCCAACCACTCCAGTATTCTTGCCTGGAGAATCCCCATAGAAAGAGGAGCCTGGCAGGCTACAGTACATGGGATCACAAAGAGTCGGACATGATGGAGCAACTAAGTACAGCACAGAACAGCAATAGGTTTGTCACAGCTTTTCTTCCAAGGAGCAAGTGTCTTTTAATTTCATGGCTGCAGTCACCATCCACAGTGATTTTGGAGCCCAAGAAAATAAAGTCTGTCACTGTTTCCATTGTTTCCCTGTCTATTTGCCATGAAGTGATGGGACCAGATGCCATGATCTTAGTTTTCTGAATGTTGAGTTTTAAGCCAGCTTTTTCACTCTATTTTTTCACCTTCATCAAGAGGCTCTTTAGTTCCTCTTCAATTTCTGCCCTTAGGGTGGTATCATCTGCATATCTGAGATTATTGATATTTCTCTGGGTAATCTTGATCCCAGGTTGAGCTTCATCCAGCCTGGCATTTTGCATGACCTGGGCTTGATCCCTGGGTTGGGAAGATCCCTTGGAGGGGGGCATGGCAACCCATTCCGGTATTCTTGCCTGGGAAATCCCATGGACAGAGGAACCTGGCATGGGGTAGCAAAGAGTCAGACACCACTGAGCAACTAAGCACAGCACAGCACCCTGCATAGAAGTTAAATAAGCAGGGTGACAATATACAGCCTCAACGTACTCCTTTCCCAATTTTGAACTAGTCTGTTGTTCCATGTCCAGTTCTAACTGTTGCTTCTTGGCCTTCATACAAGTTTCTCAGGAGGCAGGTAAGGTGGTCTGGTATTCCCATCTCTTTAAGAATTTTCCAGTTTGTTGTGATCCACACAGTCAAAGGCTTTAGTATAGTCAATGTAGCTGAAGTAGATTTTTTTCTGGAATTCCCTTGCTTTCTCTGTGATTCAACAGACGTTGGCAATTTGATCTCTGGTTCCTCTGCCTTTTCTAAATCTTTTGTACATCTGGAAGTTTTCAGTTCACGTACTATTGAAGCCTAGCTTAAAGGATTTCGAGCGTGACCTTGCTAGCATGTGAAATGAGTGCAACTGTGTGGTAGTTTGAACATTCTTTGGCATTGCCGTTCTTTGGGATTGGAATGAAAACTGACCTTTTCCAGTCCTGTGGTCACTGCTGAGTTTTCCAAATTTGCTGGCATATCAGGCCCCAGAAACGGTAATGGAGACCAAGTGGATTGTTCTAAGGGTGTGGCATCAAATTATAATTGGCTTTTAAAGTTATTTGTGAATTGAGCTAATGAGTTCTTCAGAGGAAGTGCCTTGCTGACTGAGAGGGTATTTTCCCCAAGTTCCTGAGTAGGTCGTGGAGCCCAGAACATCAGGCACAATTCCCTGAAGAAGTCTCTAGACTCATCACGTTTAGTCTTATCTTCCTTACCTGTAAACTATATGGCATTTTTGAGATGCCAAACTGGGTAGGTAATTTTCAGTTACGTTCCTAATAAATTCAAACATAACTAGAAACTAAGAGGAAACCATTTTGTCCAGATGTTAAGTAGTCACTAATGGCATCTTTGAAACTAAACTTGATGAGAATCCTCAAAGGAGACATTAATGGATGAATTTGTGTACTATAAAATATAAATCCACCCTCACTTATGCTCTGCTTTCCTGTATAAGAAAATAACAACTAATTTGGAAACAAATTGAATTGTGATCCTGAATTTGGTTTAATTATGAGTCTCTGTGGTTTGAAATAACTGCTCATTTCTCAATGACATCTGCATCATCAAATTTCCTACCTAGGATGGACCTGACAATTTGTGTCTGCCACTTTAGTAATCCAGCCTGATGCTTCATTTTTGTGTATCCATATGGGGGTGAGGGAGGTGATTGGGAGGTACCTAAAAAGGAGGGTATCTGGAATACTAAAGAATAAGATGGGCTGCCTGGAGTCTAATCACATTTTGCTTTGGATAATTTGCTTGTTCATTTATTTATATAATTCTATGATTATAATGGCGTCAGAAACACATTTGATAGTGTAGGATTGAAAACGGCTATCATTTCTGAGCCCTTGAAAAGTAATTGTAGGAATAAATTGTAGCTAATGCCTAACTATTAGCCTTCAATAAAAGGCAGACAACATGAAGTCAGCATGAGGATCACATTAGCGATAAGTGGTAGTTAGAAAAATGATGCCTGGAACAGCAAGCAGTTGGGAGTTACCCTGAGATCTGAAGGACCAGATGAACTGTACTCAGGAAGGTTCCGCTCAGCCACTGAAGTTCTCAACACGTGGGTGGGTCTGGGAAAGGGGCAAGGGGACGTGTGAAGAATTTGAGGTTGGATTCTGCAACTTAACTATGGTCATATCATACAGTCAGCCCAAGGGGGAGCAGAGCTGATTCTTCATTGTCCCAAATCACCTCTAGTTTCCTAAATCTAATGGACATTTTCCCATCCTCATCTTACAGGGCATCTGCCCCAGAGCTACTGTTGATGACTCCCCCTTTCTAAAAATTTATTTATATTTTAATTGAAGGATAATCACTTTACAGAATTTTGTTATTTTCTGTCAAACATCAACACGAATCAGTCATAGGTATACATATGTCCCCTCCCTCTTGAACCTCCCTCCCATCTCCCTCCCCATCCCACCCCTCTAGGTTGATACAGAGCCTGCGTTTGAGTTCCCTGAGACATAATGCAAATTGCCATTGGCTATCTGTTTCACATATGATAATGTAAGTTTCCATGTTGCTGTCTCCATACAGCTCTCCCTCTCATCCCCTCTCCCTGTGTCCATAAGTCTATTCTTTATGTCTATTCCTCCATTGCTCCCTTGCAAATAAATTCATTGGTACCATCTTTCTAGATTTCATATATATGTATTAGTATACAATATTTATCTTTCTCTTTCTGACTTACTTCACTCTGTATAATAGGCTCCAGGTTCATCCACCTCATTAGAACTGACTCAAATGCATTCCTTTTTATGGCTGAGTAATATTCCATTGTGTGTATGTACCACAGCTTCTTTATCCATTCATCTGTTGATGGACATCTAGGTTGCTTCCATGTTCTAGCTATTGTAAATAGTGCTGCAATGAACATTGGGATACATGTGTCTTTTTCAATTTTGGTTTCCTCAGGGTATATGCCTAGGAGTAGGGTTGCTGGGTCATATGATGGTTTTATTCCTAGTTTTTTAAGGAATCTCCACATCATCTTCCATAGTGGCTGTATCAATTAACATTCTCATCAACAGTGCAAGAGGATTCCCTTTTCTCCACACCCTCTCCAGCATTTATTGTTGGTAGACATTTTGATGATGGCCATTCTGACTGGTGTGAGGTGATATCTCATTGTAGTTTTGATGTGTATTTCTCTAATAATGAGCGATGTTGAGCATCTTTTCATGTGTTTGTTAGCCACCTGCATGTCTTCTTTGGAGAAATGTCTGTTTAGGTCTTTTTCCTACTTTTTAATTGGGTTGTTTGTTTTTCTGGTATTAAGTTGTTTGAGCTGCTTGTATATTTTGGAAATTAATCCTTTGTCAGTTGTCTCATTTGCTATTATTTTCTCCCATTCTGAGGGTTATCTTTTCACCTTGTTTGTAGTTTCCTTTGCTGTGCAAAAGCTTTTAAGTTTAATTAGGTCCCACTTGTTTACTTTTGTTTTTATTTCCATTACTCTAGGAGGTGGGTCATAGAGGATCTTGCTTTGATTTATGTCATCAAGTGTTCTGCCTATGTTTTCCTCTAAGAGTTTTATAGTTTCTGGTCTTACATTTAGGTCTTTAATCCATTTGAGTTTATCTTTGTGTATGGTGTTAGGAAGTGTTCTAATTTCATCCTTTTACATGTAGTGTTAGTTTTCCCAACACCACTTATTGAAGAAGCTGTCTTTGTCCCATGGTATATTCTTGCCTCCTTTGTCAAAAATAAGGTACCCATAGGTGCACGGTTTTATTTCTGGGCTTTCTATCTTGTTCCATGATGACTCCCTCCTTGACACCCTCGCTTTCCTAGCTCCCAGCCTGCTTTGTTCTTCTTAGTCTTCTCAGTCTGTCCTCTCCCTGACGTTAATCTGATGGAGGTGATCAGTGTTATGTCTTCTGTCCTCCGTGCTCAATTCAGTGCCCCGCTGGGGAGCTCATTCGTGCCTCACCTTCAATTCCTGCCTCTATACTGAGCTGACAGAATTTATATTTCCAGCTTCTTTCCCCTAAGCTCCTGATCTATATATGCAGCTGTCCACTGCCCTGCTTCCCAGGCATCTCAGTTCAACTCATCTCAAAAGGAACTCCCCGTCCTTCCAGCCCACTCCACACCATCACTTCCTCTGGGGTTTCCCATCCCCGTGAATAGCTCCCACCCATCCACCAAGGGTGCCAGCCTGAGAAGGAGTCACTCCTGACCCCTCCTGCTCCCTCACACTCCACATTCAATTCATCGCATCCCCTCTTCCTTCTCTCCTCCTCTGAGTGGCTATCACCTCTTCCTGGACAATAGCATCCATGCAGGTCTCTGCGCCTTCACTCTGGTCTGCCTCCCCACAATCCATTCTCTGCATGGCAGCCAGATCTTTCAAAACCTAAGTCAGGTCATGTCGCTCTCTGGCTTAAAATCCATCAACTGTTCCCCACTGGCCTTTTTAAAAGCAAGTCTAATCCTGGACCAAAGACCTTGAGTGACATGGGCCCACTGACCTCATCACCTCATCCTGTACCATTCTTCCTTTTCCTGATTACCCCCAGCCTAACTAACAATCTATCAACTCCTTCAACTTGTCACAAGCTTTCCTTTCTTGGGGTCTTCCTTAAAGTTTCCTCTGCCTGTAAGCCTTTCTCCCACCTACCACCCTGCCTTCTGCAGTCTCTGCCTAGAAAACTTCACATCCTTTAGTTGTTGTTTAGTCACTAAGTCATGTGTGTCTCTTTCTCAGACCCCATGGACTGTAGACCACCAGGCTCCTCTGTCCATGGGATTTCCCAGGCAAGAATACTGGAGTGAGTTGCCATATCCTTTAGAGCTCAGACCAAATGTTACTGCCTTCATGATCCTCCAAGCCCAGCCAAGCCTTCATTATCTACTCTCCTAGCAACCTGGTTCTTTCCTTCCCATCACCTACACACCTAGCAAGTAATTAAAACAGGAAGTGTATGGTTTAAATTAGGCAATCCCTTTCACTATGTTATAAGCACCTGATCGTCAGGGATGCTGTCTGCTTTTATATCACCAGCACCTCTCTAACACTAAGCATAGGACTTGGCACAAAATTTTACTCAATTCATAGTGGTTAAATAAATATGTGAATATTGTTATTTCTCGCCCAATTGAGTATTGTTTGTGATCACTGAGGGCCAAGCCAGCATCTAGCTTGCATACCACTGTAGTCTCTGCTCCCTGTTCCATGCCTGGCCAAGGAGCAAGTCTGGTTTAGGGATGGGCATGGCCTCACCTCAGGGATGCCTGGACCTGCTGCCAAATGCCAAGCCTGTGGCAGGCCTGGCTCAGTCATCTCTGCAGGAGAAGCCACAGCTGGTGAGGAAGATCCCCCTGGAGAGGGCTCCTGGAGGCTTTTGGAGCAGGAAAAGTGAAACAAGACTGCCATTTTCCAGAGTCCTCCAGAATTAGTACCACCAGGCCCCGATGGCTCAGCAGGTAAAGAATTACCTGCAATGCAGGAGATGCAGGTTCAATCCCTGAGTTAGGAAGATCTTCTGGTAAAGAGAATGGCTACCCACTCCAGTATTCTTGCCTGGGAAATCCCAGGGACAGAGGATCCTGGGGGGCCATGGTCCATGGGGTCACAAAGAGTCTGACATGATTGAGTGAGCACTAGTAGGGAGGACCCACTGTCACAGGACCTGGTGCAAGCCAGCTTATTTTTATTTATTTGTTTATTGACCATGCTGCACAGCTTGTGGGGTTTTAGTTCCCTGACCAAGGATCAAACCTGTGCTTCCTGCATTGGAAGCACACAGTCTTAACCACTGGACTGCCCGGAAATTCCTGAGCCAGCTTACAGGCGTGCCAAGCACTGTGCTGAGAGTTTTACAGGCATTCTCTAATTTAATCCTTGAAAAACTCTGTGCAATACATAATCTTTTATAGGTGAGAAAATTGAGGCATAATGAGATTAGATAATTTTGTCAGGCTCATATAGCAGTGTCATTTTGAACTCCAGTGTAGACACTTGTTCTCTGGACATAAAATAGACTCCTGCTCATGGGGCCTTGGTGTCCCTAGGTGGACAGTGAAGAGGTTGGACAAGAGTGCCGTCAAGGGTCTTTCTTAGTGTTTCCATCTGGCAGCAACAGCTTGTTTTCCAGGGAGAAATTGCTGAACTGAGTCCCTTTCAGGGCCAGTTGTCACCTCCCGGGTCTCATTGTTCTGTGCAGTCAGCCTGTCCCCGAGATCCCTGCCACGGTACCTTGTATGAACCTCAGCTCCACTCCCACTGCGAGGAGTGGGTTGATGGTCATCTGCCGCCCTGGCCCTGCACTCATGGTTCTGCCTCACTCGCCCGCCTCCTTCCCGCCCACACACACACAAGCTGATGGAGGTCCCCTCTTCCCTTGGCAAGCCACTTGTCCTGCCTCCATTCTCCCACTCGGGGTTGCTGGGAGGTTGTCAAGGGACAACCTTGACAGGGGAGCTGACTCCCTCCAACAGTGGCCAGCGTCACATTTTACAGTCTCCTGGTAGGAATTGCTACCCTGTGTTGTGTGTGTCCTCCGTGCCAGGACATGTGCTGAATGCCATCCTCGTGTCACCACGTGGAATCCTTGCCATCACACTGTCAGAGAGAGGCCATCCTTTATACATAAGCAAACCAAACCTCAGGGAAATGACATCACAGAGCTCACCTCTAAAAAGGGGCCCCAAGCGTGGGAGGTGGGAGGGAGGTTCAAGAGGGAGGGGACTCATGTGGCTACTCATGTTGATGTATGGCAGAAACAAAAGCAATATTGTAAAGCAATTACCCTTCAATTAAAAATAAATAAGTTAAAAATAGAAAGTGGCCCCAGTGGAGGTCCAAGGCCAATCATTTTCTGCCTGTGCTGCTTTCCTGTCACTTCCTCTCCATGTGGGCTTTGGCCAGGGACCTGTCCTCCCCAAGCCTCAGTGTCCTCATGTGTGAAAGGAAGATGATGTGAGTGCCCATTTCATAGAGTTGCCAAGAGGCTCAAAACACAAGCTGTGTAGACCTAGCCCAGAGGAAGTGCTCCGTGTGTTTTAGCAATTACACGTGTGGTGGTTGTAGTTAGTGATGTAACCTTACGCCTCTAAGCTGCGCCCACTGAGCTCTTCCAGCCAGCCCTCTTCCTCTGAACAGCCAGGAGGCTAGGGCATAAGAGCCGAGCCACTTTGTGACCAGGGAACATGGTGGCTTTTCGTCTCTCCACAGTCCCCTTCCCCAACCCATTCCGTCTGCCCTGGGAGAGCTGGCTTTTGAGTCATGACTCTGCCCAGGTAACGAGAATAATGAGGTGATCCACCTAGTAGGCGACCGAGCCGCTCATGCCTAATAAAAAAGACAAATTCCCGAGGCTAGGCAGCCAGTGCCTTTAAATAAAACTGAAATCCAGTGAAAGGAGAGATCTTCACAGTTGTTGAAATCATGGCCTCCTGCACCTGCAGAAGGGAATATGTGGCACTCCCAGGTGGAAATCTAATACATGGGCTCCTAATCTCTTAGAAATGATTACTTTAATGAATTTTAAAGGTAGGGCTTTAATTAAAACAGGTCTTTGTGGACAGAAAGCATGCTATTTTGTGAGCTCAGTAAATATTGCCTTTTAAACTAGTAAGTTCAGTTACCAGAAATACTACTGCATATAAACAGTTGGTTTTTTTCATCCTGTGCTGTGGAAACATAACTAGATATTGAAGAGAGGCTGGCTGCATTTCAAAGCCTGGCATTTGGCTCTGCAAATAATAGCGACTTAAATGTACAGGACATGTTTCTCCTCTGGAGCACAAAGAACTTTCCAGCCATGATCTCATCCTGTCTTCAGACATTCCCCTCTGAGGCTGGACTGAGGAAGACAGTGTTCATGATGGCAGCATTGCCAGGCCTTTCTGACTCCCCCAGGACCCCTACTGCACCCCCCCCCACCCTGTACATTACAGAGAAGAAGGAGACCACCCAAAGGAACACGACAATTTCTTCTCCCTTTCTCCTTACCCAGCTGGTAGGTACCACTCTCCTTTGTTCAGAAGAAAAATAAATAATATGAGTACTCAGGCTGACGTTATGTGCTAGGCACTGGGCTAAGCATGAACGTATTATTTCATGTAACACTCAAAACAATCCTGGGACATAGGTACTAATATTATCCGCAAAGGTTCCTCCACTTCACTCACTAACAGCCTTGCTGTGGCCTGCCAGTCCCCCCTGCAGGTCCTTCTAGCTCTCTGTTCTCATTCCCTCCCCTTTCTCCTTTGTCTGGTGGGATATCTGAGAGTCGAGGACAGGCTAGAGCAGTAGGCCCCACATTGACAAATTGCTTGCCAATATTTTTTTTTAAAAGAGACCCTCTCTTGGGCATCTTCTCTGTGCCAAATTTCATGCCAATCAATTTTACATTAACTATTTACCTTTCCCAGGAGCTCTGTGAGGAAGGTATCATTATTATACTCATCTTAGTGATGAGAAAACCAAGACTTAACAGAAGCTGAGTTCTCCCAAGACCATAGACTTGGTAAATGGCATGTCCTGGCCTTCAAACCAAACTGTCTACCTCCAGAAGCTGCTCTATTTCCATTCAACTCACTGCCTCCCAAAGTCTAGAAATCTGCCTGCAAACATATATGGAGTTCTGCACCTTTTCCCATTGCATATCTCCCATTGGTCACATTTGTAACTTCCCCTAATAGCAGCATAATTTATAGGCTGAGAGGCAGTGTGCGTGGCTTGTGTCACCTGTCATTCACCTCTAATTATGTGACTCAGCCGTTGAGTGCTTCATTGTCAGAAAGCAGATCCTTTCTGTCAGTAGAGTTCTGTCTTCATTCAAGTAACCTCTAATTTGTGAGCCGGCTCTTCCCTTTGGATTATTTAGAGAAGGTATAAGTCATGTTGTGGTCAGTTTCAGGAAACCCACTTATTTTCCTTTTGTCTTTTCTTATCTCCAGGTTTATTGTAATGACTTAGGGATTTGCATTCCTAATTGAAAATCAAAGAATGGAGGACTTGACCTTGGAGGATGTTGCAGAGATCCCTAGCACTCACCAATATTCATGTTCTACTCTTCTTAGGCATGTAGTTCAACTGTTGTTCCTAGGCTCCCCTGCAATAAGGTGTGGCCATGTGACTATTCCACATAAAACAAATGTAAATGATGTGAACTTTGTCCAGAGTTGGCCCAGAACAGCTCCAGGTAATCCTCAATCCTTTTCCCATATCTCAATCAGATTGATGGAGAGAACTCTAAGCACTGGGCTTCCCAGGTGGCTCAGTGGTAAAGAATCCACCTGCAATATGGGAGACACAAGTTCGATCCCTCAGTTGGGAAGATCCCCTGGAGAAGGAAGTGGCAACCTACTCCACTATTCTTGCCTGGAAAATCCCATGGACAGAGGAGCCTGGCCGGCTACAGTCCGTGAGGTCACAAAGAGTTGGACATGACTTCATGGCTAAAACAACAAACAACAGCTCTGAGTATGAGAGGAGCCTGGATACAGGATAACAATGAGAGAGCTGCCTGACCAGGAATGCTTGCACTGGGTTATGACACGAATGGCAAACAACCCTTTTTTTGTTTTGCTACTGAATTTTTAGTTACAGAGGCTAGCTTTACTGACCTTAACTAATATAGAGGAAAGCAATAATTTCTGGATATCCAAAATACAGATGGAAAGGAAGGATGTATAATAAGCCAAGAAAAGCAGAATCACTGATGAGGAGGAATCTGATAAACAGTGAATGAATTACCTCCTTTCTCCATGTCCATATATCCTTTTATTTCTCTCATCTCCCTCCTGCAAAGGAATCAGCACAACTTTGATCAAGATCATTTCCTCCCCTATGCTTCTGCTAAGTCACTTCAGTCGTTTCTGACTCTGTGTGACCCCATAGACGGCAGCCCACCAGGCTCCCCCATCCCTGGGATTCTCCAGGCAAGAACACTGGAGTGGGTTGCCATTTCCTTCTCCAAAGCATGAAAGTGAAAAGTGAAGGGCTGATTGAAAACAGTAGACACCAATGGATGAATGGCTTCTATGTATGTGCAAACCCATTGATCAACCTCAGCATCTCACCAATTGGTGGAATATACTAGATGGAGATTTTTTGAGGAGGAGTCTAATGTGTGGAGGTCACTGCTGAGCAGAGAGAGGTCTTCCTTTCCCACCACCAGTCGTCATGGGTCTCTGGAGATCAGCTTGTCTTCCCAATCCTTTCAGTGGTGACTTTGACCCATGAGAGTCAGCACAAGCAGAATCATCCCATTGAAGGAAGGGAGTTATGCATGTTTAATACCAGAAACCCTCATGGAGCCAGGGCTTTGGGTGGGAATGCAAAGAATCTTCTATATTTTTAACAGGTGACACAGGGGCTTGTTGTAACTTTTATCCACTGTGGAGACCTTTCTGTTAGATATGGAGGAGGTCTTTAGTAGATTGTATAGATGGAGACATGGAGGCCTCAGAGGGTGGGGTGGACATGACCTGTTGAACACCTCCTGGCTGGTCAGTACCAGCAGGAGAACTAGATTAAGGCTGACTGCTCCAGATCCTTTCAAAGCAAGCTTGGGTTTAATCATTTTATAAAAATGAGAAGTAATTTTAATGTAATAAATCTTTTATAGTATGGTAGGCTTAGAGGCATATCTTCTCCCCAGCCCAGAGTAAGTTATGGAAATATAACAGGGTGAGTCATCTCTTTGTGTGTATATGTTTATTTGAAAGTATCAGAATACTATAAATGAAGTGTTTTTCTGAAATATTAACTTGGAGATTTGCCGGAAATCATGCAGTTTTTGCCTCTGCTGTGTTATGTAAAAAAAAAATGTTCCTTGATGAGTGACTAATAGCTGTGTATCTGTTTATCATTATTCAGTCATTAAACATTTACAGAGCACTTGTTGGAGAGTTGGATTAGGTGTTGTTTGGAGGGTTGTGTGGATATGTGGGCCAAAGACATGCCTTGCTGTGGGACACAAGCCCTTCAATTCTCAGGACCCCTCCCCTATATTACCCCCACAGAAGCCTTCCAGAAAGTCAGAGCAGCTCTGATCACAAAGAAAAGTTCTGCCTTTCCCCTGTCAGCACTGCTTCATCCAAGATCCATCCTTTCAGCTTCATTCTCATAGTCTCCCCTGCTTCTTAGCCTCTTTTGCTTTATTTTTTAAAGTGATTTTAATTTATTGTTATTATTTTTTGACCATGCTGTGCAGCTTATAGGATCTTAGTGCCCAGACGAGGGACTAAACCCAGATCCCTGGCAGTGAAAGCACCAAGTCCTAACCACTGGACCACCAGGGAATTCTCTAGCCTCTTCTATTTTAAATGGTCTCTCTTGCTTTTTATTAAGCACTGAACTTTTTAATTATTCAAAAATGCCATATTCTTTGTAGAAGGTATATAAAATATAGACAACAAAATTGAGAAAAAATTGATTAACTCCACGAACCATAAGAAACCACTCAACATTTAGTGAACATGTTTTCAGTCTTTTTTCCTATGCATAGAGAGTCACATGTGTTTTAAATTTATACACATGAAATTATACTTCAGACACTATAGCTTGCCTTTTGATCAACTGTGCAAAGATTTCCATGACCACAAATACTGCATTTTTACTTTTGGTGTCTGCAGAACATTTTACTGTAAAGAGGAACTATCATGTACTTAACCACATGTTGGTGAATATTAAATTATTTCCAATTTTTCTCTGTAATGAATTGTTTCTGTATTTATCCTTGTATACACACACGTTGTTGTTTGGTCACTAAGTTGTATCCAACTCTTTTGTGACCCCATGGACTGTAGCCCATCAAGGTCCTTTGTCCATGGGATTTCCCAGGCAAGAATCCTGGAGTGGGTTGCCATTTCCTCCAGGGGATCTTCCTTACCCAAGGATCAAACCCATGTCTCCTACATTGGCAGGTGGATACTTTACCACTGAGCCACTAGGGAAGTCCTATATACACACATTTGTATGTTTATCTTATTATTTCCAAAGAATAAATTCCTAGAAACTGAATTTCTACATCAAGCGGTGTATACTTTTTTGAGGTTTTTAATCCTTATCTGTTTAGCCTTTGAGTCTATGTCCATAACACCCTGAACCTGCCCGATCTTGTGTCTTTAGCTTTTGATCCATCTTCTCCTAAAAATATTGCCTCCCAGATTATTCCATTTGCACTTCAGAAACCTCAGACCAAGTATTGCCCCACCAACCAAGATCTTAGGTCATACAGCCAGCCAGATATTGTCAGAGCAGAAGCTAAAACCTTAATTTTCTGACCCAGTTGACTTATAAACATTTGGGTTACCACTAAGGGACTTCCCTGGTGGCTCAGTGTTAAAGAATCTGCCTGTGAATGCAGGAGATGTGGGTTCAATCCCTTGGTTGGGACAATCCCCTGGAGAAGGAAATAGCAACCCACTCCTGTATTCTTGCCTGGGAAATCTCATGGTCAGAGGAGTCTGGTGGGCTACAGTCCATAGGGTTGCTAAAGAGTTGGACACAACTGAGCGAGTAAACAATGACAAAGGGCTAACAATGGCCACCACTAGCCCACTCTTTCTTGCCAACAGTGATCTGGCTGCTTGCTGCCTGGAAGAAGAATCTGGCTTGCAATGGGCCTCTGGCTTATCTTCGCATTTTTACTCATGTCCAAATGGAAATCACATTACTTAAAATACAAACATGATTTAATGGTTTTTAAAATGTGTAGCTGTCTCCATTCTAATTGCCCATTAAGGCAAGGAACACGACTATGGAATGATAGGGAAAAATGATATGCAGATAAATGTGAAGCTGAGAGGAAAGGGATGCAAGAGACGTAGCCTAGTAGAGAAGAGCAAGGAACCATGGTTCTAAGTTTCATTCTGCCACTAAGTCTCTGGGTCATTGAGAAATCCTTTTGTAGAGGAGGGTGGACACTGATCTCTAGGCTTCCTGCCAGTTTTAGTGATCTAGGATTAAAAATCAACAGGTTTGAAGTTTACCCCTTTTTCCAGGTTTATAAAGAAGGGGGTGTTTGAGAAGTCTAATAATAGATCCAGGACCCAGGGCTTAAAGCTTAAATCAACTGGCCATGAATTTAATGAGCCTTAAAGCCCCTTTTTTCACTTTCACTTCACTTTCAAAGCCTGAATGTGACTAACTTAATGTATCTCATGGAATCTAAAATGCCATACTAGTAAGATGCTCTCTTATATACCACTAAAAAATGTTTTTTAATGCTTACCATTAAACTACGAAACAATACTGTTTTATGTTTCAATGATAACTTACATCCTAATCTCAAATCTTAAGATTATCTGGCCTTCACACTCACAGACCCCTTTACGTTGTACAGAGGAAGAAAGCCTGGAGAAGTAACATGAGTAGCCCAAAGCCACAGAGACAGTGTGGGACTAGAACCAAAAAGCAATAGAGAGAAGCACTTGCAGAATAGAGGAGTAAGGATGTCCAAAAATCATTCCTTCGTGAAAGCAGGGAAAACACTGGCAAATTTATCAAAGTCAACTTGTTCACAACTTTTTCTAGAAATTAACCAAAGGCTTCAAAAGTCCATGGAGAATTTTATTCAAGAAAAATAGCTGGGCTTTGATAAGAATAGAAGACTTTGTTGTGTTTTATCTTTCCCTACTTACATCCTCCTCTCCCCAACTCAGTGGCAGCCTTGAAAACCAGTAGCCTAGGAAGAGAGCCAGTGTTAGAAGGAAAACAACAGAGCATCACACTATGGGAGGCAAAAACTAATAGAACTTCCAAGAGAAATAGATAAATCTACTATTATAGCTGAAAATTTCAACATCCCTCTCTCAGAAAAGGATAGATCCAACAGACAGAAAATCAGTAAGAACAGAGTTGAACTGAACAATACCCATCAGTCAACTGAATATAACTGATATCTCTTGACTACATCTAACAACAGCAGAATACACCTTCTTATCAAGCTAACATGGAATAGTCACCAAGATAGGCTACAATTTGGGTCATAAAACACAACTTAACAAATTTAAAAGACTAAGTCATACAATGTCTGCTTTCAGACAACAAAGGAAAATGATAATGAAGGAAGACTATGAACAACTCTAAGCCCACAGATTTGATAACCTAGATGAACTAGACCAATTCCTTGAAAGACACAATTTGCCAAAGCTCACACAAGAAGAAACAGACAACAGATATGCCTGTATGTAAAGAAACTGAATCAATAATATCCTTCCAAAATAGAAAGCATTGGTCCCAGACTGGGTTCACTGCTGAATTCTATCAATCATTTAAAAGAGAAATTATAGCAATTCTTTACAATCTCAGAGAATAGAAGCAGAGGGAATACATCGTAACTCATTTGAAGGCAGCATTGCCCTAATATCAAAACCAGACAAGACATTACAAGAAAACTGCAGACCAATATCGCTCATGAACATGGAAAAATCCTCATCAAAATATTAGCAAATTGAATCCAACAATGTATAAAAAAGATTTTATACCATGACTAATGGGATTTATCCCAGGTGTGCAAGGCTGATTCAACACTTGAAAATCAATGTAATATATCTTATCAACAGACAAAAAAGAAAAAGTATCACATGATCATATCAATAAATGCAGAAAAAGCATTTGACACATCCACACTGAACTCTTAATAAGCTGGAGTGGAACTTCTTCAACTTGATAAAGTTGAGTGAAAGTCATTATACAATTGTCCAAGCCCATAGAATATACAGCACCAAGAATGAACCCTAATATAAACTATGAACTTTGAGTGATTATGATATGTGAATGTAGGTTCATTAATTGTAACATATAAACCACTCTGGTGGGAATGTTGATAATGAGGGTAGATATGCATGTGTGGGGCAGGGGATACATGAGAAATCTCTGTACTTTCCCCTCACTTTTTCTGAAATTTCATTAAAAACTTTTAATGAAAATGATCCAGCTATATTCACTTTACAAGAGGGTCACTTTAATTAAAGAATCATTATAAGGGACAAAGTATGACACTATTCATTGATAAAAGAAGTAGTCCATTAAGAAGATCCAATAATATAAATATATACATAGCTAATAATAGAACCCTAAAATATAGGAGCCAAAAACTGACAGAAATGAAATAGAATAGATAGTTCTCCATAATATTTGAAGATTTAAATACCTCACTTTCAAAAATGAATAGAATAATGAGAAGATCAATAAAGAAATGTTACACACCAACTAGACCTAACAACACTGTATGCAATAGCAACAGACTATACGTTTTTCTGATGTGCACTTGGAACACTATCTGGGAGACATAGGCCATAAATTAGGCTACAAAACAAGTCTCAGTAAATTTTAAAATATTGAAATTCTGTAAAGTAATTTCTCTAACTCAACAGAAACTAGAAATCACTAAAATAGTAAATCTGAAAAGTTCACAAATATGTGGAAATTAAACAGCACACTCTCAAACAACCAATGGATCTAATGAAATCACAAGGGAAAATGTAAAACAATTGGAGGTAAATGAAAGTGAAACGATATTATACCAAAACTTAAGGGATGCAATGAAAGCAGTGCTCAGAGGGAAATTTATGACTATAAACACCTACATTACAAAAGAAGAAAGATCTCAAATCAATAATCTATATCTTTGCACCATAAAGGCAAAAAAAGAGAAAACTAAACCCTACTGTAGCAGAAGGAAGGGTTGAGTTTAAAGTAGAAAAATTTCAAAGTACACAAGAGAAAAGCAATAGAATCAATAAAACCCAAAGTTGGTTCTTCAGGAAGATCAATAAAATTGGCAAACCTCTAGCTAGACTGGCCAAGAAACACAAAAAGAAGATTCAAATTATTAAAATCAAAAATGAAGTTGACATTACTACAGACCTACAGAAATAAAAAATATTGTAAGATAGTACTGTGAACAATTGCATGCCAAAAAAAATTAGATATTCTAGATGAAATGGATAAAGTCCTAGAAACAAACTACCAAACCTGACTCAAGAAGAAATAGAAAATCTAAGTAGACTCATAACAAACTGAGATTGAATCAGTAATCAAAAACCTCTCCACGAAGAAAAACCTAGGACCAGATGAATTCTACAAAATATTTTAAAAAGCACTAACACAAATTCTTCGGAAACTCTTCCAAAATATGTAATTTTGAAGGGATTGTTCCCTAATTTATTCTTTGAAACCAGCATTCTCCTATCAAGGCCAGACAAAGACCTCACAAGCAAAGAAAACTACAAATTGATATCCATTACAAATATGGATGTAAAAATCATCAGCAAATTACTAGCAACCAAATCCAGCAGTATATTAAGGGGACTCTAAACCATGAGGAGTTGCGATTTGTCTAAAGAATGCAAGGAGTTCGACATTAAGGAAAAAGAACAGTCCGTATATATTAGTCTACTAGGACTGCCTTAAAAGAACGCTACAGCCTGGGTGGCTTAAATAACAGAAATTTATTTTCTCAGATATAGAGGCTGAAAGTCCAAGATCAAGGTGCTGGTTGGTTTCCAGTGAGCCTTCTCCCTTGCTTCCTTCTTGCTGTGTCTTCACATGGCATTTCCTCTATGCTCATGCACTCCTAGAGTCTCTTCCTCTTCTTGTAGGCATACCAGTCCTATTGGATTAACACCCTGTCCTTATTACTTCATTTAATCTGATTACCTCCTTAAAGACCCTACCTTCAAATACAGTCACATTGAGGGTTTGGGCTTCAACATATGCTTTTTTTTTTGAGGGGGACATGATTCAGTTCAGAATTTAATATACCATACTAACAGAATGAAGGAGGAGAAAACTCATATGATTATCTCAACTGAGGCAGAAAAAAGCATTTGATAAAATTAGATTTCGATATTTATGATAAGAATATTCAACAAATTAGAAATAGATGGGCACTTCCTCAACATGATATAGTGCATTTATGAAAAACTCACAGTGAACAACATATTTAATGGTGAAAGACTGAAAACTCTCTCTGTAAGATCAGGAACAAGACATGCAACTTGCTTTCCCCAATTCTATTCAACATTGTATAGGAAGTTCTAGCCAGAGCAATTAAGCAAGAAAAATAAAGAAAAGATATCCAAATTGAAATGAAGTAGAACTATCTCTATTTTCAGATGACATGATCATATATATAGAAATTCCATGATATTATATATAGAATTCCTAGAGCATCCGTAAAAACTATTAGTGCTAATAAACAAATTCAGAAAATTTTCAGGATATAAGTTCAACATAAAATGATCAATTGTAACTTTATATGCTAGTAATAAATTATTCATAAAGGAATTTAAAGTAAACAGTTTCATTCACAATAGCAAGAAATTTAACCAAGGTGGTACAAGACTTATACATTGGAAATTACAAACATTGCTGAAAGAAATTAGAGTTAAATGGAAAAATATCTTGTGTACATGAACTTGAAGATTTAGTATTATCACTATCTAATACTTCCTAAATTGATCTAAAGATTCAGTACAATTCCTGTCAATATCATAATAGCCCCCTTAAGTTCAGTCACACAGTCGTGTCGACTCTTTGCGACCCTATGGACTGCCGCATGCCAGACTTCCTGTCCATCACCAACTCCTGAAGCTTGCTCAAACTCATATCCATAGAGTCAGACGTGAAATACCCGCCTTATTTTTACATAAATGGAAAAGTTGATCCTAAAATTCATATAAAATTTCAAGGGACTCTGAGTAGCCAAAAACAGTTTTAAAGACACAAAACAAACCTGAAGGAGTGTCTCCATCCGTTCAGGCTGCTATAACAAAATACCATAGACTGAATGGCTTATAAACATCAGAAATTTATTTCTCACAGTTTTGAAGGCTAGGAAGTCCAAGAATGTAGCACAACAGATTTGTCATCTGGTGAGGACCTGCTTTCTGGTTCATATATAGCTATCTTCTCAGTGTGTCCTCATATAGCAGAAGAGACAAGGGAGCTTTTCAGGGTTTCTTTTATATGGGCACTAATCTCATTTATGAGACCTCTGCTCTCATGAGCTGATCACTTTCTAAAGACTTCACATCCAAGCACCATCACCCTAGAGGTTAGGATGTCATCATGTGATTTTGGAAGGATACAAGTATTCAGTCAATAGCAAGGAGTCACACTTCCCTGTTTCGAAACTTGACTGAAAAGATACAGTAATTTTTAAAAGTGTTGGTAGGAGCTTCCCTGGTGATCTAGTGGTTGAGAGTCTACCTGCCAATGTAGGAGGCATGGGTTCAATCCCTGGTCCAGGAAGATTCCACATACCACAGAGAGGCTAGGCCGATGTGCCACAACTACTGAACCCACACTCTAGAGCCTGCAAGCTGCAACTACTGAGTCCATGTGCTACCACTACTGAGCCCACATACTGCAACTACTGAAGCCTGCATACCTAGAGCTGTGCTCCACAAGCGAGATCACTGTAATGAGAAACCTGTGCGCCACAATGAAGAGTAGCCCCACCCCCTCGCCACAACTAAAGAAAGCCAGGGCACAGCAATAAAGACCCAGCACAGCCAAAACTATTAAAAGAAAAAAAATGTCAATAAAGGAATAGGGATAGATACATAGATTAATGGAATAGAACTGAGAGTCTAGAAATAAATCCATATGTCTAAGGTCAATTGATTTTTCACAAGGATGCCAAGATCATTCAATGGGAAAATGACAATCTTTTAACAAGTCATCCTGGGGAAGCGGGATATGTTTATGTATTAATAAAAGAATGAAGTTGGATTCATACCTCATATCATATGCAAAGATTAACACAAAGAGGATCAAAGACCTAAATATAAGAACTAAAATTAGGAGACCCTTAGAATGAAGCATAGGGGAAGCCTTCATAAAAGTAGATTTGGGAGTGACTTCTTATATATTACACCAAAAGCACAGGCAACAAAAGAAAAAATAGATAAACTGAACATCAAAATTAAAGTCTTCTGTGCATCAAAGAAGTACTATGAACAGAGTAAAAAGGCAACTCACAATGTCAGAGAAAATATTTGCAAATCAAACATTTAATAAAGGATTAATATCCTAATATCCTGATGCTCCAATACTTTGGCTACCTGATGCAAACAGCTGACTCATTGGAAAAGACCTTGATGCTGGGAAAGATCAAAGGCAGAAGAGGTGACAGAGGATGAAATGGTTGGATGGCATCACCAATTCAATGGACATGAACTGGAGCTAGCTCTGGGAGATGGTGAGGGACAGGGAAGCCTGGCGTGCTGCAGGCCATGGGATCACGAAGAGTCAGACACGACTTAGCGACTGAACAACAACAATATCCTAATAAATTAAAAAAATTCATAGAGCAATAACAACAACAAAAGAACTAAAAAATTGGTAAGGAGTTGAATGTACATTTCTCCAAAGAAGATATAAAAGTGGGTGACAAATATATAACAGATACTCATTACCCAGGTTCAATCCCTGGGTCAGGAAGATCCCCTGGAGAAGGGACTGGCTACCCACTCCAGTATTCTTGCCTGGAGAATCCCATGGAAAGAGCAGCTAGGCAGGCTACAGTTCATGGGGTCGCAAAGAGTCAGACATGACTGAGCAACTAACACTTCACTGTCACTATTATTCTGGAGAAAGGAATGGCTACCCACTCCAGTATTCTTGCCTGGAACATTCCATGGACAGAGGAGCCTGGTGGGCTATATTAGGGAAATGCAAATCAAAACCATAATGAGATACTACTTCACACCAATTAGGTTGTGTGTGTGTGTGCGTTAGCTGTTCAGTCGTATCCGACTGTTTGCAACGCTATGGACTATGGACTGTAGCCCTCCAGGCTTTTCTGTCCATGGGATTCTCCAGGCAAGAATACTGGAGTGGGTTGCCATGCCCTCCTCCAGGGGATCTTCCCGACCCAGCGATCGAACCCACAACCATTACATCTCCTGCATTGGCAGGCAGATTTTTTACCACTAGTGCCACCTGGGAAGCCAAGTGACTAGGTGGAGATGTAAATTAGCACTTCTCAGTCTATGACATGCTTTGGAGACACCTGGGCATCCTGTTAAAATGCAGATTCTGATGTAGTAGATTTGGGGTGAGGTTTGAGATTCTGCATTAAAAAAAAAATTAGCCATGTCACACAGCATGTGAGATCTTAGTTCCCAGACCAGAGATTGAACCCGCATCCCCTGCATTTTAGGGGCACACAGTTCTAGGGGGCAAAATCTTAACAACTGGACCACCAGGCAAGTCTTGAGATTGTGCATTTTTAATAAGCTCCTAGGTAACACTGATGTTGCTGATCTCTGAAGAATATACTTTGAGAAAGAAGGCTGTAAAGGAATGACTGTTCACCTAGGTTGTCAGTTAAAGCCTTCATTTAGCAATTTTTTGAAGAAACAACTGTACTAGAAAGTCACAGAGGCATGGTTTGTTGGGAATAAGGCTTTGGATAAAGTTGAGTGTGTTTTTGTGTAAAATAGCAAACACTATTTAGTACGTGTCAATCACAGTGCTAAAGCATCTCATTGATTATCCCTTTTCAGTCCTTTGAACAATTCCATGAGGAAGTCACTTGTCTTTTAGACTGGGTGGCTTATAAACAAGAGAAATTTGTTTCTCACAGTTCTCAAGTCTGGGAAATCAAAGATCAAGTTGCTGGCAGATTCAGTGTCTGATGAGGGCATACTTTCTGGTTCATAAATGGCCAGCTTCTTGTGGTGTCTTCACATGGTGGAAGGAACTAGGGAGCTCTCTGGGGTCTCTTTTGTAAGAGCACCAGTCCCGATCAAGAAGGCTTCATTCTTAAGACCTAATCACCTCCCAAAGGCCCCACCGCCTAACATCATCACACTGGGAATTAAGTTTCAACATATGAATTTTAGGTGGACACATTCAGCCTATAGCAGTGCTATTATAGCTGAGGAACTGAGCACAGAGAGGTGAAGTGATTTGTCTATGTTTATGTATGTAGAACATGGCAGAGCCAGGAATTGTACACAGACAGTTGAACACCAGAGCCCTTTAACCAGGGCAGTACCCTAAACTTGCATATCAGTGTCTACCTAGAACTCATACACTTCCCAATGGCAAGCTATCATTTATGTGTTTATCTGTTTATTCTTCTCTGCCTCCTATACTTAAAATCATATAAAAATGTCTTTTAGAAAATGATAGAAGAACATGCTTTCAGTGAATGCTTATTCTGTGCAGGTCTGACCAGGACCTATAACATAAAATCATCTCATTTAACTTAATTCTCACAACAGTCTTTTCAGATAGTTATTATAACCCCCTGTTTATATGCGATCACACTAGGCTTTGCATAGCTTAAGGAATGTGTTCAAGATCACTAAGCTAGCACACGGTAGGAGAACCAGGGTGGAAACCCAGGTCACCAAGCCTATCAGTCTGTACTTCTTTTCATCTAACAGACTGTTTTTGCAATGATTTTCATAGACCTTGGTGTTGTACTACTCAATGAACACTTCTTGGCTTTGGGCCATCTAAGCTGTGTAGTCAAGGTTAGTATATATCATTTATGGCCTCTTTCAGGCCAGGTAGTTTCAGAGTGGTTCTTTTTTGTTTTGTTTTGTTTAGTTTTCATCTTACTTTATATGACTTCAAATTTTAATAAATAGGGTGAAGGAGAAGGAATGTAACTTCTGCTATTAATAATTTTATATTAAGCTGTAGCCAATTAATGATGTGATCATTTCAGTTGAAGAGCAAAGGGACTGAGCCACATATATACATGTATCCATTCTCTCCCAACACCTCCCCACTCCCAGTCCAGGCTCAGAATGGTTCTTTACACTATCCCAACCTCATCAGTTCCCAAGGCCAGATATCCTAGTTATCGAACTTTGGCTATAATCCTGTTCTCAAGGATCCTACTACACAGCAAATTTTCAGTTTGTGTGGTTGTGGTTATGGTGAGTGGTGATGGGGTGGTGGTGGAGGCTGGTTAAACATAAACACCCATCACCCGTATTTGGGGCTTTCAAACTTGATAAGCCTCCACATTCTCTACACACTTTCTCAGTGGATTTGAGAATAGTTATTGTAAATGGTTGTTTTAAAAAAGTACATCTTGAACTTCACAGTGAAGTCTGAGAAGTCTAAGCAACTACATGCCACAGTGGAATCAGGTGTGCTAGATAATGGGTGGACTTGTACTCAAACTTGAGCAAAATGTTCTCATTAGGTTCTTTTAACCATTGTCAAGATGAAATGAGTTATGTTACATGAGACAGTTTAAATTCAGAGAAAAGTATACAGAGTACTTGAAGAGACACACCCATATACCATATCCAATATTAACAAATGTTAACCTTTTGCTTTAAGCTTTTTCATTTTTTTAAATAAAAAATTATATTACTGAAATTTCCAGTTGTAAAATGGTTGAATACAATTTTTGAGTTGGGGTAAATAGACCCCTGGGAATACAGAGGTACTCTGTATCTATTTCTATATCCTCTCCTTATATATTCTTTCCTGAAATTGATCAGCCTGAGTAAAGATAGTAGAAGGTTTAATAAACTTGCCCACTGATAGATCATTAAACATAATTTTTTATGAAATATGAATAAGTGATTAGGGTATATGATTCAAAAGGAGTTCAAGGAATAGAGTGACTTTGCTATACCAAACTCCTTTTAATACTTGCTTATGTGAACAAAGTTTCCTAGCCCTCATGCATACAAAAATGTAAAAGAGGGATAGAATTGATGCTGAACCTTATCTAATTCTGTCAGAAAGTAGTATCAGTTAAGAGATACCTAAGTTAACAGAGAACCTATCCTCATCCAATGCATTCAGAAATGGATTTGCAATAAAATTTTATTTTTAGTAAATTTAGTGGCTTAATAAATAGTAAATGTTTTATTTAATATTATAAATAAAATGATGAATAATTAATCATTATTTAATAAAATATTTAATAATATTTAATGAAATAATCAAACATTTTATATTCTTTTTAAAATTGTGTAATAGTGATAATTATAATTACAATGCAGTTCAGAAGAAAGGCATATAGAACTTTGCGCCAATAGAAAATTTTTAATTTCAATTTATATACGTATTTTAATGTGACTTAATTATAGACATTCAAGTATAAAAATATATTAGGATAGAAATACTGGGGATATGGAATGGATATGTGAGGTCAAAGAAAAATAGGAACTGTGTATATTTAAAGGAGATAATACTTCAATGGTTTTTATTTTATTCACAATCTGTGGAAAATTATATTCCTTGTACTTCACACATGTAACAAAAAGAGTCAACATTAAAACATGCAAAGATTTGAAGACAAATGAAGTAAAGATTTTATTGCCTCCTTCTTTCAGAAATCATCTCAAATTAACCAGTATGAAAAGAAATCAGTATACACTCTGTAACCTACAACAAAAATGTATGAAGAAGGGGTGCCAAGTGTAACACACGCAGCTATGTAGGCAGGTGTGAAAGATACCAGGTGAGGTTAGGTGGGACAGTAAAATTCAGTTGAAGCTGGCAGAAATGATACATTGAACATTCTCTGATCAAAATGAACTGTATGTAGAAAATTTAGATACAGTAACAAGAAAACACTATCACTTGAAAAATATGAATTTTAAGATCAGTAGGTCATGGAGAAGGAAATGGCAACATACTCTAGTATTCTTGCCTGGGAAATTCCATGGAAGAGCTTGGCGGGCTACAGTCCATGAGATTGTGAAAGAATCCGACATGACTTAGAAACTAAACAACAACAATAGTCATACTTCCAAGGAATTTATAATTCAGTGGAGGGGGGAGAAGGTATATGTGTAAATAATTAGAATTCCAAAGTGAGAGTGATTGGTGCCCTTAAGGTATTTGTAGAAGTGGGTTGTAGATCTTGCTTCTTCCAGTGTCCTCACCTTAGGCCTACTGATTGAGAACTGGCACTTTAGCAGTGTACCTGGCTGATTCATATATGCCCATTAAATATGAGAAGTACAGCTGTAGATTTCTGAAAAGAGGAAAATTTCTTCTCATTGGCAGAATCAGAGAAGTCTTCTTGAAGGAAGAGGAGAATAGAGCCTTGAAATGTTAAACTGATGTTAAATTTTCAGTGTTAAGTGGAATGAATAAGGTAGCTTGTTCCCTTCAATAACTTAATAAATCTTTATTATGAATTGGTTACCTTCTTTTTTGGTTTTATATTTTTAAGGAGTCTTATTGTGTGACATGCTGACATGGCCAGATGTCAGAACTGGCCCTAAAGAAACTGGCAAAGCCCTTGGCCAGTTTCCATTAGGATGGCTCTTTATTATCTTAGCCAAAATAAAATCATGGTCTTTAGTGGATTCTCAGTAGCCTTCCAATTACTCCACTCAAGAGGAGAGGGACAAAAATGGGACTTTGGAGAAGTTTCTTATATAATGCCATGGATCTCAGGTCTTGGTTCAGTTCTCGTAAATATTACAATGCAATTCTAACTGCTTTGATTCCCATGATGATATTGTGATCAAGATCTCTGATTCCTCTAATTCTGGGATTTTCTCATTATGTGAAACCTTGAACATTATACTTTAATGTACCTAATTTTTATTCACCTGAGTTTGTAGACATGAACATTACTAAAGTAATACAAAAAAGAAGAAAACAATGTAAAAGAAGGAAAAAAATCATCTTAGAAAAATATGCAAGTATTGGAGCCAAAGAAAACTGTCAGAAAGTGCCATGGAATATTGCTAGTCTAGAGCTTTGCTCTTGTCTGTCTCAAAAACCAAGACAAACGAGGTAATACTTGCATGCTTCCATGGTTCTATGGAACAAAAAGTGGTAAAAAAAAAAAAAAAAGCAGATTGTTGCACACAATTTTTGAGGAAGCTTCCAATGTCGTTAAGGAAGAATATACAAATGCAAATCAAGTAGTGTTTGCCAAAGTTGATTGCGATCAGCATGCTGATATAACACAGAGATACAGGATAAGCAAATACACAACCTTCAAATCGTTGCATAATGGGAAGATGATGAAGAGAAGATACAGGGGTAGTGATAAGAGAAAGAACTTGCAGATTACATCAGGCAACAAAAAAGTGACCCCTTCAAGAACTTCATGACTTAGCAGAAATCACCACTCTTGTCCGCAGCAAAAGAAGTATCATTAGATATTTTGAGCAAAAGATTCAGAAAACTATAGAGTTTTTGAAAGAGTAGCAAATATTTTGCATGATGATTGTGCCTTCCTAGCTAGCTGCATTTGGGGTTGTTTCAGAACCAGAAAGATACAATGGAGACAACATAATCTACAAACCATCAGGGCTTTCTGCTCCAAATATGTTGTACTTGGAATCTATGACAAATTCTGATGAGATATATAATTGGATTCAAGATAAATGTGTTCCTCTTGTCTGAGAAATAGCATTTGAAAATGGAGAGGGATTGACAGAGGAAAGACTGCCTTTTCTGATATGGTTCCACTGTATGAAAGAAGATACAGAAAGTTTAGAAATGTTCCAGAATGAAGTAGGCCAACAATTAATAAGTGAAAACGGTACAATAAATTTTTACACGCTGATGGTGACACATTTAAACATTGTCTTCCGCACATACAGATTGCCCTGTGAAAGCTATTGACAACTTTAGGCATATGCATGTGTTTGCAGACTTCAGTAATGTAGTAATTCCTGAAAAACTCAAGCAGTTCATATTTGACTTACATTCTAGAAAACTACACAGAAAATTCCATCATGGTCCTGACCCAACTGATACAGCCTCAGGATAGGAAGTCCAAGATGTAGTAAGCAGTCCACCTGAGAGCTCCTTCCAAAGCACCCAGTGAATATAAGTATACTTTATTGAGGGATGGAGATGAGCTTTAAAAACTTAAAAAAACAACTTGCAAGCCTTTCAATTATGAAAATCATATTTTCATAATTCTATGTTTGTTTTTATTTTGAATAAATTGAAAGATTTGGGGTTTTTTAGTTAACTTATTTTTTAATTGAAGGAAAATTGCTTTACAGAATTTTGTTGTTTTCTGTCAAACCTCAACATGAATCAGCCATAGGTATACACATATCCCCTCCCTCTTGAACTTCCCTCCCATCTCCTTCCCCATTCCACCCCTCTAGGTTGACACAGAGCCCCTGTTTGAGTTTCCTGAGCCATATAGCAAATTCCCATTGATCATCTGTTTTACATATGGTAATGTAAATATCCATGTTACTTTTTCCATACATCTCACCTTCATACATCTCATCTTCAATTTTTATTTTGAATAAACTGAAAGAAGATTTTTTTTTTTTAAATCAGTAAGTCAAATTCTATGGAAACTTCTATTGGAGTTTTGATTGCGGTTGCAATGTATTCATAGATTACTTTGAAGGAAACTGACATCTTAATTATTTTGTGTCTTCCCATCCATGCCTACTTCTTTATTTAAATCTTCTTTTAAGTGATTCTGTAAAAGTTTATATAATAATAGATTACATATAACTGTGATGTACCTCTTTTGATGTAATTTATCCCTTATATTTTATAGTTTATTTTGTCTATTTTTCCTTATTTATAGATACATTTACTTATTTTTTTTGTTTGTCTTGATTCTTGAATCTTGCTCATATTATTTTTGGTCATTTGTCTTTAGATTTTCATGGATTTTCTAATATAACCACATCATCTGTAAATAATGAAAATTTTATTTTTCCCTTTATAATCATTTTAATTGTTTCTTATCTTCATCAGTCATGATCTCTAGTGAGTGGTGAATGCATTGAGATAATCAACTTCTTTTCCTTGTTCCTGATTCAATATCAGTGTTTCTAACATTTTGCTACATAGCATGAGGCTCACTATAGTTTTTTGTAGACATCTGTTATAAGGCTAAGAAAATTTCTTTTATTCCCATTTTGCTAAGGATTTTTAAATCATGAATTTGTGGACAATTTATTGAAATAACTTCTCTGAATTCAGTGGGATGATTTGATCTTTTCTTTGCTTTTTCTATAATTCCTCGAACAAATTCAACTTGACTTAGTCATGATGCAATTTTTTAAAAAAAGTTTGGCCACACCACATGACATTTTAGTTCCCCAGCCAGGGACTGAACCCCCAGCCTCTGCATTGAGGGCACAGAATCTTAACCACTGGACTGCCAAGGAAATCCCTCTGATGCAGTTTTTAGAAAAACTACCTCATTGGTTGGATTCATCTGGCAGACATTTTAAGACTTTTTCATTTATAAGATTATGTTGAATTTGCCTATAATTTTACTATGTTTTTTGGTTCTTAACTTTTTTATTTGTTTATTTTGAAAATTAGGTTGTGATAGGATCATAAAGGAATTGAGGACATTGCTTCTTTTTCTATTATCTCAAATAGTTTTTAGAAGATAGGAGGAATTTACCTGAACATAATAAAGGCCATATAGGAAAAGTCCACAGCAAATGCTATACTCAATGGTGAAAAACTGAAAGTCTTTCCTTTAAGACCAGAAACAAGACAAGCATGCCTACTCTTACCACTTTATTCAAGTACTGGGGTCCTAGCCAGAGAAATTAGGCAAGAAAAAGATATAAAAGTCATCCTAATCAGAAAAAAAGAAGCTAAATAGTTGTTTGCAGATGGCATGATTTTATGTATAGAAAACTATTTATATGTAGAAAAGATTCACAAAGAAGCTGTTAGAACAAATAAATGTATTCAGTAAATCTGAAAAATACAGATTCAACATAAAAAAATCAGTTGCATTTCTATAATCTAGCAAAAAGTTATTTGAAAATAAAATAACTTACAATAGCAAAAAGAATAAAATACTTAGGAATAGCCTTCAGCAAGAAGGTAAAAGCCATATACTAAAAGCTATAAAATATTGATGAAAGAAATTAAAGAAGACACAAATAAATGGAAAGACATCCCATGTTCATGAACTGGAAGACTCAATATTGTTAAAACGTCCATAGTATTCAAATTGACCTACAAATTAAATGTTATCCTCATCAAAATCCCAATGGCATTTTTTTTTTACAAAATGAGGAAAACAATTGAAAAATTCATATGGAACCCACAAAAGACCCCAAATAACAAAGCAATCTTGAAAAGGAACAAAGCTGGAGACATTATACCTTCCTGGTTTCAAAACACATTACAAAGCTACAGTATTTAAAACAGTATAGTAATGGGATAAAGACAGGCATATAGACTAATGGAACAGAATAGCTGCTGCTGCTGCTGCTGCTAAGTCACTTCAGTCGTGTCTGACTCTGTGCAACCCCAGACATGGCAGCCCACCAGGCTCCTCTGTCCCTGGGATTCTCCAGGCAAGAACACTGGAGTGGGTTGCCATTTCCTTCTCCAGAAACAGAATAGAGGGCCCTGAATTGACCCAATAAAGTCATGGTCAACCGATCTTCAACAAGAGTGCCAAGAATCTACAATAAATAAAAGTCTCTTCAACAAACAGGAAAGTTTGGAAAGCTGTATATCTGCATTTCATACAAAAGGATGAAATTGGACCCTTTCCTTACTCCATATACAAAAATCAACTAAAAATGTATTAAAGACTTAAGCATGAGACCTGAAACTACAAAACTCCTAGAAGAAAACACTGGGGAAAACCCCCCTGACATTGATTTTGGCAATGACTTCTTGGGTATGATGCACAGGCAACCAAAGCAAAAATTGACAAGTGGGAGTACATAAAAAAACCAAAATAACCTGATTTAAAAATGGTAAAGGTCCTGAATGGACATTTTTCCAAAAAAGGCATACAGATGGCCAACACTTATATAAAAAGATGCTCAACATCACTAGTCATGAGAAAAATCAAAATAAAAACCACAGTGAGCTATCACATAGCACCTGTTAGAATAGCTATTTTCAAAAAGACAAAAGATATTGTGGAGCTTACAATGAGTGATGTGGTAGGGAGGGAAGACAGATGTTTAAAAAAAGATGAAAGTTAAATGTCAGTGAGGATGTCAAGAAAAGTGTTGGTGGGAATGAATGATCCAGTAATCCAACTTCTGGATACATATCCAAAGGAAATGAAAGCTGAATCTTGAAGAGATAGCTGCACTCCCATGTTCATCACAGCATTATTTAAAATAGCCAATATATGGAAACAACAAAAATGTCTATTGACATGTGAATGGATAAAGAAAGTGTGGTATTACACACAATGGAATATTATTATTTGGCCTTTAAAAAGGAAAAAAGAAATCCATCTCATACAACAACATGGACCAACCTTCAGGATATTATACTAAGTAAAATAAACCGACACATAAAAACAAATACTGTGTGATCCCATTTATATAAGATATCTAAAATAGTCAAGCTCATAGAAGCAGATAGTGGAATGGTGGTTGCAAAGGGTTGGAAAGAAGAAGTAGGGATGGCTTAAAGTTTTAGTTTTGTATGATGAGTAAGTTCTAGAAAGCTGTCTATAACACTGTGCCTACAGTTAATAGTTCTGTGCACTTAAAAAATTTGTTAAGGGGGTAGATCTCATGTTAAGTACTCTTACCAAACAAACAGGCAAACAAAATGGGGTAAGAGAAAACTTTTGAAGGTTATGTATGTTTATTACCTCATTTGTGGTGATGGTTTCACAAGTATATGTTTATGTCCAAACTCATCAAATTGTAAACATTAAATATATGCAGTTTTTTGAATTTCAATTATGCCTTAGTAAAGTTGTTTAAAAATATAATAAATACATACATATTATTTTATTTTTTCCTTTAAAGTTTGTTTTGAAAAATAGTCCCGAAAATTCCTTGGCTTAGTGGTTAGTTTTTTCTTTTTTTGCTACTATTGAATTTCTCTAGTACTTTTACTGTGATATTCTTCTTGATTGATTTAAGTACACTTTTAAAGGAAATTATTCATTCTATCTACATTTCCAAATGTATTGGCCTACACTCACTGTTCACAGTATTATTTTATTATCTTTAAATTTCTATAAAATCTATAGTAATGTCCTCCAATATTTATTTGTCTGTAGAGAACCAACTTCTCATGTTGTTGATCATTTCTGTTGTTTTTATTAATGTTTCTTTTTGATTTTTATTATTATCTTTCTTTTCTTTCTGCTTTAGTACTGCTTAGTTATTTTTCTTTACTCTTTATTTGAACTTTTACCTCATTAATTTTAATTTTTTTCTATTTTCTAAATATGTATTTAAAACTATAAAATTTCCCCCAAATACTCCCCTTAAACCAAATCCCACAATTTCTATAAGTATTCCTTTCAGTGCTGTTTATTGCAAATACTGTATCCATCATGATCTCTTCTTTAATCCATATTTCATTTTTAAGTTCTTTAGAGTCCACATTTTTGCTATAATTATTGACTTCTAATTGCATTAGTTGTGGTTAAAGAAAGAAGTCTATATGGCATTGTATTCTTGGAACTGATTGAATTGGCCTTTGTGGTGAATTACTTGTATTTTTTTCTCATTTACTTACTCATTGGAGTAATTAAGGATTCCTTATTCCTTTTCTCCCCTCCCTTGGTTTGATACACATTTTGTTTCTATTCTTTTGATGGTTTTATCTTTATACTTAATACAGATTAAATTTAATCTGTATTTCTCTCCTCCTAAAAAATAAAATGCTTTTAGGGTACTTTAATTCCTTTTTTTTTTTTTTTAAAGATTTCTTTCTTTCTTTATTTTTGGCTGTGCTGGGTCTTGGTTGCTGCATGCAGACTTTCTCTAGTTGTGGCGAGCCGGGGCTAATGTCTAGTTGTAGTGCATGGGCTTCTCATTGTGGTGACTTCTCTTCTTGAGGAGCATGGGCTCTAAGGCATGCAGGCTTCAATAGTTGTGGCCCACAGGCTTAGATGCTCCATGGCATGTGGGATCCTCCTGGACCAAGGATTAAACCTGTCCGCTGCATTGCAAGGCAGATTCTTAACCAGGAGACCACCAGAGAAGCCCCTGCTGCTGCTGCTGCTGCTAAGTCGCTTCAGTCGTGTCTGACTCTGTGCAACCCCATAGACGGCAGCCCACCAGGCTCCCGCATCCCTGGGATTCTCCAGGCAAGAACACTGGAGTGGGTTGTCATTTCCTTCTCCAATGCATGAAAGTGAAAAGTGAAAGTGTAGTCACTCAGTCGTGTCTGACTCGTAGCGACCCCATGAACTGCAGCCCACCAGGCACCTCCTTCCATGGGATTTTCCAGGCAAGAGTACTGGAGTAGGGTGCCATTGCTTTCTCCGAGAGAAGCCCCTAGAATGTTTTAATTCTGAGCTCACATGTTCCATCTTCTATGTTACCATTGTTTAGATTTTTAGTTTCATTTTATGTTTACCATTTTTATTAGTAATTTATTAGAGAGGCAATACAGCAAACAGGTTTATGGGCACAGATTCTGTAGCCAGACTTTGCCACTTATTAGCTATGAGACAGTGAACATGTCACTTATCCTCCCTGAGTCTCAGTTTTCTCCTTTATAAAATAGGATTATATCAGCACCTATCTCTAAAGATTCTTGTGAAGTGCTAAATATAATATTTGGCTCCTAGCAAGTGCTGTATAAGTATTATATAATAGTAGTAAGTAAGTAAATAAGGTTGTGCCTGACTCTTTGTGACCCCATGGACTGTAGCCCACCAGGCTCCTCTGTCCATGGGATTCTCCAGGCAAGAGTACTGGAGTGGGTTGCCATTTCCTTCTCCAGGGGAACTTCCCGACCCAGGGATCAAACCCAGGTCTCCTGCATTGCAGGCAGACGCTTTAGCCTCTGAGTCACCAGGGAAGACCACATAATAGTAGTAGATGTAATATTATTTAAGTATATTGTTTAGCACTTTATATGTTTACAGTGATTTTTGTAACTAAAACTTCCCCTCTAGTTTTATTTCCTTTTTGTGATAATGTGTCATTTAGTAGTTCTGTTAGTGATGGTCTGTGAGTAATAAACTCAGAATTTATATGCCTGTAAAAGTATTTTATGCTCCTCCAAGATGAGAGCTTAGCTGTGTAGAGCTTATTAGATTGTTATTTTCCTTCAGCACTATGAATATATTATTTTTTCTGACATCTCTTATTGGTGATTCAATATCTACAGCAACTGTGGCATTCTTTGTTTTTTCCCTTCCATTTTTATTGAGATACAGTTGAAATACACTGCACTGTGGCTTTCCTTCCTTTGCAATTAATCTATCTTTTGTCTGTGGCTGCAATTTCACTACAGTCTATCTAGTTGTGATTTTGTTGTAACATAACCTTCTAGGGATTCAGTTACATTATATATGCTGCTTGAATCTGGGGACACTCACTTTTCTCAGTTCTGAAATTTGGGGCAAATATTATCTTGAAGATTGCATCTACACTGTCGGTTCTAGAACTCCCGGTGGCTAAGTGTTGGCTATTCTCATGCTATCTTTCATGTCTCTTCACTTCACTTTCATATGTTCTTTTTATCTCTTTGTGCTGCATTTTCAGTGATGTCTTCAGCTTTATCTTCCAATTCATTTAACTCTTTTCAATGATTTCTAATATATTGTTTCATATGTTGAGTTTTTTCAATTTCAATGGTTATATTTTCCAAATTTGGAAGTTTTTATTTGGATCATTTGTAAATCCACTTATTCTTATTCATTTTCTCTCTTTTAACAAAATAATTTCAAAAAGAGCTTAAATTAAATACATTTTAAATGCTGAATTATTTCTAGTCTTGAGTCCAAAATCTCATTCACAGTGTTTTGTTTTCTTGTAAGTCTTGAATGTGAACTAGTCTTCAGAGGAAGTTATTTTAGTAGGTATCCTAGACCCTTTGGTAGCAGATGAAATCCTGTAGGTCAATTTGGCCCTTTTTTTCAGATCCCTATAGAATCTTCTTGCTTCAAACATATTTTTTTATTTCTTGCTTCAGTTTCCTGAACCATGCAAGTACCATGAATTTGAGTCTCACTTCCATGGATAATGCAGATTTGGGAACCCATTCTTGCAACTGGCTCTTTTCTTTACCCATACTGACAAGAGTATGACAAGCTATTCTGCTTCTTCCATTGGCTCCTAGGTAGAGTTTTGTGGTTCTCTGTTTCACATAAAGGACATGTTTTTTTTTTTTTTTTTGTGGGGGTGGGGAGGGGCATGTAGCTTTAGGGAGGAAGCTCAATTCTAGCTTTCTACATGGTCCTGAACCTTTATTTGCTATCCTTGAATAGATGTTAAAATACAAATACTCCAAGACCTGTCCTTGTCACCTATAAGAGCTGTTCTATGTCAATATCTGCCTGCCATTCTAACTTTTGAGTTCCTTCTTGGTTTTTATAAAGATATTTTCTCTTCCTATTTTTAATCTTGACCAGGCATTTTTAAATGACTTTGTCATATTTTATCTAACATCTATTTTGTGTTTGAGGCAGAAGGTTGCTTTTGTTTTCATTTTTACTATTGTCTCAGTACACCATCTTGACAAGGAGTACCTTTCGTTTGATATGTACAGGTACCAGCAAGCTGATAAGGGGACTTAATGGTTCACTTGATCCCAGATCAAAGCTTAAAAAATAAAAGTCCTGTTAACCTAATTTTTGCTTTATAGTACTTAGTCCTACTTATTTAAAGCTAAACTCTTATTGTATAATTTGCTTCAAAGAATTTTCCCCAAACATAAATACAGACTAATTACATTGCGTTATTACTTAGATTTGAACATTTAATATAGCTTCCTCAGAGGACAATTCAAATGAAGTATGAATGTGCAAGGTTCAGAATGTAGTAAAGATTATTTGAGGTTTTATTTTTTGTTGAGTTGTATGTATTCTTTATATACTTTGTATATTAACCCCTTATATTTTTTGTTGAGTTGAATGTATTCTTTATATACTTTGTATATTAACCCCTTATCAGATATATGATAAATATATTGCAAATACTTTACCCCATTCTGTAGGTTGTCTTTTCACTTTGTTGATGGTTTCTTTTGCCATATAGAACCTTTTTAGTTAAATATAGTCCACTTTGTTTTTTTGTTTGTTTTTGCTTGTGCTTTAGGTGTGATTTTCAAAAAATCATTACTATGTCCCATGCCAAAGAGTTTTCTTCTGTTTTCTTTTAGGAGTTTCATGCTTTCATGTCTTATAGTTCAGTCTTTAATCCATTTGGAGTCAATTTTTTGAGTAGTGTAAGGTAGAGATTAACTTTGATTCTTATTCATGTACATATCAAATTTCTCCAGTATCATTTATTGAAGAGAATCTCTCTTTCCATTAAATATCCTTGGCTTACTCATCAAATATTGCTTGACTGTGTATGCTTGGGTTTATTTCTGGGATCTCAGTTCTTTTCCACTGGTCTATTAGTCTTTTGTTTGCCAATACCATACTATTTTAATTACTATAACTTTAAGGTATACCTCAGCCATCAACGCAAAGAAATAGAGGAAAACAACAGAATGGGAAAGACTAGAGATCTCTTAAAGAAAATTAGAGATACCAAGGGAATATTTCATGCAAAGATGGGCTCAATAAAGGACAGAAACGGTATGGACCTAACAGAAGCAGAAGATATTAAGAAGAAGCGGCAAGAATACACAGAAGAACTGTACAAAAAGATCTTCACTACCCAGATAATCACGATGGTGTGATCACTGACCTAGAGCCAGACATCCTGGAATGTGAAGTCAAGCAGGCCTTAGAAAGCATCACTACGAACAAAGCTAGTGGAGGTGATGGAATTCCAGTTGAGCTATTTCAAATCCTAAAAGATGATGCTGTGGAAGGGCTGCACTCAATATGCCAGCAAATTTGGAAAACTCAGCAGTGGTCACAGGACTGGAAAAGGTCAGTTTTCATTCCAATCCCAAAGAAAGGCAATGCCAAAGAATGCTCAAACTACGCACAATTGCACTCATCTCACACGCTAGTAAAGTAATGCTCAAAATTCTCCAAGCCAGGCTTCAGCAATACGTGAACCGTGAACTTCTGATGTTCAAGCTGGTTTTAGAAAAGGCAAAGGAACAAGAGATCAAATTGCCAACATCCGCTGGATCATCCAAAAAGCAAGAGAGTTCCAGAAAAACATCTATTTCTGCTTTATTGACTATGCCAAAGCCTTTGACTGTGTGGATCACAATAAACTGTGGAAAATTCTGAAAGAGATGGGAATACCAGACCACCTGACCTGCCTCTTGAGAAATTTGTATGCAGGTCAGGAAGCAACAGTTAGAACTGGATATGGAACAACACACTGGTTCCAAATAGGAAAAGGAGTATGTCAAGGCTGTATATTGTCACCCTGCTTATTTAACTTATATGCAGAGTACATCATGAGAAACGCTGGGCTGGAAGAAGCACAAGCTGGAATCAAGATTGCTGGGAGAAATATCAATAACCTCAGATATGCAGATGACACCACCTTTATGGCAGAAAGTGAAGAGGAACTAAAAAGCCTCTTGATGAAGGTGAAAAAGGAGAGTGAAAAAGTTGGCTTAAAACTCAACATTCAGAAAACAAAGATCATAGCATCTGGTCCCATCACTTCATGGCAAATAGATGGGGAAACAGTGTCAGACTTTATTTTTTGGGGCTCCAAAATCACTGCAGATGGTGATTGCAGCCATGAAATTAAAAGACGCTTACTCCTTGGAAGAAAAGTTATGACTAACCTACATAGCATATTGAAAAGCAGAGACATTACTTTGCCAACAAAGGTCCATCTAGTCAAGGCTATGGTTTTTCCTGTGGTCATGTATGGATGTGAGAGTTGGACTGTGAAGAAGGCTGAGCACCGAAGAATTGATGCTTTTGAACTGTGATGTTGAAGAAGACTCTTGAGAGTCCCTTGGACTGTAAGGAGATCCAACCAGTCCATTCTGAAGGAGATAAGCCCTGGGATTTCTTTGGAAGGAATGATGCTAAAGCTGAAACTCCAGTACTTTGGCCACCTCATGCAAAGAGTTGACTCATTGGAAAAGACTCTGATGCTGGGAGGGATTGGGGGCAGGAGGAGAAGGGGACGACAGAGGATGAGATGGCTGGATGGCATCACTGATTCGATGGACATGAGTCTGAGTGAATTCCAGGAGTTGGTGATGGACAGGGAGGACTGGAGTGCTGTGAATCATGAAGTCGCAAAGAGTCAAACACGACTGAGCAACTGAACTGAACTGAACTATGGTATACCTTGAAATTAAAAAGTGTGATGCCTCCTGCTTTGTTCTTCTGTTCTCAGAATGTCTTTTATATATGAATGGCCAACAGGTATCTGAAAAGTCACTAGTTAATAAAGAAATGCAAATTAAAAACAACAGTGAGCTCTCAACCCACACCTGTTAGAATGGCTATCATCAAAAATCCAGAGATAACAAATGCTGGCATGAATGTGTAGAAAAGGGCACTCTTGTATACTATTCATGAGATTGTAAGTTGGTCCAGCCACTTTGGAAAAACAGTATGGAGGTCTCCCAAGAAATTAAAAATAGATCTACCAAATAATCAACAATTCCACTTCTGGGAATATGTCAAAAGGAAATGAAAACAGTAACTCAAAAAGATGTCTGCACTGCCACATTCATAGACGCATTTTTTATAATAGTCAAAATATGGAAACAACCTTAGTACCCATAGATAGACGAATGGATAAAGAATTTGTGATACACATGCGTGCATGCACACACACACACACGTAGGTACAGTGGAATATTATTCAGCCGTAAAAAAATCAAGGAAGTCCGACCATTTGTGACAACATGGATGGACCTTGCAGACATGCTAGGTGAAATAAGTCAGACAGAGAAAGGCAAATCGGATATGATCTCGCTTATTTGTGGAATCTAATTTAAAAAGAAAGCCAAAATCACCAAACTCACAGAAAAAGAGATCAGTTTGTAATTACCTGAGGCAAGAAGGGGAGTGATTAAAAGGAAGGTAGTCAAAAGGTACAAACTTTCGGTTATAAAATAAGTACTAGGGATGTAGTGTACAACATGATGACTATAGTTAACACTGCTGTATGATGTACAGGAAGTTGTTAAGATGGTAGATCTTAAGAATTCTCATTACAAGAAGGGTGTGTTTTTTTGGTATTTATATGAGATGACAGATATTAACTAAACATAATGTAATCATTTCACAATATACGTAAATTAAAGCATCATCCTGTACACCTTAAACTTATACAGTAAAAAATATCAATTATTTCTCATTAAAACTGGAAGAAAATGAAGTAAAGAAGCATTAGACTTAGCCACCTCTTCTCATTGTTTTCCTGGGTTGTCTCACCACATTTGGTATTCTTGCTAAAATGTCTCTCATGACGTTTTTGACTTCTGAATTTTGCTTTTCAAAGTTTTCAAAAAGAATTAATCACATTGTTCAAATATATCAAAGATTGCAAAGAACATAACCAATCTGATTTCAGTGTTGACCATCTGGTGATGTCCATGTGTAGAGTTGTCTCTTGGGTTGTTGGGAAAGAGTGTTTGCAATGACCAGCATGTTCTCTTGACAAAACTCTGTTAGCTTTTGCTTTGCTTCATTTTGTACTCCAAGGCCAAACTTGCCTGTTATTCCAGGTATCTCTTGACTTCCTACTTTTGCATTTCAGTCTGCTAGGATGAAAAGGACATCCTTTTTGTGTTAGCTCTGGAAGGTGTTGTAGATCTTTATAGAGCCATTCAACTTCAACATCAGTGATCATGGCATAGACTTGGATTACTGCGATATTGAATGATTTGCATTGGAAACAAACCAGGATCATTTTGTCATTTTGGGGATTGCACCCAAGTACTGCATTTCAGACTCTTGTTGACTAGGAAAGCTACTCTGTTTCTTCTAGGGGATTCTTGCCCACAGCAGTAGATATAATTGTCATCTGAATTAAATTCACTCATTCCCATGCATTTTAGTTCACTGATTTCTAAGATGTTGATGTTCACTCTTGCCATCTGCTGCTTGATCATGTCCAATTTACCTTGATTCATGGACCCAAGATTCCAGATTCCTATGCAATACTGTCCTTTATAGCACTGGAGTTCACTTTCACCACCAGACACATCCCCAAGTGAGTGTCATTTCTGCTTTAGCCCAGACACTTCATTCTTTCTGAAGCTATTAGTAATCACCCTCTGCTCTTCCCCAGTAGCATATTTGACACTTTCTTACCTGGGTGGCTCTTCTTCTGGTATCATATCTTTTTGCCTTTTTATACTGTTCATGGGCTTCTTGAAGTGAGACTACTGGAATGGTTGCCACTTCCTCCGCCAGTGGTCCATGTTTTGTCAGAACTCTCCACTATGACCCATCCATCTTGGGTGGCCCTGCACAGCATGTCTCATAGCCTTATTGAATTATGTAAGCCTCTTCACCATGAGAAGGGTGTGATCCATGAAGGGGCCCTATTTAATCTGATGACTATGTAACAGGCAAAATGTACCAACATTTACCTACTGAGTACTGAATTCCATATACCTGTGCTAATTGCTTTGGCATTGCCTTTCTTTGGGATTGGAATGAAAACTGACCTTTTCCAGTCCTGTGGCCACTGCTGAGTTTTCCAAATTTGCTGGCATATTGAATGCAGCACTTCCACAGCATCATCTTTCAGGATTTGAAAGAGCTCAACTGGAATTCCATCACCTCCACTAGCTTTGTTTGTAGTGATGCTTTCTAAGGCTCACTTGACTTCACATTCCAGGATGTCTGGCTCTAGGTGAGTGACCACATCATCGTGATTATCTGGGTAGTGAAAATCTTTTTTGTATACTTCTTCTGTGTATTCTTGCCACCTCTTCTTGATATCTTCTGCTTCTGTTAGGTCCATACCATTTCTGTCCTTTATTGAGCCCATCTTTGCATGAAATGTTCCCTTGGTATCTCTAATTTTCTTTAAGAGATCTCTAGTCTTTCCCATTCTGTTGTTTTCCTCTATTTCTTTGCATTGATCACTGAGGAAGGCTTTCTTATCTCTTCTTGCTATTCTTTGGAACTCTGCATTCAGATGCTTATATCTTCCCTTTCCTCCTTTGCTTTTTGCTTCTCTTCTTTTCACAGCTATTTGTAAGGCCTACCCAGACAGCCGTTTTGCTTTTTTGCGTTTCTTTTCTATGGGAATGGTCTTGATCCCTGTCTCCTGTACAATGTCACGAACCTCAGCCCATAGTTCATCAGGCACTCTGTCTATCAGATCTAGGCCCTTCAATCTATTTCTCACTTCCACTGTATAATCATAAGGGATTTGATTTAGGTCATACCTGAATGGTCTAGTGGTTTTCCCTACTTTCTTCAATTTAAGTCTGAATTTGGTAATAAAGAGTTCATGATCTGAGCCACAGTCAGCTCCCGGTCTCGTTTTTATTGACTGTATATAGAGTCAACAAATCCCAAAGAAAGGCAATGCCAAAGAATGCTCAAACTACCGCACACTTGCACTCATCTCACACGCTAGTAAAGTAATGTTCAAAATTCTCCAAGCCAGGCTTCAGCAATACGTGAACCATGAACCTCTGATGTTCAAGCTGGTTGTAGAAAAGGCAGAGGAACCAGAGACCAAATTGCCAACATCCGCTGGATCATCCAAAAAGCAAGAGAGTTCCAGAAAAACATCTATTTCTGCTTTATTGACTGTGCCAAAGCCTTTGACTTTGTGGATCACAATAAACTGTAGACAATTCTGAAAGAGATGGGAATACCAGACCACCTGACCTGCCTCTTGAGAAATTTGTATGCAGGTCAGGAAGCAACAGTTAGAACTGGACATGGAACAACAGACTGGTTCCAAATAGGAAAAGGAGTATGTCAAGGCTGTATATTGTCACCCTGTTTATTTAACTTATATGCAGAGTACATCATGAGAAACGCTGGGCTGGAAGAAGCACAAGCTGGAATCAAGATTGCTGGGAGAAATATCAATAACCTCAGATATGCAGATGACACCACCCTTATGGCAGAAAGTGAAGAGGAACTCAAAAGCCTCTTGATGAAAGTGAAAGTGGAGAGTGAAAAAGTTGGCTTAAAGCTCAACATTCAGAAAATGAAGATCATGCCGTCCGGTCCCATCACTTCATGGGCAACAGGTGGGGAAACAGTGGAAACAGTGTCAGACTTTGTATTTTGGGGCTCAAAAATCACTGCAGATGGCGACTGCAGCCATGAAATTAAAAGATACTTACTCCTTGGAAGGAAAGTTATGACCAACCTAGATAGCATATTCAAAAGCAGAGACATTACTTTGCCAACAAAGGTCTGTCTAGTCAAGGCTATGGTTTGTCCTGTGGTCATGTATGGATGTGAGAGTTGGACTGTGAAGAAGGCTAAGCACTGAAGAATTGATGCTTTTGAACTGTGGTGTTGGAGAAGACTCTTGAGAGTCCCTTGGACTGCAAGGAGATCCAACCAGTCCATCCTAAAGGAGATCAGTCCTGGGATTTCTTTGGAAGGAATGATGCTAAAGCTGAAACTCCAGTACTTTGGCCACCTCTTGCGAAGAGTTGACTCATTGGAGAAGACTCTGATGTTAGGAGGGATTGAGGGCAGGAGGAGAAGGGGATGACACAGGATGAGATGGCTGGATGGCATCACTGAATTGATGGATGTGAGTCTGAGTGAACTCTGGGAATTGGTGATGGACAGGGAGGCCTGGCGTGCTGTGATTTATGGGGTTGCAAAGAGTCGGACACGACTGAGCAACTGAACTGAGCTGAACTGTGCTAATTGCTATCTCATAGCACTATGTGGTTTAATGTAATCTTATCAGACAAGTATTAGCATCTCCATGTCACTTCATAACACAGGGGTAAGAGTTCAGATCAAGAATCAGATTTCCAGGGTTTTAATCATGGCTCTAGTATTCACTAGCTACATGATCTGGGACAGATCACCTGAACATTCAAAGTTTCAATGTCCCCATATCTAAAGTGTGAAACACTTCAAGCAAAAGGCCAGAATCATAGCGTACCTGTGAGGTTTAAATGAGTTACTACATATTAAGGTCTTAGCACAATGTGTGGCACATAGGTGATCAAGACTCCTGAGATGTTATTATTGCTACTAGAACAGATAATCATAAATATCTAGTCCCAGGTCACAAAGCTCTCTAATTCTCTATTTCCTATTCTTTGCCTGGTTCTGTGCTGCTTGTGATGGCAAGTCACTTCTCCTTTTTTGGTTTAAGTGAAGGTCCTCATTAAAAATATATATATATTTGGCTGCTCCAGGTCTTAGTTGTGGCATGCAGGCTCTTTAGTTACGACATGCAAGCTCTTAATTGTGGTATATGGGGTCTATTAATAGTTCCTTGACCAGGAATTGAATCTAGTCCCCCTGTATGGGGAGCCCAGAGTCTTGGCCACTGAGGGAAGTCCCAAGAGCGTCATTTTTAAAGTAAACATTGTGATCTCTTGCTATACTATAAATTCGTCTTTCTGTTCTAAAAACAAAAACAATGATTTCTGGAGAAATTTGTATAGTCTAAGCCAAAAGTTGAGCAAAGAGCATTCTTTTCCTGGAAGCACTTAGCATGACAGCACAGATACAAGGCTGAAAGGGGGATACCAGTAAATATGGCACTGTGACCTAAAGTACAAGTATCTGCATGATTTGTGAATTATTTTGAGTTTTTCTAGTTGTTATAAGAGTATACAGCATATATGATCTGATACACTCAGAAAGCTTATTACTGAGAAGCACTGGGAATGCTCTTCTGTCCAAGCCAAAGGCAAGATAAATTTGGTTCTTGGCCTTCCTCTGTATAAGGATGGGAAGAGTCATGTCTAAAGAGAGAAACAAAAGCATAAAAATCCACTCTCATGAGGAAATCTTTCTATGAAGATGATTGAGGAGCTTGTCTACACCCATTAGATCTGTTCTAACAGAAATACCATGGACTGGATGACTTAACAACAAACATTTATTTCTCACAGTTATGGAGTGTGGGAAGTCTAAGTTCAAAGCACTGACAGATCAATGTTTGGTGAGTGCTCACTTCTTGGTTCATAGAAGGCCATTATCTCCATGTATCCTCACATGGTGGACAGAGAGAGCTCTGGTCTCTTCAACCCCTTACAAGGGCACTAATCTCATTTACGAGTATTTATGACATAATTACCTTCTAAAGGCCATACTTCCAAATACCATCACAGTGGAGATTTTATTTCAACGTATGAATTTTAGGGGGATACAAACAGTCTTTAGCAGAGCTCCAAGGATCAATCTTCTCTGTACAGGACAGGACACAACTTAGTGGCTGAACAACCACAACAACTTAATTCACTGTTCATTCCATCTGTTTCTTAACTGACTTCACCTCAAACCATCAGTTTATCAAATAATAGATAATATTTACTGAATCCTTACAACCTGCCAGGTGCTACTCTTAAGTGCTTTGAATGTAGTGCTTTAATCAATATATCATTCCTTTGAGGAAGAGACTGGCATTACCCTTATTTTATTTTTCCATTCTGGGACGTCTTTTCATTTACACTACTCTTATTTTAAAGGAAGGAAATAGAGGCCAAGAGAGGGTAAGTTTCCCACATTCTCTGGCTAGTAAGTCAGGATTTGGAACCCAAGCAATCTCACTCCATGGCCTGTTCTCCTAAATGCCATGCTATAAGCAGAAGATGTGTCATAATTAACTCAGTTATCAATATTTTTCACTCAATTCCATAATTATATGCTAGAGTCCTGGGCCGGTTTTCTCTTTCAAATCTAGTGACTGACCAGTGTGTATTGATTTCCATAATCCTTTAACAGAGAGGGTATAATAAGTGACTTTTAGAAATAATATCAGGCAAAAGACTTTGTTGACAGTTCAGGATCTGATTTCTGCTCAGGAACATTTTAACATAATAATTCTGAGATGTAAATTAGTGATTTTTTCCAATGCAGACAGTACAAGTAAAACAGAAATTATGTTTCTCAGCAGTATCTGAATTAAATATATACATGATGTGAATGCTTAAAGGATATTTTAAAATGCAAGTAGAAATTTGATCACTTAAAATATTGTTTGATTAAAACTAATCTTGGAATTAATGATGTTTTAGATTGTCATACCAACTGCACTAGGAATAAAATAAAGGAAATTTCAAAAGGCAGAATTGTATATGAATGTTAAAATACTAGTGTATCTCAAAGTATTGGGGGAAATAGGAAATGTAATTGAGATTCTAAAATGTTGAAATTACAAAGATCAAATCGAACCAAATCTCACTATACTTACATGAAAAGGTCAGGACCTAAATAAATTTTAGAGGGTTTACTTAGATGAAGATGAAAAAGATGAAGAGAAATTTAAAAAGATGATACATTTATATTATTCTGTAATATTACTTCTAAACTATACAAGAGATCTGATAGAGACCAAATTTCATATATTAAAGTATTATTTATTTTTATGATGTTAGCTATACAGCTCATGTATAAAAATGAAGAAAAGCAGATAAGTAAATAGATGAAAAAGTTTAAAATACTCACAATTTATAATTCACAGCAAGTTGTCATGTAAACCTTGATGTTTATCTACTGCAGCTCATTATTATGCACCGTGTATAAGATAGTTTTAAATAAAGTTTACTGCATATATTATTTTTAACTTTTAAAAAGCATAAGATATTTAAAATACATTTGATAAATAATAATCTACATTGTCTTTTTTAGAGATTGAATTATTGTTGCAGTTCAGTGGCTAAATTGTGTCCTACTCTTTGTGACCCCATGAACTGAAGCATACCACTCCTCTGGCCTCCACTATCTCACAGAGTTTACTCAAATTCATACCCACTGAGTCAGTGGTGCTATCTAACCAACTCATCCTCTGCTGCCCCCTTTTTCTTTTGCCTTCAATCTTTCCCTGCATCAGAGTCTTTTCCAATGAGTAGGCTTTTCGCATCAGATGGCAAAAGTATTGGAGCTTCAGCTTCAGCATCAGTCCTTCCAATGAATATTCATGGTTGATTTCCTTTAGGGTTGACTGATTTGGTCTCCTTGCCATCCAAGGGACTCTCAAGAGTTTTCTTCAGCGCCACAATTAGAAAGCAACAATTCATCAGTGCTCAGCCTTCTTTATGTTCTAAGTCTCACATTGGTACTTGACTGCTGGAAAAACCATAGCTTTGACCATACGTACCTTTGTCAGCAAATTAATGTCTCTACTTTTTTAAATGCTGTCTAGGTTTGTTGTAGCTTTCCTTCCAAGCAGCAAGCCTCTTTTAATTTCATGGCTGCAATCACCATCCTCAGTGATTTTGGAGCACAAGAAAGTGAAATCTGTCACTGCTTCCACTTTTTCCCCTTCTATTTATCATGAAGTGATGGGACTGGATGCCATGATCTTAGTTTTTTGAATGTTGAGTTCAAGCCAGCTTTTTTATTCTCCTCTTTTACCCTCATCAAGAGGTTCTTTAGTTCCTCTTCACTTTCTGCCATTAGAGTGGTATCATCTGCATTTCTTAGTTTTTAATATTTCTCCCAGCAATCTTGATTCCAGGTTGTAATTCATCTAGCCTTGCAATGTTTCACATGATGTACTCTATATAAAAGTTAAATAAGCAAGGTGACAATATGCGGCCTTGATGTATTCCTTTCCCTATTCTGAATCAGTCTGTTGTTCCATGTACAGTTCTAACTGTTGGTTCTTGACCCCTATACAGGTTTCTCAAGAGATGGTAAGAATTTAAAGAATTCCCATCTCTTGAAGAATTTTCCACAGTATGTTGTGATCCAGTCAAAGGCTTTAGCATAGTCAATGAAGCGGAAGTAGATGTTTTTCTGGAATTTCCTTGCTTTCTCCATGATCCAACAGATGTTGGCAATTTGATTTATGGTTCCTCTGCCTTTTCTAAACCCAGCTTGTACATCTGGAAGTTCTCGGTTCACATAATGTTGAATTCCAGCTTGAAGAATTTTGAACATTTCCCTGCTACCATGTAAAATGAGTGTAATTGTATGGTACTTTCAACACTCTCTGACATTGCCCTTTTTGGAGATTGGAATGAAAACTGACCTTGTCCAGTCCTTTTGCTACTGCTGACTTTTCTAAATTAGCTGACATATTGATGCAGCACTTTAACAGCATCATCTTTTAGGATTTGAAATAGCTCAGCTGGAATTCCATTACCACCACTAGCTTGCTTTTAGTAATGCTTCCTAAGGCCCACTTGACTTCACAATCCAGGATGTCCAGCTCTAGGTGAGTAATTATACACTGCAGTTATCTGGGTCATTAAGACTTTTGTATAGTTCTTCTGTGTATTCTTGCCACCTCTTCTTAACCTCTTTTGCTTCTATTAGGTCCTTATCATTTCTGCCCTTTATCATGCCCATCCTTGCATGAAATGTTCCCTTGGCATATCTAATTTTCTTGAAGAGATCTCTGTCTTTGCCATTCTATTGTTTTCCCCTATTTCTTGCCATTGTTTATTAAAGAAGGTCTTCTTATCTCTCCTTCCTATTCTCTGGAACTCTGCATTCAACTGGGTATATCTTTCCCTTTCTCCTTTGTGTTTTGTTTCTCTCTTTCCTCAGCTATTTGTAAGGCCTCCTCAGACAACCACTTTGCCTTCTTACGTTTCTTTTTCTTTGGGATGGTTTTGGTCACTGCCTCCTGTACAATGTTATGAATCTCTGTCCATAATTTTTCAGGCACACTGTCTAGAGTTTCTCCATCTTAGGCTGCAGAGAATATAATCAGTCTGATTTCGGTATTGACCATCTGGTGATGTCCATGTCTAGAGTCATCTCTTGGGCTGTTGGAAAAGGGTGTTTGCTATGACCAACGTGTTCTTTTTGCAAAACTCTGTTAGCCTCTGTCCTGCTTCATTTTGAACTCCAAGGCCAAACTTGCCTGTTATTTCAGATATCTCTTGACTTCCTACTTTTGTATTCCAATCCTCTATGAGGAAAAGGAAATTTGTGGGGGGGGGGTTTGATGTTAATTCTATAAAGTGTTGCACATCTTCATAGAACCAGTCAACTTCAGCTTCTTTGGCATCAGTGCTTGGGACGTATACTTGGTTCCACTTTTCCCTATTTGTGATGAAGTGGTGAGACTAGATGCCATGATGTTAGTTTTTTGAACGTTGAGTTTTAAGCCAGCTTTTTCACTCTCCTCTTTCACCCTCATCAAGAAGCTCGTTGAAAAAAAAGTAGAAAAAGTAGCAGATTTTGTTTTCTTGAGCTCCAGAATCACTGTGGATGGTGACTACAGCCATGAAGTTAAAAGAGGCTTGCTCCTTGGAAGGAAAGCTCTGACAAACCTACGAGGCGTATTAAAAAGGAGAACCATCACTTTGCCAACAAAGGTCCAAATAGTCAAAGCTATGGTTTTCCAGTAGTCATGTATGGATGTGAGAGTTCAACCATAAAGAAGGCTGAACACTGATGAATTGATTCTTTTGAACTGTTCTGTTGGAGAAGATTCTTAAGAGTCCCTCAGACAGCAAGATCAAACCCGTCAATCCTAAAGAAAGTCAACCCTGAATATTCATTGGAAGGACTGATGCTGAAGCTGAAGCTCCAATACTTTGGACACCTGATGTGAAGAGCTGAAACTCATTGGAAAAGACCCTGATGCTGGGAAAGATTGAGAGCAAGAGGAGAAGGGGGTGACAGAGGATGAGATGGTTGGATGGCATCACTGACTCAATGGACATGAGTTTGAGTAAACTCTGGGAGATAGTGAAGGACAGGGAAGCCTGGTGTGCTGCAGTCCATGGGGTTTAACACGACTTAGCAACTGAATGATAACAACTGTTATGTTGAATGGTTTGCTTTGGAAAGGAACCCAGATCATTCTGTTGTTTTTGAGAATGCACCCAAATACTGCATTTCAGACTCTTTTGTTGACTGTAAGTGATACTTCATTTCTTCTAAGGGATTCTTCCCCACAGCAGTAGGTATAATGGTCATCTGAATTAAATTTGCCCATCCCTGTCCATTTTAGTTGACTGATTCCTAAGATGTGGATGTTCCTCTTGCCATCTCCTGCTTGATCACATCCAATTCACCTTTATTTATGTACCTAACATTCCAGGTTCCTATACAATATTGTTCTTTACAGCATCTGTCTTTACTTTCACCACCAGACACATCCACAACCAAGTGTTGTTTCTGCTTTGGCCCAGCTGCTTCATTTTTTCTGGAGCTGTTCATAACTGCCTTCCGCTCTTTCCCAATAGCCTGTTGGACACCTTCCAACATGGGGGGCTCGTGTTTCAGTGTTGTATCTTTTTGCTTTTTCATACTATTCATGGGGTTCTCAGGGCAAGAATTGTTGTTGTTTAGTCACTCAGTCATGTCCAACTCTTTGCGACCCCATGGACTGCAGCACACCAGGCTTCCCTGTCCATCACCAACTCCCAGAGCTTACTCAAACTCATGTCTATTGAGTTGGTGATGCCATCCAACCATCTCATCTTCTGTCGTCTCTTTCTCCTCCTGCCTTCAGTCTTTCCCAGCATCAGGGTTGTTTCTAATGAGGTGGCTCTTCGCATCAGGTGGCCAAAGTATTGGAGCTTCAGCTTCAGCATCAGTCCTTCCAATGAATATTCAGGACTGATTTCCTTTAGGATTGACTGGCTTGATCTCCTTGCAGTCCAACAAATTCTCAAGAGTCTTCTTCAACACCATAGTTCAAAAGCATCAATTCTTTGGTGCTCAGCCTTCTTTATGATCCAGCTCTCACATCCATACATGACTACTGGAAAAATTATAGCTTTGACTAGATGGACCTTTGTCAGCAAAGTAACATCTCTGCTTATTAATATGATGTCTAGGTTGGTCATAGCTTTTCTTCAAGGAGCAAGTGTCTTTTAATTTCCTGGCGGCAGTCACCATCTGCAGTGATTTTGGAGCCCAAGAAAATGAAGTCTGTCACTTGTCAGGGCAAGAATACTGAAGTGGTTTGTTATTCCCTCCTCCAGTGGACCACCCTTTGTCAGAACTCTTCACTGTGCCCCATCTGTCTTGGGTGGCCCTGCATGGCATGGCTCATGGCTTCATTGAATTATGCAAGCCCCTTTGCCACAACAAGGCTATGAACCATGAAGGGAAGTGATTGGATAGCATCCCTTTATTTGAAAGAACCATGTATAATTTACCCATACCTCTATATTGGCATTTATGTAGTTTGAGGTTCATATCTACTAAAAACAATTCTACAATTAGGATTTATTTTCAGGGTACAGATCTATATGTATTTTGGTGGTATTGTAAAAGTTAATACTTGTTTTAAAATTTCAATTCCAATTGTTCATTGCCAACATATAGAAATATATTTTTGTGAGTGAATCTTACATCTTATGACTTTGATACAAACTCACTTATTAGTTCCAGAAGCTTTGAAATTTTTTACAGTTTCCAGCATGAATGAAAATTTATTTCTCCCTTTCAAATCTCTAGTAAATGAGTATCTTCTTCTTTTGTATTTGTAGTTAGGACCTCCAGTGAAATGTTGAGAAAGAGAGATGAGACTGGACATTCCTGTCTTATTCCTAATCATAGGGGGAAAAACACATAAACTCATCATTTGACTGTGATAGAGCAATTTTTTAGAGAACATCTACTGGCTGAGGGTTTTTAAAAAATAAATACTCTATCAGTTTTAGAAATTTCTCTTTTATTCTTATTTCTTGAGGGTTTTTAACTGAATAAATGGTGAATCTTGTCAAATATTTTTGCTGCATGGAGTGAGATAATAAAAAACAATTCACTTGTTATAGTGAATTGCCTTACTCGTCTTTGAATTTTTTATTGACATATAGTTGATTTACAATGTTGTGTTAATTTCCACTGTACAGCAAAGTGATTCAGTTATACATATATACATTCTTCTTTAAAAATATTCTTTTCTATTATTATTTATCATAGTATATTGAATATAATTCTCTGTGCTATATGCTAAGACCTTGTTGTTTATCCATTCTATGTATAAAAGCTTACATCTGCTACCCCCAACCCCCTACTGCATCCCTTCATCAACCCTTTCCCCCTTGATAACCACCAGTCTTTTTCTAATGTCCATCAGTCTGTTTCTGGTTTGTAGATGGGTCCATTTGTGTCGTATTTTAGATTCCACATATAAGTGATATCATATGGTATCTATCTTTCTCTTTCTGACTTACTTCATTTAGTAAGATAATCTCTACTTGCATTCATGTTGCTGCAAATGGCGTTTCATTCTTTTTAATTACTGAGTAATATTCCATTGTATTTTTGTACCATTTCTTTATCTATTGGTCTTTGAATTTTGAACTAAACTTACTATCTTGGACCAAATTCTACTTAGGTATGATAGTTTATCTTTTATATATTGTCAGATTAAATATGTTAATATACAGTTAAGGATTTTTACATCTGTATTCAAGAGGGATATTATTTTGTAATTTTATTTTAATGCCTTTGATTTGGTATTGGGATAAAGCTGGACTTACAAACTGAATTAATTATTCCTTCCTCTTGAGTCAATAGTTTTCTTTGGGGAGGTTTTCAAACTAGGGCTAGAGTTTTGTTTGTGGTAAGGTTTTGACTATAAATTTTATTTCTTTAATAGCCATAAAAACATTCAGGTGATCTGTTTCTTCTTGAATAACTGGAGGCTTGTGATCTTCAAAGAATATCTAAGTTACTAAACTTCATCTAATTTACTAAATGTACTGGTATGAAGTTATTCATAATATAGCCTTAATATCTTTTAAATATCTTTAGAAGCTATAGCTATTACACAATCTATTTTGATGTTGAAAAGTTTGTGTTTTATCTCTTCTTTTTTGAAGTCTTGCTAGAGATTTATCAGTTTTATTCTTTTCAAGGAAACAATTTAATTGATTTTCTCTATTATTTGTTTTCTATTTGATTTATTTCTGTTCTTATATTTATCATTTCCTTCATTTTGCTTCTTTTATGTTTAATTTCTTCTACTCTTTCTAGTTTTTCAAAGTAGAACTTAGTTGATTGATTTTAGACTTTTCCTCTTTTCTAGTTTATACAATTAGTGCTATAAATTTCCCTTTTAGCACTACTTTAGCTCTACCCACACATTCTGACTATATTATGTTTTATTTTTATTCAACTCAAATTTTTTTCTGACTCTCCTTGTGACTTACCTATTGTTTCATAAGTTATTTAAAAGTATATTTCTTAATTTCCAAATATTTGGAGATATGCTAGATATCTTTCTGCTATTGGTTTCTAGTTTAATTCTTTTGTAACCAGAGAACATGGTTTGTATAATTTTAATTCTTTAAATATTTTTGGAGGACTTCCACTTTTGAGAAGATGGACATACTTTATCCTCTTTGCCCTGCTAAGTGCAAATAAAAGCCCTAGAAATTATATATAAAAGAAATGTAAGAAGACGCTGAAATGTGGAGAGACATGCAAACCATGTATGGACTTCAGGACCTGAGGTACAACATGGTACTGAGTTCTCTGGGTTTTGTTTTTCCTCATACATCCCAGACTTGAAGCTGGAGAAGTCAGTAACAGAGAAATAATAATGGGCACATACCAAGAGAAAAAAAGACCCAGTAGAAGCATGCCTTCTCTAGCCAAAGGACTAGGAAAGGAGTAGCCTAGGAAGACAGAAACTTTTAGAGAATACTGCTCTCCTCCAGCACAACATCACAGATAAAACTATGAACCCACCTCCAACTCATATCAACAAAGGCAGAATGGGGAGCGTAGACCTCCGTCCTTGCAGACTGCTAGAAGGTGACCCAAAACTCACATCAAGATGATATTAGAGAAGGCCATATAGGGAGCAGTGTTCATTCCTGATGGCTAATAGTGAGCTCCACACCTCCTGGTGTCAGTCAAGTTTATTTGGGGAGCAGTAACAAAGAACTCCTACCCTTCCAAGGCAAGAAGGTATCAATGGAGGCCTCATGAGGAGCCAGAAATCCTACTCACCACTCAACATTAATGAGATACCTCCTCTTGACTGACAGCAGAGGTCAAGTAGGAAAGTTGGATTTCTAACCCCTGTTATCAGCAGTGAGGCTGAGTCATCCTCCCTCTGCCAGTGTGGTGTCAGAGAAAGCCTGCTAAAGTTTAAATAAATTAGATCCAAAGCATTATAACACACTATGAAATTCTTCAGGTTTCAATAGAAAATTCAGTTCAGTCAGTCGTGTCCGACTCTTTGCGATCCCATGGACTGCAACACTCCAGGCCTCCCTGTCCATCACCAACTCCCGGAATTTACTCAAACTCATGTCCATTAAGTCAGTGATGCCATCCAACCACCACATCCTCTGTCATCCCCATCTCCTCCTGCCTTCAATCTTTCCAAGCATCAAGGTCTTTTCCAATGAGTCAGTTCTTCGCATCAGGTGGCCAAAGTATTGGAGTTTCAGCTTCAGCAGCAGTCCTCCCAATGAACACCCAGGACTGATCTCCTTCAGGATGGACTGGTTGGATCTCCTTGCAGTCCAAGGGACTCTCAAGAGTCTTCTCCAACACCACAGTTCAAAAGCATCAATTCTTGGTGCTCAGCTTTCTTCACAGTCCACCTCTCACATCCATACATGACTACTGGAAAAAACAGCTTTGACTACATGGACCTTTGTCAGCAAAGTAATGTTTCTGCTTTTTAATCTGCTGTCTAGGTTGGTCATAGCTTCTCTTCCAAAGAGCAAGCATCTTTTAATTTCATGGCTGTGGTCACCATCTGCAGTGATTTTGAAGCCAAAAATAAATAAATAAATAAATAAAGTTAGCCACTGTTGCCATTGTTTCCCCATCTACTCGCCATGAAGTGATGGGACCAGATGCCATGATCTAGAATGTTAAGCTAACTTTGTCACTCTCCTCTTTCACTTTCATCAAGAGGCTCCTTAGTTCACTTTCTGCCATAAGAGTGGTGTCTTCTGCATATCTGAGGTTATTGATATTTCTCCCAGCAATCTTGATTCCAGATTGTGCTTCATTCAGTCCAGCATTTTGCAAGATGTATTCTGCATATAAGTTAAATAAGCAGGGTGATAAAATACAGCCTTGACGTACTCCTTTCCTGATTTGGAACCAGTCTGTTGTTACATGTCCAGTTCTCACTGTTGCTTCTTGACCCACATACAGATTTCTTTGACCCTCATACAGATAAGGTGGTTTGGTATTCCCATTGCTTGAAGAATTTTCCACAGTTTATTGTGATCCACATAGTCAAAGGCTTTGGCATAGTCAATAAAGCAGAAATAGATGTTTTTCTGGAACTCTCTTGCTTTTTCCATGATCCAGCAGATGTTGGCAATTTGATCTCTGGCTCCTCTGCCTTTTCTAGAACCAGTTTGAACATCAGGAAGTTCACGGTTCACGTATTGCTGAAGCCTGGCTTGGAGAATTTTGAGCATTACTTTACTAGCGTGTGAGATGAGTGCCATTATGCAGTAGTTTGAGCATTCTTTGGCATTGCCTTTCTTTGGGATTGGAATGAAAACTGACCTTTTCCAGTCCTGTGACCACTGCTGAGTTTTCCAAATGTGCTGGCATATTGAGTGCAGCACTTTCACAGCATCATCTTTCAGGATTTGAAATAGCTCAACTGGAATTCCATCACCTCCACTAGCTTTGTTCATAGTGATGCTTTCTAAAGCCCACTTGACTTCACATTCCAGGATGTCTGGCTCTAGGTGAGTGATCACACCATTGTGATTATCTGGGTCATGAAGACTTTTTTATACAGTTCCTTTATGTATTCTTTCCACCTCTTCTTAATATCTTCTGCTTCTTTTAGGTTCCCACCATTTCTGTCCTTTGTTAAGCCCATATTTGCATGAAATGTTCCCTTGTATCTCTAGTTTTCTTGAAGAGATCTCTAGTCTTTCCCATTCTATTGTTTTCCTCTATTTCTTTGCACTGGTCACTGAGGAAGGCTTTCTTATCTCTTCTTGCTATTCTTTGGAACTCTGCATTCAAATGGGTAAATCTTTCCTTTTCTCCCTTGCCTTTAACTTCTCTTCTTTTCTCAGCTATCTGTAATGCCTCCTCAGACAACCATTTTGCTTTTTTGCATTTCTTTTTCTTAAGGATGATCTTGATTCCTGTCTCCTGTACAATGTCACGAACCTCCATCCATAGTTCTTCAGGCACTCTGTTTATCAGATCTAATTTTCTGTTTTGTACATGTAAATCTTCCTTTTACATGTACAAAAAGAAGATTTGAAACTGAATAAAAAATGTATTCAAGAGGTTCCAATTCCAGAACTTCCCTGGTGGTCCAGTGGTTAAGACTCCATGTTTACAATTCAGGGGGCATCGGTTCAACCTCTGGTCATAGGATCCCACATGCTGAGAAGTAAAGCCACAAAATAAAAATGAAAAGAGGTGCCAATTCCAAGATGACATAGGTGTGAGAAGTGTCTGATGAAAATTTAAAGGCAGCCATAATAAAAATATTTCAAGGAGCAGTTTCACTTGAAAAGAATGAAAAAGAAAATAAAATAAAACTCTCAGCAAAGAAACAGACAGTTTCAACAAAGGTATAGAAGATGCACAGAAGAGCAAAACATAAACTTTGCAACTGAAAAATACAATAACTGAAATAGAAAGTTTAGTGGATGGGTGGAATAACAAAAGGAGGAGATCGCGGGACGGATCAGTGAACTGGAAGACAGAATAATATTTATTCTATCTCAATCTGTACAGCGCTTCCCAGGTGGCTCTAGCAGAAAAGAACCTGCCTGCCAATGCAGTAGACTTAAGTGACGTGGGCCTGATCCCTGGGTTGGGAAGATCCCCTGGAGGAGGCAATGACAACCCACTCCAGTATTGTGTTTTTCTTTATATATTTTAATTGGAGGATAATTACTTTACAACACTGTCATGGCTTTTGCCATACATCAGTATGAATTGGCCATACGTATACATATGTCCACTCCATCCTGAAACCCCCTCACACCTCCCTCCCCACACTGTCCCTCCAGATTTTAACCACTCCAGTATTCTTGCCTGGAGAGTCTCATGGAGTGAGGAGCCTGGTGGGCTACAGTCCATAGGGTCGCAAAGAGTTGAACATGATGAAGCAACTGAGCACACATGCATACAATTTGTACAACAAAAAATCTAGTACAAAAATGAATGGATCCTCAGAACCCCATGAAACTATAACAGAATATCTAACATTAATGTAATAAGAGTCTTGGAGGATAGGAATAAAAGCTGAAAAATACTTGAAGAATAATGGCTGAAAACTCCTCAGAGTTGGCAAAGACACACAGATTCAAGAAGCTAAACAAACTACAAAGGGGTACACTCAAAGAAAATCTATGCCAAGACACATTACAGTTAAACTTCTGCAAAATAAAGACAATTAAAAATCTTGAAAACAGTAAGAGAAAAATGACACTTTGTAGGAAGAAAACAATTGGAATAAGGGATTTCTCATCAGAATCCACAGAGCTAGAAAGGAACTGGCACAATCTTTCTCAAGTGCTGAAACAAAAAACTGTCAACTCAGAATCCTCTACCCAATGAAAATATACTTCAGAAATAAAAGAGAAATCAAAATATTCTCAGATAAAGGAATATAAGAATTTTTCAACAGCAGACCTACCCTAAAGGAAAGGCTAAAGGAAGTTCCTTCAACTAAAAGGAAATGATTTTTTTAATTAAGTAATAAATAAATCTTGGAGCATCAGGAAGGAAGAAGGAATACACTTAGTAAAAATGCAAGTAAATAGACTTTTTTCCTGTTCTTGAGCTTTCCAAATTATGTTTGACAGTTGGAGCAAAAATTTAAAGTGTCTCTTGTATTTCTAACTGTATGTAGAAGAACTATTTAAGGCAACTCTATCATAAATGGAAAGAGTAAAGGGATGTCAATGGAGGTACAGTTGCTATACTTCATTCAAACTAGTTTAATGATGACACCAGTAGACTGTAAAGACATTCCTGGTGGCTCAGACAGTAAAGCGTTTGCCTACAATGCAGGAGACTCGGGTTTGATCCTTGGTTCGGGAAGATACCCTGGAGAAGGAAATGGCAATCCACTCCAGTACTCTTGCCTGGAAAATCCCATGTATGGTGGAGCCTTGTAGGCTACAGTCCATGGGGTCACAAAGAGTTGGACACGATGTATCTAGAGAAAATACTAAAAAATGCCTATACAAAGAGATCCAGTCAAAAATATTATAGATAAATCAAAGTAGAATTCCCACAGGAATGCAAGAAAAATAAAACAGAGAAAAAAAAATACAGAGGATAAACAGAAAATGAAAAATAAAATGGCAGACTTAAGTGCTAGCATAGCAATAATTAAGTTAAATGTAAATGGTCTAAATCCACCAATTAAAAACATAGATTTTCACTGTAGATTTAAAAATATGACTCAGTTATATAGTGTCTATAAAAACTCACTCTATAATTAGAAATAAGTTGAAAGTAAAAGGAAGACAAAAAGAAATCAGGAGTAGCTACATTAATATCAGAGAAAGCAGACTTCAGAGCAAATAAAGTTGCCAGAGAATGACAGAGACATTATATAATGACAAAAAGATCAATCCACCAGGAAGATCTAGGGAGGACTTCCCTGGTGGTGCAGTGGATAAGAAGCTGCTTGCCAGTGCAGGGGACATGGGTTCAATTCCTAGTCTGAGAAGATTCCATGCGTCTTGGAGCAACTAAGCCCATGCACCACAACTGTTGAGCATGTCCTCTGGAGCCCAAGGGCCGAAACTACTGAGTCCACGCGGCACAACTCCTGAGCCTGTGCTCCACATCAAGAGAAACTACCACAGTGGGAAGCATGTGCACCTCAGTGAAAGAAGAGCAGCCACTGCTCACTGCAACTAGAGAAGGCCTGCATGTAGTGGCGAAGACCCAGCACAGTCAAAAGTAAATAAATGAATAAAAGAGAAGACATAGAAACCCAAAACAGAAATGCAGGAAAAAAAAACCAGAGCTATAAAATTTGTGATGAAAAAAAGGAGAAATAGCCAAATCCACAGATATATTTGGTGACTTCAACATCCCTCTCTCAACAACTAGAGAGAAAATCAGGAAGAGTATAGAAGAAATCAAGAATATTGTCAACCAACAGAATTTAATTGACATTTATAGAACTGACAGAGCATGAGATGGTTGGATGGTATCACTGACTCAATGGACAAGAGTTTGAGCAAGCTCTGGGAGTTGGTGATGGACAGAGAAGCCTGTCGTGCTGCAGTCCATGGGGTCACAAAGAGTCGGACCAAACAACTGAACTGATAGAACACTTCCCTCAAAACAGAATAATACCTGTTATTTTCAAAGGTCCACAAAACATTTATCAAGATAGTTCATATCTTGGGCCATAAAATGAACCTCAACAAATTTGAAAGAACTAAAATAATGCAGAATGTGTTCTCCTATTACAATGGAATCAAATTAGAAATTGATAATAGAAAAATAACAGAAAATTCTCCCAACATTTGAAAGCTAAACAATACACTTCTAAATAAACCATAGGTCAAAAAGGACATCTCAAGGAAACTTTTTAAAATACACTTTGCTGTACATCTGAAACATGTACAACATTGTAAATCAACTATTATAATAAAAAATTTTAAAAATAAAGCAATTAAATGTGAAAATAATATATTTTGTTTACCTTAATTTTTGCCATTTTCCACTTAATTTATCTTCATATATCCAAATTTCCATCTAATATCATATTCCTCTGAGTCTCTGTGTGTGCTAAGTTGCTTCAGTCATGTCTGACTCTTTGAGACCCTATGGACCATAGCCTGCCAGGCTTCTCTGTCCATGGGATTTTCCAGGCAAGAATACTGGAGTGGGTTGCCATGTCCTCCTCCAGGGGATCCTCCCAACCCAGAGATCAAACCCATGTCTCTTACATTGGCACCACTAGCACCATCTGGGAAGCCCTCCTCCGCCTTTCAGTTCAGTTCAGTTGCTCAGTCGTGTCCAACTCTGCAACCCCATGAATCGCAGCATGCCAGGCCTCCCTGTCAATCACCAACTCCCAGAGTTTACCCAAATTCATGTCCATTGAGTTAGTGATGCCATCCAGCCATCTCATCCTCTGTCGTCCCCTTCTCCTCTCGCCTTCAATCTTTCCCAGCATCAGGGCCTTTCCAAATGAGTCAGTTCTTCGCATCAGGTGGCCAAAATATTGCAGTTTCAGCTTCAACATCAGTCTTTCCAATGAACACTCAGGACTGATCTCCTTTAGGATGGACTGGTTGGATCTCCTTGCAGTCCAAGGGACTCTCAAAAATCTCCAACACCACAGTTCAAAAGCATCAATTCTTCGGCGCTCAGCTTTCTTTATAGTCCAACTGTCACATCCATACATGACTACTGGAAAAACCATAGCCTTGACTAGATGGACCTTTGTTGGCAAAGTAATGTTTCTGCTTTTAACGTATTATTAATATTTATTTTAAAGTCTCTGTTTAAAAATTCCTACAAGTGGGTTATCTCTGAATCTAGTTCTGTTAACTATGTAATCGCCTGAAAATGTTTTTTTTAACTTGCTTTTTTGTGTTTCTTAAAATTTTTTTTATTGAATCCTGGGCATCATGGTTAGAACATTAGCCTGCCATGAGTACACCTCTTCTTCTGCTAGGCCACTGGGGCTTGAGTCAACTTAGTTGGGAGTTTAGCAGGGTTTGTGTTGTTTTGTTGTTGCTATCTTTACCTAAGTGTGCTACAGGCTTCAAATTTCTCCAGATCTTGGCTGTTGTTACCCTGTTCTTAGAATGGAACTTGATGCTCATGGGTTTTTCTCAATGCCTCCATTATCCACCCATAAGGGAATTACTAGGTTTTATACACTTGCCCTACAGAGGTTGACTGACTGTCCACTCTTGTTAAACTGCTATTGCTTGTTACTCGATAGTCGGCTTGTGGTAGGGGGTGGACACGTTTTCTGTTGTCTTGGTCCAGCCCCTTTCTTAGGCAAGCTCTGTGTACTTGGTCTTCAAGGGTAGTGTTTTCTCAGTGTTCTTGCCCTTCTTCCCTATGGCACCAGATTCTGCCTTGTTTTCAGCGTTGATCTGGTATAGGAGTTCCCTTCCCCTCTCCCAGATGATGTGGATCTTTGCTTGGTATCCTTGAAAGCTCCTGAGCTCGAGATGGATTCCTGCCCCTCCTTCAGGGTCAGGAGGTTTTTGCTTCTACCTTCCTCCTGAGGCAAGAGATTTCGACTTGGAACCTAGGAGCAAAAAGATATGTCACCATTCTCCCAGTCACTTAAAGCTTTTGCTTCATTAAAAAAAAAAGGTTCAGGGAAATAGATGAGACTTTGTACTGGTCCCCCAGCATCAGTCATCACTTCCTGCAGGCCTCTTTCACCAAGAGGAGTTCTTTCCAGTCTCCTGCCTTCCCTTCAGTCTTTCAAGTCAACCCCCAGTGAAGGTTTGTGGAAGTGAGTGTGAGATCTGTTTATGTCTGCGCTCCTTAGCTATTTTAAACTGATGTGCTAACCCAGACTTGGCCTTTAAGAATTCGTTAAATTGTTAGCTGAGGGGACTTCCCTGCTGGTCCAGTGGTTAAGACTCCATGCTTCCAACGCAGGGGGTGTGGGTTTGATCGCTGGTCAGGGGACTAGATCTAACATGTTGCACAGCAAAGAAAAAAAAATGTTAGCTGATACCACTTGTGTTGCCAACTCCTTTTTCCCTCTGCTCTGCCAAAGATGAAATAGATCAGCTGTCTCATCTCTTCTCAGAAGGTTTGGTGATCCAAGAACTCATTTTACTTGCTTTCCCTCTGACTTCAGAGTTCTATTGGGATCAAGAAATGTTATGTTTTTATAAATTACTCAATCTTTCTCATTGTTAGGGTGGAAATCACATTCTCATGTGCCTTTCTACATCCTAAGTGGAAGTTCAGTCTCTGTGCACACATCTTTATTTCTTACTATAAATTCCTAGAAGTGCAGTTGAAACAAAGGATATGAATAAACACATTTTTAAGATTTCTTTCTACATATGGCTAAATTGCTGTTGGGAGAATTTTGAACATGTGCTTCCTTCAGCTGTTGCTATAGTAGTTCCACATTATAATTCCCATATCACAAAAAAGCTATCCATTTACTAAGGTGTGTATATGTTCGATTTAAAAGTTTCGTCTGTGGAACTAAGAAAAGATGTCTTAAAAAAAAACAATTTTATAGTTCTAAACTTCTGGGAAGGACCACATGCTAGGATTGTCATCATTAAAACATTTGATAATGAGATTCTTTGAGGTCTTTGATAATCAAGTCTCCTCAGAATGTGTAAAGATCAACTTACATCAACTTCTGGCTTGTGGGAAAAAGTGCTTCCTTGAAATGCCAACATAACTGAGATGAGCTAAAGCCAAAACAGTACAGAAAGAGAGGGAGAAATAATGGAAATAACTAATTGATAGCAAGTGAAGAAGAAAGCTCAGTTGGTCCCTAGATGTAACAAAGGGTTTGTCCAGAGCCCCAAGGCTACTAACTTTCAACAGGTTCTTAGTGCTATAAGTCCTTGAAGTTGAAATCATTTCCAAAAACACTGGCCCCAGATCCCTATATGATCAGTCCTCCCCTGGTGAGATGGTCTGAATGACACAGACTCTTTTTACCCAGACCAGATGCAGGGTAAATGACTTACTCCTTTTCCTCTTTTCCTTTGGAGCCACTCTTCTTCTTTCCTTGCCATCTGAGGATAGAGGCATCTTCTGATCAGGAGATATTCTGGGGCCAGTAGAGAAATATACCTGTACCCCACCCCACCTTGCCAACACCAAGGGTTGTATGGAATGATTAGGAAGACACTGGCTTACATACTCTTCTAGCTCCTGTTACTTTGGGATAGGACTCTACTGTAGGCAAACAGACCTGAGGAGGCTGCCCAGTTAGACAGAGAATGGATGATTCAGAACAATCTGCAGGGTCCATGGCAATAAAGATTAGAGGAGGCTTGGGCATTTCAGTGTGGGTGGCAGCAACGTCCACTCATGTCTGGGCAAATGTCACCCTACTGTGTTTCCTCCTGCCCTTCCATTTATGGAGCTGACTGTCTCTTTCCTCACCCTTTGTGTTATCCTTGTAATTCAGCTTAGGGGAAAGAAGTAGGATGTCCTTTGCCAAAGGACTGCAAAGAACACACAGGATGAGTTACATGGCCAGTAAATGCCAATTTGGGACTGAAACTGATCAGAGACAAGAAGCAGATCACAGATGTCTGGACCCTATGAAACCATCCGCTGCCCACCTGACATGAGGAAGGAGATAAAAAATGGGGGAGAGAGTATCCTGGATTGTTTAAATATTTACTTGAAATAGGCATTAAAAAATGACCAAAAATCAAGAAATAATAAGTTTACTTTGAACTGGTAAGGTTAAATTTTTGTCTTCAGCATAAATAGGAGGCCTAAGGGGTCAGTTAAGCTTTAGAAATGTGAAGTTTTGTATTTATACACGTCATTGTTTCCGAAATTCATGTCTACAACACATAACTGAGAATTTTCTGTTCTCTTGACACACACTGCCATCCATCTAACAGCTGACCAAAGGTTTTTCTACTGTTTCTCTGCAAGTTGCAGATCATGATGTTACTCTGGGTTTTTTTTTTTTAATTTTATTTTATTTTTAAACTGTAAAATATTGTATTAGTTTTGCCAAATATCGAAATGAATCTGCCACAGGTATACCTGTGTTCCCCATCCTGAACCTTCCTCCCTCCCCCCTCCTCCCTCCCCATTACTCTGGGTTTTTAAAGCTTCAGGATTCTAAGTATGACTGTTTGGTGTGAGTTTAGTTTTATATTTTCTTCCCTGCAGCCCAAAAAAGAGCTAAAAATCCCCAAAGAAGGATCCTAATTCTGCACTCTCCCTTTGCTGATGAATTTGTGGGAAAAAACCCAAGCCTGGAATTCCTGAAACATACAAATATGATCAGGGCTTGTCAATTATCTTTAGAGGATGTGTGGGCTTTGCACTCCCCATAGGTGATCCCAGGCTTTTCCCTGGTTTATCCAACCATTCTCATCCACAAGAATCATGGCTTTTTTTTTTTGGCTGAGCTTCCCAGTTTGTGAGACTTTAGTTCCCTGACCAGGGATTGAACCTGGGCCCTCGGCATTGAGAATGCAGAGTCTTAACCACTGGACAGCCAAGGAATTCCCACATCTTTCATAATATACCAATATGCAAGTAAAAGATAGGCTTTTTAAATAGAGAAAACAATGAATGTTCCAAGGTAACTTTTGGAGAAAGTAGTTTGTTCTAAACTGTGTGTGACATTCCATAAGTGTTGTTGGCACCCATGTGTGCCATGCCACCATAACAGATAGCTCATATCATTCTCACAATAATTGTACAAAGTAAGTATTGTCATGCTCATTGGACATATCTTTGGGGCAGTCATTCAACCCACTGCAATGCTGAATCACCATCAGTGCCTGGATTACAGCAGGCATCAATAAAACTGTGTGATATGCTGCTGCTGCTACTGCTGCTAAGTCACTTCAGTCGTGTCCTACTCTGTGTGATCCCACCGACGGCAGCCCACCAGGCTCCGCTGTCCCTGGGATTCTCCAGGCAAGAACACTGGAGTGGGTTGCCATTTCCTTCTCCAATGCATGAAAGTGAAAAGTGAAAGTGAAGTCGCTCAGTCCTGTCCGACTCTTCGCGACCCCATGGACTGCAGCCCACCAGGCTCCTCCGTCCATGGGATTTTCTAGGCAAAAGTATTGGAGTGGGATGCCATTGCCTTCTCCAGTGTGATATGAGTAGATGCAAAAAAATAAAAGATATGAAGATGCAGGTGGGATGACCTCAGAAGAGAATGCTGAAAGAGAAGAGAACTTAAAGGCAGTCTGGCAGAGTGCTTACGAGCACCTAGCCCAGGGTTAGACTGCCTGGGTTTGCATCCCAGCTCTGCCATTTACTAGCTGTGTGATCTCAGGCAAGTTGCTTAAGTTCTCTGGGCCTCTGTTTCTTCAACTCTACAATAAGCATGACAATACGTACTTTGTAGAATTATTGTGAGAATGATATGAGCTATCTTGCATAAAATTCTTAGAATAGTGCCTGGCACATTGTCTAATACAACTTACTACCTCTAGCACAAAACAGAGGGCCAGTTGTGGAGAAGGTGCTCAAGAAAGGCACAGACCTCATCTTCCTGATACTCTTGACTTGGTAAAGATTTTGAGGAAAATCTCAAGATCACTATAATATCCAGTGCATGTGCGTGTTGTTGTTTCACTTGTGTCTGACTCTTTGTGACCCTATGGACTGTAGCCTGCCAGGCTCCTCTGTCCATGGAATTCTCCAGGCAAGAATACTGGAGTGGGTTGCCATGCCCTCCTCCAGGGGATCTTCCCAACCTAGGGGTCAAACCCACGTCTCTTACATCTCCTGCATTGGCAGGTGGGTTCTTTACTGCTAGCACCACCTGGGAAGCCCATAATATTCAGAAGAGTATGAAAAGTGCCTTAAAAGGGGAGAATGAAGGGTCCATCAGGATTCTGAGAGGGTACCGTAACATAAAATTAGTGGCCTTGGGAAGGCTTTTTCTATGTACTAGTGTCTGAGATGGGCTTTAATGAACCGGGTGGGTTTCCACAGTGGGCACAGGGGCAGTTCAAGTGGAGAATTTTCTTGAGTGAAGGGCTAGGGATAGGAGTGTAAGGGCATGTCTGGTACAGCTGGAACCTTGACAGTGGGTATCAGGAGAAAGAAAGAGAAACATGCAAGGGTTGATTAGGCTCAGAAGTTAGTTGAGTAGGCAGTGGGAAGGACTGGACCACTTTTTAACTGAGTAAATTACACAACCAGTGAGTATGGTTTAGGAATCGTGACCTGAATTAGTGGATTGGAGATGGGGAGAGGCAGAGGAGCTGGTTAGGATGTTAGCGCACTCTATTAGGAGAGGGCAAAGAGGCCCTAGGTAGATGGTACAGTGGACAGAAAGGAAAGCAGGACTGTGATGCATGCTGTGGAGGTTAGGTGAGTAACTTTGAGGAGCAAGGGTGGGGAAAGAACACAGATTCTAGGCTTTGCTTCTCACTTGCTAGGGGCCTTCAGACAATTCAATTCTCCGTGACTGAGCTTCCTCGTCTGTAAAATGGGGCTAGCTGCCTCAGAGAAATGTTATGAGGCCCCTAGTGCCATGGATTAAATAGGATAGTTATGACTCTTCTTGGCATATGGGGGTGTGGATAAGGACTGTTGAATTGAAAGTGACAGAAACACCATTCAATTCAGCTTAAAACAAAAAAGGGAGGAATGTGTTGGTTCCTGCGATTAAGCTGGGGAAGGACAAGAATGGAGCTAGCCCTGGGGACAGCTGGAAAGCAGGAAGAAGAATGCTTGGACAAGCTAGTTCTGCCTTTCCACTCTCTTTTCTTCATGGGGCAGCTTCATTCTTTCCTGCTGGAGGCAGCATCCTCCATGAGGTGAGAAACTGGACTGCGGGGACCCAAGAAAACAAAGATGGTCCTCCCCTCCAGCTCCAATTTGAAAAAGCCCAGCAGAAGGCCTTGATTGGCCAGACTTATGAGCGTTATTAGGGGCTTCCCAGGTGGCACTAGTGGTAAAGAATCTGCCTACCAGTGCAGGAGACACAGGAGATGTGGGTTCGATCCATGGGTTGGGAAGGTCCCCTGGAAGAGGAAATGGCAACCAACTCCAATATTCTTGCCTGGAGAATCTAGTGGACAGAGGAGGCTGGCGGGCTGCAGTCCATGGGGTCACAAAGAGTTGGACGCGACTGAACACACACATGAGCACTATTTGGACTGACCTCCATGGGCACAATAGGATGGGAGGTGGGGTGCTTCCTGGATCACATGTCACAGCACAAGAGGAACTGTTTCTCACAAGAGAGATGGAGCCATAAGCACAGCAGGTGAGGAGACTTCTAGAACCTGGGCAGTGACCACAATGCAGGCTCCACGGGAATTAAGGGTGAGGAAAGAATGAGACAGGCTAAAGGTTCAGGCTTGATAGTATCCTTAAAAATGAAGCAGTGGAAAGGCAGGAGCTGGAGCTGGAGCTGGGGTGTTGAGGCATGTGCCCCAGGCAAGGGGGTCCCTGCCACCCTTGACCTATAGCATTTCTGGTGACATCAACTCCAGCTTCCCCTTCATCTCCAGCCCTACCCCAGTGTTGTTAACAGCTGGGCCTGACTTGAGAAGCCCTTGGTGACACGTGACTCTGTGAAGCCTGCATAGTCTACTTGCTCAGCTCCTCGTGTACGTTGGGGTGTGTTAGTTCTGTCCTGAACCTCTCCATTGTCAGGAGACACTCCAAGCATGACGACAATGTGACCAAGCTGTGTGCCTTATGCCAGCTCATCCTTCTTCCCTCAGGTTGTATAATATTTTCCTCAGGAGTGTCAGGATCAGGTCAGAGCTGTGCAAGCCAGTGGCACCCCCTGGTCATTGCTGACCCTGTCCTTGGACTTCTCAGGTTGGGTAACTGCAGAGGTACTTGGATGGTGCTGACAGCACTGGTTATTATGATGAGGAGGAAGAAGAGGAAGTCTATAAGAATATGGATAATTACTTTATTTTCCATGGGACTTGTCTTCTTTTCAAAGTGAGTTCCAGTCACATACATCATCTCCCGAGATCCTTCCCACGACTCTGGGAGGCAAGGAGTTGTTGTTGTTCAGTCACTCAGTCATGTCCAACTCTTTTTCCACCCCATGGACTGTAGCCCACCAGGCTCCTCTGTCCATGGGATTTGCCAGGCAAGAATACTGGAATGTGTTGCCATTTCCTTCTCCAGGGGATCTTCCCAACCCAGGGATCAATCCCATGTCTCCTGCTTGGCAGGCAGATTCTTTGCCACTGAACCACCAGGGAAGCCCTTGGACAAGTTACTAAATCCCTCCATGTCTCAGGTTACTCATCTCTAGGAAAAGAAGGGACTGTTAATAATGTATTTAACTGGTATGATCATTATGAATGTTACTTATTTATTTATTTGGCTGCTTTGGGTCTTAGTTGCACCAGGCTGGATCTTTCCTTGTGGTGCACAAACTCTCTAGTTGTGGCACATGTGCTTTGTTCCTCTGCAACACGTGGGATCTTAATTCCCCATCCAAGGACCGAACCTGTGTCCCCTGCATTTTAAGGCAGATTCTTAACCACTGGACCACCAGGGAAGTCCCAGTTATGGATGTTAGATGTGTTTTGATTTGTCAAGCACATAGGAGAATGCCATGCCCAGGCTCAGTCCTCAATAAATGAAATTTCAGAATCTGGCGGAGATGAGTTGGAATGCACCTTCACTATGTACTAACTGTATGACCTGGGGCTAATGACTGAAGTACTCTCAGCCTCATCTGCAAAATAAAGTTGACCTGAGCATCTGCCTTCTATAGACGCTGTGAGGATTAAGCGACAGAATGCAGATACAGCCACCAGCCCTGGTTCTGGCACCAGTTAGTATCGGATATATTTTTCCCCTTTACTCAAAGGTAGTGACATCATGAAAAACCAAAATCACCAGGCTTGAAAAAGGTAGACTTTGGTCATGGAATGAAGACATGTAGTGGATTGAATGGTGATGCACAAGAGAACATCCATGTCCTAATTCCTAAAACCCGGGAATGTGACCTGATTTGGGAAAATGGTCTTTGCGGATGTAATGAAGTTAAGGATCTCCAGATGAGATCATTCTGGGTTGCCTGGATGGTCCCTAAATGCAACAAATGTCCTCCTAAGAGAAAGGAGAGAGATTTGACACAGAGCAACACAGAGAAGGAAATGTGGGATTTCCCTGGTGGTCCAGTGGTTAAGACTCCTCACCTTCACTGCAGGGGGCGCAGGTTCAATCCTTGGTAGGGGAACTAAGATCCCACATGCTGCATGGTGTGGCCAAAAAACCAAAAACAAGCAAACAAAGAGTTTGACAAGGGAATGGGAAGATGGCGGCAGAGATTGGAGTGATATCCACAGGAGCCACTGAATGCCAAGGAACGCTGGCAACCCCCAGAAGTGAGGAGAGAGGCAGTGAGTGGATTCTCCCTCAGCACCTCCAGAAGGAATTGCCCCTGCCAACGCTTTGATTTCAGACCCCCAGCCTCCAGAACTATGACAGAATACATTTCTGTTGTTTAGTGCCACCCAGCTGGTGGTACTTTGTTATAGCAGCCCTAGGAAACAAATGCAGACTCTAGAAGTTAAGAGATTAGTTGGGGTTGTGTATTTTCCTGCAGGCCTGACACAGCACCTCTAGCCCATGTCCCTGTTAGAACTGCTACTCTATATATAGCTGGAGATTTCTAGAAGCCCTAAAAGAAACATTAAAGTCCTTTCACCCCTGTATGTGAGACAGCAAAAGAGACACAGATGTATAGAACAGTCTTTTGGACTGTGTGGGAGAGGGCCAGGGCGGGATGATATGGGAGAATGGCACTGAAACATGTAAATTATCTCATGTGAAACGAATCGCCAGTTCAGGTTTGATGCATGATACAGGGTGCTCGGGGCTGGTGCACTGGGATGACCAAGAGGGATGGGATGGGGAAGGAGGTGGGAGGGGGGTTCAGGATGGGGAACACATGTACACTCATGGCGGATTCATGTCATGTCAAACCAATACAATATTGTAAAGTAAATAAATAAATGAATAAAACTGAGATTAAAAAATAATAATAAAATAAAGTCCTTTCACGTAGAGAAGAGGATTCCCAAAGGGAAAGAATGGCCTCCTGGCCTAAGCAGGGATCACATCTCTAAGGTCCCCTGAGGGACTCCAGATAATCTAAGAGGCTGGCCATAAGAAGCCACTTGGGAAAATGAAGCCAGACAGACTAATCTGCGTGATGGAAGAGGAAAAAAAAAAAAAAAACCAATAGACTCTGTAGGAAACAAACAAACAAACAAAAAAAAGATCAATTTATCTCTTGGCTACACTGTCATCTCATTGCTTTCGAAAATTAAATTCCACTTAGGAGAAGGAAGGAGAATGACCATTTATTGATTGCCAAGTCCCTGTAGGTGCTTCACAGGCAATTTTGCATTTGATCATCGCAACTACCCTGAGAGGAAGAATAGTACCATTGTTATTCTCATTTTACCAATTAGAGAGCAGAGGTTCTAAGTCTCACAGCTAGTGAGTGATGCAGTTGCATCTTAAACTCACCTGTGAAAGGGTAAAATGTGCATATAAGTAGACACATGCCCTTATCTAGAGAGATATACTTTTCATCAGATTTTCCAAGGGTATTATTACCCCAGAAGAACTCTTACTGAGGTCTCCTACTGTTATTTTCCTGGTCTCTTCTGAGGTGTCACCTTCTTAAGCAAGTCTTCCTTAATACTCCCCACTGAAAATAATTAAGCCAACAGACTTGACAAGGTACCCCTCCTCCATGCTTTTATGCAACTGTTCCACAGTGGTTTCCATTTAAGTTCCTACTTATCCCTCCTCTCCCCACATTGTGAGCAACTAAAGCACAGTAGTGTATTCTCTTCATCTCTGTATCACTAGCACCAAAAACAATGCTTGGCATATGGGAGGAATGTGGCAAATGTCAGATGGATAGATGGGTGGGTGGGTGGGTGGCTGAATGGACAGATGGATGGGTGGGTAGATGGATGGTTGAATTGATGAGTGAATGGGTGGGTGGGTGGATGGATGGATGAGTACATGGGTAGATGGATAGATGGATGGATGAATGGATAGATGACTGGATGGTAGTAGGACCTCTCCAAGGTCAATATCCAGGCCTCTTTCACTGTTTGAAGCTTGTGATATATTAAGAAAAGAAGATGTTGAGCATCTTTTCATGTGTTTGTTAGCCATCTGTATGTCTTCTTTGGAGAAATGTCTATTTAGTTCTTTGGCCCATTTTTTGATTGGGTAGTTTATTTTTCTGGAGTTGAGCTGTAGGAGTTGCTTGTATATTTTTGAGATTAGTTGTTTGTCAGTTGCTTCATTTGCTATTATTTTCTCCCATTCTGAAGGCTGTCTTTTCACCTTGCTAATAGTTTCCTTTGATGTGCAGAAGCTTTTAAGGTTAATTAGGTCCCATTTGTTTATTTTTGCTTTTATTTCCAATATTCTGGGAGGTGGGTCATAGAGGATCCTGCTGTGATGTATGTCAGAGAGTGTTTTGCCTATGTTCTCCTCTAGGAGTTTTATAGTTTCTGGTCTTAGAATGACATTGAAACATGTAAAATATCATATAAGAAACGAGTTGCCAGTCCAGGTTCTATACACGATACTGGATGCTTGGGGCTAGTGCACTGGGACGACCCAGAGGGATGGTATGGGGAGGGAGGAGGGAGGAGGGTTCAGGATGGGGAACACATGTATACCTGTGGCGGATTCATCTTGATATTTGGCAAAACTAATACAATTATGTAAAGTTTAAAAATAAAATAAAATTAAAAATTAAAAAAAAAAAAGAAAAGAAGAAATGCCAAAATAGGGTAGCAACACTTGTGTTATTTTTAAAAAATCATTCATATATTAACACTTTAGCATGCACTTAGAATATCATTATAGTATAACTTTGGATTATATGAGTTTTTGTCAATAAAGATCTTGGAGTAGAGTCTGATACATACCAAATACAGTATGTTTGTTGTTGTTGTTAGATGATATAAAAAGTTGAACTGAGACTCTCTGTGAATATATGGCTTAGGCCTAGTGGCTTCCTTCCCTCACAGCCCCCTACTCCACATAATCAGCCCTGGTTGGATAAGTATTAGCAGGATGATTTTTTTCTTTGAGGAACAGTTATCATTTCATCTTTTTGCCTTATCTCTGAAAACATTTATTGTAGATGCATGTTGAAAATAAGTTAATTTAGCTAGTAAAGTATACTACATTTTGTGAAAATAAAAAAGGTTTATAAACAGCTGTGTAGCAACAGAAAGAGCACTGGTCTTTCAGCCCTAATGTCTACTCCTGACTCTGTCCCTAAGATGCTGTGTGACCTCAAGTCAACTAATTTCCCCCTCTGGGCATCTGTCTCCAATTTAGTAATATGGGAGAGATAATTAGGCCAGGTGACCTCTCAGGCTCACTTGAGTTTGGGGAATACTGTTGTCTTGCTGATCGCTGAATCCAGGGTAGACAAGGCACAAGCAGGAAAGCTGGAAGAAAATGTGAGGAGCCATAGGAACTACAGACATGCTTTATTTGCTAATGGCTGATGCAGCACTGAGGCAGCCATGCTTTATTCTTTTGTGACTGACACAGACGCAAAGGCTGTTCAGGTGGTGCTTATATAGGTATTCCGAACAAAGGTGGCACGTGGCCAAGCGAGTATATCATGATGTACATGTGCATTGCTATAAATGATCTCCACTGTTATGTAACCATGCAAAGTTATTGTTTATAGAATGTGGGGTGAGAGTGAGAGAACGTGGGGCAAGAGAGCCTGACCATCACCATCTTGGCTAATTGGCACTTCTCTACAACTGTGAATCTGTCAGTCCTGGTATAGTAGGATGATCAGAGTGAGCAGACAAGTAACATCCCTAGGTTCCTGGCTAGGATAGGGTATGACTCTTTCCACTGTTCTACAAAATAAGAGGGAATAGGCCTTAGGCAGTTTCCAGTGACACCAAGAGGTCAGAAGAGCCAGCGGGATAAGGTGGTTTAGCTCTGGTTTCAGGATTTTAGGCTGTGGTTCAGCTGATGAGTTAACAGATGCTTTCAGGAAGTACTTTGAAAGTACTTTGTAGGAAGTGCTTCCATGTCACCTTGGAGGATTTGGGGTAGAACAGGAGAAGAAATGGTCATTTTTGAGAATTTACTGTGAGCCAGATAGGATGCTAGGCATTTCCAAATACAGTATTACAGTATTATCTCTACTTTACAGATCATAAAACTAAAGCTCAAAGAGATGGAGTGACTTCAACAGGCTGATAGACAGCTTTTCAGTTTCTCATTCCTACTGTCTTACTCACCTTGGAATCAGAGAAGTCAGATTCTGGCTGGTGGTGCAGAAGCCCTTTCCTGGTATGATGGCTCAAGGATCTCTATTGTACAGCACTAATCATTTTAGCCTTTACAATAGCTGAGATTCTTGAAGGAGGCTGGACTAGAGTGATTGGACAGGAGAACTAAGGATACAAACAACAACCAGCACTTGCTTGGCCCAAAGTATAGGTGTTTTGCCGTTCCCTAACATGTGACCAGGCTGAGGCCCTCCTTTTAGGACTAGCCCAGCAGAACATTTTTCTTCAATCCTAAGAAGAATTCTGTTGCTGCCCTAAGCATAGGGCAAAAGTCTCTGAAGACCATCACACTTCTGTCTCTCCACTGACAGGTCTCCTTCATCCTCCCCATCCAATGATGTTTCCTCACCTCCTGGTAACATCTCCTGCCTGGGCTCATTCCCCTCAAGGGGGAATGTCATTTAATTTTTTTAATTTTAATTGAAAAGTAATTGCTTTACCAAATTTTGTTGTTTTCTGCCAAATATCAACATGAATTAGCCATAGGTATACGTATGTCTCCTCCCTCTCCCCTCAAGGGTTTCGAATGGATTATTTTTCTACAGTCTTGTCCTCCATGCACTGAATTTCTGCTGTTTTTGCCTCCTCAGCTTTCATTTCCCCATTTTTTAAAAAATATTTTTGTTGGAGCATAGTTGCTTTACAATGTTGTGCTAGTTTCTACTGTACAGCAAAGTGAATCAGCTATATGTATACATATATGCCCTCTTTTTTTTTGGATTTACTTCCCATTTAGGTCATCACAGAGCACTGAGCAAAGAGCAGTACTCTTTTTTTTTTTTTTTTTATCTTATCTTTTGGCCGTGCCTCATGTGGGGTCTTAGTTCGCTAACCAGGTATTGAACCCAAGTCCCCTGCAGTGGAAGTGTGGAGTCTTAACCGCTGGACTACCATGGAAGTCCCTCTCCATCTTCTGATGACACTAATTTTTCATTGAGAAACATTAGGCCTCGATTCTCAGTCCAGTTGGTTTGAGTGGGATTGACCCCTATCTATACCTCAATTGCCTACTCATGTGACCTGGGCCTGGCCTACTGCTGAATTCCAAGCTTTTGGGCACAATGCTAATCCAGTCCAATGAGACTCAACCTGGAATTTGGTTTTATTGTAAAAGAGGTAGGTCTGTTTCTAGACTTGTGTCTCTGAGGTTATCAGAGAGGGACCCACCTGATGGGAGAAGCCTGTTCAAGTTGGGTTTCTATTACTTTCAATGTAAAGTCTTTACTAATACATTCAGGGAAACCCCCTCTGTCTTTCCCCCTTACCTTTCAAACCAGAAATCCATTGGCCCCTTGGTAAGGTTGCCTTGTCCTCATGCAGACTCCAGCCTGAGAGACCTGAACAGCTCCAGAATAGGCCTGCTCCTTGGATCTGGGTCTCTGCTTCTCTGGACCCCCTCACAGGGACCCGTTTTCCTCCTTTACCATATCCTTCTAACCTGGCCTCCCTGTCTCCATCCCTGACTGTTCTATTTCCATCCTCATAGGATGTTTATGACCCCAGGCTCCCAGGATGAAGGCTTGCTGCTTTCCTTGCAAATCTCATTTTTCCCAGATGACAATCTCTGTGCCTACTGAAGCAATTTCCTTGATTAAATTCTTTTTAACTGTGGATCATGTGGCTTCTGGAAGGCTAGGCCCAAGTGTTTACTACATTTGGCTTTTTGAAATTTCATATATATATATATATATATATATATATATATATATATAAATATAAAATAGGCTTCCCCAACGGCTCAGTGGGTAAAGAATCCACCTGCAATACAGGAGATGCAGGAGATGTGGGTTCAGTCCCTGGGTCAGGAAGATCTCCTGGGGATGGAAATGGCTAGCCAATCTGGTATTCTTGTCTGGAGAATTCCATGGACTGAGAAGCCTGGGGTCTCAGAATCAGACACGACTGAGCAACTAAGCACACACATGCACACACGTATATATAAAACAAATGACAATGAATAAAAGCAGTACCCACCCCCCCACACACACACAATTACCTGTTTTGTAGGGTAAGTTGTGTGTTTCTGGATAGAATGTCCAGACAGCCTTAGATAGGAACTTTAGATAGTATCTGGACAGCTTGGGGAAGGTGCTGCAGTTTCCTATGTTTAATTAAAATGAATGATAGCATTTTCTATCTTTCACCACATGCTTGCTGGGTCCCTTCTCTGTGGCAAGCTGTGTGCTCAGTGCTGGGGTACCGAGGGTGAGAAAGAGGGAGAGGTAGACAAAGACATCACGGTCCCTGTCATCAGAGCACACACATTGTCCACATCTGTCAAAGACTTCATTTCCTGCTTTTGGCACAGTGTTGTTGTGAAGAACAGATGGGCTTATGGCAGGGCAGGTACTTCAGGAGTCTCTCCACATGGGAGGTGGGGGTGGCAGTGGTCCTGTGGTCTGTCTTAGCATTTCCAGGCTGATCTGGAGTATCCTTGTCTTTTACTCTGCCTGGTCCATCCTATCAAGCCATTGGACCCATCCCTGCAAGGTACCTGGAAAGAAGCTCCTGGAAAGCAGAGATCACAGAGAACACAGACCCAGCATGGTCATCTTGGAAATGGTCCCAGGAGCAGTAATGAATGGGGCACCATGACACGCCAGGTAGCTCAATTAGCTCATGGACTGAGGATGTTAACACAACTCAGCCCTCTGCCTGGTGAAGCCACTCCACCCTCGTTGAACTGCCAAGAAAGCATTGGACACCAGATCCAAAACTAGTCTCTTGATCTTCCTTTTCTCCTAACGATGCTCACCCCACCCTCATCCCTGCTCCTAGCATCTAGCTGCTCAGGACAAAAACTTAGGAGTCATCCCTGACTCTTCCTACTTCTTCACCCCCACTTCCACATCGGCACCTCATTCTGTTGATCATGTTTCCTAAATTCTTTTTAAAATTTATTTATTTTAGGCTGCTCTGGATCTTCATTGCTGAGCAGGCTTTTCTATAATTGTGGTGAGAAGAGGCTATTCTTGAGTTGCAGTGTGCGGGCTTCTCATTGTGGTGGCTTCTCTTGTTGCAGAGCATGAGCTCTCGGATGCGCGGGCTTCAGTAGTTGTGGTTCCCAGGTTTTAGAGCACAGGCTTAGTAGTTGTGGTCCATGGGCTTAGTTGCTTCATGGCATGTGGTATCTTCCCTGATGAGGGATTGAACTTGTGTCTCCTGCATTGGCAGGCGAATTCTTAACCACTCACTGCACCACCAGGGAAGTCCTTTTTCCTAAATTCTTATAAAATCTGTTCACTTCTCTCCCATCCTAACCCTATTCCAGAAGAGGCCACCATTGTCTCTCATGGTCCTCTCTAATAGTCGGCCAGTGGGCCCACTGCTTCTACTCCTATCTCCACCATTACATTTCCCACCATGTTGCCAGTAGGATATTTTAAAAATGCAAATAAAAGCATATTAGCTGCTTGTTTGGAGCACTTTACTGGCTTCCCACTGCTTTCAGGGAAAAGTCCCCACTCCTTACCATGGCCCATGAGGCCTTGTGTCTAAATCTGCTTCCCCTCCTCCTCTCTTACTTCATATCCGGTTGACCTTGTGTTTCTTGATCTCAGCTGATGTAGCTCAGAAGAGGTTGAAAGTGAAAGTGAAGTCACTCAGTCATGTCCAACTCTTTGCGACCCCGTGGACTGTAGCCCACCAGGCTTCTCTCTCCACGGGATTCTCCAGGCAAGAATACTGGAGTGGGTTGCCATTTCCTTCTCCAGGGGATCTTCCCAACCCAGGGATCGAACCCGGGTCTCCCGCATTGCAGGCAGATGCTTTAACGTCTGAGTTGGGCGTATCATAAATGGCTATAAGTTGAGGTTTCCAGGTGATTCTGACTCTGTTACAGAAATTTTCAAGCATACACAAAACTGAAAAGTCCAGCGAACTACCTTGTACTCATTACCCAGCTCCAACAATCATCAACTCAAGGGCACTCTTGTTTCAACTGTATTCTTGCTCATTTCCTATCAGTCATGTATTGTTTGAAGCCAGTCTCAGATATTATATCTTTCCACTTGTAAATGCTTCAAAGTGTGTCTTTAAATGGTAAGGTAATTTTATTAACGTAATTCTATCTCATTAAAAATATTAACAATTTCTTAACTATCCAACATTGAATCCATATCAAAAGTCCCCCTGGCATTTCATAAATGTGTCCCTCTGGTTGGTATATTTGATTTGGGATCCAAACAAGAATTTGGTTTATGTGTCTCTCGAATCTCTTTTCATCACAAGTTCCCCCTTCCTTCCTTGTTTCCTAGAAATTTATTTGTTGAAGAAACAAGAGACCAGAAACTTGTTCTTCTCTGTTTCTGTGATGTCTAGTGTAGTAGCTAGAAAAGTATCAAAACTTAATCGATGTCACAAGAATGAATGGATGAAGGAGTGAAGGACCAAATTCCTCAGCCTGGTACCTGGTTTGGGTGGGCTTCCACTTCTTGTCTGCCTTTGCTCATTGTTCATCCTTAAAATAGTATCCTCTTGATCAATCCCTCAGTCTCCTGGTCTGCGAAGTGGAGCTGCTAATACCTGCCTTCTGCTCCATTTCCTGGGGAGGTTGTGACAAAGGCTGGGATTTTAAAAATAAAGCCTAAAACAGCTTTGAGCAATTGGTGCTATAAATACCAGACGAGGAATTCTATTATTAAATGTCCTTTGTTCATAGAAGCTCCAGGCAGAGAGGTAAGGTTGAGAAGTGGAACCCCTTGACTTTGTCCTTCCTGCCCTGCTTCGGTGGGTGTGGCCACTAGAGAAGGCAGGGCTGGGGCACATCCTGGGGTGGGGAGCCCCAGGGCTCCCTTACAACAAGGCAGCCCTGCTCTGGCTGGGGCAGGCCTGCAATATCCTATTCCATACCGGCAAAAATAGAAGAGCCAGGATAATGACAGCACTGAGACAACTGTTCCTATTTGGAAGAGTGTCAGAAGGATGTTGCTACAGGTGGGGGTACATGTCGGCCCCTGAGAGTGAAGTCCCGCCAGGAAGGGGCCAGGCCCCCAAGGTGCCCAGCTGAGGTTTGGGCTGGACACCTGCCAGTGCCTGTGGCCACAGGGTCTGATCAGGTCACTGGTGACAATGGAGAGCTTCTTGCCTGGAAATTGTATACGTGTTTATTAGTCAGTTAGTTTTCATTTCAAACAAAAAGATCAGAGAAGCTCTGATGAGTGGCCAGAAACTACTACAGAGAAGTGAATAGCCAGTGAGGTCAAGTTTTAGGCTCCCCTGCTTGGGAGAGAATTGTCTTCTGAAGCCAGCAGCCAGGTGGTATTGTTTGGGCCCATGCAAGCAGCCAGGAAACAAAAGGAAGGCTTGCCCTTTGGGGCATTTTTCACTGAACCTGCACTAGGCTATATTTGGTACTTCCGCTCCTATTCAGCCCCACCCCTTTTACTGGCACTTGTGGAGGCCAATACCTCTGGTCTACAACAGGAGGACTCAGCGCATAGGGTGTGGGCTGTGGGAATTACAAAAATGACAACAGAACATCGGAGCCTGCAAAATGAGCAAATCACTAGGAATTTTAAAAGTAAATTTAAAAGTAATGAGGGCCTAAAAGTACCCATATGTGAAGTGGGAAGTTTTAAGTTTCAGCCTTTTCTGAGCTTTCTGTGTGCCCAAAAGAGGAGCTTATTTTGGAAGTGGAAGAAGTATGGTTTTTTTTTTTTTTTCCTCATCAACTCAGAAGTGGTTGAACTGATTTAGCTCAAACTATAAAAAGATGAACACCAAATGCGGCCTGCTACAAGATTTCTGTGTGGAATAGAGTGGAAGCAACTAGAGGGGTAAGACCATGAAAATGCAGTGCCTGGAAGTCATATGGTTCCAGCTGATTTTTCAGATGTCTGGAAGCTGTGTGAGGTGAGGGGTTCTGAGTCTAATAGGCAACGAATTCTAATTTGAAATGAAGCCCTCTTTTCTGATAAGAGTTTACCAGAAGCTTTTGGAAATGTGAAATTATTTTTCTAAATATTTTCATCTTATTTTATTTAAGCCACCAGCACATTTAAGCTTTTCATATGTGTTTAGCCCAGGTGCTGCTAGTGGTAAAGAACCCACTTGACAATGCAGGAGACATAAGAGATGATCCCCCGGAGAAGGGAATGGCAACCCACTCCAGTATTCTTGCCTGGAGAATCCCATGGACAGAAGAGCCTGGCGGGCTACGGTCCATAGTGTCGCAAAGAGTTGGACACAACTGAAGCGAATTAGCACACACACAATGAATTTAACCATGTATTGACCAATTAAAGAAGGGAGTGGTCTAAAGTGGTTAAAAACACAAATTTCGGAGATAGGTAGACCTAGGTTTATACCCTGACTCTTCCATTTACTTGCTGTTTGAGCTTGCTACTGAGCTTTACTGCTCTTTCTGGAGAATCGGATAAATTTACCTCAGAAGATTGTGGTAGGGTAGACAAGATGATGACATGAAGTGGAATGGTGCCTGACACATAATGACTCCTCCCAAATAGTGGTTATAGTAGTATTAATAGTAATATTTATGAAATTGGGGGTTGCCCAAGGGCTTTTCTTCATGCTCTTTTCTACCAAATCATGTAGCTCACTGTTCTTCAAACAAATTTTATGATGACCAGCAGTAAGAAATACATTTTATGGAGTGATTGATACACATATCCATAGAAGAAGCAAGTTTCACAGAACAATATTCCCCTTTACTACGTGGAATGTGTTCTATGATATTCTAGTCTAAATACTTATTCTACTCTGTTTGTTTTATTTCTTTTCATTCTTAAATACTGATTACAGCCTGGTAAATAGCTTTTACTACTGTATAATGGGTCATGGCCCACAGTTTGTAAAACGCTCACCTAGATGGATCTGGGAAATGCAGTTAGCACACTCAGGATCTGTCTTCTTCTGAATTAACACCTCGGCCAAGGTTTGGATCCAAAATAAATCTTCCCCATTAGAACTCCCTCTGAGAACAATGACAGCTGCAAAGTGACTAGACACCAGCCCTCATACTTTCACCTCTGGCCTGACTCCTGGATCATGGCATTGTTTTCTAGACCCTTCTAACAACAAGTCCGGACCAAGATCGGGTTTGGCCTGCAGGACCTGCCACGCATTTGAGAATGCGAGTGTGTGTGTATGTGCATGTTTATGTGTGTGTATGTGAGAGAGAGTGTTTGTAGGAATCGGGGAAGAGAGGAAGGACTGCCAACTTCTCAGTTTTTCCTGCTGATGTCATCTACCTCTCAGGTTTCTGCCAGGTTGGAGGGGAATGCCCACTCCCTCCGGAGATGCCTGAGACGGCGAGAAGGAGCCACAGCGCCCACAGTCGCCAGCTCTTGGCTCCACCTCCCAGGTTTGTTTCCTTCGCCTTGACAGAGCCTTGGTCCAGTAAGATGATCTGACCACAGCTGGTCTCCTACACTTAGAACAAGTTGGAAGCAAGAGAACTTGGGGAAGGAATTTGGTTTCACTAAAAATAGCTGCTGTATAGACCCTGTGACTTACCACTCCTCACAACAGTTTGCTATGCACCGCATGGGGTCCTCTAACCCCTGCCATCACTTTGGATGATTTGCCTGTTCTGCCCGGAGCCCTTGAACCCACGAGGGGCTTAGGGAGCTGGGAGTGCTTTGGCTCAGATGCAGACTCTTGGAAATCTCAGACCTGCATGGTGATGATACGATCAAGAAGCTTCCTCCCCCGTGGGAGCGCGTGACCGTTGGCACTCATAACAACAGGTCCCTTTAAGAGTTTGGTCCATGGTGGGATCCAGCTTCTTCCTCACCACTGGGCCCATTGCATCTCCACTTCTAAGGTAAGTGAAACCAAAGTCTTTGGGGGAAAAGCCACTGGAATTGTGATACTCTTGGGTAACCTCGACCCAGTTTTCCTCCTCCTGGGCCAGGGAAGCAAATGTCAGGGCAGGACGTACCTTAGGAAAAAAAGTCTGAGTCCATGCTCCCAATCATGGTACTGTTTGGCAATTCTTTCCTTTCTTTGTCCCCTCCTGCCCAAAAGCCAAGATATTAGCCGGCAGGAAAGCAGCTCAAATGTTAGATTTAACCCTTTCTTGACTTCTCAACTTAGAGTTGCCTTTTTTTAAAGTTGCCTTGTGCTTTCTGCCCTGTTACTAACACTGAGAATTTGAACTTGGCCCAGGGCACTGGTTATCTCTGTTTGTCTTTTCTGCTGGTACAGTGACAGAGAGTGACACAGAGCTGCCTAGAGCAGGGATTCCTGTGGCTCAGGCAGGCCCTGTGACAGAGGGAATCCACCCCAGGTGCACAAAAGACTTGCTTGGATTCCCTTTCCTCCCTGCAAAACCCCTGTCAGGACACATCTATGATTTCCAGCTTGTTTATAGCTACAGGCCTTGGGGAAGGAGTTGGAATTGAGGGGAGCTGGAAAATTCTGAGGGTGAGGTTAGGAGACCTCTGAGAGAAAAAGAAGTTGCCTTGGCGGTTGGAAGGTTAAGCACTAACAATTTCTTGCTTAAGGTTAACTTTTGAGCATTTGCTATGCAAAGTACTATGCCAACATTCCAGCTTGCCAAACCAAGGTGTTTTTATGAAAACGAAGAGACACTTTAGTAACAGATATGCTTACTTTAAATGAAAACTACAATCTTAAAATATTACATGGCTGGCGGAGACAAATCTTTTGACTCAGAATCATCATTTGTGTACATTTTGTAGAAGAATGGATTACGGATGGACACTTGAACATTATATCCCTATCTTTTTTTCCCTTTTACCCATCTTTGGGGTAGATGAGTGTCTAAATATCATAAACTTGAAATCTTAAACCTAGGGAATGCCCTAGCAGTCCAGTGGTTAGGACTCTGTGCTCTTACTGCCAAGGGCCTAGGTTCAATCCTTGGTCAGGGAACTAGGATCCCACAAGTCACATGGCATGGCCAAAAAAACCCCCCTTAAACCTAGAGGAAACATCTTGGAAGTCATCTTGTCTGATCCTTAGAGGGGCATGAATTAGGTTGAGTGACCACCTAGTCTGTACCTAGATTGTTGCCTCAGCTTTCCCTGTGACCTCCACGTGGATACATGGTGGATATTTCCATTTTGAAGCCACGGTTCTATTGACATCACATCTTACTAGTACTTTCTCCTTTCCAATAATACTTTAAGGTTTATTCATGTTGCTTTAAAGCCAGATGAAACTAGAATGTTTTGAAGTATTTTCCCCATGTTGAATTTGTGTAACCATATGGCATCATTAATGCCAGATGCTGGTCTTACCACCCAAATGTGTTGTCACATTTCATCGAAAGTCGTCAGGGGGTTTGCATTCAAATTGGGTATTCATTTTATTGAAACACTCTAGAGAAGGTGATTTGCTGGATGTTGCCTCTAAATAGCGCACTTGTCTAGTACTTTGAACAAATGACTCCTCTAAGAAAATCGCCATGAACAAACAACTTTTCAGGAATGCATTTGTCAGTAAAGCGATGCTTCTCATATTCTACTTTATGAACCAATGCCAGGTTGGCTGCCCAGGAATCACCTGGAAAGATTGTTTAAAAATATGGTTTCTGGGCTGCATCCTTGGAAATTCAGATTCAAAAGGTCTGGGAGTAGAGTCCCAGAACCTGGACTTTTTAGCAAGCCATCCTGATCATTCTGATACATGGCCAGATTTTGGAGGCTCTGTGAAAGTCAAGGTTGCCCTGCTTTTGTTTCTTTGTCCCACATTTCTTAATGGTTTTCTGTTGCCTTCAGGAAAAAGTTCATACTTCATTTGGCATTCCCCAGGCCCTCCATGTTCTAGCCCTAACCCACCTTTCCAATCTGATTCCTTGTTTTTCCTCTTCACATCCACTCCCAGTCAAATTGAATTGGCCACTCTTCATTTTACTTCCATGCCTGGGCACTTAACTAATGCCTTTGACTGCTGCATCCTTCCTTACATCTCTGCACACCCAAATCTGCCCTATTTCTCATGGTCTAGGCTTCACTGTACGTAAGAAGGACTCCGAGGGCGTCTTTAAAATACCAAGTCCTAAATCTCACTTCTGGAGATTCTGATTCAGCAGGCCTGGAGTGCTCAGGAGCCTCAGAGGGTCTGATGCTGGCACGCTTTCAGAGACATTACATCTAGCTCAAATGTCATCTCTTTATAAAACCATTGCTCAAAGCTTTCATGCTTCTCCACTCCAAATCCTAAAGCATTTTGTTTATAGATCATAATTTAATACTTCACTCTTTACCTTTTATTTGAATCATTCCTGTACATCATAATTTCTCTCACTCAACAGACATTCACTGAGTGCCTAATATAAAGGTATATCTTTCCTCGAGAACCCACGCTCCTTGGGAGAAAGGATCTGTGTCCGTTTGTCCATGTGAACACCTTGAGCCTGAGTGTGCAGAGTCAGTGGACATCATCAAGTTTAAATCACTCTGCAGTAGATGAAGCAAGGCAAGAAACCATCCCAAGGATAAAGCTTTATTTTCCCTCAGAAATGTGAGTGTAAGGCAGACCCTTTCTGTCTCTATGCCCAAAATCTGAGATGTATGCACCAGAAGGGGATCTGAGAAGACTTCTGGAGTTGGAAAATCTCAGAGCAAAATGATGACTGGGTTCCAGGAAGTCTCTTGGCTTAGGTAGCATGGAAAAGCACCTGGCATTTCTAAATACAGTAGTTCTGCCATAAGGGAGGGACGAGCAGAGGAGGGGCAGGAGACACTGGGTGATGGAGATCTGCAGGGACTTCACTGGGAGTACACTTCCCTTCTGTCCTTCACCTGGTGTAACAACTGCAGCTCCTCTAGAATCATCCATTATTGAAATTCTGTGGCTCTTTAATTATTTGGAGTTTACTTAAACACATATTAATATATAATTGTGTAAAAATAATATATAATTATGTAAAAATACATAACCCACATTACTAGCCTTGTAGGTATCCTTCTATATTTCTATTCTCATATAATTATATAAAACATGCATATGTACACATAAATACATTTTTGTTATAGATTATTTTACAAAAGTTATGTCATGTTACTTAAACATTCTTGCATCTTATTCTTCTTGCCATGTACTAGCTGTGTGACTTTAGGTTCTCTGGTCTTCAGTTTCCTCATCTGTAAAATGAAGATAATAATAGTACTTACCGCTTAGGGTTATTATGAGTATTCATGGAGTTAAAATACATAAAGCACTTAAAATAGAGCTATATAGGAGTGCTTATTATTAGCATTATTGCTATTATTCTCATTCAACAAAACATACAAGTCATCTGCAGTTGCTGGACTTCATTCTTTTTAATGGTTGCACAGAATTTTGTGATGGAGAACAATTTCTCTATCCATTTGACTTTTAGTGGACATTCACTTTGCTTCCTTTTTTTTTTTTTTTTTGGTCACAAGAAAGCAACATTGCAACCTTCCTATATATAACCTTTTGCTTTGTTGTTCAGTCACTCAGTTGTGTCTGACTCTTTGCGACCCCATGGACTGCAGCACACCAGGCTTCCCTGTCCTTCACCATCTCCCAGAGCTTACTCAAACTCATATCCATTGAGTCAGTGATGCCATCCAAACATCTCATCCTCTGTCATCCCCTTCTCCTCCTGCTTTCAATCTTTCCCAGCATCAGGGTCTTTTCTAATTAGTCGACTCTTCACATGAGGTGGCCAAAGTATTGAAGCTTCAGCTTTAGCATCAGTCCTTCCAATGAACGTTTAGCACTGATTTCATTTAGGATTGACTGATTTGATCTCAAACCAGACCCTTAACCTGTACTTTTTTTTCTTACTCTGGGACAGATTCCCAGGAATGGAATAGCTAGGTTAAAAGTGCATGTATATTGTTTTAAATTTCATTAAAGGTCACCATGTTGCTTTCTAAAAAGCATGTAACAAGTACACAATTCCATCAGTAAAGTATGGGTGTACACCATTTCAGGAAATCCCATCAATTGTTGATCTTTCTGCTGTTTTTAAGTTTTAACAGTTGTATGAAAAAGATCATCTCATTGTTATTTTAACTTGAGTTTCTATGGCTACTCATGAGTCTGAGTATCTTTTGAAAAAATTGTTGGCCATTTGGATTCACTTCTTAGTGGCTCTTCATATCATTTGCTTATTTTTTGAATGGGTTGATTCTCCTTGTCAGCTTCTAAAAACTCCTCCTATGTTATTGCTATAAGCCCCTCATCTATTACCTGTGTGCAGCTTTGTGTCCAGTTTCTTATTTTATTGATTTTACTTATTGGGCCTTGTGCCAAAATTTTGAAAATATATATATATATATGTATATATATATAGTTAAATTTCTTTTATAACTTCTGAGTTTTAAGGATTGGTTAAGAGAGTTTTCCCACTCCTAGCAAATTTGGAAAACTCAGCATGGCCACAGGACGGGAAAAGGTCAGTTTTCACTCCAATCCCAAAGAAAGGCAATGCCAAAGAACGCTCAAACTACCGCACAATTGCACTCATCTCACATGCTAGTAAAGTGATGCTTAAAATTCTCCAAGCCAGGCTTCAGCAATACATGAACCGTGAACTTCCAGTTGTTCAAGCTGGTTTTAGAAAAGGCAGAAGAACCAGAGATCAAATTGCCAACATCCGCTGGATCATCTCAAAAGCAAGAGAGTTCCAGAAAAACATCTATTTCTGCTTTACTGACTATGCCAAAGCCTTTGACTGTGTGGATCACAATAAACTGGGAAAATTCTGAATGAGATGGGAATACCAGACCACCTGACCTGCCTCTTGAAAAACCTATATGCAGGTCAGGAAGCAACAGTTAGAACTGGACATGGAACAACAGACTGGTTCCAAATAGGAAAAGGAGTATGTCAAGGCTGTATATTGTCAGCCTGCTTATTTAACTTATATGCAGAGTACATCATGAGAAATGCTGGGCTGGAAGAAGCACAAGCTGGAATCAAGATTGCCGGGAGGAAAAAAAAAAAAAAGATTGCCAGGAGAAATATCAATAACCTCAGATATGCAGATGACACCGCCCTTATGGCAGAAAGTGAAGAGGAACTCAAGAGCCTCTTGATGAAAGTGAAAGAGGAAAGTGAAAAAGTTGGCTTAAAGCTCAACATTCAGAAAACAAAGATCATGCCATCCGGTCCCATCACTTCAATGGAAATTGATGGGGAAACAGTGGAAACAGTGTCAGACTTTATTTTTTGGGGCTCCAAAATCACTGCAGATGGTGATTGCAGCCATGAAATTAAAAGACGCTTATTCCTTGGAAGGAAAGTTATGACCAACCTAGATAGCATATTAAAAAGCAGAGATATTACTTCGCCAACAAAGGTCCGTCTAGTCAAGGCTATGGTTATTCCAGTGGTCATGTGTGGATGTGAAAGTTGGACTGTGAGGAAAGCTGAGTGCTGAAGAATTGATGCTTTTGAACTGTGGTGTTGGAGAAGACTCTTGAGAGTCCCTTGGACTGCAAGGAGATCCAACCAGTCCATCCTAAAGGAGATCAGTCCTGGGTGTTCTTTGGAAGGACTGATGCTAAAGCTGAAACTCCAATACTTTGGCCACCTCATGCGGAGAGTTGACTCATTGGAAAAGACCCTGATGCTAGGAGGGATTTGGGGCAGGAGGAGAAGGGGACGACAGAGGATGAGATGGCTGGATGGCATCACCGACTCGATGGACATGAGTTTGAGTGAACTCCGGGAGTTGGTGATGGACAGGGAGGCCTGGCGTGCTGTGATTCATGGCGTCGCAAAGAGTGGGACATGACTGAGTGACTGAACTGAACTGAACTAAGAGAGTTTTCCTACTCCTAGGTTGCACATATAGTTTCCTAGATTTTCTTGCAAGACTTTTACTGTTTTTATATTTAAATATGTCCTTACCTGGAAACTATTGATTTTTGGTATAAAATAGAAGTCCAGTTTTTTTTCCAAATATTTAGTTTTATTTATTTGGCTGTGCCAGGTCTTAGTTGCAGCATGCAGAATCTGTTTTTTTTTTTTTTTTTTAATTGTGGCATGTGAGATCTAGTTCCCCAACCAGGAATCGAACACAGGTCCCCTGCATTGGGAGCATGGAGTCATAGCCACTGGACCACCAGGGAAGTCCCGAAGTCTAATGGTTTATTCTTCCAAATTAATAACTAGTTCCATCTCTATTGTTCATTAACAATCCATCTTTTTTCCACTAAAATGAAATACTTTTGCCATGTATTAAATGATTATGTACGGGACTTAATTCTTTATTCTCTACTTGATTCCTCTGTTCTAATTGCCTATTATTCCCATGCCACTACCATGTTTTGACTTCATTATGTTGACATTAAGGTATATCTGATATCTGGTTAAAATTTTTTCTCTAATTATTCTTATTTTTCATGGCTATTCTAAGGTTTATATTTTTCCATACAAATATTAAGGTTATGTATACACATCTTCCTCAACTTATGATGGGGTTGCTAAGTTGCTTCAGTCATGCCCGACTGTGCAAGCCTATGGACTGCAACCTGCCAGGCTCTTCTGTCCATGGGATTCTCCAGGCAAGAGTACTGGAATGGGTTGCCATTTCCTACCAGCGGATCTTCCCGACCCAAGGATTGAACTTATGTCTTCTACATCTACCTGCATTTGCAGTTGGGTTATTTACTACTAGCACCACCTGGGAAACTCTATGATGGGATTCAGTTCAGTTCAGTTGCTCAGTCATGTCAGACTCTTCGTGAACCCATGGACTGTAGCACTCCAGGCTTCTCTGTCCATCACCAACTCCTGGAACTTGCTCAATCTCATGTCCGTTGAGTCAGTGATGCCATCCAACCATCTCATCCTCTGTCATCCCCTTCTCTTCCTGCCTTCAATCTTTCCCAGCATCAGGGTCTTTTCCAGTGAGTCAGTTCTTCACATCAGGTGGCCAAAGTTTTGTAGCTTCAGCTTCAGCATCAGTCCTTCCAGTGAATATTCAGGACTGATCTCCTTTAGGATGGACTGGTTTGATCTCCTTGCAGTCTGAGAGACTCTCAACAGTCTTCTCTAAAACCACAGTTCAAAAGCATCAATTCTTCGGTGCTCAGCTTTCTTTACGGTCCCACTCTCACACCCGTACATGACTACTGGAAAAACCATAGCTTTGACTAGATGGACCTTTGTCAGCAAAATTCCCTTGTGGCTCAGCTAGTAAAGAATCCACCTGCAATGCAGGAGACCTGGGTTCAATCCCTGGGTTGGGAAGATCCCCTGAGAAGGAAAAGGCTACCCACTCCAATGTTCTGGCCTGTAGAATTCCATGGACTGTATAGTCCATGGGGTCACAAAGAGTCAGACGCGACTGAGTGACTTTCAAAAAAAAGAAGGAACCTGGAACATTGATTCAACAAAAAGAGAGAGGCGACCCTCCTCTCTTGATTGTCCATGGGTGAGGAGCTGCATTATGGGGTTATATCCTGATAAATCCATTCTAAGTTGAAAATATCCTGTTAAAAATGCATTTAATACACCTAACCCTTCATAGTATCATAACCCAGTCTACTTTAAACATGTTCAGAATACTTACATTAGCTTATAGTTGGACAAAATCCTCTAACACAAAACCTATTTTATAATAAATTGTGGAATATCTCAGGGCTTCCCAGGTGGCTCAATGGTAAATAATCTGCCTGCCAATACAGGAGCTGCAAGAGACAGGGATTTGATCCCCGGGTCCAGAAGATCCCCTGGAGTAGGAAATGGCAACCCACTCCAGTATCCTTGCTTGGGAAATAGAGGAACCTGGTGGGCTACAGTCCAGGGGGCTGCAAAGAGTATACTGGGTGACTGAGCACATACACAAGTTTGATATCTCATGTAATTTATTGAATACTGTAGGGAAAGTGAACAACAGAGTGGTTGTATGAGTACAGAATGGCTGTAAACATGGATTATTCATGTTTGTGATCATCTGACTGACTGGGAGCTGCAGTGGGGGCTGGTGCCCAGCATCACTAGAGAGTATGGGACCACATAGTTCTAGCCCGTGAAAAGATCAAAATTTGAATTACAATTTCCAGTGAATATATATTACTTTTGCACCATTGTATGATCAATAACTCATAAGTCGAAGCATCATAAATGGGGGACCATCTGCAAAAATAAATTCCCTCTCTTTTACTTGAAAAGTCATGTTGGAAACCTAAACTGGAATTTTAAAATGAACATTGGTTTTGTGAAAATTGACATTTTATGATATAAAATCTTATAATTCTTTAATTCATTCCCTTTTTCAAGATTTTGTTTTATGTCCTTCAGTCAGCTATTGTAATTTTCTTCCTACTGGCCTGATGTTTTTCTTGTTATATAGGTTTTTTTCATTATTACAAATATAATTTTTCTCATTTTCATATCTTGGTGTTGATTGCTTGAATAGAGAAATGCTATCTGTTTTGTATAGTAACCTTGTATTCTTTACCATACCAAATTCTCTAAATAAGTCTCACAGATTTTATTAGAGTGTTCTGTTTGGGTAGCTGTACAAATATACCCCTAGCAGACAAAGAAATAGACGTCTTTTCTGATATTTGTTAGTTCTTTCCCTCTTTTTTTGGTCTTTTTTATAAGCTAGAATCCCCAAGGCAATGTTGAATAGTAATGAGGATAAGAAGCATTCTTGTCAACTTCTGAATTTTATTTGAAGAGGTCAGTGTTTTGCCATTTGAGATAATATTTGGCATCCATTTTTGGTAAACAATCTGTATTATTTTAAGAAATTTCCTTCTAATCCTGTTTCACTTAGAAATGTATTAAGAGTGCAGCTGAGTTTTATCAGTTGACTTTGAAGCCTTTCTTGATACCATTATTAAACCAGTTTTCTTTTTTAATTTACTAATGTAATGAATTATGTTGATAGATTTGTTGATACTGAACCTCCTTTGCATGTCCAAATGTAATACTGTGTATCAGTAATTTCTGTGAAACAAACCAGCCAAAATCTCAGTGGCTTCAAAAACAACAATCATTTCTTCCTGTTCATGGTTTCTTCAGGCTAGTTGGGGTCTAATTAGTCTAGTCTGGGCTCAACCAAGTGGCTCTGCTTGTCGCTTGCAGGTCTGTTGGTCTAATGGGGCTGCTTTGCTTCAGGGAGTGGTGGCTGGAGCAGCTTTGCCCCAGGTGACTCTTATCCTCCTCCTGGGGAAAGCAGGCAGCCCAGGCTATTTCAAAGTGACTGCAGATGCACAAGAAGGGAGACAGAAGTGCATAAGGCCTCTTGAAGTGTAGGCTGGGGACTGGTACCCTTGGACCTCATTTTATTCCCTCAAAGCCATTTGGCTTCCCTGGTGGCTCAGTGGTAAAGAATCCACCTGCTAATGCAGGAAAGGCAGGATTGATCCCTGGGTTGGGAAGATCCCCTGGAGAAGGAAATGGCAACTCACTCCAGTGTTATTGCCTGGGAAATACCATGGATAGAGGAGCCTGGTGGGCTACAGTCCATGGGGTTGCAAAGAGTCAAACATGACTGAGTGACTGAACAACAACAAAGTTAAGGTGCGGGGAAATATATACCATGTTGATGGCAGAAACTCCAAAATCAAATGAAAAAATTCTTGGACACAAGGAGGGGGCGAAGAATTATGGCCCTCGCTAGCCATAACTTTACTGAAAGATTGTTGGATTATATTTGCAAGTGTTGTATTCAAAATGTCAGCATCTACATTTTAAAAGTGTTTATGGATTTCTTCTTGGTAGCCTCCTTTGTAGATTTGGTTATTTAATTAAATTGGCTTCCTAGAAAAGAATTAAGGGGGTTCCCATTAACCTACTCTGGAGATGGCCCCAGCAGCTTTCTCCACTGAAGAAACCAGTGGCTACAGGAGTGCAAGGCACAAACCTAGACCACCCCCCCCACAGCTGACCCATGCCACTATGTGTGCTCTCAGGGCTAGACCCTCCAGCTGTGCTCTTGCACACTGCTGGCCTGAAACCCATCACCAGCCTTCACTGCCATGTGTGCATCTGTGTTGACATCCTACAGCCATGAAAGTGTATGCTGATAGCCAAGGCCCCTGCAGCTGCTTGTGGGCCTGGATCTGGCCCTTTCTCCTATCACTAACCTGTACCACTAAGCTCACCTGCAGCTAGGCCCAGCATTTATGCACCTGTACACCTCCAATTTGGTTTCCACTGCTGTACATCAAAAATAATAAAATACTTAGTAATAAATTTAACCAAAAATCTATTTACAAAGCTAAAAGACATTGATGAAAGAAACTCAAAATGATAAAAATAAATAGAATGATATTCTACATTCATGAATCAGAGGAGTTAATATTACTAAAATGTCCCTACTACACAAAGCCATTCATTGCACCCTCTATCAAAATTCCAATAGCACTTATAAAAGAAATGTAAAAAAATCCTGAAATTCATATGGCACCACAAAAGACCATGAATACACAGAGAAATCTTGAGCTAGAAAAGAGCTGGAGTCCTCACTCTTGTTGATTTCAAACTATATTACAAAACTATAATGATCAAAACACTATGGCATTGGCATGGTCAAGGAAACAGACTTGAGAGGCCACTAAGGAGACTAGAATATTCAGTGGAGAATGGATAGTCTCTTCAATAAACAGTATTGGGAAAACTAGATACCCATATGCAAAAGAATGAAATTGGACCTCTATCTTACACCACTTACAGAATGTTAACTCACAATGGTTTAAGAACTTAATTGTAAGACCTGAAACTGTAAAATTCAAGAAATCTCCTAGACCTTGGTTGCTGCTACTGCTGCTATTAAGTCACTTCAGTCGTGTCTGACTCTGTGTGATCCCGTAGACGGCAGCCCACCAGGCTCTGCTGTCCCTGGGAGTCTCCAGGCAAGAACGCTGGAGTGGGTTGCCATTTCCTTCTCCAATGCATGAAAGTGAAAAGTGAAAGTGAAGTCGCTCAGTCCTGTCCGACTCTTCGCAACCCCATGGACTGCAGCCTACCAGGCTCCTCCATCCATAGGATTTTCCAGGCAAGAGTACTGGAGTGGGGTGCCATTGCCTTCTCCGAGACCTTGGTTATGGCAATGATTTTTTGGGTATGGCACCAAAAGCATAGGCAACACATGCAAAAATTAACCAGTGGAATCATATTAAACCAAAAAGCTTCTGCATAGCAAAGAAATAATCAACAAAATGAAAAGACAACCTATGGAATGGGAGGAAGTATTTCCAAATTATGTATCTGATAAGGATTAATATACAAAATCTATAAAGAACTCATACAACTCAATAGTGAAAACACCCAAACAATCCAATTGAAAAATAAGCAAAACACCTGAATGGACATTTTTTTCACAGAAGACATACAAGTGGGCAACAGGTATAGGAGGAGGTGCGTGAAGTCACTAAACATCAGGGAAATCCAAATCAAAACCAAAATGAGATGTCACCTCACATCTGTGTGATTGACTACCATCAAATAAACAATAGATAACTAATGCTGGTAAGGATATAGAGAAAAGGGAACTCTGGTGCATTGTTATAGGAATATAAATTGGTACAGCCACTATAGAAAACAGTATGGAAGTTCCTCAAAACAATTAAAAAGAAACTGCCATATGATCTAGCAATTTGACTTCTGGGTCTATATCTGAAGGAGATGAAATTACTATCTTGAAGCGATATCTGCATTTCCATGTTCATTCCAGTATTATTCACAATAGGCAGGACATGGAAATAACTCATGTGTTCACTAATGGATGAATGGATAAAGAAGATGTGGTATATATATATACACACACACAATGGAATATAATTTGGCCATAAAAAGAAGGAAACCCTGCCATTTGTGACAAGATGGAAGAACCTTGATGGCATTATGCTAAGTGAAATAAGTCAGGTAGAGAAAGATATGGCATCTGGTCCCATTACTTCATGGCAAATATATGGGGATAAAGTGGAAACGGTGGCAGAATTTATTTTCTTGGGCTCCAAAATCACTGTGGATGGTGACTGTGGCCAGGAAATTAAAAAACAATTGCTCCAGCCTTGTGGACTCTGTGGGAGAGGGAGAGGGTGGGATGATTTGGGAGAATTACATTGAAACATGTATAATATCATATATGAAACGAGTCACCAGTCCAGGTTCGATGCACGATACTGGATGCTTGGGGCTGGTGCACTGGGATGACCCAGAGGGATGGTATGGGGAGGGAGGAGGGTTCAGGATGGGGAACACATGTATACCTGTGGCGGATTCATTTTGATATATGGCAAAACCAATACAATATTGTAAAGTTAAAAAATAAAATTAAATTAAATTAAAAAAAAAAAAAACAATTGCTCTTTGGAAGAAAAGCTATGACAAACTTAGAGTATTAAAAAGCAGAGACATCATTTCACCGACAAAAGTCTGTATAGTTAAAGCTCTGGTTTTTCCAGTAGTCATGTACAGATATGAGAGTTGGACCTTAAAGAAGGCTGAGCACTGAAGAACTGATACTTTTGAATTGTGGTGCTTGGAAGATTCTTGAGAGTCCCTTGAGCAAAGAGATCAAACCAGTCAATACTAAAAGAAATCAACCCTGAATATTCATTGGAAGGACTGATGAGGAAGCTGAAGCTCCAATATTTTGGCCACCTGATGGGAAGAGCTAACTCATTGGAAGAGAGTTAGCTCTTCCCATCAGGTGGCCAAAATTGGAAGAGACTCTGATGCTGGGAAAGATTGAGGGCAAGAGAAGGGGGAAACCGAGCATGAGATGGTTGGATGGCATCATTGATTCAATGGACATGAGTTTGAGCGAACTCCAGGAGATAGTGTAGGACAGGGAAGTCTGGTGTGCTGCAGTCCATGGGGTTGCAAAGAGTAAGACACAACTTAGCAACTGTACAACAACAAACAACAATAGAGAAAGACAAACACTATGTGATCTCTCACTCTCTCACACACACATATGCACACACAGAGAACTTACACAATGTTATTTGTCAATTATATCTCAATAAACCTGAGGGAAAAATAATTGAAGAGCTTTCCTTCTATTTTATGGCCTGGAATAATTCCAATCATATTAACATTACTTGCTTTAAAAAAAAAAAAAGTTGAATTGAAACAAATGAACCACTCTTTTATGATGACTTTTTCAGTGGTAGATATTTATTCACTTTTTCCATCTCCTTTTTGATAATTAACTTATTCAACACTTCTTGTTCAGTTAATTTTGGCTCCTGAAGAATCATGCTTTTTTCCTAAATTTTCAAATTTGCTGCTATAGAGTTTAATGTAGTGTCATTTATAATTATTTAAATCTTTTATGTATACTTTTCCAATTCCAATGTTGTCAATATTTATTCTCCCTTTTTCCTTAATGAGGCTTACAAGAAGGTTACCTGTTTTGCATGTCTTTTCAAAGAACAAGTTTTGGTTATCTCATTAATTCCACTTTTTTTTTTTGCTGCTAAAAAGACTTTTCCTAGTTTTTGCATATTTGTTTAATTTCTGGTTCTTTCCCACATATCTTGAGATGAATACTAAGTTCCTTTATGTTTGCATCTTTGTTAATACTGAGATTGAAGAAGATAATTATTTTTCTGAATAAGGTATTTACTGTGCCAAGTAGATTTTAGAATAAAGTGTTCTTTTAAATTGCTTTCTAGATAGTTTGTAATTTCACTTTTTATCCAGTGGTGTTCTAGGAGTGTATTTCTTAATTTCCCAAACAGTTATTCTTTGCATCTTTTACATTATGTAAATTTTATAGCTGTTATGCTCAGAAAAATCTATTGTATTTTAAAAATATTACTGCCTTTCCTCTGTGTCTTCCCTCTTCTTCTAGAAGACTATTCATCAAGATCTACAACTCTCATATTTTCCTTCATGATTCCATGTCTTGGTATTTTTGACTTCGTGCTCTGTGATTCTTCTTTCACTTTCTCTTACAGGTGACTATTGGGTCTCAGCAGTGATCATCCTCTCCTTCAATTCATCCCTGAACTGTAGTTGGGGAATTGCATTTTGTAGTTCCAGAAAGTCCTTTTTAGTTACACTTGAATCTCTGTATGAGTTCTTCTTTTGTTGTTATAGCTGTTGTGGTTGTTCAAGTTGGCATCTGTCTATCTCCCAATCGGTTAATTTCTTTAGACATGCATTGCTTCATCAACCTGCCACTGGGTGCAGGTTGGGTATAAAGGATTTATTTGTTCACTCATAGCAGTCAGCTCATGGTGGAAGGGGGTCTCTGAAGAGTCCCACAGAGGCTAGGAGGTCCTTAAGTGGTGAGAAACTAAGTACCTGAAGAAAGCTGCCCTCTTCCCAGGTCTCCTTGCAGAGTCCCCCTCTGCTCCTTCATTCCTTTTTGGTCTCTAGGAGGCCTAGGTGTGAAAGTGAAAGTCGCTCAGTCCTGTCTGACTCTTTGCAACCTCATGGACTATACAGTCCATGGAATTCTCCAGGCCAGAATACTGGAGTGGGTAACCTTTCCCTTTTCCAGGGGATCTTCCCAACCGAGGGATCGAACCCAGGTCTCCCGCATTGCAGGCGGATTCTTTACCATCTGAGCCACCAGGGAAGCCCAAGAATACTGAAGTGGGTAACCTATCCCTTCTCCATTAGATCTTCCCGACCCAGGAATCAAACCAGGGTCTCCTGCATTACAGTAGGATTCTTTACCAGCTGAGCTACTAGGGAAGCCCTAGGAGGCCTAGGAGACCAGGAATATAGGTCTGATACTGTTTCCTGATCTCCTTGCACCAGGCTTTCCTGGGGCTGCATCCAGCTTTGCTTAGCAATCAAAGGATTTTGCTGAGACTCCCACAATGCCTAGGGCTTTGCTCATATTTGGTAGCTTTTTGGTTAAGGAGAGCCAGGCAGCCTGGAGTTAAGGATGGAAACAACTCATGCTTAGGTCGCTATCTTCTCAGGATCTTCTGTGGTTTCTAAAGAAAAAGAAGAAAGCCTTTTATATGATTGGACCTTAGTTACACTGAGTCCCAGAGAGTTGCTCTTTAATAACACAGGGCTGACAATGAGGCTCGGAGTGGAACCTATATCAGTTTGCGGGCAATCGTGAAAATAGAACTGAAATGTCACAGTAAGAAGGGATCTATCTATCTATTTATGTATACATATTTATAAAAAGTGGGAGTAGCTAGGAGAGTGAAGGTCCAGAAGGTTCATGCCAGAGGATCAAATGTCTCTAGTAACTGCAGCTCGCCTGCAATACAGGAGACCCCGGTTGGATTCCTGGGTTGGGAAGATCCACTGGAGAAGGGATAGGCTACCCACTCCAGTTTTCTTGGGCTTCTGTGGTGGCTCAGCTGGTAAAGAATCTGCCCTCAATGCGGGAGACCTGAGTTCGATCCCCGGGTTGGAAAGATCCCCTGGAGAAGGGAAAGGCTACCCACTCCAGTATTCTGGCCTGGATCCATGGAGTTGCAAAGAGTCAGACACGACTAAGCGACTTTCACTTTCACAAAGTATTGGAGGGGGTGAGGAAGCCAGAACTCACTGGAATTCTGAGAAGTTACCAGGTCTCAATGCAAAAAGTGACCTGGAAATGGAAGCTCAGAGAGAAAGATGTGTGAAGTCACACTGAATGTCACAGAGTCCCGAGAATGGTGACTTTGCTTCATTCCCACCTTCTAAGTCTGTTTCTCTCAGTGGCAAACTCTACCCTGGAACCACACAGTGAAGGGGCTTCTGGGTAACCTAGTTACTGGCCTTGGTCAGGAGTGACAGTGGTCGCTGAGCTGACAACAGACAGTTGAGCTCAGTATTCCAGCAGGAAGAGCAAAGAGGAGCAGGGTAGGACTGTGGCTGTAGAGAAGTGGCCTCTGCAGACTCCTTGCCTTTGGCCCCAGTGCCGTAGCCCTCTTGACGGCATGCTTTGATCTGTCTCTCAGAGACGTCCTCTCTATTAACACCAAAGCCACAGCATCACACACTTACTGGTCGTGAATTCTTCCAGAATCCTGTGGCCCATGCTAACCGGGGCAAGGCTGGTATGTGAGCCTTTCAACTATGTCAGCATCTGTCAGTGCAAAGTGCCCAGGCTTTTGCAACAGAAAGACCTGTGTTCAAATCCCTCTACTGCTATCTACTACCTGGGCAGGTAAATTACTCTTTCTCAGCCCTTTTCATTATCTCTAAATGAAGGGTAACAATCTCAAACTTTTAAGACAGTTACAAGTATGAAATGACAACTTATGTAAAGCACCATCTATTAATTACCGCTCCTCATTTGGTCACTGCCTTGACAATGCTTCTAGTGCTTGCCTACAGAGAAGAAAAATGATGCTGTTACTTCTTTCCTTCTGTAGTAAGTGGGGACCACAAAGGGGCTCCTCTTTTGCTGGCTGAGTGGCAGGGAGGCAGATCTCCTTTCGTTGATCTGAGAGGCTCTCTCGAGAAGAAGACACAGTAAATCTTGACTTTTTAGTCTGGATAAGGTACACAGAAGGTAGGCTTTATGTAATAGAGTGGAATGAATACGGAGAAGAAAGTAATAGGGAGCAGTCAGGCTAGACCCTGGGAGTAGGAGAGGAGGGTGAGAACATGGAAAGGAAAATAGCACTGGAGGCTGCATTGGCAGAAGTGGAATGCAGCAGAATAAAGTATTTCAGGGGTAGGACTTCCCTGGTGGTCCAATGGTTAAGACAGCAAGTTTCCAATGCAGGGAATGTGGGATTGATCCTTGGTCTGGTCGGGGAGCTAAGATCCCACATGCCACGTGGTGTGGCCAATGATAAATAAGTAATAAAAAACAAATAAAATCCCCTACATATAAAGATATGTACATGCGTGTATGCTAAGTTGTTTCAGTCGTGTCTGACTCTTTGTGACTCTATGGACCATAGCCTGCCAGGCTCTTCTGTCCCTGAGATTCTCCAGGCAAGACTACTGGAGTGGGTTGCCATGCCCTCCTCCAAAGGATCTTCCTGACCCAGGGATAGAACCCACATCTTCTAAGTCTCCTGCCTTGGTGGGCTCTTTACCACTAGTGCCACCTGGGAAGCCCAAAGACACTGAATGTACACATTCATTAAAAAAAAGAATTGCAGGACTGGGAAACTGAGTCCAGTGCATCCCTTAGAGAACATAGCCACAGACTGGCAGGTAGTTATACCCACAGGGTGATGGGTACCAGCACACCCCAGCTATGTGCTAGGTGCAAGTCCATCCTGTGGCAGGTAAAAATCACACCAACTGGGTACAGTTTCATGGAAGGAGAGTGCAGGTACAATTGTCTCATCATTAGAAACTCAGCTTGGTATTTCTGAACCATCTGCAAGTTATCCCTCTATCCCTAAAATGTAACTGTTCTAGACTGTACCAGCAGTGTATCAGAACTCTGTGGGCAGGTATAAATCCAAGCCCAAACTCCGGTGCTCCAAAGAGGGTTCTAAGCAACTTTCCAGGAAAATGGAAGTTGGAGGCAAACAGCACTAGCCACACAGTGATGGTCACTTAAACCACCAGAAGAAAAGAAAGATTCTCAGGATCTCTCTTTAACAAAAGCCTGGGCAGTCAGACAGCGTTGGAGAGAAAAGGAAAGAGGAGTCACAGGCTGTGATCTCTGAAGGCAGATAGGGTTTGTGCCAGAAAATGCTCACTCGGGTTCAACAAGTTTTAAAGGAAGAGGGAGGAGGTGGGATCAGGCAGAGGGAGAAGTTGATCTTGATGCAAGTGCCTCAAAGCCTCAGCCACCAGGTGGGGAGCTGTGGCATGAGAGGCCATCTGCCAGAGAACCTACATTGAGCCCAGATGGCCAGGCCTTGCCATTCAGATGTGGGCCATCCCTGGAAGGACAGGATTTCCAGTGAGGGTCAGGGCTGTGCAGCAGAGGCAGACCCTGAAGGAAGTGACCTCTGAGGCTGCCCCCTGACTCACCCCCTCACAGCTGGCTAGGAAGCCCTTCCGGGAAAGGGAATCCCTCCCGTGGACACACTTCCCTGTCAACCACATGGCAGTCAGGTATTGACAGGAAATGCATGAAAGCCCAATCTGCCCTGAGATCTCTATTCTCATTCTAATACTTGTATTTATTTAAAAATTGTAACGTTTTAAAATTATTTTAAAATTTGTAACATTTGTAAATTATTTTTATTTATTTATGTATTTGGCTGTGCTAGGTCTTAGCTGCAGCACAAGAGATCTTTAGATGTGGCATGTGAACTCTTAGCTGGGGACATGGGGTCTAGTTGCCTGAGCGGGGACTGAACCCAGACCATCTGAATTAGGAATGAGAAGTTCCAATGGACCACCAGGGAAGTCCCTTGGCTTTATTTTTGAATAAAGAGACATTTTAGAGCCACCAATGATGTTGTAACATTTATAAAATATGGAGTGTCACAGAGTAGAAAGAGTTGGGCCTTTGGAGACAGAAGGTCCTACTTGAGTCTCAATTCTGGGTGTACCTTTTTACTTCAATCTTGGGTCAGTTGTTTCACCTCTTCAAGCTTGTTTTCTCTCGAAAATGGAGATAATCATAGTCACTAATTCAGAGGGTTGCTGTAAGTATAAAATTTGGATAAATATTTAGTACAGAGCTGGAAACCCAGTCAGTTAAATCACTGGTGATACAATGATGAAGTTATTTCCTGTGCCTTGGATGTGCCAGGTACTATGTAAACCATGGAATGGGCATGGGGGCAGTTAGGAGAGTTTAACCCAGTCCTTGTCATCTAGGAGTTTACAGTTTCCTTGAAGATTCAAGATATGGGCAAATGGGAGTAAGTAGTAGTATTGTGCTAACAACTTACTACCATATCCAAGAATTTTGTAAGAAATATCTTTTTTCTGCCTGACATGTTTTCTGTTAGTATTGCCATGTAACCAGTAGAATGGAGGCAAGAACAAGATTTGACAATCTTCTGGAAGCTGACCTTGGTCAAAGTCTCTTGTATGTTATTTACAGAGAGAGATGATGGCTAGGTCTTCTGATTCGGATGGAGAAAATGCCAGGAGCATGCTGTGGGGAAAAGGCCACCTTTGATGACCCATTCCTCTTGACTTGGGAGATTCTGAAGGCTGTGGACTGATAGGGATTCCGGCTGGGGACCCGATGCTGCCCAGTGATGTTCCTCGTATGAGAGCAAGAGTGAAATCCTTGAACAAGTTCTCCCTCATTGTTTCCTCCTTCACTGGAGAAGAAAGTGACAGAACATTTTAAGATGTTCATTCCTGACAGGCATCCCAACATTGCAGTTGCTGCTGCTGCTGCTAAGTCACTTCAGTCGTGTCCAACTCTGTGCGACCCCATAGACGGCAGCCCATCAGGCTCCCCTGTCCCTGGGATTCTCCAGGCAAGAACACTGGAGTGGGTTGCCATTTCTTTCTCCAATGCATGAAAGTGAAAAGTGAAAGTGAAGTCACTCAGTCATGTCTAACTCTTAGAGACCCCATGGACTGCAGCCTACCAGGCTCCTCCATCCATGGGATTTTCCAGGCAAGAGTACTGGAGTGGGTTGCTGTTGCCTTCTCCAAACATTGCAGTACAATGTTCTAAATGTTCAAGTTCAAGGGAGACAGAAGATCGTGCATACTCGGTATAGATTGGAAAGGTCTTAGTGTTAAACTGTTTTTGGATAAATCATTGACATCTCTCTGTCTTGTAACCTTTCCCTACTTTCAATTCTACTCACAGTTCTGTAGGTCAGAAATTTGGACCAGGCGCTGCAAAGATAGCTCTTTTCTGCTCCATGAATTCTGGAGCCTTGCAGCTGAATGGCTGAGCGCTGGCTGGATGGCTTGACTGGGGTCATGTGTCTGGAGGCCCGTGCTCGCCATCAGCTGGATTCCTCAGTTCTTCTTCACGGGGTCTCTTTGCATAGCCTGTTTGGGCTTCCTCGCCATGTGGGTGTCAAAGCATCTGCCTTCTTATGTGGTGGTTGGCTTCCCCCAGAAAGAAAGTAGAGCTATCAAGTCTCCTAAAGTTTGGCCAGGAACTGACACGGCATCACTTTGGCCACATTCTGTTGGTAGAAACAAGTCACAGGTCCAGCCTGGATTTAACAAGACATTATCTCTAGACGGTGGCATAGCATATATGTATAGGATTAGGAGAAACTGTTTGTCGCTAATATTTCAGTTACTATTTCTGCACAGCTTAGTACCCTCAAATGTAGCAGCTAAAAAATCCATTTAATTTTGCTCATAAAATTATGGGTCAAAAGTCTGAGAAGGGTGCCATTGAATAGTTCAGCACTTAGGGGTCTTTCACAAGGTTGTCATCAGAGGTCACCAGGACCTGCAGTAATTTGGTGGTTTGACTGGGCTGGACATCCAAGATGGCTCGTTGCTCGATGGGCAGCCAGCACTAGTTGTCGTCTGGGAGCTCAGGTAGCACTGTAAGCTGAAAAGCCTAGATGTCACCTCTCCCCTGTGGTAGTCTGAGGGTAAGCTGACATCATGCTGGGTGGTTGGCTTTTCTGAGAGCAAATGTCCTAAGAGGGCCAGGCAGGAGCTGCATGGCCTTTTCTGCTGCTGCTGCTGCTGCTGCTAAGTTGCTTCAGTCGTGTCCGACTCTGTGCGACCCCATAGACGGTAGCCCACAAGGTTCCCCCGTCCCTGGGATTCTCCAGGCAAGAACACTGGAGTGGGTTGCCATTTCCTTCTCCAATGCATGAAAGTGAGAAGTGAAAGTGAAGTCGCTCAGTCGTGTCCAACTCTTAGTGACCCCATGGACTGCAGCCTACCAGGCTCCTCCATCCATGGGATTTTCCAGGCAAGAGTACTGGGGTGCCTTTGCCTTCTCTGCATGGCCTTTTCTAACCTAGCCTAAAATGAATACAGCATCGCTTCCACCATTGAAGCGGTTACAAGGCCCCTAGAATCAAGGAGAGTACTCATGGTGTCCACTTCACAATGGCCATGCCACAGTCACCATCTTTGGAGGCTATTTTGTGCTGTGCTAAGGTGCTTCAGTCATGTCTGATTCTTTGCAACCCTATGGACTGTAGCCCACCAGGCTCCTCTGTCCATGGGTTTCTCTAGGCGAGAATACTGGAGTGGATTGCCATGCCTTCCTCCAGGGGATCTTCCCAACCTAGGGGTCGAACCTGTGTCTCTTGTTTCCTGCATTGGCAGGAAGATTCTTTACCACTAGCACCACATGGGAAACCCTTGGAGGTTATTTACCCAGCTCTTTTAAAAAAAAATTTATTGGAGGCTTCTGTGGTGGTTCAGTGGTAAAGAATCCGCCTGCCACTGCAGGAGATATAGCTTTGATCTCTGGGTCAGGAAGATCCCCTGGAGGAGGAAATTGCAACCCACTCCAATATTCTTGCCAGGAGAATCCCATGGACAGAGGAGCCTGGTGGGCTACAGTCCATGGGGTTGCAAAGAGTCAAACACAACTGAAGTGACTTAGCACTTAGCATAGTTGATTTAAATGTTGTGTTAGTTTCACGTGTGCAGCAAAGTGAATCAGTTATACATATACCTATATCCACTCTTTTTAGATTCTTTTCCCATATAAGCTATTACAGAGTATTGGTTAGAGTTCTCTGTGCTATACAATAGATTCTTACTATATTTTACCCAACTCTAATGTTACAGAAATCCACCAACTTACCTATGATCTTGCTAGAAAGCAACCTTAAGTTATGACATGGACAAACACTGTAGGGTTTGCATCAGAAATGAATCCTTTTAGAGCTCTATCATTTGTTTCTCAAACAAAATTCCTGAGATGTGAACTTAAAAATTAAAGGGACTTCCACCTCTCAGATCTTGGCCCAGTGGGCCTTTCTTTATCTCAAGTATTCTGGCTGGAAGTATAGCTTTTGCCAGGCTGCCTCCTTCTGAACTGGCTTTCTGCTGTGAAGTGTTTTCACAAACGAAAAACACATTTGGTCCAGTGAGATGCAGTCTTGTCACTGAAGCATCTAATTTGGTGGTTTCTGATGACAATGGCTCTATACTCAGCTAGTCCAAACCTGTCAGGAAGAAGCCCTAAGTGCGTCTGTCCTCCATGGCCCCACTCACCCTAAGCTTACCCTTCTGCGCAGACAATGGAACCATGTGGCATCTTGCCCAGAAGCATTGCTCAGAGCTGCTGGAGGACGAGCAAACCTGGAATCCAGAGGCTGGTGTCTTGAGGCATTTGGGAACTGGCATGAAACAGACACCAGGGAGGTGATAGGGCCAAAAGGATGAGATGCTCAGTAACTTTTCCACTTTCCTATCAAAGATTCACACTTGGTCCCACCCTCCAGAAAACAACCTGGCCCTCTTTAGGGGTGTGGCCATGTAGGCTTTTGTTTTGGAATATTGCTTTATTTCCAGGGCTGAATTACTTGACTCTACAGGGTAACCCCTGTGCCCCATGTTGTATTAAATGTATAGAATTCTCTCTCATAGGAGGGGCAGAGGACAGAAGGGACCATTTTACTGTGGTGACAAGTCAGGAGAAATGAAGGGATCAGATAGCACCAACTGCTAGACTGAAAGTGAAAGAACTTTCACCCCAGGAGAACAGGGCAGAAGGATCTGGGAGGGGCAAAGAAGTGCTACAAACTAAGCCCAGGTTTCATTGAGATGCTTTAACACTAGTGTCTATTTGGTGGTGGGGAAAAGACCACCCTCTGAATGCCCTCTGATAGCATCACCTACTCAATGGACATGAATTTGAGCAATCTCCAGGAGATGGTGAAGGACAGGAAAGCCTGGTGTGTTGCAGTCCATTGGGTCACAAAGAGTTGAACATGACTGAGCGACTGAACAACAACTGAATCCCCTCATGTGGATGTCAGATCTTCCTGCAGCAGATCATCCCAAATTACCAAGGAGCTTGGGGGCTGGACACAGCAGTATGGATTTTTCTGAGCCACTACCATTTTGTTCATATGAAACATCTCACGGGGCTTGGAAAAAGGGAAAGCCTCCATGCCTTTCACAGAAGAGGCTTCTGTGACCTCCCTAGCAGAATCTCCAGAAGCTTTATTTAGAGGAGATAACTTGCCCTGGTCCTTAAATATTCATGATCCTTGGTCTCGTGCATGAATATCTTTATGATGTCATTGATTTGCCCCCAAATGAACACACATCACTGTATTGTTCTTTCATGAAATGTCTAGTTTCTTTATCTTCTGATTATTTCTTTTGCAGAGTGGTTTGGGGTGAAGAAACACACTTTTTTTTTGGTCTGTTTGCATGGACAGGCAGACTCCACTCATGCTCCCAAGCAGATGTCTCTTCAATTCACCACAATCATATAAACTCACCTAGGTTTACTACTGCTACTAAGTCGCTTCAGTCGTGTCCAACTCTGTGCAACCCCACAGACAGGAGCCCACCAGGCTCCTCTGTCCCTGGGATTCTCCATGCAAGAACACTGAAGTGGGTTGCCATTTCCTTCCCCAATGCATGCATGCATGCTAAGTCGCTTCTGTCGTGTTTAACTCTGTACGACCCTATGGACAGCAGCCCACCAGGCTTCTCTGTCCACAGGATTCTCTAGGCAAGAATACTGGAGTGGGTTGCCATTTCCTTCTCCACACCTAGGTTTAGTCATATGTTAACTATTATTGTCCTTCAAGGAACAGGGTGATATCTGGCTTCCAGCTTGAAGTTACCTGTGCCAGAGGTGTCATTGGTAATAGGACTTGGGGGTGGGGGAGTCTTCTCTGTGCAGAGAACTTTCTGGAAATTTTAGTGTGTCAGGAAAGCTTAGATACTCAGGATGCACACCACGCTTAATAACCCCCGGGACAGAGACTGACCCTTTTCCCCAAAGAGGGTCTTGTTGCTTACTGGAGTTATGTAGACAAAGCAAATGTTACATGCACACAAGAGAAGAGTGTGTGTGTGTGTGTGTGTGTGTGTGTGTGTGTATGTGTGTGTGTATGTGTGTGTGTGTGTGTTGAACATGCTGAGTTAAGGGAGTTTGAAAAGACTGAGGGGTTTCATGCTTGGCAGATTTCAGTGAAAATCTGCTTCCTCCCCTCCTTTTAAGATGCTGATAGGAGTGTTGAGATACCGTGTTGTCTAATAGAAGAGCACAGAAAAGACAGAGACCCACCTGGTTTCCTATTTGCTCTCCTAGTTTTTTATCCAGGCTCCACCACTAGGAGGTGTGACCTCTGAGAAAGTTACTTAACCTCTCTGAACCTCAGTTTCCTCATTTGCAAAATGGAAATAACACTTCCTAGGCTTGTTGTGAAGATGAAATAAGATAATGATGTAAAGCATTTAGCCGGCTGCCTGGCACAGGGTAGTTACTAAATCCATAGTAACTGACTATTATTGGGTGTAAACTGAAGACTCAACCCCTCTCTCCTTCATCTTTCTTCTAAATTCACCCAGATTTCCATCCCTTTTGAATTCCGGTCAGTTGAAGAGAAATTCCTTCTTTCCCAGAGTACTGATATTAATGATCTAAACTTGGGTTGGATAATCACATTGTGTCATCAACTTCCAGATTATTAGATATTATTTACAAGAAAAATAGGCCTGGAGTTCCTTCCAGACCAAGGACAGAAGCTGCAAATTGAATTTAGAGGCTTGCCGACCTTTAGACCCGGGGCTGGAGGCAGGGGCAACCCACTCTCCTGGTCTTAAAAGACACAGCAGGCTCTCGTAATCGAGTTACCGCCTGGGATTCAGTAAGACTAATCCATCTATATAATTTCTTCGCCTGGTTTAATGACATTAACGAAACCGAATTAAGGAGCGGGTGGAGTTGGATGGGACGAGGGGAAACGGATTTTCTGTATGGTAGTCGCTGCCGCGTCTCTGCCGCCAGGCTGGAGCCTATGGTCTGATTAATGGACCGCTCTGAGGACCAAGTCCTGCCAGCGGCCACCCCGGTCCCATGCCCTTCCGGGTATCCACGTGCCGAGAACAGAGCCATCGTGCGCAAAGGGTTTCCCAGGATGTCCCAGGGTTACCCTGTCCCCCTTCCCTATTCCTGGCTCTCTCATCTTCCCCATCACCCCTCTCTTGTACAATTTTTGCTGTTTCCCTTTAGTTCAGATCTTCATGGACCGTCCCTCTTTGGTCACTAGCGTGCTCCAGGCGACAGGCCGATCTGCTAATCCCTCTCCAGCACCGGCCCCCAGTCCCACCTCACTCGGTTTATCCGGGGTTGGCCATTCCGCGTGGTGGGCACTCTGCGCTTAGGTTGCCAACCAGAGCGCCCAGCCCTAGGAGGAGGGGCCTGTGTGCGGGGGGTGGGGGTGGGAGGCGGCCGCGGCCGCTGTCAGTTTCACTCTCTGCCCTACTGACACCCAGATCCTAGCGCGCCCTCTTCACGGAGAGTCCAGCTGGCTCAACTTGGGCAACTGGCCGGAGGCGAGGAGTCGCCGACTCCCGAACTGAGATTCCATCGCTCGGTGCAGGCACTTGCCAACAGCGGAGTCCCCAAAGTGTAGGTGGTGACCAGCGCGGGCCCCGGCAGCGCTGCGGGGAAGGCGGGCGCCCAGATCAGAGGGTGGAGGGTAACGGGGTACGGGGTAGGTGGGGGACGGGGGGGCCCCGGGCTTCGATCTCGGCGGCCGACAGTGCGAGTCCGCCCTGGCGGCGCCCGCGGGTCCTGCCCGCTCCGAAGGGGCCGGAGGACGCCCGGCCGACACGCTCGCCGGCGCTCCGCTGGCCTCGCGGGGCTTTGGCCACCCCGCGGCTGACGTCGGCGCGCCCCTGCCGAGCTATCCTTTTACTACAGCCCGCCGGCGGCTTTGTGCCGGCCCCGCCCTCACCGGCCCCCGCCCCCCGCGAGCCCGTACCTTGTGGTCTATATAGAAGGCGCTGCCGCGCCGATTCTCGGCTCTCCGGGACCGAGAGTTCTTTGGAAGCAGAGCGCGAGCGAGGGAGCGGGCGAGCTCCTAGGGGGTGTGGGTGTAGGGAGAGAGAGAGCAGGTAAGGGCCGTCGCATCCCGCTCCTCTGCCCGCCAGCAACTCGGGACCCCCTTTTGGCAAAATCATAGGAACCTGGAACGTTGGTTCAACAAAAAGAGACAGGCGACGACCCTCCCTTTCTCGATTGTCCGCGGGCGAAGAGCTGCGCGGCTCTGCGGTGTAACAGGCTCACACGTTGCTCATCACATGTTCAAACATTTCCCTTTCGGGGAGCCTCGTTATTTTTAAGTGAATATTTTCGTCTTTGTTTTGATGTGTTTTTTTTTTTTTTTTTTTTTTTTTAACCTTCCTCGGGGTTTTATTTTGATGGAGTTGGCGGCCCGCAGCATATGGGGAGAGTAGGGGAAGCGGCCCGCTGGCGCGCGGGTAGCCCACCCCCAGGCAACTCCCCGGGAGGCCCGCGCTGGCCCGGCGAGCGGCCGGCGCGGAGCCCAGGGAGGCCCGCGGCGGCCGAGCCGGGGAGTCCCGGCCGCACGTCTCGACGGCCCCGGGGGTGGCGAGCGCGGCTCTCCGCGGGCGGGCGGGTGGGCAGGAGTGGCGGGCGCGGGGCGCGGGGGGAGCGCCGCGCCGCTTTGTCTCTGCACTTCTGGAGCCAGGCGCGCGGCTCCTCCCGCGGCCGGCCGCTCGGGCTCGCGGTGGCGGCAGCGGCGGCGGCGGCTCCTCCTTCACCCCTCTCCTTTCCTCCCCGCTCTCTCGTAGGCAGAGGCGGCGGTGGCAGAGCTGGGGAACAGCGGATTCCGCCCGGAGCCACACCGAGGGGAGCTTGCGGTCGCGACTTGCCGCCCTAAGCACTGTCCCAAGTCCGGCCCGCTCGGCGAGGACTTCCGTCTCCTGGCCGAACCCTGTCAAGCAAGCTGGGATCTATGAGTGGAAAGGTGACCAAGCCCAAAGAGGAGAAAGATGCTTCTAAGGGTAAGCCCGCCCGCCGAGTCCGCCTGCTTCCCTTCCCTTGGTTTCCCTCGCCCGCTCGCGTGCGCGCCGCCCTCCGGCGGCTCCCGGCCTCCCTCCCAGAGCCTAAGCTGCTGGTGACCTCTGCGACCCCGGGCAAGAAAGGGGCGGGAGGGGGCCCGGGCCGCTGGGGTGGGGGTGGGGGGCTCTGAATTTGCACCACTTTCCCTCCTTCTTCGTGGGATTGTCGCCCCGCGAGTGCCAGCAGCCTCTTCACTCCCCCCTCCGGACGCACCGGGGTGGCGCTGCGGGCAGACGGAGCTGCTGCAGCCCGGAGCGCCGGGAACAGCGCTGCCTGCCACCGGCCGGCCGCCTCTCGGTGCGAGTGCCTGTGTGTTGCGTGTGCGCGAGTGTGCATCTGTGTGCTGCGCGGGTGCCACACGGTGACATACTCAGGAAGGAATCTGCCCCACTCTTAGAACCCGTGCTCCGATCCACCTTTCCGCACCCCCCTCCCCACCCCCAATGCAAACAAAGAGCCTTGCCGCGACACGCACCCCCTTCCCCCCACGCTCCTTTTCCCCTCACGCCCCCTGCTCCCCAACTCTCCCCGTCCCCTCCCCAGAAGGCAGGAGCTTGTCACCTTCCCTACGCCGCGTGCAAAAGTGAGCAATCCCGGTGCCCCGGCGCCGCCCGCGCTGCGCCTCGGCAGCGCCGCCTCGCCGAGCCCCGAGAGAACAAAGGCTCTGGTCCCTCGGCCACTAGTGCCCGGCGGGAGCGGGCCTCCGCGGGAGGGGAGAGCTCCGTCCCTCCACTCTGGGGGGTGTTCAACCACCTGGCCCGCGGCGCCCGGCCGCCGGTCCCCCCCAGCCACGAGAGCGCTTCTCGGCCTGGGGCCTCCCACCGGCGGGCTGGGGAGGCGCAGCAGAACAGGGCGCAGGCCGGGGAGAACTCAGGAGCAGGAAGGGGCGTCCGCCCGAACTCCCACCCGTCCTAGCCGTGGCCTTGCTAAGGGCCCAGCTTAGCTCCCGATTGTAAACCCGAGACAGCATCCTGGAAGCCCCGGGTGCGGAGAGGGGCACAGAGAGAGAGAGTGGGGGGTGGGGTGTGGTAGAGCCGTGGGGAACGGCAGGTGCCTGAGGTGCAAGTGTCCGGAAGGGCCCCGGAGCGGACGCCGGAGTGGGCTGGACCGGCCCGAGGGCCCCAGGCTCGCCGAGCCGCAACGACCCACGCCGGGTCCACGCGGCTGCAGAAGTTGGGGCTGCCGCGGGGGGAGCCCCAGCCTTTGTTCACGGGCCCCGATTCCTCCTGGAGCCCTGGGGCTCCCTTCCCTCCCACTCCTTCCCTTCTTCCTTTTTCTCTTCTCCTCCTTCTCGCCTCTCCCCATCTCTCCGGAGCTTTCTTTCCGGGGAGATTCTAGGGCAGCGTCAGCCCTCCCCCGCGGAAAGTTGTCAAAGTCTTCAGCTCAGGGCCTTTATCCCTTGTTTCTAAATGGAGCCGCTTCTCCCAACTAGGCGAAGCGTCGACGAAAGGCTCTAAAAGTTTGAGGTGGGGAGGTTTAGATCCGTGGTGCTAAGGGTCAGTGTTGCCATCGGCCTGCCTCAAGGCTCGAGGTCACCCCCTTCGGACCTACTGATGCCCGCTGGCTGTTTGAAGCGCACAGATTAATTGAACCGGTCACCCAGAAAGTAGAACTCCTGCTACACTTCTCCAGAACTTTACTCATTGTTGTGCGTTTTAAACAGGTATTCGTGTGATAAGAGAAAGTGACTTCAGGGTCGTTAGACTGTTTTGTTTGCCCTCGAGGGGCCCGGAAAAGTAAATGCAATTGAAGATGGTACCACCAAAATGACTTAGGCAAGGGATTCCTCTTCTGCATCTGGGTGTATTTCAAGTTTGTTTCTGAACTTTGGTCCTTGATTTCCATCAGGTGATTACCTAAGGCTTATTTCAGGCTACCTTTGGGCATCCTGAAACCAAATTCATTCACAGAAAATGAGATGCTGCTCTAGGAATATAATTTGTAACTGTCCAGAAGGGGAGTAACAAGTCTGGAAACATTATTGGCCCAAGTTTCTGTAACCCAATAATGAAAATTTTTACTAGGCATATGTCATAACATTTTCTTATGTTGATTCACTTGAAACGGAATACCTCTCTGTAGGAACTGTGTAATTAGCATTTGGAATTATGGCTGTAATTAGAATAAATTAGTGTAATTTTACAAGACAACTTTTAAGAAGAGAGTTTACTTCCCCAAGGAGATGGGACTCTTATGACTGTGAACAGAGTTTCTAGACTTTTTAAAACATAGGTAGTAGATAATTAGTAAGTTATTTTGTGCTCCTTAATGAAATGTGGCTTTCAGAGCATCTAAATTGCTCTTTGTCTTTTTAAATGATGTTTTTCAACTCACTGAGGTTAACACCAGTGATGGACAGTGATCTTTTCTGTAACCTTTTTCAGTAAGGTAGGCAGACAAGATAGACTCTTGGAGGTAGGAGGGGAATCTTGATTGCATTTGAAAGTATTAAAATGGCCTCTTGTGCAGCAAATCATCTTTTGTGTATTTATTTAGGCTTTGCACAAACTTTTAAATTGGCAGATGAATATATAGTCTGGGGCATTCAGCTCCTGAACAGGAGGACCTAGTTCTGTTTCAGGGAAAAAGAAAGCATAACATTTGTTTAAGTACATACTTGCTTAGCTTTGATTCACTCTTCTCTACCTTGTCACATAAGATCTTTTCAGCAGTTCTCTGTTGGAAAAGTACTCAGGGAAGGCTGTGTCTGGTTTATGGCAACCGTGTTCCTGTGGCTTTTGGAAAATGTGTGGCCTCTAACAGATAAATGCAGATCATTTGTGGATTGAGTGAAAGTGCTAGCCAGTTGTGGATTTCAAAACTGTTATTTGGTTTGGGCCATCCCTGGTGGTCCAGTGGTTAAGACTTCACCCTTCCACCGTAGGGGGCATGAGAGTGGAAGCATGAGTTCAATCCCCAGTCTGGGAGCTAAGATCCCGCGTGCTATAAGATGTGGCCAAAACCACTGAAACTGTCATTTGGTTTGTACTTGGAGTTTGGGTTTAGTTGGCTTTGTCTGTGTTTTGTCAGCAACCCCTTCCCTTGTGCTTAGCCAGAGAGCCATCATTTCTAGACAGGTTTCAAGGCCATGTGGGCTGTGGGTTGTGGGTTGGCTGAGACGGCCAGCACTCACATCAGGCTGGGTTCCTACTGGCTGCTGGGCAGTGCGGGACAATTCCAAGCATAGTCCGAGAGGCCAGCCACTTGCACAGCTGTTGCTCTCAGATTATGGTGCCCACATGCATTCACAGGGACAGCTCATTTTCAGCTCACTTCCTGGCCTTTTCCAGTAGCCCTTCCAACCTTACCTAAGAAAGGCCATTGCAGTCAGGCAGCCAGCATCTCACATCTTGAACCCTGAAGGCCATTCCTAAAGCTCATCTTGGTCTTGGTGGATTACTGCGATTTCTTCCGTCAAGTGTCTTTCTTGGGCTTGGGCCAGGCCAACCAGCTGTTGAGAGGTATTTCACCCATAAGAAATCATGATGCTGGTGACCTCTTATTAAAAACTAGCAATCATAACCTCCCTATTACTCATGAAGGGACTTCTTTTTTCACCTGGTGAATCAGTCACTGTGGACCAGTGTGGTTTGAGGGTCATCAGCCCCAGGTTGTTTCCTGTGTCTAAGATGGTAATAACAGCTTCAGTGAGGGGTTGTGACCAGGGAGATCTCTGATCAGAATTGTTAGTATGTTCCTGGGGATAGGTGCAAGAGATAAGTGAACAATACCCCCAGATCCTCTTCATTCTTATTTCCAGTGCTGTGCCTCTTCTTAACCCACAGGCTAGAGCAGGAGGGGGATATGGGTTGGGGGTGCTGTATCTTCTCTCTTAGTTCTGCTTCCTCTAAGTCTCTTTCCAGTACAGTTCAAGTCCTTTCAGAGGGTTCAGATGCATCCTCGGGCTGGCAATGTGAGGGAGGTTAGAGTGGGAAAGGATGTTGCCTGAGTAATGAGAAGCAGAAAGTGAGCTGTAGGGTTGAGATCCACGCCTAGTGCTGGGCCGTGTAGAGTGGCCCTGAGCACTGGACCAGAGCTGGTGAGAGAACTGGAATCAGGGTCTGGGTGGTAAGCTGGAGAGCTGATCTGTGTGTGAGGCAGTCACTAGGGAGACAAAACTGTTAACATTCCAGGTCTTTTTGCAGCTGTGCTATTTTATGTTCAAATCAACTACTCATTCTGGGAATTACAATCAACATAGAACAACCAGAATGTGTTGCAGCTCCTCGAATATATCCAATAAAAGGGCTTTCTAGTGTCTGCTTCATTATGGCTTGTATTTTTGGAGTTGAGAATTTGAAAGGAATAGAAGATAATTGCCAAGATTAAACAATTCAAGGAGGGGGAGAAAACCTCCCATGAATTAAAGTGTGGTGAGTGAAGGGGATCCTCCATGTTTATTACCTTGCTAAGCTTAACATGATCTTTGGAAGGTGAAGATTAGGCACATAAGTATACTCTTAGCCATTAGTAGAGAAGACAAACGTCTGCAGAAATCACTGTGTCTAGTCACCGGTTTATGTTTCCCTATCCAGAAGCATCCAGAAAACACATTCACAGTAGATTTGTTGCCCAGGCTGAGGAGCGGACTTCAGGCTCATCATCCTATGCAGTGTGGTTTAATCTAGTTGGTCCTCACCAGCTCAACAGGTAGCTTATCTCTGATAGACCAGTTCTACGAACTTATTTGAATCAGAATTCTGACATTTTTAAACATGGCACTTCGTCACTTTGTTGAATGCCATATCCTGATGAAACATTTCTTAGGGGTGTGGATTTCTGGGTAAATGGCACTAATTTCCTAAAGAAAGTGAAATACTATATAGTAATCATTCTGACCCCACTCCAGCCTGCAGTTCTAATTTCTAATTGGATGGCCATTTGTTTTTCTCTAAAGCCCTGTTTTCCAGGATATTAATCCTAAAGATGAGGCTTTTATATTAGAAAATAGAGATGTTCTTGATTCTTGGGGCACGACGGAAATGTGAAGGGCTGTTTTATTAGGGATCTGAGTTTGTAATAAACATTAAGCCTAAATTACAATTACTGTAGGTTGAGTTTACTGTCAGACAGTTCTCAGGCCCTACTCATGCCTCTGCCCTTGTAAATTACTTTTCGCATTGCTTTTCAAATGGAAATAGTATTAGTGTCACTGGCTAATGACGGTCCCCACAGGCAGTGGGCAGAGGGTAGTAGGTGTCCATGCTGAGTCTTTAAAACCCTGGCAGCACCCTTGGCTTCTGTGGGTGTAAGGTTTAGGTGGACGGTCTAGGGGGTGCATCAGGGCTGGACTGAGCTGAGGCGTTTGCTTGACCTGCCTGCTCACAGCCTTCTGCGGAGACTTAAGGTTTGTTCTGGACAATCACTATTGCCCAGAGGCATTCTCAGGTATATATGTCTGTCCTTTCTGGACCCTGTCAGTGGGGTCTGAGAAGAAAGAAAAAAAAAATCTTCTGGTAAAAGGCAGGCCTGGTCAGAGGCCAAAGTATAAAAGAGTTATTTTTAAAAAATGGTATGAACCCAATTTCCTTTTGTGTAATTAAAGATTATATACAATAACATGTACAGATCTTAAGTGTACATCTCAATAGATTTTGACAAATGATTACACCCACATAATAGAATATTTTCATCACCCCAGAAAGTTTTCTTGTGTTCCTTTCTAATCATTCCCCCTTAGAAGGCAACTACTATTTTGATTTCTGTCATCACCTTTTAGTTTTCCCTTTATTGATCTCACAGAATGCCACTGGTGGTTCCTGAGACCTAGAAACCTCTCCAGGCAGTGGGCTTCCTGTCCTGGTTGACACCCCTTCTCCTTGTCTTGTCCTCTGGTTTCTTGGAAGACCCCCACCCTAGAACAGGGTCTTGTCCTTACCTGGCCCAAAAGGAGTATTTGTTGAATGATCTAGGCAAGGTAGGAAATTCATTTAAGCCTGGGTGTCTATTCATCATTTAATAATAATGATCGTAGTTATTATCATTACCATTACAGTAGCTTCTGAATTATGGACCACTTACTATTTACTAGGCTTGCATGATTTATATTATATATATATATATATATATATATATATATAATTTAATTCTCATGGCAGTCAAATGAAGTGGCAAATAGTATTTATAGATGTTAGAGATGAGAAAATTGAAGTTTAGGGAGATCATGTAGCTTGTGTGAGCTCACACAGCTAGTGGGACCCAAATTACTGGCACAGTACCTGGCACTGAACAAAGGATTGCCAGAGGCAGTGCCTCTTAACACCAAGGAATTAATGTCAATGGGTGAGTTTTTGACATCTACACAGGATGGAGAAGTTATTTTGGTTGGGGTCTTAAAATACAATGTAACAGGAGCAGGACCCTGTGGGGTCTGCCCCTGACAGACCCCTCCCCCATAGCCTCTGTGGTAGTTCCTCTCTGAAGTACCCAGATAATAGTATCTCATGCATATTTCCTGAATTTTTCAGATGCTAAAACCCACCACCAAATGGAAGAAGTTAACTACTTGATGATCAGGTGCAAGTACCCCCTAGACCTTTGGCACCTAAGGACTGATAAAGTTAATCGCCCTGTTACCTCACCACCAAGAGAATTATGCTGGAGCTGATCACCTCCCCACCCCACCCTCACCTGGGCTTTAAGGATGCTTAGCTGAAACCCTTTGGGGAGTTTGGGATTCTCTGCTCCAGACTCCAACGTTGGGCACACGAACTTGGCATTCGGTAACAATAGTTTTTTTGAGCACTGACCATATGCCAGGGATTGACATGAAATCGTTCAAGCTATCCAGGATTGATATACATAACACTGCCTTTCTAGGCAACACAGTTGATTCTTTTCTAATCCAGGTTTGCACAGGGACAAAATTACTTGCCAACTATCAACATAGACATGACTAGGAAGAGTTTGCCTATACTGGCACGATTGCTACAGGGCTGTGGTCTTTGTGCACCCAAAGAAATTTCTGAACAGATTTCTTGAGTGACTTATCCATCCCAGGCACTGTACTGAGAGAAACCTAGTCCTACCTTAAGCCTTAGGGGTACCCTTGTGCCCTTTTCCTTCCTCCTTGGCCTTGGGCATTCTGACTTGTAATTTCTGAAGTGCAGCTCCCCTCAGTTGGCCATGACTCTTATTTTTCAAGATCTAAGCATCTGTCAGTTTGAAAATAATGGTGTTTTTTTTTCCCCCTTAGAACTGTGTCTGAGAGCTTATTTCACCTGTGTTCTAAGGCTACTCTTACTCATAATTCAGGACTGGGTAAAAGTCCTAATTATTTATTTATTTTTCCCATCAGAATCATCTGTCTCATTTCCCTTCTCTTTCTCTCTCAACCCCACCCCCTCCTCCCTTTCTCTCTCTGCCTCCTCCCCCTCCCTTTTCTGCACACCCCCACTCCTTTTCTTGTGAACAGACATCAGTGGTTTTCATTAACTGTCTGGATTTTCTCCTGTAATAGCTATATTAACTTCAATTAAAGAAATCCTTACCCCCCTCAAAGAGTTGCTTCATGGAAGAAGCTTTTCATTACTTATTATGTAACTCATTTTAAATGGAAAAATAAAGTGTGAGCTTTATTTCTTATCTGTTTATGTTGCCTTTAGTTAGAGAATATTTCCAAAAATATATCTTGTTAACAGAGATGCACGCCTTGAACGAGCATATTAATTATAGTTCTCCAAGTTAGGACTCATGTAATGTTTCTCTTGTGCTGCAGAACCTATGTTTTAACAGCCGTAATTAACAGTGATGAGTCTATTGCAAGGTTATAGGTAAGTTTAATAACAAACGTGACACCCAGTTTTTTTAAAAAAAAATCCCTCAAAATTACGGAGGTAGCATTTCTTCTGCTCTTGCGCTGGGGGTTAGTAAACAGATCGAGTTCTTAAAATATTTATCCTGCTGTTAAAAGTAGAAGTAAACAACCTAAAGAAGGCAGGCTGAGCGCAGTTCTTGAATATGCCTATGGATATTTTCAGAGTCTTCTTTCAACCACGACTTTGAAAGTATTGTGAATTGATCTGCTTCTTTTGCCTTTGATTCTCCGTGCGTGAGCTCGCCTCTCCCCCTGTTGCGGGGCGGGGTGTGGGGGGGGTGGTTATTGAACGTTAAGACTTATACAAGAGCTCTCGGATTTGCGCGTGGTTTTTGGAGCCTGGGAAACAATGTGAACCGTTCTACTGGAAACGGGGCCGGCGCTCCTCGCGGCTCTCGCTCCCGGGAGCGTTGGTTTTCCTACTGGCTGGGACCCGACTTAGAGGCGAGCGCCGAACGGCCCGGTGAACCGGCGACCCTCGGTCGCCGCGGATCCGACCGGCGGGTTTATTACCAACCTGTGTGCTCATGAACCTCGTGATGCGGCAGCTGCCGAAAAAAGAAACACGGAAAAGTTGTGTCACCGAAAGTGAAAACTTGGCGAAGAAAAAGTGCTCGGCGCCCGGCATGACAAAACTGCTCTGCGGCCGACAGCGGCGGCGGGCAGCGGAGGGCTGTGCCCACCGGCCCCGGGTGCTCGCGTGGGGACACCACCCCGCGAGCGCCGCCGGGGCTGGGCGCCAGGGCCGGAGGGGCGGGCGGCTGAGCGCCGGGCGAAGGGGGCGGGTGGCCCTGGGCCTGGAGGTCTAAACCGCGGGTTCTGTGCAGCTGATGGGAGGCGGGCGGGAGGGGCCGGAGGAAGAAGGTCCCGCCCCCAACCATCGAGGGGGTTCCTTGCTCTGCCTGTACCTGACCTACCGGCTGTGCCCCTCAAAGGCGGATACCCGTCCAAGCCTGGAAGTCTGGACTTGGCCCAACACAAGGGCTTTGCTTCCTCTGTCTTCTGGTCAATGCTAATTCGGTTTCAGCTGTTCAGAAAAACCTAGGCTGCGTCTTGAACAGAACGCCCTGGACCATGTCGAGTTTGCTTTTATATGGTTTATGTTTCCGTTGCGTTGGTTCTTTTCAGATTACAGAATAATGCATGTGATTCGGAAAATCATAAAAGCATAGAGAAGAAAATATCCCCCCAAAGGTTGCACTCCTAGGTTCTTTTTGAGATTTTTCCTTCCAGTCTTATTTCTCTGATTTCATCTTTAAGTATATGTGTGGGATCACATAGTAAATACTATCACATGCTTTTTTTTTTTTTTTAACTTCAACACCCTGTTAGAATGTTTTCCGATGTCATTAAATAATCTTCCATAGTATCATTTTTGGTGTGTGCAGTGGTTGTGGATTTGGGGGTGACAAAGGAAAGATGGTGATTTTGTCCCTGTGGTTGTGAAAAGTTTTTCTCTACTGCCTTAAGATCTTTCTCACTGGGCTCCTCTACAAACATCATTCGTGTTTGGGTGCACTTTTAAAGATACATATATGCATGTATAGGGCTTCCCCGGTGGCTCGGATGGTAAGCAATTGGCCTGCAATGCGGGAGACCCAGGTTCAATCCCTGGGTCTAGGAGATCCCCTGGAGGAGGGCATGGTAACCCACTCCAGTATTCTTGCCTGGAGAATCCCACGGACAGAGGAAGCCTGGCGGGCTACAGTCCATAAGGTCACAAAGAGATGGTCAGGACTGAAGTAATCTAGCATGCACACATATGCATGTATAAATCTATAAATATAAAATTAAACGCATGTAGACAAATACGTATATGTCTAAATAAACGCAAACACAATTATGCTTAGAATACATCCTGAAAGAATATATATCAAAAGGAATCTTGGGGTGATTGGCTTATAGAAGATGTATAGAGGATGTGTATGTATATTTGTGTCTTCTATTTTCTCTACAATGGATGTATATAATGATCATAATGAAATAATGAAAATGGACATTATATATTACTTATAGATTGTCTTCAAACTGACTTTTCTGCTTCAGCTCTTACCATTCCTTTTTTTTTTTTTTTTTGCTTACCGTTTCCTGACCTGGAATGCTCTATTATTTCAACATTTTGTGATCCTTTATGTCCAAGCTTAACCCACATCATCCAGGAAGCATCTCTTCCACCCTTGTTACAAAGAACTGCACTGGACTTCTCAGTTACCCATTTGGCAGTGTCCGTGGATAAATCTCATGATTAACTTTTCATCTATTTAGGTGTTTTATCTCCCCAGCTAGATTTTAACCTCCTCAAGGGCCTTTGTCACCAAAGAGATACTGAATGAATGTGTTACTTAACCATCAAGCTCAGCATCCTTCCTAGATTTCTTTAAATGCTTTTGTACCTTTGAAACTCCAAACCATATTAGAAGCCCTTAGGATGACGGCAACAATCTATCTGGATTTAATACTGCTAATTTAATTAGGGGTATAACTTCCAATTTCCAGTGGGCCATCTTCTATGTAAAAGTGGCTGCATGGTTAAAAGCATGGATTATAGAGACTTGTGTTCACATGTATGTTCCTCTGCTTAGTTGCTATGTGACATTTGGCAAAGAGGCTTTCTAAGCCTCTCTACAATGGAGATAATTATATTTATCTCATATGCTTATTTTAAAGATAGAATGAGATAATGTATGAAAAACATACATGGAATTTGGTCAGTGGTGATATTGATAGTATTGTTAAAATAGTAGTGATCTTCATATTGATTATTCAAGTTAGAGGGTTTTTGTTAAAGAGCTTGTTGGCCATAGAAACAAATCTGCAGAGTCACACATCTGTCTGACAGTCATACTCTGATTTAATGGATTTTAGTTATATAGTTACTAGGCTCCTGAACCATGGGTTCCTGGACCCTCCCAGATATCAAAATCTGTGGATGATCAAGTCTCTTACATAATAGCTTATTTGAATATAACCTATGCATATCCCCCATACTTTAGCTCATCTCTAGATTACTTCTAATACCTAATGCAAATGTAAATGCCCTGTAAACAGTTGTAAATACAGTGTGAATGTTATGTAAATAGTTGCTGGCCTATGGCAAATTCAAGTTTCGCTTTTTGAAACTTTCTGGAATTAAAAAAAATTTTTTTGGATCCACATTTGGTTGAATCCATAGATGCAGAATCTGTGTATACAGAGTGCCTACTGTGCTAATTCATGTATTAATTAATTCATTACTTTACTCAATAGATACTTGTTGAAACTCCTATGACAGCAGTGAGCAGAACAGATAATTACCCCTGCCTTCATGGAGGGCTTCCCAGGTGGCACAGTGGTAAAGAATCTGCCTGCAATTCAGGAGATGCAGGTTCGATTCCTGGGTGGGGAAGATCCCTTGGAGAGGGAAATGGCAATGCACTCCAGTATTCTTGCCTGGGAAATCCCACGGACAGAGGAGCCTGGCAGGCTACAGTCCATGGGGTCGCAAAGCATTGACTAAGACAGCATGGACGCATGCCTTCATGGAGCTGATGTTTTAAAGGAACTGGATTTTTCATGCACAAAACACTGTCCAATGTTGGCGGTGTGTAAAATGACCTGGTGCCCATCATAGCCATCTGGGCCCTGGCCAATCCACACTACCAAGGAGGAAGCTTGGATGGAGTTGGACATAGGTCATTCATTCATCTTTCATCCAGGGACCACTAGAGCTGAGGTTCTTGAAACTGCTTGAATGTCAGCAACACCTCCCACTGCATACATCCCCACCATGAGAATTTGACTTAGTAGATCTAAGTATGGGGCTTGTGAACCCATATGGTTTATAAAACTTAAGTGATTCCAATGCACAGCCAATTAAGGGGTTACTGCACCTGAGCAATGTTTCTCAAGGTTGCTGGAAGTTAACAGTCACCTGTAGGGTTTGTTCCCCCCTGGCCTGCTAAACCACAACTTTAGGAAGAGGGTTTGGTAACGTGAATTGTAAATAAGCATCTAAGTGATTCCTGTCATTGGGCAAGTTGGTGGGGCATTGTCCTAGAGACATCAAAGGACCCCTGGAAATAGTGTGTAAATGTGCATGTTTCAGGTGGTAGCATCCATAGTGTTCAGCAGATTCTCAGAGGGGTCAGTATCTCCAAAAACAGCCCTGAGCTCTGTCCTCAGCTCTGTCCCCTCCATGAACTGTGTGCCTTGAGTCCTTGGTTTTCTCTATCCTATTCACTCTTCATAGTCTAATGTTCTGTTTGGAAGTTTCCTTTCTCCATTCTTGCTTCTCTTTTCTCTTTTTGTCAGGCTGGCCTCCAGTCTTTCTCTTGCTCCTCTAGAATTTTAAAGACTGGGCCCTTTCAGAGAGGGAGGGAGGGAAAAGCCTGGAGGGAGCTTTGGGGACATGAGAACGGTGGAGATCAATGCTGAAATACTTTGACCCTTTTAATGGCTGCACCTCAGTGGGTCTTAATATAGTGGGATAAGGGCCTGAAGTGGGACTTCTAAGATAACCCTTTGCCAGTCTGGAGTAGGTGGGCAAAGGAATTTGCCCTTCTTGGTGCCATTTTCCTGCCTGTATCACGCAGAAGGTGGAGTAGAGTAGGAGGGTGAGAGTTAAGCTAGATCTAGATGCACCCCACTTCTCCTCCCCCAGGTACCAAGCAGTGTCGCTGTCACTGGTTCATGACCAATCAAGTGCATTGACCTATTACTGATGCTTACTTTGAGTTATAAATAGTTTTTATTCCCCCTGTGGAATTGGGGGTTCAGGCTGTATAGAATGACCTGATTTGTATCACAAGAGCCATTGGGACTTTGACAGATTTCACCATTTTAAAAAACACAGCTTTTTGCCTCCACCCCACTGGACATAAAAGCAACCTTTGAATTTATGGAACAAAGAACATGTCTTTAAAGGGCAGCGGGCACAGAGAGGGAGGAAAGGGAAGTAAGACAGTTCACCCTCTTTTCTGAGGCCATTGTCTCCAGACAAGTGACAACACTGAATACCTTGAAAAATCTTGTGTTGATTTTTAGTACGGAGGCATCTTCCTAGGATCTGGAAAATCCAGGTAAAAGACAATAAACTTGTTCTCCTGTCTTTGGGCCAGAAGTTGACTTGCTTCATTTACATGGCTGGAGGAGATGAGAGCACTTGCTCTACTGAGAGTGAAATTTTGACCAGGGCAGCATATTAATAGAGATGAAGCTCAGTTTCTGAAAGCCTGATATATACAGATGGGACTCAAATGGTGAGTGGGCAGGTCATTGCAATATTGAAGGAATTATTGTTTTATGAAAAGGTTTTCTTTTCATAGCATCATCTCTGGTGTATCTGAATGTTTCTTTAGGGATCAAGTATTACTTGATTAAAAATAAAGAAATAATAAGCCAAGGCTAGAGGTCTTTTGTTGAAGAATTTGAGTTTCCTGCAATTCTCATTATAAGTTACTGCTCACAGTGACTGTTTCAGCTTCCCAGGTTCTTTTTGAAAATGTTGATTGGTTTTTACTTTTTTACTGTGGGAAAATAGTGATTTTTTTTGTAAGTGTACAGTTCTGTGTGGCATCATGTGCATTCAAATTGCTCTGTGACCATCACCACCGTACTTCCAAGGTTTTTAATGAGAGATTATAATGGTTGGTGCACGCGTGCGTGCTAGGTCACTTCAGTTGTGTCCGACTCTGTGTGACCCTATGGACTGTAGCCTGCCAGGCTCCTCTGTCCATGGGATTCTCCAGGCAAGAATACTGGAGTGGGTTGTCATTTCCGTCTCCAGGGGGATCTTCCCAGCCCAGGGATCAACCTCGCATTCTTTACATCTCCTGCATTGGCAAGCAGGTTCTTTACCACTAGCGCGCCACCTGGGAAGCCCCTATAATGGTTGGAAGGGACCATAATAGCCATTTGGTTCAACCTTCCCATTACAAAGAAGAGGGAATCGGGCCCACGGAGAGACAGTGACCTGCCTAAAGCCATAAAGCAAGTTATGGACAGGGGCCTAGCCCAGTGCATTCGTGTGTGACCACACTGAAGGTAAAGGTGGTCTCAGACTCTACTGAATCAAGGATCGGCATAAATATTTAGGATGTTTCCCTGATTTTTTTTTAAAATCAAGTAAGCAATCAATCACTATGATTTAGAGCCATAAATCAAAAGGCCATCTAGTCCCAATTGCTAATTTAAAATATTGGCTCTATTTGCTATTTCTAGATCCACATTCAACTATTTAATACAAAAAGGTGCTAACATTCTAATTTCCAAAATTCAGACAAATTCTCCCCCAGCCTTCCTTCCACTGACTCCAAGACATTCCATGGTTGAAACCAGGTCCTTTGTGGGTGGCTGTTATTAATAAGCTTTCTTTGGGATGTTTACAGTAACTGCTGTGACCTAAATAAGATTGCTTGTATTGTTTTCCCCCAACAAAGCCAAGAACAGTTTTTAAAAGTGTGTTAATCTCTCATACCATTGTATTTACCTGTGACTAACAGAACCAAAGCATTATGTTTTTTTTTCCTGTTTATTACATTAGATGATGGAACTCCATCCACTACATTAGATGGTGGATGGGTCAGATGGAATAGAGTGTTTCTACACAAGTTAAACTGTTTGGGGCCTTTGTATACCATAACCACTTTTTCTTGGAGTGGAGTGTCAAGACAGTGTACCCTGTAGCATTATAGCATGATCTTTGTAAAAATTTTATTTCAAATTGTGGTACAATACACATAAGAGAAAAAAAACCATCTTAGCCATTTTTAAGTGTACAGTTCAGTAGTGCTAAGTATATTCACATTATTGTGCAAACAATCTCTAAGATGTTTTTATCCTGAAAAACGGAAATAATACTGATTAAACAAAAACTCCCCATCCTTACTCCCCCCAGCCCCTGGAAACCATCTTTCTGCTTTCTATTTATATGAGTTTGACTATTTTAGATAGTATGTATCTTTTTGTGACTGGCTTATTTCACTTAAGATAATGTCCTCAAGGAGCATCCATGTTGTGGGGTGTGTCAGAATGTCCTCTTAAAAGGCTGAATAATACTCCATTGTGCATTTTATTAGGATTCTCCAGAGAAACAGAACCAACAGGATATCTGTACATTAGACAGTGATGGAGGATATTTATTATAGAAATAGGTTCATGTGGTTATGGTGGCCAAGAAGTCCCACAATCTACCATCTGTAAGATGGAGAACCAAGAAAGCCAATGGTATAATTCAGTCTGAGTACAAAGGTTTGAGAACCAAGGGAGCTGATGATGTAACTCCTAGTCCAAGATGGAAGCTGGTGTGGTGGTGGTCTAAGTCCTGAACTTTGAAGGTCTGAGAACCAGGAGCTCAGATGTCCAAGGACAGGAAAGGGAGGACCTCCCAGCTCCAGAAGAGAGAGAATTTGCCTTTCCCTCACCCTTTTGTCATATTGGGGGCACTCAAGGGATCCGATGATGCCTGCCCACATTAGTGAGGGGAATCTTATGAACTCAATCTGATTCAAATGCTAATCTCATTCAGAGGCACCCTCATAGACACACCCCAAAATAATGCTTTACCAGCTAACTGGGCATCTCATAACCCAGCCAAGTTAACACATAAAATCAACCATCACATATGTATGTACCACATCTTCTTTTTCCATGTTGTCTGCTGAAGGACATTTGGGTTGCTTCTACCTTTTGGCTAATGCTGCTGTGAACATGGGTGTTCATCTTTTGTTGTTGTTGTTTACCTGATGGGAGAAGTCTTTTTTTTTTTTTTGTGGTGGGGAGGGGTTCTCCACCACATGGCCTGGGTGATCTTACCCAGGTGATCTTTCCCCAACCGAGGATTAACCTGAAAGCACCGAGTCCTAACCACTGCACTGCCAGGGAATTCCCAGGAAATGTTGTTTTGACATACTCGATTTGTTTCTTCAATCTTAGTCCTAGGTCATCAAAGTAACATGTTGAATAAAGTGAAGAAAGAGCCCAAACCATCAGGGGTCCTGAGGATGGAGGTGTTAATCCAAATGGCTTGCAAGTTTGAGAACTATGAGAGGAGAGATGGGGGCTTTTCTTGGCCTCTTCTGTCTATTTATTGTTTATGGTGTGGATTTTTTGTGCAGTGATGTTTTGGTAGAAATAATGGGGTTTCTCTGTGATGGCCTCCATGACCCTTCATCTCTGCATTGGGAGTGGACTCTGCCTTCCAGTGACCTTTTGCAGTTTATCTCCATTTCCTTTTTGCTTTGTTGTATGTCTCTCCCACTATACTGTAAACTTCTTGAACTCAGAGACCCTGTCATTCATCTCTGGATGCCCAGTACCTAGGACAGAACCTGGCCCACAAAGAAAAAACAGTGAATGCTTATTTGAATAGAAATTTGACTCTTTCTGTCATTTGGAAAAACTTTAACTTCCTAGTTAGTCTTGGAACAATTTGACATTTTTATTTGTTTTTCTCTGTTTCTTTGATGTGTGAGACATGTCTTCTGTTCAGGAGCCCAAATCAGGTTTAACTATGTGGCAATTAAGTTTTTTTCTTTTCTTCTCGATCCTTTGTGGGGAGTGTGAGAGACAGTTGCTAAATATTTGGCATGAAGTAGAGGAAATAACCAGGCAAGGACTTAAGTGTTGACCACCACGCCACCCCTCTGGGGCTCTTCCCTGGCTTTTAAGGGCCCTCATGGCTCAGACGGTAAAGAATCTGCTTGCAATGCAGGAGACCTGGGTTCGATCCCAGGGTAAGGAAGATCCCCTGGCGAAGGGAATGGCTACTCACTCCAGTATTCTGGACTGGAGAATTCCATGGACAGAGGAGCCTGGCGGGCTACAGTCCATGGGGTCGCAAAGAGTCAGACACGACTGAGTGACTAACACATCATCAGCAGCCCCTTTGAGCATCTTCACTGTGCATCCTCTCTCCTCCTAGCCCCTCCAAAGATGGTTTGTATAGGTCTTGCATGTGGCTTGGATTGGGCAGCCAGTGTCATCCGTGCTGTGTTTATAACCAGGGCACAGATTTCCCACTCTATATATTGGCTCCTAAGCCTTGTTTTTCATGCCTCCTGCCATCTTCAAAACTCTCCCAAGCATCTTTATATGTTTCCTGAAATAGAAATGTCCCCAAGTGGACTCCAGTTTCTAATAAAGGCCCTGAAAGTGAAAGTGCAAGTCACTCAGTCAAGTCTGAATCTTTCTCCCCAGGCCAGAATACCAGAGTGGGTAGGTAGCCTTTCCCTTCTGCAGGGGATCTTCTCTACCCAGGGATCAAACCCAGGTCTCCCACACTGCAGGCAGAGTCTTTACCAGCTGAGCCACCAGGGAAGCCCAGGAATACTGGAGTGGGTAGCCTATCCCTTCACCAGCAGATCTTCCCGATCCAGGAATCAAACCGAGGTCTCCTGCATGGCAGGTAGATTCTTTACCAGCTGAGCTACCAGGGAAGCCCTAGCTCTGTTTAATATATTCTGTTGTGAAGGCCCTACATTTTTTTAATATATTCTGTTGCCCATTGATGAGCAGAGAGCGTGCAGATACACTTATCGTCAGGTGATAGACAATGCTTTAGAAACACATGCCTGAGAATCTGGCCACCATTCATTCAGAGAGCACCAGCCATATGGCAGGCTCAGTGCCAGGCACTGCGGAGACACTGAGAAGGCAGAGAGTCGCTGTTGTCACTCCCTTGGAGCTGACAATGGGAAGGATGGAGAGCTGGGGAAGCTTGAAGAAAGGGTACTGACCTTGTTGAGTGGTAATTAATGGTGGGGACAATACCCTGATACCTGCAGGTGAGCAAGGGTTCCTGAGTTGATGAGAAGGAAGAAGAATGTCCTGGAAAGTGGGAGTACTACATGCAGATGCTGGCAGACAGTGAGAACAGGGCTTACCTTGAGAACTGAGAAGTGATGGAAGTTCAGGGTTCCTGGATCAGCAAGTCAACCTAGTGTCAAGCCAGGCCTTGCATGTGCCAAGTTACGTTGCTCACGTGGCCGTGGACATTCTTATTGATGTCCACCTCTTAAGAAGCAATTTCAAAAATATCATTTCTCTCTGCATTCACAAGCAGGTTCCCTGATTGGAAGAAATATATGAAAAGACAAATCACATAGAAGTCAAGCAGGCTCATGATAACAATATATGTGTTTAAATGCCTATTGTGAACAAACTTAAGGGATACAGTCTTTTTAAATGAATAAAATTTGCTAGATTTCAAAGTAGAAGCTTGTTGGTTGTTGGTAATGTTGGGTTTTTTTTTCCACCACCAAAATTTTGTTTCCATGGGTCACCATATGGTTGATCCTTTTGCATACTTTTGCCTGCCACTCCCCTCTCTGATAACTGCTCTTCTGTTCTCTATATCTATGTGTTACTGTTTAGTTTGTTCATTATTTTATTTTTTGTTGTTGATTATTTTTTTAGATTCCACAGATGATGGATATCATGTGGTATGTCTCTGACTTATTTCACTTATCATAATGCCCTCAAAGTCTTTCCATGTTGTCACACAGAAAGATTTTATCATTTTTATGTCTGGATAGTATTCCATTGTATATGTATCACATTTTTCTTCATTTATCTGTTGATAGTCACTTAGGTTGCTTCCATATCTTGGCAATTGTACATAATGCTGCTATGAACATCAGATCAGGTCAGATCAGATCAGTCGCTCAGTCGTATCTGACTCTTTGCGACCCCATGAATCGCAGCATGCCAGGCCTCCCTATCCATCACCAACTCCCGGAGTTCACTCAGACTCACGTCCATCGAGTCAGTGATGCCATCCAGCCATTTCATCCTCTGTCGTCCCCTTCTCCTCTTGCCCCCAATCCCTCCCAGCATCAGAGTCTTTTCCAATGAGTCAACTCTTCGCATGAGGTGGCCAAAGTACTGGAGTTTCAGCTTTAGCATCATTCCTTCCAAAGAAATCCCAGGGCTGATCTCCTTTAGAATGGACTGGATGGATCTCCTTGCAGTCCAAGGGACTCTGTGCATATATCTTTTGGATTAGTGTTTTGTATTCTTTGGATACCCAGAAGTGGAATTGCTGGATCCTATAGTAATTTTATTTTTAATTTTTGAGGAATCTTCATATTGTCTTCCATAGTGGCTGTACCAATTTACATTCCCACCAGCAGTGTACAAGGGTTCCCTTTTCTCCACATCTTCTCCAACTCTTGTTATTTTTTGTCTTTTTTATAGTGGCCATTCTGTGAAGTGTGAGGTGATATCTCATTGTGATTTAATTTATTCTGTGCTGCTAAGATCAGAGGCCTTGGAGTTTTTTGAATCCTTGTCTCAGTGATTAGAGATTCATATATGTGTTTGCAGTTATTTAAAAAATTGATAACAGGAGTGAGAACCTCCAAGCTATCCAGAATATGGATTGTTTAGCAGTCAGATACTACCAGCCCAGAAAGCAGCTTAATTGACTTTATTCATACAAACTTCATTAGTACAAACTAATATGGCTAGTATCAATAGGTTATGATTTTTTATTAAGTCAAAAAAGACCTTTGGTATTTAACAAATAACATCATTCTTGAGAGTTTGGAGTATGGCCAGGCAGGAGGCAACTTATTTCTGACTCCAACTTACATCCATGGTGACTCTTAACTTTGACTTCAGCAGTTGCAGAAAAGTAAATATACTTTCACAAATCTTACAGAAGCTGCCACATAGAAATTTCAGGAGAGTTCCATGTATTTCACTTATCCATTCATTGAATGTGTGTTGGGTGCCATCTCTGTGTCAGGCTTGATTCTAGGTGCTGGTGATACAAAGGTGAACAAGCTACAGATAATCTCTTGCACTCATAGGGCTAACAGTCTAGTGGGGAAGATACACAAGGCCAGAGTCGATCAAGATAAACACAGCATGAGCAGTGCTGTAATAGGAGAAGCCCAGGGAGCAGTGCAAGCCCAGAGCAGGGCAGCTAACTCAGCTTGGAAAGGGCAGGGATGGCTTTCTGAGGAAGGAGACCTTTAACTGGGATCAGAAAAATGTGTGATGAGTTGGCTGGGCAGAGAAGAGCGGAAAGAGAATTTCAAGCAACAAGAACAGCACATCTGAAGACAAAAAAGGGAGGGGATGGAGGGAAGGGAGAGGGGGAAGGAAAAGAAGAGGGATTGCAAATATAAGTGAGAATAATTGAATAACATTCATTATGACTAGAGAGGCATGGGGGTGTACCTGGAAATGTAGGCAGGGCCAGTGCAGAAGGCATTGAAGGCTTTATCAGGATGAGGAGTTTGAATGTCATTTTTCAATGCACTGGGAAACCTTAGGAGGGTTGCATGGTGGAGAGCCTTGTGACCTGATATGTATTTTGAAAAGCTCTGGCTGCCTGGGAAAGCAGCGGGAAGCTGATGCAGTGGTCCCAGCTTAGACTCAGTAAGGTAGGAATGAAAATGGACAATGTCTAAAGGTCTGAGGGCACTCTTCAATGTGGGGAGGAGATTGGGTTTAATGTTAACAGTAATGAGTGGTCTGTTTACATCTCACTTAATTAAGGGGGCGAGAGGAGTCCAGAATGATAACCCTCATATTTCTGGAATCCACTTCCATCTCTAGCACTTAGGAAGTATGTGATTGGACAGCATCACTTCTCTCTGGATCTACTTCTCTTCATCTCTTTAAGTTTCCCCAATGTGACTGCAGAACTGTTTTCAACTGTGATTGATAATGACCGTAATATCATATCATTTACTTCTAAGGTATATAGTAGACCCTCATCAACGTTGGGCAAATAAATGAACTGACATTGGTCAGCCATCCCTCATTTCTTATGCAGGCTCAGTTTCTGCTTAGGTGCATGTTAGCATGTTTGGTCTCTCTTATCTACAGCGTACTGATGTAAATATTATTTTAAGATGAGGACTAGACCAGTCAAAAGTGGAACTCAAACCTTAGAGGATATGTGTCATAATGTTCCTCATATTGCACTGAGACCTGAGAACTGCTTTGCTGGCATTATTTATTACCTGTTTTACTGTTAGCTTTTTTTGGCCTCACTGCATGGCATGCCAAATTTCCCTGACCAGGGATTGAACCTGCACTCCCTACAGTGGAAGCATGGAGTCTTAACCACTGGACCACCAGGGAATTCCTTGCTTTGCAATTATCTTGCCTTTCTTTATTTAATGAAAGAGAAAATCACTTCAGAACTTCATATCAACATTCATGTCTGTAATATGTAGAGGATAATGCTAGATCCTGACTTAAGATTTAAGGATGCTGTAATTAACAAGAAAATAGCTTTTGAGCATCTAGTGTTTATAATAGACCATTCCCCTAAGAACTTAAGGGTGGTTGTTATTGTGGGTGGGCTAAGACAGAGAAGCCTCTGAAGAGCTGTTTCAGAGAATCTGTGTCCTGGCTGTGGTATATATACTTACTGTAGTGATGGTGTGGGCTGGACCGGGCCAGTGGGCTATAACTGTGCTAGGAATCCCCCTGCTTATTCCAGAGGAGAGACTTCGCTCTGCAGTCTCACACAACATGGTCTTGTTTCAGAAATGCCAGATGTAAAACCAAAGCTACAACTGGTAAGAAGCTCATCCCAGGTCAAGGGAAATATATGGGCATTGGTAATACTATTGACAAAGGCTAAATTTTAAGGTCAATACTGTGAAGTCACTCTGCTGTGGAATCAGGGGATTGGTGTCTTCTGAAGAGAAGAAAGAAAGTCTCATATCAGATAGTGGATTGAAAGAAATACTTGCTTATGGACAAGTGTCCAAGTATATAAAGTGAGATGAACTTCTAGTGAAACAAAATTTTATAGAGTTCATGGATTTTGTGATTTTTTCCATAATGAATAAATACAATCTTTTACTATTTTCTTATTGTTTTTAGAAAATAGCTATTGGGACTTCCCTGGTGGTCCAGTGGTTAAGACTCTGAGCTCCCAGTGCAGGGGGTGTGGGTTGGATCCCTGGTCTTGGAATTAAGATTGCACATGCTGCATAGTTCAGCCAAAAAATAAGATAAAATACATATTAAAAATAAATAAATACAATATATCCATTAAAAAAGGAATTTTATTTAAGAAAGAAAATAGGTATTGTCAGCCCCTGGAGGAGGGCATGGCAACCCACTCCAGTATCCTTACCTGGAGAATCCCATGGACGGAAGAGCCTGGCAGGCTACAGGCCATGGGCTCGCACAGAGTTGGACATGACTGAGCAACTAAGCGAGCACACACACACACACACACACACACACACACACACACACACGCAGAGGTATTGCCAGAGCGGTTGAACAAGTGTCACAATGTGCTCAGCATACCCTGGCCCTGTGGCTGGTCCAGGCTTGGCCCCTGTGAGATATGAATTCTGTATCACTGAGTCTCATTTAATGAGTTTTCCTCCAGTACCAAACAAAGTTAGTACAGGTACTGCCCAGGACCAGTTTCACCTGTGCGTGAACTAGAGCTAAATGGTTTACATTAAGGCTCTAATGGTGAGAGTTGTCCCAATAAAGTGTCCTGGAACAAGTGTCTTGAGTGCTTCCTTTGAAGAAGACGGTCCTGCTAAGTCAGAAATGCTTAGTTGAAGAAATAAAGAAGTGTGTTCTTTCTGAAGTAAGGGTTCAAGTTGGTATGGAAAAATTTTGTTTAACTTGGAAAGCAAGGATTTTCTGTATGACATTCATCCACCAAATGCATATTGAGTATGTGCTGTGTGCTAGGCAGTGTTCAGGCGGAAGTGATGGAGCACCAACTAGAACTGAGATCCCCACCCTCCTGGGCTTACATTGCTGTGTGCATGTGCATGTATGTATATGTGTATGTGTGTGTTGGGGGGACATACAACACACAGAATGGTGGCAGTCGGAGTTTTTTTTTTTTTTTTTTTACCGAGGTCCTTTCTGCATTCCTGGATACATTCTGGGAGGCAGAATTTCAAATGTAGTCTACAGTTAATTTGAGTCTTTAAAGTACACAAAGAGCTTTTTAAATTGCAGTCTCTAAAGTGTGTGTATGTGCATACATATAATAGCCACAAGGATTAAATTGGTCCGTACCGGTTTCTACATCTGCTTTGGTGTTGAAAACCACTTGCTGATTTGCAGATGCAAGCATGCCAAGTTTTCGTTTCTGCAGAAGAATGCCTGAACCATTCTGATATCTTGGAAGAAGAGCATCTCCTGGTCTGGAGATCAGCTGGACTCTTTGACTTCTAAAGTTCAGAGGGAGTGGCAGCCGTGAGAGCAGCTGCTCCTGAGGACCTGAAAGGGGCAGGGGGAGCAGTGTTGGGCCACTTGCCTGGAGTAGTGACTGGAACAGAGGTTCTTGGTCAGTATTCACTGTGGGTTAATGTTGGGACTAGTCAGTGCAGATTTTTTCTTCCTCTCTCCACAGTGCTGTGCTTAACCCTTGCTGCTGGCAAGTAGATTAGGAGGGAGGACCCAGTAGGTCTAGAGAGGGGAGTTGATCCTACCGTGGGAAGACCACCAACCCAAAGTGAGAAGTGGTTGCTCCAGCCTCTCTTGAACAAGATCTGGGCATATGATATTTGTTGAGCGTGACCCGCCTGCTGATGTGTGTGACGAGACGGAGCAGGGAATGGGTGTACAGGTTCAGGCTGCAGATCAACCAAGTGTTCATTAGTTATATAAAGATTCGAATGGGATGGGGGTAGGGAGGAGGGAATGCAGTGTGTTTGTGGAAAGAAGACAGGAAATGAGTGCCATTGGGTGAGCCTCTTTGCCTCCCTGGGTCTTAGTTTCCTGAGCCTGTACAATGAGAATAATAATAAGATGCACCTACCGAACTTCATTGGAGAATAAAACGAGATGTGCATGCATGCAGGTGAATGAAATGTGGCACGTGAATGCAGGTGTAGCACTGTAGCTGTTAAGTGTGCCTTTAGAACTGGTTTTTCCCTACAAGGCCTTTATTGGTGGAATATTGTTCAGCCATACAAATGACACGTGGCCTTTTGTTGGGAAATGCCCCCAAATTAGCGTTATTCACATTTGAAGTCATCTGTTGGCTTCCTAAGTGTTCATCTCCCAGATAATTTCATTTTAACACCTTCTCCACTGCACCCCAAGGGAACCAGTGGACAATTTACTGTTGACAAATAAAAGATAATGTACTGTGAAAATGACAGGTACAGATCAGCAGGAGAACTGTCATTCAGTGATGGAAATATTATAGAACGTTTAATACTATATGTACTAGAACAATATGCAATTTTGAAGAAGCAACCTTATGACATTTCAATTTATTTTACAGAAAAGATTGATGGTCCTGTTGATGTCCAGAGTTGGGATGTTTTTCACTGAGGATAATTTAGCATATTTAGCATTTGCCTTCCAGTGTGGCCTTTCAGGCCTGACCCTTTGATACTTAGGCAAAGGTCCCCCCTAAGACTGCTCACCAGAGTTACTTTTGCCATGTGGACCTTTAACATCTCATAATAAAGAGATAATAGGTTACAGTGGTGAAGTGTCCAGAGCTTGTGCCTTAGTTTTCTCATCTATAAAATGGGAATAACAATAATACCTACTTCATTGGGTTGTTGTGTGGATTAAATCATTTAATTTATATAACACTAAGAATAGTGACACACATATAGTGAGCACTATATAAATGTTTGCTACTATTGTTATTGTCATGATAAACTCTCATCACTGAGATTAGATTGGCTTAGAGGGTTTCTGTCTAAAGGAAAAGTCTCAATAAAGTCTGGATTGTGTTAGAGAGGGAAGAGGAGATGATAATGAAATTGCATTCAGTAAGTAACCAACAACATCTGCCACAGAAGTTCTTCCCCATCTCACCCACTGGGCAAAGTCCTTCAGGTCCCTTCAAGGCCCACTTCAAACATCCACCCTCCCTACCTTCTCCCTAAACCAAGCAGATGATTCCCACTGCAATTGCAGCACTTTATCCAACAGATGATGTCGTTTATCACACTGTGTTCTATTACCTGTTAATGGTCTGTCTCCCTCACAGGCTGTGGGTTCTGGGAGAGGGGGGACTGGTATAATCAGAGCATAGTACCCTGGTGCACAGCAGATGCTCAGTTTGAGCTTGTGGATTGGCAGATGGGAGCTGGGCAGGCCATTTCTCTTTCAGGGCTGCCCTTCTTTATGGTTGCTGCCTTCAAGATTAGACAAGAGCAAGTGCCAAGTGCCTGCGATCTGCTGTGGGGCCAGAGCCCAGTGTCTAAAGAAGGCCGGACCTAAAGAAGGCCATTGGCGTGACCAAGGTGGGCGGTGGGGCCATTGCTGGGGCAGAAGGGCAAAGAAGAGGCAGCTGGAATGACAGTCCATCTCTGCCTTCCTGGGGTGGGGATAGGGGTGCTTTCTCTGAGCCCCCTAGCTTGACTGAGTTCATCTAGGGCAGGGCTGGTCTCTCTATGGCCTTCTCAGGAGCCCCCAGACAGACTAGCTGCTGCTCCTCCAATGTGTTCATAAGGGGTTTTATTGCATAATAGGGCTTCTCTTGTGGCTCAGCTGGTAACGAATCTGCCTGCAATATGGGAGACCTGGGTTTGATCCCTGGGTTGGGAAGATCCCCTGGAAAAGGGAAAGGCTACCCACTCGTATTCTGGCCTGGAGAATCCCATGGACTGTATATATAGTCCATGGAGTCACAAAGAGTCGGACAGGACTGAACAACTTTCACTATTGCGTAATAAATAACTAATAATAGTACATCAGCCATGGTGTGTTTGCCTGTCTATTCCTCCCTAGACTGTGAGCCACAAGATGGCAGGGACTCTGTTGGTTCCGAGGAGCAGCCTGGGGTCAGTGGTTGTTGGGCAAGTCAAAAACAGAATCGCTTTATCTTTCTGCTGCTACTTGAGCAGTCTGCCTGAATACTGTGGAAAAGCATATCCCATTATTTATCAGCCATCTTTGCTGTTTTAACTTGCAGAAAACTGTGGAACCATTCTCTCTCTCGTTGGGCACCTGGTGATAGGAGGGCTTCAGTGAATGCTTGGTGAATTGAATGGTACTTGAAAGCAGCACAGCCAAAGAGTTCTATTTTCTAGGTGACCCTGGGGGCAGGAATACACAGCAGCAGTCTTTTACATAGTAGTCTCTTGGGGAGGGGTCAGTGTGCCAGGCTATGCAGTTTAGAAGGGGTCAGGGCGGTGACCACACTGGGTCACACAGTCATCAGCTAAATCAGGCGGCCTCATTGTACACCATCTTTGAGTACATCTGAGTTGCATGTCCAGCCCATTGTAAGGCTGATGCACATATGGTGGCCATATCTTGTTTGAGATCCTCTACTTGAGAAATTAAGGAAGCATATGGTATCTGCTAGAATGAGATTCCTCATCCAAGAGAAACAGAACTAAGAAACAAATTTAAACCCTAGTAGTTCAGAAAACTCAATTTCTGGATAGTAGAATTTTCACAGTGACCATCCAGGCTTGGAGCAATTTGTGCATGGAATGCCCTTAGGGAATGTGAGTTCTAGATCATCTTTTAGCTAAGTGCCCAGCACTGGTGCCAGTCTTTGTAAGGAATTTCCACTGTTGATAAGACCTGGTCTTTGTCCCCAAAGAGGTTGCATTCTCATTGACCTTGGGAGGTTATGTCTGAAATGAAAACAGTGAGCAGCTTGGAAGACTAGAAACCATAAAGCCCAGCTGTCCATTTTGTACCCGGAGGTGGGAAGGTGGGAAGCCTCTGTGAAGGAGAGAGACTGGGAGGAGAGCAATCAGGGGAGAAGAAAGTGCAGTCCAGGTAGGGGCAAGGGGGCAGGGATGGAAGTAAAAATGATTGTGAATTGCTGATGGGTCCAGCCTGAAGGGAGCTTCATTCATTTCTCAGGTATAATTCACTTGATCAGGTGCTTTGAGCTCGGCTCTGTGCTGCATGCAAGAGAACAGAGACACGTGGGATGTTGTCACTGCAGGTACCTATGGGGATGCCCAAGGAGTGTGTCCCTTTACTCATCAGCCATTCATGCTTTCATCAGGCATCTCATAAAGGTCTCATTTGCGTCTCACTCCAGTGCTGGATGCTGGGCATACAAAAATAAATCCAACCAAAGAAGTCCAGGACCCTTCTGTCTTCTAGCTGGACACATATTAAAGCATACAATCAGCCATTTACCATTTGCCAAGTGCTTTTTCACAGAAGAGGCAGGTTGCACACCTCAGAGCAATCCTGTGAGGTTGTTCCCATTATCTCGTCTCCTGGATTAGAAAACTAAAGTGCAGAGACATTAATCGATTTGCCTGTGTTCATGCTATTAGGAAGCAGCTGAGCTAGAACACAAACCCACTTCTGGATGTTTTTCTTTATGTCCTGGAATTGCAGGACTGCCTGACTCGGAACTGTATGAGCAGAAATAGAGTTTGAAATCTGATGGTCTGTGGAAAGAGGTGCATCTTTTCCTAAAGAAATGAAAGAATGATTTCTCTGAATGGGAAAATTGCTGCCAACTTAGATAAAGTTATGAAAAGTTTGAAGACATGTAATGGGAGGGGACCACGTCTGGGTGCATCACTTCACTAGTCCACTATGAGATGCTCCACCTGGGTCTGCTGTCATTTCCTGCTGTTCTTTCTTGCCTAGGAGCTCAGATGCAGAGGACTGACTCCTGAGGACCAAGGTAGTCTTAATATTTGGAGAGGACTTTGAATAAAAATGAGAACTTACCAGGCCCTTGAGAAATTTGTATGCAGGTCAGGAAGCAACAGTTAGAACTGGACATGGAACAACAGACTGGTTCCAAATAGGAAAAGGAGTACGTCAAGGCTGTATATTGTCACCCTATTTATTTAACTTATATGCAGAGTACATCATGAGAAATGCTGGACTGGAAGAAACACAAGCTGGAATCAAGATTGCTGGGAGAAATATCAATAACCTCAGATATGCAGATGACACCACCCTTATGGCAGAAAGTGAAGAGGAAATAAAAAGCCTCTTGATGAAAGTGAAAGAGGAGAGTGAAAAAGTTGGCTTAAAGCTCAACATTCAGAAAACGAAGATCATGGCATCCGGTCCCATCACTTCATGGGAAATCGATGGGGAAACAGTGGAAACAGTGTCAGACTTTATTTTTCTGGACTCCAAAATCACTGCAGATGGTGACTGCAGCCATGAAATTAAAAGACACTTACTCCTTGGAAGGAAAGTTATGACCAACCTAGATAGCATATTCAAAAGCAGAGACATTACTTTGCCAACAAAGGTTCGTCTAGTCAAGGCTATGGTTTTTCCTGTGGTCATGTATGGATGTGAGAGTTGGACTGTGAAGAAGGCTGAGTGCCGAAGAATTGATGCTTTTGAAGTGTGGTGTTGGAGAACACTCTTGAGAGTCCCTTGGACTGCAAGGAGATCCAACCAGTCCATTCTGAAGGAGATCAGCCCTGGGATTTCTTTGGAGGGAATGATGCTAAAGCTGAAACTCCAGTACTTTGGCCACCTCATGCGAAGAGTTGACTCATTGGAAAAGACTCTGATGCTGGGAGGGATTGGGGGCAAGAGGAGAAGGGGACGACAGAGGATGAGATGGCTGGATGGCATCACTGACTCGATGGACGTGAGTCTGGGTGAACTCCGGGAGTTGGTGATGGATAGGGAGGCCTGGCGTGCTGCGATTCATGGGGTCGCAAAGAGTTGGACATGACTGAGGGACTAATCTGATCTGATCTGACCAGGCCCTAACCCTCATCCTTCCATTCAAAACTCTTCCCATTCACACTGCTCTTAGAGTCACTATGATCCATTTCTTTCCCAAATGACCAATGCTAGGCTGCCAACAGGCAAACCAGTTAGCATCATGGAATACTGACCATAGAGTTAAATGTTCTGAAAGTAAAACTGTTGTGAAAAAGTTGCTTGTGGTATCTTTCGCTTGCATGTGTCAATTCTAGATCTTGTTGGCTTGCAATTTATAAATGTATTTTTAAAAGAAAGACTCTGTTAGGTGGTTTGTGTGATAGATTTCTCTTTCTCTTTCCTCCTTTACTTCCATTACCTCCCTTCTTTCTATTTTTTTTTCCTTCCTTCCTTCCTTCCACTAAGTCAATAATTTTAATATAAGGAAATATATATAGGATTTAGGAGAAGGAAATGGCAACCCACTCCAATATTCTTGCCTGGAGAATTCCATGGACAGAGGAGCCTGGTGAGCTACAGTCCATGGGGTCACAAAGAGTCGGACATGACTGAAGTGACTTAGCACATATAGGATTTAGATCATCAGTGTGCAATTTAATTCCTCATTCTTTGCTGCAATCAGAGGACAAAGTAGGGAGATAACTGGAATGGGTTTGTGGCCAAGAATGAAAGGCATGATTATAGACCTGACGACCAAATTACGCAGATTGAGACCACATGAAACACATGGTATACTGTTTCTGTGGCATGGTTCACTTGATCTTTCTCTAAAGCACTTAGATCTGAAGCTGACTGGAAAAATTGTATATCTGGTAATGACATTCTGGACCTGGCCACCTTGAGGTTTTCATGAAGAATGTCAAACTTTGCAATAGTGTGCAAATTCCTGTTGTGACAAGATGGTATGGAGTGTGGGCCTATGGCTCTCTATTTTTGATGGGATGGTTGGCATGTTGTCTTGAAAATACCTGTATAGAACTCGGCCACATTCTCTCTGGGCCTGTTAGAGCCAAAGAATTAGAAATGTGGATGGGTGTGGAAGTCTCCCCTGGCAGTCTGGTGTCAGTGGTGTACCCCATCCTTTCTTTCTCTTTTCCTTGTCATCATCCTAAGCTTGGTGACCACAGAGATCAGCCCAGCTCTCTACAGTTGAAGGGACTGAGGCTGGGAGAAGATGAAGGACTCGCCCAAGGTTTTGTGGTGTAGCAGAATAGAGCTTCTGGAATTGCTTTCCAACACTCATATCACTTGCTCTTTAAAACAGTTGGATGAGGTAGGTGGGGCAGGTTGTTTTGTTCCATTGTACACAGGAGATATTGGAGAGCCAGGGAAGTTACACTGCTTGTTAATGGTCCAAGAGATAGTCAGGAGCATTGCTGGGACTAAAGCCTAAATCTTCTGATTTCTAGTAGGACACCATCATGCCTCTGAATCCTTTTCTTTCAGAGCAGACATTTCCATTGTGTTGAGTTTGGCAAAGGTACTTCCTACATTGTTTTTTGACACCAGTATTCACTGGCTCTTGCAAATTGCCTTAGATTGGTTGTTATCTATTTAAATTGGTAAGTGTTTTGTTTCTCTGCTTTAGTCTATTCGGGCTGCTGTGAACACATTGCCACAGACTGGTGGCTTATAAACAATAGACATTTATATCTCACAGTCTTGGAGACTGGAAGCCAAAGATCAGGGTGCCTGCACAGTTGGGTGAGCGCCTTCTTCCGGTTGCAGATGCTTTGCATTGTACTCACAGGGCAGAAGGGGCGAGGGAGCTTTCTGGTGTCTCTTTTATAAGTAAAGGCACTGACATCATTCATGAGGGCTGCCCTCATGACCTAATCACTTTACAAGTGCTTCACCTATGACTGTCACCTTAGGGGTATTTGATGACAGCAGAAAAACACACAACTTGTAATTGTGTTTTATGTGGGGACCTTATTGAGGATGAAACCCAGGGAGACTGTCTCTCAGAGACCTTGAGGAATGCTCTGAGGAGGTAAGGGAGGAGCCAGGATATATAGGAGTTTTTGTTGGGGAACAAGAAATCTTTCAGTTGGAATTCAAAACATTAGGCTAATCACAAAAAACAGATATCTCAAGTGAATGACTTTAGTGCTTTTCTATGTAGGAGAAGTTGCAAGTGTGGGCTCATTGAAATTATTCTTTAGAATATGCATCTTAACCTTCTAGGGCCAGTATCCTGGCTTTTTCTGCATCTGCAATTCCCCTCAGGGCTCACCATGGGTGGACGGGGGGAGGTGGTTTCAGTCAGTGGCTGATGGGTTGGTTACTGGCAGCATTCTTTGTTAACTGGAAAGGCAGGCAATGTTTTTTGGCCCCAGCATTAAGTTGTGAACATATGAGTTTTGGGGGGGGGACACAAATATTCAGACCATTGTTGTCATTTAAGCACTCAGCCGTATCCAACTCTTTGTGACCCCGTGGACTGCAGCACACCAGGCTTCCCTGTCCTTCACCATCTCCCGGAGCTTGCTCAAATTCACATCCATTGAGTCAGTGATGCCATCCAACCGTCTCGTCCTCTGTTGTCCCCCTCTCCTCCTGCCCTCAGTCTTTCCCAGCATCAGGGTCTTCAGACCATAGCAGTAATTATATCATTATCTGAGGACTAGGGATAGATAGATTTTATACCTTTTTTGAATCCCCCTTATACCTGTGCACACTTGATGAACATTTGTTGATAGACTGATAGTAGAATTCAACGGGGGACTGGTGTATGTCTAACATAAATCTGGAAATTAACATGTCTTTTGATTCTTGGCGCAGGATAAAAAAAAAAAATCATGGGTAATAAAATTTGCAAGTCTCCTAGCCTAATCAGGTGTTATGTAAAATATGTATCATGATTTGAGAAAATCTGTCTACCAGCAGATTCTGACTGCTGGAACATGAATATACAGGTTAATTTTTGGTTGTGCCATTCTGGCAGTAGGACTGGTGGAACACCATGTACATTATTCACAGAGCTTTCTGGTGTCTGCCAATAGTGAACATGTTGATCCTGTTTCTCCTTAAAAGATTTCTGTCTTATGGGCTTTGTGCAGAAGTCTCACTGAGTAACAATCTACTCCATAAACCAGAACCTTGAAAACCAAGAATGGATCAAATACCTGGTTTGTGCTAAGAGCCAAGAAAGCGGAAGCCAGATTAAGCAAGGGTGAAAAATGGAGAGAGGGCAGGAGGAAGGAAGACATGGCAAGTGTAAGCTATGTGAGCAGGAGTCTGGCACAGGCTCCATGTGGAATCAGGACAAGGCTGCTGTGGGCCTGGCAGACTGTCCTTCCCCCACATGACCTGCTGGACAGAAAGTAGTTCCTATGCTGAAACTGCCCCTCAGCCTGCTGCACAACTAGCCCAAGAACCATCAGATTAATCAGAGAACTTTCTGCTCAAATTAAATTTGGGTCCTGATATTAAAGGCCTTCCCAGGTAGCTCAGTGGTTTAGAATCTGCCTGCCAAGCAGTAGACATAGGTTTGATCCCTGGGTCGGGAAGATTCCCCCCCCCTGGAGAAGAGAATGGCAACCGACTCCAGTATTTTTGCCTGGGAAATCCCAGGGACAGAGAGGAGCCTGACACTAGAGTCCGTGGGGTTGCAAACAGTCAGACACAACTTAGCGACTGAAGAGCAAAGTAAAATAACCACTTCAAAACCATTTCCACTGTTTATGAAAGTGTATAGGATATTTATGGACCAGTAGGGAATTTAATACCAGTAAAATACAAGTGCAGAGTCATATCTGAGTTTTTATGTTGGGATCATATCTTGATTGAAGCTAGTTTTAAACAACTCTAAATAAATTAAGACCCACTGGGGGCAAAACACATCTTAGATATACCTAAAGTTTCAGCTTTTTTTTGGACAGGAAAGAGAGTACCAGTCAAATTGAACATTTACAAAGGAAAATAATAGAACAATGCATATTCGTCACTCTTTGAAAAGTTTATGAATCAGCGGCATGTCAAAACAATATCATAATCCCAATGTAGGGAAGATAATGCATTGCTTTCTTGAATAAAGTCATTAGCATTCTAACTTATTCATTCATTTGGAAATCACATATTGACAAGGAAATACTTAGCGTGATATTTCACAGGACTGGGACAGGGCCTTAGGCCTACCTGGGAAGCTGTTGAATAATGGGCTTTATATTTTAGAACAAAGCTTTGAGGAAAGTCCCTGGTGGTCCAGTGGTTAGGACTCTGCACTGTCATTGTCCGGGGCCCAAGTTTGATCCCTGATTAGGGAACTAAAATCTTCCCAGAAGCTGTGCTCTATGGCCATAAAACAAACAAACAAACTGAAGAAGAAGAAAAAAAAATAGCTTGGATTTAGATATAAAGTTGAATTTTTTCTGTTTACGAAGTAACAGTCATTATGAAAGAGCATAAGGAGACCAGCAGGTAGACAAGACAGCAAGGCAGAGCTTGGATTGGGACATGGGATCTGTAGATACCCCGTTCCTGCTGCAGGCACGTTATCATCTATCTGGGGGCTAGGTTAGAACCTCAGATAGAACCTTCCTAGGCCTTCTCCTCACAGTTTCTTGCACTTATTTCTTTCACAAGCTTTTTCCACATCCTTTGGGGACTCTGTTGTACGAGCTAGGAGAAATTAGGCATCTAATAATAGTTTTCTTAAGGAGGAGAAAGGAGCACAGTCTAGAATTTGCATTTTCACACATTTCTAATACGGATTCTTCTTTTAAAAACAGCCCCGAGAGTGGATCCTTATTCTTTCATCAAGCTTGCACTGGGCACCCACTGTCAGCTCCAGGGACACAAAGATGAATGGGACGCACCCTGCGTTTTGGATAGCTCCCAATCTAGTAGGCCCCATGGGATGAGACACACATAATAAAGACACCATGGGGGCCCGTGGGGATTCAGGGCAGAAGGAAACTGGTTCCTGCTGGGGGCTCCTGGCAGAGGGGCACTGGGAGCTGGTCCTGACAGCTTGGTGGGAGCTGGGGGAAGGCAGAGGGGGCTGTCAAAGGGTTGAGAAAGCATGTGACGTGGTGGCTGACAGTGAGAGGTCGATTTGTCTTGGAGGGTGTGGAAAGGCAAAGGTATAGAAAGGGAAATGATGGGAGGTGTGGTTAGTGATGTCACCTGAAGTCAGATTGGTCAGGACAGCCTTGAATGTCAGGTCAGAGTCTTTGGGACTGTATTTATAGGCAATGCTAAGACATGTCCAGAGGATTAGCTAGGCAGCCGCACAGACAGCTGTTTACAGCATCTTATGGCAAGAAACAGCATAGGAATGAGTGTGAGATGGTTGGGAGCACAGAGGAGGGAACCACTAAGCTGCTGAGGAGTGGAAGTAGAGGCATGGTCCTCCAGGCATTATCCAGGTGGTGACATTTAACTTGAGCCTTGAGGGATGGATATGAGTTTCCCGGGTAAGGAGTTGGGGGATGGGATGCCAGGCAGAAGGAACAGCACCTGCAAAGTCTGTGAGAGCATGCCATGCTGGGGACTGGAGACGACTTGTGGGTAGCCATATGGGAAGAGGGCAGAGAGCAGATGGCAACAGACTGGGTAGGCCTTGGTGAGCTGCTTGCACTGAAAGGCCAAGTTCAGAAAGGAGGTGTGATCAGACTTGTGGTTTAGAGATAGCACCCTCGCCATGATAGAGGTCGCTTTGGCTCAGATGACAAAAGCTTGGCTTTCTGGCAGGGAATGGCTATGGGCTCCAAACACATAAACAGTGTTTTGGGGCTTAGAGTCCGGGATAGAAGAAGTGGACTGAAAGGATTTAGGGGAATGGCTTTTATACTTAACTAGCACTGTAGTTGTAGCAATAGGAGTCTGGTTTCAAACGAAATCTTATAGGAACTCCTCCCTGCCGCCCGGTAAGGGAAACTGGCCTTTTGCAGGTGGGTCTGGGGACAGGCAGCCAGGTCGCTTTCAGAGGCTCTTACCGCTCCTGCTGGCTCTCTGGCCAGGTGTTTGGGGTGTTTTTGAACACCCAGGATCACCATAAATCCCAAAGCATTCCCAACAATTTTCCCACTCCCATCAGGCTGAATTTGTGAAAAGTGTCTTGGAGATCTAGGAAGAAAGCAGGGGTAAAAGACGCCTCTAGGCCAGAGAGGAACAAGGCAAACAGGGGGTAGGGCCTGGGTCTGGGGGTGAGTGGGACTGAAGTCCAGACAGTGCTCTTTCACATGGGAGCCTTTTTCTAATTCACACCAGGAAGCTGCATATTTGGAAAGACAGTGTGAGGAGAGGGTGAGAAGCCAGAGAGAATTTAAGAGTTGGAATTGGATTCAAGTCCCTGCCCCACCCTTACCAGATGTGTGATCTTGCATAACTTCCCTAATCTCTTGGAGTGTCAAGTTCATTATCAACCAAACACAAAATAATACTACTATCTCCTTCAGAGGGATTTTATGAAGATGGAAGCAGATAATTTGTGTCAAGTGCCAACCACGTATTAAGTGACAGAAGGATTTTGGCTATTAATGTCCTTATTTGAAATCAGAAGAACATCTACTCAATGACAACAGTGGCTTTAGACTTCAGATACAGATAAATTTCTCTTTACTAAGAAAGAGCTCCTCTCAGTTCAATGACATGAACATCATTTATTTTTAATTGTGTCTCACTAGGGGAATTCAAAGAATTAACACCAGCCCTGGTTTTAAAAAAAATTAGGAGGAAATATTTCAGATATAAAAATGATATGAAGAATGATCGAGGGAGGGACTTCCATGGTTGTGCCGTGGATAAGAATCCACCTGGCAGTGCAGGGAATTCGGATTCGATTCCTGGTCCAGGAAGATCCCACATACTGAGGGGCAATTAATTCCCTGAATTAACTACTGAAGCCTGTGTGCTCTTGAGACCATGCTTCACAACAAGAGAAGCCTGAGCACCGCAACTAGAGAAAAGCCAATGCAACAGTGAAGACTCAGCACAGCCAAAATAAATAAATAAAAACTTAAAAAAAAAGAATATTCAGGTGAACACTGATGGATCCACCAGTCAAGGTAACAAATATGACTGATGATACAGTCAAAGCCCCTTGTATATACTTCATTGGTCATATTCCCCTCTCCCCTGCCTGAAGTCATCAGGATGCTGAATTTGGCATAAAGACTTGCACTCATGTTTTTATGTTGCTATTACATTTGGAACTGTCTGCAGTCCATGGAGTTGCTAAGAGTCGGACATGACTGAGCAACTTCACTTTCACTTTCCACTTTCATGCATTGGAGAAGGAAATGGCAACCCACTCCAGTGTTCTTGCCTGCAGAATCCTATGGACAGAGAAGCCTGGTGGGCTGCAGTCTATGGGGTCGCACAGAGTTGGACACGACTGAAGCGACTTAGCAGCAGCAGCAGAAAGAAGATATTTCTTTTCCATTATTTCTACTTTATGTGGACATCCTCTACATCACTCTTCTGCAGCTCAGTTTTTCCTCCTAACATTTATATTAATATATGCTTGTTGTGGTACATGAGGTAGGGAAGTAAAACTGTTATTTATTATGGAGAAGAGTGTTACCTTTTCATTGTAAAATAAAAAGAGTTAATATTTTTAAAATACTAAGGGTATTTGAAATTGAATTTCTATAGGCTCTAGGCAGCAAGTGACTGAGTTTGGGGAATTTGAGCTGATAGACCTCCAGACAAATCATAAGTATAGGGTGCCAATTGATTTGATGGTGAGATAGATGAAACTTCCAGAATTTTGTTTACCCAACACTCACCTGGACTTAGAGACTTGTCATTTTGACTATTAAGTATGAAACTTTCATGAAGAATTGTTGTTTACATGTAGTCTGAAATGGAACACCACATCTGTAAACTGTGTTCTCACATTTATTCATTAGAGCGTGAAATAGTATTTTGGTTTTCATTTTGAACTCTAGAGTCTTATGTGTGTGAAGTCTTCTCTTTAAGTGTAATTGCATGGTTTTTGAAAGGATAGGTATTTGTAGTTTATATTCTGGTAAAGCGGAATTGTTATTACTTGCAAATGATTACTCCACAGCTTTTACACTTTATTCTTTGAGATAACACCTATGTTTTTTTTTTAAAGCAGTTTATGACTTGCACATACTAACTTTGTCCCTCATTCTTGCTAAGTGGAATTTGTCTGATTTTGTGATTTTGTCTGATGAATGATGCCCTGTTCATCTTCTGGACCAAACATGTGGCTGATCAAAGCAGATATCACTTAACGGGCTCTGAAATGGCCAGCTGAGATGTTGTAGACATATGTGGTCAGACGCCAGAAACATAGGTGGTCAGAATGTTTATCATTATGTATGATGCATGAGAGGTCACGGCCAGTTGAGGTTTTGACATCTCATCATGTATTTGGTGTAATCCCTTTGTTGGATGTGGCTTATCTGGGACACTGATATTACCTCATTCCTGAGTGAGATGTCCTCCTTTTTCAGGTGCTGCCAACATTCATATCTCAGATACTGATAATAGAAAGTTGCCCAGAGAGAGATGAGATGATTGACGTTGACTGAACTGCTACTCTGCTGTAATTAATACACTGTTGACATACTGGCTTGACGTGTGTGCACGCGAGTGCGTGTGTGAGTGTAATCGCTGACTTGACTTTTGCTTCTCTTCATCTCTGGAATTAGAATATATTTTCTCTTAATGTTTAGATTAAACCTGCCATTTTCCCATAAGCATTTTATCATCTGCCAGTTACTCTGCCAGGTACAGAATGTTTAGAGATGATTTTACCCTCAAAGAGCTCACAGTCCAGTAAGGCAGATACACTGTACCCTTTGCAAGTTCTTTAATTGAGTTATGTCCAGTGTATTAGGTCTATGGGGTTGCACAGAGTCGGACACGACTGAAGTGACTTAGCAGCAGCAGCAGCATTAGAGGAACACTAGAGGTGGTTGTTGTTCAGTCGCTCAGTTGTGTCTGACTCTTTCTGGCCCCATGGACTGCAGCACACCAGGCTTCCCTGTCCTTCACCATTTCCTGGAGCTTGCTCAAACTCATGTCCATTGAGTTGGTGATGCCATCCAACCATCTCATCCTCTGTCATCCCCTTCTCCTCGTGTCTTCAGTCTTTCCCTGCATCAGGATCTTTTCCAATGAGTTGGCTTTTCACATCAGGTGGCTAAAGTATTGGAGTTTCAGCTTTAGCATTAGTCTTTTCAATGAATATTCAGGGTTGATTTCCTTTAGGCTTGACTGGTTTGATCTCTTTGCTGCCCAAGGGACTCTCAAGAGTCTTCTCCAACACGAGACGAAGAAAGTATTAATGTATGAAGGATAATGGCTCAAAGGAGCCGTCTCCGAGGAGGTGATATTGGAGATAGGAGTCTTGGTGGATGAGTACGTTTTCAAATTGAAATGCAAGGGCGGGTGTATCACTTGCCAAGATGCAGAATCAGAAAAGAGGATGGAGTTTGGGAAGCATGTGTGGGAAGTGGTAAGAGGGAGGATGGAAATGTAGGCCTGAGTCAGATTATAAAGGATTGCATGTGCCACCCAGGGTGCTTGGCCATTTTCTCTTAGGTACCAGAGAATTGGTAGCATTTTCTCCAGGGAAGTGGAACGTTCAGATTGGCTTTTAGGATGAGCTGTCCTGTGGCTCTTTGGAGGAACTCAAGCTGAGTGTGTGGTGGAAGGGGGAGCCTCATTATGATCTGATCTAATGCAGAGAGCTTGGGGCTACATCAGAAAGACCTGGGTTTCAGTCCTTGTTCTGTTACTTAGTAGCTGTGTGACATTAGTCAAAGGATGTAGCTTCTCTAGGCTTCAGCTGCTCAGCAGTGAGACAGGATTGACAGTTCCTACCTTTCAGGGCTGTTGTGAGAACTCAGCACCAGACATACACCACCTATATCACATGCTGCTCTTGTGACAGATGCTCAGGAAATGCTACTTCCCTCCCTATTCTCTTCTTATATTTGCATTCCTGTCCTTCAAACGATGCCTGAAATAGTCTACTTTGCTCTGAGATTTTCCCAATAGGGATGTGTTTTCCTCCGATGGCTTTGTGGGGTTTACTTAGTTCACCTAGCTTTTGACTCCTTACTTCAATTTGACATTAAGTAACAGCTTAAGGACTTGGTTCTTTATCCTTACCTTCACTGACTGTGACCCACAAAACTCAGAGGTGTTGGCAGTGGTATACCTTATCTGGCCTTAGATTTTAAAGTTTGTTCATCATGAAGATGTACAGTACTGTCTGCCACCAAGACATTGTTTGATGGCTCTATCTATCATGTAAAATGCTGAATTTAACCAGGAAATGCTGTCCCATTGGATCCAAACCATACTTAGCCACTGTCCTAAAGATGCAGTGGTTTACCTGCTATAAATTGTCTGTATGTATAATTTCATTTCAACATTCCTCTTGCTGAGAGTCTTTGATGTCCAAGCCTTTGGGCCAAGTGAGGAGTTAGGAGTTGATTGTCATCTGTCTAGCCAATGCCTTTCCAGCACTTGCCTTCTGTGGAGTAGAGAGGCCATTCATCCAACTATGTGATGGAAAGTGGAATTGATTGAGAGATAAATGAAGGAGCCAATGAGCTAGAAATGATTGCTGTTGGAAAGCAAAGGAGGGGAACATTCATCAGGAAGGGATCAGAGAAGTGCTTCCTGGAGGAGGTAGCTTTTGGCCAGAACCAAGGAAGTCAAGTAAGGGATCTGTTGGTGGAGATGGCAAGGGAAAGGGTCTGATTCCAGGTGGAAGCAACCATGTGAGCAAAGACATGGTGTATAGCTGAAGAAGAACATGTTGTTGATTGTGGCTGGAGGGTAGATGTATTTGGAGATGAGGCTGAATAAAGTGGGAAAGGTCCTTGATGGCCTTGACTGTCAGGTTTGGCAGCATATACCTGACATTGAGGAGTCCTAGTCATTATTTACGGATTGTTTTGTTGTTTTTTAAAATCATGTGCTGGTTGTAGGAAACCTGAAAAATACAGAAACATGCAAAGAAAACCACATAACTCACACAAGGAAAAAAAGTACTCAATTATTTTGGTGAATTTCTCTTCAGTCTTTATTCAATGGGGATCACACTGTTTAGAGCTGTGTGTGCTGTGCTTAGTCACTCAGTCATGTGTGACTCTTTGCAACCCCATGGACTATAGCCCAGCAGGCTCCTCTGTCCATGGAGATTCTCCAAGCAAGAGTACTGGAGTGGGTTGCCATGCTGTCCTCCAGGGGATCTTCCGGACCCAGGGATCGAAGTCTGGTCTCCCGCATTGCAGGCAGATTTTTTACCATCTGAGCCACCAGGGAAGCCCAAGAATACTGGCATGGGTAGCCTATCCCTTCTCCAGGGGAACTTCCTGAACCGGGAATCAAACCAGGGTCTCCTGCAGTGCACGTGAATTCTTTACCAGCTGAGTTACTAGGGAAGCCCATTTAGAGCTAGCTATATTTCTTACATTTTTTCACCTATCATATTGTGAACATTTTTTGATGTGATTGAAACGTCCTTAACACATCATTTGTCATGACTGCATACTGTTCAATCATAAGGATGTATCAGTATTATATTTTATCTAATCATTCTTCTCTTGTTCACTGTTGAAGAAGTTTATAATTCTCTGTATGTGGGCTGTGATGAATGGCCTTGTTAATCTTTGTATTGTCACTTAAGGTTTGGAGGAAAGGGAGTGATATGATCCCATTTAAGTGTTAGGATGATCATTCTGAGGGTACTATGAAAAATAGATTAAAGGCATGTGAGAAATTTGAAGCAGGGAGAAAGGGGAAGTGGGAGAATATTCCATTAGTGCAGGTAAGACAAGATGAGAGATACACTAAGCAGGTGGCAATGAGAATGGAGAGGAAGTGACATATGAGAAAGACTCTAGGCAGGCAAATGAACAGGAAGTAGGATTTATTGTTTAGCAAAGTATAGCATCAGCATCACCATTTTGTGAAAAATGATTCAGAGTCCCCCTCCTCCGGGTTGCTGACTAAAACCTTCTGGGGGTGGGCTCTGATTTCCAAGAGGCTCTCCTGATTATTCTTGTGTGCCCTAAAGTTTGAGAACCGAGGTCTGTGGGATGTAGGGTTTGAGGGCCTTCATTTCTTACTGGCCAGAGGCCACTGTCAGTTCCTTGCCACATGGGCCTTCCCAACATGGCTGTTTCCTCAAAGCCAGAAAGGGGGAGAGTGTCTTTGCACAGGTGATGGGATGGATGTGATTTGTGTCCATGATTACATTGTACTGGAATGCAATCTCTCCTCAAAGTGGTGTGAATGGTATGAGGACGTGACCCTGGAGCCTGGGCTGATGGGAGCCATCTTAGCGTCTGCCCCTTGCAGCCTGTGATAGCAGCAGAAAAATGGTGACTTCAGTTTCCCATGTGTGACCTTTAAGATCAGAGATGGATTTATCATGAATGTAAAGAAGTTTTAGCTTTGGGGCCTTGTACTTCCATGGCCCCTTGCAAGGCCATATGGCTCATTTTGTACCCACTATTTCATGTTCTGTTTCTAAAAAGAGTTTCTTGAATTGTATAAACTTCAGGCCTCACAAATCTGCCCCTGCCGGTAGGAGAGGTCAGCTTTGCAGTTGGCTGCTTGGGTCTGGAGCTCAACAGAAAGTTCAGTCAGCGCCCTGAGCATGAGTAACCTAGGGTGAAGCTCTCCATTGCCACCCAACACAGCAGGTCCCTGGAGCCCTGTTGCAGGTGATATTTTTGCTCTCATTGGAGAAGACTCTGCTGCCCAGAGCTCACCCTGATGGACAACCCCTAGCTGGGGCTTGCATAGCTTTGGCCTAGCAGCTGTCACCAGGAGATGGTCATTAACACGGGTAATCCCTGAATGATTATCTGAAGCACTTTCTGAAGAGTGGAGGTGACCAGTTCCATAAGACTGCTTTTGTATCGGGTCCAGCATTCTTTGGGAGCTCATGCTAAGCAAGGAGGAGAAAATAGAACTCTCAGACAGGCATTCATCATGCCCTCTGCTCTCCACCTGTAATCCACTTGGTGTCCATTGGCAGGGCAAACGCACCTCTGAAGACGCCTGGGTCCAGGCTCCTATGTGATGGCCAGTAAGAGCCATTGAAAGTTTCTGCTTTTCTTTCTGTTTCCAGGACTTTCCAAGTCCCTGCCCTAGAATAGGGAGTCAGGGAGTGCCCCATTAGCTGTCATCTCCTGAAGATAACTCAGTGGAGGATAGCCTGACAAGTCACACAAGTTTTTTCCCTACACTTTCCTGCCATCCAAATGCTGGAGAGTTGGGAGATTCTTTGCCTCAGGTGGGGAGTTGAGGAACTTTCCATCTAGTAGGTTCTTCTTGGCCATTACTGGTCTGCCGGGATCCTCCGTAGAGACTCAGAGCTGAACTAGACTCTAAAGTATTTGCAGCACTGGGTCCCAACCTGTGATCCCTGGGCCCTGAGGATGTGGGGGTAGCATTCATTCTTCAGATACTGAATATGCACAGCTAGTATTAGCTATTGACTAAATGATTAACATGGTCTGTATCTGTGCTTGTGCTTATCAATGACTGTGCTTACTATTGTGATGGCAAGTTAAGAACATAGACTCTAAAATCTGCTTGGTTTGAGATCCTCCATCTAAAACACACAAGCTATGTGATGTGTGATGATGCTGGACATATTGGTTAATTTCTCCCAACCTCAGCTTCGTTATCTGGAAAGTGGACATATAATGGTGTATACTGCTGAAGGTTGTTGTCAAGCTTACGTTAGATAATCCCCCAAAGGGCTTAGAACACTGCCTGGTATGAAGTAAGTGACATATGTATTAACTTTTATTATTAATAACATACAAATTAAAAGAATTACTGAATGCAGTCTAGCTGTTTCTGGTTCAGTGTTTTCTCAGTCAAAAGATATTGAAAGTCCAATTGCTGTCATGCTCCTTAAATGAGTACTGAGCTGGGAATGGATGGAGCCTAGGGCTCCTAACTACAGTTGCCTCATCACTTTTGCTATTGTGGATCCTTTTTCTTTGTTTCTTAAAGCCTTGGTTAATGACAGTAAATTGGAAATTGTGCTGTTCTGTTCAGGGCCTATTGTCATTTAGTAGCCATCCTGTGATATTGAGGCACTGTCTAATTAACAAGTAGTGATTGTCTGGGCATTCTCCCAGAGCTCATTCTTCCAGAAGAGCTGTTGTTCATGATCTCTTGTTTCCATGGTCATGTTGTAGATTCATCCAGCCCTTTCCTGAGACAATGGATATGTTGTCTTGGATACCTCTCTGTTGCTGATTTGGGGTTAGTAAATTCATTTCTTCATTGATGGTTTTGGAGTGGTTGAGTTATTGCAACCTTTGTGAGCAGCACAAAATGTTCTGAATAGAAAAATCTCATGGTGACTCTAAGCAGGACTATTTTTGGTCCCCTTGTCTACTCCTGCACATGGGCTCTTTTCTGCATAGCCAGAAGCCCATTTCAATAGCAGTTGTCCTAAGAAGTCCTCTTATTACCAGGAACCAAGGTCATACCAACCAAAGATAGTCAAGGGGCAGCAGATCTTAGGTAAAATGAGAAGACCTTTTCTGTGTTAGTCTTACCTTAAGGTGGTTCCTGTGCACATTTTTTAGGACTATGGCAACCCATTCCAGTATTCTTGCCTGTGAAATCCCATGGACAGAGGAGCCTAGAGGGCTGCAGTCCATGGGGTCACAAAGCCAGACATGACTTAGCAACTTACCACAACAAATAAGTATAAAAAATCCGGTGGCTTGAAACAACAGAAATCTATTGTTGCATGGTTCTGGAAGCCAAAAGTCTAAAATCAAGATGTTGGTAAGGCTGTGCTCCATTTGAAGACTCTAGGAAGAATCCTTGCTTGCATCGTTTAGCCTCTATTGTGGCTGGCAATCCTTGGCATTCCAAGCTAGGCTCCTGTCTTCCCAAGGCTTCCTCCTCAGTGTCCCTTCTTTCTTTGTGTCCAAATTTTTCTCTTGTTTTAAGGATACCAGTTATTGGGTTAGGGCCCGCCTTAATGCACTGTGAGCTCTTCTTACCTGATTACACCTGCAAAGACTCTTTGCAAATAAGGTCATGTTCACTGGTCTTGAGGTGTCTTAATGTGCTCAGGCTGCCCTAACAGAATAACATAGACTGGTGGCTTAACAACAAGCATTTATTTCTCATGTTTCAGGTTGGCAATCTGAAATCAGGGTGTCATCATGGTCAGGTTCTTGATAAGGGCGTTCCTTGTGCTTTATAGGCGGCCATAATACTTGATAAAGATGTTGGCAGTTGTGGTTGAAAATGTTCATGTGGCAACAGTTCAGTTTAGTTCAGTTCAGTCACTTAGTCGTGTCCAGCTCTTTGCGACCCCATGAATCGCAGCACACCAGGCCTCCCTGTCTATCACCAACTCCCGGAGTTCACCCAAACGCATGTCCATCAAGTCAGTGATGCCATCCAGCCATCTCAGCCTCTGTCGTCCCCTTCTCCTCCTGCCCCCAATCCCTCCCAGCATCAGAGTCTTTTCCAATGAGTCAACTCTTCGCATGAGGTGGCCAAGGTATTGGAGTTTCAGCTTTAGCATCAGTCCTTCCAAAGAACACCCAGGACTGATCTCCTTTAGGATGGACTGGGTGGATCTCCTTGTAGTCCAAGGGACTCTCAAGAGTCTTCTCCAACACCACAGTTCAAAAGCATCAGTTCTTCAGCGCTCAGCTTTCTACACAGCCCAACTCACAGATCCATACATGACTAATGGAAAAACCATAGCCTTGACTAGACGGAACTTGTTGGCAAAGTAATGTCTCTGCTTTTCAATATGCTATCTAGGTTGGTTATAACTTTCCTTCCATGGAGTAAGCGTCTTTTAATTTCATGGCTGCAGTCACCATCTGCAGTGATTTTGGAGCCCAAAAAAATAAAGTCAGCCACTGTTTCCACTGTTTCCCCATCTATTTGCCATGAAGTGATGGGACCGGATGACATGATCTTAGTTTTCTGAATGTTGAGTTTTAAGCCAACTTTTTCACTCTCCTCTTTCACTTTCATCAAGAGACTTTTGAGGTCCTCTTCACTTTCTGCCATAAGGGTGGTGTCATCTGCATATCTGAGGTTATTGATATTTCTCCCGGCAATCTTGATTCCAGCTTGTGCTTCCTCCAGCCCAGCGTTTCTCATGATGCACTCTGCATATAAGTTAAATAAACAGGGTGACAATATACAGCCTTGACGTACTCCTTTTCCTATTTGGAACCAGTCTGTTGTTCCATGTCCAGTTCTAACTGTTGCTTCCTGACCTGCATATAGGTTTCTCAAGAGGCAGGTCAGGTGGTCTGGATTCCCATCTCTTGAAGAATTTTCCACAGTTTATTGTTATCCACACGGTCAAAGGCTTTGGCATAGTTGATAAAGCAGAAATAGATGTTTTTCTGGAACTCTCTTTCTTTTTCCATGATCCAGCGGATGTTGGCAATTTGATCTCTGGTTCCTCTGCCTTTTCTAAAACCAGCTTCAACATCTGGAAGTTCACAGTTCACATATTGCTGAAGTCTGGCTTGGAGAATTTTGAACATTACTTTACTAGTGTGTGTACAACATGTACAACAGTACATGGAGGCAAATTCTGATAAAATCAGAGGGAGCTGGGAAAGTGGAAGCCAAATTTAGTCCTGCCAATAATTGGAGTTCTTGCCTGAATAGGGAAGGGAGGGAGATTGCTAATTGACTGCCAGGAGCACTGATAGGCTCCCAATGTCTCGTCCACCCATTCTAGGTCAAGCTAATATTTTTCTGAGCTATTAACTTGAACTAGGCCATGTAGAGTCATTGACCAGAAGAGTAGGTACCATCCCCATAGAGCTCAAGGTTACTTGAGGGCTAAACAATGTTAGACATGGACTTCTGTGGTGGTCCAGTGATTAAAACTTGGCACTTTCACTGCAGAGGGCATGGGTTTGATCCCTGGTCAGGGAACTAAATCACTTAAGCCACGTGGTGTAAACAGTAACAACAAAAAAAAAGAATAACAAATGCTAGTCACAGTTGTCTGTCAATTTACCTGAGGGCTGTGAGAAAAGGACACAACAATGGTCAAAGGCCGAGGAGCTGAGACCCACAAGATGAGTAGAGTGATCCAGAAAAGGAAGAGAGGACAGGCGATGGGAGCACTGGAGTGTGCCCGATAAAGGGAAGCTTTCATGAGCAAGGCAGCACTATGTGGCAAGAATGGAGAGAAACCCAGTTTGGTGGAAGAGCAGGGTAATGGGAAGGGGGCATCGTGAATAGCTTTGGGGGCTTTCTTTCAGGGACTTAAATATTTTTCCCCTCTGACCAGTGAGAAGTCATTTCCACGGTGGTCTGGGCATGGAGTAAGTGCTTAGGGTAGGGACTCCAACGCATTAATGAGAATGAGCAGAGCTTTATTCTGGATAAAGAAGGCTTCAGGGTGTTTCCATCTGAGTTCAGCTACCTTTCCAGTTCTTTCCTTTCCATCTGTATTAGTTTGAAATTAGCTCCAGCCTCTGTCTCAGACCTAGGAGCTAGAGCGTTCCTCTTATAGTTTACAGGTTTTAGCTTGTGGTGCAAGGCCTTTGTCTTGTGAGTGTGTGTACAGGTACCTGTGCACTGGCCCCCGCAGGAGCACTTACAACCGGGCATTGTTTTTTTAACTGAATTGACCCAGTAATTGCTCCAGGGCCTCTTCCATTTTTTTGTAATAGTTCACTTGGGCTTAGAGTTTTTGTGGATCTGCTTTTACCTTCTACATATGATTTGAGCTCTGGTTTCCTCTTTTCTTGTGGATCTGATCCCACATGCTTTCCATCTTCAGGGAATTGGTCAAATTCTGGTACACAGAGCATTCTCTTGTTTCCCAACTTTGTAGATGGTGTTGCAATTAATTCCTGTTAAGGCAATGTAGATTAGTTTATCTCAGTGTTTTTCAAGCCTTTGCTTTTATATTATTACTCGCCTAAAAATCCTTTATAGCAAGGGTCCCCAAACTCTGGGATCTAATGCCTGATGATCTGAGGTGGAGTTTATGTAATAATAGTAGAAATAAAGTGCATAACAAGTAAAAAAGGCTTCCTAGGTGGCCCAGATGGTAAAGAATCTGCCTGCAATACAGGAGACCCTGGTTCAATCCCTGGGTTGGGAAGATCCCCTGAAGGAGGAAATGGCAATCCACTCCAGTATTCTTGCCTGGAAAATCTCCATGGACAGAGGAACCTGGAAGGATACGTTCCATGGGGTCTCGAAGTCAGCCATGGCTTCGTGACTGAAAAACAACAACTGCAAATGGACTTGGCCTACATTGTGGCCTAGATGAGGGCTAAATCCAAAAGTAAGAAAGAACATGAGCTATTTAATAAGAATCCCAAGCCACCACCTCCAAAATAAGTCTTCTTCTCGATGGGAACCCCAGGGAGGACGTTAGTGTGGATGGCTGAGTTTGAGTGTTTGCCATTTAGATAGCAAAAGAGGTTTTTTTAAAAAATTTTAATTGAAGTATAGTTGATTTACAATGTTGTATTATGTACTGCTGAACAGCAAAGTGATTTAGTTATATATATATATATATAAACATTATTATTTTAAAATATTCTTTTCTATTATGGCTTATCACAGGATGTTGAATATAGTTCCCTGTGCTATACAGTGTATCCTTGTTGTTGTTCCATTCTATATGTAATAGTTTGCATCTGGTAAGCCGAACCTTCCATTCCATCCCTCCCTCAACCCCCTCCCCCTGGCAACCACCAGTCTGTTCTCTCTGTCCGTGATTCTGTTTCTAGTTCAAATAAATAAGTTCATTTGCATCATATTTTAGAGTCCATGTATAAGGGATATCATATATTTGTCTCTGTCTGACTTACTTCACTTAGTATGATCATGTCTGGGTCCAGCCATGTTGGTACAAATGGCATTATTTCATGTCTTTATGACTGAGTAATATTCCATTTGTATATATGTGCTTCATCTTCTTTACCCATTCATCTGTTGATGAATGTTTAGGTTGTTTCCCTGTCTTGGCTATTATAAATAGTGTGGTAGCAAAATAATTTTAATGTGAAATGTTTGAGTAGATATCTTTCTGAAGTGTCCTACTTGCTGCTTTGGTTTTTTGAAGGAAATACTCCTGAATGTAAACTATGTTTTTTGGAAGACTCAAAACCTTACTAATGAGAATCAAATCTTAAGGTGTGGGGAACATTTTGCATTTCACCAGTGGCTTAGTGGTAAAGATGTAATGCAGAAGATACAGGAGACCCGGGTTCTATCCCTGGGTCAGGAAGATCCTCTGGAAGAGGAAATGGCTACCCACTTTAGTATTATTGGGCTTCCCTGGTGACTCAGATGGTAAAGAATCTGCCTGCCAATGCAGGAGATGTGGGTTCAATCCCTTAGTCGGGAAGATCTCCTGGAGAAGGAAATGGCAACCCACTCCAATATTCTTGCCTGGAGAATCCCATGGACAGAGGAGCCTTGCGGGCTACAGTCCATGGGGTCGCAAAGAGTCAGACACGACTGAGCAACTGAGGAGCATTTTATCCTGCACCAAGTGACTGATCTGAGACTACTCTTTGAGTTCTTGGGCTGATGTTTCTGAGTTTTGTATTTTTTTTTAGTCCCCTTTCCTGGTAGGGAAGTTGTTCCCTGTCACTTTGAGTTGTTAGTGGTACGCTCTTGGTACTTGGTCACCTACCTCCCTCTTGATGGTTCTTGGACGTTCAGATGGGAGTTGGTTGTGCACCCTTTAATAACTTTCTGAAAAGTAGGAAAAAGGAAGTTCTCCGTGTGGAGTTGAGGAGCTATTCTGTGAATAAATTTCTAGAACTTTGTATCTATGTATGTGTGAACGTACCCTTGGTGCTCTAAGAGACCTCTTTTGCCCCTCTTCCTGTTATCACCTGAGTTCTGGATATGAAAAATGCACAGATCACTTTTGCGCTGGATAAACAAGGAGTTGGTGTTGTGTTCTCAGAAGAGTTTGGGGAAAGTGTTCATATGAAGAAGTTTCTCTGTGTCTCAGTGGATTGTCTCAGATTCCTTTTGTGGGGACTCACACTTGAATCAGGGGCTGCAGATCTCCAATTCATAGAGAAAATAACCCATGGGAGATCCAAGTTGTTTTGTACATGATGACCTGTACCTGCTCAAATAATCTTATCAAGTAGCACTATCTAACAGTGTTTCTAAGATGTGTAATTAACATTGGTTTGGAAAATGTAATTATTTGAATAGGAATTTTGACCCAGATACTTAGCTGCTATTCTTAGGATATTTTAAACTTAAACATACTTTGCTTTCACCAAACATACTAACCAGATATAATATTAGTAGCTCTTGTTAAGTATGAGCACATAAAGTTTCCAGCGTTTGTAGAGTTCTTGTTTATTGACCCTGTGTCCATTTAAAAAGTATTCTCAATGGAACACACCATGTGGTCCCCTTTTTGATGTCAATTCCATGTTTCTAATTTAATTTTAAGTGTTTAATTTTATGGATTACAAGAGTGTGCATTATGTAGGCAGGTCTAGAAACCAAAAATCTTTGAAATATTGCAAAGTAATGATGCATTAGGTACCACCATTTGAAGAAGCAAACATCCTGAAAGAATAGAGGAAGAACAAAGAATAGAAGAAAGGCAGAGAGAGAAAAAGAATCCTCAAGGGAAATCATAGAGTTTTGTAAATACATCACCAAATCACTGAGACTGACAGCAGAAAAGGTCACAGCCATTTTAACTTGGCAGGAGACGAAGTCCAGTTGCCTTTGAGAAGTAATGATGTTTTGAGTAACTCGAAATTGTACTTAAGGTTTGAAATTTGGGACAAAAGGGAATCACAGCAGGACTAGAGGCCCGCCACCTTTTTGTTGGGCAGATCCCTGTGTTCTGGCAAGGACTTTACTTGTGTTCAGCGCTTTAATGAACACATCCCCATGAATGTCCCAGACATTCCCTAGATATCCAAGTATTTGGGGGCCTGCTATGCGCTGACATGGAAAACTACCATTGGGGCTCACTCCTCCCAGCTCCCAGCTCCTGTGCGTTTTGTCGAACATTCCTGTCCTCTTGGTGTTAAAGATGGACATACCTACCATATTATTTTGATTTCGGTTTTTCAACAGTTTGTGACCTTTTCCCATTGTATTTGAGCAGTGGCCACTGACGTTAGAAAGCCCAGTTACATTGCAACATTCTGGAGCAGAGCTGATTTGGGAAGGCATTTTTAGGGTAATTAGATTCAGAGTCATTCTTTCCCTTCTATTCCTTCGAAAAAAGCTGGCCTTTGGATTTATTGTGTAGGCTGCATGCAGCAAACATATTCTCTCCCTGGGAAATTCTATCCCCCTCACTGAGAAATTTTAGCATGAAATTATAGTCCCTAAATGTAAGGAGGCGATTCCTGGATAGCATCTGAAGTTTCCCTCTGAATCGGCAGGTGTGTGTACTGTGTGGTGCTGACCACGTGGGTGGGGGGTGCAGGGAACAAGGAAACAGGGAGGCGCAGGAGTTGTGGGAGGAAAGCTGGAGCTGAGGAGGAAAACAGTCATTACCCGTGACTGTCATTTCCCTGTAGGCCTCTCACATCTGATAAGTGTGGAAGGCAAAACCTTCCCACAAGCCATGGCACTCACACACTCTCTGTGTACTGAGTGGAATTGAGTCCCCCTAAAATTTATGTCTACACTGAACCCCAGAATGTGACCTTAATTGGAAATAGAATCTTTGCAGTTGTAATCAAGTTGAGATGAGCTTCTACAGAATTTGGGTGAGCCCTTTCATCAGGGATGGATATCCTTATAAGAAGAAAGATTTGGAGACAGAGACATAGAGGGCCAAGTGAAGATGAAGGCAGAGATTGGAGTGATGCAGCTACAAGCCAAGGAATGCTGAGGATTGCTAGCAACCACCAGCAGCCAGAAGAACCTTTGGAGGAAGCATGGCCTTCCTGCTGCCTTGATTTTGGACTTCTAGTCTCCAGAACTGTGAGAGAATAGATTTCTATTGTTTTAAGCAACCCAATTAGTTGTATTTTGTTACCGTAACGCTAGGTACCCAATTCTACACATGAACACCATCAGAAGGTCAGTCCCGAAATCAGATTGATTGTATTATTTGCAGCTGAAGATGGAGAAGCTCTATACAGTCAGCAAAAACAAGACTGGGAGCTGACTGTGGCTCAGATCATGAACTCCTTATTGCCAAATTCAGACTTAAATTGAAAAAAGTAGGGAAAACCACTAGAATATTTGCTGCTGCTGCTGCTGCTAAGGTGCTTCAGTCGTGTTGGACTCTGTGTGACCCCGTAGAGGGCAGCTCACCAGGCTCCCCCGTCCCTGGGATTCTCCAGGCAAGAACACTAGAGTGAGTTGCCATTTCCTTCTCCAGTGCATGAAAGTGAAAAGTGAAAGTGAAGTCACTCAGTCATGTCTGACTCCTATCGACCCCATGGACTGCAGCCTAACAGGCTCCCTCGTCCATGGAATTTTCCAGGCAAGAGTACTGGAGTGGGTTGCCATTATGGCCTAAATCAAATCCCTTATGATTATACAGTGAAAGTGACAAATAGATCCGAGGGATTAGATCTGATAGACAGAGTGCCTGAAGAACTATAGATGGAGGTTCCTAACATTGTACAGGAGGCTGTGATCAAAACCACCCCGAAGAAAAGGAAATGCAAAAAGGCAAAATGGTCGTCTGAGGAGGCCTTAGAAATAGCTAAGAGAAGCAAAAGACAAAGGAGAAAAGGAAAGATATATCCATCTGAATGCAGAGTTCCCAAGAATAGCAAGGAGAGCTAAGAAAGCCTTCCTAAGTGATCAATGCAAAGAAATAAAGGAAAACAATAGAATGGGAAAGACTAGAGATCTCTTCAAGAAAATTAGAGATATCAAGGGAACATTTCATGCTAAGATAGGCACAATAAAGGACAGAAATGGCATGGATGTAACAGAAGTAGATGATATTAAGAAGAGGTGGCAAGAATACACAGAAGAACTATACAAAAAAGATCTTCATGACCCAGATAACTACAATGGTGTGATCACTCACCTAGAGCCAGACATCCTGGAATGTGAAGTCAAGTGGGGCTTAGGAAGCATCACTACAAACAAAACTAGTGGAGGTGTTGGAATTCCAGTTGAGCCATTTCAAATCCTAAAAGATGATGCTGTGAACATACTGCATTCAATATGGCAGCAAATTTGGAAAGCTCAGTAGCAGCCACAGGACTGGAGAAAGTCAATTTTCATTCAAATCCCAAAGAAAGGCAGTGCCAAAGAATGTTCAAACTATTGTACAATTGCACTCATCTCACACACTAGCAAAGTAATGCTCAAAATTCTCCAAGCAAGGCTTCAACAGTACGTGAATCGAGAATTTCCAGCTGGATTTAGAAAAGGCAGAGGAACCAGAAATCAAATTGGCAACATCTGTTGGATCATAGAAGAAGCAAGAGAATTCCAGAAAAAACATCTACTTCTGTTTCACTGAATATGCTAAAGCCTTTGACTGTAGAGCACAACAAACTGTGGAAAATTCTTCAAGAGATGGGAATACCAGACCACCTTACCTGCCTCCTGAGAAATCCGTATGCAGGTCAAGAAACAACAGTTAGAACTGGACATGGAACAATGGACTGGTTTCAAATTGGAAAAGGAGTACATCAAGGCTGTATATTGTCACCCTGCTTATTTAACTTGTATGCAGAGTACATCATGCAAAATGCTGGGCTGGATGAAGCACAAGCTGGAATCAAGAGAAATATCAATAACCTCAGATATGCAGATGACACCCCCTTATGGCAGAAAGTGAAGGGGAACTAAAGAGCCTCTTGATGAATGTGAAAGAGAGTAAAAAGTTGGCTTAAAACTCAACATTCAAAAAATGAAGATCATGGATTCCAGTCCCATCACTTCATAACAAATAGATGGGGAAACAATGGAAACAGTGACAGACTTTATCTTTTGGGTTCCAAAATCACTGCACTGTAACTGCAACCACAAAATTAAAAGATGCTTGTTCCTTGGAAGAAAAGCTATGATCAACATAGACAGCATATTAAAAAGCAGAGGTATTACTTTGCCAGCAAAGGTCCATCTAGTCAAAGCTATGTTTTTTCCAGTAGTCATGTATGGATGTGAGAGTTGGACCATAAGGAAAGCTAAGCATGGAATAATTGATGCTTTTGAACTGTGGTGTTGGAGAAAACTCTTGAGAGTCCCTTGGACTGCAAGGAGATCCAGCAAGTCTATCCTAAAGGAAATCAGTCCTGAATATTCATTGGAAGGATTGATGCTGAAGTTGAAGCTCCAATACTGTGGCTACCTGATATGAAGAACTGACTCATTGGAAAAGACCCTGATGCTGGGAAAGACCGAAGGCAAGAGATGAAGGGGACGACAGAGGATGAGAGGGTTGGATGGTATCACCAACTCGATGGACCTGAGTCTGAGCAAACTCTGGGAGTTGGTGATGGACAGGGAAGCCTGGCGTGATGCTGTCTGTGGGGTTGCAAAAAGTTGGACATGACTGAGCGACTGAACTGAACTGAAACCCAGGAAACTGAGACACTGTACATAAGGAGTTAAGATAACCCGGAAGGGTGGGTGCTCTTAGATTCCTTTTGTAGACTGAGAAGCCGAATCTTACTGAGGTAGTCCTTTGTCACTTATAGCACAGATCTTTTGTGAGTCAGGCTGGGCACTTGGAAAATTATAGATGGCCAACTGTGGCCCTCGCCTCCCGGGAGCTTGCTGAGTTATGGGCATGGAATGGTGACCACTTCTGTATTGTGGGGGGACCCCTAGAAATGGAGATGGATCTTCCTCCCAGGCTCTGTAACACAAGGCTGCTTGTGCTGGGCAGCCTTCATCTGCTTATAGCCTTTTTGATCCCCCTTAAGTGTCTCTTATTGATTCAAAGAAGGTTAAGAGGTGACAAGTCAATGTGAGGAAATCCAGATCTATATGTGCTCCCAGCTACTCTCAACTGATTCTTTCTGGACCCAGACAAGTGGAGGAGTCAGTAGCTTAATTTTCTTGTAAGAAATTGTCAGGATCTAGGCATGCTTCTTGGGCTGGTGACAGCTGATGAGGATTTTGAGTAAGCTCTCTAGTGGGTGGAGGGATGGAGGTAGAAAGTAAAGGCATCAGTGAGGAGGACATTTCAGGGTGAGGAAGAGGTGAGAGCAAAGGTAGAAAGGTGTGAGCGTGGGACCCGGGGTGCATCTAGCAAGGGCTGGGGACCATATTATTAACACACAGCAGGAGTGTGTGTTACTTGTGTGGCTTTGTGGAGAGTGGAGGGAGAGAAGAAGAGAGGAAGGTCGAGGCCATTATGGACAGTATTTCTTTTTCTTCCACCTTTCCCCTATTTTTAAATGCTTTATTGCAGTATAATTGACATACAACTAACAGCAAAGCTTTCAAATGCACAGTTTGATAAGTTTTGATGTATGTATACACTGTGGAAGCATCACTACCATCAAGATAACGAACCTATACATCACTCCCCACAGTTTTCCTGTGCCTTTTTATAATCCTTCTCTGACACTGATGCTCATACATCTGTCCCTTGGAAGCCACGGATGAGAATTTCTTAAAGTGTGGTCCAAGGATCCCTGGGAGTCCCTAACTCCCTTTGAGGGAGCCTGCAAAGTCTTACCTTTTCTAATTACATATCTGTGTAAGACTGGAGTTTTTTCCTGTATCTGAGCTAAAACATCCTATTGCAACAAATCAAATGCAGAAGAAGACATGAAAATAAAAAAATAGAAACAGTGCTGTTTTCACCTGCATTTTTAGTTGTTTTGAAAAATATGGTTATGTTCTATGAAGTGGTTATTTTAATGAAAATATGATATTTATAGTGTATAGTGTTATTTGCTCAGTCATATCCAACTCTTTGTTTCCCCATGAACTGTAGTCCACTGGGCTTCTCTGTCCTAGAATTCTCCAGGCAAGAATACTGGAGTGGGTTGCCATTCCCTTCTCCAAGGCATCTTCCGACCCAGGGATTAAACCCTGGTCTTGCATTGATAGTTGAATTCTTTACCACTGAGCCACCTGGAATGTAGCTGTTCCAAACTACTGGGCCTGTTATTTGGACATGAGTAACAGAGTCAGTAACCCAGATTGCCAATAAGTGTCCAAACATAAATGTCCTTAGAGACCCTTGGCTTTCTTTTCAAAATCTTCATAGCATGGTTCTCAGAGGCAAAAATGTTTCCATTGGCCTGTTAATCTCATGGGTTCCTTGTATTGTTTATCCTGCTTGTCAGATTTAGAGGGAATGCAAATGTTTGCATCGCTTTGCTCTGTTTTTGACAGTGTGTTATTACAATATTTTTATTTTGAATGGCATTAGATGATTGTCCAAATGCCCAGACATCCTTCTTTTCATTAAAGAATGTCTATCAGGACCTCTCATTGCCAATATCTCTTTAGCCTTTAGCACATGTTGTTTGTGGATGATGACAACAGCTATCACCACAAAGAAAATAACATTTGATGAGTGCCTGTTCTCTTCTTTTCATATATTAGTGCATTTCATCCTCATAAAACCTATCAGGGAAGTACTGTTTTTATTCTATTCTACAGATGGGAGAAACCAAGGTTCAGAGAGGTTATACCACTTGCCCAATAGCTTCACATAGCTTGAAAGTGACCGAGTAAGGAGTTGAACCCAGGCAGACTGGTGCCAAAATCCTCTCTCTCTTTTTTTAAAAAAAAATATATTTATTTTTTAATTGAAGGATAATTGCTTTACAGAATTATGTTGGTTTCTTCCAACCATCAACATGAATCAACCATAGATCTACACATATGTCCCCTCTCTCTTGAACCTCCCTCCTACCTCTCTCCTGTCTCTCTCTCTTGTTTTTTGTTTTTTTGTTTTTTTTTGATGGCTGTACTGTGCGGCTTGTGGGATTTTAGTTCCTTGATTAGGCTTTGAACCTGAGCCCATGGCAGTGAAAGCATGGAGTCTTAACCACTGGACCACCAGGGAATTCCCCCAAGTCTCCTTTCTTAACCCTTATACTATACCTAAAAACCAAAAGCCACTTCGTCTCCCAGACTGTTAAGAACTAGAGGGATTGACTGTTTAGTGGCAGATTTTTGAAGAATCACGTATTTAATTAAAGTTTTCTTGGAGAGAGTACTTTGTTATTCTCCGGTAGTTTACACCTTGCCTATTTTTATTGTCTATGGTGCCATTTATGATGTTTTTATGTGTTGGTATTTTTATCTTTCTGTTGGCTGTCATTTTATCTACAGGACCTATAGCTGATTATCTGTGCTATTTTCTCACTTGACAACAAAAATATTGACAATAAACATCTCAGTCATTGCTTGCAGCTTAGAAGAAAAAACACGTGATGAAACACATTTATCGAAACTCAGTTGTGGAACCTGTCTTCATATGCAGGTGACAGCTGCACTTGCAAAGAGCTGTTGTTTCTGGCAGCAATTTAGATCTTGTAGAAGGAAAGAGGTGGTCTCGCTCAGCCTGTGGGCTTCTCAGACAGAGCCTGTACATAAGTGCTTGAGCCCTGCAAAGTCTTAATTTGGCCTTGAGCTCCAGGGACCTCTTCTTCCCATTTGCAGACTTATCAGTGTATCAGTCCCAGGGGCGCTAAACCCATGGCCTTACATCTCAGAAGCTAACATGATTTGAGCTGTGTTATCAGCTTTTAGTAGCTTGTTAAATAGTTACCTTGCACCTACTGTGTGTTTATTAGGCACCAGAGTACGAATGCACTAGAGATGGTCTCCATCTTCATGGTTTATTTAGGGAAATAGAACCTTGAAGAGCTAAATATGTTGTTGTTTAGTTGCTCAGTCGTGTCTGACCCTTTGTGACCCCATGGACTGCAGCACACCAGGCTTCCCTGTCCTTCACTGTCTCCCAGAGCTTGCTCAAACTCCTGTCCATTGAGTTAATAAGAGAAGTGGGAGAGGGCTGTGAAGGAGACTCAGAAAATTGAGAGACTTGTCCTTGTCTAGGGATTCTAAGGAGGCTTCCCCAAGTTAAGTGACATTTCAGCTGGAAAGGGAAGAGTGTGGAAAAGTTAATAGAGGATGAGAAATGAAGAAAGCATTGCAGGGGGAGGGACCAGTAGAGGTGAAGGCCCATGAGTGGGAGAAACAGAGAGCATGGTAGAAAACCAGGGCTGGAGCTGAGAGAATAAGTGGAGAGTGGTGGGAGACGATGTTGGATTTGAACCTTTTCTACCCCAATGGGAAGTCATTAAAAGATTCAAAGCTTGGGCTAACATGATCCAGTTTGTATTCCATTTTGAAAAGGTCAGTCCAGTTGTTCTTTATTCCACAAATAAGTATTACTATTTTTGTTTTTTTTTTTCTGGCTGTGCTGTTTGGCATGCAGGATCTTAGTCCTCTGACCAGGGATCAAACCTGCACCCCTTGCATTGGAAGCGCAGAATTTAACCACTGGACCACCAGGAAGTCCCCACAAATAATTATTGAGCATTTACTACATTCCAGCCATTGTTCTGGGTTCAAAGGCTTCCCTGGTGGCTCAGCAGTAAAGAATCCGCCTGCCGATACAGGAAACATGGATTTGATCCCTGGGTCAGGAAGATCCACTGGAACAGGAAATGGCAACCCACCCCAATATTCCTGCCTGGAAAATCCCATGGACAGAGGAGCTTGGCGGGCTACAGTCCATGGAGTTGCCAAGTATCGGACACAACTGAGTGACTAAACAACAAGGAATAAGACAGACCAAAAAAAAAAAAAAAATCCCTACCCTTGTGTAACTTACATTCTAGTTGGGTGGAGGGAACTAGTAAAGAAACCAACAGATAAACATGAAGCATATCAGATGGTGATGAGTTGCCATGGGGGAAGCAGCTGTGGTCTGGGGGGAAGGATGTCAATTTATATGGCATGGGAAGGGAAGACATTGACAGAGGCATTTCAGTAATGGCCTGAAGGAGGTGAGAGATGTTTGTGTGAGAGAGAAGAGTGTTCCAGGTAGTGAAGAGCAAGGTGCATAGGCCTAAGGAGGGAGGAGAATTGATATGTTTAAGGTTCAGTGACAAGACTGATATGGCTGGTCTGCGGTGGACAAGGGAGAGTGGTGGGTGCCAGAATTTGCAAGATGGTGGACAATCTTGGCCAATGTAAGGATGCCCTGCTTTCATGCTGAATGAAATGGGGTGCCACTGGACGGATGACACCATGAGCATATGTTTTGACAGGTTTAGTCTGACGACTGCCCACCCCTACATTCCCCAGGTGCCCTGTTGAAATAGACTGTAAGGGACTAAGATGGAAACAAAGAGATGATGACTGGGACACGGGGTGTGTACACAGGAGGGAAGCTCAGAATGACTAAGTCCAGATCTGAAGAAGGATGAGAGGAGAAGCAGGGAGACCCATTAGCAAGCTGTGCACTAGACTTGTTGGGAGACTGAGAGGAAGCTGAATGGGGGCCTTAGGGAGGGAGAGGGGTGGGCAGATCTGAACTATAGCTAGAATGAGCAGAGAGCCTACCCACAGGACATGCTGATGGGTGATGTGGGATGTAAGGATGACAGACAAGTCCAGGATGACTCCTGGGCTTCTGATGGGAGTCACCGAGTGACATCATTTCTGGGAACACTAGACACAGGGCACTGAGTGAGGTGGGTCAATGATTCCAGTTTGATTGAACTGAGGTTGAGTTGCAGATACCTCTGGAGCCTGCAAAGAAAGCAGAAGAATAGACCACTGGAAATATAAGTTTGGCTTTCAGAAGTCTGACCTGCAGAGTTCCTAGTGGTCCAGTGGTTTGGACTTGATGCTCTCACTGCCAGCGACCAAGGGTTCGATTCCTGGTCAGGAACTTAGGATCCCAAAGTTGTGAGTTTAGCCCACCCACCCCGCCCCGCCCCCCCACTGGCAAAAAAAAAGTGTGACCCAGGCTGGAGATGTAGTTTGGGCGGTTGACCATGAGGAAGATCGGAATGGTGATGGGCAAACTGAGCCTTAGTCGGGTCAGTAACTTTCTCAAGGCCAAACACTAAGTCAGTGGTAAAGCTGGGATTCAGATTCACTTCTACTTGACTACAAAACCAAAGTTCTTAACCATAGCACTCACTGCCTTTGAGAAGCAGGTATGAATGTACAGAAGGCCCCCTGAAGAAGCATGGCAGCAGGATTCAGCCAGTCTGCCCCAACCTCCCACCCCAGCAGCTCTTTCTGCACTAAGGACAGAATAGTCTGGCGACAGCAAAGCCACAGGGGCTCCAAGAGAGTTGGCTGATCACAGTCCCCCAGGCATCTTCAGAAGGACAGCTCCCTCCACATAGACCCAAGTGCATGGCTACCCAAATTCACTACACTCACATCTTGGAGATAAACACTGCAGGTTTCCCTGGTGGCTCAGATGGTAAAGAATCTGCTTACAATGCAGGAGACCCAGGTTTGATCTCCAGGTTGGAAAGGTCCCCTGAAGAAGGAAATGGAAACCCACTCTAGTATTTTTACCTGGAGAATCCCATGGACAGAGGAGCCTTGGTGGGCTACAGTCCATGGGGTTGCAGAGAGTCAGACACGATTGAGTGACTAACACTGCAGGGAAACTACAGTCCATACTGGAGAGGGATAATGTCTCCCCAGGCCTCAGAATGTTCTGCCTGGGATTTCAATAGCTAGCATTCTGATTAGAGGGAACTAAGGTTTTGCCAACATCCGTTGGATCGTGGAAAAAGCAAGAGAGTTCCAGAAAAACATCTATTTCTGCTCTATTGACTATGCCAAAGCCTTTGACTGTGTGGATCACAATAAACTGTGGAAAATTCTGAAGGAGATGGAAATACCAGACCACCTGACCCGCCTCTTGAGAAACCTGTGTGCAGGTCAGGAAGCAACAGTTAGAACTGGACATAAAACAACAGACTGGTTCCAAATAGGAAAAGGAGTATGTCAAGGCTGTATATTGTCACCCTGCTTATTTAACTTATATGCAGAGTACATCATGAGAAATGCTGGACTGGAAGAAGCACAAGCTGGAATCAAGATTGCCGGGAGAAATATCAATAACCTCAGATATGCAGATGACACCACCCTTATGGCAGAAAGTGAAGAGGAACTCAAAAGTCTCTTGATGAAAGTGAAAGAGGAGAGTGAAAAAGTTGACTTAAAGCTCAACATTCAGAAAACAAAGATCATAGCATCTGGTCCCATCACTTCATGGGAAATAGATGGGGAAACAGTGGAAACAGTGGCTGACTTTATTTTTTTGGGCTCCAAAATCACTGCAGATGGTGACTGCAGCCATGAAATTAAAAGACGCTTACTCCTTGGAAGGAAAGTTATGACCAACCTAGATAGCATATTCAAAAGCAGAGACATTACTTTGCCAACAAAGATCTGTCTAGTTAAGGCTATGGTTTTTCCTGTGGTCATGTATGGATGTGAGAGTTGGACTGTGAAGAAGGCTGAGCGCTAAAGAATTGATGCTTTTGAACTGTGGTGTTGGAGAAGACTCTTGAGAGTCCCTTGGACTGCAAGGAGATCCAACCAGTCCATTCGGAAGGAGATCAGCCCTGGGATTTCTTTGGAAGGAATGATGCTAAAGCTGAAACTGCAGTACTTTGGCCACCTCATGCAAAGAGTTGACTCATTGGAAAAGACTCTGATGCTGGGAGAGATTGAGGGCAGGAGGAGAAGGGGACGACAGAGGATGAGATGGCTGGATGGCATCATGAACTCGATGGACGTGAGTCTGAGTGAACTCCGGGAGTTGGTGATGGACAGGGAGGCCTGGCGTGCTGGGATTCATGGGGTCGCAAAGAGTCGGATACGACTGAGCGACTTAACTGAACTGAACTGAAAGTTCAAGGATGTCAAGTAACTTGCCAGTATCACCCTGTAGTGTGTGTGACAGTGTGGGCTCTGACCCATGGCATCTGATTCCAAAGCCTGAGCTTGACCATTCCAAGCCACATTTGTCACTAACTGGTATCAACCCATCAGCATACTACCAAGCTAGTTAGGCAGAGATTTACTGAGCATCTGACTGTCTACAAAGAGTGTTACAGAACACCCAGGAGTCCACAAAAATAGGCATGAGCTATGTGTCCTCGTTTACATACAAAACCACTTGCTTGAAATGGTCAGATCACCCAAAATACAACAAAATGTTAGCACACCTTTTATTACTTTTATTGAAGTATAGTTGATTTACAATGTTGTATTTCTGCTGTGCAGCAAAGTGATTCAGTTATACATGTATATGTATTCTTTTACAAAATAATTCTTTTCCATTATGGTTTATCATTGGGCACCGAATATAGTTCCCTGGTTTCTACAATAGGACCTTGTTTTTTATCCATTCTATATATAATAGTTTACATCTGCTAATCCCAAACTTCCAATCCAACCCTCTCCCACCCCCTTTTTCCTCTTGGCAACCAGAAGTGAAAGTCGCTCAGTTGTGTCTTACTCTTTGCAGCCCCATGGATTATACTGTCCATGGGATTCTCCAGGCCAGAATTTTGGAGTGTATAGCCGTTCCCTTCTTTAGCAGATCTTCCCAACCCAGGAATCGAACCAGGATCTCCTGTCTTGCAGGTGGATTCTTTACCAGCTGAGGTACCAGGGAAGCCCACAAACTCTGTTCTTTATGTCTTTTGAGTCTTTTTCTGTTTTGTAGATAAGTTCATTTGTATCATATTTTAGATTCCACATATAAGTGATATCCTATGATATTGGTTTTTCTGTCTGACTTACACTTACTTCACTTAGTATGATAATCTCTAAGTCCATCCATGTTGCTGTAAATGGTGTTATTTCATTCTTTTATGTGGCTGAGTGGTATTCCATACTTTTGGAAAGATCGCTTACTGCATATCCAGGCCACCTGAAATGACTTTTAAGCAATGTGGGGCCAAGAAGAGGAATGACTAAAAATAATGCATGTTGCTTAGCCCAGTGTCTGGTGCACCCAGTAAGTGCTTCATAAATGTTGGCTGTTATTGTTATTATTGTTGATACTGATTCTAGTAGGTCCTTTCAACTGCATTGATAGAGGACAGTCCCTAGTCAATCTGAGGAGAGGGGAACAAGGGACCACTGACTTTGAAGCCTTCCTCTGTGACACAGGCTTTAAGAATGGTGACTGGACCTTGTTGGTCTCTCTATTTTCAGGGCCCATGCTAGTGATTGGCCAGAGCAGGCACTGAATACAAGGCAAAGAACTTGAACTAGGTCTGTTAAACTTGTTCTACAGTGATTTGAAAGATGTTTCCTAAACACACATACACCACACTAGCTCATGAGATGAGATGAGAGAGCTGGCCTGCTGTTGCCAGCTCCCAGTAGCTCCATCAGTGGGTACTGCTAGGGTTGGCACATCAGAACATTTTGGGGAGGAAAGATGGCTATTTCCAACTCCCCATCCCTGGGCCAGGTCCCAGATGGCATCCTTTGGTGGGCTTCTGTCAGCGTAGCCCCACATGCTCCTTCCCGTTTATGATTTTGTTTTGTATCCTTTCATCATAATAAATCACAGCTACAAGAGCAGTAATTTGTCGAGTCAATTGAGTTCTTGAGCAAATTGTTCAACCTGGGCGTGGTCTTGAGGACTGCAGCACATAGATATAAGTATAAATGTAAGACACATTCTTTGCCCTCAGAAAGCTCACACTTTAGCTTGAAAGCCTAACATGTAAGTAATTACAAATAGTGAGTGAGGTTAGTGCAGGGTGGCTGGGGCAGCCCTGAGAAGGGACACTTCACCCTAGCCCTGGGGGGCTGGGAGAACTTTTTTGAGTTGAATTTTGAAGGGTAATTAGAAATTAGCTATGTGAAGCAAGAGGAAAAGGCCCCTGTTGAAGTCTAACATGCTTTTCTAAATCATTTTAGAATTGAATCACTCCTTTTCTAAAAAGTTTATTGGCTTTTTACTCTGTTCATTCATGAAAACACGGTTTGAAGGCTGACTGGCCTAAATTACTCTGGGATGTATACTGGAGCTCCAAGAATGAACAAGAATGGTCCCTGCTTTCAAGGAAGGTCTGGCAGTGTCTGGGTTGAGAGGTTGGGTTTTCAGAAGGTGATGGGAACAATCATGAAACCACCTAATCTATCCTGGGTGTGGGGACTCAAGTAAACATGCCCCGAGAGGCAGTGTCTAGGTGGAAGGACAGGTTGTTTCACCTGGAACAGGAGAAAGGCACTCCAAGAAGAAGAAACAACATCCTGTGGCAAGAGAGACCATGATATCTTCTGAAAATAATAGTAGTTTAGCGTGTCTGGAGAGTAGCAGATGAAGGGGAGGTAGGCAGGAGCTATATTTTGACAGATAGTAAAGTTAAATAAACTCGGGGAAACAGAAGGAAAAAAGTGAGGAATGGCAGAGAAATTGGAGTAGGTCATGAAGAATTGTTGATCCGTGTGGATCCATGATGGATGTTCCATCATGTTGTTCTGGGATTGTGGGATTATCAGATGGGAGAGATGTATGGAAAAGGAGGCACAGAAGTTAAGGATATTGGCAAAAGGGTAACTGAAGTCAGGGAATTATGGTATCTATGATGGATGCAGGAGTGGCCTAGTAGACATCCTGGAACCTTAATAATCATGTGACCTCCACTTTCTATGTAAGTCCTGAAAGAGTGAGTGTCACAGGCAGAGAAAACCAGTGAGCAGAAAACAAGCAGTTTGAACTTAAGATATCAGAGTTGAGCTGTTTCAGGCGATTGTAAATTCTAGGGGTCACCATGGATACATGGAGGTGATCTTTGGAGATGGGAGAGAAGAAACTGAAGGCCAGTGGTTGTATATGTCATCCTCATGAACATTGAGGTCATATAGGATGAAGGTGGAATGTGCAGTGGAGAGGAAGCCTGGGAGCCAGGTGCCAAAGCCCCCAGTAAATGTGAGAAGGTGCTCAGGGGGCCTGAGGTGACAGTGATGGGGAGAGTACACTATCATTGTTTGGTTGTGAACCTCAAGGGAGAAGGGACATGTTTCTTATAATATGAACTTGCTCTTCTTCCTTTGCCTTGAAAAGCTCAATTTAACTGGGGGGCAGTTTCTGCTTTGATCCTAAGGGATAGACATCCTTTGAAATTTGTTGAATATTTAACAGTGCATTCTTCTACCTACCTGCTCAAACATTTGCTTTGCCCCAGCCTCCTGGGGAGAAGATTTTTCTCATGGTCCTGGAAGAACTATCCCAGCTTGACTTCACTGACCCTCCTGTTGGGATATATTTGTGTGCTTGCCTGGGGAACTGGTTTCCAAAGGCCAGGCAATCCTGTCTTTGTATAGCTGCTATTGTTATTTATCAACAGTGTTTCCCAACGTATATTCCATGAAAATACTAGTGCTTCAAGATGCTTAGCAATGGTGCATTCCATGGTCAGATACTGGGGAACCTAAATCCCTTTTTTGGAGATTCATAAGCTCTACTGCTCTGGGAAGACCCTAAGAAATTTTGCAGAAAGGAAATCTCTGTGTGAGCTAGCATTTCCCAGTATATATAATCCCCGAAGCCCTTTTCCCATTTAATCCCCATCAATAGGCAATGAATACACATTGGAAAGTGCTGGCCAATTATCAGAAAATAAGTATGTAGACTTTTCCCTCCTGACCAATAGCCATCTATCTTGAAGAAGTGAATATTGCAACGGTGGTGTATTTTGATCCTACTTAAATGAGATTTCACTGTGTTCCCAAGTTTAAATATCATGAATTACTACATTTGGTTAGAACTAACACATTATGATATTTTGTTTAGACTAGCTGTCATTCTTATGTTAAGTGGCAGCATTAGGGAATTAACTAACAGCATTTCATTTTCCTTTGGAAGAATGCCCATAACTAAGATTAGAATCTAAAAAAGAAAATGCACACTTTTCAGAGTCCTCTTGCTCTTATTTTAATTAAAAATGACAGCATAAATTTCAAACTAATCACATTATTTACTCTTAAAGTAGTGATAAAATTTCTTTGCAAATGCATGCGGATCATTCATAAAAAGCAATGATATGCCTGGACTTAGATACATACTTTATAAAAAGACAAAAGTACTACAAAAAACACTTCATGAAGCTGTAATGAAGTGAAAAACAAACAAGGGAAATTAACAACATACTCTTAAATAATAGCGTGATTCTGAGAGAAGTGCAGAACCCAGTAACCCAGACTTTTTAATGAGCAAAACAAACATAAATATGAACATATCAAAATAATGTGGGATGTTGCCAACATGGTGCTTAGAGGAAGATGCATTATCCTAGGTGTTTATATTACTAAGAAAGGAAACACAAAACATAATGAATTAAGCTTGCACCTTGATGTTTTTGAACAGGAGCAATGTCAGAAGCCACAAAGAGTAGGCAGAAGGAAGTAATCAACATAAAGCAGAAATAAATAAACTGGAGAAAAAGCTGATATACCCTAAGCTGATTTTTTGGGGGAAAAAAAAGAACGATGGTTTGCCTATCTAAAAAAGAGAAAATATAGATTCATTAAATTAGAAATTAGACAGGAGATCTGACAACAAATGTAAAAGATTTAGAATTTTGCAGAGAAACAGCACACTTCACTGTATGCCGATAAAACAGATAAATGAGAGGGAATGAATTACTCCTTGCAAACAGAAAGCATGACTGCACCTGTTGCAGAAGAAGAAACAAGTCATTCAAGTCTTACCATCACTTACACACACTGTGGGATATTTGGATCCAATACATTGATAGAAGGACCCAAACTTTGAAAGCCATGATAGTTTTTGAATGCCTTCTATGGACTAGATCATTTGTATACAGACACACAAGTATCTGTAAGTTCCAGTCTATACAATGTACAATGATTATACATGGGAGCTAGTAATACTAGTTTACAGATCTTATAATAGTAATGGGTCTGAGTCACCCAGCAAGTAAGTGGTAAAGCTCGGATTTGAACTCAGATTCATTTGGCTCCCTAATATAGGGAAAGTTTATAATCTTTCTCTATATTATACTTTCTACAGCTATAAAAAATTTCTGTCCCCTAAATTGTTTTAAAATGTTGAGTTGATGCTGCCTTAACTCAATTACCAATTTACTTTTTCAGAAAATATGACTTCAGTCTTCAAACTAGGAAAAAGTAACAAGAAGGAAAATTACACTTATGGATATTTATTATAATTATAAACAAATGTGTATGTGTGTGTGTTTGTGCTCAGTCACGTCCAACTCTTTGAGACCCTATGGGTTGTAACCCCCCAGGCTTCTCTGCTCATGGAATTTTCCAGGCAAAAATACTGAAGTGGGTTACCATTTCCTACTCCAGGGATCTTCCCAACATAGGGACTGAACCTGCATCTCTGAGTCTCCTACATTGGCAGGTGGATTCTTTACCACTGTGCCACCTGGGAAGCCCATAAACAGAAGTAATTCTTAGAAATTGATCTCTGACCAAATGAGATTTAATCCAGGAGCACAGGATAAGATGATAAAATGAAAATTACTGTGACAATTCAACTTATTAATATAAAAACATTGTTAAAATAATATCTCAATAGATGGTGAAATGGCATCAACTATTCTTGAACAATCTATTTGGTGACTGGAAAATAATATGATTTCTATATATTTCAAAAAAAGACATAACAGTTCTTTTCATAAAGAACAGAGTTCCCATAAAAATAGAAAAAATTATAGGTGATGAATGTAGGACTAAAGTTCTACCATATTTTAACATTGTACTAGAAATGTGAGCCATAGTCATTGGTAAGGAAAAAGAAATTAGATGAGTACCACCAGCAAAGGAAGATACACCTTTCTTGAATGGGCTAGCACTCACTGCATACAAGGCATTGTGACAGTTACTGGGGATATACCCTGGAAAGACTGTGTATATCTTTAACATATATGGTCATTGCACCTAGGTGGTATAAATGAGGTCAAGAACATCTTGAAATTCAAGGCAGATAAACACAAATAGTCATGTTTCTAGCTGCAAACAACTGAAGAATATAATGAAGGAGAGAATCATTTGCATTGGAGACAAAATACATTAAATACTGGGGCATTAATTTAACTGGGGATATGAGATTTATTTAAATAAAATTATACAATCCTAAAGGGAGGAATAAAAGGTGTTAAATCAATGAAGGAGAGTTACCTCGCTCCAGTTGAAAAGACAACATATGGGAAAGATTACAGTATCCCCTGAGTTAATATAGAGTGTCAGTGCATGCCAATTAAAGACCTGGTGGGATACTTTATGAGATGCGACAGATTGCTAGCAAAATTCATCTAGAAAAATAAGCAGGCAGAAATACTAAAGAGTTTTAAAATTAATCATTTGAAGTTATACTTTGTGTCATATATTCAATATTTGTGCATCTCTTTTTCCATATCCATCCAGTTCCAGCCCTGCACCTAACTCATCAGTTCAGTTCAGTTCAGTTGCTCAGTTATGTCTGACTCTTTGCGACCCCATGAACTGCAGTATGCCAGGCCTCCCTGTCCATCACCAACTCCCAGAGTCCACCCAAACCCATGTCCATTGAGTCAGTGATGCCATCTAACCATCTCATCCTCTGTTGTCCCCTTCTCCTCCTGCCCTCAATCTTTCCCAGCATCAGGGTCTTTTCCAATGAGTCAGCTCTTTGCATCAGGTGGCCAAGGTATTGGAATTTCAGCTTCAACATCAGTCCTTCCAATGAACACCCAGGACTGATCTCCTTTAGGATGGACCGGTTGGATCTTCTTGCAGTCCAAGGGACTCTCAAGAGTCTTCTCCAACACCACAGTTCAAAAGCATCAATTCTTCAGAGCTCAGCTTTCTTTATTTTTTTTTTAAATTTTATTTTATTTTTAAACTTTACAATATTGTATTAGTTTTGCCAAATATCGAAATGAATCCACCACAGGTATACCTGTGTTCCCCATCCTGAACCCTCCTCCCTCCTCCCTCCCCATACCCTCCCTCTGGGTCGTCCCAGTGCACCAGCCCCAAGCATCCAGTATCATGCATCGAACCTGGACTGGCGACTCATTTCATACATGATATTATACATGTTTCAATGCCTTTCTCCCAAATCTCCCCACCCTCTCCCTCTCCCACAGAGTCCATAAGACTGATCTATACATCAGTGTCTCTTTTGCTGTCTCGTACATAGGGTTATTGTTACCATCTTTCTAAATTCCATATATATGTGTTAGTATACTGTATTGGTGTTTTTCTTTCTGGCTTACTTCACTCTGTATAATAGGTTCCAGTTTCATCCATCTCATTAGAACTGATTCAAATGTTTTCTTTTTAATGGCTGAGTAATACTCCATTGTGTATATGTACCACAGCTTTCTTATCCATTCATCTGCTGATGGACATCTAGGTTGCTTCCATGTCCTGGCTATTATAAACAGTGCTGCGATGAACATTGGGGTACACGTGTCTCTTTCCCTTCTGGTTTCCTCAGTGTGTATGCCCAGCAGTGGGATTGCTGGATCATAAGGCAGTTCTATTTCCAGTTTTTTAAGGAATCTCCACACTGTTCTCCATAGTGGCTGTACTAGTTTGCATTCCCACCAACAGTGTAAGAGAGTTCCCTTTTCTCCACACCCTCTCCAGCATTTATTGCTTGTAGACTTTTGGATGGCAGCCATTCTGACTGGCGTGAAATGGTACCTCATAGTAGTTTTGATTTGCATTTCTCTGATAATGAGTGATGTTGAGCATCTTTTCATGTGTTTGTTAGCCATCTGTATGTCTTCTTTGGAGAAATGTCTATTGGCTCAGCTTTCTTTATAGTCCAACTCTCACATCCATACATGACCACTGGAAAAACCATAGCCTTGACTAGACAGACCTTTGTTGGCAAAGTGATGTCTCTGCTTGTGAATATACTCTCTAGGTTGGTCATAACTTTCCTTCCAAGGAGTAAGCGTCTTTTAATGTCATGGCTGCAATCACCATCTGCAGTGATTTTGGAGCCCAGAAAAATGAAGTCAGCCACTGTTTCCACTGTTTCCCCATCTATTTGCCATGAAGTGATGGGACCAGATGCTATGATCTTAGTTTTCTGAATGTTGAGCTTTAAGCCAACGTTTTCACTCTCCTCTTTCACCTTCATCAAGAAGCTTTTTAGTTCCTCTTCACTTTCTGCCATAAGGGTGGTGTCATCTGCATATCTAAGGTGATTGATATTTCTCCCGGCGATCTTGATTCCAGCTTGTGCTTCCTCCAGCCCAGTGTTTCTCATGATGCACTCTGCATATAAGTTAAATAAGTAGGGTGACTTATTTTTCTCCTTTTCCTATTTGGAACCAGTCTCATAAAAGGTTCTTTAGTAATACTAGTAGAAAGAAGAAAGGGTGAGATCCTTATTGTAGGGCTTTGAATATAAACTAGGGACTGATTGCTTTCTCCAAGGTGTTAGAGAGCTGAAGAGATGGCAACACTGGGGATGTGGCCTCATCTTAAAGCAAGCAAGGCAGGAGTGGTTGTGGTCAGAATTCCAGGATCTTGTTGTAACCATGCTGCCATTTTCGTAGCAGAAGAAGGGCCTGCCTGCTAGCTCTCTGCCCAGGCCCTTTGTCAGTATGCCATTTGGGAGCCCTCATTCATCAGGCACCATCTTCATAAGGAAACCTGAGAAGTTTGAACAGGAGCACCAGTCTGGATCTCATTGCTTTCCACTGCAGCTCTGGGGTCTGGCCACCCTACTTTTCAGATGCTAGACATTTTCTCCATTTTTTGAGCCCCATCTCTGGTGTGAAATCTTTCTCAAATGGCCCTAACAAAAATGCTTCTCCCTGCCTTGCACTTTTGCTCAGTAGGACACAATTGAGTGACTAACACTTTCACCTTATACTGTATTAAGTGCCCAGTCCATTCACTCTAGCAGGATTTATTTAGTACCATTTCCAGGTCACGCCCTGGGTGTTGGGTGTTCAGGAGCCATGGTTCCTGCTCCTGGGGAGGTCGATGTCTTGGTTTTCAGGCAGATAATTCCATCCCCATGTGATGAGTGCTTCACAGGGAAAATAAATCGAGGGCATAGTTGGGGTCAGGTACATACAAGAGGGAGGTTCCAATTCCCTTGGACCACTGGCAGGGTAAAAAGGTCTGGGAAGGCTTCCTGACTCAGAGGACGAGAGTTGAATGTTAAAAGATGAGTAGGATTTATCCATGTAGAAGAGAAAGGGGAGGACATTCTAAGGCAGGGGTCTGCAAACAGGCCTGAACTTGGCTATTCCAACCAAGGCTAACTGCCAGTGTGTAGGTACACTTACTGTGTTTGATGTTTGGAGGCTCATAGGGGAGAAGTGACTTGTTAAAGGCCACTGGGGCATAAGAGGCTGGTCCTAGCACTCGGACCTATTGTTAACTCTCTGCCCTTGACCTTTTATCTACTGAACCACCCCTTTGCAAGGCCTTGGCTCTGTGGCAGCTGTGGGCCCTTCGGCTATACATCTTCATTGAAACCATCCCCCCTAACACAGGACTGGGCAGTGAGCTGGTGCCTGTACATGTTTGCATAATTGATCTACCTAGGATTCAGTTAGGGAGAAGGACATGAAAACCCACTCCTGTATTCTTGCCTGGAGAATCCTGTGGACAGAGGAGCCTGGAGGGCTGCTGTCCATAGGGTTGCACAGAGTTGGACACGACTGAAGCAACTTAGCAGCAGCAGCAGGATTCAGTTAAGGGCTATGGGTTGTTCCAAGTTATGTGTCTAATAGAGCTAGCATCAAATTCTTTTGCTCGTTCCATAATTTTAATTGATACAACTTCCTGCTCTTAAAAATGAAGACATTCAACTCTGTGGAACCACATCATAAACATAGGAAGTCTTCCAGATTATGTTGGAGCTTCTTCGAAGGGAAAAAATAGTTTTCATTCTTAACTAATTATTTTTTAAATGAATGGCAGGTGGAACACTACAAAATCCGTAATTTTGGAAGCTGAAAAAAGAACTGAACATCTTTTACTTGCCAAAAGATTTTTTTTCTTTACTAGTGTTAGTGACAGCAGTTTTTTTTTTTTTTTTTTCTGAATTAGATTGAAGACATTTGTGAAATAATCAGTCCTAACTATGAATATTCCCATAGGAAGGCTGTTTCTAAGGAGACTTAAAAATACCCCTGAAATCAGATGTGTGACAATTTCTATTTCCGTGACTTCTCCCCTCACTTCCGTAATGGATTTCAATTGGTTGAGTCCTTGTTCCATGTTATGACCATTTTGGCCTCATAATTTTGAAAAAAAGGTGTTTTCTTTCCCTCTTTCTCACAGACAGTAGCATAAAACATATTATGTGATTTTGGTACTTTGGTTCTCAGGTTTTGGAACCTGAGAACGTGTTCCCTGTCCATGCAGCAGGGTTGGGTCTTGGTAATAGTGATTTTGATAGGGGGAAAGGATCTTGGTCCTTGTCTTCTTTGAAGAAAGAATTTAACAAAGGGACCATGACTGCAAAGCAGGCACAGAGCTTATTAGAAGTACAGAACATGTGGGTGAGCATATGGGCAAATTTGCAGAGTGAGTTGGGCCCTATTGGGGTAGCTGAGGTTTTTAATATGGGGTTAATCTTCTGGGATTTGGATGAGGGTGACTTCCCTTTTCCCTCTCCTATGTTCATGTCATCTGTAATTGCTTATTTGGGTTTCCACCAGACGTCATAAGTGAAACCCACGAGAGGTCAAAAACCGCAATGCTAACGATATTACAATGTGATTATAGTTACTACAGGATGACTTGAGACTCCTCCTGCACATGTACGGGACTTGGGAAAGTTCTCCAACACAAAAGTGGAGGCTGTGATGGACTGGCTGGTTTTTCATCCAGTTAGGGCATGTCATTCCCATTGGTCGTTTATCTCGAAGATACCAAAGGGTCAGCATGCAGCTGGGACCTATCTCTCTCCTACCTCAGTAGTACTCCTCCACCCTCCAGAGGATCCGTGAAAGAAGTTCCATTTGGAATTCAGGCTGACTGTGCCGACTGCCAGCTCACTGTCAGCCTGCCGGCCACCCCCCAGCTCCAGTTCACTCCGCAGGTACCACTTGTCTTTTCTGACTTGATTGTGGTAATAACAGCAAGTTCTTCATGAACACCAGCTATGGACTCGGCTCCATGCAGATATGCTATGCTCTCAGTTAATCCTAATGGAAACCTTGTGAAGATCTTGCTGTTATTCCCCTTTTCCAGATGAGGAAACTGAGACCCAGGAGGTGAGGGGGAACTGGCCAGGGTGACTCAGAGAGGAAGCGGCAGAGCTCTGATTGAACACCAGAACTTGTGCTTGCATGTCTGACTACACTTGATTAAAACAAATCCTGGGAACCATTAAACAGTCATAGAGTGGTGACTGGCTTGCTGGTAATTACACAGATTTTGATGGAGCCACTTCTGGAGTCCAGATTTTCCAAAATATAGGCTTATGCTCTTGCTTTGATCTCATATAGTTGCTTACTTTACAAATGATGCAGAGATGTTGGTCTCAAGAAAACACCCTAAACATCTAAAATCCTGTCTGATTTTTTTTTTTTTTTTTTGTGGAGGATGAAAATTGGTAACTCATTCTGTGACAGGCTCTATGGATGCGGCATAGAAGGAAATGTAATAAATTATAGTGATGTCAGAATTGTAACATTGGAGGCCCTTAGGGGATATAGAAACAACAATAAATGATTATATGCTTCTCCCTGTACCACTCACTACTATAAAATGGTACTACTGCATGCAGAGAGTCATCCTTACTTGTCAGGAAAGTGCCACCTGAAATTACTAGTGAGTAGGTTATAATTGCACGTTTGTCGTTTAAAAATGAGTAATACGCTTGTCATTTTTCCCTGCCTCCTCTGCCTTCATTAGTCATCTGTATTTCAATAGTGAGCTTGGTTGTCAGTTTGGGCCTGACTTCACTCTGGGGCCAGGGAGTCAGGGGGTTTAGGTCCTCCTACTGGTCTTCAGCCCACAGGGCCTGAAGCACTGGGAGACCCAGGCTCTGCAGCCACCCTTAAGGCATGTTCTGCAGCAACTCAGGTCAGGATGCAAGTAGACCTCCTGGCTTTCCTCATAGCTCAGTTGATAAAGAATCTGCCTACAATTCAGGAGACCCCGGTTGGATTCCTGGGTCGGGAAGATCCCCTGGAGAAGGGATAGGCTACCCACTCCAGTGTTCTTGGGTTTCTCTGGTGGCTCAGCTGGTAAAGAATCCACCTGCGATGGGGGAGACCTGGGTTAAATCCCTGGGTTGGGAAGATACCCTGGAGAAGGGAACGGCTACCCACTCCAGTATTCTGGCCGGGGGAATTCCATGGACTGTATAGTCCATGGGGTCCTAAAAAGTCAGACAAGACTGAGCGACTTTCACTTTCAGACCTCCTGGGGACCTGTAGCAATGTAGCTTGAAGACCAGAAATGCTTTTTCTTTAGCTAGAACCTGTTGTTTTTGGTTTTTCAGTTCATGGTGTTCAGTAGAGGCTATATAGCTCAGGGGGACCCAAGGGAAGTTCAGATGGGCAGACCTGTGGTGGTTATGAACATAGATTTTGCTTCCCAATCCAGATCCTCTTCTTACTGGCTGTGTAACTTCAGGCAAGTTAATTAACATCTCTGAACCTCAATTTCCTTATCTAATTGGAGGAATCCCCTGGTAGTCCAGTGGTTAGGACTCCGAACTTCTATTACAGGGGGCAAGGGTTCAATCCCTGGTTGAACTAAGATCCTGCAAGCCTCACAGCACAGCCCCCACCCCCCCAAAAAAAAGACATTACAATGAGAGATGATGGTACCTGCCTCCAAGGACTGCTCTGCAGATTAAATGAGTTAGTGCCCAAGAGGTGGTCTTTGTAATACAGAGTTCAGGAAGCCGAAGTGGGAGCCAGACTAGTTTTGGGGGCATTTGGCAAGTGTCTTAACCTCTTTGTGCTTCACTTACCGCTATAAATCAGAAATGACAATGATCATACGGTAGTTGATAGAATTACTTGTGCTAACCTGTGTCAGGGTAGTTAAAGAGTTCCTGCCACTTGGAAGGACTGCTTAAATGTCTGCGGTTATTACCATCGATCATTTCTATCAGTAGCCACAGGCACTGTGGTATCCAAGAGGGCAGACCCCACGTGCATCAGAGTTCAGATGAACAAGGGAGCTCAGAGAGCTGGGGGCTCCAGAAGCATCACAGAGACTGAGAGTGTGACTGGGCCGTGCGGGCTGCCAGAAATAGGTGCGGATCCCTGCTCAGCCACTGGTTAATCGAGTGACCTTGGGCAGTTTACATCACCTCTCTTTGCCTCATTTTCTCTGACTGCAAAATGGGGATGCTAATAATGAGGATTAAGTAAAGTCATACATGTAAAGTGCCGGGCATGTGGTTAGTACTCAATAAACGAAGATGCTGTTTACTAATTACTCCTCATATTTGCAATGAATTCAAGGAGTGACTCCTCTTATTGTCAGACAGAGTGTAAGCTGCCAGTGTGAGAGATGAGCAAGGACTTGGGTTCTTGAAATCCACGTGGTGAAAATCTTCCTGGGAGGGCTGCTGGTGGTGAGCAGACCAATTCGGATGCCTTAGCAGCTTCCTCTAGTGGGAGATGTGGTTTAAACTAGGGAGTGAAAGGCATTGGATGCCTAGGTATGGAATCTGGTTTTTATTTCACTGACAAGAGAGACTGTGAAGATCATTGAGAAAGGGGGCATCCAGGGAGGGGTTCAGGAATATTCTCTTGTTTTGCCTAAATATCAAAAGTTCTAGAACTAGAGTGAGTCTGAGGCTCCTTTCCTGTCTGTCTCCTCCTTTGTGGATTTTCCCTGTTTCCCAGTATATACACTTCTGTAAATGGGCAACAGCTGCTTACCCTGGGCCAAGCAGAATGCCTGCTACCTCCTCCAAGACGCCTTCACTGATTCTCCCAGCAGCCGTACATATTCCTCTCCTGCTGTAGCCTCCCACAGCACTTGTAGCCTCCAGAAATTCTTACCCCAGCTTATCTGGTGGAAATTGTTGCCTTCCCCACCCCCCTACCAGCCTGGAGAGCCTCCAGGGAAGCTAGACTGGACTGTGCTTTGTTTTTCTCTCGACTGCCTTGGTCCCCTCCTCCCAGCCCCAGCTTAATGGTTTGTAGAAAGGAGATGATATGAAGAGGATGGGATGCATGAGGAAACAGGAAGGAGGATGCTTCATTGAGCAAATGAGTGGGCAGTAATTGAGGGAAGAGTGCAGGGAGCACTTGGTTTGCATCCTGAGCAGCAGGGAGGCATCACCTCAGACATCCGTGGGGTGTCATATATGTGGGGGTGGGGGAGGGATGGAGTGGGGGGTGGGAGAGGGATGGGATGGAGTCCCCATAAGCACAGCTTATGGCTGTGCTTCTCCATCTGAAAAATGAGAGTAAGAGGACTTAATTCACAGTTGTATACCTTTCTGGATAGTTATGGGCTTCTTGGAAAAGGGAATAAGCATGTACTTCAGTTTATCTGAGACTACCTGGGGGATCGAAGCAGTGGTTTTCACACTTCACAGTAGCAGGACTCGTTATTCCAAATGACATTTTAAATGATGACAGATAGATAGTTGGATAGAAAGATAGATGTATAGATGATAGATAAGAATGACCTTTAGACAAGACACACTCCTCTGGACCTTGGTCTCCTCTGGACTGTGAGGGATGGAGTTTAGTCCAGATTTCTCGACCACTGACATTTTGGACTGGATGATTCTTTGCTGTGTGGGACTGGCCTGTGCATTGTAGAATGTTCAGCAGCATCACTGGCCTCTACTCCCTGGATACCAGTAGCAACCCCTCCCCCTCAGCCTGTTACAACAAACACAAATGTCTTTAGACGCTACCAAATGTCCCCAGGGGCCAAAACCATCATCAATTAACAACCACTGGGCTCTGTGGTCTCTGGTGCTCTTGTTCTTTTTTTTTTTCCAAACATTTTTAATGGTTACTCCTACTAGGTCTTTAGTGCATCTTTTAAATTCTCTGTTAATGGTGCCTGTTACAATCATTCTTCGCTTCCCTTTAGTAGTCCTTATAGTTTGGTTGACTTCCCTTTTACTTTTCACTTTCACGCATTGGAGAAGGAAATGGCAACCCACTCCAGTGTTCTTGCCTGGAGAATCTCAGGGATGGGGGAGCCTGGTGGGTTTCTGTCTATGGGGTCACACAGAGTCGGACATGACTGTAGTGACTTAGCAGCAGCAGCAGCAGCATAGTTTGGTTATTCTTTGTCTAATACTGTGGCTGATATTTTTATTGTCCAGTTTGGTAGCATATCTCATAGCAAAATTGTTGGCTTTGCTTTCTCATTAGCAGTACCTGGGGAAGTCCAGCCATCAGTAATCAGGTGGTTGCCATGGCGGAGGAAGGAACATGGTCACTCTGTACCATTCTCCCTCCTGCTGGATGTTCTTCAATTTGGCTTTTCCTGTCCTCACTAACATTCCCCCTGGTGTTCTTTTCTCTTCTCGGTTAACTAGACACAGTGTAAAGTGGAACTTTTTCCACTACCCTTTTTTCTTTCTTTACCCATTAGAAATAACACTATCCAACCTCCAGAATGACTTCTTTTTCTTTAGGTCGCTTTAGGCCACTTTCACTGTAAGGCCATTAAAATCAGCTTTTAGCTTTGCAATGGAAAGGGGCGTTTGCCATTTTTATGTTAGTGTTCATATTCTTTTTAAGATTCAAGAGAATGCCAGGATAATATTCATGGGAAGAATTTAACTACCAGAATAGACAAATCTGCAGTAGAATTATTATAGTCTGTCATATATTAATTACTCCAAACAAGTTGGTGTTTTTGGATAAATGAGAAGTATTTGTTTCTATATTTTCTTGATCCAGGAGGAAAAATACCAGTAGGGAAAAAAAGAGTATGTTATAAATGAGCAAAATAAATTAAGGTTATTAATCTTAATGCCACAATATGAGCATCCCACTATTTTGGAGCTTGTACATTTTTAATGAAAATTAGCAGTTATCACTTATCATATATTCCTTGTCAAGATTTCAGAGTAGCCCACAACCAGAATATTTCTGCTTTTGTTAGTTTGCTGTTGAAATTGAGAGTTTTGAATGAAGTACTACAGGATGAACATTGTCTTCATTTTTTAAAACTTTTTATTTTGTATTGGAGTCTATGGGGTCGCACAGAGTCGGACATGACTGAAGTGACTTAGCAGCAGCAGCATAGCCAATTAGCAATGTTGTTGTGATAGTTTCAGGTGAACAATGAAGGGACTCAGTCATGCACATACATGTATCCCTTCTCCCTCAAACACCCCTCCCACCAAGGTTGCCACATAACACTGAGCAAAGTTCCACGTGCTATACAATAGATACCTGTTGGTTATCCATTTTAAATATAGCAGCGTGTACACGACAGTCCCAAATTCTCTATCCCTTCCCTCCCAACAACCATAAGTTCGATTTCTAAGTCTGTGAGTCTCCTTCTGTTTTGTAAGTACATTCATTTGTATCATTTCTTTCTAGTTTCCACATATAAGGGATGTCATATGGTATTTCTCCTCTGTCTGACTTCCTTCACTCAGTATGACACTCTCTAGGTACATCCATGTTGCTGCAAATGGCATTATTTCATTCTTTTTAATGGCTGAGTAATATTCCTTTGTATATATGTACCACATCTTCTTCATCCATTCCTCTGTGGATGAACATTTAGGTTGCTTCCGTGTCTTGGCTGTTGTAAACAGTGTTGGAGTGAACATGGGGTGCATATATTATGTCTTTTTAGATCGTGTTTTTCTCTGGATATATGCCCAGGAGTGGGATTGTAGGGTCATATGGCCCTCCATACTGTTCTCCATAGTGGCTGTACCAACTTACACACCCACTAACAACACAGGAGGTGGGAACACCTCTCTTTTGTCCTTTGCATAGAACCTGGCACCCAGTAGGTGTTCCATAAACATTTGTTGAATTGTATTAACAGAAGTGATCTTGGGGATCTCTGCATTTCCTCATTGAGTTAGAGGACCCTTTGTGATTTTTAAAAATGGGACTGACCTGGTGTGCCCACTACATATCATATTATATTCAAGCTCTTTGAATCATGTATTTGAAAAATATTTATCAGGCTCCTGCTATATGCCAGGCACATGCCAGAGTTGGTTAACAAAACAGACATAGTCATACAGTTGACATTCTAGTTGGGAAGACAGACAAGCAACAATAACAAAATCACAAAGAAATAATAAAATATATAAATATATATTTCATAATATATAATAAATGTATAACATATGGGCTTCCCTAGTGGCTCAGATAGTAAAGAATCTGCCTGCAATGTGAAGACTTGGATTTGATCCCTGGGTCAGGAATATCCCCTAGAGGAGGGCATGGCAACCCACTCCAGTATTCTTGCCTGGAAACTCCCATGGACTGAGCCTGGTGCACTATAGTCCATGGAGTTGGAAAGAGTCAGACATGACTGAGTGACTAACACTTTCACTTTCATAACATATGCTATAATAAATATATAAATTAGATATAAATATATAGAAATAATGTACAATAATAAATAATAAAATGTCAGGAAATGCTATGAAAGAAACAAATATTTGAGCTGAGAACTTAGGAAAGTCATTCAACACCAGATAACGGTAACTTGTCAGAACAGCAGCTTAAACTTGTTTCTTTCACTTGAAATAAATATGGAGGTGAGCATTCCAGGGAAGATATAATGGTTCCATGCTGCCATCAGAACACCAACACCTTCCAGCTTTCTGCTTCTCCAGCTCCTCTGGATTTAGAATTAATTTAGTAACCCTCTGGATTTAGTAACCCATTCTTAAGGTTACTTCTTGATTCAAGATGCGGGAAGGAGGCAGAGAAGGCCAAAGGGCCTGCCTCCCTGCTGAATCAGTCCTTTGGAAGAGCAGTCCTTGGAAGCCCTACCCAGCAACTCTCTCTCTCTCTCTTTTTTTTAATGTCAATTGAGAATGGGACCCATGTGCTGTCTCTTAGCTGGACATGTGGCCACACTGAATAAAATGAGGGTTTTGTTAGTAAGAAGCAAGAGAGAATGCATGTTAGACAGTCAACTGGCAAGATAGGCAACAGACTGGAAAGGTGAGAAGAAGGTTGCCACATGAAAAGTTGAAACATTCACTGAGATGGGAGAGGCTGAGAGGAACAGGTTTGGGAGAAAGGCAAGAATTCAGTTTGGACCACATTAAGTTTGAGATGGCATGAGGTTTGCCATGGAGTTGTCAGGTGGACACAGCACTAAGTTCCATGCTGCCATATGCAACTACTTTACTTCTTGTGGAAGTCCCCAGGAATTCATAGAGGAAGGACTTATGGTTGAAAGCGGGTGTACAGAGACTTAACTCTAAGACCTATTTATATAATATACACACTTTTAACTTAAGTTGTATTTTATGGAATTTGCTAAAAATGGCAATGTTTTCTAAAGATTGTCCCTCCCTTCCTTCCTTCCAGAACTATCTAATGAATACATTATGCTGTGAGTAAAAGCACCACTCTAGGTACTGGTGGTATATGTTAAAAACAAAATGAACATCCTTGTCCTCATATAGGGCATTCTAGTGAGACAGACAACAAATAACATAAATATAAGTAGATTATATAAGTCATGCTTTACTGGAGACTGAGAAAACATCATGGGCTATGACATTATGGATCCACTATTGTTATGGATTTTTACTGTGCTCAGTTTCTCTACTGCTGCCTCCTTGAACTCTTGCATCAGTTTTGTGAGATAGACTTCATTTTCCCCCATGAACAGTTGAGGAGACAGAGGATCAGAGTTTGGGCAAGCAAGTTCAAACACTTGCTTACCTGTCACCTTGTCTAGACATGCTTCCTGTTTAAGTGTCTGTCTGGAGGAGGACATGGCAACACACTCCAGTATTCTTGCTTGGGAAATCCCATGGACAGCAGAGCCTGGTGGGCTACAGTCCATGGGGGTTGCAAAGAGTCATACACTACTGAGCCACTGAACACAGCACACTCTTCTGGGAGATGATGCTACCTTCATGGGCAGGGGCCAATTGGTCTGAGTTAGGAGCCGCATCCCCTGGCCCATTTAGCATTTAATCAGCATCCAGTAAATGTCCAAGTTGTTGAACAGAACTGACTGGAGCTCATATACCTAGCATTTAATTGTCAGAGCCAGGATTTGAATCCATCTAGGCCTGTTGGACTCCAAGCCCATGTTCTTTTGTACTATGAACAGTTGCCTCTGATACATCTATTTTGTACATCTAGATTTTATTTTGTTTATTCCTCCGCACTGCCTTGGAGTGTTAATAAAATATCACTGTACATCAACATTTTAGATAATTGTGTTTTCTAAAATAGACCAAGTTCCCTTTCTTGCTTCATGGAGTTGGTTTGCTGCCGCCGCTGCTGCTAAGTCGCTTCAGTCATGTCCGACTCTGTGCGACCCCGTAGATGGCAGCCCACCAGGCTCCCCTGTCCCTGGGATTCTCCAGGCAAGAACACTGGAGTGGGTTGCCATTTCCTTCTCCAATGCATGAAAGTGAAAAGTGAAAGTGAAGTCGCTCAGTCATGTCCAACTCTTAGCGATCCCATGGACTGCAGCCCACTAGGCTCCTCCATCCATGGGACTCTCCAGGCAAGAGTACTGGAGTGGGGTGCCATTGCCTTCTCTGTTGGTTTGCTGCTGCTGCTGCTGCTAAGTCTCTTCAGTCGTGTCCGACTCTGTGCAACCCCATAGACGGCAGCCCACCAGGCCCCGCTGTCCCTGGGATTCTCCAGGCAAGAACACTGGAGTGGGTTCTCTGTTGGTTTACTTCAAGCTAAAACAATTCAGACTCTCCAAAGCAAATAATTCTACACAGAGGGCATTCTTTCTGTGGTGGTGAATTTCCTCTCCTTCCTTCAGCATGTCAACTTCCAGTCATCTGGGCCCTGAGGCCTTGGATGCAGCTCTGAGCTCTCTGCTGTTCTCTGACAAGTTCATGATTAAGTCACTTGGTGACTTGCTATACAAGGCTGTAAGACTTTAATTATTTAAATTAAGTGGGTGTTAAGAGAATCCAAAGTCAGTTTTGCTTTGCCCAGAGACATCAGAGAATCCAGAATATTAGAGCCAGAGGGGCCCTTAGGCAGCCCTGGTTCAGTCCCCCTCATTTTCCAGGAAGGGGAAATGGAGATTCAGAGGAGCAGAGGCTCTTGGCCAAAGCAAGTGATTAGTGATCCTGCCATCTGACTCCTGCTCTGTGCTCTTTCTATTCTCTCATCCTGCCACTTAGGCAGCAGCTCAAAAGCATTTCTCACCAAGAACAAGGAATTGTGAATGGACTCAAAAGTGAAGAGATGATTTGTTCAAACTGAACTGAACCATGTATTTCAAATAATAAGCCCAATATAGTCAACCTCTAACTTGGTTTGAAGTAGCAACATCTGCTGCTATTGAGTCATTGTACTTTTTAGTCGTATTTTTCTACTTCCATGTTCCTGCTACCATCACAGAATGCACAGAGAGGCAAATATACTTTTCTTTTTTGATTCCTGAAAAAACATGGATGATTCTAATAAAATAGCAGTGTGATGCAAGCAACAAAATGTAAAATTGGCATCCAGTGGCCTGACTTTGAATCATGGCTTCACAACCTACTAACTTTATGAGCCTTTGGTAAGAACTTTCTTGGAGCTGATGGTGAATCTGGCAGTTGTAGGTTCATACCCTCAAAGGATGTGACAAGGGCTACTCGGGAGGGAGGTGATGGCATGCTCTGGAGCTCTAGAATATGACTGGATGCCACCAGGTCTCTATGGCTGAATGTAGACAATGATTATGATAATTTGGAGCAATGTTTTAAGACACAGCCCTCAGATAAACTTGTCTCTAGTTGGCATTAAATATGAACATTTCCTTTTGCTTTCATGATGTTTTACTGCTATTCAAGAAGCCACTTTAATTTTTTTTTTTCCTGGAAGAAGATCTGGATTAAATGAAATCTATACACAGGCACACACACTACCACTACATGATTAAGTAATTAATTCATGACATGCATATTGTGCTTACTATGTGCAAGGTACTAATGTCAGCCCTAGGGGTGCATTTTAATAGAATGACAATGAAAGATAGATGAAGAATGGAAAGTGGAAAATAAGCAGAATAAATGAAAAGAAGGATTGTGGTGACGATGGTTGCCATATATCTGGTGCTCATGGTGGACCAGCCATTGGCAAGAAATATTGGGTTGGCCAAAGAAGTTCGTTTGGGTTTTTCCATATGATGTTTCAGAAAAATCGTAGGGAACCTTTTGGCCAACCTGATATAAATGCCTTGTCTCAACAGATGCTCACAGCTGGTCTACAGAGTAGGTAGTATTATCATCTACCTCTTACAGTGAAGAAACTGAGGCCCAGGAAGTTTGAATTTACTAGCAAGTAGTGAAACTTGAACTCGGTTGTGCCTGGCTCCAGGACCCAAGTTCTTGGTGGTCTTTTGTGGGGATTAAAATGGCAGAATAGTGACTACTAATGGCTAAAAACTCGTTGGGGTGACAACAATATTTTAAAATTAGGCTGTGGTGAGAGTTGCCCAATTCTGTGAATTAATTAAAAAAATAATAATTGAATTGCACACTTTAAATGGGTGATTTGTGTGATGTGTATATTATGTCTCAAAGCAGTTATTTAAAAAAGGCAGGGTAACTTAGCAATTAATGTTAATTGATTGCTATCTACATGTTGGCCATTGTTTAATATTAGCTGTTCTCTGTGCTCACTCTTGGCAGTCCTGAGTCTTTTATTTTAAATGTACTCTTCATTTGGGGTGTTCTGTTTTGTTTCTCTTATGTAAACTTCCCTCATTTATGACAAGTAGCAGTGTGTGTGTTTTTTTCTAGAAATAGATAGCATTCATAAACTGAAACAGTTTCATTGGGGAAATTTTCTGTGGTACTGCGACAGAACGGTCTTGGCAGAAATACTGGAATCCTATAAAATAGAGTTAATATTGATATACTTTAATCAAAAATTTCTGTTTACAAGCAATAAAGCCACTCATTGTTAGGCAGCCTTGGTTCTATCCTTAGCCTTTCTGCTAAAAACATCTTTGTCTTTGGAGGATGACTCCATAACTATACATCAAGATTTTTTTCTCAGCTACTAAAAGAGAACTCTTTTTTAAAAAGTAAATTTTATTAATGAATAATTGATGTACATTGAAAGGGTCCAATGTAATGAGTTTATATATATTGTAGAATGATTACCAAGGTTAAGATAATTAATGCATTTATCACCCTACCGAGGTAACTCCTGCATGTGCGTATGTGTATGTTGAGAACTCTTAAGACCTACTCTCAGCAACTTGAGTATACAATTCCATATTATAATCATAGCCACCATGTTCTGCATTAGATCCTCAGAGCTTACTCTTCTTATACCTGGAAATGTGTATTCTTCACGTTCTTCACCTTCTTTCCTGCTTCTCCCAGTTCCTGGCAATCAGCATTCTCTTCTCTGTTTCTCTGAAATTGGCCTTTTTTTTTTTTTTTTAAAGAGGGCTCTCTTGGGTCATAATAGCACTGAGCATCCACCAGCCTTGCCTCCCTAGGGTGGTGCACAGTTATTCCCAGGCCTGTCTGATGTCTGACACCATGATCACGGATGGGGCTCATCCCGTGGCTTCAGTCACTAGAGCCAGCCCTTGCCAGCCTAGCTGAGGTTGTCCACCCTTGTGGGAGGCACCTGGTCCCCCAGCTCCCCGGACTGCATTGTACACATACCTGCTCTGCACCTGCGCCCAGGCTCTTCCTACTAGCTGGGACATGCTCACTCTCTCTCTTCTCTCCAGCTGTGCCTTTTGAGATCATCCTTGTCTGTACCAGCCAGCCTTCTTCTGAAAGCCACCAAAGCTACTCTTGCTGTCTTAGGAAGATAAGGATTTTCATGCTGTCAATCAGGCACTGACAAAATCGCTGGGATGCATGGTCCTAAGGTCTCTAGACTGGGTCTCCAGGAGTAACACCCAGAGCATCATAGAACTAGTCCACCCCAGGGACATAGGGATGCGGGAGGCTGGAGAACTGGACTTCAGGACATGTACATGGTTAATGGGTGGCCCAGGGCAAGGAGGCCCTCACACAGCCACTACATCTGTTCACCCAGCCAGCAAATGAGGGCTGCTGGACCGTTGCTGTGACACGATCCACATCTCCATGACTTTGCTTGCCAGAAGTATAAATAAACCACAAAACAGAAACCAAAACCCAGCCATAAATGTAGGAAAATGGCATTTGCCTCTAAGTCTTTGAAATTCTCCAAGCGAGGCTTCAACGGTACATGAACCAAGAACTTCCAGATGTTCAAGCTGGATTTAGAAAAGGCAGAGGAACCAGAGATCAAATTGCCAACATCCGTTGGATTATAGAAAAAGCAAGAGAGCTCCAGAAAAACATCTACTTCTGCTTTATTGACTATGCCAAAGCCTTTGACTGTGGATCACAACAAGCTGTGGAAAATTCTTCAAGAGATGGAAATACCAGACCTCCTGACCTGCCTCCTGAGAAATCTGTATGCAGGTCAAGAAGCAACAGTTAGAACCAGACATGGAACAAGGGACTGGTTCCAAATTGGGAAAGGAGTACGTCAAAGCTGTATATTGTCACCCTGCTTATTTAACTTATATGCAGAGTACATCATGCAAAATGCTGGGCTAGATGAATCACAAGCTGAAATCAAGATTTCTGGGAGAAATATCAATAACTTCAGATATGCAGATGACACCAACCTTATGGCAAAAAGCAAAGAGGAACTGAAGAACCTCTTGATGAAAGTGAAAGAGAGTGAAAATAACTGGCTTAAAACATTCAAAAAAATGAAGATCATGGCATCTGGTCCCATCACTTCATGGCAAATTGATGGGGAAACAATGGAAACGGTGACAGACTTTATTTTCTTGGGCTCCAAAATCACTGCAGATGGTGACTGCAGCCATGAAATTAAAAGACACTTGCTCCTTGGAAGAAAGGTTATGACCAACCTAGGCAGCATATTTAAAAGCAGGAACATCACTTTGCTGAGAATGCTCCATCTAGTCAAAGCTATATTTTTTCCAGTAGTCATGTATGGATGTGAGAGTTGGTCCATAAAAAAAGCAGAGCACCGAAGAATTGATGCTTTTGAACTGTGATGTTGGAGAAGACTCTTGAGAGTCCCTTGGACTGGATGAAGATCCAACCAGTCCATCCTAAAGGGAATCAGTCCTGAATATTCATTGGAAGGACTGATACTGAAGCTGAAGCTCCAATACTTTGGCCCCCTGATATGAAGTACTGCCTCATTGGAAAAGACCCTGATGCTGGGAAAGATTAAAGGCAGGAGGAGAAAGGGACGACAGAGGATGAGATGGTTGAATGGCATCACTGACATGATGGACATGAGTTTGAGTAAATTCCGGGAGTTGGTGATGGACAGGGAAGCCTGATGTACTGCAGTCCGTGGGGTTGCAAAGATTCGGACATGACTGAGTGACTGAACTGCATTGAATTTTTGAAATACAGGAGTATATAAAAATAAATACATAAATTAATGTATATTTGTATGCGTGTGTGTGTACTAAGTCACTTCAGTCACGTCTGACTCTTTGTGACCCCATGGACTGTAGCCCACCAGGCTCCTCTGTCCATGGGATTCTCCAGGCAAGAATACTGGAGTGGATTGCCATGCCCTTCTCTAGGAAATCTTCCCAACCCCAGGATCAAACCCCAGGACCTCTAGGCTCCTTGCAGCTTGGGAGAGAGCTTTTTAAGTTGATTTGCCAGGGTGGCTGCACAAAGAGCTGCCATTATAGTTCTCTAACTGTGCACCAGTATTCCATAATGGGAAAAAAAATTATTAAGAATAATTATCAGGTGTATAGGACTTTAGAGTTTTCATGGCCTTTCCACTTTCATACTGTCATTTACTTTCCACAGTTCTAGATGGTTACGACAGGGATTGTTGTTTCATTTTAAGATGAGAAAACTGAGGCCCAGAGTGACCAGCTTGGAGGTGGCAGAGCTAAGACCAGAATCTACATTTCCTTGCCTATTGCCATTTCTCTATAGCATTTTCATTAATTGTGATAATATTATGTATTCAGTAAAATGATGGCCCTTTCTCTTCCTCCTTTCTCCTCCTTCTCCTCTCCTTCCTCTCCTCTTTCTTGTCCACTCCTCCACCAACTCCCCTCCCTCATCTCCTCTTCTTTGACTCTGTATCCTTATAGCAGTTGATAGTTTATAATTTGAGATAATGAATATCTGTTCATGAATGAACTCTTCATGGTTTTCATGTACTGAAACCCCCAGAAGAGGCACAAAATTATCCCTATTGCATCTAGGAAACTATCTTTCTCCCTTCATCCTTTTCTCCCTCCATCTTTCTCTGATTCTTTAGTTCATTCTATAAATATTTATTTTAAACTCTTTTTCCCAAGAGTCACTGGAGATTCAGCCTTAGCCCTAGCAGATGGCCTGAGAGGCCAGCTTTCATAACCTGATCGTTTTTCTTTTAGCAGTGAAGGATAAATATTTCACGATCAGCATATTTTATCGATGACCTAAGGCTTTCTGATGACTTTCCATCTGTGGGACCTAGTTTATTTTGTTGCCTTGGCTTTTTAAGAGGTTTCTGGTATGTAATATATTCCTGACAGATAACCAGTTGCTTTTGTTTGAAGGAAAGTCATCTTAGAGGAGCAAGTTATGATTTGCTTTTCTCCTGCAACCCTAATTTTACATGTTATAAAATAACATCTAGTAGCATTATTATAAGGGACCAGGTGCTCCTTATGACAGTGGCTGGCATGGGCCCCCGTTTTTCATCCTTTGTTATACTTGTCAATTCCCTTGTCCACACCTGTCCCCTCACTCTCCTGCCTATCCCTTAAGGGTAGGACTGTGGCTTAATCACTTTTATATCCCCAGGGTCTGATTCTTATTAAAAGTAGAATAATAATGAAAATGTAACATGGCCTCTGCACACAGGATAATTTACAAGCTTCTGAAGCCTTCTGGAAATATCCTGAGGCCTGAGTCCCTCCTCTCTTCAGCGGGTGTGATAGTGATATGACAGAGTTACTGCTCTGGGACACTAGTCGACCTGCCCTAAGCTTCTTCACAGTCTCCTTGGTCTCCTCCCTGTCGTTCAGGGCAGTGCTGGCATCAGCAAATCCAGGTTCCTTCCCACGTGGCAGCAAAGAGTTTACAATCTTTTTTATTAAGAATGTCAAAGTCCTCTTTTAATTGTATGTAGCAGCTTTCACATATTTTCCTTAGTAAATTTGGAGTGCTAACTCCATCTTAGAAGTTAGTCCTCTTTGCTCATATTAATATATTCTTTGAGCCTGAGCCCAGTCAGTTTAGTTCAGTCGCTCAGTCCTGTCCAACTCTTTGTGACCCAGTGGACTGTAGCACACCAGTCTTCCCTGTCCATCACCAACTTCTGGATCTTACTCAAACTCATGTCCACTGAGCCAGTGATGCCATCCAACCATCTCATCCTCTGTCCTCCCTTTCTGCTCCCACCTTCAATCTTTCCTGGCATCAGGGTCTTTTCCAATGAGTCAGTTCTTTGCACCAGGTGTCCAAAGTACTGGAGTTTCAGCTTCAGCATCAGTCCTTCATTTATTTATCAGAGCCCAATAAAATCATTCATTTAAATGTTTAAGTCAGCTCCTAGAAACACTGTGGGTTTTCCTAGTGGCTCACATGCTAGTAAACTAATGCTCAAAATTCCCCAAGCCAGGCTTCAACAGTACATGAACCATGAACTTCCAGATGTTTATGCTGGATTTAGAAAAGGCAGAGGAACCAGAGATCAAATTGCCAGCATCTGTTGGATCACTGAAAAAGCAAGAGTTCCAGAAAAACATATACTTCTGCTTTATTGATTACGCCAGAGCCTTTGACTGTGCGGATCACAACAAACTGTGGAAAATTCTTCAAGAGATGGGAATACCAGACCACCTGATCTGACTCTTGAGAAATCTGTATGCAGGTCAGTAAACAACAATTAGAACTGGACATGGAACAAGGGACTGGTTCCAAATCGGGAAAGGAGTATGTCAAGGCTGTATAGTGTCACCCTGCTTATTTAACTTATATGCAGAGTACATCATGAGAAACGCTGGGCTGGATGAAGCATAAGCTGGAATCAAGATTGCCGGGAGAAATATCAATAACCATAGATATGCAGATGACAAAACCCTTATGACAGAAAGCGAAGAAGAGCTGAAGAGCCTCTTGATGAAAGTGAAAGAGGAGAGTGAAAAAGTTGGTTTAAAACTCAACATTCAGAAAACTAAGATCATGGCATCTGGTCCTATCACTTCATGGGGAAACAATGGAAACAGTGACAGACTTTAATTTTTTTTGGGGGGGGGGCTCCAAAAATCACTGCAGATGGTGACCATAGCCATGAAATTAAAAGATGCTTACTCCTTGGAAGAAAAGTTATGACCAACCTAGACAGCATATTTAAAAGCAGAGACATTACTTTGTCAACAAAGGTCTGTCTAGTCAAAGCCATGGTTTTTCCAGTGGTCATGTATGGATGTGAGATTTGGACCATAAAGAAAACTGAGTGCCGAAGAATTGATGCTTTTGAACTGTGGTGTTAGAGAAGACTTTTGAGAGTCTCTTGGGTAGCAAGGAGATCAATCCAGTCAATTGTAAAGGAAATCAGTCCTGAATATTCATTGGAAGAACTGATGCTAAAGCTGAAGCTCCAATACTTTGGCTACCTGATGTGAAGAGCTGCCTCACTGGCAAAGACCCTGATGTCAGGAAAGATTGAAGGCAGGAAGATAAGGGCATGACAGAGGATGAGCTGGCTGGATGGCATCACTGTCTTGATGGGCATGAGTCTGTGCAAGCTCGGGGAGTTGGTGTTGGATAGGAAAGCCTGTTATGCTGCAGTACATGGGGTTGCAAAGAGTTGGACACAACTGAGCCACTGAAGTGAACTGAACTGAATTGTCTCCATTGCAACTACCCAACTCGAGTTTAGTACAAAAAAGGCCATAGACTATATAGAAACACCGTTTTATAGTTACCGTTGTAGTTACAAAACAGGCAGCCAGCTGGATTTGGTTTTTAAGCTATAGTTGGCTGACCTCTGACATTAACAATCCTGACCCTATAGCAAGGAGTGTGCATTGGTGTGCTTATGAGTGCTTTGGGAAATGTATTCTTCTGTCAGGCAGGCAGAAAAGAGCCAAACCCAAGTTAGGATAGAAGAACTGACTCATTGGAAAAGACCCTGATGCTGGGAAAGATTGAAGGCAGGAGGAGAAGGGGACGACAGAGGATGAGATGGTTGGATGCCATCACCGACTCAATGGACACAAGTTTGAGTAGGCTCTAGGAGTTGGTGATGGACAGGGAAGCCTGGCATGCTGCAGTACATGGGGTTGCAAAGAGTCGGATCGATTGAGTGATTGAAGTGAACTGAAGTTAGGGTAAAGCAATCCAGTGTTGCCCAGTGACCCTGGTTACCCTTGGGTTTGCCAAAGGCCACATTTCTCAAAGGGTATTCCTTACTGTCTGATGGCTATTAAGTTTCACTTTTCTTTTTGGAAACCCAGCTTAAGAGGTATTTTGAGAAATGAAGTTTCATCAGCTAATGTGTATCTCAGTGGTAAGGACAAGAAGCCCTAAGCTCAGCCTCACCCTAGACACTTCAAACTCCTCTGAACTTTAACCACCCTCCCTGATCCGATATTGTTATCCCTGTTTAGTTACAAATATGTCTGAAAGATGATGACCATGGTGATTGATATTTATTGAGGACCTTGTACTTGTCAGGCAATTTACTTGACATTAGTACATTTTCATCATTGAGTTCTCACAACGACTTGATGAGGCAGATACTTTCATTTCCCCCATTTTGCTGATGAGAAAATTGAGGCTCAGACAGGTTCATTGATTTGGTCAAGGTCAAGTAGCAAGCAAGTGGCAGAAGCAGATTGCAAACTCAGGCCACGTGATGATAAAGTCTGTTCTTTCTTCTGTCTCCTTCCCAGATTCTCAAGGGCACAGGGAGCCTACCTTTCTTTCCTTTTTTTTTTTTTTTGGCCATGCCACCTGGCATGAGGGATGTTAGTTCCCCGATGAGGGACTGAACCTGCGCCCCCTGCATTGGATGTGTGTACTCTTATACCCTGGACCTCCAGGGAATTCCCCAGCCTGCTTTTCAAAGTACAGGCAGACCTCAGAGATATCACAGGTTCAGTTCCAGACCTCTGCAATAAATCGAATACTGCAGTAAAGCAAGTCACATGAGTTTCTGGGTTCCCTATTATATATGAAGGTTATGTTTACACTATACTATAGTCTGTTAAATAGCAACCCACTCCAGATTCTTCCCTGAAGAATCCCATGGACAGAGGAGCATGGCAGGCTATAGTCATAGGGTCACAAAGAGTCGGACATGACTGAAGCAACTTAGCACAAGAACATAGTCTATGGACATAACTTAATTAAAAATACTTAATTGCTAAAAAAAAATGCTAACCATCCTCTGAGCCTTCAGTGAATCCTCTTTTTAAAATGGTAACATCAAAGATTGCTGACTGCAGGTCACCAAAACAAATATAGTAATAATGAAAAGGCTTGAACTATTGCAAGTATTACCAAAAGTGAAATAGAGACAGAAATGGTGTTGAAAAAATGGTGCTGATAAACTTGATTGAAGTAGGGTTTCTGGGGTTGCCAGAATCCTTCAGTTTGTGAAATAGTGCACCATCAGGGAAGCACAATAAAGCAAAGTGCAGTAATGAAGTCTGCCTTTAGCCACAGTCTCCCTCTGCCTCTGAATCAGAGAATGTTCTCTAATTCCTTCATCTCCCATGTTGCTCTTGCCTGTCTTTCAGCCTCATTCTCGGGCCTGCACTTGGACTGCTGCAGTGGCTTCTGACTGGCCTCTCTTGAAAACAGCTCTATTGAGATGTAATTCACATGCCAGACAAGTTACTTACAGTCAATGTTAGAACATGTTTGTCACCTCACATTTCAGTTCAGTTCAGTTGCTCAGTCATGTCCGACTCTTCGCGACCGCATGAATCGCAGCACACCAGGCCTCCCTGTCCATCACCGACTCCCGGAGTTCACTCAGACTCACGTCCATCGAGTTGGTGGTGCCATCCAGCCATCTCATCCTCTGTTAACCCCCTCTTCTCCTCCCCCCAATCCCTCCCAGCATCAGAGTCTTTTCCAATGAGTCAACTCTTCTCATGAGGTGGCCAAAGTACTGGAGTTTCAGCTTTAGCATCATTCCTTCCAATGAACACCCAGGACTGATCTTCTTTAGGATGGACTGGTTGGATCTCCTTGCAGTCCAAGGGACTCTCAAGAGTCTTCTCCAACACCACAGTTCAAAAGCATCAATTCTTCGGCACTCAGCCTTCTTCACAGTCCAACTCTCACATCCATACATGACCACTGGAAAAACCATAGCCTTGACTCGACGGACAAGGAAGCCCCCAAGCCTTTAGCTGTCACCGCCACTATCCTCCTGTCTACTCCCCTCACAACCTTCAGCTCTAAGCATCCATTGATCTCCTTTCTGTCTATAGATTTTCTTATTCTGGACTTTCATATAAATGGAATCATGTATTAATAGTATGTGGACTTTGGTGATTGAGTCCTTTCACTTAGCCCCATGTTTTCAAGGTACATTCAAGTTGTTGCATATATCATATCTCCATTCCTTTTTTAATGGACAGATTATATTCCATTGCATGGAGAGACCATGTTTGTTTATCCCTTCATCAGTTGATTAGATGGACATTTGTGTTGTTTCCATCTTTTGGATGTTATGAACTATTTGGCCTCTTGAATGGCTTATTCTTCACAGCACTCTCAGTTTAATTTTCCTAAAGAGCAGCTCTCAGTCATGTCACCCCTCTGATGGAAAGTCATCATGGATTTCACACTGCCTCTAAGACATCATTTGGGTTTTCCTGTGGGAAAGTGCCTGGTGTGGAGTGGGCACTTATGCTGGGAAGGAATGGTGGGGAACTGTGCTTTATGGAGCATGGAGCCCTCCCACATGGATGGAGCCTTCTGCCAGCTCTCCCTTTCCACCAGCCAGAGCTCTCATGTCTCTTCTCCTCATTTGGTCCTCAGCATGTGCTGTTGCACCATTGGGAGGGAGATGCTTCTGTATGTTTCTCATTTCCTTTGCTGGACTGGGAACCCCTTGAGGTCAGGGAGCAAGGCTGACACATAATTAGGATCATGAGTGGACTCATCAGAGCTGTCATTTTGTTTGATGCATTGTATGTGGCAGGTCCTTTACTGGGTCCTTTCTTTTGTTAACTAACCAGGTGAATTATCAGGGAGGTGCTATTATTCCAATTTCATAGATGAGGAAACAGACTGTGAGAATTTCAGGAACTTGAATTTGGCGACTCAGTAAGTAAATGATAGAGCTCAGGTCCATTGGACTCTAGAGTTTGAAATCTTACAATGCCCTGCTGACAAGGGCTTCTATTTCTCTTCCTGCCGCTTCTCCTCCTCCTCCTTTATCGTCATAAATCATCACTCTCATTTTGTAGATGAGGACATTAAGGCTCAGACAGATAAGTGACTTCTCCTGTGTCAAGTCTTAGGAAATGATGAAGCAAGAACTTTAAAATTAGAACTTTTGTCTAAGCCCATTGGTATTTCCCCCCTCTGTACCATTGTATTTTTAGTGTATGTTGGGGCCTCAGCAAGCTATTTGATGGTGATAATTATGATGCTGTAAAACAGTTAGGAGGGGAAGATGGACTTATATAAACAACTAGAGGAGCTGAAATATACTATATCATGGTGAATATTATAAATGCCATAGAAATTTGAGAAGAGAAAAATTACAACAGCATCCTAGATGAGGGATACTGATACTAGACCTTGAAGGAGGGGTGAGTTTAGTGAGGCAGAGAGAAGAGAAGAGGAGAGGGCAAGAGATGAAAATCTTCCTATGGGGCCATTCTCCACACTGACCCAAATTCTCCCACACTCTGGGCACTGGTCTTACACCACTGGGACAGCTGTGAGAAAGGAATAAATAGCTTCATAATATGGAAATGGGCATGTGGCTTTGTCTTATGCTTATATGTCTCAAGGGCTTCCCTGGTGGGTCAGACAGTAAAGATGTCAGGAAGCATTTAACAGGAGGCTTCCTGTGTGCTGTTTTGGATCTGTCAGGAATTCTCTGTTCCTTATTAATTCCTGAATATTCAGGAATTAAGAGGAGAGGCAAGTTTCTCCCTGGACTGAGGAATCCAGGCATTTCCTTTGTTAGTTTTTCTATACAGTGATAAGTACCCTCTTCCTTCTTGTGAACCATACAGTAAAAGTGATTGTTTACAACTCTGTCTCTCTTTAATATGGATCGCCTATGTTTTGTAAGTCTGGAATTTTAATCTTTATCTTTGCTGAAAATAACTACAGTATATATGCCCACACCATGTTGATTAAAACACCTTTGCTCCATCAGAGCTCTGGTCCCCGTGTCTTTCTTTCTCTTTCTCTCTCTCTCTCTCAGGCTATTTCTTTGGAGCACAGAGGCCCTCTGAGTTCACTTTCCTGCCCGGGCTTCTAAGACCCTCTCAAGAAAGTGCTCTGCACCTTCCCCCCATCGAGAAGGCGCCTGAGACTTCTGTGAACAGAGCAAGCCCCATGCCAGGGGCTTTATTGACTTTCTGTGTAAACCGAGGAATATCAGCCTCTTTCTCTCCTTTACTTTCTTTTCATGGACTCTGGACCACCAGGTTCCTGCCCATTAAAGGACCTCAACATAAAGAGTATGCCTGCAATGCAGGAGACCTGGGTGCCATCCCTGGGTTGGGAAAATCCTCTGGAGAAGAGCATGGCAACCCACTCCAGTATTCTTGCCTGGAGAATTTCATGGGCAGAGGAGCCTGGTGGGCTCTAGTCCATGGGATTGCAAAGAGTTGGATACAATTGAGCAACTAACACTATATGTCTCAAATGGACAGGAAAGGACATTATACATTTGGATGATGTCTGTCAAAATTACTTGAAGATCTATGTTTAAAATAAATTTGTTGTGCTGACCATACAATTCCATTTTCAAGGACTGATTTGTAGAAGGGGTCACAGAAGCACCTGTCTGTATGTCAAAGCATGACATGCACACACAGATGGCATTCAGCATGCTTGTGACTTACAAGTCAGCCCTCCTTCTAGGGCATCACCCTAAGCCAAAGTTCTCCAGTTTCCTTGGTTTAGTTCCATCTTGTGAAACATGGAAACCAACAGCATAGGCCTGAACTATTTCTTAAATGGATACCCTGTTTTATTTATTTATTTGATAGCCATACCACGGGGACTCTGTTCCCTGACCAGGGATCGAAGTCAAGCCCCCTGCAGTAGAACCATGGAGCCCTAATTACTGGACTGCCAGGGAATCCCCCAAGCCTGAACTATTGAATCAATCCAAGTTCTGAATAGTCCAGTGTGATAAGAAAGCATCATGCTATGGAATGCCTTGGCTGCTTTCTTCCAGGTGGTCCCCCAGGAGACAGCAAGGGAGGCAGACAGACAGACTGTGTTAGATGCCTGAGTCTCTAACAAGGGCAGCCTGGACTGGGGTGTGAGTCTGCAGTTACTTTGGACTCTGTCTTGCATTTTTCGCAAAAGCTTTTCTCTGACCTCAGAACAATTCAGTTGTAAACTTGAGTTGTAAAGCCTGAAGAATCAATCCCTTTCTTATTCTTCACTTCTGTTTCCATAGCACTTTTGCTTCATCATCTTCTGAAACTGTTCTGTGCTTACAGTGTTGCTGAGTTGTTTCTGTCTGGTGGTCTACTTAGATATTAAATTTTTAAAATTTGCATCTACTTTCATTTACTGCAGTTTTAAAGGGAATAGATGGAGGCCATACTGTATTTCTTTTTCATTGCAGAGGTATTTTATCTTTATTCTGAAGATTTTATCCTTCCTCAAATTCTGTTTTTTTTTTTAATTCCTCAAGTAGAATAGCTTACCCAATCCACTGAATATTCTTTTTTTTTTTCAAAATTGAAAACCTGTTTCTCACTTAAAAATATGTTATCATGTCTGATTAAAATCCACAAACACCAGAACATGTTCCAAATAAATGTTGTCGTTGGAATAGCAGTAAAATAAATCGAACTAGTTTTTAGGTATTTGCAGCAGAGTATTCAATAGCTTTTGGCTTCAACGATGATTAAAAAGTACATTTATTGATTTCTAACCAAACCACAATATTAATAATCTTTGGAGGCATAGTGGACTATTGGCTTCTTGTCAGAATGGCTTTGAGGAGAAGATGGCCTTGGGTTCTAATGCCAGCTTCTCAGCAGAGATCAGAGTTGGGTGTCTGAGTTCAGTGCATTTATGGTTTGGCAGCAAAGTTTCCCCAATCTTGAGGGACTTGTTCAGTTTGAGGGGGCATGAGTCATGTTCTGGAAACAGGACAGACACAAAATATCTCAACCTTACAGAATATTTCTCCTCTTGCTCCATCTTTTTGTTTGTGTCTTCCTGAGATGCTTCACCATGGCAACTACCTTTCTTGGCTTGTGGTATTGTGGGGAAAGAGCACAGGATGGGTGGCAGTGCATCCATTTCTTCCACTTGGACCAAAGAAGATGGCACACACATGAAGTTAGCCATGCCTCTGTCTTGCCCCAGGACTTGGCTTCTGAGCTTCTACTTTTCAAGGAAGTGGAAATTATTATGAAGATTCTCACCTTTCTTGGCTAGTGGAGGAATCCTATTGTTTGCAGGTGTTGGTACTTTTCTTTCTTTCTTTTTCCTTTTTGTTTTTTGGTGTGGACCATTTTAAAAATCTTTATTTAATGTGTTACAGTATTGCTTCTGTTTTATGTTTTGGGTTTTTGGCCATGAGGCCTGTGAGATCTTTAACTCCCTGAGCAGGGATCGAACCCACACCCCTGCACTGGAAGGTGAAGTCTTAACTACTAGGCTACCAGGGAAGTACCTGTACTTTTCAAAGGGGAAAAAAAAGTCTTCCCTTCCTCTTCTTTGTGTTACAGCTCCCCTGAAGGCATCTTGGTCCTGGAGCGCTGGGTCTTGGGGTAGTGTCTGCCTTCCCTGCCTTTTGGTGTTTGATCTTCTGATCTAATTCCTGGTGTTGTTCACTGTTAGTGTTGTTCAGGGCCCCCCACTCTTGTTCTTCTCTGCTTCTTCACATCCTTTGCCCTCCCTGCCTCTTTCCTTTCCTTCCTCTCTTCATTCCTTTCTTCTGTTGCTCCCTCTCACTCCCTTCTTCCATCTCTCCATTCCTTTCACTTTTAGGTGCAAGTGTGTCCTCACTGAGGTACCTATCAGGGAGCTTTCCATCACATCCTTAATCTTTCACTTGTTTTTCCTTTGTACATGGTCTATTGAACCTGATGAAGCCGTGTTCTGAGCTGAGGCCATTTGCTCTCCAAACTCGGCTCAAATGCAGTCTTCTGCTGCCTCGTGATGCCCCAAAGAGGTTGTTTTGTCTCCCTGGTGGCTGCTGAGTGTGTGTGTGTGTGTGTGTGTGTGTGTGTGTGTGTGTGTGTGTGTGTGTTTGGCCATTAAGGGGCAGGAGGACCCACAGATTATTTTGGGAGTACAGAGAGGCCCTTTTCACACTCACACCTGCCACTCAGTTGCCACCAGTACTTCTGGTTATGGTTCTGGATTTCATGGACTTACTGGTCTAGGATTTTGTCATCTGTATGATCCAGACATCTTCTAATATAGTAGTTTTCACACTTTCTTTTTTTTTTTTTGCTTTATATTCTCTTGTGTGCGTGAGTGCTCAGTTGTGTCTGATTTTTTGTGACCCTTTGGACTGTAGCCCACCAGGCTTCTCTGTCCATGGGATTCTCCAGGCAAGAATCCTGGAGTGGGTTGCCATTTCCTTCTCCAGGAGATCTTCCCGACCCAGGGATCTAACCCCCATCTCTTGCATCTCCTGCATTAGCAGGTGGATTCTTTACCACTGCGCCACCTGGGAAAGCCTTTGTATTCTTTTAACAGGTATAAAAAATCTTCTCTGAAATCTTAATGCAAAGTCTAATATTTCCAACAGGTCAAATAGGAGCTCCTGTGACTGAATGTGGTGGGGAGATCAGTGCTTGCCTTCCTCCTCCCTGGCCTCAGGAACAGCCAAGGGATTGTGCAGAAGAGGGCTGTGGGTCCTTGGAACAGAGTTTGATGTACTTACTCCTGGGTTGGTCCCCTTCCCTTTCAGTTCATAGGTGAGATCCAGAGATAGGGACAGGGGAGAGGGCATGGCCTAGAAAGGCTCAAGGACAGGAAGTTGAACAGTTGGGTGATTAGAGCCCAGTTCTTGGTCCTAAAGTGTTCTCACCTCTGTCCTGTGGGTCTTGGGGCTTAGGATGTGAAATCGTGGTTCTCTTTGAGACAGAAAGGATCCTCTCCATCACTGCTCCCCACAGCCAAAAGCCCCAAACAAAACCAGACACAGACAGCAATTTGGCAGGTTACCATGCCTTTGACAGAAATCAGTTAAGTAAGATTTGTTCTTATCTTATTATCAGGTTGTTGTTCCCAACTTTTATTCTAAGAGAGGCTGGATCACTCAGACCCACCCAGTAAATGCAGATTGACTCCATCCATGTGGCCATGTCATTGGAAGGGCAGGGTTAAGATGGGCTGTGCTCCCAGGCAGGGAGATGGCAAAGAGCTGAGGTGAGGACACCCTGCCTGTTGTAGCCCTGGGGACAGCTCCACTGTCTGCTGTTAGGGGCACAGAGTTGGGCTGTCAGGAAAGGGGCTCTGGGACAAAGGTTGTTCACAAAAGGGAGGTCTCTTTGACAGGGAGGTGGGAGGGGGCCTCTGTGCCTTTTTCAGAGCCTTCTTACTCTCACCATCCTCCCCTGAGCTCTGGGTCGATGTCGAGGCTTCCTCTAAGCTCTCATGCTCGGTTCTCACGGTCACTGCCTTCTTTTAAGCTCTCCTCTCTCTCATCTGGACTGTCATGAGAGCACAGCACTGATCTTTTTACCTCCAAAACTCTGTTTCTTTTTTAAAAGTTTACAGTGAAATACACATGCTGAAGAGTACATATAATAGATGGCTGAAGATAAAAAGGATTATAATGGAAAAATCAGACAAACCCCCATATGTCCATCCTATAGCCTGGGAAATAGAATACTGCTACCTGTACTTTCCCTGGAGGAGAGCACAGCAACCCACTCTAGCATTCTTGTCTGGAGAATCCCATGGGCAGAGGAGTCTGGCGGGCTACAGTCCATGGGGTCGTCGGACATGACTGAAGTGACTTAGCACACACTTGTACTTTAGAAGTCTGCATCTAACAGCCTCGCTAAATTCCCTTAATCGTATTCTAATAATTCCTAAGATTCTTGTATTCTGTGTAGTCAATCATATCTGCAAATATTGATGGTATTACTTCTTCCTTCCTAATCCTTTGGCTGTCTTTTCTATTGCTTTGTCTTACCTCACTGGTTAGGACCTGTAGTGCAGTGTTGAATCAAAGTGATGCAGTGGACATTTTTCTTTTGTTTCTGACCTTAAATAGAATGCTTATAATATTTTGCCATTGAGTTATGATACTTCCAAAATATTTTGGAAAATATATTTTATGGATAGTTCTACTAAATTTGCAAGAAACGCATAATTACAATCTTATACAAACACTTCAGAGAGAAGATGGGAATATTTCCCAACTCATTTTATAAAGCAACTCTCATCTTGGCACCAAAATCTATCAGGTGGGAGAAATTTTATCAGGTTGGAGAAATCACCACCTATAGTTAGCTAATATAGGTGCCATCCATTTATGGCAAATGGATTTTGACTTTTATCAAATACATTTTCTGTATCTTTTGAGGTGATCATATAGCATAGTTCTTTTCCTTTCTCCTTTAATCCTTTAAAGCAATGCATGGCTTTACCCTCATAAAATTTTTAATGTTAAAACAAACTCAAATTATTGGAATTAACCCAACTTGATCCTAATTTTTGTTTTTGTACATTGCTAGATTTCACTTGGTAATATTTTGTTTAGCATTTTTACTTTTATGTTCATAAGTTAGGCTAGCATGCATTTTTCCTTTCTTTTATTCTTGTCTATTTTTGGTGCCAAGATGAGAGTTGCCTTATAAAATGAGTTGGGAAATATTCCCATCTTCTCTCTGAAGTATTTGTAAAAGATTGGAATTAGTGTTTCTTGCAAATTTAGTAGAACTACCTATAAACAGCCCCCCTGCACGGGTCTGGCATTGATTTAATGGGATGCTTTAAAAAAATGTAATGGTTATAAGACCATTCTGGAGTCAATTTTAAAATTTATTTTTCTATTAATTTGGGTATTTCATTGAAATTTTCAAATTTATGGCTGTAAAGTTGCTCATAACATTATCTAAAAATTTTTTTCTTTGCTACATCTGCAGTTATGCCCATTTTAAGTCTTAATATTGTTTATTTATGCCTCTTCTTCCATTATGACTCCATTTTATTTCGAAGTTCACATGATCACCAAAATAGTACTAGTAATATAGTTTTCTTCTGTACTTACCAACTGCAGAAGGACTTTCAAAGCCTTTTATGATCTATTCCCAGCCTAGCTTTCCAGTTTTAACAAAAACAATGTTCTTACTCATTACTCTGATTTCCAGCCACACTGGACTACTGTCTTTCCTCTGGTACGTTCTTTTTTTTTTTTTTTTAGTTTTGGCTTTTACATTAATTATTTTTTAAGATTTTTCCTTTATTTTTAATTGGAATGTAATGGCATTACAATGTTGTGTTAGCCATAATTATATATATATAGCCCCTCCCTCTTGAGCCTCCCTCCCCCTTCCCATCCCACCCCTCTAGGTCATCACAGAATGCCAGGGTGAGCTCCCTGTACAATATAGCAGCTTCCCACTAACTATCTATTTTACACAGAGTAGTGTATATATGTCAGTGTTACTCTCTTAATTCATCCCACCATCTCCTTCCCCCACTGTGTCTCCAAGTCTGTTCTCTATATCTACATCTCTATTCCTGCCCTGTAAATAGGTTCATCAGTACCATTTTTCTAGATTCCACATATATGTATTAATGTAGGATGTTTGTGTTCTTACAACAACTTCCATTAACCAGTACCTTCACACCGTTTTGACCTCCATCTTCATCCTTAGAAATGTTCATTGTTTCTTAAGGCTTATCTCAAATTCTACCTGTTCCATGCAGCTTTCCCCTATTTTCCTCCAAACAGAATAAATGTCTTCTTCTCCTGCGATCCTATTCCCCACCCCCACCAAATTCTCCATAGCAAGTATCATGGTCTGATCATATTTAAAGAGTTGCTTCCATGTCTGCAAAGTTATGTAGCTATCAAGCCTCTTGAAGGCAAGACTGTGTCTTATGCTTGTGTGCATGCTAAGCACCAGTAGGGGACCATTGAGACTGTTCAATTCAGTTGAACTGAATGAAAACTGAGTGGAATTGAACAGGCATTCACTCTTCCTCTAGCAAAATGTAGAATTACAAAAATGTAGGCCACACATTGTAATTTGGGGTAATGTGAAGATGTTCTGAACCTGGGGTAATATGAAGATGTCCTTACCTCTTTCATGAACTGGCTGAAGTCTGAAAGTCCATCATTTGCATTTCATTTATTTGTCTTAATGTGTTCTCTCTTTGCTAAAAAAACTACCCTATGAGACTTCCCTTGTGGTCTAGTGGTTAAGACTCTGTGCTTCCAATGGAGGGAGCATGGGTTCTATCCCTGGTCAGGGAACTAAGATCCCACATGCTATGCAGCCAAATAAATAAATAAATAAAATGCTACCCTATCTGGGGAAGCATAGGAGACCTTATTAGGTATTGACATCTGACCCCTCAGAATTTTCCCTGGTCCCTACCAAGGGAGTGGATTTGTCCTGGAAAATCCCATGGACAGAGGAGCCTGGTGGGCTATAGTCCATGGGGTCACAAAGAGTCAGACACAACTAAACAACGGACATTTCCTCAGAGCAGATATATTGATGAAATGTAAATAAGAAACATCTCTTGGGGGAACAAAGATGATGAAAGGGATGGCTCGATAAACTGATATTTACTGTCCTTTATTTGGGATATACTCTATTTCAATATTGTGTTAGTTTCAGGTGTACATCACAGTGATTCAGTTATATATACATATTCTTCAGATTCTCTTCCCTTATAGGTGTTTACAAAATATTGAGTGTAGTTCTCTGTGCTATTCAGTAGGTCCTTATTGTTTATTTTGTATATAGTAGTATGTATCTGTTAACCCCAAACTCCTAATTTATCCCTCCCCAACCCCATTTCCCTTTGGTAATCCTAAATTTGTTTTCTTTGTCTGTGAGTCTCTTTCTGTTTTGGAAATAAGTTCATTTGTATCTCTCTCTTTTTAGATTGCACATATAAATAATATCATATGGTGTTTGTCTTTGTCTGACTTACTTCACACAGTATGATAATCTCTAGGTCCATCCATGTTGGTGTAAATGACATTATTTCATCCATTTTGTGACCAAGTGATATTCCATTATATATATATGTTCCACATCTTCTTTATTCATGCATCTGTCAATGGACATTGAGGTGGGACAACCTTATTTCTGAAGAGTGTATCGGGTTTGCTACTTTTTTCTTTTTGTTCTTCTTTCTTTTTGTGACTCCACCAGTTTATCTTTAAAGTCTAAGAATGTTACATTACCAATAGGCATCAGATCACCAAAACCTCAAAGTGGAATATTCACATTTTAATTATTTGTTCACTCACAGAAGGATTTGTCCCATCAGCACATCTCCAGGGTGATCAGAATTCTCTGTTTCTTGTATTTGGAAAGAGCTGATGTGCACTTTCTTATTGTACAAGTTTTAAGATCCCTTGGTGAAGAGACAAGATAGCAGTTGGTGCTACTTTTTCCTTCATTCATATCCTTACGTTAGGCTGATGTACTCCCTCTACCAACCTGTGCAGAATGATCTTGGTCAAGTTATCTCATCTTTCTGTAAAGGAGGAGCTGTCTGACACTTGTAACACATGTGGAATTAGCACGGGAGAACTTTGAAGGCAAGAAAGCACGTGGATGTGTCAGCTGGGGTATGATTGGGACAACAACTCTTCCCAGTCCACTGGAACCATGCGTTCTACCTAGTGTGTTGCAAAAGGCTGACAAGCTCATTAATTTTACATCTCATTTCATTGGAGAGACTTTGCTTGTAGTAGGTTCTGGTGACTAGTACTGCACAGTGTTTGTAGCCTACCCCAGTGCTCATCCTCGAAAGACCTGATTGTCCTTGGCCCTGCTGATGACTCCAAGTTCTTGCTTGCTTAACGTTATCCCATTTTTAGTCTTGGGGAGAGCTGTGAAACAGATTTAGTTAGAGGAAGATTTGAGATGTGTTCTACTGGTAGAACAAGGCTTTATCGAGTATTATGTCGCCTTGATCCTAAGATCAGTAACTCATCTTAGGGAAGAAGACTGAATCCACCTAGTTAATTTTCAGCAGAAATCATGGGAAGATGATGCAAATAGCTTCATGTAGATCAAACATAAACATGCAGTGCTGAGGACTGGTTTCTCTGGTGGAGCTTTGGGAATTCTTGCCCAGTGCCTCTCAGCTACTTTGGCAGAGTTTTAGTTGGTAAATATTGACTTCTGAATGGATGTATCTAACTGCCAAGTAGCTTTTTTTGTGTTACCTCTGATCTCAGTGTGAGTGGGGTCGATGGGAGTTGATGCCTGTGTAGTTTGAGGATTGGTGCTGTGAAAAGCCCTAGCGAGGAGCCAGGACCCAGAAAAACTGTGGTCATAGACTATGGGGTGCAGTAGTTGATGTGATCACAGTAAGGGCTGTTGTCTGGAACTGGCTGGATTCTGTCTATATATCCCACCCCCAAAAGCCTCCCTGAAAAGAGGCAAAAGTTTAGATTCTGAGGATGGAGAAAAGTGCTCACTTGTGCCAGAGTTTAGCCAGACACATCCCAGAGGAGAGTGACTGGGTATTCAGAAACTCTTTAGTTAGCCCTGTCCCTTCAGGGGACGAGAGCCTCTAAGGAATAAGGTGTGGGGACTGCTTCCTACTTCAGATCCCTTCAGTGCCCCTCAACCATTTAGTGCAGACCTAGAGGAAGGAAAGGAAAAGTATCACTTGGAACCACCTCTCTGCACGTCTATTGCAGGCAGTACCCTTTGTGCTGCGGTGACAAACATCCTTCTAATTGTTCTCCAGCATCCCATGTCTCTTCCCTCTGGCCTCTTCTCCCTCCATCCTGTACCCTAAAGCAGTGCCAGGTACGTCCTTCTAAGGCCCTCTTTGAATCACCTTCACCTGTCATGCAGACTCCAGCTGCTAAGGAACTGTCTCCTCTCCTCAGCTCCAAGCTTCCCAAGCTACTGAGCAGCCATGTGCTCCTCTGTTCTCCTTCATGTGTACTCATTTCCAGCCAAATTGGAGCCCTCAGTGCTTCCTGACCACTGTGACATTTTCTGCCTCTGCTACAGCTGTTTACTTAAATATATTTCTCCATCTCATCATTTTACCTGTCATTTGTCAACGTCTTCTACTTTACTAAGCTTTCCTTGACACCCTTCCCCCAAGTGGAAAGCAGTTTTGAACTCTCATAGCCTGGTGATTGAACTTCGTCTTGGCTTGAGTTCATGTTGCTTGTGACTTGTCTGTCTCCCTCTGTGTACAGGCAGCGCCTTGAGGGCAAGGCCCTGTGCTGGATTTATTGTCACATTCTGCCCTGGGTTCCTTACAGAGCCCTTGGTAACTATTGGACTTACCCCCCACCGCCCCCACCGCCACATACTCTGAAAAGCTTGCAAAGCCCCTAATTATTCTGTGGGAGGCAGTGAAAATGGATTTTTCCACTTAATCACGTCTTCAGCTTTCTGGTCCACCGATCAGGGAGGTTGTAAGATTTGATTTTTTTTTTTTTTTTTTTTAAGGTTTTGACTAGCTCTAGTATTCTATCATGGGCTTCCCGGATAGCTTAGCTGGTAAAGAATCCACCTGCAATGCAGGAGACCCCAGTTTGATTCCTGGGTCAGGAAGTTCCCCTGGAGAAGGGATAGGCTACCCACTCCAGTATTCTTGCCTGGGAAATCCCATGGACAGAGGAGCCTGGCGGGCTATAGTCCATGGGGTCGCAAAGAGTCAGACACGGCTGAGCAACTAAGCACAGCACACTATTCTATCACCCTGCTTTCCAGGAAGAGTTTGTACAACTGGGTTTTCTTCTTAAGTAGAAACTCTATGATCCAACTTTCCAAGAACGGTTTGTATAAGTGGGTTTTCTTATGGTTTCAGATGGTTGCCTCTGGAGCACAGACTTGCGTTAGATTTTGCTGTCATGGATAAGGACAGAGACCAAGGATAGCCTCTGTTTCTTCTGCCTTCTGGGACCCCAATTCTCCCAATATTTCTGATTCCTTCTCTTTTGTGACCCTGGATACCAAGTCAGTGTTTTAGGGTTGTGCAGAATCTGCCTAGTGCAGGTTTAACATTGCGTGTGATGCTTGGTGCATTGTAAGAATGCAGTGAGGCCTTGCTGTCCTCATTATTGTGATTCATAGTCACTTCCCAATAAAAGAGACTTGAGTTCACATCCTGGTTTTGTCACTTACTGATGATGTGACTAGCAATGTCACTTTCTTGATCTATAGGAACCTCTACTGGGGACTTCTGCAGATACATTGGTAGTATCAACTAAGTTACCTCATGGTAAACTGCCCAGCATAGTCATGGTACTTGACACATCATAGCTCAAAAGTGTATTTATTATGATGTTGATGATGAAGATGATGCTGTGCATTATAGTATAGAAGGTTAATAAATTCATCCAAAAGCCGATTTTCCCTGATAGCTCAGTTGGTAAGAATCCACCTGCAGTGCAAGAGACCCTGGTTTGATTCTTGAGTCGGGAAGATTCCCTGGAGAAGGGATAGGCTACCCACTCCAGTATTCTTGGGCTTCCCTTGTGGCTCAGCTGGTTAAGAATCTGCCCGCAATGCGAGAGACCTGGGTTCAATACTTGGGTTGGGAAGATCCCCTGGAGAAGGGAAAGGCTACCCACTCCAGTATTCTGGCTGGGAGAATTCCATGGACTGTATAGTCCATGGGGTTGCAAAGAGTCAGACATGACGAGTGACTTTAACTATATTCAGAGAGCTGTGAAAACACCTTATTGATATGGGGACAAAGATGATGTTACTGATATTCATTGAGCACTGTCTCTGCTGTGGGCAACTTGAAGGACTCCACAGGTATCATTTCATTAAATCCGTAACTACAAGCTTAGGAGATAAGCACTACCATTATCCTTATTTTACAGATGAGGAGCGTAAGCCATATAGAATTTGGGGAATTTACAGAATATCATCCTAGGATTTGAATCCAGATGAAGAAACTGTGGCATATAAGATTAGTTAGTGGCAAAATTCAAATTTGTGTCCACATGTTTTGTCTCCAAACACTATCATTTCCATCAGATCATAACCCTTGAATAGCAGTAATTACATGGGGGTCTACATGGATATGAACAGGGCATCTAAAGCGTTGCTTTTGTCCTTTCATAAGAGTGTAGTTAGGTACCATATAGTTGTGGCCACAAAGAAGTTCAGATATATAAAAAATTTGGTAATGATGACACTGTTTTTGATTCAATATATTTATTTTACAAAGCTTGAAGGAAGCTTACTATTTTTGTAGTCCAGGAGTTCTCAGCTTTGAATTATTCTTTGCAGTAAATTTTAGAGTGCACTAGCAGGGTCCATGGGCTACCAGCTGCCCTGGATGCCAGCCCTTTCATGAGTGCTTCAGCCACCCGTCCTCATCTGCTCCACTGCCTGACTTCCTCTACAACACACACATACACAAGCAGAGTTTATTCTCAGGGTTGTATTTTAATCTGGGTACTCCCCACTGGAGTGTGTTCCTAGCACGTATGTTATACTGTGGGGAAAAAAAATCACAATCTTCTCATTTTATTCCTGGATTGGAGGCTCTGAGAGGTGACATATCATTTACATTCCCTTTGCTTTACATCTACTTAGTGGTCAAATTTAATGTTGGGGGTTGTTTGTTTTGGGAGTTTTTCAAGTAATACTGAATGAATCCCACTGTGGCTGGCATTGTTGAATCCATTTAGGAAAACTCTGTAGGTTATTCTCTTGCCTCAGAAACCCTACCACGAAGAATTCTCTGCCAGTCCAGTGGTTAGGACTCTGTGCTCTCACTGCCAAGGTCCTGGGTTTGATCCTTGGTCCAGGAACTAAAATCCTCTAAGCCTTGGGGTGCAGCCAAGGTAGGGAAAACCCATCATAAAATTGGCTTTCATTCTAAGTTGATTATGTGCACTGATGGGGATGTTAACCAAATAGGATTTCCTTCCCCTTCCTTCCTGCTCCAGTTACTTCTTAACACATCATCATTGGCTCTCTGAGAAACAGGAAAGGAGTTGAGATCTTTTGTCTTTTTTGTTTGGAAGTCTAAGGAGTGATACTGAATAAACACACAGGGCTTCACAGGTTGGGTGTGCAGTGGATAGACTGCTGGAAAGTGGGATCCAGATTCAATTCACAACACTGTTTCCAACTGCTCAGAATGCCTGAAGTGTACAGCAAGTTTTTGGAACCTAACATTTTGCAGCAAAGGGCACTCTTCAGCTCAGACTCCAGTGTTGAATGCAGGTGTTGCAAAACTGCAAATTGGTGACATGTAACTTAAAAAAATGCCCAGATCTTTGCTGTCGCCATCATGCCAGTGGTTCTTTGATTCCAAGTAGCGGGTCACTGGCAACCATGCAATCCAGCTACAGAGAGACACATTCAAGAAGCATTTGATCATAAGCCTTCTCAGATATTAATCTGTGCAAAATACAAGGAAGGTGTAATTTTCTTGGCTCTGGATGGAAAGATTTCTTTATCCTTCAAGTAAACAATCTCGCTGTGATTTGGAGTCAGGGCAGTATGAGAGGTCCGGACGCAGAAACCGCTGTGTTAATGATCGTGTTTTTGAGACCCAGATGAAACCTAGATCTCCAGCATTCCCAGGGATAAAGTCGTAGGGCCAAGAGGGTGTGGCACATTACTGAGTTAATCCACACCCTATCACCTGCTTCTCACAACTGAAATAGAATGAGTTTGCTCAATATAGTTATCAAAACGTATGACCAATATACTGAACACTGAAGGAATTGGGGTGCAGAAAACAAATTCTGGGAAATGACATGAGGCTGATAATTTGATTAAAGAGTAAATATGTAAATTTGCTGAGAGTAAACGCAAATTGAGTGAAAAGAAAGAGTAAAAACTAGTTGTAAATATCCTCCACCAACTTGGCCTTATTCTGTTTTAAACCATCACTTCCAAACAGCTTCTTCAGTGTACCTTTTGGTAAACCGTACCAGGGTGACTGACCATCCCAGTTCACCCCAGACTTCCCCAGCTGTGGCATGAAAGTCCTGCATTCTGGGGAACCCCTCAATTAGAGGAACATCAGAACGATGGACACCCTCTCTGACCCTGAATTTCATTGCTCTGTAAATGCAAACCTTATTTTAATCCTCAAGAAAATGTCTGCTTCTTTCAGTTGACTTCCACAAATTCCAAATAAAAATAGAATTTAATTATAACGAATAAAATATCAACATAAGACTAAAAAAAAAAAAAGAGTAAATATGTATTTTTAAAAAAATATAAAGAAGACCAGGTAATTGAATGAAGAAAAGACTAGAAGTGGATTATTCTGGACGGAACCCTGGACTAGGACACTTCTGATTTTGTAAATTACTTATGTGTTCCAGTTCTCTCTTTTCTAGCCTCAGTTACCTATTCTGTAAAACAAAGTGGCTGAACTGTCCTTCAGTTCTAATAGTTTATGATTATGGTAATGACATGATGAAAATGGCATATTGGTTCATAATATGCATCTCCTAGAAACAAAGGAAAAACATTTCTATTAAAATTTTGATCTCGGTGTGCAAACCGTTTATGTATTGAACACACAAAAATTCAAAGAGGTGAATTTTCCACATCCGTATTGAAATTACCAACACTCAGTATTCATGGATTAAGTTTTGTTTTTATTTTATTGAAGTGAAATTCACAAACATAACAATTGTTGTTGTTTAATCGCTAAGTCGTGTCTGACTGTTGACACCCCATGGACTATAGCCCACCAGGCTCCTCTCTCCATGGGATTTCGCAGGCAAGAATACTGGAGTGGGATGCAGTTTTCTTCTCCAGGGTGTCTACCCGACCCAGGGATCAAACCCGAGTCTCCTGCATTGACAGGTGGATTCTTTACCACTGAGCTACCAGAGAAGCACCAACATACAAGTAGCCATTTTTAAATGTACAATCCAGTAGCATTTAGTATACCCGCAATGTTGTGCAACCAGTAACTCTTATCTAGTTCCAAACCATGTTCATCACACCAAAAGGAAGCACATTCTCTTCCCCTTTCTTCCCAGAGTAGCATTTTAATTTTAGTTAAAATGTACCTTCAAAGCAATTTCAAAGATGGCTTGATGTTGGGGCAGATGCACTAGAGAAAGCAAGACATATTTCTGCCTTCATCTCTCTCACAGAGGAAGTATGGGGGCCACAAGTAGGTGCATGTCTGATTCCCTGGAGGCCCGGGCCTTCCACAAACAGGCATATCAGCCTCTGAAACCAAATGATGGATAGTTTGGGAGCCTTATGATTAAGGACCCTATTTTTCATGGTGTTGAATAAACATGTTTCTTGTTTAAAAAGAAAAATTTAACAATCCTCCACCCCTGAAAGTTCCAGTAAAAGTCCAAAGAGAAAGTGAAAGTCACCTAAATTCCTATTATGCAGAAAGAACCCTTTTGATGTGTAAAGTCTCTGAGAATTTTTCTAGGCATTGTAACATATGTACCACATACTTGCAAAGTGAGATCAGGTGGGATACTTATTATTCTTTCATTCCCAAGTTAAAATCTATTTGTTGAAATTCACACAAGATAGGTTTATAATGTATAACTTTGAGCATCTGTTTCTTAGCTCCCCTTTTTTCCCCATTTGACAGCATATTTTGGATGTATTTTTCTGTCCATACATATACTTTTGGAGCATCAATTTCATTGTGACCTGGTAGTTGATTATATGTGTATATTCCAGTCTCAACTAGGCTCCTGTTTTGGACATTTGTCATTTTGGGCATTAGGGCCATTTCCAGGTATCAGCTACTGTAACGATGCTGTGACCTCTACCTGAATTTGCACCCCCATCAATGACTGGTTCCTTTGGACAAATTTGAGTCCGTGCTGTTTGATGATGATGGGGATGTCATATCCAGAAGCAAAGGCTAATGTTTAGTTGCTCACTTTGTAGTCAGCACTTTGGCAAACACACTTTATGGGCTCTTTTTATTTCCCACAGCATGCCTATATCCATGGTTTCATAATACTATCCGTGGCTAGTAGCTCGTATTTATTCTTTCTGTTTGTATGGGACACTATACTGTGTGCTTGAGTCAGAGATATCTTAGTTGATCTTATTTCTTATGTACTATTATTGTCTCCACTTTAGAGACGGGGAGAGTCAGGAGGCCCAGAGAAATTATGTAGATTGCCCAACGTGTGATAAGTGGTTGGAGCCAAAATTTTATTTTGGTCTTTTGGATTCCAGCTCCAGTACACCATGATGTCTCTTTGAATTATAAGATATTCCAAAGCTATATATGGGCAAGCGATTGAAATTCCACACCAGTTAACTTGGAAAGATTGAACAGTAAGGAAACAACATGGTATTCACAGACTGTGTCTCCTCTCTTCCTAGTCTGGGCTGCCTGCCTCTGGGGCTGCCAGTCTCCAGTTGATTTTTCCATGTGGTCCGTAAGAACTGTAAGTGTGCTGCCTGCCATGCTGGATCCTTTCCCAAAGTAAGACTAGAGTGGCCTGTTCCGGAGGCAGCTAGGTGTGGTTTCTGAAAGGTCAAAAGGGACCAGGAGCCGAGATTGGGAGAGGTCTCATGAATGTAAACAGTCACCGTGAATTAGGATCTGGGGTCACTTGCTCAAATGAATTCATCATTAAAGAGACAATAAACAGTATTAAAGAAAGGACAAATTGGCTGATCTTCATTGGACTGGCTCATTCTGTGCTGAGGAACAAATGCTAGTTTGTGCTGTTTATTTCTCAGGAAAATGGAGCTGTGAAATGAGACGTAGCATCCCAATCCTCTAGGAGAATGTTTTCCTGGGAAGAAAGCTGGAATCTGTGAAGGTGAAAGTCACTCCATCGTGTCCGACTCTTTGTGACCGCATGGACTATACAGTCCATGGAATTCTCCAGGCCAGAATACTGGAGTGGGTAGCCTTTCCCTTCTCCAGGGTTATCTTCCCAACCCAGGGATTGAACCCAGGTCTCCCACATTGCGGGAGGATTCTTTACTAGCTGAGCCATCAGGGAAGCCCAAGAATACTGGAGTGGGTAGCCTGTCCCTTCTCCAGGGGATATTTCTGACCCAGGAATCAAACTGGGGTCTCCTGTATTGCAGGTGGATTCTTTACCAACTGAGCTACCAGAGAAGCCCTTGGGATCTGTGGGAAGGCAGCTAAGGCTCCATTGAGGGAGTTTCTGCCTGTTTTCAGGGACATCTGCTGAAGTTCCAAACTCTGTACTAGTTGGCCTTGGTGCTTGGTGGCTCCACAGACCCATGTTATGGAGCCGAGCTGGTGACTGGAAAGATTATGATTTTACAGAGGTCAGAACTGTGAGGGTCCTTGGAGATGCCAGCTTCCAGCATTGAATGGTGAGAAAAACCAAAATTCCCATGAGCAAAGGGACTTGTCCAACTTGCCTAAGCTGGTGACTGCCAGAGTCTAGTAGCACCTTTGCAGTCTTCAAGTTAAGTTAATATTTATCACTGACATGTAAAACTAAATTATTTCTCTACCTTCTCTTTCTTTCCTTCTCCACCTCTTCTAGCTTCTCCACTCCTCTTCCCTGCCTCCAGTGTCCCTTTTGCTTCTTCCACCTCCTCATTCATCTCCATCTCCTCCATCTTCTTAATAACCTCCCTGATGCATATCATGCATGTACTGTAAGTAACCAGCCCCTTACACCCCTTATCGTCTATGATCCTTCATCCACGTTGGCCACGGTGCCCAGAAACTGAGCATCTTCTGCATAGAAGGTACAAAGCAGAGGCGCCCTCTATGTCCAGGCTGGCTGGCTTCCTGAGCATTGTGCAGATGGCATAGACAAGTAATAGACTTCCTCTCTTGGATACTTTCTGTAGATGTTTGAGGGTTGGACTTCCTTGGCATAGTCTCAGGCTCAATGGCAAGGAAGGAAGGAAGTTAAGAAGGTTTCCTGTCATTGGATCTGGATCCTAAATAGACCTTTGCTTGGCAAGCCTACTTCCCATATTGCCTGGATGGCTCTGCTCTGTGGGTAGGGCCTCACTCACTGGCACTCTTTAGCCATGACCAGGTTCAATGCAGGCATCTTTATTCACATGGATGTCCATGACATGCCTCCTCGAAGAGCATCAACTTTTAATAACACATCCCCCTGGGACAATAGATTCCAATCCTAGGGATTTTGGTGGGGGAAGTGTTCATGGGGGAGAGAGAAGGAGAGAACCCTAAGCATTCAATAGAGAATTTCAAACACAGTGAAAAATTCATGTTTTTCTTTCATTCATTCTTTTTCCCCATTCATTCCACACAGATATATTCATTGAGTGCTTAATATGTGCCTGGCACTCCTTTTGGCCACAGGATACAACGTTTTCCTTAAGGAGCTTATATTCTAATGGGGGTGGTCAGATAGTAAACAAAAAGACCAATAGTATATTATCAAGTAATGACTCTGATATCATAATATGGGGAAGAATAAAGCAGATGCATTAGCTTCCTACTATTGTTGTAAGGTTGTCCTTCAGAGCAGACCCTTCGTCCACAGTTAGCAGCAAACAGCCAGAACTGGTGGGTACAGATGCCAGTAGGTGGGTAGATAGGGTGGTGGGAGGATGTGGAATTTCTCCTAATTGCTTCTTCTGAAGAAGCTGAAATCAGAAGCTAGGTCATCAGCTGAGAGTGAGGAGGAATAAAGAGTTAGCAGTGTGAGCAGAGAGGAGGCATATGAAAGAATTAGGGAAAGCAGACAAATGAACAGGGTAGGGGGTGCAGTGGAGCAGGACCCTATGGTCCTTGCCCACCTCCATGTCCTCTACCTGCCTTTTGTCTGTGGAAAACTTTAGTCAAAGAATAAGTTTAATCAGAGAAATGAGAAATGCAGGAAAAAAAGGAAAATAGTCAGAAGAAACCAAGTAATAATAGTGTAGTTATTAAGCATAGTCAAGGACCTTTAGTTTTTTCTCAAGGGCTATAGATAATATTCTGAGCCACATCCTGTGAGCTATCTTATAGATACTAAAACCCCAGGTGGAGAAGTTAACTACATGATAACTTCAGACATGTACAGAAAACAGACTGTACCCATGACATAAGTTGCTAAAATTCTGAAAACTGGCCTCAAGAAATGGGAACAAACAGACTCTGGAACTAATGATTAACTGTACCTAAAACAACCAAGGTGATGCTGATCAGACCACCAATGACCAGTTTGAAGATGACTGTCAGAGCTGATGGTGCTGTTTCTATATGTAGCCCTCTCCTTGTGGCTACAAAAACTCTTGCTCCACTCGTTGCTGGTGCAAAGTTGGGGCTGGCAGGGCAGGGGGTGGGCAGTCAGCCTTTGGACAGATGTCTGCCACCCTCCCCTCTCAGTTGCTGGCATCTGAAATACAGCAACCTTTCCTTTCCACCAACCTGGCCTGTTTTTGGCTTTTGAGCAGCCAGCAGCCAGACCCTACACACTCTTTCGGTAACAGGAGTGGAGTGGGGTGGCAGGCAGCACTGAAGACTCACACTTGAGCTTTGAGGGTATCAGTTTAAAGGGGAATGGACAGCAAGGCAGATGGTGATCCACCTGTGAGCAGGTGTGGAGTCATTAAAGAGCTGGATTTAATCTGAGTTGGGTGTTGTCAAGGGTGCAGGACAGAGAGGAGCCTGGGTAGGGGGAGATGGAATTGAGGCTGGATACCAACTTCCTCCTGGATTTGTCTCCCTCTGCTTCCTTAATGTTTTTCGTTACCTTTTCACATCCTCCCTCATTTCATAACTTGGCAGATAACACTTCTGCACAGGTATGAAATATGTCCTCCCTAGCTACAAATAGATATGGGACAGAGAGAGACAGAGAATGGCAGAGCTCCAGAAGAAGCACAGGTATGCAAGCAAGAGAGACTGGCACTGGGCTTGTTGAATATTTAATTTTAAAAAACTTCATAACAGGTATGTTAGGAAAAACTCGTTATGATTCTCCTTTTTATGATCTTTTGAGTTAGCAGTCTATTCATTTTGGGCTACATAAAAGCCTTCTGGTCATTTGTTAATAATGATAATAGCAATTACTGACTTTTATTGAGTACTTGCCATGCTGAAGACACTTCACTAAGTGCTTTAGATGCACTGAGTCATTTAATCCTCTCAACAGTCATAGGGTGAAGTAGGTGACATTAGTTGATTTATTCACTAGGACACAGCTAGCAGCTTCAGACCTGGCTTCTGAACCCAGAACTTTGTGATTAAACTGTCCACAATTTTTTTTGGTCCATGACTTGCAGGATCTTAGTTCCCTGACAAAGGATCAAACCTGTGCTTCCTGCAGTGGAAGCACGGAGTCCTATCCATTGGACTGTCAGGGAAGTCCCTGTCTACACTCTTAATCCCTTCTGCACTGTGCTTCAGTGCATTTGCTTGTTGGATTACTTATACGTCTCCATTCAGTAGAACTCTTCCATAGCTCACTCCAGGCATGTAATAGTTGCTGGGTAGGGAGACCATGTGATTGGGTGGGGAGGGCTTCAGCTCCCAACTCCTCTTGAACAATGGATTTTAAAAGGAGCTAGAGGAGGAATGGCCTTTGTCCAGGAAAGCTGTTCTAGAGTCTTGTGTTCTGGACTCCTAGTATATATTCTGATGACTTTATTTTTTGTTTGTTTATTCACTAAGTCATGTCTGACTCTTTACTATCCCATGGACTGTAGCTTTCCAAGCTCTTCTGTCCATGGGATGTCCCAGGCAAGAATCCTGGAGTGGGTTGCCATTTCCTTCTCCAGGGACCTTCCCGACCAAGGGATCAAACACACATCTCCTGTATTTGCAGGTGGATTCTTTACCATGGAGCCATCTGAGAAGCCCATTCTGATGACTGGCCTCCTTTATCTCTGAGACTTTGTTACATCTTGTGGTGTTGCTGGCTCAGTGGGTGTCAGGTTACCATTTTGTTCTTCTCCATGCTATCATCCTGCCCCTGCCCTGGCCCATTTCTCTAAGCTGTTGTTAACTCTGGTGGGAGAGTCTGAGACCTGCTGCTGGCTCCCACCTACCAGTCTTGGCATGACAAATTGCCTTACTATCATACATAATACTGCCATGTAAAATAGAGTAGGCTTTCTGCTCACATACTGCTACCATCTCCTGTATCTGTTTAGATCCAAGCAGCCTATATATATCATGGACAGAAAAGTCATAGAAAAAAAGCATGCTAGGAATCAGTTCTCTATACCAGAGCCAATCAGGATGGATCAGGGAATTCTGTAGATCTCACCTGTTCTAAGCAGCATATTAGCTATGCTTGACTTCAGCTACCACATTTTGCCTGCTGTGTACTTACTCTACCCTGGTATGAAATGTATTTTGCAACAGCGCAGAAGATATACAAGATTAATTAGACTTGGTACCATTTGTCCATACTCTTGCAGTTATTGTAGTCACTGCTTGAAAAGATGCAAACAATCCTTTATCCAGTTTTCTTCCTCTATAAAGTTTCATTTAAGTTTTAGCAGGTGTTTTTATGTGTAAATCGGATCAACTTCCCATGTTAGCTCCTGATGGTTAATGTTTTGATGTTCTCTTTGCCCAAGCAGACTGATTTGCCATTATGGGAAAATGTTTGAACTAAAAACAGTCCTCTAAACTTTGTTCACTAATCTTATCAAAGAAAATAGAAGCAGACCATGTAGACAGAAACCTGCAAATTAAATATGCCTTTCCAATTCACATGTATTTGATCAGCATTTGTTATGGAACTAGGGAGGTAGTTGCTTCTTGATTCTGCAATAACATTGAGGTTTACATCACTTTCCACAGTCTTTAAAAATTCAGCTGGGAAAAGAATAGACAATATTAACTGCTAATAACATCTATTCTTTGGTAGTAAGTTAGGATACCTCATAGAACATGCCATTGTCCTTAACAATCCCATCTATCAGGCCTGGTGGACTGATGACTTTATTTTTTGTTTGTTTATTCACTAAGTCATGTATGACTCATACAATGTGCCCTTCTGGAAACAGCCGGGCCATACTTGCTATGTGGTGACAGATTGTTTAGGGTGAGCCAATAGTGGCGGAAGAGTTCAAAAGCTTGTAAAGGTGATTTGTAGCCTTGTGAAGGTCTAATCTCTGCTTGAGTCTCAGGGATAGGTTATTTCACATACTGCTATTTGGATTTGGAGAACTGTCCTAATGGTCTGGGCCATTTGGTTTCCTTTTCTTTCTCTTGCATGTTTTTAAATTTTTTTTTTTTTTTTTAATGTGGACCACTTTTAAAGTCTGGACAAGGAAATGGCAACCCACTCCAGTATTCTTGCCTGGAAAATCACATGGACCGAGGAGCTTGATAGGCTACAGTCCGTGGGGTCTCAAAGAGTCGGACACGACTAAGCGACTTCACTTCACTTTAAAAGTCTTTATTGAATTTGTTACAGTATTGCTTGTTTTATGCTTTGATTTCCTGGCTGACAGGCATGTAGGATCTTAGCTCCCTGACCAGGAATCAGATCTGCACCCCTGGCATTGGAAGGTTAAGTCTTAATCACTGCACTACCAGGGAAGTCCCTCCTTTGCATGTTTTTTATCTAGTCATTCCTTGATTACCTGACTATTAACTAGGCATATCAATCAGAGCCATTGTGGAAACTTTAAGAAAAAGAAAGAGAAATGCACAAGCTGCAGCCTTATGGGTGTTGTTCAGGTAGATCAGGTAGATGGAGGCGGTCACATGGACTTTGGTGCTAGTCACGTGCTCTTTGGCAAATCACTTACCCTCTCCGGGTCCCGTCACTTTGTTGTCAAATGGGTAAAATGTTAGCACTGCCTTCATATGGTTGTTGAAAGGGGTGAATGAGTTTATGTACAGGGGACAGTACGTAGGTAAAAAATACATCTCCTATTTGAGTGCTTACTATTATTGACTCACAGGTAGTGATTAGGCATCTCCATTTTAAGAAGTTCACAGGTTATCTGGAGTTCTATCCCCACTGAGAATCTGTCTCCTAAAACGTTCTTAAAATATAGCTTTTAAAATGAAAAGTGAAGCATCTGCTTCAAATCTGTTTTAAAGGCTGGTTAAGATTCCATGCTATGATGCCACTTCATAAAGCTATGTATGTATATATGTAGGCATGTGTGTATATATTGAGTATTGATGCTGTTCCTGGCACTGTGCCTAGGTACTGGAGACCCAAAGACCATGAAACATGGTCCCTACTCTTAAGAGTTGAGTTGCCTAATACTGCTTTCTGTTCTGCAATGAGGTGGCCCAGTATGTCTAGATACAGGAGTAAAAATTCCCCGTGGCATTCAAAGGTGGGTTTGATTTCTAAAGGAACCTACACTTCTGCAAACATTATTGTTTTAAACTAATCAGTAAGAAATGTTGCATTGATAATCTTTATTTTAATTCTGTTCCAGTGGCTTTTTAAGTGGAGGTACCATTGGCATTTATTAATACCATATGCCAGGCATTTTTACTGATGCTTTCTTTCCATCCTTGTGACAGTCTATGAAACCGTCCTCATGATGTTTTGCTCACAGTCATGTAGCCATAAGCGGTGAAATCAGGATTTGAATCCAGACCTGTCTGACTCTAAGTCACATTTTCTGTCCATCCTTCCTTGATGCACGTAGGAGTTAAAGATGGGAGCTAATTACTGAGCACAGTTGAAGGGCCATCTTGGCTAATCTTTGTAAAGAAGGCAAAATAGCTAATTGTGATCAATTCATGTAAGTTCTCAAGGAACATTAGTGGTGTTGGGCTTAGAGATCACTTATAATGTCAGGAATGGGCTGTGTGTTCTCTCAGGTTCTTTTTCCACTGAATGGATCCAATGTTTTTCACAGTTGATCTTAATTATTGAAATGATGAATTGAATGAATCATTGGTGGTTATCAACTGTGTGGTCCTCAACACCATTAATTTATTTAAACATCCTTCAGCTCAACTAAGTCATCTCCTGGTGACCTCTGCTTGAACCATACATTTGAGATAGTTCACAGTTTACATGCACTTGAATCAAATACTAAAAACAACACAGGCAAAATGATGTGCTTTACATTTTAGTCCTGTATTGTTTCGTAAAAGTGCATATTAAAGTTTCAGAGATGCCTCCTGCTTTTTAAATAAGGATCACCAAGGGGTCTGGCAAGTGGGCAGCTGGATCCTACTAGAAAACAATGCCATCCTTGTTGAATCAATGCACTTGAATTGAAGCTGTGTCCCCAGGGCCAGTCAGCATCACACTGTCCTATCCTTTTGTAGCATAAGAAATCGATTCCCCAGAACAGCTCAGGTGCAGCGGTACAGGAAAAACAATCCTGCCATTCCACACAACCCCACCTCTTCAAATCTGCACATTTCAGAAAGACCATTCTTTCTCCTCTTCCATGTCGTCAAATCAACACCCCTGTGCCAGACACTGTTTTCTTCATGGGCTGAGGTCATCCTCTGATACTTCTGGGCAGACCTCACAAGCACAATTTGTTACCTGGGCCAAATGACCTCACCACCTTCCAGGCTTTGAGTTTTCAGAGTTGTCAAAAGATCAGGTCAGGGCCCTGAGGAAAAAGTGGAAATTTTTCTCCTCCCGGGTTCCCAGGTGAGAATCAGAGTCCAGATTCTTTTTCACCTCTGAAGTAGTCAGATTGGTGTGGAATCAAACTCATCAATCTCTGTACTTGCCGAAGATGGTGGGTTCTTCCCTTCCCACCATGGTGGGTTCCGTTCCCTTTCCTTTTTTGGTTCTGGTGAACTTGAAAAACAGATGCTGCTTCAGGTAAATACTTCGGTATCCACATGAGTGCAAATTACGCTTCCATACCATTACATTTATTCCAGTGATTGCACTGATTGTGTTTGACCATGTGATAATTAGGCCACATTCAAATCACAAAAGGGCTTCCTTGACAGCACAGTTCGTAAAGAATCCACCTGCAATGTGGGAGACCTGGGTTCCATCCTTGGGTTGGGAAGATGCCCTGGAGAAGGGAAAGGCTACCCACTCCAGTATTCTGGCCTGGGGAATTCCATGGACTATATAGTCCACGGAGTCGCAGAGAGTCGGACACGACTGAGCAACTTTCACTTTCCCTTTCAGATCACAAATCCCCATTCTACACACTTTGGGTTTTCTAATCCAGAATGCACTAATGGCCTATAGAGTGCTTTGGTATTAGGTGACCAGAAAAGTGTAATGTTCTTTCTACTGGGGAGGTGATAATGAAGGATAGTGGGCTGCAGTCCATAGGGTCACAAAGAGCTGGACATGACTTAGTGACTGAACAACAAGAATAACAAAATAATCATCAGAGAGCACTTTTTCTTACGAGGAATGTTTGCTTGTCATTATAGATTCAAGCTATGTAAATGAAGGTATTGGGTTGGCCAAACTGTTTTTTCCATAACATCTTATGGAAAAATGTGAATGAGTTTTTTGGCCAACCTTATAACTGGGGAGATACATACATACCATTTGCCGTTGTTTTGGGATAGGTAATTTAATATTCAGGTATGTACCTGTTTAACATGAAGTTATCCATTACAAATTCATGGGGACATTTGCCAGAAGAGAAAGTCAGATTCAGCCTGTGGCCAAATTGAGAGCCTTTTCTTTCTCATCCATTCTCTCTGATTTCAGTTCTTTCTTCCATTTAATCGTATGAGCACCTCAATCAACTCTGAGCCAGGTGAAGAGTGTGCAGTCAAACATGTTGACTGAGGGTTGGACTGAGCAAATGTTACCTTCCCTGTAATGGACCTGTGGGCATTTAAAAAGAGGACTGCATGGAGAGAGCTATCCTTAATGGGAAGTAACAATGTCCTGATGACGGTTTTTGAGGTACTAACGGGTAACTGCTGCTTCTGCCCCTGATGAAGGCTGTCCCTAGACAAGGAGTAATTGCCAGTGAGTGACTAGGTGAAACTGGGAATAGCACCCCTTGAGCTACCAGTGGAATTAGGCAGTGTCTGTTGGAAGAGGGCCACTGTTCTGACAGGTGGGGGCAGAGGAGCAGAGGAGTAAGGCAGAGTGGGAAGGTAAAGTCTGGGGAACAGGAGGGATTTAGGAGAGATTGAATCCAAGTCCTGTATCTACTTCCTCCATCTAACAGATGGCAGTAGTGATGCTCTTGGAGCTTCCCATCTAGTCAAGAAGACAGACCTCAATCAGATGCTTCACGCATTCACCAAAGAGGTATTGAACTTACTACGTAACAAGCATGGTGGGTGCTATGAAGAAAAAGTACATGTTTTGAGAGACCTGACCTCACCTGGAGTGTTGGTGAAATCCACTGATGGAATTTCACAACCCAAAGAAGTGAGACTTGAGGTGAGATATCAGAAATGAATATGAAGAATGAAGAGCTATTTAGGCAAGGGTGTATAAAAGGAACCTTCCCCAAAGATGGATGAGCAGGTATAAGGAGATAATCCAGTAGGTTCTAGTACATTACCTGAAGGCCAGCATGTCTGAAGCAGAGCACATGATGGAAGGAGTGAGTAAAGCTGAGACTGAAGAGATAGGAAGGGGGCAGCCCCTTCCAGGCCTACCTGTTCATGGTAAAAAAAAAAAAAAGAAAGTGTTGAAACATTTTTGTAATAACAATGTTAAGCCAATAGCAGGTTTTCAGTAAGATAATGTTTTAATTAGCTGACTCCAGCTATAAGGAGGTGAAGAATGGATCAAAGCGGGAGCCCCACTGGAGGTAGTGGGAGTCTTTCGGAGGCTGCTGCAGTGGACTAGACCAGGCACAGCTGACTTAGACTGGGATGGAAGCAGTGGAAGAGAAAAATGGATGTACTGTGTGACCTTGGGCAGGTCTTCACCTCTCTGAACCTAAACAGGCTTATTTTCCTTCAGGTTGGGCCTGTCATATCTAGTGATTTAAGAGCACGCTTTGCTCTCTCACATCATCTGCCTGCTATAACCTCTTTTGAGATGGCAACTATTCAACAAAACATTTGTCCACATTTGATATCTGAGGGAAAGACAGAGCTAGCTTTCAATTCTTTAGAATTGTATTTATTGCAATTCCTTAAGGTTGGTGGGCTGGATGAGATGTACATTTTGGTGATACAGGTGACTTTGAAATGAGTGAAGAAACACTGCCACACCTGTTATTCCTCTGACCCTAAAGTACTGAACAAAAGGACTAACACATGTCTCCCCTGTATTCAGCAGTAATTAAATACAGCTACACTTATTTAGGAAACTGATAACAGTAGAGAAATGTAGTGTCAGCTATCTGGAAAAGAGACAGTCCAAGGACTACCTTTTGTTCTTAGAGTTAAAAACACTTCCAAACAAAACTAAAAAGAAAATGCCTTTCAGGGTTATGATATCTTTCCTCCAAGCCTTTGAAACTTGGCAAACATTTCTTGCCAGCTCATCACACTAAGCTCTGATGTAAACTTACACAAAACTTACACAAGCTTCATTCAGTAGGGAACAAATGGCTCTGTGAGTAAAGTTTTTGATTCTAGGTGTTCCAGCAGCATTTCTGGTAAGAGTAGGAAAACATCGAAACTAGATGCCTAAACCTTTCAAATGGCTTGGTTCCATGTGATTGACCTTTGTTGTAGCTAAGGTTCTCTGGACAGTACTTTGTCCTAGACATCTTTGGTGATGGCAATGATGGGGAGCTAACAAGTGAACAGGAGATGGCAAGAGTGAACATTGACATTTTAGGATTCAGTAAACTAAAATAGACTGGAATAGTCGAGTTTATTTCAGATGACCATTGTATCTACTACTGTGGGCAAGAATCCCTTAGAAGAAATGGAGTAGCCCTCATAGTCAACAAGAGTCCAAAATGCAGTACTTGGGTGCAATCTCAAAACAACAGAACGAGCTCTGTTTGTTTCCAAGGCAAACCATTCAATATCACAGTAATCCAAGTCTATGCCCCAGCCACTAATGCCGAAGAAGCTGAAGTTTAAGGGTTCTGTGAAGACCTATAAGACCTTCTAGAACTAACACCCCCCCCCAAAGATGTCCTTTTCATCATAGAGGACTGGCATGCAAAAGTAGGAAGTCAAGAGATACCTGGAGTAAAAGGCAAATTTGGCCCCGGAGTACAAAATGAAGCAGGGCAAAGGCTAATAGAGTTTTGCCAAGAGAATGCACTGGTCATAGCAAACACCGTCTTCCATCAACACAAGAGAGGACTCTACACATGGACATCACCAGATGGTCAATACCGAAATTAGATTGATTATATTCTTTGTAGCCGAAGATGGAGAAGCTCTATACAATCAGCCAAAACAAGACCAGGAGCTGACTGTGGCTCAGAGCATGAACTTCTTATTGTAAACTTCAGACTTAAGTTGAAGAAAGTAGGGAAAACCACTAGACCATTCGGGTATGACCTAAATCAAATCCCTTACGATTATACAGTGGAAGTGACAAATAGATTCAAGGGATTAGATCTGATAGCGTGCCATTGTACAGGAAACCCTGTACAGGAGGCAGTGATCAAGACTATCCCCCAAAAAAGAAATGCAAAAAGGCAAAATGACTGTCTGAGGAGGCCTTAGAAATAGCTGAGAAAAGAAGAGAATCTAAAGGCAAAGGAGAAAAGGAAAGATGTACCCATGCGAATGCAGAGTTCCAAAGAATAGCAAGGAAAGATAAGAAAGCCATCTCCAGTGGTCAGTGCAAAGAAATAGAGAACAACAGAAGGGGAAAGACTAGAGATTTCTTCAAGATGTCCATATGGTTTTCAAGTCAGGAGCAAGACTGACAAGGGTATCTGTAGTCACTGTTTTTATTCAGCTTTATAAATGAGATCCTAACCATCTCATTGAGAAAAGAAAAATATAAGGGTTGAAAACATTTTTATTTTCACAGATTGGATGATTGTCTACACAGATAATGTACTAAAATATGTAGACAAATGAGTATAACTAATATAAGGTTTCACAAGCTTTCTGGGTATAGGCTCAATATATAAAAATTAATAGTGATCCTCTTCAACAGGAAGAATCAAGGAGAAAACGTTCTAAAGACAAATTCTGACAACTAACATGGCACCCAATATTGGTATCTCTTTTCCCATGTTTCACTTGTTTCAGGTCCTATGTTGTTTTTGTAAGGTTTGCCCCTCTGCCCTCAGTATGTTTGGATCAAGAAGTTTGTTCTTCCTTTCTTCTAGGCCCTCTAAAAAGAAATTAACTAATTTAGACCAAAGAACAAGTGAAGAGGAGACAGGATCATTGGGAAGAATTTAGAGAATATTCCTATCCAGTGGTTTCTCTTACAGGTCCATAGTGACTCTGCTATAGTTACTTCTGCACCAGCTTATTCAAAATTCAGTTTGTTCCTATCTCTAAGTAAAGGACTTGACAGCTCATTAGAGAATGTACTCCCTCAACTTGAGTGTATTCAAGCAAGAAATCTATCAAGTTGCTTTCTTTTTATTACTACAGTGGACTACTACTCACCATATAAACCAAATTAATGCCATTTGCAATAACATGGATGCAACTAGAGATTATCATATGAAGTGAACTGAGTCAGAAAGAGAAAGACATACCATGTGATGTCACTTATATGTGGAATGTAGAGTATGACACAGGTGAACCTATCTATAAAACAGGAACAGACTCAAGGACATAGAGATCAGACTTGAGGTTGCCAAGGAGGAGGAGGGGAGAATGATGGACTCGGCATTTGTGGTTGGTAAGTATACACTATTACATGTAGAACTGGTAAATAAGAAGGTTCTGCTGTATAGTACAGAGAACTTCATCCATTCTCCTGAGATAAATCATAATGGAAAAGAATATTTTAAATATATATATATATATATATATATATATATATATATGTAAAACTGAGTTACTTTGCTGTACAGCAGAGATTGGCTCAACATTGTAAATCAATTCTACTTCAATTTTAAAAAAGAAAAAACACTTCATATATATAAAAGAACCCAGATAAAGTATGTTTGCCTGTGTATGTGTGTGTATGCTCTCTAAACTAATAATCCTCTAAGGACAAAAAAACCATGACTTTGAACAAGTATATACCTTAAATGAAAATAAAGGATCAAAACATATTGTAAAGAATAAGAAGAAAAAGCTTTGTATTTATAACTACTATAATGGAGTGAGTCCCTGGTAGGAAAAGTGGAAGCTTTCATAGGAAAAAATATCGTTTCTGAAACATGGAAACACTGTCACACTAACTAAAACACAGTCTCTGAACATAATAAGAATTATCCCACTTTGTTTAATGAAAGGACAAACTTGACTCTATTTTAGTGAGCTCAGACTGTCAGCTACTTTCAAGCACACAAGCTCTGTTTCCTTAGTTATTTATGTAATTTATGAATAAATACTAGAATTAGAGTTTATTTGCAAGGTAAATTGCAAAACTGGAATGGAAAAAAATTCCATTCACATAATAGCAAAACCCATAATAAATTTGGAGCTGTACCTAACAAAATGTATGTCTTTTAAGGAAATATTATGAACTTTTATTGAGTTCCATAAACAATTAACAAAATTTAAATAATAGAAGATATATACCTTTTAAATTGTTTAGAAGATTCAATATCATACATAAATCAATTCTCCACAAATTAACTTGCAGTTCAGTGCAATTTCAATCAAACGCTCCAACAGTTTTTTTTTTTTCCCTAGAACTTGGCAAACTTGCCCTAAAATCTATGTGGAAAGAGGGTAAAGATTAGTCAAGAGTCTCTACAGCAGAAAAACAATATGAGACTAGCTCTATAAGATATTAAGAATTGTTATTCACTTATATTAACAAAAATGTGATATTAGTACAAGGACAGACAAGTGTACCAATAGAACAAAATTGAAATTCCAGAAGCAAACTCGTACATATATGAGGACTTGGTTTATGACAGAGGAGACATTACAAACCAATAGAATAGTCCTGGGAAAATTGGCTATGTAGATGGTAAAAAAAAATTCCTACCCTATACTATACAGAAATGTAAACTCAAGATGGATTTAAGATATAAAAGTTAAAAGCAAGAATTATTTGATCCTGAAAACGACAAAGACTACCTTAATGATCTCAAAGTAGGGAAAGGTTTCTTAAAAGCACAAAATGGAAATTATACAAGATAGATACATTTGCCTTCATTAAATGTAAAGACTAGTTGATGAAGTATGCACCACAAAGAAAATTTTAAATAATGAGCCACAGGTTGGTGGGAGCTATTTTTAGCTCTTACAAATAAAGAAGGATTAACATCTAGAAGGAGAGGGGACATTAATATCTAGAGGAGAAGGGGACGCCACATGATGATATGGTTGGATGGCATCACCAACTCGATGGACATGAGTTTGAGTGAGCTCTGGAGTTGATGATGGGCAGGAAAGCCTGGCGTGCTACAGTCCATGGGGTCACAATGAGTCGGACACGACTGAGCAACGGAACGGAATATCTAGAAGCTGTACTCTAAAAATCATTATGAGAAAGACAGATATTCATTAGAAAAACGTACAAAGGATATGACCAGGCATTTTACAGAGGGATAACCTGATTCAACTGTGGTAGTGCTGGTGGTTTAGTTGCTTAGTCGTGTCTGCCTTTTGCGACCCCGCAGGCCGTAGCACCCCTGGCTCCTCTGTCTATGTGATTTCCCAACCAAGAATACCGCAGTGGCACTCATCTTGCCGCCCAGCAATCTTGGCCTGCGCTAGGAGCCTGCCAGGACACGTTATAAGTGCCCACACCATAAGTCCTGACACACTATGTTGCCGGTGCCGCAGCTTCTGCTTCCAGGCATTGAGGCCACCACCTTGCTTTTGTGGAAGCGGCAGGAGTCCAGAAGCGAAATTTCTGAGCTGGGAGTCTCGGTGAGTGCAGCCGCAGTCATGCCGTTTTTGCCACTGCGCCTCGCTGTGGTATGCTCGAGCAACCAGAACCGGAGCATGGAGGCGCACAACATCCTCAGCAAACGAGGATTCAGCATCCTGTCCTTTGGAACAGGAACAAACATGAAGCTTCCAGGACCAGCACGCGACAGGCCAAACGTTTATGATTTCAGAGCCATGTATGACGATGTGTACAAAGACCTCCTTAGGAAAGACAAAGAACGCTATATGCAGAATGGCGTTTTACGGATGCTGGAAAGAAATATGGAGAAGGAAATGGCAACCCACTCCAGTATTCTTGCCTGGAGAATCCCATGGATGGAGGAGCTTGGTGGGCTACAGTCCATGGGTCGCAAATCAAGCCCAGGCCAGAGAGGTTCCAGGAATGCAAAGATCTGTTTGACCTCATCCTCACCTGTGAAGAGCGAGTGTATGACCAGGTGGTGGAAGATATGAATTCCGGGGAGCAGGAGACCTGCCAGCCTGTGCATGTGATCAACGTGAACATCCTGGACACCAACAAGGAGGCTACGCTTGGAGCGTTCCTCATCTGCGACCTGTGCCAGTGCGTCCAGCTCATGGGGGACATGGAGGACAGAATCGGCGAGCTGCTGCAGGCATTCGAGGAAAAGAGCGGCAGGAGCTTCCTGCACACTGTCTGCTTCTACTGAGCCCAGCCTGATGTCCGGCCCACTGCCCACTTGAAGCCATTTTCTTGAGTTTCCTTTTGGTAGTACTTTTTCCTTCCTGATACTTGTTTTTACCTTTAGGTATTCTGCTGGTGGACGTTAGCAATACCTAGTAAACGGTACTGTATGCAGTGAGAAGATATGGAAATGCCAGATCACAAAACAAACGTTTTTCCCGTCCCACTTCCCCTTATGAGTAGAATCTTGACTGTAGTTTTTTTCTTTAACCAAAAAAGCTAAAACGGTTGATAGCACATTTCCCCCAAGACATCTGCCTCTCACTGAGCGTCCCTTTCCCGGCTTCCCTAACTGCTTAGAATGTAAGAATTCCTGAATAAAGCAACAGGATCCACTTTTGAAAAGGATCCTGCCATTGGCCAATAAATAGATGTGGATGGTCATTAGTAATAATATTACCAAATGGAATACTGGAGTGGGTTGTCATTTTCTTCTCCAAGAATCTTCTTGACCCAGGTATCGAACCTGGATCTCCTACATTGCAGGTGGATTCCTTACCGGCTGATCCACAAATGAGAAAACGTTCTCAACCTCCCAAGTAATGAGGAAAAGGTAAGTTAAACTCAACATAACTTTCACAAGGGTCAAATTAGCAAACATAAAAGACATTGACCCTTGTCTTTCACAAGGGAGGGTCAAATTAGCAAAAATTAAAAAGCATGATCATGCCAAGTGGTCATTCCACAGAAAGATGCAGGGAACTTGAAGTTCTGGTGGGAATATAATTGTATACAGCTCCTTTGGAGAGCACTAGCAATATCTAGCAAAGGTGTGCATGCCTTATTATGGTCCCAAAGTCCCTCTTCTAGATGTTTACCAGGGAGAAATCCTTGCATGTGTGAGAAGACATAAACCAGAATGTGTATTGCTCTATCAAAAGTGAATGGCCAGATATGAGAATGAATTAGTATTATCAATGGCACTTTGAATGATTGAATGGTATTCACCCATTCATCAATAAAGATGAATCTGGAAAATAGTGATGCATGTACGAAGTGATCTGGAAAAGGACGTGTGCTACATTTGTGCAAAAGAATAGGGAAATGGACATTGCCATGCCAAGGGGTTTCCTGGGGCCTTTGGGTAGTGGGCCACACATAGTTCAGGAGATTCCCCTGAGGAGATGGTTGGAAAAGTTAAGTCCTATCTCCTGGAGTCTGATCAATCTGAAGTGGACCAGGCAGACCCTCCTGGACAGTTTCACTTAAAATATTCTAAGTTATTGTTCTTACCTTGAAGAAATCTTTCTTTGTCTTATAGAAAAGCCTGGTGTCATACCATCCATTATTGTGGCAGTGACTCAGGTATGCAGTGTGGTGGTTCTCTGCTGGGGAGAGTAGAAGGGTCAGGTGACTCAGGATTTTAGATGAAGAGGCTGAGTTTATCGTTGAAACAAATTGTGTATTTTCTTCCCTCTCTTTATGCATCACTGAAAACTGAAAGGGTTCAGTGATTATTTTTTTAATCACCTAACTTTGGGTTGTTTTTTGTGCAAGATTAAAAAGTCTTTCCTTAAATATTCAGTAGAATTTTCAGACCTTGGCTGTATTAATAATGAAAGTGATGCTTAGATGCTTAAAATACTTTCTCCCCTCCTCATTTCCCTTTCTTTCCCCTATCTTAGAACATAAAAGATGAAGGCAGTTCTGAGGAGTAACTTTTCAGTTGATTAATCCTCTTGAACTCAGTATAGCTTTCAAAGGGAGAAAGGGCCACCAGCATAGATCAAATCAGGACCTCATCTCATGTGTCTACCCAGGCTCCCATTGCCATATTTTAGGTGGTAGGATTCATGGGTCCAGGTGTTTGATCTAAAATCCACTCTGCATGTACGATAGGATGTGACTGAATTGTGTGTTTATTTGAATCTTCCTGTCCATTCTGGGAACCTGCAATTACATTTGTTGAGATACAGCATTGTGCTAATTACAGAAACTATTGTGATATCATTATTGATGAATAGACTTTTTTCATCTTATTTTGGTATACTTTGTACATTATATGAGTGTGTATGCACACTCTTTTTTTAATATAAATTTACTTACTTTAATCGGAAGCTAATTACTTTACAATATTGTATTGGTTTTGCCATACATCAACATGAATCCGCCACATGTGTACATGTGTTCCCCATCGTGAAACCCCCTCCCACCTCCCTCCCCATACCATCCCTCTGGGTCATCCCAGTGCACCAGCCCTGAGCATCCTATATCATGCATCGAACCTGGACTGGCGATTAGTTTCACATATGATATTATACATGTTTCAATGCCATTCTCCCAAATCATCCCACCCTCACCCTCTCCCACAGTGTCCAAAAGACTGTTCTATACATCTGTGTCTCTTTTGCTGTCTCACATACAGGGTTATCATTACCATCTTTCTAAATTCCATATATATGTGTTAGTATACTGTATTGGTGTTTTTCTTTCTGGCTTACTTCACTCTGTATAGTAGGCTCCAGTTTCATTCACCTCATTAAAGCTGATTCAAATTTATTCCTTTTAATGGCTGAGTAATACTCCATTGTGTATATGTACCACAGCTTTCTTATCCATTCGTCTGCTGATGGACATCTAGGTTGCTTCCATGTCCTGGCTATTATAAACAGTGCTGCAGTGAACATTGGGGTATACGTGTCTCTTTCAGTTCTGGTTTCCTTGGTATGTATGCCCAGCAATGGGATTGCTGGGTCATATGGCAGTTCTATTTCCAGTTTTTTAAGGAATCTCCACACTGTTCTCCATAGTGGCTGTACTAGTTTGCATTCCCACCAACAGTGTAAGAGGGTTCCCTTTTCTCCACACCCTCTCCAGCATTTATTGCTTGTAGACTTTTTGATAGCAGCCATTCTGACTGGCGTGAAATGGTACCTCATTGTGGTTTTGATTTGCATTTCTCTGATAATGAGTGATGTTGAGCATCTTTTCATGTGTTTGTTAGCCATCTGTATGTCTTCTTTGGAGAAATGTCTGTTTAGTTCTTTGGCCCATTTTTTGATTGGGTCATTTATTTTTCTGGAATTGAGCTGCAGGAATTGCTTGTATATTTTTGAGATTAATTCTTTGTCAGTTGCTTCATTTGCTATTATTTTCTCCCATTCTGAAGGCTATCTTTTCACCTTGCTTATAGTTTCCTTTGTTGTGCAGAAGCTTCTAATTTTAATTAGATCCATTTGTTTATTTTTGCTTTTTTCCCCGAATATTCTGGGAGGTGGGTCATAGAGGATCCTGCTGTGATTTATGTTGGAGAGTGTTTTGCCTATGTTCTCCTCTAGGAGTTTTATAGTTTCTGGTCTTAGGTTTAGATCTTTAATCCATTTAGAGTTTATTTTTGTGTATGGTGTTAGAAAGTGTTGTAGTTTCATTCTTTTACAAGTGGTTGACCAGTTTTCCCAGCATCACTTGTTAAAGAGATTGTCTTTTCTCCATTGTACATTCTTGCCTCCTTTGTCAAAGATAAGGTGTCCATAGGAGTGTGGATTTATCTCTGGGCTTTCTATTTTATTCCAGTGATCTATATTTCTGTCTTTGTGCCAGTACCATACTGTCTTGATGACTGTGGCTCTGTAGTAGAGCCTGAAGTCAGGCAGGTTGATTCCTTCAGTTCCATTCTTCTTTCTCAAGATTGCTTTGGGTATTCGAGGTTTTTTGTATTTCCATACAAATTGTGAAATCATTTGTTCTAGCTCTGTGAAGAATACCGTTGGTAGCTTGATAGGGATTGCATTGAATCTATAGATTGCTTTGGGTAGTATACTCATTTTCACTATATTGATTCTTCCGATCCATGAACAGGGTATATTTTTCCATCTATTAGTGTCCTCTTTGATTTCTTTCACCAGTGTTTTATAGTTTTCTATATATAGGTCTTTTGTTTCTTTAGGTAGATATATTTCTAAGTATTTTATTCTTTTCGTTGCAGTGGTGAATGGAATTGTTTCCTTAATTTTTCTTTCTGTTTTGTCATTGTTAGTGTATAGGAATGCAAGGGATTTCTGTGTGTTGATTTTATATCCTGCAACTTTACTATATTCATTGATTAGCCCTAGTAATTTTCTGGTGGAATCTTTAGGGTTTTCTATGTAGAGGATCATGTCATCTGCAAATAGTGAGAGTTTTACTTCTTCTTTTCCAATCTGGATTCCTTTTATTTTTCTGCTGTGATTGCTGTGGCCAAAACTTCCAAAACTCTGTTGAATAGTAGTGGTGAGAGTGGGCACCCTTTTCTTGTTCCTGACTTTAGAGGAAATGCTTTCAATTTTTTACTGCTGAGGATAATGTTTTCTGTGGGTTTGTCATATATAGCTTTTATTATGTTGACATATGTTCCTTCTATTCCTGCTTTCTGGAGGGTTTTTATCATAAATGGAAGTTGAATTTTGTCAAAGGCTTTCTCTGCATCTATTGAGATAATCATATGGCTTTTATTTTTCAATTTGTTAATGTGGTGTACTACATTGATTGATTTGCGGATATTGAAGAATCCTTGCATCCCTGGGATCAAGCCCACGTGGTCATGATGTATGATCTTTTTAATGTGTTTTTGGATTCTGATTGCTAGACTTTTGTTAAGGATATTTGCATCTATGTTCATCAGTATTATTGGCCTGTAGTTTTCTTTTTTTGTGGCATCTTTGTCAGGTTTTGGTATTAGGATGATGGTGGCCTCATAGAATGAGTTTGGAAGTTTACCTTCCTCTGCAATTTTCTGAAAGAGTTTGAGTAGGATAGGTATTGGCTCTTCTCTGAATTTTTGGTAGAATTCAGCTGTGAAGCCGTCTGGACCTGGGCTTTTGTTTGCTGGAAGATTTCTGATTGCAGTTTCAATTTCCATGCTTGTGATGGGTCTGTTAAGATTTTCTGTTTCTTCCTGGTTCAGTTTGGAAAGTTGTACTTTTCTAAGAATTTGTCCATTTCTTCCAAGTTGTCCATGTTATTGGCATATAATTGCTGATAGTAGTCTCTTACGATCCTTTGTATTTCTGTGTTGTCTGTTGTGATCTCTCCATTTTCATTTCTAATTTTATTCATATGACTTTTCTCCCTTTGTTTCTTGATGAGTCTGGCTAATGGTTTGTCAATTTTATTTATCCTTTCAAAGAACCAGCTTTTGGCTTTGTTGATATTTGCTATGGTCTCTTTTTTTCTTTTGCATTTGTTTCTGCCTTAATTTTTAAGATTTCTTTCCTTCTACTAACCCTGGGGTTCTTCGTTTCTTCCTTTTCTAGTTACTTTAGGTGTAGAGTTAGGTTATTTACTTGACTTTTTCTTGTTTCTTGAGGTATGCCTGTATTGCTATGAACCTTCCCCTTAGCACTGCTTTTACAGCGTCCCACAGGTTTTGGATTGTTGTGTTTTCATTTTCATTTGTTTCTATGCATATGTTGATTTCTTTTTTTATTTCTTCTGTGATTTGTTGGTTATTCACTGGCAAGTTGTTCAGCGTCCATATGTTGGAATTTTTAATGGTTTTTCTCCTGTAATTGAGATCTAATCTTACTGCATTGTGGTCAGAAAAGATGCTTGAAATGATTTCAGTTTTTTTGAATTCACCAAGGCTAGATTTATGGCCCAGGATGTGATCTATCCTGGAGAAGGTTCCGTGTGCACTTTAGAAAAAGGTGAAATTCATTGTTTTGGGGTGAAATGTCCTATAGGTATCAATTAGGTCTAACTGGTCTATTGTATCATTTTAAGTTTGTGTTTCCTTGTTAATTTTCTGTTTAGTTGATCTATCCATAGGTGTGAGTGGGGTATTAAAGTCTCCCACTACTATTGTGTTATTGTTAAGTTCCCCTTTCATACTTGTTAGCATTTGTCTTACATATTGTGGTGCTCCTATGTTGGGTGCACATATATTTATGATTGTTATATCTTCTTGGATTGATCCTTTGATCATTATGTAGTGTCCTTCTTTGTCTCTTTTCACAGATTTTGTTTTAAAGTCTTTTTTATCCGATATGAGTATTGCTACTCCTGCTTTCTTTTGGTCTCTATTTATGTGGAATATCTTTTTCTAGCCCTTCACTTTCAGTCAGTATGTGTCCCTTGTTTTGAAGTGGGTCTCTTGTAGACAACATATATAGGGGTCTTGTTTTTGTATCCATTCAGCCAGTCTTTGTCTTTTGGTTGGGGCATTCAACCCATTTACATTTAAGGTAATTATTGATAAGTATGATCCCATTGCCATTTGCTTTATTACTTTGGGTTCGAGTTTATACACCCTTTTTGTGTTTCCTGTCTAGAGAAGATCCTTTAGCATTCGTTGGAGAGTTGGTTTGGTGGTGCTGAATTCTCTCAGCTTTTTCTTGTCTGTAAAGCTTTTGATTTCTCCTTCATATTTGAATGAGATCCTTGCTGGGTCCAGTAATCTGGGCTGTAGGTTATTTTCTTTCATCACTTTAAGTATGTCCTGCCATTCCCTCATGGCCTGAAGAGTTTCTATTGAAAGATCAGCTGGTATCCTTATGGGAATCCCCTTGTGTGTTATTTGTTGTTTTTAGCTTGCTGCTTTTAATATTTGTTCTTTGTGTTTGATCTTTGTTAATTTGATTAATATGTGTCTTGAGGTGTTTCACCTTGTGTTTATCCTGTTTGGGACTCTCTGGGTTGTTGGAATTGGGTGATTATTTCCTTCCCCATTTTAGGGAAGTTTTCAACTATTATCTCCTCAAATATTTTCTCATGGTCTTTCTTTTTTTCTTCTTTTTCTGGGAGTCCTATGATTTGAATGTTGGGGTGTTTAATATTGTCCCAGAGGTCTCTGAGATTGTCCTCATTTTTGAAAATTCATTTTTTCCCTCTCTGATTCATTTATTTTTACCACTCTATCTTTTACCTCACTAATCCTATTTTCTGACTCCCTTATTCTACTATTTGTTCCCTCAAGAGTGTTTTTTTATCTCATTTATTGCATTATTCATTGTATATTGACTCTTTTTTTATTTCTTCTAGGTCCTTATTAAACCTTTCTTGCATTTTCTCAATCCTTGTCTCCAGGTTATTTATCTGTGATTCCATTTGGTTTTCAAGATTTTGGATTATTTTCACTATCATTATTCGGAATTCTTTATCAGGTAGATTCCCTATCTCCTCCTCTTTTGTTTGGTTTGTTGGCCATTTATCCTGTTCCTTTTAATTCAGTTGAGTCGCTCAGTCCTATCCGACTCTTTGCGTACCCATGAATCGCAGCACACAAGGCCTCTCTATCCATCACCAACGCCTGGAGTTCACTCAGACTCACATTCACAGAGTCAGTGATACCATCCAGCCATCACATCCTCTGTCGTCCCCTTGTCCTCCTGCCCCCAATCCCTCCCAGCATCAGAGTCTTTTCCAATGAGTCAACTCTTCGCATGAGGTGGCCAAACTACCGGAGTTTCAGCTTTAGCATCATTCCTTCCAAAGAAATCCCAGGGCTGATCTCCTTCAGAATGGACTGGTTGGATCTCCTTGCAGTCCAAGGGACTCTCAAGAGTCTTCTCCAACACCACAGTTCAAAAGCATCAATTCTTCAGTGCTCAGCTTTCTTCACAGTCCAACTCTAACATCCATAAATGGCCCCTGGAAAAACCATAGCCTTGACTAGACGGACCTTTGTTGGCAAAGTAATGTCTCTGCTTTTGAATATGCTATCTAGGTTGGTCATAACTTTCCTTCCAAGGAGTAAGCGTCTTTTAATTTCATGGCTGCAGTCACCATCTGCAGTGATTTTGGAGCCCAAAACAATGAAGTCTGACACTGTTTCCACTGTTTCCCCATCTATTTCCCATGAAGTGATGGAACCAGAGGCCATGATAGTCGTTTTCTGAATGTTGAACTTTAAGCCAACTTTTTCACTCCCGTCTTTCACTTTCATCAAGAGGCTTTTGAGTTCCTCTTCACTTTCTGCCATAAGAGTGGTGTCATCTGCCTATCGGAGGCTGTTGATATTTCTCCTGGCAATCTTGATTCCAGCTTGTGCTTCCTCCAGCCCATTGTTTCTCATGATGTACTCTGCATAGAAGTTAAATAAGCAGGCTGACAATATACAGCCTTGACATACTCCTTTTCCTATTTGGAACCAGTCTGTTGTTCCATGTCCAGTTCTAACTGTTGCTTCCTGACCTGCATATAGGTTTTTCAAGAGGCAGGTCAGGTGGTCTGGTATTCCCATCTCATTCAGAATTTTCCACAGTTTATTGTCATCCACACAGTCAAAGGCTTTGGCATAGTCAATAAATCAGAAATAGATATTTTTCTTGAACTCTCTTGCTTTTTCCATGATCCAGCGGATGTTGGAAATTTGATCTCTGGTTCCTATGTCTTTTCTAAAACCAGCTTGAACATCAGGAAGTTCACGGTTGATGTATTGCTGAAGCCTGGCTTGGAGAATTTTGAACATTACTTTACTAGCATGTGAGATGAGTGCAATTGTGCGGTAGTTTGAGCATTCTTTGGCATTGCCTTTCTATGGGATTGGGATGAAAAACTGACTTTTTCCAGTCCTGTGGCCACTGCTGAGTTTTCCAAATTTGCTGGCATATTGAGTGCAGCACTTTCACAGCATCATCTTTCAGGATTTGAAAGAGCTCAACTGGAATTCCATCACCTCCACTAGCTTTGTTCGTAGTGATGCTTTCTAAGGCCCACTTGACTTCACATTCCAGGATGTCTGGCTCTAGGTGAGTGATCACACCATCGTGATTATCTTGGTCATGAAGATCTTTTTTGTACAGTTCTTCTGTGTATTCCTGCCACCTCTTTTTAATATCTTCTGCTTCTGTTAGGTCCATACCATTTCTGTCATTTATCGAGCCCATCTTTCCATGAAATGTTCCCTTGGTATCTCCAATTTTCTTGAAGAGATCTCTAGTCTTTCCCTTTCTATTGTTTTCCTCTATTTTTTTGCATTGATCGCTGAGGAAGGCTTTCTTATCTCTTCTTGCTGTTCTTTGGAACTCTGCTTTACCTACTGGATATTCCTCTGTCTCTTCATCTTGTTTATATTGCTGTGTTTGGGGTGACCTTTCTGTATTCTGGTAGTTTGTGGAGTTCTCTTTATTGTGGAGTTTCCTCACTGTGGGTGGGGTTTTATGGGTGGCTTGTCAAGGTTTCCTGGTTAGGGAAGCTTGTGTCGATGTTCTAGTGGGTGGAGCTGGATTTCTTCTCTCTAGCATGCAATGAAGTGTCTAGTAATGAGTTATGAGATGTCAGTGGGTTTGGAGTGACTTTGGGAGGCCTATTATATATTGAAGCTCAGGGTTGTGTTCCTGTGTTGCTGGAGAATTTGCATGGTATGTCTTTCTCAGGAACTTGTTGGCCCTTGGGTGGTGCTTGGTTTCAGTGTAGGTATGGAGGTGTTTGATGAGCTCCTATTGATTAATGTTCCCTGGAGTCAGGCATTCTCTGGTGTTCTCAGGATTTGGTCTTAAGCCTCTTGCTTCTGGTTTTCAGTCTTATTTTTACAATAGCCTCAAGACTTCTCCATCTATACAGCACCATTGATAAAACATCTAGGTTAAAGATGAAAAGTTTCTCCACAGTGAGGGACACCCAGAGAAGTTCACAGAGTTACACAGAGAAGAGAAGAGGGAGGAGGGAGATAGAAGTGACCCGAATGAGATGAGTTGAAATCAAAACAGGAGAGAGCAAGCTAGCCAGTAATCACTTCCTTATGTGCACTCCACAGTCTGGACTGCTCAGAGATGTTCACGGAGTTATACAGAGAAGAGAAGAGGGAGGAAGGAGAGCGAGGTGGCCAGGAGGATAAAGGGGTGAATCAAAGGGAGAGAGATAGATCCAGCCAGTAATCCGTTCTCTAAGTGTTCTCCACTGTCTGGAATACACAAAGAGATTCACAGAGTTGGGTAGTGAAGAGAAGGGGGAAGGAGGAGATAGAGGTGACCTGGTGGAGAAAAAGCAGCATCCAAAGTGGGAGAGAACAGTCAAGCCAGTAATCTCGCTCCCAAGTAAAAATGGGTACGAAGATTAGGTTCTTAAAGGTACAAAATTGATAACAAATACCAAAAAGCAATGATTAAAAATCTAAAGTAGAGGTTGGATTTTCAAAAATACAATATTAAAAGAAAAAAAAAAAAACAAAGTCACAAAAATTACAAAATATATATATGTGAAGTTTGCTTTAAAAAATAGGGTCTCTCTTTTTTTTTTTTTGAAAAGTAATAGAAAGTTATAAAAATGAAAAGTAAAGTAGTAATAGAGGGCTTAAATATTTTAAAAAATTTTAAAAAATAAAGAATGATAGTAAAAATAGTAAAAATATATGTAGGAGTTTCTCTGGTGCTGTTGTGGCAGTCTGGGGTCAGTTCATTTTCGGATAGTTCCTTTCTGATACTGCTGCTAAGTCACTTCAGTCGTGTCCGACTCTGTGTGACCCCATAGATGGCAGCCCACCAGGCTCCCCCGTCCCTGGGATTCTCCAGGCAAGAACACTGGAGTGGGTTGCCATCTCCTTCTCCAATGCATCAAAGTGAAAAGTGAAAGTGAAGTTGCTCAGTCTTGTCTGACCCTCAGCGTTCCCATGGACTGCAGGCTACCAGGCTCCTCTGTCCATGGGATTTTCCAGGCAAGAGTACTGGAGTATTGTGCCATTGCCTTCTCTGGGATAGTTCCTTGATCTGGCTTATATTTTTCAAGATCTATAGGCCCCTTCCTTTGTAGTTGGTACTAACTACAGGGTTTTAATCTATTGCACCTGTCACTTCCAAGGAGGTTCCCTCTAGTTTAGCTTCTTCTGTTTGCTGGTCTCTTCAGTGTCTAATTTCCGCCCTGACACAAGGGGGCTGTGGTGAACACTTTTTTAGGCTCACTTGTTCAGTCGTGCTGTGGGGAGGGAGGGACGCTGCAAACAAATAACACTAGCGTGTGCTCTCAGTGTCTCGGCCACACTGGGTTTGTCCCGTCTCACGGCATGTGTGCTTTCCCTGTCTACACTGCTTAAGCTCTAGGTTGTTCTGCCAGGAACTGTCTGAGGCCGGCCCTGGGTTGTTTGCACTTCTCAGGTCTGAGCCGCTCAGGTTCAGGTCCTCAGGTAGTCCTCATGGGTGCAGACTCGGTTGGGCCTGCGTTTTGTGCCCTTCCCAGATCCAAGCAGCTCAGGTGACCAGGTGTTCGCCAAGCACGGTCGCTGCAACTTATCGCCTCCCCCATCCCTGCCACTTGGTTTTCTGGGTGTACAACCGGCACACCTTTGACCATCCAGAATCCCAAGAAGTCTTAGTTAGCAATGAAGCCTGCTTGCAGCTTGGTAGATAATGCCTCTCTGGGGCCGCAATTGCCCCCTTCCGGCTCTGCCTGCCATCGCCTGCCTGTCACCAGGCAGGGGGATGGGCCAGGCTAGCTCTGCTCAGTCCTTTGTTCTGTGAGCAGGCCTGATGGTGTCTTAGGTTAGGGCTTTTCACGTAGCTCTAGTCAGTCCTTTGTTCTGTGAGCGGGCCTGGCGGTGTCTCAGGTTAGGGCTTTTTGCGTGGTAGCTATCCCACAGTCTGGTTTGCTAGCCCAAGTTAGGTCCCTCAGATTGCCCTCGGGGCATTCATGCCCGGCCCTTACTCTAAGCAATGCAGCCCATGCCTCCCTGCCCAGTCCCCGCATACTAGCAGCAGGTGCAGGCGTCTGCACTGATTCTCCGCTGGGGGAGTTACCGTTGGGTAACTGTAATCTGTGGGTTCTAATTATTTATTTATTTTCCTCCCGATTATGTTGCCCTCTGTGGTTCCAAGGCACGCCACAGACTCGGCAGTGAGAGTGTTTCCTGGTGTTTGGAAACTTCTCTCTTTTTTAAGACTCCCTTCCTGGGACGGAACTCCATCCCTACCTCTTTCGCCTCTCTTTTTGTCTTCTATATTTTTTCCTACCTCCTTTAGAAGACAATGGTCTGCTTTTCTGGGTGCCTGATGTTCTCTGCCAGCATTCAGAAGTTGTTTTGTGGAATTTACTCAGAGTTCAAATGTTCTTTTGATGAATTTGTGGGGGAGAAAGGGATCGCCCCATCCTATTCCTCTGCCGTCTTAGGACCACCCTCCTCTCTTTTTAATATCACTAGACGAATGCTCAAATCAGCAAGTAATAAAGGAGATTGGACCCAGTCCACTACTTGAGAAAAGTCACTTTCGTCATTTATATGAACAGATCCATGGTTGGAGTTTTAAAACTCTCTATAAGCATCAAAAAGATCTTTGATCTTAGATGCAATTCTAGAATTCTCAATCACCTTAGTGATGTTCTTGGGGAAATTCCACGAGGGCATGGGCTTTGTCTGTCTTGTTCACTGTGGTAGGGCCCAGTGCAATGCTAGGCACATGGTAGGACTTCAGTATTTTTTAAATGAATGGGTGGATGGATAGATGGGTGGATAGATTAATGGATGGTTGAAAAGAAGGAAGAGAGGAAGGACAGAGGGTGGCAGAAATCTGCTTTGAGGACTTCCATGTGGAAGGTGTTCACTTTGTCGGAACATTGACTTTTATATTTAAAATGTCTGACCTCTTACTTCAGATACCCAGAGTGGCAGCCACAGGATACTTGCTATTTATGATTTTTTAAATGTTTGAAGCCCATTCCAGGCAGTAAGGAAAGAAGAGCACATCAAAGCTGCCCTGCTCCTTTTTTGGCTTTGAGTTGAAACGTAGCATTCAAGATGATACAGATATTTGATTGTGTAGAGTTAATAATCCCCCAGAAGGTAGAAACAGCTGAAGTATAAATAGCTTCTTTGAATTTTTTTAGTAAACTAATTTAGGAGAATGGCTTCATACAAAAAAGTGCACAAATCCAAAATGAACAGCTCAGTAAATGTTTACAAATTGAACAAACTGTTGTAACTAGCACCCAGATCAAGAAAGGCAACATTACAAGCACTCTAGAGGTCATTCTTCTGCCCTGTTCCAGAGTTTACTCCTCACTACATGGGTAACCACTATAATTTCAAACACCATAGCTTGGATTTTCCTATTCCAGATATATGTGTGAATGGCTTATTTCACTGACTGTTATGTTTTCAAGGTTTATTCATGTTGTCACATATATCAATTCTCATTTATTCATATTGCTGGGTAACATTCCACTGTGTTGTATTTCTGTAAGATTACAGAAAAACCTGAACGAACTTTTTGGCCAACCCAGTATGTATACACTAATTCAGATGTATGTTTTTACTTCTTGGCTATTGTAAACAAAGTTGCTATGAACATTTGGGTACAAGCTTTAGTGTGGACGTATATTTTCAGTTCTCTTGGGTAAATGTCTAGTACTTGCATTGCTGGGCCCTGTAGTAACTGCAGGCTTAACTTTTTTATCAACTGCCAAACTTTTCAAAGTGACTATTCCATTTTATGTTCCTGTTAGTAGCTTGTAAGAATTCTATCTGCTCCAGATCCTTCCCAACCCTTGGTATAGTCAATCTTAATTTTTAACCATTCTGATGGGAAATCTATATTTTCTTCTCCATAGGTTTTGATGTCTTGTTATACTCGGAACATAATTCGAAAGCTGACTTCTATAGATTACCTAATCTTTAGGTCATTTCCAAGCAAAGGCATTAATTGAAACAACTAACCTTTTCCTCTCTTTTCTGAAATATGTGAAAAAAGCCTTCAAGGTTTGGCTCAGTTTCTTCTTCTACCAGAAAGCCTTTCCTGAGTCCTCTTCACCCAATCTACATGTGCTGACTTCCCCCTGAAGGCTCATTTCCTTTTTGTGTCTTTCAGCAGAGCCCCAACACAAAGTAGGTACCTAAATACACCTTTGTTGAGTGACTGTATTTTACTAGTAGACTCTATTCTACTGGGTTGGCCAAGAAGTAATTTTGAACTTGGCCAAATGAACTTCTTGGCCAACCCAACACACCCAATTATCTCAAAGAATCTTTGTGACAGAGTTCTAGAAGGGACTTAAATGTCATCTGCCCAATCTTATCACTTTATTGGTAAGAAACTTGAAATTCAGAATGATGAATGGGCATAGCCAGACAATCAGAGCCTAGTGGGAATGCCTCCTGACTCCTATTCCAGGGTTCTTTCTACCTACTCAGACAAGCTCCTTCCTGCATCTTTGCTTCCCTCTGCCATTAATTCTCAGAGATAGAAATTAATCTTTGGCAGGAAAAAACCCTGTACATTTCCAGGGCTTAAATTGAAAGTCAAAGAAACAAACCTCTTATGATCATGGAAACTGCATTATCCAGCATTGAAAACTACCGTCAGTTAAACCAGAGAAAGGAAACTTAAAGTGACTTTTCAGCAAATACAGTTTTTAATGATACACATAGAATATCTTGTTTTGTTTTGTACTCTGATCATGATTAAGAATTTCAAATAGCTCAGGAAGAATTAAGAAGATTTACACCCATATTATTACTCATAACCATTTAGAGCAAAGAAAGAAATCTTTTTAAAAGATGTTTATTGCTTTCATACCAAATGAGAATCTGAATTAAAATGATTCCCAGCACAATCTTTTGAGTTTAAAATACATTCAGCAGTTTTCAAAATCCCTTGTAATAACAACAATGCTCTGTAATTTCATGGAGTTTGTAGTTTTTCAAAGGAGGTTAGGGGAAGATGCTGTAAACATGAACTTCCTAATCTCCGTCATGCAGTGACTGCCCTGGGCCAATCTTTTTAACAGCTGCTCCTCAGATGGAGAGTTTAACACTCTGCCTGGGTGTCCAGGTTTCAAGATTTGACTCCGTGGTTCACTGCAAATTTACTTCAAATGTAAGAACCTTGGTTCTTCAGTAATTATCTGACCCTCAGTTCCTGGACTGTAAAATGTGATGATCTTGTACCCATTTCAGAGAAATAATGTATGGCAAGCACCTTGTTCTTGGTAGATCTTCTTCGTATGGTAGCTACTGTTAGATCCCTGCTGGAGAAGGCTATGGAGTAGGAAAAGAGCGCTTTATGGATTCCCTAACCCCAAATATCCCAAACTCATTCATTCACTTATTAATTTTTTGAGAATAGATTGACAGCTTTCTATTCCTGTAGTGGGGGTGAGGGGCATGCATATGAATTTCCCACATTTAAGCATGTCACATTATGTATTGTTTTTAGCTCATTGATTTCTGTAAATAACAATTATTACCAGTGCTAAGCTCTAACATACTAAAGGCTAACAATGTTGGAAAGAATATTTCAATCAAAAAACCAGTATATCACACATCATAAAAAGATAAGAACTGATGGATGAGCTAAAGTATCTCCTCCTGTCTAAGTAAATGTTAGAAATAAGCTTCAGGGACTTATGATTTATACTAGCTCCTGGATCTGGAAGACCTCATTGCTCGATTAATGGTCTAAAACAGGCAAAAAAATATAGGCTTTTTTGTTTTGTTTTGTTTTTGGTTTTGTTTTTAAGCCAGGAACACTTTCAGAATGGGTCTGAAATCAGTCATGTGCTTAATCTGGAACTCTCAGAAAACAGTGCTAACTTCTGTTTTCTGAAGCAAATGCAGAGCAAGAGAAGCTGCCAGGAAGGCTGCAAGGGCTGGAATATGCCCTTTGACCCGGAGTCAAGAGACCTTGTCTCTCACTCCAGATCAGTCACTGCTTTAGACTGGGACCCTGCACTTGTCACCTTGATGTTGTGAGATTCACAAGCTCACCTTGATGTTGTGGAAATTCTCTATCCAGGCAAAACTCTTAATTATAAAGTACATCCTGTAGATTTATAGGGTTCCACAGAGGTGCTTCAGGGATCACTGAAGGAGGCATTCTGAGATCTTAGTCCTCACCCCCAAGCCAAGTTCAGGGTTGCATTTGAATAAAGGGTTCCATTCCAAGTCCTGAGTAAAGCTGCTGGCCACTAGGCTAAGTGATCCTCAGAGTTCTTTGGTTCTAAGTAACCAACGTGGTTCTGAGTAACCAAAGTGGACATCTGATTTTAAAATTACTGATACGTTAGCCAGCCCTTAGCCTACAATGAGGGTGACAATCGATTTACCTACTGTACTACCCAGGTACATCCCAGACCTAGATTGTTTGATTTTGTGATGATTCAGAATCATCACAGGAAGGTTGAATTAGACAGTGTCATCTTACTCTCATTTTTATCTCTATGTGGTATATTTCATGGGGTTTAAGTATACTTCATGGGTCTCTGACAACTAGAAAGTTCAATTGATCCATCAGTGCCTTTCGTCAGCTATGCTGACCATCAGTAAATTTATTGAAGCAGACAGTGAACAATTTGAATTTGGGGCAGTGTTTCTCACACTTACATAGACGATGTCATAAGGAAGAGCCAGCAACATGATGTGTGTGTGAGTGTTGGCCAATTGTTTTTATAGACGTATAGTAAAGGCTGATGTATTTGAGGCATCGAGTTATTTCAGGCAGTCTGCATTCACTGTGACTGAAAATGGTTCTTTGAAGCAATTCTATTTCCAAGTGACTAAAAAACACAGCCATGAAAGCAGAAATCTAGATTCTGTCAGGATACACCCAGCATCTCCAAGAAAATAAACTGGAAGTGTATTGCACATTCCAGTTTAAAATGTGGCCTCCCTCTGAGTGACAGTGGTGCTATTAATGTCCTTTTACTTTGTGGCACTATTGATGCTTTTATGTGCATTTCTATGTTTATTTTCAGTGTGTTTATCCATTTACCTCTTAACTGCTTCATTTTTGCTTCACCTTCTTCCTCTCTAGGCTCCAGTGCTTTTGAAACTTGACTGCATCCATGGATTCTTGGAATCTGAAATAAGTGGCAGGGTGCCTGTTGCTACAGAGCCAGGTTCTGTGGGAGACACTGCCTGTAATACAGGGATGATGAGCTGCTCTTGTTAGTATGTTACTGCATTTTGTAGGGTTATGTTTTGAGGGATTTTCACTCTAGGTGAGGCACTTGTTTAAGACTAGTGAAAGAATCAACGATTGAATCCAAGATGGAAGTTGGGGAGAAGACTTGAAGGGCATGGATCCTCTTAAGTCCTTCTTTGGCACGTCTAATCTTCCTATATCGTGTTGATTTGTTCACATATATCTCTTCTTTATTAAAATGATTGCTGTGAGAGCAGGTTTTGGACTCTTCTGGGATTTCTGGGGTTTAGCACACTGCCTATAGAATTGGCTATGTGCATTATAGTCAGTGCATGAGAAAAGGAGATTAGAGCCATAAATTGGGAGGGACTGTCCTAGAAAAGCAAAATGTGGTGAAGATATAGTACTGTGTATTATTTGATATTTTCATTGATCTCAAGGATGAGGAAAATTTTAATGATTGAGCTTTGAACTGCAAGAGGTAAAGATTTGACTCTCTCCCAAATATTCATTCCAGTCTTACTCCAAAGGTACCCAGATTGTTCTCTTGACTATCCAATACACAAATGCACTTATCCCAGAAATCAAAAGAAATGCCATGGAATTCCAAAACTTACTGCCTTCTGTGCCACAAATGGCCGAATTATGAGAAGTCGTTTAGTCAGCAAGATAGAAATAGCATCTGCCTAGGCAGACAACAAACTCAGACATCTTTCCTCTGAGATCCAGCTGCCATTTTGACTGATGGCAAGCTCCCAGCCCCCCAAATCCTAGAATTGCAGAGCAGAGGCACTCTACCCAAGTCAGAGACTAGAAAAGGCAGGGGTGCACCTAAGCCACTTTTTTGACACTCTTAAACAAATAGATTCCTATTAATTCATTCATCTCTTGGACTCAGGTCGACAGATGAGTAGAGAAGTGAGAGAGAAGTATGAGTGACACTTTAAAAAATTGAGTTTATTCCAAGAATGCAAGACTGGTTCAACAATTGGAAATCTACCAGTATGACAGATTTGAAGCAGAAAAACCATGTCATTGATAGATACAGAAAAAAGAAAGTATTTTTGAGTTTTAAAAATCATGAATGAATGCTCAATTTTAAGTAAAATAAGAATAGAAAGCTACTTATTTAACATGATGTTATATATTTATTATAAACCAATAATAAACATCATGATAAATGGAGAAATACAAATGGCATTTCCATAAAAAACAGGAACAAGACAGGGATTCCCACATCATTGCTACTATTCAACATTGTTTTAGAGATAATCGTAGTATTATATATCAAGGAAAAGAAATTAGCTTTATAGACAGGAAAAGTGACAATTATTTGAATACAATATCAGTATATATCTATGAAAACCAGAAGATTAGATGATAAAATCTCTAGAATGAACAAGAATTTAATATGGTGACTTGATGCAAAATAACTATAAAAATCAATTGATTTTTACCTATAATAGCACCAACTAGGTAGAAATAAGACAAAATCCTATTTACAGTAAGATGTAACTAAATCATCTAGGAACAAAATTAATTAGAAAGATTCAATCTATGTAAAAAGCTATAACATTTTATGTAATGGCAGAATACAATATTTATTCAAATGAGAGATATACCATGCCCCTGTATGGAAAGAATTATTATCTTAAATACTTAGGATTTTTTTTAACTTGAGGTGATGATTCTGGAATTCATGTGGAAGAATAAATATACTAGCATTGATAAGGAAATCTTGGAGGGAAAAAAAGTGTGAGGGGTAAGTTCTCTTGTCAGAAAAGAACAAATCAGTATGATATTGACCCAAATTTGACAAAGAAACGAACAGATTGAAAGGTTGTTGCTGAACAAAAAGATGCCAGGATTCTTGGCCTCCAGAGGAGAAGAATTCAATCCGGGGCCAGAGACAAGGCTTGATCGCTCAGAGCTTTTGTGTAATAAAGGTTTATTAAAGTATAAAGGAGATAGAGAAAGCTTCTGACATAGGCATCAGAAGGGGGCAGAAAGAGTACCCCCCTGCTAGTCTTCAGCTGGATGTTATATAGTTACTAGCAGTAGTTAATAAAAGAAAGGAATGTCTTAAAACTCAGAATGGCACCAGGCCCCTCATCCATAAGATGCATTTTGGGATAATCTTGGCACCAGATGATTCATCTGGGGCCATAAAATGATTTACTTGAATCTTATAGAAGGGCAGATTACCATACAAATAGTTTAGTTTACATAGATTAGGGGAACAATATCTGAGTATAACATACTAGTTTGTCAAGTAGGTTCTGAGCCATTAGGTGGAACTGACTTGAAGACAGAGTTTGGGGTAAATGCATAGTACCTTAACATAGCTTAAGACAAACATTTCCATAAGAAAAAGGCATTGGTTAACTCAAGGTTTGTTAACTTCAGGTGAAACCAGGTATCATTATGGCAACACAGTATTTTAAGAGAAACCTCCTTTTAAATTTGTATAGAGAAGGAAAAAAATATCACTAGTTTGTTTCCTCCTGCCGCTTAAGAGAGAGAAAAATGTCTGACACTTGCAGCCTATTTCCTCCTTTTGGAGACCCCAGGCCTTCCTGCCTGTTACCCTCTCAAGATCAGGCGGAAGTTATAGATACAAGTAAATATGTGTGTGCATGTGACAGGTTGCTTCAGTCATTTCCTAACTCTTTGCGACCCCATGGACTGTAACCTGCCAGGTTCCTCTGTCCATGGGATTCTCCAGACAAGAATATTGGAGTGAGTTGCCATTTTCTTCTCCAGGGGATCTTCCTGACCCAGAGATCAAACCTACTTCTCCTAAGTCTCGTGCATTGGCAGGTGGGTTCTTTACCACAAGTTATATATGGGAGCCTGCTAATGCTAAAGGACTTACTGAAGTCAAAAGGAAAGACTGGCTTTTTGTTTTTATTTTTTATTTAAAAAGTCTAATTATTTTGTAATTTAGGGAGATAAAGTTTACATACCATATAATTCACCAATTTAAAGTATATAGTTTTGTGGTTTTGTTAGTAAGTCTATATAGAGTTGTGCTACTACATCACAGTCAAGTTTAACAAGAAACCCCATACCCCTTAGCAATTAGTCTTCCCAACCCGCACCCCCGCCCCAGATTTAGATAACCCCTGTTCTACTTTGTATCTCTTACTGATTTGCATTTTCTAGACATTTCATTCTTATGAATGAAATAATATGATTTTTTGTGTCTGCCTTCACTTAACATAATGCTTTCAAGGTTTAGTCACATGGTAGTGTTGTAGGAAAGGGGACCACTTTCGGGGCCTGAAACTGGGCTCTTGTCTAACACTCAGAAATGAATTGTCTGAGGAGACACATCTGCTGACAAAACAAGAGATTTTATTGGGAAAGGGCACCCGGGTGGAGAGCAGTAGGGTAAGGGAACCCAGGAGAACAGCTCTGCCACAGGGGTTTTATGGTGATGGGATTAGTTTCTGGGTTGTCCTTAGCCAATTATTTTGACTCAGAGTCCTTTCTGGTGGTGCACGCCTTGTTCAGCCAAGATGGATGTCAGAGAGAAGGATTCTGGGAGGTTGTCGGACATGTGCTGTCTCCTTTTGATCTTTCCCAAATTCTTCCCGTTGGTGGTGGCTTATTAGTTCCAGGTTCCTTAGCAGGACTTCCTGTCATAAAACAACTCATGCAACTATGGCAGTTTCGATCAGTATGCTTCCCCTAACAACTCCCCCCAAGAGACTTCATACTCACGATACTTCTTGGGAATTGGGGTGGAGGTCTCTTTTTTTTGTATCTTCTTTTTGCTGTGCATGGGCGCTGGCCTGCCTAGCAGAGCATAAGTCTCTCTCTACCTGATCTAAGTCAAGGTATTTTTTTGCCTGAAACCAGCATTCACCCTTGTAATAGCAGCAATTTAGTTTGAAACTGTTGGCTCCTCTCAGAGATGAAATAGAAAAGGGTCAAACAGGAGACCTAACAGGATGGTCATCACTGGTCCCCAGAAACAGGAGGCAACATTTGGGGTGAGGGCTGTAGGGTTTGTGACTTTTTTTTTTTTTAATTGGTTGGTGGTGAAGAAACAGAGCTGTACTCCAGGAACCTTGTGTTTAGTCTGAAGGTACCATCTTCCACCTGGGTGGGGGTTCAAGTTCTGTAGAACTAAAAGACATTGTTATGCATATTTCTTTGAGTAGGAACCAGGACCTGTCTCAAGGCTGTACCACCATTTGATTGTTTCTCCTCTGTTTCTGTATCCCCTCCCTTCCCTGATTGGCAATTGTTTGAATCCACCCTTTGGAACTCAGGGAAGGTCAAGGAGGCTGAATGAAGCCTATATCTTACAGATAAGAAATGGAGAACACACAACAGATCTGTACCCCAGAGCCCCACAGAGCCCTGCTCAGTTTTAATTTAGGGAACAGGGTAACTACGACTGTGATAACTTTCTGTCAAAATGGGGCATAGGACTACCTCAGCTTGGAGAATAGACACTGAATTGGAAGTATTTCTGAGTTTCAAGTCCTAGATCTGAGCCTTGTGTGATTAAAATCTCAGTCTCTTGGTCTGCCATTTTGTTGTAACAGACCCAATAAGAAGTAGCTGGAGGAGGGATAACTGGAATTTTAATAGACAAAATAAATCTCATTTTCTTTAGAAGAATAGGCCTGAAACCCAGTCTGGACCTGGCACTTTGGGGAGACTTGTAGCCAGGTAGCCAGTTGCCTAGTTTTATGCAGATGACACCACTCTTATGGCAGAAAGTGAAGAGGAACTCAAAAGCCTCTTGATGAAAGTGAAAGTGGAGAGTGAAAAAGTTGGCTTAAAGTTCAACATTCAGAAAACGAAGATCATGGCATCCGGTCCCATCACTTAATGGGAAATCGATGGGGAAACAGTGGGAACAGTGTCAGACTTTATTTTTCTGGGCTCCAAAATCACTGCAGATGGTGACTGCAGCCATGAAATTAAAAGACGCTTACTCCTTGGAAGGAAAGTTATGACCAACCTAGATAGCATATTCAAAAGCAGAGACATTACTTTGCCAACAAAGGTTCGTCTAGTCAAGGCTATGGTTTTTCCTGTGGTCATGTATGGATGTGAGAGTTGGACTGTGAAGAAGGCTGAGCGCTGAAGATTTGATGCTTTTGAACTGTGGTGTTGGAGAAGACTCTTGAGAGTCCCTTGGACTGCAAGGAGATCCAACCAGTCCATTCTGAAGGAGATCAGCCCTGGGATTTCTTTGGAAGGAATGATGCTAAAGCTGAAACTCCAGTACTTTGGCCACCTCATGCGAAGAGTTGACTCATTGGAAAAGACTCTGATGCTGGGAGGGATTGGGGGCAGGAGGAGAAGGGGAAGACAGAGGATGAGATGGCTGGATGGCATCACTGACTTGATGGGCGTGAGTCTGAGTGAACTCCGGGAGTTGGTGATGGACAGGGAGGCCTGGCGTGCTGTGATTCATGGGGTCGCAAAGAGTCGGACACGACTGAGCAACTGATCTGATCTGATAAAAAGTAAGGTTGCAGTTACTAGCTTCCAGCAGACATTGTTTTGAGAATGGTGGCATCTAAGCCTGAAATGACTCAGAAAACTCGTGTTTAGCAATACAACGTCCAATCTGAAATTATACCCATAGTATCACCTGTGGGTGATCATTTAGCTTGTTGATATGTCACAATAGGCATAAATACCAAGGCTCAAGGTCTAGTGAAAGTCAGCTCCGCCATCTTGGACCTAGTTGACTCTAACCAGTTTTCTTATGGCTGTGTCATTTCTAACAAAATCCATTTATCTAACTAACTGTGATCTAATTTTAGAAAATCTTGATCATGTATAACTCTTTTTAGTATTTTTTCATACCTTTTTTTTCTTACTGAAAACATACTTTCTACTTTTCTTTAGCGACCAGTAACTAACTTTTATATTAACCTTTTATACATTGGTGAGCATAAATACCAGTGATAATTTCTAAAACCCTTGCTTTCTTAGAACATTTTAGGATGGCACCAAACATTATTCATTTATAGTCTCAATCTCTTTAGTTTCTCTGTAAAAGGAAATTAGTGTTTATTAGTAAATGTTTCAAAATCTTATTTTATTTGGAAATGATCTAACTATTCAATAGACTTCCAACACTTAGCACAACCCTTGGAAACTTAAGTTATGCCAATCTGGAGAGACTATTTTAGACAGATATTTCTAAAGAATAATTATTCTTAATAGAGTTTATATTAAAGCTCATATCTCATTTACATTTTTTTAGAAGCTTCTTCACTCTAGGTAATTTCCTTGTTGACAAACTTGTAACAGATATAATATTTAACTTATATTAAACCTAGATACAATGAAAATATTTTACTTAATGTTAATTACTCTAAGACATGTCTATATTAGATAGGCCAGCAAACAAACATTAATATCAGGTATTTAATACTGAATATTTCCCAGTTCACATGAACCTGGAATTTATTGGAATTTGTTTATCAAATAGAATTTATTTGATTTGTAAGTGCTTGCCTTTTTTTAAAGCCAATTAAATAGAGCTCATTTACAAATTAACCTCAAAAATATTACCCAGAGACAAAGACATATCAAGACATATTTAGATAGACACAGTGCAAGATCTAGCTTCATTTTCTAAGTTTAGTCATGAATTAGATATTACAATATAAAATTTACTAATTTATAAAAAAACAGTTGAAATAAATAAAAATTTTAAAGTCTTTTTCCCTCAGTCTCAGAAGTTAGAGATGGTCTAGATAAGTGTTCCTGAGAGCCCTGGTCTCAAGGCAAAGGGAAAGAAAATCAAGTTCTAACAAAATGGCGGCAGGTCTAAACCAAATGGTGGCCAGACAAAGCAAAATGGCCATCAAAAATCACAGCACAGAACAGGGTTAAAACACACACATAAAAACCTAGCAGTCTTCATCAGACACTCCTTTAAATACAAGAATACAGTCTCTCAGAAAACCTCTCCTATAGAAACACAACTTCAGATGCAAGTACTAACAGAGTAAGGAAAATGTCTCAGGTCTTTAAAGATTTCAAAGGGAGGAAAGGAAGCCAGGTTGAAAGAAGAAGGGGGAGGAGGTGGAAGAGGAGGGCAAAAGGGGTAGCCTTACAGATGTCTCCTGCCACCTGCAGATACTCAGGTGTTATAGGACTTTACCCTGGGCCTCCAGAGAAGGGAGGACTGGAACTCGGCCCTACCAGAAATCAGACCAGACCAGAACCAGAATTCGAGTTCTCTGCCAAGAGGAAGTGATCAGTCTCTGATCCTTAGCTCAGGCTGAGGCCCTTCGACCAGATTCCTGCATCCAGGACCAGGGGACTAGAAAAACGGGGAAGGATAGGAAGTGTTAAGGAGAGAAAAGAGAGAGGGAAGGGGAGAGAGGTCAATAAAGTCTCTTGTTCCTTACCAGTCGGGGCACTCTGGCCACTTGTCCACGTCAGGAGGAGACCAGAGACCAAAGGGTCCCAGTTGTGGCCGCTGGGTCTGGTCCGTTGGCAGGCAAGCTGGCCCCTGAGTACCCCGAGTGGTCAGGATGTCAGTCTCAGTGAAGAAGAATCCCACCAGAGTCGCCATTTATTGTAGGAAAGGGCACCCCTTCCAGGGCCCGAAAGTGGGCTCTTGTCTAACACTCAGAAATGAATTGTCCGAGGGGACACATCTGCTGACAAAACAAGAGATTTTATTGGGAAAGGCACCCAGGTGGACAGCAGTAAGGTAAGGGAACCCAGGAGAATAGCTCTGCCACATGGCTTGCAGTCTCGGGTTTTATGGTGATGGGATTAGTTTCTGGGTTGTCCTTAGCCAGTCATTCTGACTCAGAGTCCTTCCTGGTGGTGCACGCCTTGTTCAGCCAAGATGGATGTCAGCAAGAAGGATTCTGGGAGGTGGTCGGACATGTGCTGTCTCCTTTTGATCTTTCCCAAATTCTTCCCGTTGGTGATGACTTATTAGTTCCATGTTCCTTAGCAGGACTTGCAGTCGTAAAACAACTCGTGCAAATGGTTACTATGGTGCCTGGCCAGGGTGGGAGGTTTCAATCAGGATGCTTCCCCTAACAATAGTATATATCAGTACTTCATTCCATTTTATGATTAAATATTACTCCATTTTAAGGATACGTCACATAATTTTTCCCTTCAATAATTGATGGACATTTCGGTTGTTTCCACTTTGTGCAACTGTGAATAATGCTGCTATGTATTTTGGTGTAGAAGTTTTTTGTTTGGACATACATTCTCATTCCACTTGAGTAAGTCAGTTCAGTTCAGTCACTCAGTCGTGGCCGACTCTTTGTGACACCATGGACTGCAGCACACCAGGCCTCACTGTCCATCGCCAATTCCCGGGGTTTACTCAAACTCATGTCCATTGAGTCAGTGATGCCATCCAGCCATCTCATCCTCTGTCATCCCCTTCTCCTCCTGCCTTCAATGTTTCCAAGCATCAGGGTCTTTTCAAATGAGTCAACTCTTTGCATCAGGTGGCCAAAGTACTGGAGTTTCAGCTTCAGCATCAATCCTTCCAATGAGTATTCAGGGCTGATTTCCTTTAGGATGGACTGGTTGGATCTCCTTCCAGTCCAAGAGACTCAAGAGTGTTCTCCAACACTACGGGTCAAAAGCATCAATTCTTTGGTGCTCAGCTTTCTTTATAGTCCAACTGCTCACATCCATACAAGACTACTGGAAAAATCATAGCTTTGACTAGACAGATCTTTGTTGGCAAAGTAATGTCTCTGCTTTTCAATATGCTGTCTAGGTTGGTCATCATTTTTCTTCCAAGGAGCAAGCATCTTTTAATTTCATGGCTGCAGTCACCATCTGCAGTGGTTTTGGAGCCCAAAAAATTAAAGTCTGTCACTGTTTCCACTGTTTCCCCATCTATTTGCCATGAAGTGATGGGACCGGATGCCATGATCTTAGTTATCTGAATGTTGAGTTTTAAGCCAACTTTTTCACTCTCCTCTTTCACCTTCATCAAGAGGCTCTTTACTTCTTCTTCACTTTCTGCCATAATGGTGGCGTCATCTGCATATCTGAGGTTATTGATACTTCTCCTGGCTATCTTGATTCCAGCTTGTGCTTTATCCAGCCCAGCATTTCTCATGGTATACTCTTCATATAAGTTAAATAAGCACAGTGACAATATAGAATCTTGACGTACTCCTTTTCCTATTTGGAACCAGTCTGTTGTTTTATGTCCAGTTCTAACTGTTGCTTCCTGACCTGCATACAGGTTTCTCAAGAGGCAGGTCAGGTGATCTAGTATTCCTATCTCTTTCAGAATTTTCCACAGTTTGTTGTGATCCACACAGTCAAAAGCTTTGGCATAGTCAATAGAGCAGAAATAGACATTTTTCTGGAACTCTCTTGCCTCTAATGATCCAACGGATGTTGGCTATTTGATCTCTGGTTCCTCTACCTTTTCTATATCTAGCTTGAACATCTGAAATTTCATGGTTCATGTACTGTTGAAGCCTGCCTTGGAGAATTTTGAGCATTACTTTACTAGCATGTGAGATGAGTGCAATTGTGTGGGAGTTCAAGCATTCTTTGGCATTGCCTTTCTTTGGGACTGGAATGAAAACTTACCTTTTCTAGTCCTGTGGCCATTGCTGAGTTTTCCAAATTTGTTGACATATTGAGTGCAGCACTTTCACAGCATCATCTTTTAGGATTTGAAATAATTCAACTGGAATTCCATCACCTCCACTAGCTTTGTTCATAGTGATGCTTCCTAAGGCCCACTTGACTTTGCTTTCCAGGATATCTGGCTCTAGGTTGGTGATCACACCATTGTGATTATTTGGGTCATGAAGATTTTTTTGTATAGTTTTTCTGTGTATTCTTGCCACCTCTTCTTAGTATCATCTGCTTCTTTTGGGTCCATACCACTTCTGTCCTTTATTGTGCCAAATTGTGAGATCATATGGTAACTCTGACTAACCTTTTGAGGAACTACCTTGTGTATAGCCTTTTAATTTTTGTGGTTATGTTAGTAATCATGTATGTTCAATGGCATTAACTTCTTTTTTTCTTTTATAAATCTCAGAATAGTTTATTTCCTTCCTATTTGTAGCCTTTTCTTTTTAAAAATTATTATTTATCCAGCTTTATTGAGATATAATTGACATACAGCAGTATATGAGTTTAAAATGTGCAGCATAATGATTTAACTTACATACAAGTTTTTAAATATATGGTGTTAGAAGAAAATAAAAATAGAACCTCTTCACAGCTACAAAGATATATTCTAGATGTACTAAAGGTGAAATGTAAAAAGAAAACTACTGAAGTATTAAAAAGCAGTATAAGAGAATATGTATATGACTTTCGGGTGATGCTCCTTCTCTTTAAAGACAAAACAACTCTACAGACTTTATTACATAAAAATGATCACTTGGGAGAAAATATTTGCATATATCTGGCAGAAAACTTTGATATTGCTAATACATAAAATATGCCCACATTCATAACAAAAAGGAACTACCTAATGGATACATAAACAAAGGATTTGAAATGGTAATTTAGTATGCAGTTAATGTTTAAATTTCATAGGTTGTTCCATAGTATCATAGTACCAGTTGTGTCTGACTTATTGCTACCCCATGGAGTATACAGTCCATGGAATTCTCCAGGCCAGAGTGGGTAGCTGTTCCCTTCTTCCCAACCCAGGGATCAAACCCAGATCCCCTGCATTGCAGGCTGTTTCTTTACCAGCTGAGCCACAAGGGAAGCCCTGAACCAGTAATTTAAAGGAGAAAGTACAGATTTGTTGAAGCATTTATTTGGAATATTAAAAAACTGAAAGGAATCTGAGTGAACATCCATAGGGAAAATACAAAATTGAACAGGTTCTCAATTTTGCTAATCATCAGGTAATACCACATTAAAACTTGATGTCATTTTATTTGACACTAGTCCAAATAAAACAGATCAATAACTGACATTTGTCAAGTGTGTGGGGCAAAAGTACTCCCCTGCTGTCCTGCTGGGGGTGCAACTGACTTTAACTTGTTGAGAGAAGAATGTGGCAGTATTTATTAGCATATAAATGTGGATACTCTTTGATCCAGCAATCCCATTTCTAGAATTTATCTAATAGATGAAAGGTCATTCCATAAATATATATTTACAGGAAAATTTGTAGAAGCAATTACATGTCCTTCTATAAATGAATAATTGAATAAATTGTGATAGTTCTCTACTTTGGAGTAATATGCATCTAGAAAAAGAATTCTATATACCTGTCTCGCTATCTATAAACTTGAAAGACTATCACTGTATATAATTGAATAAAACAAGCTAATTTTACAGTTGCATATATAGTATGATCCCATTTGTTTAAAAAGCAAGCCTAAATATGGGCACGTATAATTTTGTTTGTTTATATGGAAAAATAAACAGAAAACTGTTAATGGTGGTCACATCAGGGCCTGGTATTAGGTGAGTCATGGGAATGTTATCATGCTGACTTAGTTACTTTTGTATTATTAGAGAAGTCACAGTGAGCCAAAGAGAGGAATTATTTCATTAAAGCTAAAAAACTTTGAAATGTAAATAATGCCCATTCAAGGACATTGAAAAGCAATTCCATTAAAGAGAATGTAAACTAATATGCACAAAGCATGCAGTGTATAAAGATCTGTGAATACATTTTCTAATTCAAACCTCTAATTGATGTTAGAGTAAGAAGATGCTGTATCTCCATGTTACAGGTGAGAAACTGAAATGAAGCTCCGTGAGTTTGACTAAATTGCTTGGTGTTATGCAGAACTGACATTTGAAACCCAGTTCTGATGGGCTCAAAAATTAGTATTAAACCCTGAACTATCCAGAACCTGGGAAGATGTGTTAAAAGTGATGAGTTCTTGGGTCATTAAGAAAATATACCCAGACATTATTGGCATACTGATGGTGTATGTGCATTATAGTTCAAAGAAGAGTTTGAGTAGCCAGGGAATCCAGTCTCTTGATTTCATCTTGAACACTCATTTAGCAGAGTAACCATGGGCATGCCTTTCAGATCTCATGAAGTGGATACATGAGCAACTTGAATGACTGAAGTAAGAGAATGATGATTGAGAGCTTTGTGTTCACATTGTGGCAGACGAGTTTCCTTCCTTGCTGTGTTCTCTGAACAGATGCTCAGCCTTTCTTTGTAGACCTGGAAGGATGAGCAGTAGTGGAGCGGGTGCTTATAGCCCCATCTCTATCTTTAATCCTCTACTGTTCAATCTTGAATTGGATGAGGTCATAGGAACCACACTTGTCAGGTTTTTCAGTTCTGTTTATGAAGGTGGGGGATGCCAGTAAATAGCTTACCATTATTTCCAAGTTAAGAATTAGTTGAGAAATAAAATTCAAAAGGCAGACAGATGGAAGCAGAATGCTAGCAATATTACCAATAAAGCTGATGGGAGAAACTGGCTTTAGATCTATTACTGAGAAGTGTTTTGCTAACAGTTGTACCTCCACCCCACTCCCTTACGCTCCTCATGTCCAGACACTGGGACAGCAAACCTGAAGGAAAGGTTAGGCCCATAGGATAACCCTAACCCCACATTTACCCAGGATGCTGATTCTGAGCAGAAAGGTACAGAAAAGACTGAATCTCCAGTACTTATGCACTTTGAAAGAATTTTGGTAAAATATACATGACATAAAATGTATCTTTTAAAACATTTTAAAGTGTACAATTCACAATGTTGTGCAACTATCCATCTCTGTCAATTCCAAAATATTTTCATCACCCCAAAAGGAAACCTCATACCCATTAAGCCAGTACCCCTTTATTCCTTCCTTCCAACACCTGGCATCCACTAATCTATTTTCTTTCTATGAATTTGCCTGTTCTGGCAATTTGAGGAATCATACAATATGGTGCTCTCTGTGTCTGGCTTCTTTCACTTAGCATAATGTTTTCAAGGATTCACTTGTGTTGTAGCATGTATTGCTATTTCATTGGTTTCTATGGCTGAAAAATTTACCAGTGTATAATCATACTACATGCTTCCTAGATAGCTCAGCTGGTAAATAATCCACATGCAAAGGAGGAGACCCTGGTTTGATTCCTGGGTCAAAAAGATACCCCGGAGAAGAAAATGGCACTTTCCATTTATGTTTCCAAGAATACCACTCCAGTATTTTTGCCTGGAGAATCCCCATGGACAGAGGAGCCTGGCAGGCTACAGTCCATGAGCCCTCAAAAGTCAGACATGACTGAGCGACTAAGGACAGCACAACACAGACATACTACATTTGGTTATTCATTTATCCACTGATGGAGATTTGGGTTATTTTTACCTTTTGGCTATTGTGAATAGTGCTGCTATGATCTTTTATTTTCAAGAATTTGTTTGAATACCTGCTCTTGATTCTTTGGGAGTAGATTACCAGAGAGTAGAATCTCTGATGATATGGCAATTTTATGTTTAACTTGTTGAGAATCCCCCATACTGTTTTCTACACTTGTGGCTTTTCAATATTAATGAGCTCTTCCTGACTACGCAGTGTAGCCCAATGCATGTGCACTACCAGTTAGGTAACTTACTCCTCTTCTTCAGTTCAGTTCAGTTCAGTTGCTCAGTCATGTCCGACTCTTCGCAACCCCATGAATCACAGCACGCCAGGCCTCCCTGTCCATCACCAACTCCCGGAGTTCACTCAGACTCACGTCCATCGAGTCAGTGATGCCATCCAGCCATCTCATCCTCTGTCTTCCCCTTCTCCTCCTGCCCCCAATCCCTCCCAGCATCAGAGTCTTTTCCAGTGAGTCAACTCTTCGCATGAGGTGGCCAAAGTACTGGAGTTTCAGCTTCAGCATCATTCCCTCCAAAGAAATCCCAGGGCTGATCTCTTTCAGAATGGACTGGTTGGATCTCCTTGCAGTCCAAAGGACTCTCAGGAGTCTTCTCCAACACCACAGTTCAAAAGCATCAAATCTTCAGCGCTCAGCCTTCTTCACAGTCCAACTCTCACATCCATACATGACCACAGGAAAAACCATAGCCTTGACTAGATGGACCTTTGTTGGCAAAGTAATGTCTCTGCTTTTGAATATGCTATCTAGGTTGGTCATAACCTTCCTTCCAAGGAGTAAGCGTCTTTTAATTTCATGGCTGCACTCACCATCTGCAGTGATTTTGGAGCCCAGAAAAATAAAGTCTGACACTGTTTCCACTGTTTCCCCATCGATTTCCCATGAAGTGATGGGACTGGATGCCATGATCTTCGTTTTCTGAATGTTGAGCTTTAAGCCAACTTTGTCACTCTCCACTTTCACTTTCATCAAGAGGCTTTTGAGTTCCTCTTCACTTTCTGCCATAAGGGTGGTGTCATCTGCATATCTGAGATTATTGATATTTCTCCTGGCAATCTTGATTCCAGCTTGTGCTTCTTCCAGCCCAGCATTTCTCATGATGTACTCTGCATAGAAGTTAAGTAAGCTGGGTGACAGTATACAGCCTTGACGTACTCCTTTTCCTATTTAGAACCAGTCTGTTGTTCCATGTCCAGTTCTAACTGTTGTTTCCTGACCTGCATACAGATTTCTCAAGAGGTAGGTCAGGTGGTCTGGTATTCCCATCTCTTTCAGAATTTTCCACAGTTTATTGTGATCCACACAGTCAAAGGCTTTGGCATAGTCAATAAAGCAGAAATAGATGTTTTTCTTGAACTCTCTTGCTTTTTCCATGATCCAGCGGATGTTGGCAATTTGATCTCTTGTTCCTCTGCCTTTTCTAAAACCAACTTGAACATCAGGAAGTTCACAGAGTAGGGTAAGTCACAGGTGGGTAATAGCCAGAGCTATTACTCCAGCTGAAGTTCCTTCATGTATACACATCAGATGGGAGAATGTAGCACACATCCCCAAAGATGACACACAGCTGAGAGGAATAACTGATACAAGCTAATTGAGGACCAGGGAACAATGTGCCAGGGAGTGTAACAAGCGTTGTAAAGATAAAGAAACAAGGAAATTTTTCATTCTTCCATAGGCTCAGATTGTAAAAGCTGTATGTAGATTTTTAGAAATGAAATAATGCACTAATCAGAATCTGTAATACATTAAAAAAATCTAACTGTCTGAAATTCAGATTTAACATTATAATGGTGATGTCTTTCAACGATAAGTGAACTCACTCATTACATCAGTTCTTAAAATATTTAAAGGGCCATGTCTAAAAAATTACACATAATTCAGTTGAGATGAGCACTGCACAAAATTGAATAAATTACAGTGGATCATCTATCTATTAAAAATAATGTTTAAGTTAAGAAATCAAAAGGAATCATTAGCTGTACTTTATTATTAAAATCAAGTATTTTTACATATGTAGATGTTACTAGGTAGGTGACATACACTGCAGCAATTATATTTGACAGTTTCAGTTTACAGTTGAGAATTGACCATCATTGTGTAATACATGCATGGTTCCGTCCCTAAACTCTCAAGTTCAGGTACCCACAATGAGCTGATTATATCTTCACTGACTGCATTAAACCACTGCCTGGGATATTATAGGACCATCGCTCTCCATTCTTGGAATGACTTGTGGCCCAATTGACTCATTTATTATGGGTCTGCCTCCACATACCCAAACCTGTGTTTTACATGATTGGTTGCTGCATTATTATGTACCACAGAGAGTATCCATCTCTTGCTAAGAATAACAGCACTTTTATATAGATAGAGCATAGCTCAGGCTTTTCAAATGGAAACAGACACAAGTAACAGTGTTTACATTATCTCTGTGTGTAAATTTCGTTTAAACTCTTAGGTACTATAGATGTGCCCATTCTTCTAGCTAATGGCTAAATGCCCAGTATGGTCAAATACTATGATGGAATATTCTGATAGATCAGCAGTTTTACTCATGTGCTCAAATCATTCAGGCCATTTCCTCTCCATGACAGGCTACTAAACACATAAACAGTTTTTGACAGAAGAATGGGCATCATTTTCTCTGTAGAGAAAAGCTGCTTTTGTGCTTTGCTACTAAGATTTTTAAAAATCACACTAGTGCATTTTCTATGTTGTTCTTCCACAATCATTGAGTATTATGATTTGTTTTTTTTTTTTTTTTTTAAACCAAATCCACCTAAAACCAAGTTCCTGGGTGAATTTATGATTAACTTCTTTATCCAAAACTTTATTCCTTTTCTTGTCCCACCCCTTTTCCTCTTAGGGCTGAGGAATATTGAAAAAAAAAGAAAGAGGGTTGGAAACCAAGCAGGACCTTGTGGGACGTTCTCAGAGAAACCCCTCTATGTTTCCTGCTTCTTGTTTGGCCCTCCCGGCTTTGCAAGTAGCAGACTCAAGCAGTAATGATGAGAACAATACAGTCATAGGACTCCTAGTTCCTCCTGGATGAATATAGTTGATAATCTGATGTATTATCTCTGAGTCTTTCTGCATTAACTAAAACCTCCACCAACGTGGAGGACATGACTACATGTTGACCACAAGCTCATAGACCCCAGACCAGTTAGAAGCAGAAAGTTGAGATTCCCAAAATATCACCCTGTTACCTCACCACCAGTCAATGAAGAGAATGTTGACAAGCTGATCACACACCCCTGACCGTCATAATGTTGCCTTTAAAAACCCTTGCCTGAAAGCCGTCAGAAAGTTTGGGTCTCTTGCTGCCCATTGTCTTCACTTGGTGCTCTGCAAATAAAAACTGTACTTTCCTTTACCAAAAGTCAGTTTTAGTAGATTGGCTTTGCTACATGTCAGGTGGGTAAACCTGACTTAGGTTAGTAACATTTTGTTCAAATGCTTGCTTTCACATTAAATAAAAAATCCAAATTGGTGTGGTTAGTGTGATGAAAAAATATCCATTAAGGTTAGTTGAAGAAGTTAGGAACAATTGCAGCTAGAATACAAAATCAAAGTTACCCAAGCAACTGAGTGCTATTAACATATTGGGGTTTACTTGAAAGAGCAAAGCTAAAAGGTGACCATTCACAGTGCTGAAAATACACTAAGTGCTTAGTCAGTGTGAGTTAAATGGATGAATAGATGTAATTAATTTAAAAGGAAGGTCATCCAGGATATAATTTGAGGTGTCAGTGGGAGAAGTCTGTCCTACTGAAGAGACTCAGATGGAAATTCTGTTCCAACCAGCTCACCATATATGAGCATCAGTGCTTTTCTATACACGTTCTAATCCTAGCTAATCCTCTCAAGAGTGCGATCTTATTCACTTAAATGTGTTATAATAGAAAACAGATCCGCTTATTCTGTTCCACATAATAGGAGATTTAAAAGAAACCTTTGTTGTGTCAGCATACACGTTGTATCGTGTATACACTTACTGAAGGTTGTCTGAGCTTCTGTTTTGTTAGTCAAGTCTTGATCTCCCCTCCCAGTCCCCCAACCCTTCCAAGGGTTTGATTCTTAAGTGTCCTTTAATATTGCCAATCTAATCTACGTTCTCTTCCCTGCTGTTGAACACCTCTGTTGCCCTCCATTTCTAAATTTCTAGCCCCTCACACGAGAAATGCTTCAGTTACCTGAATTCCGTATTTTGTGAGTCTCTTAGTTAACCCATGGAGAAGGCAATGGCAAGCCACTCCAGTACTCTTGCCTGGAAAGTCCCATGGATGGAAGAGCCTGGTGGGCTGTAGTCCATGGGGTCATGAAGAGTCAGACACAACTGAGCAACTTCCGTTTCACTTTTCACTTTCATGCATTGGAGAAGGAAATGGCAACCCACTCCAGTGTTCTTTCCTGGAGAATCCCAGGGACGGGGGAGCCTGGTGGGCTGACGTCTATGGGGTTGCACAGAGTTGGACATGACTGAAGCGACTTAGCAGCGGCAGCAGTAGTTAACCCATATGACTGGAGAGTGTCTGCAGCTGCCTTGGTAGGTTGATTTCCTACAGTGTTCAGATGGGGCTATTATGTGGCCAGGCTTTGGAGTAGGATGACAGGGCATTCAACTTCTCTGTGCCTCCATTTGTCACCAATGAAAAGAGAACAATGAAATACCTGCCTTTTAGGGCTCTTATGAGAAGGAAATGGGATAAACACTTGAAACACCTAGTGCTTCCACTGCACACAGTAGACTTAATTAATGTTACAAAAGATGATGGTGAACACTGGGGTTCCTCACAGAAAAGTTCTCCCAAGTCACCCTGTTAAATAAACTACACTGGGAAAGTATCCCATTGATCTCATTTGTTTGAAAATGTAAATAGTCAGCCTTTTGGAAAAATGTTGGCACATCCCTAGTCTTCGGACATGGCTCACATTCTTCTCTTTCCCTCAGATTGCAAAGGGTCACTCGGAAATTGAATCTCCACGTAATCTCTGTGCCTGTGATGTCATCTAGGAGGGTCAGGAGAATTGTGTAATGCATTCCTAAAACATGGATGTAGTACCTGTGATGTGACCATTGCTGTTGTAGGGATATAGAGTGATGGAGCTTCTATCCCTGTTCAGTTGAAATCCCTTAGGATAGCCAGGGCTGCTTTTCCAGGCTCCTTGATTAGCTCAGCCCTCTTCCATTTTCTTTCAAACTACCTTCATGTTGCCTTTCCAATGTTTGGCTCCTTATCCTTGATGGAGATGATAGGAGTGAAGTGAGAGCTGAATATCTTTGCCTTTCCCCACCTCTGGTTACAGCATGCTGTTGTTCCCAAGAATAAGCCTAGCATTTCCTCTTCATCCTCTCTGGGAAATAATGGGTAAGTCATTTCTAGGTAGCCTCTCCTGATTCTAGGTGTTAGGTTTTCTAACTGTTCTGAAGGCACTAGCACTTCTTGGTGCAAAGGACGTGGCTTTGGGAGTCAGACCCAACTGGACTCATCTCACCTCCACTGTTTCCCAGCTGTGTGATCTCCCATAAGTCGTTTCACCTCTCTGAGCTTTAGTTTTCCTTGTTGTTAATGAAGGCTAATGATTACCACTTTCTTGGGTTGTTGTGAGCATTAAAATGAGAGAATGTCCATAAAGCACTTTGTACAGGCCTGGCACACAGTAAGTGCTCAATAAACATTCAGTTCAGTCGCTCAGTCATGTCTGACTCTTTGCGACCCCATGAACTTCAGCAGGTCAGGCCTCCCTGTCCATCACCAACTCCCAGAGTCTGCCCAAACCCACCCAAATGCCCATTGAGTCGGTGATGCCATCCAGCCAGCTCATCCTCTGTCGTCCCCTTCTCCTCCTGCCCTCAATCTTTCCCAGTATCAGGGTCTTTTCCAATGAGTCAGCTCTTTGCACCAGGTGGCCAAAGTATTGGAGTTTCAGCTTCAACATTAGTCCTTCCAATGAACACCCAGGAATGATCTTTAGGATGGACTGGTTGGATCTCCTTGCAGTCCAAGGGACTCTCAAGAGTCTTCTCCAACACCACAGTTCAAAAGCAACAATTCTTCTGTGCTCAGCTTTCTTTATAGTCCAACTCTCACATCCATACATGACCACTGGAAAAAACATAGCCTTGACTAGATGGACCTTTGTTGACAAAGTAATGTCTCTGCTTTTTAATATGCTGTCTAGGTTGGTCATAACTTTCCTTCCAAGGAGTAAGCATCTTTTAATTTCATGGCTGCAATCACCATCTGTGGTGATTTTGGAGCCAAAAATATAAATTCAGCCACTGTTTCCACTGTTTCTTCATCTATTTGCCATGAAGTGATGGGTCCGGATGCCATGATCTTAGTATTCTGAATGTTGAGCTTTAAGCCAGCTTTTTCACTCTCCTCTTTCACTTTCATCAATAGGTTCTTTAGTTCCTCTTCACTTTCTGCCATAAGGGTGGTGTCATCTGCATATCTGAGATTATTGATATTTCTTCTGGCAATCTTGATTCCAGCTTGTGCTTCCTCCAGCCCATTGTTTCTCATGATGTACTCTGCATAGAAGTTAAATAAGCAGGCTGACAATATACAGCCTTGACATACTCCTTTTCCTATTTGGAACCAGTCTGTTGTTCCATGTCCAGTTCTAACTGTTGCTTCCTGACCTGCATACAGGTTTCTCAAGAGGCAGGTCAGGTGGTCTGGTACTCCTATTTCTTTCAGAATTTTCCAGTTTAATGTGATCCACACAGTCAAAGGCTTTGGCATAGTCAATAAAGCAGAAATAGATGTTTTTCTGGAACTCTCTTGCTTTTTCAATGATCCATCAGATGTTGGCAATTTGATCTCTGGTTCCTCTGCCTTTTCTAAAACCAGCTTGAACATCTGGAAGTTCACGGTTGATGTATTGCTGAAGCCTGACTTGGAGAATTTTAAGCATCACTTTACTAGCGAGCGAGATGAGTGCAATTGTGCGGTAGTTTGAGCAATCTTTGGCATTGCCTTTCTCTGGGATTGGAATGAAAACTGACCTTTTTGAGTCCTGTGGCCACTGCTGAGTTTTCCAAATATGCTGACATATGGAGTGCAGCACTTTCACAGCATCATCTTTCAGGATTTGAAAGAGTTCAACTGGAATTCCATCACCTCCACTAGCTTTGTTCGTAGTGATGCTTCCTAAGGTCCACTTGACTTCACATTCCAGGATGTCTGGCTCTAGGTGAGTGATCACACCATCGTGATTATCTTGGTCATGAAGATCTTTTTTGTACAGTTCTGTGTATTCTTGCCACCTCTTCTTAATATCGTCTGCTTCTGTTAGGTCCCTACCATTTCTGTCCTTTATTATCCAATAAACATTAGCTATTACTAGAAAGAGCCACACAGTAAAGGATGCCTGGTTTCAAATGTCCATTCCAAGCTTACTAGCTGATTCATTTATTTCAGCAAATTATTTACTTTCACCGAGGATTGGCTTCCTTTTCTGCAAAATGGAATTTAATATCTACTTATCTATTCACATGATTTTTCTATGGATTAAGTGAAATAAAAATTTCAGCAACAGTATGTAGAACATATTCTTCTGTTCTTCTGACTTCGTTCACTAATGGATATTTTGCAAGGTCTTGTGCTCAGCCCTGGGGGTACAGTGGAGAGAAAGATAGACATCCCATGCTCTCCTGGAGAATAATTATTTAATTAAATAAGCACAAATTATGAAAATGTTATGAAGGAAACAAACAGTGCTATTACAGTGACTAATAGTTGTTTACTTTTAAATAGAAGGATCAAGGACAACTTCTTTTAAGAGATGACATCTAAACTGAAATCTCAGTGTGGAGATCTCAATGCTGAGAAGGAACTACAAATGGAAAAGCATTCCGGCCAGAGGGAACACCATGTAGAATGGTGTGGGAAGAGGATGGCCTGTTCATTCAACCAAAAGAAGCCCAATGTCCTGAATATTTTGAAAGAATATACCTATACTGTATTTAGAACAGTAATCAAGGGCTGTAGACATCATCAAATATTCTAGTAAGGTCAAGGGAGTAAAGGCAGGCAAGAAGGTTTATAGAAGGTGATCCTGGTAAGCTTTCTATAAACGTCATTTTGTTATTTTTATCAGTTAAGGTTCCTGCAGGGAACAAGTGGTATATCCAAGGGAGTAATTAGAAGATAATTTAATAACGGGTCTATTTATTAATATGAAACTGTGGTCAGGGCATCAACCCTCATCTAAACCCATGGTTGTTTGCAAGGCAGTGTTTCAAGCTGAGCCTCCAGAGACCAAAGGTTTGTAGGTTTTTAAAATTTTTTTTACAGGAGGTGATGAGTTTTCTTCAACCAGAGAAGTTCTGCCTTTATCTATTTTGTAAATATTTAACTTCTGGGTCAGATTTACACACACACACACACACACACACACACACACAATATCCTGGGGTGGAAAAAAAATGTTTGAAAATACTGGTGGACAGTATTTTCTACCAGTAAAATACTGCACAGTAGAGTTCTCCATGGGTGGTCCAGAGCCTAGTGCTGAAGTACCTTCAGCCACAGTAGATGATAAGAAGAAGCAGAGACTGGGGTGATCAAGCAGCATGGAACTCAGACAAAGGGAGGAAGAACAGACTTTTGGGAGACCCTTGAGGCCTGGACTTCCAGATTCCAAGCAGAGGGTGGCCTTGAGAAGCTGCAGAATGACATGTATATGACAGCATCTGGAGTGGTATTTGATTTTTAAAGTGGATTATAAGAATTTGAGCTCCATCACCCAGGAGGCTTAATCATATTTGTGAAGCCAGGATGTTTCTGTTGCATTGGTAAAGGTCAAAATCAATACAGTTCTCAAATCTTCCCCTATTTCACAGGTCTTGTGTGCTGTTATTCCACAGATCACTAGTGAATTTCTCTGTGATCCTTAAGTATTTACTTGACATAAAAATGACTTTTAAGGTTTACTTACCAGTCCCTTGGCAAACGAAGGACATTTCATATCTCTAGTACTTTAACTATATCATCTGGAATTATTGCACATTAAGCTGTTGCTTTGCCTGACTGCTGAGAAATGTTCCTGAGTTTCAGAAGGGCTTCTTTTTGGTGGGTAGTGGGTGAAGAAACGAATTTTTCTGTCTGCTTCTCTAGAAAGGCTCTTCCTGAATGAAGTGAGTACATCAGAGAATGGTGTCCATGAAATACAGCTCAAGCCTCCTAAACACACCTTTAAAAAAATTATTTATTTATTTATGTTTGTGTTGGGACTTGATTGCTGTGCACACTTTTCTCTAGTTGTGGCGAGTGGTGACTGCTCTGTAGTTGCGGTGCACAGGTTTCTCATTGTGGCGGCTTCTCCTGTTGCAGTGCACAGGTTGTGGGGTGTGCGGGCTTCAGTAGTTGGGGCTTGAAGGCTCAGGAGTTGGGGCTCCTGGGCTCTAGAGCACAGACTCAGTAGTTGTGGTGCACCAGCTTAGTTGCTCTGTGGCATGTGGGATCTTCCCAGACTAGAGACTGAATCTGTATCGCCTATATTGGCAGGTGGATTCTTTATCACTGAGCCACTAAGGAAGCCCAGATTAACTTCTTTGAATCGTACTTCAGAATTAGGCTCTGGACTGCCCATGGAGGGTTCTACTGGAACTCATCAGAAGCCTGTCATCGTGTTGATGGGAGGGATTGGTATTGAAAGCACTGTCTGCAGTTTCCCATTCTCTACCCTTTAGAAGAACTCACCCAAGGGAAGATGCTCTCTGTTCTCACTACCAGGAAAGGCTCTGTTTCTCATGAGCAACTAACATGTTTTCTAACTTAGGAGTATTTGGAATTTTGTTATTTGAATGGTCAGATCCACTGAATAATACAACCATAGCTGCATATTAGAAATATTCATGCCTGGTGAGGCATATCCACTCTCAGGCAAGGATAATTTTTCAAAAGTCACCTTCCCTCCTAGTGATTCCTTTGAGCAGCCAAGATTGAGGATCACAATTACAACTAATTGCTTCTATGCTTTTGGTGACTGGAAAACTCAAGATCCAGTTTGGGACATTTTCTATCAGCTCTATAGGACTTTATGATATGCAGTGGTGAGTACACTTATGGTCTAGACTTGACGTTAGTGATGTATTGATTTACCCTTCCTCCTAACTTCTTTACCTATTTTTAAAATTAATTTATTTATTTTAATTGGAGGCTAATTACTTTACAATATTGTAGTGGTTTTTGCTATACATTGACATGAATCAGCCATGGATGTACATGTGTTCCCCATCCTGAACCCCCTTCCCACCTCCCTCCCCATCCCATCCCTCTGGGTCATCCCAGTGCACCGGCCCTGAGCACCCTGTCTCATGCATGGAACCTGGACTGGTGATCTGTTTCACATATGACAATATGCATGTTTCAATGCTATCCTCTCAAATCATCCCACCCTCACCTTCTCCCACAGAGTCCAAAAGTCTTCTTTACATCTGTGTCTCTTTTGCTGTCTTATATATAGGGTCATCGTTACCATCTTTCTAAATTCCATACGTATGTGTTAGTATACAGTAATGCTGTTTTTATTTCTGACTTACTTCACTGTGTATAATAGGCTCCAGTTTCATCCACCTCATTAGAACTGATTCAAATATATTCTTTTTAATGGCTGAGTAATACTCCATTGTGTATATGTACCACAGCTTTCTTATCCATTCATCTGCCGATGGACATCTAGGTTGCTTCCATGTCCTAGCTTTTGTAAACAGTGCTGTGATGAACATTGGGGTACACATGTCTCTTTCTTTACCTATTTTTATAAATCACATTGCCATTATGTATTTTGGGGGGCTGTTTTGAGTGACCTTTGAAATGAGGCAGAAGATGTATTGGTAGGTAAGAGATGATGGAAAGACAGACAAGTGCCATACTGTGTTTATAATGGGTCTGTTCACTGCTGTGGGATATTTTCACACATTAGACACCACAAATGCCACTGCACTTGCCATTCTTCATGCAGATACAACAGAATACATGGTCCTTAGTAATATTATTATAAATCATGCCCTTATATCTCTTACTTTTTAACTGAAAAGAGGAACATTAGCAGTCTTTTAAAACATTGAAACAAATAAATTTAAGACATATTTTTAATTCCATCTGCTACACATGCACAATATGACAAAAACATTTATTTTTTTCAGAAACCCAGTCTCTCCTCAGAGGGCTTTTCTTTAAGCACAGTAAATATAGGGAGTAGAAAAATCAACAAAACAAATATTTATGAAGAATAAGTCCAGTCTTCAATGGCACTTGAAATTCCACAATTGCCACCCATGCATTATGGTGAGTAAACAATAAGTCATTGGCTTTCATTCCTTCTCAGGGTACTCCAGAAACCATGACCTACAAGGCCTTCTAAGAATGGGCCCCTGTTTACCTCTTTAGCTCTCAAACCATTAACCTGCCCTGCCAACATTAGTGATAATGTACTTCTTTCAGTTTCTAGAGCATTCTCTTGCCTCTGATCCTTCACACTTTCTATTCCATCTGTCAGGATCATATTCTCTTCCTCCTTCCCCCATTCACCTAGCTAATTCCCCTTCATTCTTTGCATGTTTCAACTTAGATGTTTCTTCTTATTAGAAATTCTCCCTGAGGTCCAGACCTGTTTCCTGTTGTAATTACTTTTTCTGTTGGACAATTTCTCCCCCTGAAGGGTGATCACAGCATTAACTTCCTTCTCCCCTTCTAGAATATAGGCTCCAGGACACTGTCTGTCACTGCATTTCTAGCACTTACCACAGTGGCTAGCATAGAGTAAGTACTCAGTACGTGGAATTTGCTATGGTGATTATAAAGTGTGTATTTCAATATTTGAAAGGCACTTGGTAAATGTTGATGGTGCTTCTAGGAGTCTTGTTTGGAGCGAGACAGCCATGATTGTTCAGGGAGAGAAGATGATGTTCGTGCAGTGTGTGGACTCTATAGCTGAACATTCCTGGCCCCTGCTCTGTAGACAGTTATGAGGGGTAATAAGACTTGCAGCAAGGGAGAGAAATCAGCTCTCCTGAAACTGATTTTCACTTTTAGTTAGCACTTGCTCTATGCAAGGAAAGGTCATATCAGTTGGGAGCTTAACTGTTTCCAAGATGACTGCCTATTTCAGCAACTCAAAAGGGGCTTCTGGAGCTTTGCCTGGGCTGCAGTCATTTTGTCCTGAAGTGGAGCATGCCTGAAATATGACAGTTGAGAGTAGAAGCACAGGAGTGGGTGACATGAAATGCCTTGTGCATTTCTATTGCTTTTTTTTTTTTTTTTTTAACTGCACCTCATGACATATGAAATGTTTGTTCCCTGACCAGGGATCGAACCCACACCCTCTGTAGTGGAAGCATGGAGTCTTAACCCCTGGCCTGCCAGGAAGTTTCCTACCTAGCTTTTTTTTTTTTTTGCCAATAAGATTTTATCTATTCCCCTATGAGAAAGCAGGTGTGTGTATTGGAAAGTGCTTTGAACTTGGAACCAAAATTCCTCACCTTTCTATTTCCTAACATGGTTACTTTGGACAACTTGGTTGATCACTCTTACCCTTGATTTCCTCTCTTCTAAAATGGGACCTCATGAAGTAATGTAAGCCTCATGACCTCTGGATAAAATCACCTAGAAGGCGATTACTAAAGGCTTGTTAAATCCAAGTGTCCAAGAAAGATATGCCCCCATTGGGATGAATAAGTTTGAATCTTCTGGCTTTTCTTTATCAAAGTTTGAGCATGAATTTAAGCATTTTTATTGTTACTATTAATATTTATTTACACAGTACCCTGCCTCAAAAAAGATACAGAAAAAGGAATATCATGTAACTTACATTTCCAAATAAAATTGATTTGTTTAATAAAGCAGTAGCTGTCAGAAACTCCAATTTTGCTCTGCTTTGATGTAATCCATATGCAAACTGGAAGTTTTCCTACAGAGCTGAGGGGAAAACGGAGACCCACAAATCTCTCCAAATTAGCCCTTGAATATCAACCACATTTCTTTTTGAGCATAATCAGATACTCTGACTATGGCCTTCTAATTATTTCACCAGGCGGGGAAAGGAGAGCTAACAAATAAGGCCGATTCTTCCTTGGCACCACAAAATTCAAAAAAAGAACAAAAAGCCCATTGAAGTTCTCCTCTGTTCCTTTGAAATGTGTGCAATCTGCCTCCTGAGACTGCAAGGTTATTGAGTGGAGGCAGAAAGGTGGCAGAGAAACGAGTAAAGAAAGATCCATCCATCCCAGTAGTCATGACTCCTCCGTCATTCAGACACCAGCAGAGTAGGCAGCAGTGAGCCGCAAAGTGCAGACAGAAGCTCCCACCTGCTGCTGTCCATGTATCCAAACTCCTTAGGCTCCTTGCTAGCTTGACTGGTGCCTTCCTTCCTACCTGTGCTTCCTGGCAACCAAGCCAAGTCCTCCTTTGTGGCTCTGAGGGTTCTTCTCTTTCCTTCTTGGACTGTCTCTTATGCATTCACTGGCAGTTCCTAACAACTTCAGGTGTCACCTATCTGGGAACACATAAGAAGCTCATTTGGTAGTTGGATACAACCCAGAGACCTAGGGTTACAGGGAAGTGTAGCAAGAAGTGGGCTCTGAGAGCCCACGTTCAGGACTATGCATGCATGCATGCTAAGTTGCTTTAGTTGTGTCTGACTCTTTGCGAGTTGAACCATAGCCCTCCAGGCTCCTCTGTCCATGGGATTCTCCAGGCAAGAATGCTGTAGTGAGTTGCCATTTCCTCTTTCAGGGGATCTTCCCAACCCAGGAATCGAACCCACATCTCTTATATCTCCTGAATTGGCAGACGGGTTCTTTACCACTAGCACCACCTGAGAAGCCAGTTCAAAACTATACTTGGTTTCAATTCTGCTTCCAAGACCCTTGAGGTAAACTCTGGAGAAGTATCCAAGTATTGGAAAGAGCCATTTCCGGAGAGAATGGTTGCTTCATTATTTCACAAGTAGAGATGCTGGCTGGCCAGAGGGGTGGAGTGGCATAGTGGAAGAAAGCATCAGACTTGGCATCAGGCAGATTTGGCTTTAGATCCTTTTGTTGCCAATTCCTATGTATTTCCTTGGGCAAATCACTCAATTGATCTGAGCCTCAATTTACTTATCTGTAAAATAGGAATAATGCTACTGCCTACTTTATAATGACCTCATGGGGTTGTAGTGAGCAGTTGTGAGAAATAATGCATGCAGATTATTTTTCATGGTATAGAGTAGTTGGTCAGAAGGTCAGCTCCCTAAACCTTACTGCGGAAAGGACACCTGCCCTGTGTGTTGGGTTGGGTGTTCTGTCAGGTCCCTTGTGATTCTGGTTTATCTTTTCCACTATTTTTGTTGAATAATCCAGTAACTCTTATCTTCTTGCTTTGGATTTACCCTCAAGCAGGCTTTGTGACTAGAATCTTGAGCGAGGATTGCTTTTCACCTCAAAGGTCAGCAGCTTTACAAAATGTCTTTAAACTACCTTCAGCTTCTTTGAAGAGATTTTTACATCTTTATTATAAAGTGGCTCTGTGTGTCCCTTAGTGAGGTGAGGAGGCTTTAACCAAAACTCCTGACACATGCTCTGTAGCTAGATGATCTCGAGAAACACACATTTATGAGGAGATAGTGAAAGCTTAGAGTTTGTGATCTAGTTTGGCTTTAGACCTTTAAAGAAGTCAGCCGAGCACTGTTCCAAAAACTTGCTCTTCCAAATGGATACCTTTTGACATGCTTCTATCAGCTGGTTTCCAAAGATAGCATCCAAATGAACAATACTTCCTTGTATGTAGGGCCTCTGTTTGAACCAGGGCTGGCCTTTGCCCATTAGAATGTGGTGGGAGTGACACTGATGACCCTGTAGACTAGATCATAAGAAGCTTTGGAGCAACATTGGTCTGAATCTCTTGGAATGCTCATCCTGCTAGAAGCCACATTCCAGGTAAGAAATTCATGCTAGAGAAAGCTTAGATGTTCAGAGTCCACATGAAGAGAGAAATGTCTGACCAGCCACCAGTTGTTCCTACCATCCCAGCTGAGGGTGCCCGACCTGTTAATGAAAAAGCCTTCTTGGACATCCAGCCCAGGTGAAACTTTGAAGGACATCAACCTTAATCTGACTGTAGCTGCCAGAGAGACCCCAAGTAAGAACTGTTCACTTAGCCAAATCAATCTACAGAACTATGAGATTAATAAATTGTTTGGAGACACTAGTTTGCATCTTTATTTTTAACTTTTATTGGAGTATAGTTGCTTTATAACGTTGGGTTAGTTTCTGCTGCACAGCAAAGTGAATCAGTTATAGGTGTATATATATATCCCCTCTTTTTTGGATTTCCTTCCCATTTAGGTTACTACAGAGCATTGAATAGAGTTCCCTGAACTCTACAGTGGGTTCTCATTAGCTATCTATTCTATACACAGTAGTGTATATATGTCAATCTCAATTTCCCAATTCATCCTACCCCCTCCCCTGCTTGGTAACCATAAGCTTTTTCTCTACATTTGTAACTCTTATTTTTGTTTTGACAATAAGTTCATTTGTACCGTTTTTCTAGATTCCACATATTAGTAATGTTATACAATATTTGTTTTTCTCTTTCTGACTTACTTCACTCTGTATGACAGTCTCTAGGTCCATCCTCATCTCTGCAAATGGCATTATTTCATTATTATTGATAGCTGAGTGATACTCCATTGTACATATGTACCACATCTTCATTCATTCTTCTATTGATGGACATTTACATTGGATATGTGAAGCTGCCAGCAGAGTATCTAATCAGATTGTCTAGTAGTTGGAGAATCTAGTACCATTATTGCAGGACCTGTGGCTTCCTAGTAAGAGGGTCCATGTTGGTTTCCATTGACTCAAGTTGATGAGCCTTAACCCTCATCTAGAAAGTCACTTGTCATTGGGTTAAGACCACTAGGGCAAGAATACAACTTATATCTCTCTCACTGGACTCCTTGGTATTCAAGTTCATCCCTTCTTTCTTATTTGTAAGACAAGCTCTATAGAGGATTTTGTGCAATTGTTTCCCCAATTTCTTTCCAGGATGACCTTATGCACTCTTCAAAACTAGAGTTGGCAGAGTAGAGCCCACAGGGATACCACTAAGTATTTTTGTAGGTAAAGTTGTATCGAAACTTGCCCATTTATTTATATATACTCTTTTGCTGGTTTTTCACTAGGATGGAAGAGTTGAATAGTTGTGACAGATGGTATGGTGTGCAAAGCCAGAAATATTTACTATCTGACCTTTACAGAAAAAGTTTCCATAACCCTTTGCCAATCCTTTGCCAACCCTTGTCTAATTGAGCTAATTGGTTGATGGTATTTAAGATTATGTGCAGTATTATATGTAGACTGAATCTGACAACCTGACTTCATGATGATTTCCTTCTAATGTAATCTTTTCTGTGGACCACTAAGCAGGTAAATTCTGCCTCAGCTAATGTGTATTATCCTATGAGGTGTATATTTTGTCTCCAGTTTACAGATCAGGAAATTGCTGATTTGGAAAGAAAGGATAATTTAATTAAAGTCATATAACTACTAACACTACAAACAAAGCTAGTGGAGGTGATGGAATTTCAGTTGAGCTATTTCAAATCCTAAAAGATGATGCTGTGAAAGTGCTGCACTCAATATGCCAGCATATTTGGAAAACTCAGCAGTGGCCACAGGACTCAAAAAGGTCAGTTTTTATTCCAATGCCTAAGAAAGGCAGTGGCAAAGAATGCTCAAACTACCGCACAATTGCACTCATCTCACACGCTGGTAAAGTAATGCTCAAAATTCTCCAAGGCAGGCTTCAACGGTACGTGAACTGTGAACTTCCAGATGTTCAAGCTGGTTTTAGAAAAGGCAGAGGAACCAGAGATGAAATTGACAACATCTGCTGGATCATTGAAAAAGAAAGAGAGTTCCAGAAAAACATCTCTTTCTGCTTTATTGACGATGTCAAAACCGTTGACTGTGTGGATCACAACAAATTGTGGAAAATTCTGAAAGAGATGGGATTACCAGACCACCTGACCTGCCTCTTGAGAAATCTGTATGCAGGTCAGGAAGCAACAGTTAGAACTGGACATGAAACAACAGACTGGTTCCAAATAGGAAAAGGAGTACGTCAAGGCTGTATATTGTCACCCTGCTTATTTAACTTATATGCAGAGTACATCATGAGAAACGATGGGCTGGATGAAATACAAGCTGGAATCAAGATTTCCAGGAGAAATATCAATAACCTCAGATATGCAGATGACACCACCCTTATGACAGAAATTGAAGAAGAAGTAAAGAGCCTCTTGATGAAAGTGAAAGAGAATAATGAAAAAGTTGGCTTAAAACTCAACATTCAGAAAACTAAGATCATGGCATCTGGTCCCGTCACTTCATGGCAAATAGATGGGGAAACAGTGTCAGACTTTATTTTTTTAGGCTCCAAAATCACTGCAGATGGTGACTGCAGCCATGAAATTAAAAGACGCTTACTCCTTGGAAGGAAAACTATGACCAACCTAGACAGCATATTAAAAAGCAGAGATACTTTGTCAACAAAGGTCCATCTAGTCAAAGCTATGGTTTTTCCAGTAGTCAGGTATGGATGTGAGAGTTGGGCAATAAAGAAAACTGAGCTCCAAAGAATTGATGCTTTTGAGCTGTGGTGTTGGAGAAGACTCTTGAGAGTCCCTTGGACTACAAGGAGATCCAATCAGTCCATCTTAAAGGAGATCAGTCCTGGGTGTTCATTGGAAGGACTGATGTTGAAGGTGAATCTCCAATACTTTGGCCATCTGATGCAAAGAGCTGACTCATTTGAAAAGACCCTGATGCTGGAAACGATTGAGGGCAGGAGGAGAAGGGGATGACAGAGGATGAGATGGTTGGATGGCATCACCAACTCAATGGACATGAGTTTGAGTAAACTCCGGGAGTTGGTGATGTACAGGGAGGCCTGGAGTGCTGCAGTTCATGGGGTCGCAAAGAGTCAGACACGACTGAGCAAATGAACTGAATTGAACTGCTAACATGATTGAACTAGGATACGCACCCAGTCCACAGGCTCCAATACTTGTTTTTTTTCTCCTACACCAGTGCTTTCCAAATTTGTGTGTATGTGTGAGTGTGCGCACGTGCTTATGTGTTTGGCAGCAGAACCTTCTTTTTCTCAAAAAATGCCTTCTAATTGCCTGATGTATATAAAACAGGTTAAAACAGAACTTCTTTGGTCAAAGTACTCTATGATCACCCCCCTCCTCCTTGTAGCATACACACATGCAAACACATACACACTTCAGTCTTAACCTAAATATAGCATGGACTTTCTCAGGACCTGTAGCAAGAGGTGGAATGGCATGAGATTTGGGCCATCATCATTCTATCTTTGTCTTTTTCATAGCACAGATGTCTGATTGCTCTTTTGCCTCAAAGTCAGGGATTCCCAAGGCATTCTGTAGAATTGCAAACAAAAAAATTCAAGGATTACTATATTTAGTTATATGACTGCTTTAACCACTGCCAGGGTTCCAATCTCTCTAGCCAATCAAAAGTAAATTGAGTACTATTATTTTTTTTAAATCTTATTTTTATCTTGGTATATCCATATGATGGAATTTTATATATAATATTAAAATTACATTATAAAACTGTTTAATAATGTGGAATCTATAGGATAATGCAGGTCAAAATAGCTCTGTATACATTGTGATCTCAGTTCTGCATGATGTCTTTGATTGGCAATATGTGTATTAACTCACTCACCCTAGTCAAATAAAATTGGCAGGACCCATGACCTCTGGGTGGAGGGGTTCTCTATGATGGTTATCATCTGCCTTTCATCCATTCTTTCGAAAGCATGTAGAAACAAGTCAATTTGCCGAATAAATGTATCTGCATGTACTGTGTGATGACAGTTTCTGATGTTGTTTCAAAAACTGAAGAAGAAATAACTGGCCTGGAAGAATAGATTTCCATGTTGATTTCTGAGTTTTTCCTCTCTGTGTCCTGCATTGTCCTTTCACTCCTTGTCTGTCTGCATTCTTATGCCTCTTTATTTACAGTGACATTAAAGAAAGGGTACAAAAGGCCCTTGGCCTTTTGTTTAGCATGTTTAAAGATGTATCTCTGTTTATGGCTGTCAGTATTGAGTGAAAACTTGACTTGAAATAAACCTGTTCATATTTTGAACAAAAGAAGCACAGATGTTAATTGGCATCCTGTGTTTTAACTGTCATCATCAGTGTGTTCCTTTGGATTGTAAACTGAATCCATGCAGCAACCACAAAGTGTGAGTGAAATTATATTTAGGCAGATGAAGAGCTTGAGACACTTACAAATGACTCTTTAGGACTCAAGAAAGATAATACATGTGACACACTATATTCCTTTGCACTGAAAGTTTCCTACATCACACTGTGTGTTTAGTATGTAGGGAAGTTTTTAAACATATTTTTAGGAAAATGTAAAAGAAAAAGTTGTATCCTATTACAGGGAAGTGTTATATATTAATGCCACTCTCGAATTAAGAAAGATCAGTGTCTTGTAAAAATTTCTGTATTGGTTAGATTATGGTGTCAGTACATTTTATAAGGTCTAAGGAAACTTACGTAAGAACAAATATTTTCCCAATACAATCAAATGCCACTTTGAATAAGGGGCATGGTAGAAGAGATGCAATGGATATGTGTAATGTGTGCTAAATTCGTGATTGCCTTGGGCACTGCTAAAGCCACACTGGGTAATTTCACTTGACAGCCAAAAAAGAGGAGCTAAAGAAATGTGGCAGTTTCACCTCCTGTGTCTATTCACAAACTCCCATGGTGACCTCATTAATCTGGGGGGAGGGGGGCAGAGCACTCAAAGACTGACTGCATAATGCCAGAATGACTGCTTGCAAAATCAAATTCCAGTCCATCTGCCACTGGTTTTCTTGATGCTGGTGTTTGGCAGCTTTTGAAATGGGTGGGCCGAGGTATGCCAGGTCATAGCAGGGGGAGGAGAATGTTGACAGCATACTGGTTGGAGCAGCGGCAAATGTGTTCCGTGCCTGCCTTGCCTGCCATCCAGGGCAGCTCAGACTCCAGCTCTCCCAGCTTTCTGCTGCTACTGGTTCTCATCATGGTGCTGACAGGAATCATGGAGAGAAGACTGGAAGCCCACTGGGCCTCCCACCAGAGATGGTGGCCTGCTGTGTCAGCACATGCATACTTGGTTACATAGGCTAGGGGATCATAATCCCTGGACTTGCTCCGAGTACCCCAGACAATTTGTTGGATTGATGCTTTACTTGCCTTTACTAACTTTGTGTTTTTGCAACCAATCAATTGTTACTGCCCAAGGTCACTCACTGACTCTAGATGTGGATTCAGCAAACATCTATCATGCCACTTGCTGTGTACTGGATATGGTTCTGGTCTCTCCTGCCCCTTTATCTCATTTAATCCTCATTACATTTTGAGGGTAATATTAGTATTCTCATTTTTAAATGATTAAACCAGGACCTTTTGTGCTAACCCATGCTATGGCTCTCCTCACTTTAGGGGGAAATATACTAATGTTTTTATATATAATATTGTGTAATGTGAGATAAAGATGATAAAGCCATCCTCTTTCAAAAGATATATCTCATCGCTAAAATTTTACATTTGGCATTGACTGTTATAATAAAGACATACCACTGGTGAAGTGGTGTGAGGGCTGGGAAGTTGTGATGGTGGGCATTGAAATACAATGAGTCCCATCTAGTCTACACGTGTTGGGTCCAGTCCTGAATCCCACAGCAGACATTACAAGGAGGCCATGAGTCAGATAGGTGCAGGCAGAACTAGAATCCATTGTCATGGACACCAAAGGAGGAGGAAGTGTTTCCACCATGGTCTTTCTGCCACCACTCCAAATTTCAAACCCTAATCCAGTATTACAAACTTGCACAAAGATGGAGCAAATGTTTCAACACTGTGTTAGTGTACAGGAGGTCTAGAAAGAGAAAGCTTGCAAAGAGCCCAAGGATTTTGCTTTTGGAGGTTAGTGCTGACCTTCCCAAGGGCCCCTCCTATGAAGTTGGAAGAGCAAGATGCAAATGAATGAGGGATCCGTAGAAAATGAAGGAAAAGAATATCATGAATAGTTTGGGACTTCTAGTGGTTTTGATGGGGCAGGAAGGGGTGAAGGGACTAGTTTCTTGGGGACACATCCTAACAGAAGGGTACTTTTGAAAATTGTAAGCTATGAAAAGACTCCAACATAACTGGAGTATGAAAGGAAAAGGTCATGGAGAGAATGGTTTAGATATAGGATGAAACTTGAATACCAGTGTCTGAGAGATGACAGGAGAGGGTATGGAGCAAGACCCAGGGGAAGGATTGGCCTTAAACTGGATGATGGTTCTTACAGTCTTTGTGGTTTTTTTGGATGAGTCATGTGGCACACGAGGTTTTAGTTCCCTGCCTGGGGATCAAACCCAGGCCGTTGGCAATGAAAGCACCGAGTCCTAACCACTGAACCGGAAGGAAATTCCCACCAGTTTCTCATTTTTGAGGGAAAAAAATGAGGAAGGATGTGATTTGTGAATGTTTATGTTGGAGCTGGAAAAAGTGAAGAAGATTATAGCCAAAAACCTCAGCTGTGTTAGTGAAGCAGGGGGCAAGCCAGAGATTGAGATTGGAAGGTAGCAGGAGCTTTTGAAGCAAGGTAGTGAAGGCTTAACATGGTCGTTGGGGAAGATAGAGTATGGACTGAATAAAAGTATAAAGGGGGTGTTGCTGAAAATCCAGCAAAGGTTGGAGATCATGAGTTTGTAATGTTGCCAAACTGCCCAGTTTGCATGAGTTTCTCTTGCTTAGTGAATCAGCAAGGGTAGATTGTAATATTGGGTTAGGGTTTGGAATTTGGAATGGTGGCAGAAGGACCATGAGGGAAAGAATCTGTGGGGGCTGGAGGACAAGTAGCTTCAATTTTTAGCCGTCAGATCCAGGCCGGGTAAGGATGGAAGTGAAGAGATAAGTCTGTGGATGCAAAGGCAATGCAGATCTCTAAAGGATCATGTCAGGACTTAACGGTAGTGGAGGAGGCAGTACACCATGAACTAAAATCATCTTGAATAGGTCATGAATGGGGAAAGTTATTAGGAGGCATAAAGTGGTAGATAGCTAAGAGGCAAGCATTTAAGAGACCAGAGGTTTTTATATGAGAATTTGAGAATAATGAGCATGGTGTTGGGTTACTAAATAACAGGTTCAGATCTCCATTATTCCCACTTTGTGAAATATGAAGAGTAACCAGTCTTCACTCGAAAGTCTGTTGGGAAGACAGTGTCATCAGAAGATAGTTAGGGTTCAATAAAAGTAGGAGCTGGAGGAGCATTCTGTCAAGCTTCAGCAAATAACCCGATTTCTCTTTTCATGGAATCAGAACACACAATGATGGATAAGGGCAGCATTGGAAGCTTGAAGCAGAGAGAAGCACCACAGTGGGGTGAGAATGAGACTGCAAATGATGTGTATGGGATGGAAGAGCCATTGAGATTGGCGCTGGCCTCAGGTTGGTGCCTGAAGCCAATGAGAAGCTTTATGGAACTTCTTTCAGCCCTTTGAGTTGTAGAGAAATGAGTCATGAGTGAGAGGTCCTGGTGTCCAAAGTTTGAGGTTAGATAAGGACCCCAAACTTGAGAGTTTAGTACTTTGTCAATATGTCTTACCTGTCTAACAGTTTGCTTCAATGCAGATTCATCTTTGACGAGTGATATCTTAAGGACACTATTCATTCCTTAATACTCTTATCTTCTGCTTTCTTTTAATACATTTTGTTCATTTGTTTGTGCCCCTGCCTTATTTCAGGGAGGCTGTAAGGCAGGTAATTCAGTATTGTTGGTTTCCTTGTGAGAAGTATCAATGAAGTTGACTGGGAATGTATCTTTAGTTAATTTGGGAAAGCTTTTGAGGGGGTCAGTCTGCCCTTTTCCCATCCAATTTTTGGATATTCTGTGACCTGAAAATATCCCCATAAGCATAGGAAGTGAATGTAATATTCAAATTATTAACTTTGCAATAGTGTTTATAAAATGGCTTCCAGAGAAATTTCTGGTTCAAATGATGTTGGGGGCAGTAAGTGTGAATTTCACTGAGTACTGCTTTCGTACTTCTTAGTGGTATGGGTGTATGATGGTTTTCTGTGGGTTCACTGATATCGTGGACAGAAGAGCCAGCCCATCAGGGAAGACAAAATGTTTTTTCTTCGTGATACTAAGCCCAACATGTTTAAAACCAGTAGAAACATTTAGAAACCCTTCAGAAGTCTTATAGAACTACCTCACTGGGATAGATGCAGGTAAAAGATTAAGTTCTTTTTCTTGATTATGAAAATAACACATATTCATTGTAAAAAAATATTAAAAACAAAGAATATTGTAAAACAAAGAAAAAAATCTTGTGTAACTCACCAGCTAGAGATATCCATTGTTAACATTTTCATACATATTATTCAGTCATTTTTATTTCTGTATCCTTTTTAGTAAAAATCAGATCATTGTTACATATTTTCCATTGTTTTTCCTTTATTGTCTTATGATCATGATCAGATGCCATGGAAACTTTTTGACAATATGGCATTCAATGTAGTATTCCATTGGTTTACTGTATTTATTTAACTTGTTGCATCATGCTATTTACCTGGATTTTGTTTGTCTATTTGTAGTTATAAATCATGTAGGTATGAACATCCTAGGGAAGAAATAATTCTTACACACATTCATGATTACTTAAATGCATTCTTAGAAATATAATAGCTAGATTAAAATGAATCCCTCCTCCCTCTTTCCTTCTTCTGTCTCCCTCCTCCTATCTTCTTTCTTTTTCTTCCTGTATTCCTGTTGGCCTTCCTTTCATCCTTTTTTTTAATGTTACAGTTTGCACTTGAGAACTAATGTATCCTTGTGATGTTGGGGTGGTGGATTTGTTATCAGATATATGTTACTGATTTAGACCAGAGGTTAACAAGTTCCATCCAACGGGTCAAATCCAGCTTGCTTCCTGTTTTTATATGGCTTAAAGATGCTCCTTGATTAGGGAGAATGATTCTTATAATCTAACAATACTTCTTTTATTTTTTAAATTATTAAAAAAACATATAAAGAAGAATGATGTCCTGTGATATATGAAATTTAGATTTCATTGTCCATTAAGAAAGTTTGGAGTATAGCCATTGTATGTGGCTCCTTTCATGCATATACTATGGATGAGTTGGGTGGTTGCAACTAAGATTATATGACCCCCCATGCTAGAAATATTTACGATCAGGTCTTTTGTAGGGAAAGGTTCATGATCCCTGATTCAGGTCAGAGGATTTTATAAAGCAATTATAGGTAAACAACCAATCCTTTATTTTAATTCCAGAATAATTTGTTTATATGCTCCATTTATATTGTAAATCTGTGCCCCTGTTTCTTCATCTATAGAATGAGGATAATAATAATGACAATCTCATGCAGGTTTTGCAGAGAATGATTTAATACATTTGAAATGCTTGGAATAATGCCTGACTTAGAACTGATAAGCACTGTCACTGGAGAGCTTGCAAAGTGTTCCATTGGAGGGTGTGCCATTTATTTCCAAGGAAAGAAGTCCAAGATTGCTTTTGGTGAATTTCACATCTGTTCCACACTTTTGTGCCTTCTAAGATCATTGCTGATGCTCCCTCATGTGACTGGGGTGGGAATTGTTCTCCCTGAGCAAGCATCTTTGGGTTGCTGGCCTTGGTAGAGATAATTTAGGTGGTTGAATGGGGTTGGACTACTGTTAGAAAGTCACCATTGGCAGTGTGGGAATTACAAATGTGCATACAATCAGCGATTTATAGAAAATGAGGACAGTGAAGGAAATGACAAGAACTGATTTGGATAAAGAGTATATCAAGAAAGAGAAGAGGTGCTTGACAGTGGAGGCAGACAAAAGGGGGATTATTGGAATGTGCTGAGTTTAAACTTTAGCTCGGTTTAGGACAATCATTTTTAAAATGGTTGTATACTGTAAGCTTCAAAAAAGAATGCAGCAAAAAATATATGGAAACTAGACCAAGTGGGCTTCCCTGGTGGCACTAGTGGTAAAGAATCTGCCTGCAATGCAGGAGACTTAAGAGACACAGGTTAGATCCTTGGGTGGGGAATATCCCCTGGAGAAGGAAATGGCAACCCACTCCAGTATTGTCGCCTGTAAAATCCCATGGACAGAGGAGCCTGGTGAGCTACAGTCTGTGGAGTCTATATTTATATTTTTTTTAACTTCTCTCCCATCTTAGAGTCTTTCCTACTAAGACTAATTCATTGGTCTTGCTTCCCATTCCTCCTCTTGCTCCTGTCTCATCCCTGCATTGGAAATCTTTTGATTTCTCCATCAATTATCTCCACTATGTCTCTTCATCTTCAGACATTCCACGTGATATTTTCTACAGAATCTTTATCACAGGGTCTTCTTTGGTATTTGGAGGAATAAAAGGTAGGAATTCTAACATGGGTGAAAGAGACCACTCACTGCTGTCTGCTAACACAATCAATTTTCAATTATCCAGATAAATGAAATACAAAGTTAATATGGTGACTATTTTTTAAAGTATTCACCTTTTAAGTACATATCATGCTTACTCTATACAACATATTTTAAATACTGTTAAATTTTTGGGGGATCTGTGAATTATTTAAATTGCTATTTCAATTTCCAAACACACAAGTCTCTCTCCCTCTCTCTTCCTTTTTTTTTTTTTTTTACCATTTTTTGGTTGGATCTTGGGATTTTGAAAGGAGCTTGTTTTCTTTTTTAAAGCATTTCTTTGGAATTTTTGAGAGTTGCTTTATAGCTAGTTTGTGATCAGATTTCCTTAACATCCTGCATGTGCTTGAGAGGAATATATATTCTCTAATCATTGAGTGTAGGGCTGTATTCAGTTCAATTAGATCAAGCTTGTTAATTATGTGGTTACAATCTTCTATGACTGTATTAATTTTTTGCCTGATAGATCTGTCACTTTCTGAGAGATGTTTGTTAAAACTCTTCTGCTATAATTGCTGATTCAGTGACTTTTCCTTGTAAGTATGACATTTTTGTGTCACTTATTTTTACAGTTATATTGATATATTTGATATGTAATGATTATATAATAAGCCTCTTTAATTCTAATAAAATTAATAAAATAAAACCTTAAATAAGTTCTTAACTTTTAGAACAACTCTACTTTTTATGAAATGGATTCCTAAATATTTACTTACTGAAGTATGTCTTAATTTTTTTTAACTTATGAAAATAATGTCTGGTTGTTGTTGTTCAGTCCCTCAGTCGTGTCCAACTCTTGGACTGCAGCATGCCAGGCGTCCCTGTCCTTCAATATCTCCCAGAGTTTGCTTAGACTCATGTCCATTGAGTCAGTGATGCCTTCCAACCATCTTATCCTCTGTTGCCCCCTTTTCCTTCTGTCTCAGCCTTTCTCAGCATCAGGGTCTTTTCCAATGAGTTGGCTGTTCACATCAAGCAGCCAAAGTATTGGAGCTTTAGTTTCAGCATCAGTCCTTCCAATGAATATTCAGGAGTGACTTCCTTTAGGATTGACTGGTTGATCTCCTTACTGGTTATTGTGGGAATTATAATTATAATTGATTTCTTTTATCTTTGTATACATTTAAACTACAATCCATCACCAAGTCATAATCACCGCCAACTTTTGAACATAGTTTTCCATTCATCTCTATGTATATTTTTTCTAGTTGAGATCTTATATAAAAAGCATTATTATATCTTGACTTTTTAAATTTCAGTTTACCATAAACATTTTCTCATATTATTATAAGCTCCTATTAGATATCATATTGCTATATCTATAACCACCAAGGGAATTAAAATGGATTCTAGGATACAATCAAACATACCTAAAATCACAAAGAGAACAGAACCAAATTGTGAAGTACAGAAATTAAAGAATATGATTTGAACATCAATCGTCTTATTTAAAGCAGTTTAGAAATTTTGAATTATAGAATTTCATTGATGGTGGCATCAATTTTTCCCTTGAGGGAAAAAATAGAAAAGGTGGTTGGTATGTATGTGCCTGCATGCTCAGATGTGTCCGACTCATTGCAACCCTATGGACTGTAGCCCACCAGGTTCCTCTGTCCATGGGATTCTCCAGGCAAGAACATTGGAATGGGTTGCCATCTCCTCCAGGGGATCTTCCTGACCCACATATCCTGCATCTCCTGCATTGCAGGCAGATTCTTAACTCACTAAGCCATTGAGGTGGAATTTAAGATTAACATTGCCCTCTTCTTCAATGCTAAGTTATCTCCATTTAATGAAGATATTAGAGCAGGCATGAACTAGGACCCTAATACAGAATAGATGATGGAGGGTAAAGCAGGTTATCAGTAATGTAAATGAAGATCCATCAGCTTCACTCTGTAGAGAAAGGGTGATTCATTAAAGAAGATGGGACCAAATTGGGGCACCTAGATTGTCAAAAGAGTTGTTACTCCCCTTGCCAAAGAGAGATGCTTATACCTGTGTTTTCGCCACACTGAGAAAAGGAAGAAGAAAGGGAATTATTATGTCTCCATGGGTCATGCTGTCTCAATGACAAAACCCTCCTGAGAAGGGAAGTGAAAACCATTAGGCTGATTCTGCCTGTGAATTTGTAATTCTAAGTAAGTGTATACCATCAAGTTTTATCCTTCATACAAAGCTATGAGAAAATACTAAAAATTATATTGATATTATCTAGGAAGGAGCCAAGGCTTAAGGAAGCTAAGAGATTTCCTATGTCCATAATATTATAGATCTTACGGCATCTAGTTTGACAGTTTTTCCATTACTCTATATTGCTTCTCTAGGCTAAACAACATAGTTTTCAAGGATGGTAACAATGGTTGCTATTCCTTTTATTCCACAACTTTTGGACCCTTATGGTGATAGTTTTTCCTAGAAAAATTCTGTAGTACTAAATATCAGAAGGAAAAAACCCATATGTCCTCAGGGAAGACCAACCTGATGGTTGTATAATAACTGACCTCTTCTTTTGTAGACTGAATTCCTGTGGAATTTTGCTTATACAGATACACACCATATTTATCCAAATATGGATCTCTTTTCACTGGTTTTGCCTGGTATATGCTCAGCTTTTTCTTCAGCTCAGGAAAGTGATCCTCAGCTTGTGGGATGTTAGTTCCCTGACCAGGGATTGAACCTGAGGCCCCAGCAGTGATAGCTTGGAATGCCAACCACTGGACCACCAGGGAATTCTCCAGAATGTGAATGTTTGGTTTTATTTTCTATAGTATTAGTTTGGCTCTTTACTTACTGTGTCTCACTTGACCTACCTTTCCCTCCACTTTTTACCCATTTTAGCAGATGGAACCTTCATCCACCCTGTTGCTCAAGCTCTGCGTCTCTGAAATCCTGTAAGCCTTTCCTATCAAATTCCAAAGTATGTGTTGTGTGTCTGTGTGTGTAGGTATAGCACATATATGTGTGTGTATATTAAATATGTCATACATTATATATACACACATACATATTATATATGATATATATGCTACATACATAAAAATCCCTCTCTCATCTATCTTCTGGAATTAAATAAGCAGTTATTTAAGACTAAGTCACTTAAAAGAATGCTGAATTATTTACCACAGAGGTCAGCTTTGAATTTTTGATGTGAGGGAAGTAAATGAATTATTTTGGAAAAGACATAAAATGTGACTGCCTGAAAAGAACTAGTGCATTTGCATCTTCCTTAAAAACACAGAAACGAACATTAAGACATGAGCAGACCTGTGTGATGTGGGAGAAAGCTACTGTCCCTTGAGTGGCCCATTTCTTTTTGGATCTCCATGCAAAAGGCCAAGTGGAGACATGCTGGGACCAGGGAGGCTTGAGCAACCTAGATAGGACATCGGTCGGGAAGCCATGTGACTGGCCCCGAGGCACCTCACAGACTGTCATCCCAAGTACTGTTATGGAGCCAAATGCTGAAGCGAATAAAATATGTTCTAGTTATGCTTGGGAGACCTCCCAAGCCCAGCTGTCTCACTTGCCTCCTCCCTTTGCTTTTATTTTTTTATTGCCATGATGATGTTTAGAGGGGAAAGGCAAAAGGAGAGGAGAGGGCTGGGCCAACACCATCAATGAGTTATATCATATGTTACCTTTTTATTTGCACCTGTAAAAGTTTAGATTCCTTACCCACTCCATGTTTACCTAACAACTTCAGGGCCTGTGATGAATAAGTAGGAGTCATGATCTTTTACTGACCTTGGGAAAATCGCTTCAGACTTCCTGAAATCAACTTCCACTTTTACCAAAATAGAGCTAGGGATAATAATACCTTTCTGACCCTTTCTACATATTGCTTGTTATAAAAATATAAAGCACCAAAGTTACTTTTCACCACCAAGATGATGTTTTGTAAACTCTTTCAGGAATTCAGCCAATTGATGTTTACAATGAGACTAAAATTTTTAGCTGTTGTAAAAGAGAAAAGTTAACAAAAATGAAATATTTTCTGCATATTAAAATAGAGATTTTTTTCTTCCCAAACCATGATGTTGTTGGTAAGGGGACAGAGAAGAAGTGGGTACTTTCATAGCCTTCTAGCAAGTGTTGAGATAATATGCTTTTCCTGAGCATACAACTTGGCAGTATGTATCAGAATCTTACACAGTTATGAAGCCTTTGATCCAGCAGTTCCACTTCTGGGGGTTTATTTGAAATAACAGGTCAGAGATGTGCATAGGCCATTTTTTTCAAGGAAGTTTGTTCACGGTTATTTCTCAGAGCAAAATGGTAGATATAATCTCTTGTCCAGTAACAGACAGTTAGTTAAGGAAATGGAAGACATAATTAAGTATAATGCAGTTGTTAAAATGTGTACTGTGAAAGATTATTTACTGATATAGGGAAATATTCTCAAAGGTGAGGATCCTTATTTATAAATCTTTCAGCACATTATAACATTGTTTATAGGAATGATAGCAGAGCAAACCATAGAATATCCAACAATAGAGAGGTAGTGAGTACTATAATACATGCTGTTATGTATGCATGATTAAAACCCCTAAATTTCCTCTATTTCCTAAAAAAAGTCTAGTCTCTAAGTATATTAATGCAAATGCTAAGTGAAAGAAAACACTGCATATTCAGTATAATGCATATGTCTGTATATACACATTATATATATATATAGGAAAACACAAGAGAAAAATATCTTGAAATGATGTTAGCCTTTCCAGTAAAAGAAGTGTTTAAAATGTTTTTATTTTCTAAATTTGAAATGAAATCTACAAAGTAAACTGGTATTTGGAATTTTAAAAGGTATAAGAGTTATATGTATTGAATGTTTATATTACCCCAAAATTATACATTGAAGCCTTAATCCCTGAAATGATGGCATTTGGAGGTGGAGGAAGGTAATTAGGATTAGATGAGGTTGTGAGGATGGAGCCCCCTTGATGAAATTAGTATCCTTATAAGAAGAGGAAGAGACTAGAGCTTTCTCTCTCTGTCTGCCAGGTGAGGACAGTGAGAAGGCAGCCCTTGGCATGCTAGGAAAAGAGGTCTCACAGGAATACGACCATGCTAGCACCTGGACCTCAGGACTTAGCCTCTAGGACAGGGAATGTCTGTTGCTTAAGGCACCAGTCTGTGATATTTTGTTATAGCAGCCTGAACAGCCTAAGACAGATAATAACAGAACTGGAGGAGCTGCTTCCTACTTTGGGGATCCAGTAGACTGATATAACAGGAAAATCATGATGTCTCTGATCACTGGAAATAGTTTCAGTGATTTAAAATGTATTGATCCTGAGAGGAAAGATTGGGTCAACTGGCATGATAATAAAAATAATGAAAATGGTAGTTATTACTTATTAAGTATCTACTCAGTGTATGACATTGTGAGCGACTTTTTTACAACTTTAACTCATGTAATCCTTATAATAACACAATATCCCATTTAATCTTTATTGCACTGTATGGCAGGGTGGGAGTTAATTTGGCAGACGCAGACAGTAAGCCTCTGAGAGATTGACAGTCAAGATCATGTAGCTATGATGTGCAAAAGAAGGAGATTTTTGTTCCCAGGTCTCCTTGTTTGCTGATCACCATGCCAGGAATTTCTAGCAGGGATGTTATTCACCTCTGGTGGTTAACCAGTAATTGGAGTTTAAACCTGAGTGTTCTAATGTTCTAGCAGCACATTTTCTTTAAGCAGAGATGAGAAAAGCTGCTTTATTTCTTTAGTTGTTCACTTTGGATGAAATAGATCAAAAGTCAAGGAGGGACTTTTAACTTTAATTTTGAAATAATTTTAGCATTTCTGAAAAGTGACAAAATTAACAGAGAGTCCCCATACACTTTTGATTGAAGTTCCTCTGATCTTAACTTCTTGTGTTATTATAATATAATTATTGAAATGAGGAGACAAACTTTGATATAATACTGTTAACTATACTATATAGACTTTATTTAGATTTCTCCAGTTATTCTACTGTTGTCCCTTTGCTGGTCAAGGATCCCACCCAGGATGTCACATAGCATTTAGTGACCCTGTGTCCTTAGTCTCTTTTGGTCTGTGATAGTCTTCAGTCTTTTGTGTCTTTCTTGTCTTTTGTGTCCTTGACACTTTTGAGGAGTACTGCTTAGTTTTCTTTCTTTTTTTATTCTTTTTGCAGAATGTTCCTCAACATTGGTTTAAGTCTCCCCTGATTAGATTCAAAATCTGAATTTTGGGGAGAAATAGCACAGGAGCAATATTCATGCCCTTCCCAGTGGGTCACATCAGGAGGCATGTGACATCACCCTGTCTCCTCACTGGTGATATTAACTCTAATCAGTTGGTTGATATAGGTCACCAGGTCATTCCATTGTGAAGATGCTAATTTTATCTTTGTATTAATTAGTATTTTATGGAGAAATGTAAATATGTGGTTTTTAACCATAATTTTACCACCCCTCGATATTTCTTGATGGCAACAATAATTTTTGTGGTGATCATAACCTTTCTTCTGTTTATTAATTCTTCTGTAAAGAGGATCTGCCATTTTCCATTGTTTCTTTATTTACTTATTTATTCATATTGGTATGTACTCAATGATACTTATTTCCTTCCCAGATGACGCTAGTGGTAAAGAATCTGCCTCCCAATGCAGGAGACATAAGAGACCTGCATTTGATCCCTGGATGGGGAAGATCCCCTGGAGGAGGTCATGGCATTCCACTCCAGGATTCTTGCCCTGAGGATCCCACGGGTGAGGAGCCTGGTGGGCTGCAGTCCATAGGGTTGCAGAGTCTGACATGACCAAAGTAACTTAGCGTGCACACACATACTCAAGGATATTTATGTTATTGTATGCATGGAACTCCATTACTATCACCATTTAATTAAGCTTATATCTCACACCATATGAAAGAATAAACTCCAAATCAAACAGGCAAATAAATGTAAAAAATGAAAGGATATAAACATTAGAAAAAAATGTGGGTGAATACCTTTTAAACTGTGTTGTATCAAAATGCTTCCTAACCATCACTCAAATTCCAGATGGAAACATAATCAAATACATGAAACGTGGATGATTATACGAAATTAAAACCAATTGCACTATAAGACACTGTAAACATAGTCAACAGAAAACTGACACAATATGAAGAAAACATTTGTACTGTACCACAAAAGGTGAATATGCTATGCTATGCTAAATCACTTCAGTCATGTCTGACTCTGTGCAACCCCATAGACGGCAGCCCACCAGGCTCCCCTGTCCCTGGGATTCTCCAGGCAAGAATATTGGAGTGGGTTGCCATTTCCTTCTCCAATGCATGAAAGTGAAAAGTGAAAGGGAAGTCGCTCTGTCGTGTCTGACTCTTAGAGACCTCATGGACTGCAGCCTACCAGGCTCCTCCATCCATGGGATTTTCCAGGCGAGAGTACTGGAGTGGGGTGCCATTGCCTTCTCCGAAAGGTGAATATACTTAATAAATAAAGAAATGGTAACATGAGAACTAAATTACTAAAAGCCTTACGGAAACATGGGGAAAAAACCATGAAGAGACAACTTACCAAAAAATCGATATAAAGGTGACCCTTAACCATCAGAAAAATGTTCCAGCTCACTCATATTGAGAGAAATGCAAATCAAAGCCACACCAAATGCCATTTCCCAACGGTCAGAATGGTAAAAATTTTAAAGTAGGCCAATATGTGCCAATAGGTACTCTCATTCATTACTGCTGGGCATGGAAACCAGTACAAAAAGGGACATTTAGAGCTACCTGGTCCAGAGATGATAGAGGAGTTCAAACCAGAAATGTGTTTATTTTCTGGTGACATTTAGGAGTAGGCTGGTTTACAGTGTTCCTGAAGGTCACTGGTAGTATAAGTTGTGAAAGATTGTTCAACAATTTATAGGTACTTGTAATTGTTTCCCACCTGCTTCCCTCCTCACCCCCTTTTTATCAGTATCATGAAACAAGCACCCTTGTGACTGGGAAGCCATCTCCATGGTTGTTGATTTTGCTGCTTCTGCTTCTACTCCCCATTACACTCCTGCAGCTGATGCAGCTAGAGTCAAAAAGGCCAGAACTGCTAAGACCCTTAGAGATGTTCGAACCCATCCCTGAATGATTTACAAGAAGGAATGAGGCCCAGAGAGGGTCAGTGATTTTCCCAGGGTCACAAAGTGAGCCAAACCTGGAATTAAAGGGTCCTGACCAGAATGGATTGATACTTTTGAACTGTGGTGTTGGAGAAGACTCTTGAGAGTCCCTTGGACTGCACGGAGATCCAACCAGTCCATCGTAAAGGAAATCAGTCCTGAATATTCATTGGAAGGACTGATGCTGGAGCTGAAACTCCAATACTTTGGTCACCTGATCCGATGAACCGAGTCATTTGAAAAGACCCTAATGCTGTGAAAGATTGCAGGCAGGAAGAGAAGGGGACGACAGAGGATGAGATGATTGTATGGCATCCCCAACATGATGGACAGGAATGAGTTTAAGTAAACTCCAGGAGTTGGTGATGGACAGGGAGGCCTAGTGTGCTGCAGTCCATGGGGTCCCAAAGAATCAGACATGACTGAGTGAACTGAACTGACCAGAATATTCCATTTTGTCTTGCAATGTGCATGTAGAGTACCAGACACACAGTAGGCAAGCAGGCTGTGAGAGCAAGAATAACCAATTCAGTTTCATTCCCTGAGTGGAACTTGCCTTCTAAGTATACCAAATTTGAGGGAAGGTGTATATATCATATTTTTGATCCTCCCAGTATCCTTGGGCAGCAACAGTTCATTAGCAATGACAACCGTCACATCAAGGAAAGGCACCTAGTGGTGAGTTTGTGTTGATTTCTAAATTATGAGCCAGCACCAGATGGCTGAGTCCTTGCTTGAGTACCAGTTGGCCTGCATTGGGCCTCGAGTCTTCCATTTCAAAGGCTTGCAGTTTGAGCAGCACAAAAAGACCCTTAAGGAAGGAGCTAATGGGACTTGGGTCTGCCTGAACTCCACTAGGGAAACCTTGAGCCCTGGCTGGTGACCGCCTCCTTCCCAGGCAGGGATACTGTTCTCCCAGAGGCCCAGTCAGCCTTGAGCTTTGCTCAGTCACAGAAGCATAGCCTAGTGGAGATGCTGGTGAGATTCAAAGCCAAGTCCTTCTGAATTGTAACGCCTCTGTTTTTCAGTACTTACCCAGACAGCTGAAAGAGTTGAGAGACTATGCAATCCAGACCATACCCTTCACAGATAGAGAAGAATTTAGAGACAAGCATGTGGTCACACTGTACACACAGATCCCAGCATAGAATGCAGGAGTGATCATCAATCCAGGGCTCTTTGTAACATTCAAAAAGGCTCACTCCAAATGTACCATACAGTGCATTTCTGGAGAAGAAAAGGAAACCTGTAATTTCTCAAATGAGGAAGTCTCCTGGCTTGGACACATACTTTCCAGAGAGGTTTTTTCTTAAAACATTTTTTTATGGAGGATAGTTTCTTTACAATGTTGTTTTAGTTTCTGCTGTACATAAAGTGAATCAGCTATATGTATACATATATACCCTCCTTTTTGAATTTCCTTCCCATTTTGTCTAGATTCCTTTTAGATGCCAAAAACTTACTCCCAGCATTAGTTGATTTTACAAAGTCTTTCACAAGCTCTGCTTAGAAATCTGTGCCAAGGCTTCATTTAATTCAAGGCTGTGGAAACTGTAGCTTATTTGGGGATTTTGGGCTTTCCTGGTAGCTCAGAATGTAAAGATTCTGCCTACAATGCAGGAGCCCTGGGTTGGGAAGATTCCTGCAGAATGAAATGGCAACCCACTCCAGTATTTTTGCCTGGAGATTCCCATGGACAGAGGAGCCTGGTGGGCTACCGTCCATGGGGTCACAAAGAGTCTGACACAACTGAGTGACTAATACTTTCATTTTCTTCACCTTGAATTTGGGGATTTAATGTGACTTAAGGCATGAACATGCTTTTGGGATGGGCGAGTCCTGGTTCTTTTCCTGGTATTTCCCATGGTAGTTATATTACTCTAGGTGGGACATTTAACCCCACCTAGATGGCACCCCACTGCAGTACTCTTGCTTGGAAAATCCCATGGATGGAGGAGCCTGGTAGGCTGCAGTCCATGAGGTCTCTAAGAGTCAGACACGACAGAGCGACTTCCCTTTCACTTTTCACTGTCATACATTGGAGAAGGCAATGGCAACCCACTCCAGTGTTCTTGCCTGGAGAATCCCAGGGACGGGGGAGCTTGGTGGGCTGCCGTCTATGGGGTTGCACAGAGTCAGACACGACTGAAGCGACTTAGCAGCAGCAGCAGATGAATATCCTGCTTTTTCCCCACAGAATAATAAATGGTGAGTATTTTTCCATGTCATTATTCTTTTACATCATTATTAGTACATCTGCATAATATTCATTTTGTGACTCAACTATAAAATTTAAATATCAAATATGGCTAGATATATCTTCTGTTTCTCTTAATGGTGATGATGCTCCTTCTAGCTCTGCCTCTGCAGGACCCCCTAATTTTGAATGCTATTTTCAGATGGTATTTCACTATGCCAGATATCTTTAACAATACCGGGAGGTTTCTTTAGCTTAGCAATATTTTGTATTTCTAAATACAAAAAATCACTAAGAAGAGTTACCATGTGACAGGTCTTTTCTAAGGAAATACTTTGGGTTAGGATATTTTCAAGGTAGGTATCAGCAGCTGTCCACTCCAGATCAAGAAAGACTCAAGGGGGTACTTGTGTAAAGTGTGGCTGTGATCAGCATAGCCTCTTGGTGTTCTGGATAGGACAACTCAACAGTAAAATAAAATCCTGGAACACCGAGTCAGTTGACTCAGTAAATGGGTTTCTTCCATATTGACGGAGTGACATCTAGGAAGTACAGTTTTCACTTTGATATAGTTTGTAACGAGTCCTTCCTGATTGTTAAGCACAAGTACCATTTCTCACTTAGTTCCTCTTGTCCTCATTCGTGGTTGGATTTATTAAAAAGATATCATCAGCATCAAGGAGGAAATGGCAACCCACTCCAGCATTCTTGTCTGGAAAATCTCATGGACAGAGGAGCCTGGTGGGCTACAGTCCATGGGGTCACAAAGAGTCGGACATGACTTAGCAATTCAACAACAACAACAACAAAGGAAATATATGCACATATCCTGGAAATGGCTGAAGAGAACACAAAGTAATAATGAGGAACTAATAGTTTAAGAGGAAGAGAATAAGGGTTTTTACTCTTTTCCCTATAAGTTGTATCCTTTCCTGTCACTCACAGAGCAATCAAACCTGTGCTGTCCGTCCAAAACAAGTTCTTTGCGACTCTTTGCGACCCCATGGACTGTAGCCCCCCAGGGTCCTCTGTCCATGAGATTTTCCAGGCAAGAATGCTGGAGTGGGTTGCCATTTCCTCCTCCAGGCACTATGTTGTAGATAGAATGCTTGAACTTACTCATTTTGAATAAAATGAAGTTCTTCATTCCAGACTAGAGGTTTGGGCACGCGTGTGATGGGTATGTTGCAATTATATATATTAATGTTTGCATACTCCTTAAAGCATACCACTTCTGACTGCTGTTAACAGAGCAGAGCTCTGTTGAATGACAGTATTTATTGGGAACCTTTTAGGAAAATCCTAATAAATGTTGCTACATTTCCAATCTGTGTGCTTCCCTCCACATTTATGCAACATCGTTCGGAGACTAGCTGAGGAGCCTTTTGTTACATCTCATCATTATAGAGCATCAGTTCAGTTCAGTTCGGTCGCTCAGTTGTATCCAACTCTTTGGGACCCCCTGGACTGCAGTATGCCAGGCCTCCCTGCCCATCACCAACTCCCAGTGTTTACCCAAACTCATGTCCATTGAGTCGGTGATGCCATCCAGCCATTTCATCATCTGTCATCCCCTTCTCTCACCTTCAATCTTTCCCAACATCAGGGTCTTCTCCAGTGAGTCAGCTCTTTGCATCAGGTGGCCAAAGTATTGGAGTTTCAGCTTCAGCATCAGTCCTTCCAATGAATATTCAGGACTGATTTCCTTTACGATGGACTGGTTGGATCTCCTTGCAGTCCAAGGGACTCTCAAGAGTCTTCTCCAACACCACAGTTCAAAAGCATCAATTCTTTGGCACTCAGCTTTCTTTATAGTCCAACTCTCACATCCATATATGACTACTAGAAAAATGGTAGCCTTGACTAGACAGACCTTTGTTGGCAAAGTAATATCTCTGCTTTTTAATATGCTGTTGAGGTTGGTCATAGCTTTTTTTCCAAGGTGTAAGCGTCTTTTAATTTCATGGCTGCAATCACCATCTGCAGTGATTTTGGAGCCCCCCAAAATAAAATCTGTCACTGTTACCACTGTTTCTCCATCTATTTGCCATGAAGTGGTGGGGCCAGATACCATGATCTTTGTTTTCTAAATGTTGAGCTTTAAGCCAACTTTTTCACTCTCCTCTTGCACTTTCATAAAGAGGCTCTTTAGTTCTTCTTCACTTTCTACCATAAGGGTGGTGTCATCTGCATATCTGAGGTTATTCATATTTCTCCCAGCAATCTTGATTCCAGCTTGTGCTTCTTCCAGCCCAGTGTTTCTCATGATGTACTTTGCATATAAGTTAAATAAGCACAATGACAATATACAGCCTTGATGTACTCCTTTCCCGATTTGGGACCAGTCTGTTGTTCCATGTCCAGTTCTAACTGTTGCTTCCTGACCTGCATGCAGATTTCTCAAGAGGCAGATCCCATCTCTTTCAGAATTTTCCACATTTGTTGTGATTCACACAGTCAAGGCTTTGACATCATCAATAAAGCAGAAATAGATGTTTTTCTGGAACTCTCTTGCTTTTTCAATGATCCAGTAGATGTTGGCAATTTGATCTCTGGTTGCTCTGCCTTTTCTAAAACGAGCTTGACCATCTGGAAGTTCGTGGTTCATGTACTGATGAAGCCTACCTTGGAAAATTTTGAGCATTACTTTACTAGTGTGTGAGATGAGTGCAATTGTGCTATAGTTTGAGCATTCTTTGGCATTGCCTTTCTGAGGGATTGGAATGAAAACTGACCTTTTCCAGTCCTATGGCCACTGCTGAGTTTTCCAAATTTGTAGACATATTGAGTGCAGCACTTTCACAGCATCATCTTTTAGGATTTGAAATAGCTCAACTGGAATTCCATCACCTCCACTAGCTTTGTTCGTAGTGATGCTTTCTAAGGCCCGTTTGACTTTGCATTCCAGGATATCTGGCTCTAGGTGAGTGAACACACCATCATGATTATCTGGGTCATGAAGATCTTTTTTGTACAGTTCTTCTGTGTATTCTTGCCACCTCTTCTTAATATCTTCTGCTTCTGTTGGGTCCATACCATTTCTGTCTTTTATTGAGCCCATCTTCGCATGAAATGTTCCCTTAGTATCTCTAATTTTCTTGAAGAGATCTCTAGTCTTTCCCATTCTGTTGTTTTCCTCTATTTCTTTGCATTGATTGCTGAGGAAGGCTTTCTTATCTCTCCTTGCTATTCTTTGGAACTCTGCATTCAAATGGGTATAGCTTTCCTTTTCTCCTTTGCCTTTAGATTCTCTTCTTTTCTCAGCTATAACTAAGGCCTCCTCAGACAGCCATTTTGCTTTTTTGCATTTCTTTTTCTTGGGGATGGTTTTCATCCCTGTCTCCTGTACAGTGTCACAAAGCTCCATCCATAGTTCATTAGGCACTCTGTCAGATCTAGTCCCTTAAATCTATTTCTCACTTTCACTGTATAATCATAAGGGATTTGATTTAGGTCATACCTGAATGTCTAGTGGTTTTCCCTACTTTCTTCAATTTAAGTCTGAATTTGGCAATAAGGAGTTCATGATCTGAGCCACAGTCAGCTCCCAGTCTTGTTTTTGTTAACTGTATAGAGCTTCTGCATCTTTGGCTGCAAAGAATATAATCAGTCTTATTTTGGTGTTGGCCATATGGTGATGTCCATGTATAGAGTCTTCTCTTGTGTTGTTGGAAGAGGGTGTTTGCTATGACCAGTGTGTTCTCTTGGCAGAACTCTATTAGCCTTTGCCCTGTTTCATTCCGTACTCCAAGGCCAAATTTGCCTGTTACCCCAGGTGTTTCTTGACTTTCTACTTTTGCATTCCAGTCCCCTATAATGAAAATGACATCTTTTTTGGGTGCCCATTCAATTATTCATTCAACACATATTATGAAGCCTCTGGTCTGTGCCTATTCACCTTAATGTGAACTAGAAATCTGGTTTGCTGACTTAGCTGACAAATTAGTCTGCTATAGAATTTAAGGCCCTTTGAGGGTCATTAGCATAGGACTAGTTGATGCCACGAGCAGAGGACATTCACAGCAGAGGAGGGTATGAAGGGAGAAGGAAAAGGGTTAATGAAGGAGGTTTGGGGTATGTAGATAAAAGAGCTCACTGGAAGGACACACAATGAATTACATGGAAAATGTTTCTGCTTCCTGTTCCTAACTAGGAAACAGGTGAAAACCATAGTGGGGGGGGCGGGGAGATTGGGTTTTGTAAGTCAAAGTAATTTTTTTTATCTATAGCAATTAAACTGTGCTATTTTCATTGTTATAATGAGAAGATTTATCCTATCTAAAAAGGTCTTACAAGTTACTCATAAAATCATAAAGATTACATTTGTGTCCCCTCAACAACACTGACAGAGAAGGCAATGGCACCCCACTCCAGTACTCTTGCCTGGAAAATCTCATGGATGGAGGAAACTGGTGGGCTACAGTCCATGAGGTCGCTAAGAGTCGGACACGACTGAGTGACTTCACTTTCACTTTTCACTTTCATGCATTGGAGAAGGGAATGGCAACCCACTCCAATGTTCTTGCCTGGAGAATCCCAGGGACGGGGAGGCCTGGTGGGCTGCTGTCTGTGGGGTGGCACAGAGTCAGACACGACTGAAGAGACATAGCAGCAGCAGCAGCAACAACACTGAAAGTGATGCAGCAAATTCAACATCCATAGAAATCAAATCACAGAGACGGAGCTTTGGATGAAGTGGAAAAGAATAGCTTTGTTGCTTTGCCAGGCACAGGGGGACACAGTGGGCTCGTGCCTCAAAAATTCTATGTCCCATCCTGAGGTCATTTGGTGAGAAGTTTTATAGCCATGGTTCAAGGGTGGGGTTGCTGATAAGGATCAAGGTGGGTGCAGTGTCTGCACTTGTTTAATCTGGCCTCAAGTGGTCTCCTGATGAGTTTCTCTGTTCTTTTAATCTGGCCTTTGGAACTCAAGGAAGGTCATAGAGGCTGGAATCTATTCCCTACAAACAGGTGATGGGAGAAACAGAAAGGCTTCCATGTCCAGGAACCCCGACAGAGTCTTGGTCTGTTTCAAAAGTGAAGTCACAAATAAATAGAACAAGCCTTATATATACTTAGTTTAGGGCTTCCGTGGTGGCTCAGACAATAAAGAATCCACCTGCAATGCAGGAGACCAGGGTTAGATTTCTGGGTTGGGAAGATCCCCTGGAGAAGAGAATGGTTACCCAATCCAGTATTCTTGCCTGGAGAACTGCATGGACGGAGGAGCCTGGTGGGCTACAGTCCGTGGAGATGCAAAGAGTTAAACACGACTAGCGAATACACACTCACACATCCTTAGTTTATCCCCAAAATGTGGTACATTTATTTTATAGCTAAAATCTGATTAGTAGTTATTAAGAAAACAAATATTAACCTACCCACCCTCCCTGAGAAACTTCCAATATAAGTCCAAGAGTTCACCCCTTGCCCCCAATATATCTGACTACTATTGCCATCAGCTAAATGCTTATGGGAGAAGGCAATGGCACCCCACTGCAGTACTCTTGCCTGGAAAATCACATGGATGGAGGAACCTGGAAAGCTGTGGTCCATGAGGTCACTGAGGGTCGGACACAACTGAGCGACTTCACTTTCACTTTTCACTTTCATGCATTAGAGAAGGAAATGGCAACCCACTCCAATGTTCTTGCCTGGAGAATCCCAGGGACGGGGGAGCCTGGTGGGCTGCAGTCTAAGGGGTCACACAGAGTCGGACACGGCTGACGTGACTTAGCAGCAGCAGCAATATGCTAATAGGAACAATTATTTTACACATTCTTTGGAACATGCAAGCCAATCAGAAGTCATTTTGGTCACTGTTGAGATTACTGAACTTAGTGGACACCAGCCAAATCTTTGCTTTAGCAGAAAATTATCCAATGTTGAATTTCAAAATTTGATTAAATGAATTTATGTCCTGAGCTCCATTTGCTGTACTGTACATCTGGAGCTATATGCAAGGTTTGCATCTTGCATTTTGCTGCTGAGGCTGGTTTTGGCAGTCCTGGCAGGGTATTCAGAAGAATCCATGGGCTTACCAGTAGATGAAGAGTAGAGTCCATCAGCTAAACCGCTAGGGCAAGAGGAAGGATGGGGCAGAGCAGTCAGTGACACTGTGAAAATAAGAATATTGATATAATTCAAACCCAAGAAAAACAGAGGATTCGTACTTTGCTACTGAACCTACTGCTCCCTTTGTGGATGTCTCACGACATTCATGTGCTACCCCAGAGACACTGTCTTCCTGGAGAACCTTTTCAGCCTCTTGTGAGTTATCTCTGGTTCCTTGGAATGTAGGGGTCATCTCTCCTGTAGTGTGGCTAGGCCATTTCATTTAGTACCTGCCTCCAGAAGGACACAGACATTGGAAAAAACTGTGCTGCTCGCTTTTTTTGTTCTTGAGAGGTTTTTGAAGTTTTGTTCATGTAAAATATTTGTCAGACAGCAACACTAATAGTGTTTAAGACTTGACTTGAAGAGATGGAAGATAATAGGTGATTTCCATGCTTCCTTCCTGTGACTGTTTTGATATACTTTTCATAATATCATGTGACAAGAAAATCGAATGTTACATATTCCTATTTTTTAAATGTATGCAGTGGGAAAATAGGACTGTATTACAGAAATTAACTCTAGCACCTGTTTACCTGGTATGTCAGCCTTTTCTTCAAAAAATATTTTCTTTATGTGGGAAAATGTGCCGTTGTCCCTCTCTGTGTGGGCAACACATTCTTGATGATGCATTGATTAACTGGATTTGCTAGCTCAATTGAAGAGGAGTTCGGCTTCAAGGGCGTGGTGCAGAAGAAGAATTTCAGGGTGGCACCATGAAGGATCATGGCACGTACTTGAAGTCTTTGTCTCTACCATTCCCTTATTTTTTGATCTTGGGTTTGTCCTGGGTCTCAGTTTCCTCATAAGTAAAATGAGATAAATGATGCTGCTGCTGCTAAGTTGCTTCAGTCGTGTCTGACTCTGTGTGACCCCAGAGACAGCAGCCCACCAGGCTCCCCCATCCCTGGGATTCTCCAGGCGAGAGTACTGGAGTGGGTTGCCATTGCCTTCTCCGATAAATGATGCTAGATGAGCTCAAAGTGCTACTTTGGTCATAATTACCATTCTCTGTGCTCTAACAGGGCAAAAAAATAGAAACAAACACTCCCACCACTGGGAAGTTTCCTTACCCATTGGCAGAAACACATGATGGTTAAGGGCTTGGGCTCTGGAGCTAGCCTGGTGGTTCTGAATCTTACCTCTATCACTTATAAGCTGTGTGACCTTAGGTGAGTGCTTCCAGGGTTCTACGCTTCAGTTTTCTCAACTGTCAAATGGGCATAAAAAAAGTTCCTTGTTATCTGTTTAAGGGTAAAATAATTTAAGGTTTGTAAAGCCTGAAGACTAAAGAGACCATTATAAACAAGAAGCTAAAACTTTTTTAGAGAGTTAAGCTATATGGTATCTAAACAGAGCACATAATGCAGCAGTCTTTTTCTCTCTCAAAAAACTCTGTAGAAAAAAAAAAAAAATGCCTTGTCTAACTTTATGACCAGAGGGAGTTTTACTTATCAGAAGGATAAGAGTCTCACCTTATGAAATTATTCTAATGCTAATCACTTTATTGAAGAAATGCTGTTCTAATCTAGTTCTTATTTATTTTCAAACAACAAGAGTTTGCTGAATAATCATTCCATTTCTTAAGACTCAGTTCAGTTCAGTTCAGTCACTCAGTCCTGTTCAACTATTTGCGACCCCACGGACTGCAGTACACCAAGCCTCCCTGTCCATCACCAACTCTTTGCATCAGGTGGCCAAAGTATTGGAGTTTCAGCTTTAGCAACAGTCCTTCCAATGAATATTCAGGACTGATTTCCTTTAGGATGAACTGGTTGGATCTCCTTGCAGTCCAAGGGACTCTCAAGAGTCTTCTCCAACACCACAGTTCAAAAGCATCAATTCTTTGGCACTCAGCCTTCTTCACAGTCCAACTCTCACATCCATACATGACTACTGGAAAAACCAAAGCTTTGAGTAGACAGACCTTTGTTGGCAAAGTAATGTCTCTGCTTTTTAATATGCTGTCTACGTTGGTCATAGCCTTTCTTCCAAGGAGCAAGCATCTTTTAATTTCATGGCTGCAGTCACCCTCTGCAGTGATTTTGGAGCCCCCAAAATAAAGTCAGCCACTGTTTCTACTGTTTCCCCATCTACTTGCCATGAAGTGATGGGACCAGATGCCATGATCCTAGTTTTCTGAATGTTGAGCTTTAATCTAACCTTTTCATGCTCCTCTTTCACTTTAATCAAGAGGCTCTTTAGTTCTTCTTCATTTTCTGTCATAAGGGTGGTGTCATCTGGATATCTGAGGTTATTGATATTTCTCCCAGCAATCTTGATTCCAGCTTGTGCTTCATCCAGCCCAGTGTTTCTCCTGATGTACTCTGCAGATAAGTTAAATAAGCAAGTTGAACAGGTCTATGAAGACCTACAAGACCTTTTAGAACTAACACTGGAAAAAGGTGTCTTTTTCATTATAGGGGACTAGAATGCAAAAGTAGGAGGTCAGGAAACAAGTGGAGTAACAGGCCTATTTGGCTTTGGAGTGCAGAATGAAGCAGGGCAAAGGCTAATAGAATTCTGCCAAGAGAACACACTGGTCATAGCAAACACCCTCTTCCAACAACACAAGAGAAGACTCTGTACATGGACATCACCAGATGGTCAACACCGAAATAAGACTGATTATATTCTTTGCAGCCAAAGAGGCAGAAGCTCTTTACAGTCAGCAAAAACAAGACTGGGAGCTGACTGTGGCTCAGATCATGAACTCCTTATTGCCAAATGCAGACTTAAATTGAAGAAAGTAAGGAAAACCACTAGACCATTCAGGTATGACCTAAATCAAATCCCTTATGATTATACAGTGAAAATGAGAAATAGATTTAAGGGGCTAGATCTGATAGACAGAGTGCCTGATGATCTATGGGCGAAGCTTCGTGACATTGTACAGGAGACAGGAATCAAGACCATCCCCAATAAAAAGAAATGCAAAAAGGCAAAATGGCTGTCTGAGGAGGCCTTACAAATAGATGTGAAAAGAAGAGAAGGGAAAAGCAAAGGAGAAAAGGAAAGATATACCCATTTGAATGCAGAGTTCCAAAGAATAGCAAGGAGAGATAGAAAGCCTTCTTCAGTGATCAGTGCAAAGAAATGGAGGAAAACGATAGAATGGGGAAGACTCTTTAAGACTAGTGTTTGGTAAATTGGCACCCATACTTGGTAATCACTCAAATTTGTAGATAACTATTTTCCTCAGACTTGTGAAGGGTCAAGGTCCTTTTGATTGCTTTTGGCCCCAGGCATTTCCTCTCAGCTGAAAGCAGGCACTCTTGGATCCTTGCAAAGTGCCTTGCCTATTTTGCTCAGTCCCACTTGTCCAGAGTAACCTTGGCCAAAGCCTAGAGGCACTTTCTAGGTCTTTCAGCCTCTCTGACTTCCCTGGTGGCTCAGATGGTAAAGAATCTGCCTACAGTGCAGGGGACCCAGGTTTGATCCATGGGCCAGGAAGATCCCCTGGAGGAGGGCATGGAAACCCACTCCAGTATTCTTGCCTGGAGAATCCCATGGACAGGGGAGCCTGGTGGGCTACAGTCCATACAGTCCATGGGGTCACAAAGAGTCAGACACGACTGAGTAACTAACACTTTCACTTCACTTTCTTTCAGCCTCTTTGGCTACTAGCATTTCCTATCTTCTAAACTGTAGCTGTGGAAATTTCTGAAAGAGATGGGAATACTAGACCACCTGACCTGCCTCTTGAGAAACCTGTATGCAGATCAGGAAGCAACAGTTAGAACTGGACATGGAACAACAGACTGGTTCCAAATAGGAAAAGGAGTACATCAAGGCTGTATATGGTCACTCTGCTTATTTAACTTATAAGCAGAGTACATCATGAGAAACGCTAGGCTGGAAGAAGCACAAGCTGGAATCAAGATTGCTGGGAGAAATATGAATAACCTCAGATACGCAGATGATACCACCCTTATGGTAGAAAGTGAAGAGGAACTAAAAAGCCTCTTGATGAAAGTGAAAGAGGAGAGTGAAAAAGCTGGCTTAAAGCTCAACATTCAGAAAACGAAGGTCATGGCATCTGGTCCCATCACTTCATGGGAAATAGATGGGGAAACACTGTCAGACTTTATTTTGGGGAACCCCAAAATCACTGCAGATGGTGAGTGCAGCCATGAAATTAAAAGACGCTTACTCCTTGGAAGGAAAGTTATGACCAACCTAGATAGCATATTGAAAAGCAGAGACATCACTTTGCCAACAAAGGTCTGTCTAGTCAAGGCTATGGTTTTTCCAGTGGTCATGTATGGATGTGAGAGTTGGATTGTGAAGAAAGCTGAGCACCGAAGAACTGATGCTTTTGAACTGTGGTGTTGGAGAAGACTCTTGAGAGTCCCTTGGACTGCAAGGAGATCCAACCAGTCCATTCTAAAGGAGATCAGTCCTGGGTGTTCTTTGGAAGGACTGATGCTAAAGCTGAAACTCCAATACTTTGGCCACCTCATGCAAAGAGTTGACTCACTGGAAAAGACTCTGATGCTGGGAGGGATTGGGGGCAGGAGGAGAAGGAGACGACAGAGGATGAGATGGCTGGATGGCATCACTGACTCGATAGACATGAGTCTGAGTGAACTCCGGGAGTTGGTGATGGACAGGGAGGCCTGGCATGCTGCGATTCATGGGGTGGCAATGAGTCGGACACGACTGAACGACTGAACTGAACTGAAACTGTAGCCAGAGAAGAGGAGAGCAGCTGTTAACTGAGTCACTTTTATTTTTCCCTCTCTGTAAGAGAAAACCATGGCTGGGGAGGTGTTGTTGCAGGAAACTGCATCCAGTTTACCAGAAATACTGAATGGAAAGGCTATGGGCTGAGAGACAGCCAACCTGAGCTCTGCTCCATCCCAGCCACTATTCACTGTCCTGTCCCCTTTCCATGTCTCAGGATAAGTCTGTGATTCTGGGAACCTTGTCAGTTTGGCTCGGTGCACATGTGCTCATACACACACACACGCTCACACACACACACACACACACGCTCACACACACACACACACACAGCCTCCCCCAACTACCCCCCAAACCAGGTACATCACTTCTTGTCTGTGAGCTTGTGAAACATGCCATTCCTTCTGAAGTCTGCTGTCAGCTAGACCTGGCATCAACCTTCTCCTCCATGCAGTCCTACTGGAAGATGTGAGTGTTTTTCTTCCTTACCAGGAGTGTGGTGAGGAGAAGTGTGCTAAAGTCCAGGTGCACTGTTTGAGCTCTCTGGGAAGAAGCTGCTGTCTAACTAAAAAGCACTCATATGATTAGGTCCAATGCCATTAATATTTCCCCAAACTGCCTTTATCCTATTAGTGTCTGTAGGTAATTGTTGTGGCTGGGGAATGTCTCCAGTCGTGCTTTCATTTTATGAGAACTGATGATGGTATTGCTTCGATTGCTGTTAAAGAAAAAAGTTACAAAAATTAAAAAAAGAAAAAACCTACAGCAAGCTGACACAGAAGCTTAGGACATGACACTTTTAACTTGATTCTGAAACAAAGCAAAAAACCACAAAGAAATGCCATGGTCCCTTCTGACTCAGGTCTTCCTGGCCACCTACCAGTCAAATTTCCTCATTTTTTCAACAGTGAAACTGTGGGTCCAAGAGAAACACAACAGAATTTTCCCAAAGACTCTGAGCCAGCTGGCAGCAGAGCTGGGGTGAAGACCATGGCCTTCTGGTCCCTGGGTCCTGCTTTCCCCACTCCAGCCTGAGCTGATCTCTGCTAGGCCCCTGGATCATAAAGATGAAACTTTTTCTTGTATTAGTATAAGTCTCTGAAGGTGTGTAATTGATTCTGTGTGGTTGAAATCATGATTTCCTCAACCTTTCTTGTACAGTTTCTTTGGTGGCTGCATTTCAGTGTCTTCCTGGGTTCTATGCACAAATCTGTGAATGGAATGCAGAATCCATGTCCCTCTGCTATCAATAATTTGTTTCCCATTGAAAAATACACATTCTGAGTTTGAATTTTATCCTCTTTGGTTTTCCCCTGGTGTAGGTGTGTCCTGACTGTATGGACAGGCTAGACAAGGATTGTAATATTACTTAAGGGAAATGTTAATGGTGGTGTTAAAGCAGAGAAAATGGGCTTGAAATTTAAGGGGAAAAAAAGATGTGTAATTACTAGCACAACTATTTCTCTTTGCTCAAATCAGATTTATGGATGCTGATAACACCCAACTCAGATGATTTTCCGCTGACCTGCTAATCTCCCATCTCTGGTCCTACTCGCATTCTCAACCTTAGAGCATCTTCCCCTAGCCTTGATTACATCCTTAGACGTTTCTACCCCCATAAGTCATTGCCTCCACTGCTGACTACACTCCCATCCTCACACTCCCCAAAGTGTTCACAGCCAATAGTACTGAACACTGAGTGCTCTTCCAAGCCTTGTCAAAGTGCTCAGCTCTGATCATTGATCCTTGATCCTTACTATCTATTGGTGACTGATTCTGGAAGCCAGATCTAAGGCAAGGGTTGGGAGAAAAAGAGTTAAATGAGTAGTTGTATGGGAGGGAGAGAGAAGTCAGGAGTGAGGAGGGGATGAAGTGTGCTGATAACATGGGGGACTTCCTGATGTAGCTCCTGAGCCTCACATGAATGCCCTGTGCTTTTGGATGAAGACTGGGGATAAACTGAGTGAAGCATGTAGGCTATTCTTGATTCCTTGCTGGGGAGCAGGTAGGTTATTGGACTATGTCGTCCGAACCTTAAAGGAAGGGCTGATTGAAAATTCTCTGGAACCCTGTGTGGGTGAATACTGGTAATGTGAAGATTTGGTCTGTGAACTCTTCAAAGGAATGTGTCCTACCTATCCTCACAGTCTTTCCTTCAATCCTAGCGTCCTGGCACACATGTAGCATATAGTTTTTGGTCAAAGTAGAAATATTTTTTCAGGATAATTCTCTAATTCCTAATTCTTACCTGCCTCATTTCTCAACACCATAAGCCCCCTCTCTGCTGTTCCTGTACACACATACACACACACACCAGCATGTATACCTCCATTCCAACTGTGAATGGGCCACATGCTTTGAGATGCTTTTGCCTTTGCACCTTCTGTTTCTCTTTCTAGCATGTGCTTTCCCTCTACCTTATTCAGTCTTTCAGTCTTAGCACAGGCATTATTTTGTCCACAATGTTTGTCTTGCTAACCCACAAAACCCCCTCCCCACTACAGCCCTTCCAGATGTCCCTTCTGTATGTTGTCATAGCATTCCACTCTTACGGCATCATTGTCATAGAAGTGAAATAAACAAAAATTGACAGTTTTGTTTGTGATCTCATCCCATATTGAACCAGGAGCTTTCAAGGGGCAGAGGCTGCATCTTACTCAGCTCTTTCTGTCACTGGTCCTTAACCCAAGGCCTTGCACATACTAGGTTTTCAATATGTTTCCTGAATATGTGAATGGAAAATGTCTTCCCTCTTATCTTGCCTGCTCCTTTCAACACTTTCATTTACCTCTTCCATTCTTTTTGTCTCTAAGCTGAATACACAGATCATGAAGTCCCCAAGATTAATGAGCATTGACAAGCAAACCCTATTCATTCTTATCATCTAGGAAACAAAAGATACCAGTATCTCTCCTAACCATGAATTTCTCCCATGCTTTCCTTCCATTAAAAACACAAAAAATACTTCAGGAAACATATCCCTGGTGCTGACTACCACTACTAATCTCTAGAGATTAGTAACATTTATCAACCAGCTGTTTCATGGGAAGAGCTTTAGCAATTGTTCTGCATTTTGTAGCTAATTATAGGAACAAAGTGGCTACTCATGCAAAATTTATTTTTTAAAAGAAAACATTCTCTCCCTAATCAAGTCCACATGGGAAAGGCAATATCAAATTATTATTGATCAGCATTCATGAGCCAGGAGAGAGATGAAGTAGTAGATTCTTTTTGATTCCTTGTTAAGAAGTTGAAAGGTAAGATGTTCCATGCTGCAAGGAAATTTGCAGAATCCAGTGATTCAAATGTTGGAGAATTAAAGTGAAGGAAGACTTTGCTGAGGGATTAAAAAGAATGGATAAGAAGTACTTTCTGAACATTAGAGAAACCCAGACTAGTAGAGGTGTAAAGGTTTTTATTTTATTTTTTAAATTAATTAATTAATTTTACTTTACAATATTGTATTGGTTTTTCCATACATTGACATGAATCCACCATGGGTGTACATGTGTTCCCCATCCTGAACACCCCTCCCACCTCCCTCCCCATTCCATCCCTCTAAGTCATCCCAGTGCAACAGCCCCGAGCACCCTGTATCATGCATTGAACCTGGACTGGCGATTCGTTTCACACATGATATTTTACATGTTTCAATGCCATTCTCCCATATCATCCCACCCTTGCCCTCTCCCACAGAATCCAAAGACTTTTCAATACATCTGTGTCTCTTTTGCTGTCTTGCATACAGGGTTATCGTTACCTTCTTTCTAAATTCTATGTATATGCGTTAGTATACTGTATTGGTGTTTTTCTTTCTGGCTTACTCCACTCTGTATAATAGGCTCCAATTTCATCCACCTCATTAGAACTGATTCAAATGCATTCTTTTTAGTGGCTGAGTAATACTCCATTGTGTGTATGTACCACAGCTTTCTTATACATTTATCTGCTGATGGACATCTAGGTTGCTTCCATGTCCTGGCTATTATAAACAGTGCTGCAATGAACATTGGGGTACACGTGTCTCTTTCAATTCTGGTTTCCTCAGTGTGTATGCCCAGCAGTGGGATTGCTGGGTCATATGGCAGTTCTATTTCCAGTTTTTTAAGGAATCTCCACACTGTTCGCCATAGTGGCTGTACTAGTTTGCCTTCCCACCAACAGGGTAAGAGGGTTCCCTTTTCTCCACACTCTCTCCAGAATTTATTGCTTGTAGACTTTTGGATAGCAGCCATTCTGACTGGCATGAAATGGTACCTCATTGTGGCTTTGATTTGCATTTCTCTGATAACGAGTGATGTTGAGCATCTTTTCATGTGTTTGTTAGCCATCTGTATGTCTTCTTTGGAGAGATGTCTGTTTAGTTCTTTGGCCCATTTTTTGATTGGGTCTTTTATTTTTCTGGAATTGAGCTGCAGGAATTGCTTGTATATTTTTGAGATTAATTCTTTGTCAGTTGCTTCATTTGCTATTATTTTCTCCCATTCTGAAGGCTGTCTTTTCACCTTGCTTATAGTTTCCTTTGTTGTGCAGAAGCTTTTAATTAGGTCCCATTTGTTTATTTTTGCTTTTGTTTCCAATATTCTGGGAGGTGGTCATAGAGGATCCTGCTGTGGTTTATGTCGGAGAGTGTTTTGCCTATGTTTTCCTCTAGGAGTTTAATAGTTTCTGGTCTTACCTTTAGATCTTTAATCCATTTAGAGTTTATTTTTGTGTATGGTGTTAGAAAGTGTTCTAGTTTCATTCTTTTACAAGTGGTTGACCAGTTTTCCCAAATTGTTAAAGATAAGGTGTCGATAGGTGCATGGATTTATCTCTGGGCTTTCTATTTTGTTCCAATGATCTATATTTCTGTCTTTGTGCCAGTACCATACTGTCTTGATGACTGTGGCTTTGTAGTAGAGCCTGAAGTCAGACAGGTTGATGCTTCCAGTTCCATTCTTCTAACTCAAGATTGCTTTGGCTATTCGAGGATTTTTGTATTTCCATACAAATTGTGAAATTATTTGTTTTAGTTCTCTGAAAAATACCATTGGTAGCTTGATAGGGATTGCATTGAATCTATAGATTGGTTTGGGTAGTATACTCATTTTCACTATATTGATTCTTTGATCCATGAACACGGTCTATTTCTCTATCTATTTGTGTCCTCTTTGATTTCTTTCACCTGTGTTTTATAGTTTATATATATATATAAATCTTTTGTTTCTTTAGGTAGATATATTCCTAAGTATTTTATTCTTTTCGTTGCAGTGGTGAATGAAATTGTTTCCTTAATTTCTCTTTCTGTTTTCTCATTGTTAGTGCATAGAAATGCAAGGGATTTCTGTGTGTTGATTTTATATTCTGCAACTTTACTATATTCATTGATTAGCTCTAGTAATTTTCTGGTGCAGTTTTTAGGGTTTTCTACGTAGAGGATCATGTCATCTGCAAACAGTGAGAGTTTGACTTCTTCTTTTCCAATCTGGATTCCTTTTATTTCCTTTTTCTGCTCTGATTACTGTGGCCAAAACTTCCAAAACTATGTTGAATAGTAGTGGTGAAAGTGGACACCCTTGTCTTGTTCCTGCCTTTAGGGGAAATGCTTTCATTTTTCACCATTGAGGATAATGTTTGCTGTGGGTTTGTCATATATAGCTTTTACTATGTTGAGGTATGTTCCTTCTATTCCTGCTTTCTGGAGGTTTTTGATCATAAATGGAAGTTGAATTTTCTCAAAGGCTCTCTCTGCATCTATTTAGATAATCATATGGTTTTTATTTTTCAATTTGTTAATGTAGTGTATTACATTGATTGATTTGTGGATATTGAAGAATCCTTGTATCCCTGGGATCAAGCCCACTTGGTCATGATGTATGATCTTTTTAATATGTTGTTGGATTTTGTTTGCTACAATTTTGTTAAGGATTTTTGCATCTATGTTCATCAGTGATATTGGCTTGTAGCTTTCTTTTTTTGTGGCATCTTTGTCAGGTTTTGATATTAGGGTGATGGTGGCCTCATAGAATGAATTTGGAAATTTACCTTCCTCTGCAATTTTCTGGAAGAGTTTGAGTAGGATAGGTGTTAGTTCTTCTCTAAATTTTTGGTAGAATTCATCTGTGAAGCTGTCTGGACCTCAGCTTTTCTTTGTTGGCAGATTTCTGATTACGGTTTCAATTTCCGTGCTTGTGATAGGCCTGTTAAGATTTTCTATTTCTTCCTGATTCAGTTTTGGAAAGTTACACTTTTCTAAGAATTTGTCCATTTCTTCCAAGTTGTCCATTTTATTGGAATATAGTTGCTGATAATAGTCTCTTATGATCCTTTGTATTTCTGTATTGTCTGTTGTGATCTCTCCATTTTCATTTCTAATTTTGTTAATTTGATTTTCTCCCTTTGTTTCTTGATGAGTCTGGCTAATGGCTGGTCAATTTTATTTATCTTCTCAAAGAACCAGCTTTTGGTTTTGTTGATTTTTGCTATAGTCTCTTTTGTTACTTTTAAATTTATTTCTGCCTTAATTTTTAAGATCTCTTTCCTTCTACTAACCCTGGGGTTCTTCATTTCTTCCTTTTCTAGTCATTTTAGGTGTAGAGTTAGGTTATTTATTTGACTTTTTTCTTGAGGTAAGCCTGTATTGCTATGAACCTTCCCCTTAGCACTGCTTTTACAGTGTCCCATAGGTTTTGGGTTGTTGTGTTTTCATTGTCATTCATTTCTATGCATATTTTGATTTCTTTTTTGATTTCTTCTGTGATTTGTTGGTTATTCAGCAGCGTGTTGTTCAGCGTCCATATGTTGGGATTTTTAATAGTTTCTCTCCTGTAATGGACATCTAGTCTTACTGCATTGTGGTCAGAAAAGATGCTTGGAATGATTTCAATTTTTTTGAGTTTACCAAGGCTAGATTTATGGCCCAGGATGTGATCTATCCTCGAGGAGGTTCCGTGTGCACTTGAGAAAAAGGTGAAATTCATTGTTTTGGGATGAAATGTCCTATAGATATCAATTAGGTCTAATGGTCTATTGTATCATTTAAAGTTTGTGTTTCCGTGTTAATTTTCTGTTTAGTTGATCTATCCATAGGTGTGAGTGGGGTATTAAAGTCTCCCACTGTTATTGTGTTATTGTTAATTTCCCCTTTCATACTTGTTAGCATTTGTCTTACATATTGTGGTGCTCCTATGTTGGGTGCATATATATTTATGATTGTTATATCTTCTTGGATTGATCCTTTGATTATTATGTAGTGTCCATTTTGTGTCTTTTGACAGGCTTTGTTTTACAGTCTATTTTATCTGATATGAGTATTGCTACTCCTGCTTTCTTTTGGTCTCTATTTGCACAGAATATCTTTTTCCAGCCCTTCACTTTCAGTCTGTATGTGTCCCTTGTTTCAAGGTGGGTCTCTTGTAGAAAACATATATAGGGGTCTTGTTTTTGTATCCATTCAGCCAGTCTTTGTCTTTTGGTTGGGGCATTCAACCCATTTACATTTAAGGTAATTATTGATAAGTATGATCCCATTGCCATTTACTTTATTGTTTTGGGTTCGAGTTTATACACCCTTTTTGTGTTTCCTGTCTAGACAAGATCCTTTAGCGTTTGTTGGAGAGCTGGTTTGGTGGTGCTGAATTCTCTCAGCTTTTTCTTGTCTGTAAAGCTTTTGATTTCTCCTTCATATTTGAATGAGATCCTTGCTGGGTTCAGTAATCTTGGCTGTAGGTTATTTTCTTTCATCACTTTAAGCATGTCCTGCCATTCCTGCCGGGGTCCAGCCCCAGCAGGATCCAAGGATACCCTCAGGATGAATGGCATCAGTGAGAGAGAAAGTAAAGGAGAGAGAAAGAGGCTGATATTCCTTGGTTTACACAGAAAGCCAATAAAGCCCCTGACATGGGACTTGCTCTGTTCACGGAGGCCTCAGGTGCCCTCTCGATGGGGCGAAGATTGTCCGGGCAAAAAAGTTAACTCAGAGGGCCTCTGTGCTCTAGGGGATCAGCCTGAAAAAAGAAGAGAGAGAGAGAGAAAGAAAGAATGACATGGGGACACCAAGCTCTGATGAAGCCGGGTCTGCAGCTTTATTTTCAAAAGGGGCTTTTATACCCTGAGTTACACATTTCCAGAAGTGAAAGATACAAAGTCATGCTGAGTCAGCTCAACATTACATCAGTTTTACCTTTATCAAAACCAAGACATTTTCTGCATAGCTCTTCATAAACAAGGGTCTTATGTTATGTACATCATCTTCTGGCCCTGTGGCCTGTGAACATTTTGCAACTCTTTCTTGATAAAGGTTCATATATGATCAGTCGCTCAGTTGTGTCCGATTCTTTGCGACCCCATGAATCGCAGCACGCCAGGCCTCCCTGTCCATCACCAACTCCCGGAGTTCACTCAGACTCATGTGCATCGAGTCAAGGATGGTAGTTATTTGTTTGTATCTGGTCTGATATTTCTTGCAGGTAAAGCAGATAAGGTTACTACTTAACAAGCCTTCATGCAAAATCCATAATTTAACAAGCCTGTTTCATGATAAGTAGAAAATACACTTTACTGTGGGGCCAATACCTCATGGTAGCTGTCTGTTTTTTGAATAGCTTATTATTTACCTCATTTTGTTAGTCTCTTGAATTAAATTGTAAGGTTTCAAGAGCATAAAGTCTGTCTTTCATTCATTACTTTATCTCAAAGTCCCTTAAAACAGTCAGTAACCTATATGTCTCTGGGGTCAAACTGCCTTGATTAAAATATTGGTTCTGCTATCTGCCAACAATATGACTTTGGGCAAAATATTAACCTCTCAATACTTCAGTTTCCCCATCTGTAAAATAGGTTATAAAGATTGAGTATATGCTCTAAGTCAAGTGCTTGAAATTATACCTGGTATATTTATAATACTATTCAATAAATGTTAGTTATTGTTGTCATTCTTGGTGATTGAAACCTTCAAATAATCTTACATTAAGAGAATTAGGAGAGCTAGCCTATGAAGATGAAGAAAGTTGGAAAAGTACATTAAATTCATCCAAAGGCAAAAAGCAGATAGAATGCAGGTCTGCAGAAAGGGAGGATCCAGATAGTGTTATGGAAGGTCATCAAGTCACAGATAAAATCATAGTTTAGGAAAATGCTGTCTAATTGAAATTTCTATGGTGACAGAAGTGTCCTGTATTACACTGTCTGATGTGGTAGCTACTAGTCACATATGGCTTTTGAACACATCAGATGTGGGTAATCCTAGTGAGGAAATTGCATTTTGCATTTTATGTAATATTAATTAGTTTATAATTAAATTTCAGTAGCCACATGTAGCTGATGACTACCATCATTTTGGCCAGTACAGGTTCAAGATATCAGCCTTATCTTTGTCAGTCACTGTAAATCTCTGAGTAGGAAGCCAGCTTCAACTGGTTATGAGGACAGCAAAAGTGAAACTGACTTGAGAGTGAGTGGTGTGTGGTTGGGAGCAGGGACTTGGAATTGCTTCCAAGTGGGATTCATATGGATCTCATCTGGCTCTGTCCCTCCTCTGTTATTACCTCTCCTTCTCCTTCTAGTTCTGTTCTCCTTTCTCCCCTTTCTTCTGTACCCCTTCCATTATCCCTTCTTCATTCCCTATGTCCGTGCTCTTTAGCCAAATATATTATGAGACCTGTGCACAGGTATGTAAGTCCCAACCAATTAAGGTCAATGAAATATCCACAAGAACATGTTTTAAGACATGTGTGGGTCAATGGCCAATTCCTTAGGACTGGAAGCCCACTGGGAGGAAGTCAGAAGCTGTGGCAAATAGAGAACTTTTCCCCACACCATTTTCATGTTTAGTGTCACCCTCCATTGATTTAGTATTGATTCCATTCGTCTTTTAAGTAGTAGATCATAGAAGATTTTGTGGGTTGTCAGTGGAGCCTCCCACTGTTTTCCCCTGAACTAGATACAGATGATATTTCAATACCTTCCTCATCTTAGAAAGACAAATACCATATGACATCACTTATATGTGGAATCTAAAATATGGCACAAATGAACTTATCCATGAAACAGAAACAAACTCATAGACATAGAGAAAAGACTTGTCATTGTTGATCAGGGAGTAGAGAAAGGATGGACTGGAAGTTTGGGATTAGCAGCTGCAAACTATTATATATAGAATAGATAAACAACAAGTTCCTACTGTATAGCTCTTAAGAGGTCCCTCCTCTGTAGTCAATATCTGGCGATAAACCATAATGGAAAAGCATATGCAAAAGAATATATGAATATATGTATAACCAAATTGCTTAGCTGTACAGCAGAAATTAACACAATATTGTGAATCAATTATATGTCAATAAAAAAATGCAAAAAAAAACTTACTCGTCTTAGAACATATTCTATTTTGAAAGCTTAATGAGTCCTTTAAGGGAAAGATGAACACTTAATATGTCAAGAAAGCAAATTGCAATGATGATATTTGGAAGGTGAAGAGGTGCTAGCCAGGACATGTGAATCGAGAATCTCACACATTGTTATCCAAGCGGTGTTTGGGTCCAGTGTTCTCCATGGGAACAAACTTCCAGACCTTCTAGAACAACTCCTTTCTGTGTTTCTCATATACAGGTTAAAACAGTTCATTGTTAGCATTTTCTTTAAGATTTGCTTTTATGTGGACCATTTCTAAAGTCTATTGAATTTAAGAATATTGCTTGTTTTATGTTTTAATTTTTGGCCGCAAGGCCTGTGGGATCTTACCTCCATGAACAGGGATCTAACCTGCACCCCGTGTAGGAAGGAAGGTAATGTTTTAACCACTGAACCACCAAGGAAGTCCCATTGTTAGTATTTTTAATATTTTAAATCTGCACTGAGTCATAGTTAGGATCTTAAATAGTTTGAATATTTGCTGTTGTAAAAGCAGCTATTTTGCAGAGCACCGGAAAACCTCTTTTTATTTGTGGAACCCATCCATATTAAAATGATCACTTCAGCAGCTTTCTGTGGAGAAAATGGTAGTTCTGACCTTTTATTCCATTTGACCATGGAGAAGAGGACTATAATTTCAACAATAAAATCCCCAAAGTGTTCTTGTGCCCATTTTCTTTCTGCAAAATGTCATTCTGTCTGTCTGCTAGTAATGCACCTTAATGCATTTTCAGTGACCTTTCCCCCGCAACACCACAGGAAGTTCTCAAAAATACTTTTCATTTTTCTTTAAAATAGAACTAACCATTGTAAGTTCTTACACAGATACTTAGAGAAAATGTTTATAAGTGTAATTCATTTGGAAAGCAAAAAAGTGGGCCTTCCCCAGAAGCTTTTTAGGGTCCTGTGTCTAACTCAAGTAATACACTGTTCGAAGGCCAGGCTGCAAATAGCAATTGCCAGTGAATGGCCATGAATACAAGTCCAGATTTCAAAAACAAATTTTGAGAAGCATCCAATGAACAGGGAAACAGAATCTAGTCTGGCAGGTCCCAGATCTCATTTTGGGACAGCTCCCTCCAATCCCATTTTCCTATAGTGGGCAAAGTTGTGCCTTTCCAGTATATCCTCCACACTGCTGCATGTGTACACTTACTCAAGTATAGTACAGTGGTCTTGCCCATTGCTGTTCTTGGACCTCTGCACCACCTGATGCCTGCCAGATGTAGTCTTTTACTGTCCCAAAGTCAAAAAGTCCTTCATGACTTTGCTCTTACCCTTAATTCCAGCCTCTCTTCTCATGGGTCTGCTCTCCTGCAGCCCCAGTCACTGTTTTCAGCTCTCTTGTCACCTGCCATCATTTTTTGCCACCTCCCTTTGTCCACACCATTCTATCTTCAGCATCCTTTTGCTCCTCTGGATCTGTCAGGCAAAGAATGATCCATTCCTGTCATCCCAGTTCAAATCCTTCCTTATCCAAGGAACCTCCCCAGAATCCCCAAACATGCTGAAGGCCCTTTTCTGTGCAGTCCTCTGGCACGTTGAAACTGGTGTAGTAGAAGAGCTCAGATTCAGAAACGCTGAGTTCGAATCCCAGCTCTGCCATTTGCAAGGTGTGTGATCTTGGACAAGACATTGAACTTCACTTTCTGAGGCCGTGCCTTCTTCTGGCACACAGAGACAGTACCTTACCTCCTCTGCACATGTCACAGGCTGGCTGTGACCCTCAAAGGAGATAACACACCCAAAGTATGCAGTGAAATGCCACAAACATGGGCAGTACTGGTCTTCTCGTGGTTGTTCTTCCATGAAAAAGGGAGCTTTGAAATAATCATTCTGGAAAAAAAAAAAAAAAAGAAAAAAAAAAAGAAATAATCATTCTGAAAGGTGCTGAGGGAAGATGTTTTTCACCCAATCCCTGGGCATGACCATCAGCTTGGCCCAGAAACTGTAGTCTTTCAGCCTCTAAACTCTACTTTCCAGATGGCCCCTGGCACCAGAAGAGGTGTGGAAACTTTTAGTCACTCTTCATGTTCGGATTTTTGGGTTTGAGAATCAAGAGCAGCTGTGGTCACAGCACTTGCTCGCACTGTTGAGGTCTATAGGGACAGCGATGCATCTGATTCAGCTTCATGTCTTCTACAGAGCCTGCCACCACGCTGATGCCACAATGGAGGATGTGTGCACATCCTCACCCTCCTTTAGTGAGCTGTGATGAATGGTAAAAATATACAGTGTAATACATGTAAATGAAATCCTCGCTATTAGTTTCCCAAGCCCATATCATGCCGATCTGATCTGTTAGACTTTTCCTACAGTATTGAGGGGTTCTCCTAACTTGCACTAAATATTTAAGAGATAAAGACTTAGAAGTGGAGATAGTGACTCACTGAAAAGAATGGGGTCTCAGAATGGTGACTTGGCAGCACTGTAGAGATGGGGCTTATGCACGGTGGCAGTCTTGCTTGAGCCCTTGTTCTCAGGGTTGGGGAATTCGTTGCAGGCTAGATTATAAAATGAACCAAATATTAATAGCACCACCCAGAGAGATCCACTGTCTATGCCGTGAATACGAGTCCACGTTTTGAAAACAATTTTTTTTTTGTTGTTTTTACAGCGAAAGCAATGCAGCCGACGAACAGTGATGCAAAATCTAATCCAGCTCTCCAATCCCATTTTCCCTATAGAGGGCTAAGGTCCACTATCTGTGCCACTCGTACTCTTTTCACCAACTCATCCTGTACCCAGCAACTGATTGTAGAGAGTTACAGGATTTGCAGCAATTGATTGTAGAGAGCACCCAAGTTCTGTAAGCACCATAGTCAGCTTTTCATATTCTTCCAGTCTTTACTCAATCCCATCTTCTTCAGTACTGCATGCACTCAACCCTTGGCCTCTTGAGCCCTATTCCACTGAGCTAATCTATTTATGGGGTTTTGATTCATGGGGGCTAGCAAATTCCCCATGACATTTTTCACAGAACTAGAACAAATAATCCAAAAGAGAAAGGTACATTTAAAAGTTCTCATCTGCCCATTCCCAAGTGAACTTGTTAGTTGCTAGTAGATATCACAGGCCCACTGGGTGCTTTGTGCAATCAGAGATGTCTATCTCTGTCTCACTGATAGCAGGGGAAGAAGAAACGTGCCTTCTGTCTGAAGGTGGGTGGGCTACAGAAGTAGTGCCAATTTAGATGCTCCCACAATCTTCCATGAAAGTCTTTGACCCTTCTTGTTCAAGAACATTTCCACTCAGACCCAATACACCTTTAGGAAACAATATGGCAGAGTAGACACACTTTAGGCCATGGGGGCAAAGAGCATATAAACCCCAGTGGCATCTCTTCCTAGCTGCCTGAAGTCAGTGTAAAATGGGACTCATGCCTGCCCTCCTTCCCTCTCTTGTTTCAATTATTTTAAGAAAATTCAGCCATGTGTCATGCACTGTGCTGAAGAGTATGGTGTAAAGGTGAATAAAACACTTACCCAGCACTCAAGAAACATAAACAGATTTCACCTACCTTCCTGTTGGTTCAGCCTGTTCTGAGAATTTAAGGAGAGTGGAGGATGTATTAAGTTGGCCAAAAAATTCGTTTGGGTTTTTCCACTAAGATCATATGAAAAAGCCATACTTTTTTGGCCAACACAATAAAAGTGGTCAAAATACAGTCAGTGCTCACACAGCATGGCCATCCTTTCCTTGTCTCCATTTTGTTGTTATGGCATTTGGTATACTTAGGTGTGCACATATGCACCCAGATCTCTGTGACTTTCATTTCTTTTAGTCCAAGATTGTTGCCATTTGCATACATAATCCTTAGGGCAGGTGCATCAACCAGTCAAAAATGGTCTCGAGAGACTTCCCTGGTAGTCCAGTGGTTAAGACTGCACATTCCCAGTGCAGGGGGCCTGGGTTTGATCCTTGGTCAGGGAACTATATCACCACATGCTGCAACTAAGACCCAGTGCAGTCAAATAAATAAATATATTTTTTTAAATGGGCTTCATCACTTTGCTTGAGTAACTTGACTGCCAGCAAAGCAGGACTGATGAACACATAGTCACTGAATCAGGTGGCTTTCAGGATTTCCTTTGGTGTTAGAATTTCAAATTGAGTTTCCTGCTCCTGTGGTTAGTTGTGTATTGGAGGCACTGACAAGCTATTAGCTTTCCAATTTGTTGTAACGATTTGGTGATTAAAAGACATCCCTAATATAGTGTGTTTGGGGTTCAGAAGTGAATGCTCTTGTAAGAAAATGATGCTAGTAATGAAAACTGTACTGTGCTATTTTGTGACAAGTTTCAAAATTATGACATCCCACAAACTCATTTTATTTTCCAGGCATTGTAGAAGTTCTCTTGCCATAGTGCAATTATCTGTCATAATTGATCATGTTCCTCCACACACTGCCCTACACCATGTAGGTCAAGCCTTTGTGATTCCACTGAAGAAGTTAGGAAGCTGGAAGTCTGCCTAGATGTTTCCTTCTGTGTCACCACCCTCCCCCAAATCTGTTCCATTGCAAAGTTCTTGAGTTTATTCCTTAAATAGACGTCATCTCCATCCCCACTCTGTTCAGTTCAGTTCAGTTCAGTCGCTCAGTCGTGTCTGACTCTTTGTGACCCCATGAATCACAGCACACCAGGCCTCCCTGTCCATCACCAACTCCCGGAGTTTACCCAAACTCATGTCCATCGAGTCGGTGATGCCATCCAACCATCTTATCCTCTGTCGTCCCCTTCTCCTCCTGCCCCCAATCCCTCCCAGCATCAGAGTCTTTTCCAATGAGTCAACTCTTCACATGAGGTGGCCAAAGTATTGGAGTTTCAGCTTCAGCATCAGTCCTTCCAATGAACACTCAGGACTGATCTCCTTCAGAATGGACTGGTTGGATCTCCTTGCAGTCCAAGGAACTCTCAAGAGTCTTCTCCAACACCATAGTTCAAAAGCATCAATTCTTCAGTGCTTAGCTTTCTTCACAGTCCAACTCTCACATCCATACATGACCACTGGAAAAACCATAGCCTTGACTAGACGGACCTTTGTTGGTAAAGTAGTGTCTCTGCTTTTGAATATGCTATCTAGGTTGGTCATAACTTTCCTTCCAAAGAGTAAGCATCTTTTAATTTCATGGCTGCACCATGTTCTCTTGATCTCAAACATCAGTGACACCAATAACTCAGAAGTCCTCTTCACCTCCAGTCAGTCCCCCTCCACCTTCCCCCACATCCCAACCTTTCCTTCAGAAGCCATTGACTGGCTCACAGGTGACCGTAGCACTTTCCTGTTAAGCATCTTCAGTGGCTCCATATTGCTTATACAGAATAAAGCCTGAACTGCTTGGCATGACATGCAGCACTCTGCCCAGTTTGTCTCCACTTTATTTAGCCTCTACTCTCATTATCCCTGTTTCTTTCCCAGTCATACCAAAAAAAGTTCTAGAATAGAGCACCATTCATTCATTCAGTGGCTATTTATAGCTAGACACTGGGTATACCACTGTGAACAAACAGAACCAAGGTCCTGTGTTCATAGATTTTCTATTCTAGAGGGGGAAACAAAAAACACACACATTATTTGTGCAACTTTGTCTCCATATGCCCATTTCTCCAACTGAAGAAATTTCCTTGCCTTCTACATCTACCTCATTCCCCTTTCAGGAATTAGCTTTTAAACATTTTGCTTTCCACTTTTTTCTCTGTGCTTTGGCATATTTTGAGGATAGCATTTGTTTTTCTCTCATTTCTTGTTGTTTGCATGTCATATCCAGACCTTCTGATGCTCTCTGTTTACTTGGATAGTATCTTTATCTCTTTGTCTTCAGAGTCCCCAACACTGTGCTAACACTTAATCAGGGCTCCGAAAAGGTGTTCGGTCCACAAAAGAATTAAAGGAAGTAAGGAAACTCATTCACTTCCAATTCTTTTTAGCTTGGAAAACTTTTAACTAGTTTTAAATTATGACCCACTGGGGTTGCTTAGACAAGAAAATGCCACTGAATTTTACAACTGATGGTGTTTCCTATAAAGTATAGAAGGAACAAGTATTCTCCCTGTGATTTGGTTTATAAGTCATTGTCTCATCAACTTTATATTAAACTAAGAAATTAAATGAAATATTCCTCACACACAGGTAAATTAATCTTTGCCTTCATATCCTCTTGCTGTGTAATCATTGTCAGAGTTTACAAGAGGTAGAAAAACAGGAATCACAAAGAAATGATTGAAAGAATTGATACATCAAAATTAATTTAAAAAACTTCTATTCATCCAAATACCAAAAATTAAAACAGCTCTTCTTTAACACTCACTTGTATTGGCTACGACTTTAACGAGACTTCTGATCTTTAGCCGTCTCTTCAGGGTGTGTGGTCTTTACTTGTTTTAATGCTCTGCTGCCGCCATCTTGAAATTCTTAATTTTAGAACACGATACACCATCCTCTCTTATCTTGTACTCAGCCCCCTAAATCATGTAGTTAGCACAGAGTCCCTTGAATCATTCCAGAACCTTCATGCTTCCAGTGACAATTTTTACATCAGGCCCACTTTTATGATGTAGGAAAATACCTTGTCAGCAATATTGGACCTCAAGGTGAATACAGAAAGTCACCTACACATTGATACCTTGGTCGTGTACCATATAATCCTGGTATTCATTCATTTATTCCTTCATTAATTTAATGAAAATGATTCTGTGTCTATGCTTTGTGCCAAGCATAAAGGCTGAGAGCAGCTTCTCAACAAGTATATATTTGCCAAATATATGTATGAATCAGTTCAGTTTAGTTGCTCAGTTGTGTCCAACTCTTTGTGACCCCATGCACTGCAGCACGCCAGGCTTTCCTGTCCATCACTAACTCCCGGAGCTTACTCAAACTCATGTCCATTGAGTGGGTGATGCCATCCAACCATCTCATCCTCTGTCATCCCCTTCTCCTCTTGCCTTCAATCTTTCCCAGCATCAGGGTCTTTTCAAATGAGTCAGTTCTTCACATCAGGGGGCCAAAGTATTGGAGTTTCAGCTTCAGCATCTGTCCTTCCAATGTATATTCAGGACTGATTTCCTTTAGGATTGACTGGTTGGATCTCCTTGCAGTCCAAGAGATTCTCAAGAGTCTTCTCCAACACCACAGTTCAAAAGCATCAGTTCCTCAGTGCTCAGCTTTCTTTATAGTCCACCTCTCATATCCGTGTAGGACTACTGGAAAAACCATAGCTTTGACTATGGTTTTGACTCTGGACCTTTGTTGGCAAAGTAATGTTTCTGCTTCTTAATATGCTGTCTAGGTTGGTCATAGCTTTTCTTGCAAGGAGCATGCATCTTTTAATTTCATGGCTGCAGCACCATCTGCAGTGATTTTGGAGCCCATATATATGAATATGTGGTATTATTTCTATCCCCCTTACAGATGATGAAACAAAGGCATGGCCGGTTGATCCTGACCAAAGTCAAAGAGGTGTTAGGTGGTAAAATAGAAACAACTTTCTAGTTATCCATATTGCTTTTCTAGACATGTAGAGGTGTGCGCATGCTCAGTCACTAAGTTGTGTCCTCTTTACAACCCCATGGACTGCAGCCCTCCAGACACTTCTGTCCATGGGATTTCCCAGGCAAGAATAATGGAGTGGGTTGCCGTGTTTAGAAATGATACATATAAGACCAGCTAAATAAGGATTTTCTAGAAGTGAAACACCAACTATGAAGATTCTTTTTGATTTGTTTTCTCTTTATTCTCATGTGGTATGCAGTGTAACAAGGGAGGTCAGATAACTGCAGAGCAGGTAAATCCAGCAACCCAAGGTAGTGTGAGTCAAGTACCAAGAGAGTTTGTGTAGGTGTGGGCTGCTGTGGCAAGGTGGGGACACAGAGAAAGCCCCAGGCATGCGCTAGGCCAAGCCATGAGAGTCACCCAGGCACATCACCCCACGAAGGTAGTTCCATGTGGGTTGGCTAGCCAGTGCCAAGGGAACCATAATCTCTATGGCAAATGTCCCAGGACACTCATTAACTCGTCCCCAGGTAATTTGTTCTCCAAACTGCTACACTCCAGTCTGCAACCACAGCCATGCTGAGAGTCGTCCAGCAAAGGAGTGGTCAGAGGACCTGGCCCAGAGTGCAGTCTTGTCAGATGCCCAGAAAGTTAGAGTAGGGATCTCATGTCATATGAAAAAGGACTTTGGGGGCCTAAAAGTGTTTAATATTCCTATCAGTGATTGGTTGGGGAGAGTCTCTTAACTCATCAGCAAGTATTTATTGAGTGACTACTATGTGCCAAAGAAGTCAAATGGAGATTGTGTTTCTGGCAGCTGGACTGTTAACTCCCATCTGTATTCTTGGTCTTGAGTTGGACATCAGTCTGATGTGGAAGTACAAAGTAAATCTGTTTCTGTGCCTGCTCATTCTTTATCCACCTTTCCACTACATAGTTCCCAGCAGTTGTGCCAAGCCTTTCTGAATGCCAGGAAATCAGCTATGCATTTTGAGAGTGTCTTATGGAAGTAGGAATTGTTTCTCCTCACTGTAATGGGTTTTAATGAGCTTGGACAATGCTCTCAGTCTCATCTATGGAGAGACTCTATTGTGATGATTTCTCTAATTCTGATGGGCTAGCTTAGATGTGAACTGATCTCTTGCTTTCTTTTCCTTTTGATTTATTCTTTCTTTTTAGATGTATCCTAATGTCCTCATTTATACCCAATCCAGATTTATAGTGCAATGGATTTCTATGGTGTGGAGCCTTCTAAACATTCTGCAATTCTGCTAGGAGGGCTCATGCATACCTTTGAGAATCTGATGCAAACTATTAACCCTTTCCCACAGAGAAGTGCACTTGTGTATGAATGTGTATAATTCAGCATCCAGGTAAGAGATGTCTAACCTATGTCTAAGGCTATGTCTAAGGCATAGCCTGTCCATAGATGCTGCCTCATAGCACGTGGAGACCATAGAATTTCTGCAGGGTCAGCCCTACAGATCATTGAGTTAATTGGTTTTCAAAATTATTTTAACCACGGAGCCCTCTGGTTGAAGGCAGCCTGAGTAATTCTCACCTGTATCTCCCCCAAAGTGCTTCCTGAGGGGGTTCTGAGAAATGCAATTTGAAACCCAGTGTTCTAGTCCAGCCCCTTCATTCCTTCACATGGGAATATTGATTCAAAGAGAGTAGAAATGATTTAACAGAAAGTCATACATTCTCTCAGGGGTAGAGCTGAGACCTGCAGAACAGAGCCTCGGTCTTCCCTCATTTCTCTTGTGATTGCAAAACTCCCACCATCCATACCACATTAGTGTTGCAGAGAACCTACACATACCATGGTTTAAACTCACATATAATCATCACTGTTGAAGTCAGAGGAAACAGAAATACACAAATGACTTGCATGCGGTTGGCCACCAAAGCCGTCTTCATTCTGTCTCATTTCTGCTTGTTCTCTTGCCTTTGTGACCTGCATCCATTTTCCAGCTCGTAGGTTATTAGAATACACAGCACAGTCAAAAGTATCCTGGTTGTCCTCCACAAAGTGCCATCCTGTTGGCTTTCCACAAACACTCTGCCGTAATTCGTAAGGAAGCAGCAGCCAGCTGTGGCCCTGGCACAGTGTCCACTTGGCTTCAGGCCACCAGCTGAACAATCCAGGCTATTCTTGGGCTGGTCTCCTCCTCAGTCTTCCAAGCTACTTTGTCACTGTCAGGAAAGCCAACTGAGCCCCAGCTGCAGTCTGTAGACTTGTGGACCTGACAGTGGGCAAGCCATGCCGAGTCTGTCTGGGTCTCCTCTGTTGTGCATCGGTCCATGGTGAAGACAGCTGCTTCCAGGTACATAAGTCGAGAGAGAAATGACAAAGTCAAGAAGGCAAGCAGGCAGTTCACAGACACCATTGTTGGGGTAAGGGATGAGCTGGTCTCCAGACTTCCTGATCCACATTTCTTTGGGTGGAATTTCTCTGCACTACATACATTGAAAGCAAAGATAGCCCATCTGCCAGGCCAGAGATCCATTTACACATCACTTCAGCCTATCTAGGGGACTGAGGACTAGTGGAAGGTGTTCCCAGCCAGGAGAGTGGCATGGTGGAGTGGTTAAGAACACACACTTTGGATCCAGTCAGATAAGAGTTTGAATCACGACCCTGCCACTTACTGTCTGTGTGGCCTTGGCTAAGTTCACTTTCTTGAGCCTCCACTCCCTCATCTGTCAAGATGCAGAACATAATATCTACATTAGAAGAGAGTTCTAAGGCATAAGAGACAAACTGAGCACAACGGTATGTGGGATTTGGTTCCCTGACCAAGGATGGAATGCAGGCCCCCTGCATTGGGAGAGTAGAGTCCCAGCCACTGGACCACCAGGGAAGTCCCCAGACTTCATATTCTGAGTGTCTCATTCTCCACCAATCCTCTATATCCCAATTGTGAGGAGTGACTATCATCATTATCTTGAGTTTTTGTTTTGTTTTGTTTCTAAAGTACAGATGCTCAGGTGGCCCTCCCAAGCTGTCTGAGTGAGGAGATCCAGAGTGTGCTCTGCACGAATGTAGATGATACGTCAGGTCCCCCCAGTGATTCTGATGAGTCGTCAGGCATGGGGACCCCTGATTCTGGAGAGTTCTACAGTATTTCCCTTCCCCAACTTCCTTTGGTCTCAGAACTTCTTACCTTCACAAAACTCTCTCCTCATTAATCGGGCCCACACACATGGTGGTTTTCACACAGAACATCAAAGAGTATTTACAGTTTGTCTAGAGGACCTCAAAATGAGATTTTTTTTCCCCCCATGGTGATTTCTTTTTGTTCCTCCTTTTATGACTTGAGATCAGATTCTAGGGGATGGAATACTAGAAGACAATGAACTTCAAGGGATCTTTCTTATGGCTTCCCCAATGATCACTCAGATCATTTTGAAGATGCATTTTTCTATTTTATGACTCCAGCTGCAGTAATGAAGTTTACCAATTCATGTAATGGAGTGGAAGTATCTCAGGTTTCATCATAATAAGAGCTACTAGATAATTTTTAAATGTCAGTTGCTACCTGTGTTTCCATAATCCTTATGATAATCCTTGATATAGGCAGTAATCTTTTTCCCAATTTTAAAACAAAGATAAAGTTTGGATACCTGCATATGTGCATGCTGAGTCACTTCAGTCATGTCGACTCTTTGTGACCCCGTGGACTGTAGCCTGCCAGGCTCCTCTATCCATGGGATTCTCTAGGCAAGAATACTGGAGTGGGTTGCCATGCCCTCCTCTAAGGGGTCCTCCCAACCCAAGGCTCTAACCTACATGTCTTATGTCTCCTGCATTAGCAGGCGAATTCTTTACCACTAGCGCCACCTGGGAAGCCCCTATCTAAAGCCACACAGCTAATAACAGATCTTCATTTAGTGAATGGGGATGAGCATAATCTTTTGAAATTGCAAACTGGATCACCTTCCTCGCTCTCTTAAATTCCTTCAGTGATTTATTCTTTACCCTTAGCACAGTTTCCAAAACAACTTTGTGAGGGTAGTGATTTCTGTCAGTTTTCATCACTACTATATCCCCAATAATGAGAACAGTGCCTGGCGTATAAAAGGAACTCAATAAGTAAAAACTTATGGAATAAGTTTAATAATGGGACCCGGATTCAACTCAAGACTATCTGATTTCAGTGCTCACTTTTAAGTAGTACTTTTTTTCGGTTAACAAGCATTTATTTTATACTGAAGTATAGTTGATTTACCATGTTTCAGCAAACTGATTCACATGTATGTAATATTTCATATTCTATTGTGATGACAAGATATTGAGTATAGTTTGCTGTTCCATACAGTAGTTCCTTATTATCTCTTTTTATATATAGTAGTGTGTATTTCAGTAATTCTTATACAGACACATCTTTAACTTAGGTTAAATTTACATACCATGGGATGTACCAAGATTTAGTGTACGATTTTATAAACTTTAACAAATATTTGCAATTGTGCCATCTGCAATGCTATCAACATATAAAACATCACCCTAGAAGCTTCCCCTTTGTCACTTCCCAGGTAACTTCTCCACCCACTCTGGAGATAAAGGCTATTCTGTTTCTATTTTCATCATAGTTTACTTTTGTGTTTTCTAGAATTTTGCATAAATGTAATCATACATTATGAAGTCCCTTGTATCTGGTTTTTTTTTTCACTCAGCATGATGGTTTTAAGATCTATGTTGCTAATTATTAAGTAGCCTACCAATGTATGAATGGCTTCCCAAGTGGCGCTAGTATTAAAGAACCTGCCTGCCAATGCACAGCACATAAGAGACGTGGGTTCCATCCCTGGGTCAGGAAGGTCCCCTGAAAGAGGGCATGGCAACCCACTCCAGTATTCTGCCTGGAGAATCCCATGGCCAGAGAAACCTGGTGGCTATAGTCCATAGGGTCAGAAACTGTCAGACATGACTGAAGTGACTTAGCATGGACTATGAATGTAGCGCAGTTTATTATTCTCTTGTTGATGGACATTTGGGTTGTTTTCAGTTTTTAGTTTTACAGATTTTTACCTGAACATTTGTGTTCAGGTCTTTTGTAAATATGCTTTAATTTCTCTTCAGCATTTATCTGGATAAGCATTTCCTAGGTGATATGGAAAGAGTTTGTTTAATATTTCAAGAAAACTCCAAGCATAGTTTCAAATAGATTGCCACCAGCAATGTATGAGAATTGTGGTTAATTTATATCCTTGACAGCACTTTGATATTTGAAGTCTTTTTAATTTTAGCTACTCTAGTGGGTGTGCTATGGTATCATTATGGTTTTAATTTGTATTTCCCTGATATGTGCCTGGTGAGCACTGCTTCATGTCTGTTTGGCCATTCACGTGTTTTCCTTGTGAAATGTGTTAAAGTTTTCGCTTTTTTTTTTTAAAGTATTTCTGTTGTTTATTTCTTTTTATTCTTATTCATTTATTTTCATTCACTGGGTTTTAAGTATCATGCCCTGGGCCCCCTGCATTGGGAGCAGGGAATCTTAGCCACTGGACCACTAGGAAGGTCTCTGGTCTCAAGCCAATATATTTTATTGGCTTGTTCATATTTTGACCATTGAATTATGGAAGTCCTTTATATGTTCTGGATACAAGTTATTTATCAGGTAAGTGTTTTATGAATATTTTTTCCCAGATTGTGGCTCAGTTATTCTTCTTCTACTCTTTTGATATATAGGATATTTTAATAAAATGAAGTCTAATTTATCAATTTTTTTTCTTTTATGGCTCATATTGTCTCTGTCCTAAGAAATATTTCTTAGTCCCAAGTCTGTGAAGATAATCTTCTGTAAAGCCTCTGTTTTACACTGTAACATGCACCCTCTCCTTGACCTTAGTTTTATAGTGGGTGCATTACTTCATCAGATCATTTTTTATCAGAAGGAGCTGATGGGAGGCACTGTATAGACAGCTTTGACGTTTGACAGATGTGAATTCAAACCCTGGTTCTAATACTTATTAGCAGTAATACTTAGCTTGGGCAAGTTACTTGATCTTTCTGTGTGTTGTTTTTTTATTTGTATAAAGGGAATAATACCTCCTGCTTATCCTACAAGGAAGTGATAGTTATCAAATGAATAACTGTATGATCACTTCTTTTTCTCCTAACTTTTTAGTTTTTATGGGAGTATATCTGATTAATAATGTTGTGATAGTTTCAGGTGGACAACTGAGCAACTCAGCCATACATATACATGTATCTATTCTCCCTCAAACTCCCCTCCCATCCAGGCTGCCACATAGCATTGAGGAGAGTTCCCTGTGCTATACAGTAGGTCCTTGTGCATTATCAGTTTTAAATATAACAGTGAATAATTGTATGATCACTTCCTAACAAAAGGCACACCACATAGTAAGTCCTCAACCAATGGTGTTTGCTGTAGATAGAATGATTTCCATTCAAATTATATCTATCTCACCACTAGCTCTAAATGCTAGAGGCCAATAAAGATAGACTTGCCTTTTTTACCCGCTCACCAGACTTCAAACAGAATCACTGAACATAGAAATGACCCATCGAGAAGAAACCAACTACAGCTATGAACAGAGTTATTTATATATGTCTAAAATCATTTTTACACTTTTGATTAATGTGAATAACAGAATCTCCCAGTGCTGATATGACAGATATGATTACACAACTCCCTGGCAGAGAGGACAATTTTATTGAAAACTGAAATTGTATGAAAGAGCAGATGCAATGCTTTTCTAGAAATGCAACGTGCTGGTTAAATGTGGTTAAAGGCAGATGTTTAGAGGGTTTTAAAGTTACTGTTGTACAGTGAAAAAAGAAGGGAGATGAAGGGAGATGAAACAAACAAGGAACTTGAATTCTTGGCCCTGTCGCTTGACTGTTGTGAACTGTTAGGAACCTCACTTCTATCATCTGTAAAACTGAGTTTAAGTACTGAGAAATATTTTGTGAGTGTTACATAGAATGTGAGTACAAACTATGGCACATAGTAGGCCCTTGAAAATGGTACTTATTGGTTAGCCTCATTCTTTTGTGACTTGTATTATTACTTTTATATGTAATATCAAACAAAGGTGAACTATTGAGTCTCAAATGAATTACATCCTAAAGGAGGAAAGCAATATTTTTAATGAATTTCACCTCTGTGTTTTGGAATTATATTCCCAAAATACACCCGTTTGATATGCGAGGCCATTTGCAGAACACTCACTGATACGGTGCATTCCTGAATCGTAGTGAAGCATCCCTGGCTATTTGTCATGTTGAAATGATGGCAACACACGTTCCAATGATCTTGTGTAATGAAGAAGAATGTGGCTTTTGCTCCACACATTTCCCCCTTTAATACTTTAAACATCTTCCTGTAGTCGTGGGGAGAGGGAGGAGAGGATTGTACATATAAATTGCTATTGCTACTGCTGCTGCTTTCAGAATGAAAACACACACCCACCAAACACAGAAGGCTATTGGCTGAGCATTCTTTCTGTGTTTTGAAGGCAACAAAGACTTTAATCATGCCTTGAAGTGACATCTGCTCATGTCCTCCCCACGGGACTCACTCTAGGTCTGTGCTGGTCTCAACCTATCACTATAGCTCTACCTCTTTTCTTGCCAAAGCAAACCAGTTACCATTCTCCAAACAACTTCCGTGTTTTACTGTTTCTGCACCTTTGTGTGTGCTGTTTCTTCCTGCAGACTTGAGAAGCTTTTCCTCTCCTATCTGTCTGCTAAATGTGTATCATCCATTCTGAGTAATGTTCCCCTAAAATGCATGTCCATCTGGAACCTCAGAATGTGATCTCATTTGAAAATAGGTTCTCTGCAGATGCAATTAGTGAAGATGAGGTCAAACTGGAATAGGGTGGACCCTAATCCAATGACTGGTGTCCCTATAAGAAGTCACTGAAAAATCAAAATCTTAAAAAAGTAAATAAAAGGAAAAAAAAGCAAAACAATGTATAAATCAATAATAAAAGTTGTTGAAAACATAGAGTCACAGACTTATGTGGACAAAGCCATGTGAAGTTGAAGGCAGGGGTTGAGGTGATGGAGCTAAAAGCGAAGGCCAGCCAAGGATTGTTGCAACCACCAGAGGATAGGAAGAGGCAGGGAAAGATTACTCCCTAGAGCCTTTAGAAGGAGAATGGACCTTGATTTGGGGCTTCACCCTCCAGAACTGTGAAAGAATACATTTCTGTTGTTTTAACCTACCTAGTTTATGGTAATTTGCCATGGTAGCCCTTAGGCTTTTTCAAGGTCAAGCTGAAATGTGACATCTTCCAAGATCTCCTCAACTAGATGTCATTTCCCCCTCTTGACTTCTGTAGCAAGGCTGTAGTATAAAGATCTCATTCTTTGGTGCCAGAAAAATCTTGGCTTTCATTATGGCCCAGCTACTAACAAAATTTCGTCATCTGTCCACTGGAATTAATAATGTCTATCTAATAGGATTATTATGTCCTTAAATATGATTTTCCCCTTTTTTGTTTATCAGTTCACCCATTCTGCCTCATATTGCAGTAATTTGGTAGTAAGAGCAATAGTTCTTTTATTACTGGTTCCAGTGCTGGAGGGAGCATAGGTAGGCATGTAGTCAACTTCATCTCATACCAGACAAAATATAGCCCCCTCCAGTGGTAGAGACAGTCAGTTTTCCAGGAGTCTCCCTTTCCTAGCTGTGTTAGGAGTCCAGTTTTCGACAGTGGAAGTTCTTGCTGTAAGTTTGTTGATTGACTTAAAAAAGACAAATGGGGAAGTCTGCTTTTAACTCTTATGCACCAGAGTTGTAAGATCCAGGGTGGATTTTGTCTCAGTGTCTAAATGTGGAGCAAGTAAGAGCCCTCTACTGATTGTCCAGCTCCTGTAGAAGGCACTGGAACATCGTGACACTTGATAAAACCAAATGTTTATCAAGCTCCTGCAAAGCTGGTCTCTCTTCCTCCAAGACATCCTCTCAAAGGCCTCATCCTTGGAGGATTTCTCTGTTGTTTTACTCCTGGAGTCTTGACTGCCACGCCCAAGTTGGGCACTCAATGGTGCTCCTTGTCTGCAATTCTTTTTGACTGTCTGTACCCTCAGTCACCACCCTCACCAAGCTTTTTGAAAATGTCAAGAATAATATCATCCCCTACTTTTAGTCCCAATCCCCTTTTTGAAAGCTTTTCTATAAGACTGCACTGAAGTGTGTATGGGTATTGACTGGTACTCCAGTTAGTGTTGACAGAGTTAATAAACCCAAATGCCTGCCCTCTCTGTCTGGTAAGCCCTTGTATTAATATGCTAGGCTGATAAAAAAAAATGACCACGAGTGGTTTGAACAACAGACCTTTTTACCCTCACAGTTCTGGGGGCTAGAAGCCCAAGATCAAGGCATCAGCAGGGTTGATTTCATCGTGAGGCCTCTCTCCTTGCCTCATAGATGGCCATGGCTGTGTCCTCATGTCGTCTTTCCTCTTTGTGAGTACATATCTGAGTTCAAATTTCCTCTTATAAGGATGCCAGTCATACTGGATTAAGGCCTCACTATGCGTGTGTGTGCTAAGTCGCTTCAGCCATGTCCAACTCTTTAGGACCCCATGGAGTCTAGCCCATCAGGCTCCCTTGTCCATGGGATTTCCCAGGCAAGAATACTGGAGTGGGTTGCCATTTCCTTCTCCATGGGATCTTCCTGACCCAGGAATCAAACCTGGGTCTCCTGCATTGCAAGTGGATTCTTTACCACTGAGGCATTGGGGAAGCCATAAGGCCTCACTCTAATGATTTCATTTTATCTCAGTTACCATATCCAAATATAGTCACATTCTTACAGAGGGTTAGAACATGAACATCTGAATTTTGGATGAACAGAAAGCCTAGACAGACCTGTAGTTGTCTTATGATCATGATCAAAATGATTTGAAATCATTTTTTGATGAATTTATTATTTAGTTTTTCTTCTCCAAATATAACATCTTTAAGTGTTCATGATGTTTAGATTCATGGTGTTCATTATACATATAGAATTACTCCAGCACAATTTATAGGTCTTCCTCACCAGGAGAGGCAAATAATTGACAGAAGTTAGCACTTGTGAACATCTTACATGTGCCAAGCACTGTAATGGTATTTTTAATTTACTCCTGACAGTCACTCAGATGTGGAAATTAAGATTCTGAGAGGCTAAAATTATTTGGTCAAAGACACACAACTACTAAGTCCTAGACTTGGGATTTAACTGTAAACCCATCTGATTTTAGAGCCATGTCCTTTCTACATGCATCCCTTATCTAGAATTGGAAAATAAGTTTCCTCTTTCCCATTTCAAGCTCTTGCACTAAAGTGAAAAAAAAAACATAGAGTTTCTAGAAGTTTCCAGTCATCATTTATTCATCCTTCCATTGATCATCTATGCATACTTGACTGTGCATTCTTTATAGTATTATATCACTTGCTGTTTGCTTGTTTCTTTTTTAAAGATTGCCATGCAAATTGCACAACTGAAGAATTAGGAAATGGTGACAGTAAAGTGGTTAATTATAAAGTGGGATGGGGGAGGGACTTCCCTGGTGGTGCAGAGGACCCTTCCATCTCTAATCTGGGAAGATTCCACATGCCGCATGGCAGCTAAGCCCGTGTGTCCCAATTACTGAGCCCATGTGCCCTGGAGCCCATTATCTGAATTGAGAAGCCACCACAGTGAGAAACCTTCACACTGTAGCAAAGAGTAGCCCCCAGTCACAGCAAGTAGAGAAAGCCCATATACGTAGCAAGGATGACCCAACACAGCCAAAAATAAAACTAACTAAGCAAATACAATTTAAAAAATAAGTTGGAAAAAAGAACTGAGGAGAGGTGATGTTGCAGGGAGCTCTTTCAGACATGCTGGTATAATAAAGGGATTCAGATTTGTCCTATGGCCTCTGCAATCAAGCTCCACTTCACAGCACATGGGCTTGCACTACCAAAAAGTGGTCTGTTGGTGTGCATTGTCCCCTATGCAGTTTTCTTCCCACACTCTGAAAGTGGTCAGAGATCACACGGGAAAGTCAGGAGCATCCCAGTTCTCCAGACATTTTCTGTGATCATGACATATTTTGTGATACTGTTTCTACCCAGAAAATGGTTCAGCTCTTAAGTATGAATTCTTTGCAGAGAAAGAGGGTGTTGGCAGTTCAAGTGACAGGTAAAAAACATTTGAGAGGATTGGAGGACCAGTTAAAAATGATGATGTCTGTGATAGCAGCCATGCTTTCCACTGTGAAATTCTTTATGGTGTATATGGATCTTCTATATCTCATTTGATTTTCACAAAAATACATTGAAGTAATCAGGCAGACACTGTTATATCTTCTTTCCAGAAGTGGAAATTGTCATTCAAATAGGTTAAATGGAAGCAGAACAGAATCCCAGGTCTTTTGATCACCCCTGACTTTCTCGCTAAATCACTCTTTAGAAGTCCAACTCACTGAGTTCATTCACTTCCAACTGTTGAATGCTTTATCCTCCTGGAACAATTTGTAAGTAGAATTGGGACCATAAATAATTGCTTATTAGTTTCAATTGCCCAGTGGATGCCAATAAAGATGCAGGGGTTCTTTTCTCTCCAGGCTCTATGAAGCCAAACATTTACTAAATTCAGGCCATATTTCAGTCTTCCTTCCATTGCTCTGGCTGCTAATAATTCATAACAAATAGTCACCATGTATGGAATATTAGCCATTCGTCAGGTGCTGCCTTTGCACTGGGATCTGATCTTCACCAGAACTCTGCAAGAGAGGTATTATACCCACCTGACAGATGGGGAAACCAAGGCTTGGCACTCTTAAGTAACTTTCCCAAGGTTACACAGAGAGTAAGTGGCAGAGCCGGAATTTGAAGTCATTGAATCTGGTGGCTGACCATTGCTTTTAAAGACTCTACCTCTTTACCTGGGGGAAAGTTCATTCCTCAGTAAATTGATTGAAAAAAATAAATAGCAATCTTAGATAAATGCAATGGAATATGCACCTGGAAGGTGGAATTGTCATCTTACTGCATCATCCAGTTAGGTAATAGTCTTCTGTTGTTGCCTAGGAATCTCATGATGTCAACCAAGATTCTCTGGGTGTAACCCGCACTCACTCTGCCCACATAGAGGATACTGTCTTTGCTTATTCTTGATATAAAATAATTTCTGACCTCATCTCTCTCTACTCCACCAGATCTGTTCAATGCATTCCACATATTAGTTTGGTTCCTATGTAATCACTTAATTGAAAACATACTCACCAACAGACGTCTCAGTTCCTAGATCCTTTCTGGATAAAGGGTTAATCACTTCTATTGGCAAGTGGTATCAAGAAGCATCCTAATGAAGAGCCCTGGGAAGGCAGATCCTTTCTACTAGGAACAATCCCCGCTGTGCATAGAGCTGGCAAGAACCCTGAACTGAACTGGCTTCTTTGGGACTCCACTGTTTGAATGATCTGTAGCCATGTATCTCTTTTGTCATGACCTGTGATTTGTCCTCATCACACGAGCTGGCAGAGGCTAGGGGAGAGCTACTCATCACACGAGTTGCTGGGGGAGCAGAGGATTGGTCCTTACACAAATCACCTTCATGACTTAACAGGACTTTGATTCAGATGGCTCAGTGCATGTCCCAGAGATGTCTCCTCTTGCAGTAGTGAAGAATGGATGTAAAGATGTAAAGACTGAAAGTCCAAGCCTTCCCTGATGCTCCCCGTCCATCCTCGGTGTCTGCATTTCTGAACATGGTAGTACCTTTTCCTGGGCTGTTCCTTGCAGGTGCAATCTTGACTTCTCAGAATGGGTGGCCTCTGTACACTTATTACCTCATCTCAGCCCTCCAGCCACTAACACGAGCAGCACCCTTAGAGCGTCAGTGATGAATACCTTCCATCGGAGGCCAAACCGGGAAAAGGAAGACTGTATGGCATAAATAGTAGACACATTCAGTACATAGGACCAGAAGGAAGGAAAGAAGGGACAGATGGTTTTCAAAATTAAAATGGCTTTATTAATCCCATGGTGGCAGTGGGATGGTGGGAAATGTTTATTCTTCAAATTTTAGATTACCCCTTTCCCAAATAGAATAATACCAGTGAGAAAATTGCCACTGATTTTCAGTCACTAAAAAATTTAATATCTAAGCATATTTGAGAAAAAGCAACACAGAAGCTGCTTTTTAATCTTTCATCCTGAAATTAGCCTGCCTGGCTCTAAGATGTAGCCTGTGGTCTATTGGCTATTCAGGAATGCTTTAGAGGATGTTCAGGCTGGAAGGGCCCTTGGAGATGATCTAGTCTAGTGATTCCAGAAGTTTTCATCACCAAGGGCATCTTTAATTAACTTCCCTATGCCTTCTATGTTTTGAAATATCTGACCTACTAAATAAATACTGAATAAATTCTACTAAATACAAACTTTGTCAGCAAAGTAGTGTCTCTGCTTTTTAATATGCTGTCTAGGTCTGTCATAACTTTCCTTCCAAGGAGCAAGCATCTTTTAATTTCATGGCTGCAGTCACCATCTGCAGTGATTTTGAAGCCCAAGAAAAAAAAGTCTGTCACTGATTCCATTGTTTCCCCATTTATTTGCCATGAAGTGATGGGACTGGATGCCATGATCTTAGTTTTCTGTTGAGTTTCAAGCTAGCTTTTTTCACTCTCCTCTTTCACTTTCATCAAGAGGATTTTTAGTTCCTCTTCACTTTCTGCCATAAGGGTTGTGTCATCTGCATATCTGAGGTTACTGATATTTCTTCCAGCAATCTTGATTCCAGCTTGTGCTTCATCCAGTCCAGCATTTCACATGATGTACTCTGCATATAAGTTAAATAAGCAGGGTGACAATATACAGCCTTGACATACTCCCTTCCCTATTTGAAACCAGTCCTTTGTTCCATGTCCAGTTCTAACTGTTGTTTCTTGACCTGCATTCAGTTTTCTCAAGAGGCAGGCAACGTGGTCTGGTATTCCCATCTCTTTAAGAATTTTCCAGTTTATTGTGATCCACACAGCTTTAGCATAGTCAATGAAGCAGAAGTAGATGTTTTTCTGGAATTCTCTTGCTTTCTCTATGATCCTGCAGATGTTGGCAATTTGATCTCTAGTTCCTCTGCCTTTTCTAAATCCAGCTTGCACATCTGGAAGTTCTCAGTTCGCATACTGTTGAAGCCCGGCTTGGAGAATTTTCAGCATTGTTTTTCTAGCATGTGAGATGAGTGCAGTTGGCGGTAGTTTGAAAATTCTTTGGCATTGCCTTTCTTTGGGATTGGAATGAAAACTGACCTTTTCCAGTCCTGTGGCCACTGCTGAACTTTCCAAATTTGCTGGCATATTGAGTGTAGCTCTTTCAGAGCATCACCTCCACTATCTTTGTTCGTAGTGATGCTTCCTAAGGCCCACTTGACTTCGCACTCCAGGATGTCTGGTTCTAGGTGAGTGATCACACCGTCGTTGGTTATCTGGGCTTAGGTTTAAGCCATTTCCCTTAGGCTTAATGAAATGCTGAACATAGTTTATAGGCACCCATCATGGCCTTATAATCCTTGTGAAGAACCATTCATCTTTTTTCCAATGAGTCAGATGAGAAGACTAAAATTTAATAACAAGAGTGATTGGCCCAAGGTCACACACGCCTTAATGGCTAGGAGGACCAGAACTCCTGTCCCTCGGTCTCCATCCTCTTTTGCCACAGCCTCAGTTTTCATGTGCTTTCCGTCTAAGAGCTTAATTAGCATTGCTTCCTATTCTTTGTTGAAAGGGGCTTCTTAATGAGGAGATAGGGAGGAGAAAACTGCAAATTAGCTTTGATTAATTTTGAGGATGGCATTGTTGAGTACAGAGATTTTGGATAACAGAGGGTACCACAGAAGCTGGAATGGGAGTATAGTTTTATGGAAAATGTGTAGTCTTTGGTGTCAAATTTACATGGATTTAATGCCTAGCTCTGCCACTTAGTGGCTGTGTGACCATAGGTCAGTTCCTTATTACTCTGAACGTCTGCGTCTGGCACATGTGGACATTCCACAAGTATTTGTTGAACCAGTGGAATGGACACCATGATGCTTACCTCATGGGGCTCTGTGTGGACTGAATGAAATGATGTAAATGTATACCCTGTAATGTGTCTAATACCTAGGAGATGGGAAAAATAAAAATCCAGCCTCCTTTCTGTGAATGACCTCAGGCATCTCCCTATAGACTATCTCAGGCACTGTTGCTCTTGAAAAGTTCATTTAGGCAGTCAGTATATGTCAATCCTTTGGACACTGTCCCAGAGGGCTTAGAAGGATCTGAGTTATTCTCAGTAGTGAAGTTCTCTCTCCTGTCTTCCTCCCCTTTTCAGTGATAGTCTTTGCTAAAACGATTAGAATTTGAATACGAATACCCCATGATGGGGCTTCCAAGGTCTCACTAGTGGTAAAGAACCCATCTGCCAATGCAGGACACATAAGAGAAGTGGGTTCGATCTTGGGTCAGAAAAATCCCCTGAAGAAGGGAAGGCTACCCATTCCAGTATTCTTGCCTGGAGAATTCCGTGGACCGAAGAGCCTGATGAGCTACAGTCCATGGGGTTGCAAAGAGTCAGACACAACTGAAGTAACTTAGCACGCTTGCACTTCTAGTTTGAGCCATAATGAAGATCCACTTAGGCGTCTGACTTTTTCTTTCTTTTACTCCGATGGCTCTGTGACTGTTCATATACCTTGTAGTTAACCAGGCTGCTTTGGACATATACCTACTGCCCAGTAGGTCAGATAATAAAGCTTCAGCAGTACGTACTTTATGTGATTTTCATTAGAAGCTATATTTGGTAAGTTCATACTCTCTTAGTTTAGTGAAATGTTGAGACAAAGCCTTAATGGTAGGGCTTATGTTCCCACATGTAAGGAGACAGTCACGTTGACCAGAATGAGCTATGCACAGCATACACAAAAAGAGCTGGCCAGGCCCTACTACACATTCCAGCCTGGGTCACAGGAGGCATCTGTAGTCCCTCATCAGTCACTGGCCATGGAATGTGGAGGTGAGCCAATAACACCCTCATGCACAGCTCCAGAGCCCATTTTGATGCCCCAGAGAGGACCAGGTGGCCTAGCGTTTGATCAACTGTCCCCTCTCATGACTGCAGGGATGCAAAAAAAAAAAAAAAAACCCACCCAAACCCACAAAATCCCATAGTGTGATTATTACAAAGGGTTTAGAGTCAATGTGAGAGAATAGGTGAGATTTACCTCCCCCACACTGGACTTTTATGTCAAGTTGATATAAATTTCATGAGCTATGTAGAATCTTGGCTGGTCTCATGTTTGCAGAAACTGTCAGACTCAAATAAAAATTTTTCATCTTGTAAATGACCTGGAGCAGTCTTGAAGATGAAAAGTTGTATGTTTGAAAGGCAGAACAAGCAAACAAAATACTTGAAGAGCACCATGTACAGTGAAGCCGTATAATGAGAAATTTGATGCGGTTTTGTTTTTCTTGCAGTAGTGTGTGTGTGTGTGTGTGTGTTTTCTTTTTCCCCCATTGTGAACTAAGGAGATGGAAAATACCATTGAGACCAGTTAAGAGTGGATTGATAATTAACTGTCCAGACATTTGTCTTGTGAGGTACAATGCTGAGACAGTTCTTTCTATGGATTGGAAGAATTAGCTCTGAAACAGGCAAATGAAAGGGACTATTTCTTCATACTGGCTTTTCTGAGGAAGCCAGGGGTAAAGACCAAAGAGGACATTATCTCATTGCTCAAATGACTAGGTGTTTTGGACCCAGAGCTGTGGCTGATTCACAGCTGACCCGAGGTCAAGGCTCCTAGGTTGCCTCCAAAATGTCCCTTTCTTTGCCCAAGTGGTATGTGGAGGTGTGTGTGTGTCCTTTTTGGGGCACATTTCTCAGTGGAAGTAGAAACTTATTTACCTCCTTATTGACTACTTGTTGACTCTGGCTTATTGACTACTTATTGACTCTGGCTTATTGACTATTGAGTCTGAAACTACTTATTGACTCTGGCAGGCATTTTGCTCCTGAGGAGCGGGTGCAGGTGTGGGGTGTGCTGGGGTCTTAGCTTGAATATTTACTACATATATAGCCTGGGGCAGATGGCTTATCTTCACAGCCTCAATTGGCTCATCTAAGAAATGCAGAGAATAATAATACCAACTTCTAAGGGTTGTCTCATGGGTGAAATGAGATATTATTTGTAAAGCCCTTTCTCCCCATGCCAGGCACATAAGGAAGCAGCTGGTCAATGAAAGCTAGATGAGAATCACAAGGTTTGGCAGGGAAAAGACTGACTGGGCTTGGAGACTATTGTTTTGGATGTGCCATTGGTGAGGATACTTCATTCTTTGGGCCAGTGAGTTACTCAGAGAAGAGTCCTGACAGATGGCTACAGGATGCAGGTTGGAGCTCAGTCTAGTGCTCCTTAGTTTCAGGCATTGGTATTAAGGGACAGGTGGTTAAAGACCTGAGGGACTTCCCTGGGTGTCCAGTGGCTGAGACTTCACCTTTTAATGCAGGGCGTGTGGGTTCGATCCCTACCAGCTTTGGCAATCTCAACAGGAGGCCAAGCTAGGTCCAGATTCATTATTTCCTGGCACTCTCTCAACCAAGCATGCAAATCTTCATCAGACTTTTGGGTTTTGTTTTAGGAAATACTCTAAATTGGTCTTCCCTTGTGGCTCAGCTGGTAAAGAATCCACAATATGGGAGACCTGGGTTTGATCTCTGGGTTAGGAAGATCCCCTGGAGAAGGGAAAGGCTACCCACTCCAGTATTTTGGCCTGGAGAATTCCATGGACTGTATAATTCATGGGGTCACAACGAGTCGGACACAACTGAGAGACTTTAACTTTCACTTTAAATACCAGCCTTTCTTCTCCTTTAAAAGCAAAGTATAATGAAAATTATACTTAAGCCACTCCCCTCCCCACCCCGCCCCCATCCCCTGCCTGCCCATGGTTTGGGAAACCTCAGCAAATGACTCTCAGTGCCTGGTGGACAAGCTTCTCATTGGAGCCTCTCTGGCATTTCCCTTGCTCTGAACCCCAGCCCACAGGAGAAGGAGCAGGCCAGAAAAGACTGCATTGTGTTCTGCATGAGAAACTTACCTAGGCATCTAGGAATAGGACCTAATTTAGACATTAGACAGTTTCTTAGAAGTACGTCAACGTGAGTCGCTCAGTCGTGTCTGACTCTTTGTGACCCTATGGACTATACAGTCCATGGAATTCTCTAGGCCAGAATATTAGAGTTGGTAGCCTTTCCTTTCTCCAGGAGATCTTCCCAATCCAGGAACTGAACCCAGGTCTCCCACATTGCATGCGGAGTCTTTACCAGCTGAGCCACAAGGGAAGCCCAAGAATAGTGGAGTGGGTAACCTATCTCTTCTCCAGGGGATCTTCCCAACCCAGGAATCAAACCGGGGTCTCCTGCATTGCAGGTGGATTTTTTACCAATTGAGCTATCAGGGAAGCCCCGAAGTACATCAAGCTCAGCCTCAAATCAGAGCATCTCTTGGGGAGAAATGTGTATTTGAACGTTTCATTAAAAAATTCCTCATTGAATCCCAAAGTATTTTGTTGCAATTCCTACTTGATCCCTTCCAAATTCTCCCTAACTCTTTTTTGATTTCAGTGATTTGATTAATAATGGATGGAATGGAGTGGGCAAGATTGTGCCAGGCTCTCATCTGTGGACAGAGGGCAGCACAGGTAGAGAAGCCCTGCCTCTCTGGGGCTGTGGAAGCCAGCAGTGCTTAGGCTAAGAGCTTGCCACCTAGCCTCCTTTTTCTGGACACCTGTTATTTGCATCCTCGAACTGCTGTGATCTGGCTAGGAGAAAGGCCTTTTTAAGTAGTGGGCAGGAAATGAACTACTAAAAAGATTTGGCAAGGAGATTACATTTCCATGAAGGTATCTGTACTGCCACCCACCCTTGCTCTTTGCCCATTCTCTTCTCATCACCTTCTAGTCCTCCCTCCATTGAGACTACTCTTGTCCAGTTCACCAGTGACCTCCTGTGTTGCCCAATAAAATGATCTTCTCTTTTGTCATGTCATTTGATTTCTTAATTGCATCTACCACCGACTATTCTTTATTTTTGGTTTATTTGATTCTGCCTTCTCCTCTTTCTCCTTCCTCAGTGGATACTCTTTCTACACCTCCCTTACAGGCTTGTCCTCCTGTAACTGATCTTTAAATGGGAGGGTTCCTTAGAGCTTGTTTCTGGGCTTCTCCTCTTGCCCATCTCCACATACCCTGCCCCACCATCTCATTTACTCTTGGTGCTTTAATGTTTTATGCAGTTGACTGCCATATTTCCTTCCCCCACTCTTCATGCTTTCTACCAAGTGTGTTGGGCTACACTGTCTACAACAGAAGACTGAATTAGGGCTAACTGTGAAGCACACTGATGGTTTAATGTCATTTTCTTTTGGTCCATCTCATGTCCATCGAGTCGGTGATGCCATCCAACCATCTCATCCTCTCTCGTCCCCTTCTCCTCCTGCCTTCAATCTTTCCCAGTGTCACGGTCTTTTCCAATGAGTCAGTTCTTTGGTGGCCAAAGTATTGGAGCTTCAGCTTCAGCATCAGTCCTTCTGATGCATATTCAGGGCTGATTTCCTTTAGGATGGACTGGTTTGATCTCCTTGTAGTCCAATTGGAGGGACTCTCAAGACTCTTTTCCAGCACCACAGTTCAAAAGCATCAGTTCTTCGGCACTCAGCTGAATCAGCAGAAAGACTGTCTTTGCAAGTATTTCTTAAACCCTCAGCTCAGCCAGGGACTGCAAATGTACCTGCTGCAGATCCAGAAGATGCACACACCACTTGGCTCCATTCATCTCAATTATGTGACATTATTAAAAAGCCAAAACTATGGTGATGTAAAACAAAGCAGTTGTGAGGAGTTAGGAGTAGGGGGGCAGGTGTGACTTAGAAGAGGTAGCATGAGGTTGGAGTGTTTGGAGTGATAGTGATGATAGGTCTGCAAATGTATGCATGTGATGAAACTCAGAACTATAACTAACAAAAGGCAATTGTACTGTATGTTCTTTTTTATCAGCAGAATTTCAGAAAGAACGAAGGCCACCTACATTGTTTTTATTTCTCACCCATTAGTGTCCCTGCCCAAAAACTCGGGCACTCTTAGCCTTAGATGACTTGGCAGGTTTGGAAGAAAGCTAGTAAGAGAAACATAGTTTGAACTTGGCCCATGATTCTTTTCAAGTCATGAGAAGCTAATTTATCCTCCCATGTACCATCTCTGTTGAAAAGTGCCACATGGGCAATGAGGGATAACGCAGGGTGCTAGGGCATGCTCCCATGAAGTAGTGGGAAGCTGGGTGAAAGAGAATTTTTGCCCAAGTTACAGCCCGAAATCCTCAAACGGTCTACTTTGCAGCTTTCTGTGAGTGTTTGATGTGACTTCAGTTCCTGTTTGTACTTGTAGCCCAGAGCAGGCAGACCGAGACTTCTGTAGACTCCAAGCCCTTGATGGTGGTGGTGTGTGTGGGGTCACCCCCAAAGCTTCCAGGACAGAGTAATGACTCTGGAACCTTCAGTTCAGGTGCTGTAGGGCAGAAGAACCACTCGTTTCTGCCAGACTGGGGAGCTGCCCTTTTCCCCTCTCCCTCTCTTTTATCTCGTCCTGAAGTCTTGGGTATGTTCTAGTCCAGGACAAGAGGAAAAGAGAAGTGCCGGGGACCAGCCCCGGCTGATCCAGGGTATTCGAAGGAGAGACGGCATAGGCGAGGATCAGGATACAATAGCTTCAATTAGATATTAATTAAAGATATAAAGAGTAATAGAATAAGGATAGCTCAGTAGGAAAATTCAGTGGAGAAAAGAGGCTGAGTAGCTTGGTTTACGCGGGAGACCAATAAAACTTCAAGACAAGAAGTTTGCACCACTTACGTAGGCCACAGGCGTCCTTCCGTTCTCCCGAAGGAGAGGAGACACTGAGGCCTCCCCGGTCGGATCTTAGAAGCCCAGGCATAATTAGTAAGCATGGTGGGTTCCGCGCTCCAGATGGAGACTCAGCCAGAGTGAGAGAGAGAGCGACATGGGGAGACCAGTATTTTGAGAAATTGATCCCAATTCTTTATTTTCCAGAGTCTGTTTTTATACACTAAGATGTTATACAAAAGTCACGTGGGGACAGCAGTCCTGACTTTTATTAAAGTCAGGTGCTTCACACAAATGTATACAGAGGTCTTAGGGGTGTTACATCATCTTCTGGCCAGGGGGGCCTGCTGACAATTTACGACCCTCTCCTTGTGACAGCGGTCAGTCAATCAGGACACTTATTTCTCCAGGGCTGATTATTCTCAAAACAGACGCCACCCAAATAAAGTTACATTCCTACAGGGTGAGGGTGTAGTGGGTTTTAGTTAAGGAAAGAATTTACTTAGCCTAAGGTCTAACGTGATTAATATCAAAGGTTAATACTTATTTCTTCTATATATTCATTAATGTGTGTAAGGGCAGGGGATGTGGAGACTTAGCAACAAACATTGGCTCAACAAATGAAAAACCCTTCACCAATACAATTTCTAATTAGCCCATTATACTTATACTAATAGTTTTCTAACTTTTCTAAGGAACCTGTTTTTAGAAGGTTTAAAGCATCTTGTGCCTCTCACAGTTGGGAGGCTGTGAGCAATCACATGTGGCTGGACGAGCCTGTCAGGCAGGCTAGAGAACCTTCAGAGGAGTTTGTAGGTTAAAACACTCTTGTCACACCCAAGAGTTTTTATTGACTGGAGCTCTAGGTTAACTCCTTCTCCGAAAGAGGTGGTGGGGGACAGCCCCCCGTAAAGTCAGAGGTGTAGGTAAGAGCACAAAGTAGTAAAGTAGGCAGGCTCTGGTTATGGGGATAGACGCTCGGGGATTTCCAGGGGGACTCCTGAGGCTCGATCCCGCCTTTGCGTATGTCGAGCCTCCTTCCTCATGACCTTTGCCATGGGCGGAGTACCTCACTCTGGCCCCCAACAGAGAAGGAATGATTTGTCACCACTTACACTGTAACTGGACTAGCTTCAGTAAAAGGCATAGTATTTTTTCCCCCAAAATTCCTCTTCTTACTTACTGCTGGGCTTTTGGCAAGGCATTTAACCTTCTTTGATTCTTTCCTCATCTGGGACACGTGGAGAGCAACATCTGTTTTGCTTAACTTCCAGAATGACCATTTGGATCAAAAGTCAAGGAGTTGGGCACATTTTTGTGATGATAAGGGTGAGCTGAATAGGATTTATAATGGACTAGCTTGGACACTTACCATTTCTTCCCATGGGATGGTGTGTTGTGATTTCCAACTTACTAAGCTACCCAATTACAAATACATTTTTTGCAGCCTCTAGCACATTTCATTCAGCTTATTTTCAAAGTCGTGAGTGAAGAGCCATGCTCAGTGAGCAGAGCACTTCTGAAATAAAATACAAATTCCCATCAATGTTTTCTGACATGTTAGACAGGATGCCAAATTGTTAATGTGATGCAGAATAATTAGGCAGCATTGAAAAGCAATTTTTATCATGCCTGCAATTCATTCATACTTGCCCACAATCAAACCAAGCATCTTTTGAGGTGTGTTAATTTGGGGGAAGAATGACCTAGATCCTTCATCCTTAAGCTTTTGAAGATGAGGCATCTTCTTTTGTGGCTATGGGCCCACTCCCTCCTGTCCTCTGAACTCCTCTGACATTTTGCTGGGACCACTGTTAAAGCTATTGCCACATTTTCCCTATATCATCATTGCTTCTTTATTTGCCACATCCTTGAATGGTCTAGAAGCCCCTCCAGGGCCAGCACAGTGTGTGCGTACTGCCTTGTGCATGGCTTGTATCTAGATTTAGCTCTTGAGTTGAAAGTGAAAAGCAAAAGATGCTACCTTGAATTCTAAGAAGACAGTCTGGGGTTTTGTTTTGCTTTTTCATTTAGGAAAGCAAAACAAAATGTGTTGATTACTGAAATAGTGGTTAGCAAAACAGAGAAAAGGAAAATTAGCTGCAATCCACCCCTTAGGTCAACAGGCTCATCACTTATTCCAGCTTCCTGTGTTCAGTTGCTGTGAATGGTGGTTGATGGTTTGTGTGGTGAATCTCAAGATGTTATGGCTTGGCCAGTGCCCTCAGCCACCTCACAGAGTGATGGGGAAGACAGATACAGGAACCTCGTCCTATAGGCATTTGGGAGCCAGTACTAGTCTTGAGCAGGACTTTGAGAAGGTGAAAATATTTCAGGGGTGGATATTTATCCATTAGTCATGCGCAGGATGGTGTGAAGAAAGCGTGGCCTCAACTCTGGAGGTGAGTAAGGAAGCCGTTGCTAAGAGGCCACACATTTTGCCATTTGGCCTGAAGATTAAAATGATGTCACTCAACCAGAGGGACATCCCTCCCAAGTTACTCACTCTGGGAACTTCCAAGAGTGAGACTTGGAGGGGAATCTTGCCCCCTTCACAGTGACCGAGCACAAAGGGACTGAGAGGAGCCCTTCACTGTAAGGGCGGCGGGCCATGTTTTCTCTCTCTCTCCCCCGACTGGCTGAGCTCCCAGGCCATGCTGCAGAACTGAGCCCTAGGGGACTTACCTTTAACCCACAAAGCAGGCACTAGGGGTTCGTATTAAGAAATATCTTGGAGCATCTTCTCCAAGTCTTCCCCTGTGACTCTGTAAGAAATTTAGATTTTCCTAAGAACTAAGATGCTCTGGGTCAGAATGGTCTAGATCGCAAGACATTTCAAGCTAGAAGAGCCTTGGAGACCTTTCATTTTATAGATGAGTTAGGGAGACCTGGAAAGGTCATATTTGTCCGAGTGTCATGCTTGCCCACTTTGCCTTAAGTGGCAAAGGTGGCCCCAGATTTCTCTCCTGAATCCTTCCACCATGACCCAGCCACTAAATACATGTTGCTTCCAGGATAGAAAAGATGGCTCAGCCTCTGCAAACCAAGGCCTTTATAGCTGGGACACCTGCAACAGAACCCAGACTCCAAGGACTCTGGTTGATTGTTGGACACAGTGCTGCAATTTCAAAACAGTCAAGAAGCAAATAGACTCAAAACTTATAACAATCAATCCCATTACTCCCCTTTTAGACACCCCCCCTATTTTCTGCTGGGGTTATTTTTGAGATTATTTCAGGAATACGCTTTGGTTTTAATGGCACCATAAACTGTGATCTGGGATGGAAGGATGGGATTAGTGGGCTTGTTTTACTGTAAAAGGTACTAAGCTCTTCTGACTTTGCACCTGGTACCACTTCGCAGTGATATTTAGGTTTAAAAGGCCACTATTGAGGGTGACAAGTTTACTGTTAGAACCAACCTCAGGAACAAGAAGTGGCTAGAGACTGCCTTCAGGAGGGGTGAGCTACCCAAAGTTTGAAGGAGGAGTGACCTTTCTAATGATAGGGTTAGTTTGCTGCTGGTTTTTCATTCTCTGTGGTTACCCACACCCTTAGGGCTTCCCTGGTGGCTCAGTTGATAAAGAATCTGCCTTCACTGAGGGAGCCCTGGGTTCGATCCCTGGGTTGGGAAGATCCCCTGAAGAAGGGAATGACAACCACTCCAGTATTCTTGCCTGGAAAACTCCATGGACAGAGGAGCCTAGCAGCCTATAGTCCATATGGTCACAAAGAGTCAGACACGACTTAATGACTAACACTTTACTTTTAACCCACACGCTTAGGAAGTGGACATGGGAAAATATGAGCTACATTTTTTATTAACTGAGTTCCAGTCATTCTTTTCTATTCATATGCTTGTTTTTATTTGAACCCACAAACCTCTTTCTGTATGCTGTAAATTGCCCTTTGTCACATTCTTACTACACTTATATACATTTAGGATCCTCTTGGCTTCCCTGGTGGCTCAGCTGGTAAAGAATCCACCTGAAATATGGGAGACCCGGGTTCAGTCCCGGAGTTGAGAAGATCCCCTAGACAAGGGAATGAGGAGAGCACATGTGAGTTTTTGGAAAACAGTAAATTCTCCCTTCTGTGTATCCTTGGGTAAAATTGGAAACATGCAGGCTTCTGTGTATCGATTTACAGAAGCTCATAACTCTATTCAGATGCTGTGACATTAGGTCTGTTGGAGACCAGGAGCCGTTTGGCCACAGAGAATGTTTTCAGGTTTGGAGGAAAAGTTAACCCTGAAAGTAGATAATGTGACATGTTCTATTTTTAATGAGTTTATTTTCCTGGTTCAGGTTAGAGGTGTTGGTTCATCATTTTGATTCTTGACAAAGGATTCTGCTTCGACTCTCAGCTCCCTGGTGGGTTACGTTTTCACAAAAAACATCTGCACTACAGCAAAGGGATCTGTGCTATCCTCGACAGTGTTCACTAGAAGGTTACCCCATGAATATCTGTAACTGGAAGCAGCCTTGTCAGTCTTTACTCCCAGCTGTAGATAGGTCGGCAGCCTGGCTAGGGGAAATTCAGAGTTATTAAAAAAGAATCCTTTGCTATCAGTCAGGAACTAAGTGTGGGGGAGCAAATGGGCTGTATTCAATGCTCAGCTATTTCTTCTAGTATCTTCCCCAACATATACTCACTATTGCTAAGCATTGTGGGTACTTAGGGAACAAATAGTCCCAAAGATTGGCCTTGGGGGGAGGGGAACATGACTGGAATTCTGATTAAGGGAAAACTTCCTTTTTGACTTATAATTCCTAAGAAATTTATTTCAGAAGAGAATCAATCTTAGATGGTTTTTCCCCCTCATTTCAACTGTCCTTTCTTTTCATTTTCGGTGGCTCTTGCAGACAAGCAATTACTACATGGAGGATATGTGTGTACCTCAGTGACCCAAGTTGCTAGGGAGACATCAAGTGTCTCAGGCCAGAGCAGTTGGGGGAGATTTGGGGTATCTTTGCAACCCTTGACTTTTCAACTTCAATTATAAATCCATTTGGTCGAGTTGTGGTTTAAGCTGTGTGTAGGCTTTCAGTAAACAGCTGCAGTACACAAGCAGCCTGGCCCTATTTGTTATCATCTCTACTAAGCTGCTGAGATAAATGCATGGGGAGGGTGATTTAGCAAGTGAAAGCCTGTCGAGTTTTAGTGTAGGTTCTTAGGTTCATGAAGAAAAATGACGCTTGGCACATGACTATTTTTGATTTTAAAGGGGAAAAAAAAAGATGAAAAGACTTTCAGATCTGTTCTCCTAAGTAGCATCAGAAAATTTTTTTTCATTTATCTTTGTTCCTGCCTTTTCTGTGGATTTAGAGCAGTCTTTTGAGGGGGAAATTTGCCCCATTCAGAAAGCAATAGATCATGTTTTCCATTCTATATGCATTTTACTATCCATCTACCTTGTTTCGGTGAACATTAAAATCAACCAAACCCTACAATCTAAATTTTGTTTTCTCGATGTAAATGAACACAGTAGTTCTTAGTTGAATTCAAGCAGCTTTCATGTAGAAACATTATTATGGCACAAAAGCAGCAGGAAAAAAAAAATCAGACACTGTAGCACAACACATGTTTCACTGGGCCCTTGACAAATATGTTGACCTGAGAGTAACCAAACTATATTCTCTCAGACTCATTAACTCTTTCAGGACACTTGCTACTAAGCACCCAGTATCCTGCTGGCTTGAAGCTGTGACTTTGAAGACTATTAGTTTCCTGCCAAAGACTGGCTCAGAGTCAGAAAAAGGCAAATTTAGAATACACACTGCATTTGTTAGGCAAATATTTATTTAATCTATGCTCTGACCAGTGATAGGGACTGTCACACGCTTGTGCACAACACACATGTAGGCACACACAGCTATGATAGGGAAATAAGAGTTCGTGACAGCATGTGACTGAGGATCAGGGTGAATAATGTGGACCACAGTTGATGCAGAGTAGTTCAGGAAAAGTAAGTAGGTCATCACTGTGAATTCAGGGAGCCAGGGAAGGGCCACTGGCAAAATGGAGCTTGAACTTGACTAAGAAGAACTGGGAGATCATTGAGTCATGAAATTGCCCAAGTAAGGCAATTAGTTGTTGAGGGCCTCTTACTTGGTGGACACCAGGGGCAAAGTGAAGAATAAGCCAGGCATCGTCTAGGCTTTCATGAAGCTTAACCTGTAGTCTGAAGATGATTATTTTAGTTGTATTTTACTGTCTGGGCTATTACTGTGAATAAGTTCAGAATCCATTTGAACAGCCTGAATAAAAGAGGCAATCAGACTGGAGGAGTCTGTGAGTGCAGTCTGACCTGGGTCATGTGGCGGGATTCAAGAACAGGAAGGTCAAGAACTCAGATTACTTGTCTCATCATCTTGGGTCAAATAGACACTGACTGTGGCTTTTAGCACTGTTTCAAGTTCATCTCTTTTCTCCTTTTCCCTACACCACACATACACACACACACACAGAAGTTTTGTTATCTTCTAGTTTCATGCACTTATGGTTATATCAGCCTCAACTTTAAATCTGCTTTCTATTCCAAGTTCAAGGATCCAACAGAGACTGACCAGAACTCCTGTGTTTCATTGCCATGTTGTACATTCCAATCCAATCAGCTGTGCCTCATGGGGTAAGTCATATAGCTTTGAGGAGAGTGCAGGAGAAATGATTGTTACTTCAGGTACAGACAGTTGTTGGGAGAAAGGAGAAGAGCACGTGCAGAGGATTAATATTTGACCCAAATATGGTGTATTTGATAAACAGTGGGGTATCACTGAGAACCAGGCGTACCATGGTAGGAAGTGGAGTGAATGTAGACCAGAGAGGTCAGTAGGTGGGCCTGTGTTTTAGGAGAGCATTTAGGTAAGGAAGAGGAAAAGTCCTGGGGTGTCATTGGTATTGAGGTATATTCTGACTGCCCAACTCCTGGAGAAACAGGTGAGAAAAGTCTTGCCCTGGATGGGGACTTGGGGGACTGGAATAAGAATTTTCTGAGATTGATTTTCTGGGTTTTTTATTTTGAAGCTGCTTCAGATTCCTCTGTGAGAGGAGCTTTGGTGATTTTTATCTCTCCTGGGGAGTGAGCTGCCCTCTGGGGGTCAGGAGAATCCTGGGAGGTGAGGGCACCCTTGGGTCTGGCCTGACTTCCTGAGAGTCCAGTGTTAAACACTTTCCCCAGAGAAAACTGTGTCCTTCAAAGGCAGAAATGGGAGAGATTGAAAAATCTCCTCCACCTTAGATTAATGCAATATACATGTGTAATACACATGCCCCTTTTCTTGGAGGATCCCACGACTCCACCTAGACAGGCTTCATTTTTTAATAATACCTATTACCCAACTTTAAATATTTAAATTATTTATTTACTTTTAAGCAGTTCTAAAATAACCATTTATTAAAATTTAATATAGAAATTAGAGTCTTTGCATCCTCTGGGAGATTCAGGAAAGTATACAAACTGTCTGTCACACCAATCACCTGAAGAAGATCAAGTTGGCATGTTGTTGCATTCTTTCCAGTATTTTGTATATGTTGTGTATTATTTAAAATAAAATTAGAAAAATGTGGTACCTAGAGGTTATTTTTTTCTTTTTGAAGAATAAAGTTGATCAAAATTTTATTTCACTTCACCCCAAAGGGATTGTAAGTATGAAATTTTGTAAGCTCAGCTATCATGCATTTCTTTTTTTTTCTTAATGTTTTTATTGGAGTAGAGTTGATTTACAATGTTGTGTTTGTTTATTCTATACAGCAAAGTAAGTCAGTTATACATACACATAGACTCTTTAAAAAAAAAAAAAAAAAAAACACTTCTGTGGTACTAGAGAAGACTCTTGAGAGTCCCTTGGACAGCAAGGAGATCAAACCAGTCAATTCCAAAGGAAGTCAACCCTGAATATTCATTGGAAGGACTGATGCTGAAGCTGAAGCTTCAACACTTTGGCCACCTGATGCGAAGATTCAAGTCATGTGAAAAAACCCTGATACTGGGAAGGATTGAAGTCAGGAGGAGAAGGGGATGACAGAGGACAAGATGGTTGGATGGCATCACCCAACTCGATGGACATGAGTTTGAGCAAGCTCTGGGAGACAGGAAAGGATAGGGAAGCCTGGCATGCTGCAGTCCATGGGGTCGCAAAGAGTCAGAAATGACTGTGCAACTGAATAACGGCAACAACAGCTGACTAACAAAAAGTGTTGTGATAGTTTCAGGTGAATAGCAAAGTGATTCAGCCCACATACACTCTTTTTCTTTTAGACTCTATTCCCATATCCGTCATTACAGAGTATTGAATAGAGTTCCCTGTGCTATAGAGCACGTTCTTATTAGTTATCTATTTTATATATAGATATAAATGGGCTTCCTGATGGCTCAGATGGTAAAGAATCCGCCTGCAAAGTGGGAGACCATCCCTAATTGGGAAGATCCCCTAGAGGAGGGTATGGCAACCCACTCCAGTGTTCTTGCCTGGAGAGTCCCTATGGACAGAGGAGCCTGGCAGGCTACAGTCCATGGTGTTGTAAAGAGTTGGAAATGACTGAGCAACTAAGCACAGTACACATTTTATATATAGTAGTGTATATATGTCAATCACAGTCTCCCAGTTTATATGCACCCCTATTCCCCCTGGTAACCACAAGTTTGTTTTCTACATCTATAACTCAACTCCTGTTTTGCAAATGGGTTCATTTGTACCATTTCTTTAGATTCCACATATAAGTGATACCGCGTATTTGTTGTTCTCTGTCTGACTTACTTCACTCAGTATGCAATCTGTAGGTCCGTCCATGTCATTGCAAATGGCATTCTTTTTGCAAATTCATTCTGTTTATGACTCAGTAACATTGGTACATAGAGTTTTGTGTCCATTTTCTCCCCTTAGCATTATATAATGAACATTTCCTCATATCACTAAATATTCCTAGCGGTTATATAGTTGTATAGATACACACTTAAATATGCACTTATTTGGGCAAATTTGATTGTCAGCCTCTCACCTTCCCAAATAACAATGCAAATAAATATCTTTGTGTGTAAGCACTTCACTATCTCTCTTACTCCAGCTTTCAAAAATTGAAATTACTAGGGGAAAGGATGTGAAGGGTCTTGTTACAGAGTTCCAAAGGGTTTGCTAGAAAGAGTACTGGTACATATACTTGCATGGGCAGTTACATAAGAGATGTTGACAAGCCTATCCTCTCTGGCACTAAGCAATCGTATGGCTTGTATTCCACATTGGAGAGCTGGAAAGCTCATCCAGGGCCTCACCCTTGACATTAACTTCTTTAATGGTTCTCAATACATATCAGGCACAACACACATGTTTGTTGAATAAGCCACCACCAACAGGGAAGGTGGTAAGATCCATTAGGGTGATATATGATTTGCTCCAGGTCTGTGGGGATGTCAAAAGGAAATTAATTTAAGCCTCTGTAGGAAAAAAGTGGTAGAGAGGTAGGATTGAGAATGAAGGGCTAGTGAGCAAGGATGCTGTTAAGTGCTTTGGAACTTAAGCATATCGTGTTAGGTAGAGCAAGTTGTTAAAAATACAGTATGGTCTACTCCATTCAGCAAAGCACAGGTAACTGCAAAGGAGATTGTCTGTTATTTCAGTGGAAGCATCAATAGGTTAAACCTTGGACCCTGTGGAATAGGTCTGAGGATCCCCAGGCCTAAGATGAAGTAAGAACTGGAGAGGTGACAGGATGATCTGGTTGTAATAATAAAAGTCAGATTTTTGTATTCATTTTTTCCAGTCATCCATTAGCAAATAGTTTTTGAATTGGCGATATTTTCTTAGTGGGGATGTAGCTATGAACATAGCATTGAATCTTCCATTCTGGTACTTCCTTCAAATGTATTGGGGGAGGAAGCTGGTAAAAGGTTTTCACTCTAGGCCTAAAGCAATCACCTTGGCTTTCTAAGAGGCTGACTGAGCAAGGCTCACTCTTCTCTGGCCTCCTTGCTGCTCTTCAAATACATGAGTCATGCTCCCACCTCAGTGCCTTTGCACTGGCTGTTCCTTTAGTGTGGCATGAGTCTTTCTCAGATACCCACTGGACCAAATCGTTCATCTCGTTTAAGCCTTTGCTCATCTCTTACACCATCAATGAGGCCTACATTGACCACCCTATTTAATTTATGACATTTATTATGTATTTTAAACCCCAGCTCTGGCACTCCTATTTCCCCTTACTCTGCTCACATTCCCCCATGTTCATCAAATTGCACTATATTTTTTATTATACTGTAAAAGCATCAGACTCAATTTAGCAACAACAGTAACTTAATTTGTTATTCTGATTGTTTGTTGTCTGCCCCACCCCCTCATTTTTGCAAAAGCAAGAATCTTTGTCTGTTTTGGTCCTGCTATATTGCTGGAGCCTAAACAGTATCTTGCCCTCAGTAGGAGATCGTTATATATTTCTGGAATGAAAACCTGATTATGTGATTGGCAGCATGACATTGAAGCGGATGTTCACAAAAGCAAGGGAGAACATTCTGCATTGCCTGGGCTCTGGACTCCAGATGGCAGTCTGAAGAAACACCCTACTCTTCCTTGGGTGGCGGGTAGTGAGATCAGCAGGAGAGACAGGACAAAACATCATGGGGAATATTTGGGGTTAGAGTGCCTTAAGCGACTCTGTCATGGTAACAGTAATGCTGGCCATTACTCTGTCATGGTAACAGTAATCTCAGCTCTTTAAGTCAAGGACCTTATCCAGATGTTGAAACCAGATTTCCATGGCTGCTGCTCCTACTGTTACTGCAGTTTCTGCCCCTCCTTGACTGCCTACCACTGTGATCTGTGGTCTCAGCAAACAGATGCTCACTGCCACTTATCATTTGCAGGACATGTCCCATGGCCCAACTCAGGCCTGCCTTCAATGCACGGACAAGGAGGATTATAAGAAGATTCACTGGGGGTAGACTGGGAAGTAGTGCCACAGCCTCAGTATGTACAAGCGTGGGCCTGGGAAATGTGAGGGCATTTCTGAGCAAGTTCAGAATCTTGATTGAATCTCAGGGCTGTTACTCATCCATTTTATGGTGCCAGTAATGGGCTGCTGGGAGAACCACAGCTGTTTTGTGCTGAGTCATCCACTTGTATTTGTACTTTGCCTTCCATGGAGGAATCCAAGGTTGCTCTACAATGACTTGGTTAAAATTAGCCCTGTCAGAGAGCTCCTTAAAGAGTCTTGTGAAAAGTCTTCCAAAATAAATCAACATGGGGTTTAGTCATTCCCTTTGCTCCTTTCTTCAGCTGGAAATGATTTTAATGGAAAGATGAGTCTGTAAGATCTTTGTGGCTGCCATTTTTTAAAATATAGGTTGTAATAAGGCAGGGGCTTAAGATAGAATGGGTCAGATAGGGGTAGAGAGTCAAAGGCCTGCTGTGTCACGAACTTGCTGTGTGACCTTGCATGAGTTCCATAACCTCTCTGATGTTCCTATGTCCCACATGTAAAAGGTGGGACTAACAACATGTCCTTTGCCAAGAGTCAGTAGATATGTAATTAAGTGGAATAATGTATGTGAAGTATACTTTCTGGTGTCTATAGGCCCTGAACAAAAAGGAGCAGAAATGATACTGGTAACTGCTTTCCATATATCCTTCAAATAAATATGTCCCATATCCAGCTCATCACTCCCTCCCCTACTGTTCTTATTGAGAACTGCTGCTCCTCCACATCCCTGTAGCTCTCAGGAGCAGCATTTGTCCCAATTCCTTGATGAGTAATCTCTTCCTGTCCATCACTTCTGATACTCTGGCTCTGCCCCTCATCACTTCGTACAGGGACTGTTTTACCCATTCTCTCTCTTGATTTCCCCCATCCACCTGGAAGTTCACCTAGTAGGATGGAACAGCCCTTGATCTGCTCACAGCTGTTGGCACAGGCTGTCACAGAATAGGTGCTCAGTAAAGACTGGCTAGAATTAAAATCTCTGTGAATCTGTGACAAGGTGTCCTGAAGGTGGGTTAAATGACATTTTCACTATCTTTTTTAAAAAAAAAAAAATTATTTATTTGTTTGGCTGCACCGGGTCTTAGTTGTGGCACTCAGGATTGTCTATCTTTGTTGCGCCATGCAGACTCTTGGTTTTTGTATGTGAAATTTAGCTCCCTGGCCAGGGATGGAACCTATGCCCTTTGCATTGGGAGTATAGCATCTTAGCCCTGAACCACCAGAAAGGTCCCATTGTCACTATCTGAAGTGACTCTGTTTATTTCTTTATTTGCACACCTATATGTCCTTGCTCCTTCACAGTTGCCCTTGTTACTCCTATGACATGTTGGGAAAGGCTCGATGCCCAGACAGTTCATCGTTCACCAAGTCATGCCTTCCAGACAGCAAGATCCTTGCCTTTCTTACTATTCACGACTGTGTCCCAAGCCCAGAGCCTAGTGTTCTGTGATCATCTTTTCCAAATGTGAGCAAATCATGCCTGAAAATGAAGGCAACACACAGAAAAGCAAAGCTAAGAGATGGAGAGGCCAAGCACTGCTCCCATTGTCCAAATCCTCAGATCTTGTCACGCTTAAAGCCAACACATAACCTTTGACCTCCCATTTGTGAGCCAATAAATCCCTATTGTTACTGAAGCTCATTTGACTGAGGCGTCTGCCACTTGCTATCAAAAGAGGATTGACTAATACCCTTTCTCTCCTGTACCTCCTACAGCTTCAGGAAAATCAAAAGGAACTTTTCATCAGCAAAAGGTCATAAATTCTGGTATTAAAAGTTTCTTTTTCTGCCTTGATCAATTCAGCAGTGCAGAAATAATGATGCCACTCGAGACAGAAGTCCTCTGTAATGGGCTAAGGAGCACCTAAAGTAGTGTTGAGGGTGGGTACTCTCCAGAAAGGAAGTGACACTTAAGTTGACATCTGAATGAGAAATAGTCAGATATGTGCTTATCTAGAGAAAGAACATTCCGGGTAGAGGAGAGAGCAAGTGTTAGATTGGCCATAAAGTTTATTGGATTGTATGGAAAAATCTGAACAAACTTTTTGGCAAATCCAATGCATAGTCCCAGAGACTGGAAAGGGCTTACTCTTTGTTTTAGAACTCTCCAGAAGGTCCACGTGGCTAGAGCTTTGTGGCACAGGAGACAGATGGGAGATGAAAGGTAGCCAAGTGTCACTGGTATCTTTTAGGGGAAGGCATGATGTAGGCAAGGGGAGTAGTCTTGGAATCTCCCTCTGTCTGACACAAGGTCAGAGGGAAAAAATGAGCAACAGCAAAGACAGTGCAGGCTTGCAGTCATTCAGTCACCTCACAGGGGGGCTTGCCTGGCTGGCACTGTGTCGTTCAGTGTGGCTATACAAGATGGTACTTGGAAGGCTGTAGGAGGGAAGCCACTGTTCTACTACCAACCTAGAAAAGCCAGTGAATCAGCCTTCTGTTTTGATCATATAGTTAAATATATTCTGTTTGATAGGAAGTTAGCAGAACTGGGAATAAATGGCTCAGGTTTGAGACATAAATTACCCTCTCACATTCACCAGGGCTTAATTTAGCGATTGCTTCCTCATTGCTCTAGATGGCCCAGCAGTACACCCTATCTGGGCGTGAGCACCTTACTCTCGGAATTTTGCTTGGTTTCCACAGGGGAGCCCCATAAAATATGAACTCATAACATTAATAAATTGGATATTAGGAAGCTCATCATGATTCCAACATGCTGGTGATGTAATAGTATGTGAATATTATAGAAGTATATCCTTCTTTCTAAATCTCGGGACAGTATGCTTGTGAAATACAATGAAATCCTGTTTGTTCTCTGGCTCTGAAAGCATCCTTAAGTCATTAATGTGCACATGTTTTGAATAAAGAAACTGCCATTTTAGGAGATTGGATAATGCACTTGAATTCATCTCAATTCAACAAACATAGATGCCATGCTTGTACGGATTTACAGTCTAGAAAGAAGATTCTGCTCCCATTGTGAACAATAATTGGATGAAAGGGAAGAGATGAAGCAGGGGGTCCTTTGAAGGACATTACTGGCACACTCTGGGGAAGAAAAGATACGAGAATGAGCTATGAAAATTACAGAGGAGATGGTACGTGGGCAGATACAGACATCTGGGGGCTACACTATCAGGACTTGGGGACAGATTCAATGTTGGGAAATAGGGTGATATGCAGATCAAATGTTATGTCTATGGAATCACCAGACAGGAGCTAACCGACTAGAACAATGTTGGTGCTTCAGATAGAATTGGGAATTCTTGAGGAAGTCTAGTTTGGAGTGATGCTGCCCAGTAGACATCTGGAAGGCAGGTCTAGAGCTGCACATCAAGTTAAGTCCTGAAGATTTATGATAGTTTTGGAGATTATCCCCCACCCCCCGAAGATGATTGTGAAAGCCTTGGAAATGGATGACCGCCTCCAGTAAGGAAGAGTAGCATGAGAAGAGAATTACCACAGATGGAGGCCTGCAGAGTCCCATGTAAACCACCCTGCAGTCACCCATAATGCCTTGCCCCATTCAGTAATTAGAACCATTGGGTCCATCTTGATTTGGGATTCAAGCCTTATACTATAGAAAAGAGGGATTTATGGGAACATTCAATTTCTACCACTGGGAGCCTGTTTGATGGTTGGATGGTGGACCCCAGACATTGAGAATAAACATTGCATCCACTGAGGATTCAGTTACAAATCCCTAAATTAACATATAAACATTTTCAGAAATGGGAAGTGATTTCTTCTTGAGGTTTATGTGGGTGCATAGCCAGCAGCAATATCAGCTATTGACACCCTGACCTGTAGACCGAGATGAAGCATAGTCAGGCAGAGGTTTTGTATCTTTTTTTAATTCCATGAGGAGAACCTAGGTGGCTAATTTCATTGACTGTTTCATGTATGTAAATTTTATCTCCCCAATTTTTAGTTCCTTGAAGCATGGATTCAGCCTCATAATTTGTGGATCTCCCTACAGTTCCTAAAATAGTGTAGGCCTAGTATAACATGCAACCCACTCCAGTGTTTTTGCCTGGAGAATCCCAGGGATGGGGGAGCCTGGTGGCTGCCGTCTATGGGGTCACACAGAGTCGGACACGACTGAAGTGACTTGGAGCAGCAGCAGCTCAAATGCATTCAAATACTTTTTGTGGAAAAATTACATCACAACAAGTAGAATTTTCAGGCTAGATAGAAAAAGCCCTGAAACACGGTCAAGTCTGTTTACATGCCTGTGTGCACTGCTGCAATCAAGTTGTCCCATAAATATTGACTTTCTTCTTATAAATCACAAGCTATCTTTCTTAGGCTTAGGCACAAAGTCATATGGAGAAATCATTGCTTCAAGGGCTCTTTATGGCTGGAAGTCAGAAATACCAAGGGAACTAGTAGTAATAGAGACAAAAGGAAGCACTGTTAAGACTCACCCTAAGGAGCTTTGTAATAGCATTTCTTATAATACATATCCCATCAACATTGTTACTCAAAAGCAGGGCCACTTTGGAGTTAGAATTAATACCATATGAAGTAATAAGTTTGCAAAGAACTTGATAAATGTCCATAGCATCATCACTTGGGTTCACAGTAAAAACAAGGACTTTAGGAGTTCACAGTGCACAGATTGTGCCTGGTAGGAATGATGAGTGGATGCATGTTCTAACCCATTTCACTTTTTTATGACCTCTTAATTGCATCAGTAGTTTCTTTCTGATATAAGTAATACTTAATGGGGTTGGGTGGTATTGAATATAGATCTGACACCATACTAATTGTTTTAACTGAGATTATTTCACTGAATCCTTAAAATAACCCTATGAAGTAGGGTTTTATCTTTTTATCATTAAAATCAGTGCCAGTTCTTTTACACATAGTTGGGTAGAGTTGCACTGAGTTCATGGAACCTTGCCAAGGACTGTTGAAACCTTTGTTGATGGCTATGAAATAGAGACGAGAGAAGACCAAAAAGAGCTTGAGCATTTTTGCAGCGGCTCTTCTCACCACCTCCTCAAGTTCTACCTTTCTCTGTGGTTAAAACATTGACCGATAGTCCTAAAACTTGGGCAGACTTGGTAGCACATTGGGTATCCTCGTGTACCTTTTCTGTTATAACATTTTATGGAATTGTCTAAAGGACACTATGATTTGATGTTACTCAAGTCAAGACCTTGAACAGTAAACTTATCCATGTAAGAAAGCCTCCCTAGGTTAAATCGAATCATCTTTGGCTTACTTTGTGGTGATTTGTCCAATTAATTTCAGCTGAGGCTCTAGAAAAAAGGAACAACCTTATCATCATCATTATGATCATTTCATACCAGCCATTAATCACATTCGTACTATGCCAGGCACGTTATAGCCATTATTTTAATTAATTTTACAAAAAGAAATCTGTATAAGGCAGGGATTATTGTGCTGACTTTATAAAAGAGGAAACTGATATTCTGAGAGCTAAGCAATTTTCTCATGATTGCACAGCTAGTATGCAATAGATATATGATTTGAAATGAGTTATGCTTTAGCTGGGCTCCCCAGGTGATTCAAGTGGTAAAGAATCTGCCTGCCAACACAGGAGACCAAGGTCTGATCCTCTAGGTCAGGAAGATCCCCTGGAGACAGGAATGGCTACCCATTCCAGTTTGCTTGCCTGAGAAATTCCATGGACAGAGGAGCCTGGCGGGCTGCAGTCCATGGGGTCACAAAGAGCCAGAGAAGACTGAGCACGCACGCGACAACAAAAGCGCTTTCGTCACTTTCCACAAGACCTCCCAGTGTCACTCTATGGCCACATCCATCCCCTCTCCTGAATCTCTGATAACTTACCTGTTTGCTCTTTAACCTGTTTTTTGTTTTTGTTTTTTCTATTTTTCTTTATTATGATGATCACAAAAGAATTCCAACATAGACTATTGGGATAGAAAATAATATTACTTCCTCTTCAGTGCCTGCCAAAAAGATCAAATAAAAGTTAATATTTTGCCTCATGTCTACCCATACTTTTAATTTTTAAAAAAAATTTAATTTGAAATAATGGTAGATTCACCAGAGCACCCTGCCCCATCTTCTTCCAGTGTTAACATATTACCCAACTGTAGTGCAATGTCAAAACCACTGACAGTCCTTAGCACTTATTCAGATTTCTCCTGTTGTATGTACACTTGTGTGTTGTTCTATGGAGTTTCATCATGTATACAGCATGTGTAACCACCACCACAGTTAACATACCCCACTGTACACAAGATGTCCCTGATTTACTCCTTTATAGCCAGACCCACCTCCTCTCACCCTTCCTAATCTCTGGCTACTACCTGTTTTCCATTATCCTAATTATTGCAAATTATTGCATGTAGCATGCTGTATAGTATGGATGGACCACGGTTTAACCAGTTACCCATTGAAGAACATTTGTATAATTTATAGTTTTTGAAAATACGTCTTCCTTTCTCTGGGATAAATGCCTGAGGGTGCCATTGCTGGGCCTCATGGTGTAATACATTTTTAGTTTGGGAAGACACTGCCAAAATATTTTCAGGGAAGCTGTCCCTTTTCCTTCTTGTTAATTTACATTTTCAAGATGATGTTTGATGTAGAACATCTTTTTATATGGTCTTTGACCATTAGATCTTTTACTTGAAATTCCTATCATTTGCTTATTTTTTTCTAATGATCTTTTTGGCCCTTACTGATTTGTTGCAGTTCTTCATTTATTGTTGATTTTAATCCTTTTGTTGGTGAAATATATTGCACATGTTTTCCAGCTTGTGACCTATTGGGTTAATTTGCTTATGATGTCTTTTTTTATGCTACATTTAAATTTTGCATGTAGTCACATTCATCATTCTTTCCCTTTATGGTTTGTGGGTTTTGTGGTCTTGAATATGAAATCAGTTTATAGTTTATTCATAGTTAAGACTTCATAGAGACTCAAACAGTCTCTTTGCTCTTAATTTATACCCAGTATTACCATTCCTGCTGATCTGATTTTGAAATACTTTGCACACCAGTACGTTGGATTGAGTCAGGGAAATTCTAGAGACAGTTGTTAGTCTCATAGCAGCAAATAATGGTGATTTTCTGGTCATCTCAGTTCTTTGTACTTTCTGCCCACCACTCATTCATTCCTATTCATCCTTCAGGACCCAACTTCATATCTACACTTCTGGGAAGATTTTATTGATGATTTACAAGTCTGTTTTCCCAAATCTCACATTGCCCTGTTCTCCCCTCGTTGTAGTGCTTTTCACACTGCTGTGTACCTGCATGTTTACACCCCAGGTCCCCAACATGGCTTTGGCTAAATGAGATAAGAGAGGATTACCAGTCTGTTTAATAGTTGTATCTCTCCTTGCAGTGTTTGAACCTGTGGTAAGTGACTAGTGACCTTGATGGAATGTGGGGATGTGGGAGATCCGTGGAGAATAAGCCGACATCAGACCTCCTGAATCACAGTGACCCAGTGTGCATGGCGCAGAGGAAATTCTGTTGTTATCCAGAGCTCCCTTCCTCACGGGGAATGTCAACTGCCCAGGGCTCTGTGGGCTGACACTTCAAGTAGAGAATACAGTCCAGGGGTCACAGGCTACAGTGTGGGGTTTCATACTCAAGGCTGTGGGAGGAGGGGCTTGGTAGTGGAAGGGATAGGTTTGGCCAAACAGAGTGAAGAAAAGTCAAGGGCCAATTTCCTGAAGAGCAGGTATGACCAAGCCTCAAAGTCAAGAACCAAGAGCTACAAGGAAGTTACATGAAAGCACAGTTGGTAGAGAGTCTTACATTGTTTTTCCTCCTCTATTTAAGGAAGCAGAGAAGTGTGTCAACTGTTCGGGAAAGCTTTTTGCTCCAAGATGATCAAACTCTTTGGTGGTCTCGCTCCTCTCCCCCATCAGATATAGAAACACAGATATGTGTTCATTCCAAGGGAGATGGGCTAGCCAGCCCTGAAACAATTCCTGGCTGTTCCTTTTTTTCAGAGGAAATCATCATGTACTTTCCTTTTGGACTCAGTGTAGCTCCTGAAAATTGTTCCATGGGCAACTGAGGAGAAAATAGGGCCTCTTTTCCGGCAGCCCCTGCTGCTCCCAGGCTCCGACTGCCTTCAGGAAGCGAGAAGGCTCTTTTTAATTAGAGCTGAAAGCCTAATCTTCTGTCAGGGTAACCTGTTGCAGCCAAAATAGACACTCCCGGATGCTGCCTGGAACAAAATCTGCCACAGCCAGGCAACTGAAGAGGAAAAGGGAAAATAAAGAGCAAACTTGGGGAAAGCATGAAACAGGGTGAACAGTTTCATCATCTGTACTGAACTGTAAGCAGTTGTCCAAAAGCGAACTATCATTTCAAATGTGTGGTAGGTTAGAGGAAAGGACATTCCCTTAGGTTAGACTTGCTGCTCACCAGGTTAAATGAAGGGTAGGAGAGGCACACAGGTCAACATGCATTTACCTCAGTCCTCAGCTGCTTCGTTATTCAGGATAATGCCGCTCCTTTTAAATTTTCTCTTTAATCTTACCTAATTCATAGCGATCTTTGTGGCCACTACAACATCATACTTAGGATCAGCTTCAAAAAGAATCTTTCATATTTCCATTTCCCCTCCTCCCCTCTTTCACTCTTGCTCGCACCTTATTATTATTATTTTTTTTTTAATAAAGGGATAGTCTGGTTTGTAAAAAGAGCTTTGGTCCATCAGCCAGGTCATGTTGGCTGTGGTCATGACTCTAGTATCGAACTTAAGCACATCTCTTCTCCTTTGAGGTGTTCATTGAGTCCATCTACACAAAGAGAGACTTCAGAGACTTGCTGTCAAGTTTCTCCTGTTTCTACTTAGATTCAGTTCAATTCAGTTCAGTCGCTCAGTCGTATCCAACTCTTTGCGACCCCATTAATCGTAGCACGCCTGGCCTCCCTGTCCATCACCAACTCCCAGAGTTCACTCAGACTCACGTCCATTGAGTCAGTGATGCCATCCAGCCATCTCATCCTCTGTTGTCCCCTTCTCCTCCTGCCCCCAATCCCTCCCATACTTAAATTGGTCCCATTGAAATATGACCACCACTTGGTTGGATATTGATGTGAGGCCTGAACAGCCAGCAGTCATGTGATCATTCTAGCTGAAGCAACTTTCTGAAAGCAATCAGTTTGTCAAATAGGAGTGAATGTCTTCTGCCTGCCTCATATTAATATTTCTATTCATGATATCTCTGAGCACATCAGAGGTGGGAGTTGATAATCAATGTGATTAGCTGAATGCAGCCCTTTTCTGACTTACTGCTGCCCTCTTCTGATGGTGCTCTATCAGAATGTAGATCTTTCCTGTGCATCATAATCAAAAGGCCCCTGCAAATTTCACCACCTTCTTTATGAAGTGTGTTTCCTCTGTCATCCAGTTTCCCCAGATCAGAGATTTCAAATGTGTTCATCTCCCTTGCCAACCTCAGTCATTTGGTGAAAGATGTCAAGAGTCTGTTCAGACACGTTGTGTGAACGGTTTGGCCACTATAGACTTAGAATTGTCAGTTTGGCCAATCTGTTAGGAATTGGCCCTCCCAGGCCTGGCATGAGATTTTCAAGTCATCTCCTGCTGTCTTCCAATTGACTCACTGGGGATTATAGAGCAGATGTTGCTCTGTGATCATTAGGCCTCTCAAAGCCCTGGAGGCACCCTTTGTGCAACACCAGCAGGACCAATTGAGGAAACATGACCCAAACATCATAGAGCCACTTGCTGTTCACTTTGCAGCTTCTTATGATCCAGGACAAAAAATGTTACTATAGCAGTACTTGCTATGAAATGGCGAAGTATGATTAGTGATGGTGTTAGAACCAGAAAGAAATTGGAGAAACCAGGACAGCCAACATGTTACCTTATCTCTCATTTGTTCTATGCATACTACATGCCAAGTGTTTTTAAAGGCACTTCACTTCCTATCTAATCCTTAGTGTGATGGAGGTATTGAAGGTTTAAGTAGTTTTCCAAAATTCACATGAGAAGTAACGAAGTACCTCCCCGAAGCCTGGGTGGAAACTGATGAGAGTGATGAAGAGATGGCCATGAACTCATCAGTTGAAACCCTTGAAGATCTGGAAGTCCGCATGTGTAGATTCCTTCCAACAGTAGAAGATAATCAATAAAGATGAGGCACAGTAGTGAGGCAGATGGAGAGGTAGATGATTCACCTTGATTTGTGATAAAGCTGTTTAGAGATTTCAACATAGGTCCATCACCAAGCAGACCAGAATATCTTTTTCTTTAAGCCAGCAGATTGCAAGGAGAAAGAGGGAGCTGAGCTAAATATGCCCAGTTCTTCCTTCATCCAAACTCATAAAATAGACTGGTCACAGCTTCACAGGGATGAGTGAGTGAGCTGGCTGCAAGAGGGCATGTTATAACTGCGTTATAGTACAGGCAGCCCTCCTCATGGAATCATGAAGGTGCCCAAAGAAATTTGTCCTGAGAGACACAGGAATGCACTATTGAATGACTGGGATCAGTCCCAGGGAAGCCTAGTTCTCCAGACCAGAGCCAAGAAGTATAGTCCCTGGTTTGGGAATCTTCTAGAGTGGCCCATCAGGTGGATTAAGCAAGAAGTCTTACCAATAACTCCTAATTCATGACTGTGAGTAGTAGCTGAAGATTACACCTTTCAGTGAGCATCTTGGCCAGCTCCCCAAGTGTCCCTCCTCATCATAGATAGCAACATCCTCGAGATGCCTTAGAAATGCCCTAGGCCCCTCCTCCAGGGCTGAGCCAGGGCCAGCAAGCATCCCAACTCCTGCTCTTGTGGATGTAAAGTGCACATCCAAACAGTCCTTGGAAAGAGCACTAGCTTTCACTTGAGGGCAGGAAGGCTGCTGTGCCCAGACCTGTTGGCTTTCCCTCAGAGTCTACCGTGTAGCCATGGCAGCAGGGCTTGGGGAGAGGTGGTCATGGAACTGGGGATTAGAATGATAGAGGTCTTAACTCACTTCTTCCAGAAGTAGACCCTAAGTTAAGACTTGAGTTTAGGTGAGTTATTTCAGAGGTGCTTCCAGGAAGCACCTTGATAGGTGGAAGGGGGAAGCAAGGACTGTAGGCCAATATATACACAGTACATGATGTAGTAAGTTTCCAATGTGGGCAGCTAGGGTCTAGTCACAGAGTTGGGCAGAACATTCCTTAGACTTGAAGAAAGTGGAGCATTTATTCATGGACCCATATCTGTTAAGGGACTACTACTGGAAACGTCAGCTCACTTATTGTTGCTCCGTCACTAAGTTGTGTCCAACTCTTTGTGACCCCATGAACTGCGCACACCAGGCTTCCTTGTCCTTCTCTATTTCCCAGAGTTTGCTCAAACTCATATCCATAGAGTCAGCTCCCTGAAACTTCCTAACTCCCTAGCCTCCCTCATGCCCAGGATGATCAAGTTCCTCTGGCCTCTGGCAGGCAGAATTGCAGATTCTCCCAGTAGAAAGCCCTCCATGTGTCTAGGAACTGGAAGTACCAAGGGAACATGGGTGGGCTGCAGAGAGTGTGGCACCTGCTATGATGCCTGAAAGCATTTTTTTAAGAAGATGAACTAAGTAAGCCCTTACTTGGAGCAGTTTGCCCTTTCTTCCCCAGGGGGTTTGCCCCCACACTCTCTCCAGCTGAGCATGAGTTGTGTCGGGTTTTTTTTTTTTTTTTGGTCCAAATAAGAAAAATAATTTTTTCCTTCTTTCTTTTATTTTTCTGTTTGTAAGGCAAGAAAGGTCCAAGAGAAGCACAGAAACAGTAGCAAGGTCTTGACTTGACAAAAGCTTTGGAAACCATTAGTGAGTTTCGAAGCTGTCAGCGTGCTGTCAGGCAGATAGGTTTTCAAAAAAAAGGGCAGAGGTAAGTTAGAAATTGTATTCTGAACCATGGATGCTCTCCAGCCCTGCTTCTAGGGAATTGAGAAGGAAGGCAGGTTGAGGGGTGAGGCTGTATTCACTGGGAATGGGAAAAGGAAGAGGCAGAGGCCAGGAAATCAGCCTAGATTGCAGTGTGGTTTAACTGCAAAATCATGGTAGGAGAAGGAGTCAAGGAAATGAGGTGGGGCTGAAAGGACTGGAAGGGTATTTGTGTGAAAGACAGTGGCTGCTTAGAGGGCAGAAAGTGCGACGAACCCTCGGGTTCAAGGCCCCTTTGCCTGAGTCTGAGTAGTTTCTTGGTCATCAGCTGCTTGCTGCTTAGGGGAAGCAATCGGAGGTGCCAGTGGGCAGGTCTCTCCTGAGGAGCCCTAAGATTAGGGTCACAGAGAGAACTGATGATTGACTTGTAATCAGTGAATGAAATTTGTCAAAGGCATATGTAAATTTTCCAAGACTTTTTGTATTTTCTTTATTTTTAAGGCCCGGAACAGGAGGAATTATCTCAGTGGGTGCCTTGCACTCATTAATGAGGCATTAGCTCACCTGGTTCAAGCACAGTACAAATCATGCTAACAGGAGGGCAGGGAGAGCCTTCCCTCAGGGGTTGGTGTGGATTGAATCCTGGGGTGGAGGCATGTTGTTTCCATTAAGTGCTTTATTCCTGTTTTATCTTTCCACCAAAACCCCCAAACAAGCTGTTGATTTCTTTCAGTCATTAAGGATAAACAAAACTGGTCAAGTCAGATTATTTTTTTAAGGATGATTTAAAATGCTAGTTGCACACTGTGATGGTTGTTTTCTCGTTGTTCGTTTTCTTTTTCTTTCCTGCCCTGTTTATGGCTGTAATTTGGAATAATTCAATTCATCATATTTTCACAGGTCTAACAGTACCCCAAGTATTTTGGGGGTTTCTAAATGGTAGAGGCTTTTCCTGCCCGGGTGCACAAGAAGGAAATCAGAACAAGGACCTGTCCCTAAAAGGGAATGATGTTTTCTTTGGTTACTTTAACAGTGTTTGCTCTTTATTGCTTTAGAATCATAACCTGGGTTGGAATGAGTTGTCTTTGCCAGGGGCTTCCTTTCTCTTCATACCAGAATAATAGAGGAGTGAAAGCACATTCTGAGGGAACGTCAGGGCCAAACGTAGGGCTCACCCAAACAGTCTGGACTGTCTCTTCCAGGGGCTTGTACAAGCCTATGTGAAGAGTTCATCTTCCCTAGATGCAGTATGACAACTAGCCCCACACTCCCCCAACCCCCACTGCCACTTTAAATAGGGACATCAGTGGAAGGCCGGACAGAGTCTGGGTGTGAGACTTCAAATCTGACACCTTTCTAGTGGCATAAACCCATGAGATGTAACCATAGCTGCATAACAGCATCATCTGGAATCCTGTTAAGGCAGATCCCTGGGCAGTATTGCCAAGATTTTGAGACAGTGCAGGTTGGGTGGGGTCTGGGTGTCTGTGATCTTTAATCTGTTCCTTTTGGTCAGTTTGTGTCAATCCCTTACTCTAAGTCAATTAAATAATAGTATGTTGATAGAAGAGTCTTCTAACTCTAATTCAGTGACATGTTGCTTCCTTTCCTTTGTATGGGCAGCGGGCTTGTTGATTAATATGCCTACAGAGTCCAAGTCTCCGAAGTCAGTGTTCTGTTCTCAAATCTGCCTCTGATTTGAAGGATGACCTTTAACATCATGGTGCTTGAGTCTCTCCCTGTCTTCTATGTGGACCTAACCACTCCTGTTTAGCATGCTGGATATAAAAGGAAAAGGACTGTGAAAAGTTCAAAATGTAAACTGCAATGGAAATATGATAGTGTCAATAAAGCACATATACTCAGCAGAGGAAGGGAAAGACAGATCTAGGATGAAACTATCCTTTTGTCAGTCTTGCATTAATCAATCTCTGTTATCATTTTAAATAGAGTGATTTCAAAGGAGTTACAGATTTCAGGACTGAATTTGCCTGGCTTCAGTTCAGTCACCTAGTCGTGTCTGACTCTTTGCACCCCCATGGACTGCAGCACACCAGGCTTCCCTGTTCATCACCAACTCCCAGAGCTTGCTGAAACTCATGTCCATCGAGTCGATCATGCCATCCAACCATCTCATCCTCTGTCATCCCCTTCTCCTCCTACCTTCAATCATTCCCAGCATCAGGGTCTTTTCAAATGAATCAGTGGACCAAAGTATTGGAGTTTCAGCTTCAGTATCAGTCCTTCCAATGAATATTCAGGACTGATTTCCTTTAGGATTGACCAGTTTGATCTCCTTGTAGTCCAAGGGACTCTCAAGAGTCTTCTCCAACAACACAGTTCAAAAGCATCAATTCTTTGGGACTCAGCTTACTTTATAGTCTATCTGTCACATCCATACATGACTACTGGTAAAACCGTAGCTTTGACTAGGCAGACTTTTGTCAGCAAAATAATGTCTCTGCTTTTTAATATGCTGTCTAGGTTGGCCATAGCTTTTCTTCCAAGGAGCAAGCATCTTTTAATTTCATGGCTGCAATCACAATCTGCAGTGGTTTTGGAGCCCAAGAAAATTAAGTCTGTCACTGTTTCCATTGTTTCTCCATCTATTTGCCATGAAGAGATGGGATGAGATGCCATGATCTTAGTTTTCTGAATGTGAAGTTTTAAGGCAACTTTTTCACTCTCCTCTTTCACTTTCATCAAGAGGCTCTTTAGTTCTTCTTTGCTTTCTGCCATAAGGGTGGTGTCATCTGCATATCTGAGGTTATTGATATTTCTGCCTGCAATCTTGATTCCAGCTTGTGCTTCATCCAGCCCGGCATTTTGCATAATGTACTCTGCATATAAGTTAAATAAGCAGAGTGACAATATACAGCCTTGATGTACTTCTTTCCCTATTTGGAACCAGTCTGTTGTCCCATGTCCAGTTCTAACAGTTGCTTCTTGACCTGCATACAGATTTCTCAGGAGGCAGGTCAGATGGTCTGGTATTCCCATCTCTTTCAGAATTTTCCACGGTTTGTTGTGATCCACACAGTCAAAGGCTTTGGTGTAATCAATAAAGCAGAAGTAGATGTTTTTCTGGAACTCTGTTGCTTTTTCTGTGATCCAACGGATGTTGGCGATTTGATCTCTGGTTCCTCTGTCTTTTCTAAATCCAGCTTGAACATCTGGAAATTCATGGTTCATGTACTTTTGAAGCCTGACTTGGAGAATTTTGAGCATTACTTTGCTGGTGTGTGAGATGAGTGCAATCATGCGGTAGTTTGAACATTCTTTGGCATTGCCCTTTTTCGAGATTGGAATGAAAATTGACCTTTTCCAGTCCTGTGGCCACTGCTGAGTTTTCCAGATTTGCTCACCTATTGAGTGCAGCACTTTAACAGCATCATCTTTTAGGGTTTGATATAGCTTATCTGGAATTCCATCACCTCCACTAGCTTTGTTTGTAATGATGCTTCCTGAAGCCCACTTGACTTTGCATTCCAGGATGTCTGGCTCTAGGTGAGTGATCACACCATCATGGTTATCCAGGTCATGAAGATCTTATTTGTATAGTTCTTCTGTGTATTCTTGCCACCTCTTCTTAATATCTTCTGCTTCTGTTAGGTCCATACCATTTCTGTCCTTTATTTTGCCCATCTTTGCATGAAATGTTCTGTTGGTGTCTCTAATTTTCTTGAAGAGATCACTAGTCTTTCCCATTCTGTTGTTTTCTCTATTTCTTTGCACTGATCACTGAGGAGGGCTTTCTTTTCTCTCCTTGATGTTCTTTGGAACTGTGCATTCAAATGGATATATCTTTCCTTTTCTTCTTTGCCTATTGCATCTCTTTTCTCAGCTATTTGTAAGGCCTCCTCAGACAACAATTTTGCCTTTTTGTTTTTCTTTTTCTTGAGGATAGTCTTGATCAGTGCCTTGATCACTTGATCACTGCCTCCTGCCTCCCACCTGGGTTACTATTTTTTTATGTGGACTCCAAACATTGTTTTAAAATGTTGTCCTGTCACTTAGGGGATATACATGAAGATCAATCTTTAGGCGAGGAAGGAGCTGTTTGCTCAGGGACCTGGGAGGTTCATTTTTTTCTTCCTTTTCCCAGGAAGGGGAGGAGCTGTGAGGATCTGTGTTGGCCACATATGTATCCATTCAAGTTGTGGAATGGCTCCTGGGTACCTTGCAGGGACAGGAGTCTTTTTCTGGTTGTTTCTTATTCAGACTGTTTTAGGGCCTGTGGATGTGAGAAATATGGAGCCCCTGCTTTGACCCATTCATGGTAATGATTGGGAAGTTTGGGAGAGAGGTAAATTATTAACTGACTGAGATACCAGATAAAATATTTACCATGGAGATTCAGAGCAATGTGAGGTCCCAGTGTGTTAGAAAAATGAGCAAATACTTCATAGAGGGAAATATGATTTTAGATGGCCTTTGAAAAACATGCAGGATTCAACCAGACAAAGACATTCCCACTAAAGGAAAGAGATAAAACAATGACCTGATGGTAGCACAGGCAAGATATGTTTAAAATTGTTGTGAAAAACTCACTGAAAGATTTTTCAGATTGTCCTGGAAAGAGAGTAATTTACCCTTTCTTGGCAAAAGCAGGGTTCTTTTTTTAAATCAATTCATTTATTTTTGGCTGCCTCAGGTTTTATTTGTGGCACATGGGCTCTTCATTGCAGTGGCCGAGTTTCTCTCTAGTTGTGGCGTGAGCTTAGTTGCCCCATAGCGTGTGGAATCTTAGTCCCATGACCAAGGATTGAACCTGCAACCCCTGTGGTAGAAGGCAGATTCTTAACCAGTCAACCCCCATGGAAGTCCCTAGGGATTCTTTTTACTGTTTAATCTGTCAGGGATTTTATAGACACCCTGACATTGCAACCCTCCTCTTATATATAAAACAGGCCTAGGATGCCAGTGCTTGTTAGCTATGGGAACACAGGACCAAATAGCTGCATCCCTTTAGGCCTGGAGGCCAACTGTGGGATCCTGCTTAGGATTCAGCACTGGAATATGTTACTGAAAGAGGCCAAGAGGCTTAGGAAAGACAAGCAACCTGCCTCTTTTATGGGTCAATGAAGAAACCTGGGCTTTGGAATCAAATTGACCCGAATTTCAATCCCTGTCCTGCTACTTCCTTATTATACTTGCCAGCATTATCCTAGGCAATCAATAAATGTAACTGGCACAGTGTCCCTGTTGCAGCTGGGACATTGTAAATGGTCAGTAAAAAAACTGCCTGAGTCCCGCGTGCAGAGGCCAAGTTTTAAAGAAGGATGGTAGATGCTCATCTGCATTTCCATAGGGTCCCTGCTCCTGTTTTATAACCTATTATGTCTCCTTCACATCTTAGCTATTCACTTGGCTTTAGACGTGGTTAAGTTTGCTCTGTGAAGTGTTTGCCATTTGGCAGAAAGAAAGACCATTCCTATAGAATTGGCAATGGCTTCCTCATTTGAGGATTCGTTCAGCTAATTCTCCCATCTTGCTTTGCTCTGATACTCTGCCTCTACTTGAACTTTTTAATCTTGCTGGCTTTGTCCTATCTGCCTTCGACTGTGACCCCAATCCCACTGAGGTAGCAATGTCACCGCTAGACTTCACTTCCTTAATGTCTTCTCACGTGGACTCCAGTCTTTGTCCGGGGCATGTATTGCCAGCCAGTCTTATGGATTTCTGTGGGTGGTCAAAGGTCACCAACCTTTTCATGACTGGTAGCCTTGGGCACAAGCTTGGGACCAGCCTGAGTTCTTGAACTGGCCTCCTCAACCCTGGCCTTCCCTAACAGATGATGCCCCTTAGGCAACGGATGGAGGACCTGGGAGTCATAGCTCAGTCATGGTGCTACATCCTCTGGAAAAGCTGGTGCTCCAGAGTGGCTCCCTTGGGCCAACCTGACACTGTTAGCCTGCCCTGAACTGTCCATGGGGCTTCTGAGCAGCTTCTAGACTCCATGATAAGTTGGGAAGTTGGTGGTATAAGAGCTATAAATATAATGCCTTAGCTTTATTTAACCTAATGTTTACCCAGATTGTGAGATCATAGTACACTGTGCTCGGGTACACCCCAAGTCATGTACAAACCCACCAAACACCTATGAACATACCTAGAAAATATTGATAGTTTCTTTACACTTCTGGAAAATGTCCTACTTTAGTCTTCATAAACATACTACAAGATCGATTTATTATGTTCATTTTATTGATGCAGAAAATGGAGTATTGGAGATCCAAAGACTTATCCGGTGTCACCTAGTGAGCCAGTTGTAGAGCTGCTCACACCCATTGCTCCCATTGTACACACAGCCCTGCTGTTGGCTCTTGGGATAGAAACGTCATGTGAGCACAACACTGAGAAACCATCCCCTTGCAGAGGTTGCCCATGTCCATCACAAGCCCATGTTCATGCCCTGCATTGTAGACATTGGATTGGCTCTACTTGTAGACTGAGTTGAACAGGAACCATAAAACAAGGTTGGGAAGCATGTCGCTCAGTGTTAACCCCAGGGGCTTTCCATGGGGCCTACTGTCATCTTCACCTCTCCTCAGCCTTGGAGGAATTCTGAAATGGGAGGAGCACTGATCACGGCATAATTACCACCTGCTCTACTTGAGGACGTTGCCAGCATCTTCCACACCCACTCCTGAGCCTCGAGTTCCTGGTGGGAGGGATGGTAGAGGCTTTTGCAGTGCCAGTTGTTCTCTTCATGGCCCAGGGACCAGGGAAACAGCACAACTACAACAGCAGAATCCTTCTTGCTAGAGGATGTGATCGTCCTGAGTCACAAAGAAAACCAGATAGAGACAACTAGAAACTCAGTGATGAACCCCAATCCCCAGCAAACACTTGCCCACTTTTTTGGGGGGATAAAATTCCTAAATGGTATTTAACATGGCTGAGCAGACAGGGGTTCAGGTGTTGGTACTCTATATGTTTCTTAGAGCCTGTTTCATCATCCATAAGCAGGGCATAATTAATAACAATACTGTTCCCGTTTACCAGGGTGGTTTTCAGGATTAAATGAGATAATTGATGTGCTTTGTTATTTATGTTTCTGAGGAACACTCAAAAGCAGGATCTGAAATAAATAAATGGCTTCAGCCGAAGGCAGACGTTATGAATAGTTTGTTATTAATCCCACACTTCAAGATCAAGATCAGGATGACTGTGACTCACAAGCAAATGCAGAAAAATACTCACACCTGCTCGCTCTCGGGCTGAGTGTCATTACCCTGCAGAGAGGATTCGCTCCACAGCACAAGACAACTTTGGTCAGGGTGACTTGAAATAGTGGTCATGTCCCAGCTCTTTAAAGTGCCTAAATGTACTAGTATTAAAAAATAAATGTGTTTGCAGCACTGAATGTTAAAACTACCGTCTCCTCCTCCTGCCCCTGCCTCTCTTCACAGATGGGAAAGCAAAGGACCTAAAGAAGAGACTGTACCTGGCTCCAAAGTGACACAAATCATAAGAATGAGATTCTAACGCTGATCTTTTATCTTCTGTGACGTCGGTGTTCTGATTTGTCATGCTTATTAGATAAAATTTGAAAAGTAGGGAAAATGATAAGGAAGAGACCGCCTGTGCAGATAACTCCACTCTGACCATTTTGGTGTATTTCCTTCCTGTCTTCTCTCAGCGCATTTTCTTCCATTTACCTAGAGACATGGTAAAACCCAGGGCTTCTAAGCTCACACTCAATGCCGTCACTGGCATAGCAGGCCACCTTTCTAATCACTATCGTTATTTGATATATGATCAATAAAAGTTACATTTTTTTTCTAATTTTATTTTATTTTTAAACTTTACATAATTGTATTAGTTTTGCCAAATATCAAAATGAATCCGCCACAGGTATACATGTGTTCCCCATCCTAAAAGTTACATTTTAATCCTCAAAGCTAAGGAAAGCTGCCCATGACCCCCCAGATGTATGTGGCTCATTTAGAAAACAGGTGTAATAATGACATCAGATCCTCAGGATGGCCCACAATAGGAAGCCAAGATTTGTTTTGTTTTTTAATTTATTTGACTATACTGGGATCTTTGTTCATGTGCAGGATCTAGTTCCCTGACCAAGGATCGAACATTGGGCCCCCTGGGTTGGGAGCATCAAGCTTTGACCACTGGACCACCAGGGAAGTTCCCAGGAAGCCACCTCGGTGCTAGACTTTCAGAGGACTCTCCTGAGCCCCTCACTACCACCCCCACCCTACCCAGCGTGCCCTCCCTGGTGTGGCCCTTGTCAGAACCAGATGCACGCAGCCTGTGTTCACCCAAGCTGGAATCCGAGCCGAAAATGAAGACGTCGCATGAGATGCTTCCCACAGTCCTGTTCCCTTTAGGAATGCAATGCCTGAGCCACGGGGCACTTTGACTCAGCTTCTGTGCTCTGTGCCAAGGCTGAATGACTAGAACTCCAGCTGCAGCCTGCACTTTAAAGCTCCGTTCTCGTCCCAACCCACAATCTTGTTATCCAGGCTGTCAGAGGAGGGGAAGGAGGAGCTGGGGGAGATGTGACTCAGGGGGCCTGAGACAGGTCAGAATGCCCTTCCAGTTGATCTGCTTTCATGAAAGTGATGTGGAACCATCCTGTGCCCTGAGAGAGTGTAGGAGAATCCACACACCCCCCGCCATTACTCCTCTCATGCCCCCTTAGTTCAGCTGAGAAGCTCCCCTGAGGCTTTTCCTAACAGCAGCATCTGAATCCTGTACACCTGGCCATCTGCCCACAATTCCTTGGGGAGACAGGAGCTCACTCCTGTCCTGGCAGACTTGAATAATAGAAGATGCAGATCAGAGCTGGGCAGCGTCTTTGTTACACAGCACCTTATCGAAGTAGCCAGCTATTTTTAGAAGAGAGGGAAAGGTAGCAGCTTGGCCTTTAGGGATGGACAGGAATAACAATCTGGCGAACCTGAACATTCAAGTTTTTGTAGCTGGGCTGCAAATGAGCCTTTCTTCCCTACCTCCTTGCAATGCCATCAGTGACATCACACGTCCCTGGGCAGGCCACACATGAATGCTTCAAACAGGAGATGGGAACAGAGGGCCAAGGGAGTCTGCTCCACTGAGTACCTGGGTGATAGAACTGACAAACAAAATAAGGTGCCCCAGTCACTGAGAAGATTGAAACCTCGGGTCTCTGCTCTGGTGTCACCCTCACTGAGGTCTCCCTGTAACTTATCACAAGCAGGCCCTGACACTGACACTCCCTTTTAGCCTGTGTTATTGTTCTTCCCTGCACACATCACTACCTGACATTATGCCCTGTTTATTCCTTTGTTTATTCCTTTATTATGCTCTGTTTATTCCTTTTTCCATCATTTGTCTTACTCGGTAGAATGTAAGGTCCAAGAGAACTTGGAGTTGGGTTTTCTCACTGCTGTGTCCCCAGGGCCTCGAACAGGGCCTGGCCAATGGCAGAACACCAGGAAATAGATATGAAATAAACCAGTGTATTCTTGGAATGTATGAACCTAGTATGAACCAGGCAAGGAGCAGACCAATTCCCACAAAGACAACAACAACAGCAGGTGATGTCTTGAAGGCTGTGATGAACTCCCTGAATGTTCTCAGCAGTTCTGCATTCTCCATGTTGTCCTTAACCCCATTTTGCAGTGAAGGAAAAACTAGACTTTAGGGGTTAACAGGTGACTTGTTTCTGTGACCCTGAGGTCACCATGCTAATAAATGGCAGAACCAGGATTTGATCTCCAGCCTGGGGGCTGTCTTTTCAGATATACCAGACTGAGCATTTACTTGATAATCTTTTGAATTGAGTTAGTTGGAGCTTCTTTCCATGATTCTTACTCAGCTTGATCAAGCAGTTGCTTCACGAAAACGACTGCATGAGGTGGATGTGTCATTTGCATGTACTAAGCCTATAAGATCCTTGAATTTGTCATCATAAACCCAAAGTAGCAGAGCATTCTTTGTCACAGTGATGGCTCAGTAGTGAAGCCATACCATACAGGTAGTTGGAGTTCCTTTCCTTGACAATTTGGAAGTAAAGATGAACTGCCATTCTGACATGTCCCATTCGTTGAGTTTCACTTGCTGAAGACATATGGCTAGGAGAAAACTATTTATTGACAAAGTATTTTACAAAGCCAGAGCATGTTAGGGCCTCTTAGTTACTTTTTTCATCTGCTTTTTAAAATGAAATTGCAATTTTCTTGTACCCTCCCTCCCAAAAGAAAATGCAACAAAAATGTCAGACCAAAACACCACATCAAGGACCAGAAGCCTACTGGGCTCCCCAAGGCTAGGGTATGTTTCTTTGTGTACCCCACAGTCCTCAAGGCCCCAGCAGAGGCTCATTTCCTTCTGGGGGCTCCCAGGTACCATCAAGGCACTGACTCAGGGTGTGCCTAGAGTGTCATTTTCCTCCTGATCATGGCTTATCCACATCATAGCAACTGGTGTATTCCATTGTCACATCATTATCTTGTGTCTATGAAAACTCAGGTCTCTATCATATTTGTATTATAATCAGCCAATTAAAGAGTCCTATTAATTCCTCTTTAAGGAGGCCTCCATATGAGTGAGTGAGAGACTCTGTGTTTCTGTGGAAGATTCAAGAGATCCCGTCTTGTTTCCAAGGCAAGCTTCAGCACCATTGACTCTGTGGATTCTGTGTTCGGTCACTACCCCTATCCTAAGAATCCCAGGGTTTATGGAAAATGTGGGCCACCCAACTCCATCTCGACCTATATTCCTTTTTAATGTTCAAACTACTAACAGATTTCCTGAGCTATTCTAATTTCTTTCCTTCTAGGTGAGTCACACTTGTACTTAGGTCTATTAGGAATTCACTGAGATTTCAAAGCATTAATATTCTTCAATATTTCATATTGATTTGTAGCAAATGAGTAAATCCCTAATAGGAGTACAGACTCCTGGCACTTGGATTTCTAACACATTAGAGAACAATCTATTTTTCACCCAAGTTTCACTTTTCAATTTATGCCGTCAGCTCGAGTCATCAATTGTCAAGGGAGAAAAGTTGTCCATGTGATTTGTTCTCTTGGGATACACATGTCTCTGCTCCCAACTAGCTCAGGAGTTCGCACCCTGGTGTATATTAGAATCACCTGGAAGGGTTTCTTCACATTAAAAATGTTCAGGCTTTACAGCGGGTCATGTAAATCAGAATTTCTGGGCTTAGAGCTGAAGGGATTTCTTATGTACCTAAGTTCAAGAACCACTGAATCATATAGCTTATATTAAATGGCTCTGTTTTCCCACTGCCTGACACCGGGTAGAGAACCTTCCAGGTACTAGTCACATGTATGTGGAGAGACCATAAAGAAAGCTGAATGCCAAAGAATTGATCCTTTTGAACTGTGGTGCTGGAGAAGACTCTTGAGAGTCCCTTGGACAGCAAGGAAATCAAACTAGTCAGTCCTCAAGGAAATCAACCTTGAATATTTATTGGAAGCACAGATGCTGGAAACTCCCAATAATTTGGCTGCCTGATGCAAACAGCCGACTCATTCAAAAATACCCTGATGCTGGGAAAGATTTCCATTTTATGAAACTAAGCTACAAACCCTGTGAAAATAGGTACTTTAACTACTTGAGGAAAATTCTCAGCCTGACCTGCAAATGGCTCCTCTAAGGCTCCCAGGGGCTGGGTTCTAACCCTTGAAACAGCCTCACCAGTAGAAATGGCTTCTCTAGACTAGGTTGATTGCTTTTCAGCTGAAAGAGTCGACTTTTATAGGTCCCTACTCATTTTGCCATTTAAATTTTTTATAGACTTGTCAGTTTTCTTGTCTTCTGTTCTACAATAATATTTTCCAGCAGTATATCAAATTTGACCGTTGGCATATTCAGTAATGGAATCTGGAGAACCAGTTTTATTGATGTCCTAGAAGCTTATATGCAAGGGATAGTCATCTGTGCTTGGTAACTAGTATTTTTAATCCTTTGTTTTTAATTGTCAAGCGGCTTTTAATCTGGTTGGGAATGGCAACTCTTCCACTGGTTTCTAGATCTTTTTTTCTCTTTTTTCTTTTCACCATTCCTAGAAACCATACTGGATCTCAGTTTCTCTAAGATTAAACTTCATTTAAACCCTTTTCTTAGTATAACAGATCATGAAATGTTGACTCTGTCTAACCCAGATCTCTGGACTCGAGTATTTCTCATCAAAAACTACTTTTTTTTCCCCCTGTAAGACTCAACATTTTTTGTCCATTGATTTATTTGATATGAAAGTCAGTGTGATTTTTGAAACCACGAATTTTTAATCAAATGTGGTGATGGGTCCCTCAGAGACAACTATCAAAGATTTTATGGTTTTAATTAAGCTTTTAGGTTATGCTGCATGCAATTTGTGTTTTGCTTTAAATACAGAGGCCATTATCAAATACATGCAGAATTCCTTAATAGATTTCAAAAAGATTTCCTTGTATAAATGTATTTATCATATTTAAATGTTTCTACCAAGCTATTTCTTAGGCAGGGTTTTCATCTCCTTGATTTCCTAGTCCTCCGCTTCCTGCTTGTTTTTGAACTGACAGAAAGATGGGAAAGAATCAGAGATCTAACTTAAATTTTTTTCCATTTTCTTAAAAACATATAAAGTAAATGGTTAATAAGCTATATGTTCATCCACCTCATTAGAACTTACTCAAATGCATTCCTTTTCATGGCTAAGTAATATTCCATTGTGTATATGTACCACAACTTCCTTATCCATTCATCTACTGATGGACATCTAGGTTACCTCCTTGTCCTAGCTATTAAAACAGTGCTGCAGTGAACACTGAGGTATATGTGTCTTTTTCAATCTTGGTTTCCTCAGGGTTTATACCCAGTAGTGGGATTGCTGTGTTGTACAGTAGTTTTATTCCTAGTTTTTTTTTTTTTTTTTTAAGGAGTCTCCATACTGTTCTCCCCAGTGGTTGCCTCTGGCCAATTCATACTGATGTATGGGAAAAGCCATCATAATATTGTAAAGTAATTATCCTCCAATTAAAATAAATATAAAAATTTTAAAAAAAGAAAAAGATGTAAATGGATAGAAGGTCGAAATGATTAGTTACGATGATATTGTGAGAGTATCTGTGGAAAGGAAAAGTTGCCAGAGTGATGGAATTCTGTTAGAAAAGGAGGTATCGTCTCCTTCAGAGAACAAGGAGAGACGAGCCAAACCTGAGATGGGGTTCCTCACAATAAAGGAAAACACTGCATTGGCTTTCCAGCAGATTGGCCACCTTAAGAACATTTGTGTGTATAATACACGACAGGTACCCCATTTACCCCTTGGTAAAGCTATCAAAATAATGACTGTCTAGTGCCCTGCTCTAGCAGCCCGACAGAAATAGCTAACATCCTTATATCTGCAGCTTGGCAGGCTGAGATAGTTGGATGGTGTCCAGACATCAGGGAAAGTACTGAACTGGCCCAAAAGTTCGTTTGGTTTTTTATGTACCATCTTGCCAAAAAACCCAAATGAACTTTTGGGCCAACTCCCTAGATTTTAGAGTCTGTAGTACAATGAACACTTGGAACCAAGCTCAAACCTCCATTAGTGTCGGTTTCTGATATTTTATTGCTTTTTTTCGTTGAATGTTAAGAGACTCAGGGTTATCTTTACAAATCTTAAACTATTCACTTTCTCCCAAGAATTGTAAAGAACCTAAAGTGTTTTATCTTTGATCTCTCAATTACCATGTACTAAATTACTGTCTAGTTGTATTTAGAACCACCTTGTTTTCACACTCCCTCCATTAGCTATTATTTTCCTTTATTATTTCGTTAGTGTTGAATTAGATTCATTAGCAACTTTTTTGCTTGCCATTTCATTCTTACATTCTACTGCTTTCATTTAGATTCAGTTGCCTTGTTTTCAAACTATAGAATATCCTTGTACTAAAGCAAAACACTCAGTTTTTCTCTGAAGATGTTGAAATTTTTTTTTCATTCTTTTCATCATAGGTTAGCTGGGTAGAAGTGTCTTTGTCCCCACTGCCAAGTATAGCACTTTCAGAACACTTCTCTATTTATTCCTGTGGAAAAGTGTTGTCAATCCAATTGTCTTTCTTTTGTAGGTAATCTTTTGTTTTTCTTTAGTCTCTTCAAATATTTTTTATTTTTCTTCCACCCCTACAGTTTCACTAAGCATATGTAGGGTAAGATTTGTTTTTATTTAGCCTTCCTGTAACTAAGTGTGTTATTTAAACTTGAGGATTCATGTCTTTTTCTGCAATTCTTGGATATGATTGTCATGTATCTTAAAATATTTCCTCTCCCCTGTCTTACTTTGGTTGGTATTCCTCATTTCACTTTTCATGTCTATTAACCTTGTCTTCATCAGTTTCATCTGTTTCTCTCTGTGTGTACTGCAGTCTGGATTTCTTTTCTCAGAAAGCTTCCTGTTCACCAGTTTTTCAGATCTGTGTGGATCTGCAAGGGATTCAAAATTTCATTTTCATGATTCCCGACACCCTCAAACTAATAGGAAATTCATCCAGAGTAAGAAATTCAGCCAGGAGGTCACTCTCCCTGCTTGTGGTGTGTGTTTTAAGAGGACAGACACTGACCATTGATTTTTTTTTCCCCAATAAATGTTTCAAGATTTCACATTTATTCAATTTCACAATAAATGTCTTGTGAAAGTCGTTGAATGAATCAATGAACCCATTCCCCTATGGAAATGCAAAAATTCCAGCCAATGACCTCTTAGAGCTTACACTTTAAGAGAGAAGTCATCAATCACATCACCCTGTCATGAGTTTACATGTTCAAGATATGGTTGGAGCCAGAGGAAGGAATGGCAGCCCGGGAAATATTTCGGAGGCAGCTATGTTCATACTGGGCTTTGCAGGATCTTTAAGAGTTTGCCATGGGCACAAGGCACGGTAAGGAGAGAGGAATTACTGTGTAGTCAAAGGCTCAGAGATTACCAAGCCCCTAGGACTCTTGGAGATGGGCATATTGATGTCTTCTGATGAGGGAAAAGCCTTGGGCATAAAGGGAATATGTCCCCGCTGCCCTGGCCCCTTCTGCAGGCAGCTCTGCCTCCAGCACACCGAGCTTGCCACTCTCCCACGCAGCTTTCCTGGTGACACACAACAAGGGGACGAGCAGAATAGCCAGCAGGCTTCAAGCCTGTGGTGGAATGAGCAGGCCCCACTAAGATTCCAGCCAACAGTTCCACCTTCTGTGTCATGATTTTATCAGTTATATCAGTCCAGATGCTGAATCCTGAAACTTGGGAGGAAAGAGAAATTACCAACTTCACCAGTAAAATGAGAAGCAAATCTGGCCTGCCTTTACACACAGTCACCCTGTTTATGTGCCAGATGATGCGCTGGGAGTTCGGCAGTGCACAAGCCAAAGTGAAGAGACATGCCATCAACATGTAACCCGATATAGAGCTACTATCATATAGTCATAAATGTGCTGGGGAAAAGACATAGAGTGAACGGGGAGAGAGGAAGCTGGGTGAGAGTTTCTTTAGTTTTGTTGTTGTTGTTGTTGTTGTTTTTAAGTCAGGTAAGACAGACCTGAATAATGAGCAATGAGTGGGCAAGCAAAGGGTTGAAGAGTGTTCCAGGCAGAGGGCAGAGGAGGTGCAAAGCCGCCAAGGCAGGAACAAGTGGATTAGGTCCAAAGGGCAGAAAACAGCCTTGAAGCCGGGGGAGTCAGAGGAGATAAAGCCAGCAAGGTGGGCATGAGCCATGTCACCTAGGGCTGGGCAAGGCATCCTGAGGGAGTTGCATTTTCTTGTAAACAACATGAGAAAAATGCTTTAAGCAGAGCAACAGCACTACCAGATTTTGGTTTCTAAGAGATTTCTCTGGAGATTATATGAATAATTCAGTGGAAAAGGGCAAGTTTGGAGATAAATTAGGACCCTGCTGTAGGAGTAGAGGTGTGCAATGGTAGCTTGGCCTGAGATGGCGGGGTGTAGATGGTGAGAGTAATTGAATTGGGGATCCATTTTTGGGGCAGAATCCATTGGACCTGGTGATGGGTTAGAATTCAAGGTGTGGGAAAGAGAGGAAACCCAGGTTTTATACTGAGTTACTAGATGGTGAAGATTGGTAAGAGGAAGAGAGGGGCAGGGATGAGTATCTAGGGTTCAAGTTTTTTTTGTTGTTGTTTTTGAGACATTTTAACTTTATTTTATTTTTAAACTTTACAATATTGTATTGGTTTTGCCAAATATCGAAATGAATCCGCCACAGGTACACATGTGTTCCCCATCCTGAACCCTTCTCCCTCCTCCCTCCCCATACCATCCCTCTGGGTTGTCCCAGTGCACCAGCCCCAAGCATCCAGCATCGTGCATTGAACCTGGACTGGTGACTCGTTTCATATATGATATTATATGTATTTCAATACCATTCTCCCAAATAATCCCACCCTCTCCCTCTCCCTCTCCCACAGAGTCCAAAAGACTGTTCTATACATCAGTGTCTCTTTTGCTGTCTCGTATACAGGGTTGTTACCATCTTTCTAAATTCCATATATATGCGTTAGTATACTGTATTGGTGTTTTTCTTTCTGGCTTACTTCACTCTGTATAATAGGCTCCAGTTTCATCCACCTCATTAGAACTGATTCAAATGTATTCTTTTTAATGGCTGAGTAATACTCCATTGTGTATATGTACCACAGCTTTCTTATCCATTCATCTGCTGATGGACATCTAGGTTGCTTCCATGTCCTGGCTATTATAAACAGTGCTGCGATGAACATTGGGGGTACACGTGTCTCTTTCCCTTCTGGTTTCCTCAGTGTGTATGCCCAGCAGTGGGATTGCTGGATCATAAGGCAGTTCTATTTCCAGTTTTTTAAGGAATCTCCACACTGTTCTCCATAGTGGCTGTACTAGTTTGCATTCCCACCAACAGTGTAAGAGGGTTCTCTTTTCTCCATACCCTCTCCAGCATTTATTGCTTGTAGACTTTTGGATTGCAGCCATTCTGACTGGCGTGAAATGGTACCTCATAGTGGTTTTGATTTGCATTTCTCTAATAATGAGTGATGTTGAGCATCTTTTCATGTGTTTGTTAACTGTCTGTATGTCTTTTTTGGAGAAATGTCTATTTAGTTCTTTGGCCCATTTTTTGATTGGGTCGTTTATTTTTCTGGAATTGAGCTGTAGGAGTTGCTTGTATATTTTTGAGACTAGTTGTTTGTCAGTTGCTTCATTTGCTATTATTTTCTCCCATTCTGAAGGCTGTCTTTTCACCTTGCTTATAGTTTCCTTTGTTGTGCAGAAGCTTTTAAGTTTCATTAGGTCCCATTTGTTTATTTTGGCTTTTATTTCCAATATTCTGGGAGGTGGGTCCTAGAGGATCCTGCTGTGGTTTATGTCGGAGAGTGTTTTGCCTATGTTCTCCTCTAGGAGTTTTATAGTTTCTGGTCTTACGTTTAGATCTTTAATCCATTTTGAGTTTATTTTTGTGTATGGTGTTAGAAAGTGCTCTAGTTTCATTCTTTTACAAGTGGTTGAGCAGTTTTCCCAGCACCACTTGTTAAAGAGATTGTTTTTAATCCATTGTATATTCTTGCCTCCCTTGTCAAAGATAAGGTGTCCATATGTGCATGGATTTATTTCTGGGCTTTCTATTTTGTTCCATTGATCTATATTTCTGTCTTTGTGCCAGTACCATACTGTCTTGATGACTGTGGCTTTGTAGTAGAGCCTGAAGTCAGGTAGGTTGATTCCTCCAGTTCCATTCTTCTTTCTCAAGATAGCTTTGGCTATTCGAGGTTTTTTGTATTTCCATACAAATTGTGAAATTATTTGTTCTAGCTCTGTGAAAAATACCGTTGGTAGCTTGATAGGGATTGCGTTGAATCTATAAATTGCTTTGGGTAGTATACTCATTTTCACTATATTGATTCTTCCAATCCATGAACATGGTATATTTCTCCATCTGTTAGTGTCCTCTTTGATTTCTTTCACCAGTGTTTTATAGTTTTCTATATATAGGTCTTTAGTTTCTTTAGGTAGATATATTTCTAAGTATTTTTTTCTTTTCGTTGCAGTGGTGAATGGAATTGTTTCCTTAATTTCTCTTTCTGTTTTCTCATTATTAGTGTATAGGAATGCAAGGGATTTCTGTGTGTTGATTTTATATCCTGTGACTTTACTATAATCATTGATTAGTTCTAGTAATTTTCTGGTGGAGTCTTTAGGGTTTTCTATGTAGAGGATCATGTCATCTGCAAACAGTGAGAGAGTTTTTAAATGGCTAAGGGGAGTGGCTAAAAATGGCGATATTGTATAAGGACATGTTAGGAAGGAGTTAGGATATGGTCCCCCGCCCCCTGTGGAAGCCTAAATGGAGCTTTGGGCCGTAGTAAATAAGATGATTAGCTTGTGGAATTTTGAATGAGGCTGGGCATCCATTGGGGGTCCTGAAATGTTGACAGATGTATAGTCAAAATGGTTCTGACTCCTGTGAGCAAAAAGAACCTTGCTGACTTCCCAGGCCTGATGAGACCTATGACCGTGTACAGTCTAAGTTCTTATTCTTTTTCTCATCTCCCATTTTCTTTCTCTGAAACTTCAACCCTTCCATGATGATAAACCCAGGGCATATGCAGATAGACCCACACACGAAGATACTGACGCATTCCTACATATGCATGATTGTGTTATTTCCCAAATTCTTGCAAAGAGTGGGTGACCTCACTTAATGGAGCTGGCCTCACTCTATGTTTCATGCTTCTAATTGCAGGCAATTTCCTGGGGCTTTGACAGCTCAGTTCAGTTCAGTTGCTCAGTTGTGTTTGACTCTTTGTGACCCCATGGACTGCAGCACACCAGGCTTTCCTGTCCATCACCAACTCCCAGAGCTTGCTCAAACTCATGTCCATAGAGTCGCTGATGCCATCCAACCATCTCAACCTCTGTCATCCCCTTCTCCTCCTGCCTTCAATATTTCCCAGCATCAAGGTCTTTTCCAGTGAGTCAGTTCTTCGCATCAGAGTGCCAAAGTATTGGAGTTTCAGCTTCAACATCAGTCCTTCTAATGAATGTTCAGGACTGATTTCCTTTAAGATGGACTGGTTGGATCTCCTTGCAGTCCAAGGGACTCTCAAGAGTCTTCTCCAACACCACTATTCAAAAGCATCAGTTCTTCAGTGCTCAGCTTTCTTTAATGTCCAACTCTCTCATCCATACATGACTACTGGAAAAATTATAGCTTTGACTAGATGGACCTTTGTTGGCAAAGTAATGTCTCTGCTTTTTAATATGCTGTCTAGGTTTGTCATAGCTTTTCTTGTAAGGAGCAAGCGTCTTTTAATTTCTTGGCTGCAGTCACCATTTGCAGTGATTTTGGAGCCCAAGGAAATAGTTGTTCATTTATCCAGGAGAATCTTAGAATAAGAGAGAGTGTTGCATCTGAGTCTTGATTCAGTGGACCTGACTTTTGGAGTTGTGATGGTGTGGGAAGGGAGGCTGAACACACCAGCATTTAGGCAAATGCCAGAAAGATCTTTGCTCAGTGAGAGGAAATGTCCCAGGCTTTTCAGTGGCACAGTCTCCTCCTGACCCCTCAAAGTGTACATGAGCAAGAAAGCAGGGATGAATAGAAGAGCACCAGTGAGAAGTCACCAAAGAGATTCGCTCAATTATTTCTTTCAGACTGCTCTCTGCATCTGGAAGACAGCTTCTCTCCTTTCTATCTATAAAATTGCTCTGATATTTTATGAAGATGGGAAAAGATTCTCTTTTTTATTCTGAGTGTCCTCCTCCCCAACAAACTTGGGGCATATCATTATCTCTCAGTACATTTTCAACCTTCTATTGAAAAAAAGCTATGAATGCTTTGAAACAGGAGTAGGACACAGGAAATGGGAGTGATCTGACGTGTTGACTGAAGGTGACCTAAGTCCTGTGTTTCTCCCTCAAAGAAGCGAGGTATGAGGTGGGTGCTGGGTGCTTCAAGGTTAGGAAGTATGATGAAACCATGACTGTAGTTCACCCCATGTGTACTGAGCACTACTAGATACTTCCCAGGTGGTGTTAGTGATAAAGAAGCCGCCTACCCATGAAGGAGACATAACAGACTCTAATTTAATCCCTGGGTTGGGCATATCCCCTGGAGAAGGGAATGGAAACTCACTTCAGTATTCCTGCCTGGAGAATCCCCATGGACAGAGGAGCCTGGCAGGCTACAGTCCATAGGATCGCAAAGAGTCAAACAGGACTGAAGTGACTTAGCACGCACACGAGATACTTGGTGTTTAATAAAGTGCCAGTGTGCACCCCTAGTGGATCTTCAAGAAATATTTATGGACCAAGTGCTCTAAGGTTTGTCCCATGAGAGTTGCTGATGATGGAGATGTGAACTAATCAGGTCCCACATGCCCCTAAACAAATGACAGAATTTAGATTGTTAAAAGGTGTGCAGTAGAATAAACCGGGGCTTGGACTCCCTCCCTTATGCCTCCTCTGTCTCCAGCTCCACTAGGAAATCTTCATTTGTGTTGTTACAGTTAACGTCAGAAGCATTTTTGCACAGCAGCACAAATATGCCTCTTGTAGCTGGAGAAAGGTCCTGTAGCATTTATTCAGGCAAGTGGGATTTCACTTCAGAGGCAGCTGACGGTGTGGCTGAGGTTTGTACATGTGGAACAATTTGTCAGCAGGCCTATCGAAAGTCTGAGAGGGTGTTCCCTGATCCTGCGGATGTTTGAAAGAGTCCTGTGAATGTTTGGCCTCATCAAGAAAAAAGAGAACCCAGGGCTCTTGGGTTACTTTATGACAGAAGGAAAGGATCCTGGTTCAGATCTCAATTTGGACCAGCGCCCTGGCCCTCAAGTGCATTCAAGTTGCAAGCTGCTCTGGCTGACCTCATGGGCCCTGGATGTGAGGAGAGTGTGGAAACCCATCCACCCAAGTGGTTTGGTGGGGTGAACTCTCTGGGCTTGTATCCAGGTTAATCAGCAAGTATGCCCGGCCTCAGTGGTTCTCCTGAAAGTCTTCTGGAAGCAGGACAGTGGAAATAGTGCTGACCCAACAGACAGAGGATGAGATTGTTGGATGGCATCACCAACTCAATCAACATATGAGTTTGAGCAAACTCTGGGAGATAGTGAAGGACAGGTAAGCCTGGCGTGCTGCAGTCCATTGGGTTTCAAAGAGTCGGACATGACTTAGAAACTGAACAATAGACAGAGATGTGGCATCTACTGTGGCTTGTTCTGCTGCTTTGCTCCTGAGTTTCCCTTCTAGATTTCTTAACAACTGTGCCTTATGTCATGTGGACTTAGTGCCTGCTCACTGAAGAAGGAACCATTCCAAGCCTGGGGGATCCATGTTCACTTGCCAAGCAAGGCTTATGTCTGTTCAACACCCCCCTCACCACAGCTTTTGATTAGATCATGTTTTTAAATGCTTATCATTATCTACTATTGTTGATATTATCTCATTGTTCTTCCATCCCATCTGCTAATGAAGTGCTGTTGGAGGGATATTGTAGGAGTCATTCAGACAGAGATGGCAGAGAAAGGGTTGAGGAAGGCATTCCAGGCAGGGCGAATTTTTAAGGTCACTGAGGCTTTAGGAACTAGGCATCATGCTGAAGTTTACATGTCTAGTGAGTAGCAGAGCAGAGCCCAGATTTAACTCTGTGTGTCTAATTAGGTCCAAAACCTGTGCATCTGCACATAAGCGCCTCCTGAAGGCCAGCCTGAGGAGTTTGGCCATATCATGTAAAAAGTGGGCTACCTTACAAAGGTTATGGAGAAGACTTACGTGAAGAAAGCAGTGTTCTAGGAAGATAAATTTAGTGACCATGTGCTAGCTGGATAAGCAATGTGAGAGGCTAGAAATAGGAGACCAGTTGCAGGACAGTGTAAAAGCCTAGTCATAAACGATTTAGGACCCATTTACTGTTTGCTGAGCTACTGCTGTTTACTTCCCCTATCGTAATTTTGATCAGAGTTGTATTTTTCAAAGTTGGTCTTTGCCCGCTAATCTGTAAGCTTGCTTACAATGGAGACTGTATCTCTCTTATTCACTGCTTTATCTTCACTGCCCACACAGTTCCAGGCATGTAATAAATACACAATAAATACCCGTTGTTTGGATGAATGAATGTGAATGAAGGACAATGAAACAAGATTTGAAATAGTTCACCTGAGGTAATGTAGATAAACATTGAAAACATTAGCAGAACGATGGTAACAGCTATCATTTCAGGAGGAGCTCTTGAGCTAAGCAAGTATTTTAACTAAATTTCCTCAATTCATCTTTATAGCCACTATGGAAAATAGGTCCTGCTATCAACCCTAGTTTGTAGCTAAGGAGATTCCCTTTAAGCAGGTGTAGAATGGAGCATGGTGACTGTAATTAACAATACCCGATGGTATATTTGAATGTTGGTTAGAGAGTAGATGTCAAATGTTCTTGTCAGTCATACAAAAAAGGGTAACTGGCAGTCATAGAAACATTAACTATTCTTATTGTGGCAGTCATTTCACAATATGTATGTGCTTAAAATCATCACATTGGACATCTTAAACTTACACAGTATTATTCATCAATGGTATCTCAAGGAAGATGAAAAAGAAGGCATAGAATGGCTGGCCACATCACCAGAGAAAACGGAGCGAGCATGTGAATTGAAACTACGTCTGAGTTGAGTAGTGTTGAGAAATTGGGAGAACATGAAGACTGAAGCTGGAAAGTAAGGCAAGGGAGACTCTCCTCTTTCCCTTTTGGCTTATTGGTCTGTGATTTGAAAGATTTTGGTTTTAGATGTCTTTTGAGGTACCAGCAGTACAGCCCAGTACAGATGAGATTCCCAGCGGATGATACCGAAATGGGCTTAGATGAGACTTCAGGCTAGGGGTAGAAATTCAGCAGCCAGCAGCAGCACCAGCAGCAGGCAGGCAACAGGTGAGACCCAGAGAGCCTTTTCAAGACAGAGAATGTAGAATGTTAAACCCACAGGCCCAAAGCCTCCACCTGGGTTGTTAACCGAACTCAGTAGACTAGCTGATGAAGAGGAGCTGACAAAGGGTGTGTCTTCCCCAAGATCAGGTGCCTTGAGTAGCCTACATGGAGACCGCAGAGCAGTTGGAGGAGAACCTGGCAGGCAGACATTCATCTCTCCCCTGGCTGGGCTTCTGGGTAGGGAGCAGGCCCCACAGTCTTGATTGCCAGGATTGAAGCAGAGACCCTGGGAGATTTTTCTCCTAACAGTTCTTCTAAAGGGAAATTCTGTGACAGAGCTACTAACACTTCCAAAATAAGTTTTCACGTTTAGGGGAACCAGGAGAAGTCTGGAGCATCCATACAGAGCTGAATGGGGACTTCTGTGTTCCCTTCAGACTGTGTGCTTACTGGGCTCCTTGAAGGGGCAAGATGAACTGCAGCCTTGGGAGCTCAGTGAGGGGGAGTTGGAAGAAGGAACGGTTTTTATCTGTGTTTCATGTTACCTAGAGGTCACATGGCCATTGAGTGTCCTGGCAGAAGTCCTGAGAGAGGGATTCACGCATTGTCCTTGCTACCATTAGGCATGTATGAACATCCTGATGCTATTGCTGCTGAGAGAATTACTGAATCGTGATTTCTCTGTGCTCTTGGCTTTTGAAACTTACAAAAATAATCTTGCAGTCTTCCTGGATGCTGCATCCATCCATCAGAGAACAGAATTGCCCATCCCCACAGCACTGGTGCCTGCCCCGCCATCCACCTGGGCAATATGGCCCTGCGTGCTTACTCTTGGCTCCACTCTTAAGATTTTTTTGCTTTATGTTTTGAGTGGTTCCTGGGCTTGGATTTTCATGATGAAATTAACTAGAATGTGTCCCTAGAAGAATCACTTCTTCAGTCTGTTTCCTGCAAGCCACTTAGGACACATAATAGAAGGGATCCAAGAAGCTGATGATCATGCTAGCTGGACCATTACATTCCATAGACTGAGACAGAAATAGATGCTTTCAAGTTGCTAATAGCTTACCAACTGCTTATGTAGCTATATTCATGGTGAGCTCTCCTCACTGTGGTTCCACTGCCAGGAGGAAGGAAGAAAAAGCCCAGGGCTCACTGAAACTCACAGTGGGCAAAATAGTAGTGCAGTTCCACACAAATGACCCTTTCGCTTCCAAATATGAACCCACCATCTCACTCTGCCCATCTCTGCTCTTCAGTGGTGGGCAATCCAAGGGAACATACTCCACACTCACCTTAGCCTGCAACACCATCAGCCACCTGGTTGCCTAAAATCAGAGTCTGCCTGGACTTGGGATGTCGGCATTGGCAGAGAGTATAGGGCCGCATTATCATCTGAGAGGCATATGAGCCATCATGGCTTAGCTTCCCAGCACCTAGTTGTTCTTCCACGGTGACTGAAAAGAATACTGATCCACAGAGTCCAAGAGAGATAGTCCTGTGCTCTTTGTTCCCTGGATCTTTTCTGTTTTACTTCTACCATCTTATGTATATGCTAGGTGGCTTCATCTTCTCTGAGGGGTGACAAGTAGATCCAGGGCTGTTAAAAAGAAACAAACATGATATTGGACTAAACACAGATGCACACACAGCTGCTGGAATCTCAGCAGTGGTCAGACGTACCCTAAGAATCTGAGCCAAAGTGGCTCTGGCCATGTTTCCTGCCCAGGAGCCATATTCATTTGGCAAAGTGGTGGGAGTGTTTTGAGGCTGTCTGCCATTTTGTGCGTAGGTGCCAGTGTTGTAAAACACTCTGCATTGAGTGGGACATCCTGCTCCACTGGGAAGTATCCAAGCCCTAATGCCATACAGTTGTCCCTAGTGGGAGACTCTGGAGCAGAAACTGGTGAGGGGGTACAGGCAAGTTTTATGGAATTTTTAAAGTTATGAGAGATTTCAGAGAAGTGGCTAAAGTAGTGCTTCTCAAAGTATAGTTTCTATATCATCTGTGTCAGAATTGCCAGGAGTACTTATTAAACACATTCTCAACCCCACTCAAGACCTGGGAAAACAAGAAGAGGCTGAGGGCTAAACTAATTGACACATAAAGTCATCTAGAAAGTCAGCTATCCCCACTGAGGAAATCACAATTGGAAGTAAGGTTGGGCAATAGAAAGAGGTATTTAGGGTAAATTTAGGGAGATAGAAGGGGCTTCCCTCATAGCTAAGTCGGTAAAGAATCTGCCTGCAATGCAGGAGACTCAGGTTTGATCCCTGGGTCGGGAATATCCCCCACGAAGGAAATGGCAACCCACTCCAGTTTCTTGCCTGGAAAATCCCATGGACAGAGGAGCCAGGCTACAGTTCATGGGGTCAGATACTTAGTGACTAAACCCCCACTTCCAGGGAGATAGAAAGAATCCTTATTTATTCTACTTTGAAAATATTTAGAATCTCATTGTTTTTAAACAAGAGTCTGGTCTCAAAGACCTTAAAAAGTCAATTTACAAAATATAGCAGGATACAAGAAGCTTGGGGCTGGTGCACTGGGATGACCCAGAGGGATGGTATGGGGAAGGAGGTGGGAGGGGGGTTCAGGATGGGGAACACGTGTACACCCGTGGTGGATGCATGTTGATGTATGGCAAAACCAATACAATATTGTAAAGTAAAAAAGTAAATTTTTCTTAAAATTTATATTCTACATCTTCTTAGGCCCTGGATGTATAACCAGAGATTTTACATAACTTCTTATATAACATTTTTAGTTCATTATTAAAACAAAAACTTTTTTTAAATGATGTTTTTAGAGAAAAATTAAAAATTAAATTAAGCAGGTTGAATATATTCAATTTGCAAAACTTACTGGACACTTACTATGTTGTGTAAGATATGTGTGAGACATGATAATCACAATGTAAATAACATACACAAATATTAACTAATTATTCCAGTGTAATAAATATCTAGAATCTAAAAAAAAAGTACAGTCTACAAAGAGTCAATAACCTATGAGAAGTTCCTTTTCTAGTAATCAAGGAAACTCAAATTAATAAAATATCTATTTTATATTTATCATATTGGCAAAGATGATTTCTTCATTTATCTGTATTTTACTGGTAGTACGGGTTTTTGAAGAAAATTATGTCAAGACTGGCATTCAAGTACATTGCTGTTGGAAATGTACGTCCAAATGATCTTTTTAAAAATCACTTTGACCAGATGTATCCAAAGCCTTAAAATGCACATATCCTTTCAAGTTGTAATTCTACATCTAGAACAAAGACTAAGTTATTTTACTGTTATTTGTGGTATTTTGTTTACAAATCATATCTTCTTATTTATTACAACAGAAATGGAAAAAAACCTAAATGTTTAACATTAGAAAATAGTTTGATAGCATATTACATGGTCATTTACATTTCAATCATATGATAAACTTTAACAACATGGATAGTGCCCATTGTAGATTGAGATATCAAAGTTTTAACTATAATCATATGGGGAAAATTAACAATATGTAGAAAAAAGAACTGGAGGAAAAAAATGCCAAGATGTTAATAATCTCTAATTGACTGGTTTTTGTGTAGTTGTTTACTTCCTTATGCTTTTCCCAATTTCCCACAATGGGCATGTGAAACTTTAAAGAGCAGAAGTAAGTTAATTTAAATATATCTGTGGTAAAAGATCCCCTAGAGGAGGGCATGGCAACCCACTCCAGTATTCTTGCTTGGAGAATCTCACGGACAGAGGAGCTTGGCAGGCTACTGTCTCTAGGGTTGCAAAGAGTCAGACAGAAGTGACTCAGCACGTGGTAGAAACTATAGGCAGGAAAGAATGAAAGTCCTTTCCAATTACCCTTCAGTAGTGTGAGGTGGGATGGGGAGCGTGGATTTCATTTAACATAATCTGATCAGCTCTGACCACCAGCTTATACCAATACAGCATTATCTAAAAAGGAAATTTGTTAGTGCTCACTTTCCCTTCTTGGGTACATTCCATTACTGGTTTCATATTGATTTAGCACATGTCATTCCTGATGGAAAGGTGGTTGGAATGGAGTATACTTGGGTGGTAGTGGTAGTTAGGGCTTCTTTAAATTTTAATTTACATTTCATGAATATAAAATAAATTGGATTGACCACAACATTTCAGTAAGGCATCAGGAACTTTGCACATGAATATCACTCTTTTGTTTACTTTTTTTTCTGAATATGCCATTTGCATTCTATTCCCTTGAGTTATTTATTGTTTGTAGCCCTCATAGAATTGCTAGATTAAATTTCTCCAGTGCTATTTGTGAATACTGTACAGACGCAATAAAATACTTATGGAGTCATGTTGGCAGGAAGAGCTTGGATTTCCAATAAAGAAAAACCAACTAAAAGTATTCAGTAAATTCAAAACCACCAAGACCACAGTAATTCCAATTGGAAGCTGAGCTTTAAAATGTGAACCATCACTAGAGAGTACATTTAGAAGATACTGACTGCACATTTATATAGTATGGCTTTACAAATTCCCAGGAAAATTGGAGTGAGTTTCTGTAAATAACAGGACTTGGTACACTAGAGAGTTACCAAAGTAAACAGGCTGTAGGTAGTGTGTCATAACATGTGCTTTACTCATTTCTTTCACTAAAGGGAGTTAGATTCTAATTATTTGTGAAACTGTCACTACATCCTTAATAATAACAAGCAGGTCTTATAATCAAATACCTCTTTGACTCTGCTGTGAACATGGGACTCATAAGTAGGCTACAGAAGCCCAAATGTGGTTTTCCTTCTTGCTTTTTTTTTTTTTTTAGTGAACTATTGAGTCTGAGGATTAGTCAGAAGGACCTGGAAGAAGATTATTCCAATCAAATATGTAAAATTACTAAGAAGTTTCTATGCTACACTAAATATAATTTAGATGGTAACGGGACAGCAAGGGAGCCAACTTCAAACACATATTCACCCCCTGATTGTGGTGGAGACTAAACAACAGGCATTGCTGCCTTTGCTTGAGGAAGTGAAAGACACAATTCAGGCTAAACTGACCAGATCACTGTCACAGTCAGTGGCTTACCAGCCTTCCTGCTGGATTGAACTGATAGTCTTTTATTTTGCAGTGATGTGACAGTCATTGGCACTGCTTAGATTGTCACTGTTACAATATAGTCTCGGCCATAGCTGCAATTTATAATTATATGATATTCACTTTGATTTTCACAGACCCGTTTTTCTTGTGAAATATTCCTGGAATATTCACATCATTTGAAAATTTCTCCTTAGAATAATTATGTAAATATGCAGGGAATATAGTATAGGACCTGAGTCTTCTCTCCATACCCCTTGGGTCCCAGTGCATTTCAGAATATGGAACTGTTTTGGAAAACAAAAGTGAAAGCCGTTCAGTCGTGTCCAACTCTTTGCGACCCCATGTTCTATAGAATCCATGGAATTCTCCAGGCCAGAATACTGGAGTGGGTTGCCTTTCCCTTCTCCAGGGGATCATCCCAACCCAGGGATCAAACCCAGGTCTCCCACATTGCAGGTGGATTCTTTACCAGCTGAGCCACCGGGGAAGCCCAAGAATACTGGAGTGGGTAGCCTATCCCTTCTCCAGGGGATCTTCCAGACCCAGGAATCAAACCGGGGTTTCCTGCATTGCAGGCGGTCTTTACCAGCTGAGCTACCAGGGAAGCCCAAAACAATAAATATATATATATATATATATATATATATATATATATATATATAAAAGGTAACAACTAATATTATGAAACAGAAGCTATTCCTAGCATCCTGACCCCACACCCAACTCAGTTACTTCCTGTGGGTTTCTTGTGCCTAGGCCTTTTTATTAGCTCATGTTGTTCTCTGGTCCAAAATGCTCTCCGTCCTCTGCTTTACTTATTCTTAAGCATTCTTCAGCTCTAGTTCTTCCATGAAGCCTTCTGTTACACCTGCTGTTTATAGTGATCCTTGCTCTGCTGACCTCCTGTAGGTCTTGTCCTCAGTGCCATCAATCCCTACTTATTCTCTGCTACATGTGATACATATATATGTGTGTGTAAATATATATATATATATATATATATATATATATATATATATAAAATACTCACATGCATTATTTGCTTTTGGATAGGCAGTGTATCTGTACCACTCCAAATTGCCGTCTTGCTCATTTTATAAGGTTCAGAGAGGTTAAGTAACATGCCCAAGGCTACATAGTTCATTAGTGGTAAAACTGAGATTGAAACTCAGTTCTCATATGAATTCACAGTCTATATTCTTTCAGTTCAGTTCAGTTCAGTTCAGTTCAGTCACTCAGTCATGGCCAACTCTTTGCGACCCCATGAATGGCAGCACGCCAGGCCTCCCTGTCCATCACCAACTCCCAGAGTCCACCCAAACTCATGTCCATCGAGTTGATGATGCCGTCAGTCATCTCATCCTCTGTCGTCCCCTTCTCCTCCTGCCCTCGATCCCTTCCAACATCAAAGTCTTTTCCAATGAGTCAACTCTTATTCTTTACTCCTACATTATTGGATATTAATCTATGCCTTAAAAGAACTAACACTCTAAATGGGAAAATAAGAGTCTGACATCATGTATCTTCTTTTTTAATGACTGAATGTTTGTGGCCCCTGGAAATTCATGTGTCCTAATGGTATTAGGAGGTAAGGCCTATCAGTATCTTATATGCCACTTGGCACAGTGCTTGACACATAACAGGCACTACAAAAATATTTGTAGATTGAACAAGTTGTGGACTGATCTCAGACCCTCACTGTGCTGAAATATCTATGTATTGATAAAATAAGTTCCAAAGATAGAGGTTGGATTACCTGTTTCCGTCATGTGAAAAATGAGTGGATTACCAATACATACTAATATTCAGTCTCTTCCTCCACTCTGAGCCCCCAAAGCCCAATTTTTGCCTTAGCACCATGGCAGACTTTTCTCTATTCTAGCCTTGATATACAATTATAAACAAGGATACCACCATAATAACTCTGTTCCCTGGCATATGAATGAGAATGATTTTTCTTGGAGTTCTCTATGCCTGCTGCTTGAAATTCTTTTGTCATTTCCTTAATGGCCCTGTTCAAGAGAACTGGGCTGCCAGATATGTTGTGAAAGCCACAGGTATTGTCTTCTCTGTCACCAGGGAGATTTGATGGGTTTTCCTTTTGTGTGGTTCTAAGGAGATACCCTTCTAATCTTGGAGAGACTGCCTTTTGTTACCCTTGGGATTTGTCATGGTGGCATCAAATCAAAAGGCTTTTGTAGTGTTGGGAGGAAAAACAAACATTCTTGCTGAGAGGCACCTTTGAGACCATCTGTTCGAAATTCCCATCTAAAGGCAGGGACTGTGTTTGCCTTGTTTCAGTTTGTATCCCCAGTGTATAGCAATATGCTTGGCAAAGAGTAGGTATGTGATAGACGTCTACTGATCAAATGAATATTTTGCAAGTGGAAGACTATAAAAACTTTATGTTGGCCTATTTTGATTTGTCCATTCTCCTCTGTACTCCAGCAAAGGAAGTGTTTTCTTTCTACCTGTTCCCCCATCCTGGATTATTCAGCCCTGTTCTCTAGCCCCACACATCCATAATTTTCCCTATTAAAGTACTTGCTATACAGTAATGTGTCTGGCTTTCTGCCCTTCCTCTCATTCCTGTGGTTCTGTGTTTGTGTTGTACTCTCAAGTAATGAGAATAGAGCTGAGCTGATGCTTGATGCTCAGAAAATATTAGTTGGATTAATGACTTTAATGCCCATGGTGGACAGCAAAAACAATGACAGCGCCATGCATCACATTTGTATAACACAGGATTTTTTGTGGACAAAGACATCTGAAGAATGGTGGCATTCATGGGACTGCTGCCACGAGAATGATTGGTCATAAACTTTCTCCATTTGGAATATAGGAACAGTAATAATAGTGAAATCCCTGGAAGGTTGTAGAAGTTCAGTAGGAATATACTGTACAGGGAGCTAGCTCATGACTTCTGTAGTTGCAGGAGAAATTTGCTTCCTCCCCACCCCCATTACTATGAGCAGGCAGAAGGATGGGGAAGAAGGAAAAATGGCCCTGCCTTGGGAAGCAAGCACAGCTGACTCCTTCCCTTTCCCTTCCTCTTTCCCTTCTCACCATTTTTGCTAAGCCAAACAATGTGCTAAAAGCCCGCCATCAGCCTGAGATGAAGACCTGCTGAACACAGGCCTTAGAGGATCAAAACAGTTGAGGACTCAGCCAGGTTCCACGCAAGCTGGAGAAATGAGAGTCCAGGGGCCTGAATGAATGCTAGAGTAGAAGAAATGGTGTGGGTCCAAGGACAAGAAAGCTTACCCTGATTGTGGGGAGGTAGATGGGTGCCCGCAGAGGTTGTGTGATGGCTTTCTCAGTTTCCGTATCTAAGAATATGTTATAGTATATTTTCCGATTAAATAGTAGGGCTTGCAAAGTGATCCTCCTAAGGGCATTGCAATGGACCGATCCACTCAATGTAAGTGGTCTTAAACTAACAATGTGAAGGTTGTAGAAAAGTGTCTGGCAGAAAGGATTATTATTACTGCTTCTCATTTGTTCATTTAATCATCTCTTCATGCATTCATCCAACAACTATTTAATAAGCTGTTCATGTAGATTAACAATTGACCAAAGAAGAGGAAATATAGTGGTGTGCATGGAAGATATTGGGCCCTGCCCTGGTGGTGTTTACAATCTAATGGGAAGAATGAAATCATCAGGAAAGTATAGAGTTCCGTGAAGGACATATGGGAAGGGCTCTAATAGCAGGAGCATTATGAAGAGTCAGAGAAAGGATTCTCTTTTGAGCTGAGAATTGATGGGTGAATAGGTACTAACCAGTAGAGAACAGATGGAGGAAGGGAATCATGAGAGATCAGGCAGAGGAAGCCAAGGCGGGCATTGTTCAGTGGGTGAAATGGAAGGAAAGGGGAGGGAAAGGGAAGGAAAAGGGAAGGAAAGGCTACTTGTGAGAGTCACTGCCCAGTTTCCAAACAAACTTGAGACAGACCTACTGGTATTATCCCTTTGAACACACAGAAAAATTAAACCTCAGACATATTCATGTCTTTAATTGATTTAATGAGTCATTATCGAAGCCCTACTAGATTCAAGTCAATGAGCTAGAGCTGGATGAACATTTAGATATGGTTACTTCCCTCCAGGAGCTTGACTTTCTAGTATAGAAATGGAGTGAATTAGCCTCGACCACAGTTGCTAGTAAGATGGAGGGCTGAAACTTGAGGTCTTTTGACTCCAAGCCCAGCACTCCATGTTGTTATGTTGTGCTTCTAGAAGGAAGAGGCCTTGTCAGTCACATCCTTGAAGACTTGGCTCAGTGAGGCAACTGAGCTTTTGTTCTAGCAGCTGGGGATGTCTTCCTTAGTGCTCACTGAGGACACTGGGACCTGGACACGTAAAACATAAAGTTGAAACTAAAACAGAAAAACACAGCTCATCTGTGTAACAACCACAGCTGCACCTTTTGGAGTTAATTCTGTGCGCTGAACATTTTTCACATGTCATGCAGCTCATCCTGACAACAACCCTGTAAATGTGGTTCATACTCGCACTCAGTTGTTTGGTTAGTAATTCACTGGTACAGTATGCAAAGCTACATGGTCCAGTTCCATAGCCTGTGCTCTTATTCTCATTCCATTTAGGCTTCCACAGATCAGCTGCTTCACTCTCCTTAAATGTTTCTCCTCAGACCCAGACAGTTGCCCCCCTGTGGAGATCAGACCCCTGCTTCAGTTCCCACCCTCACTGAGGGCAGGTCCAGTCCTATTAACACTCCTGGTTTTCCCCCCAGTTCCTTTGTCCTACCGACTTTTGCATGGGGAAATAGACGGGGAAACAGTGGAAACAGTGTCAGACTTTATTTTGGGGGGCTCCAAAATCAGTGCAGATGGTGACTGCAGCCATGAAATTAAAAGACACTTACTCCTTGGAAGGAAAGTTATGACCAACCTAGATAGCATATTCAAAAGCAGAGACATTACTTTGCCAACAAAGGTCCGTCTAGTCAAGGCTATGGTTTTTCCTGTGGTCATGTATGGATGTGAGAGTTGGACTGTGAAGAAGGCTGAGCGCTAAAGAATTGATGCTTTTGAACTGTGGTGTTGGAGAAGACTCTTGAGAGTCCCTTGGACTGCAAGGAGATCCAACCAGTCCATTCTGAAGATCAGCCCTGGGATTTCTTTGGAAGGAATGATGCTAAAGCTGAAACTCCAGTAGTTTGGCCACCTCATGCGAAGAGTTGACTCATTGGAAAAGACCCTGATGCTGGGAGGGATTGGGGGCAGGAGGAGAAGGGGACGACAGATGATGAGATGGCTGGATGGCATCACTGACTCGATGGACATGAGTCTGGGTGAACTCCGGGAGTTGGTGATGGACAGGGAGGCCTGGCGTGCTGCGATTCATGGGGTCGCAAAGAGTCGGACACGACTGAGTGACTGAACTGAATTGAACTGATATATTCTTTTCTGATGGTCAGGTACTCTTGTCCGCTCTCAGCTGGTGTTCTGCAAGCACATCTGTGTCTGAAGGAGTATTCCTGATGTATCCGTGGAGAGAGATGTACTCCACATCCACCTCCTCCTGTGCCAGCTTGTTCTCCTGCTAGCCTGTGCTGTTAACCACCATGCCACCCTGGAGCTGTCTGTTGGACTAGAATGGAATCAGTGACATTATCCCAGAGACAATGGGATATCCTGAAACAAAGGCTCTTCCTGGCAGGACTCCTCAGTTCAGTTCAGTTTAGTTGCTCAGTTGTGTCTGAGTCTTTGCAACCCCACGAACTGCAGCACACCAGGCTTCCCTGTGCATCACCAACTCTCGGAGCTTACTCAAACTCATGTCCATAGAGTTGGTGATGCCATCCAACCATCTCATCCTCTGTCATCCCCTTCTCCAGCCTTCAATCTTTCTCAGCATTAGGGTCTTTTCAAATCAGTCAGTTCTTCTAACTGTTGCTTCTTAACCTGCATGCAGATTTCAGGTGGTCTAGTATTCCCATCTCGTTTAGAATTTCCACAGTTTGTTGTGATCCACACGGTCAAAGGCTTTGGTGTAATCAATAAAGCAGAAGTAGATGTTTTTTCTAGAACTCTCTCGCATTTTTGAAGATCCAACAGATGTTGGCAATTTTATCTCTGGTTCCTCTGCCTTTTCTAAAACCAGCTTGAACATCTGGGAGTTCACAGTTCATGTACTGTTGAAGCCTGGCTTGGAGAATTTTGAGCATTACTTTACCAGCGTGTGAGATGAGTGCAATTGTGCGGTAGATTGAGCATTCTTTGGCATTGCCTTTCTTTGGGATTGGAATGAAAACTGACCTTTTCCAGTCCTGTGGCCACTGCTGAGTTTTCCAAATTTGCTGGCATATTGAGTGCAGCACTTTCACAGCATCGTCTTTCAGGATTTGAAATAGCTTAACTGGAATTCCATCACCTTCACTAGCTTTGTTTGTAGTGATGCTTTCTAAGGCCCCCTTGACTTCACATTCCAGGATGTCTGGCTCTAGGTCAGTGATCACATCATTGTGATTATCTTGGTCGTGAAGATCTTTTTTGCACAGTTCTTTTGTGTATTCTTGCCACCTCTTCTTAATATCTTCTGCTTCTGTTCTGTCCATACCATTTCTGTCCTTTATCGAGCCCATCTTTGCATGAAATGTTCCCTTGATATCTCTAATTTATTTGAAGAGATCTCTAGTCTTTCCCATTCTGTTGTTTTCCTCTATTTCTTTTAGGCGTCTTCAAATTTTTCTTTAAACATTATCCTTTGTGTGCGTGCACACTAAGTTGCTTCAGTTGTGTTCGACTTTTTGCAATCCTATGGATTGTCATCCGCCAGGCTCCTCTGTCTATGGGATTCCCAGGCAAGAATACTGGAGTGGATTGCCATGCCTTCCTCCAGGGGATTTTCCTGAGCCACAGATTTAAGCTGTGTCTCTTATGTCTCCTGCATTGGCAGGTGGGCTCTTTACCACTAGCGCCACCTGGGAAATCTAATTACCCTTTACGTTGAATAAATATAATATGGACAACCACTAAAAAATAAAGGATTTCTATTGTACCGTTAAAAAAATAGGTACTGTGTATGCAAGTGTACTATGATATAGTGAGATTTCTTTTTCATTCCATGTCTCCCACAAAACCTCATTTATTAAGTATTGATTTTTTAGTCACAAACAGTATATTATATATTATATGCTGTTGCTAAGTCGCTTCAGTCATGTCCAACTCTGTGCAACCCCATAGACGGCAGCCCATCAGGCTCCCCCATCCCGGGGATTCTCTAGGCAAGAACACTGGAGTGGGTTGCCATTTCCTTCTCCAATGCATGAAAGTGAAAAGTGAAAGTGAAGTCGCTCAGTTGTGCCCGACTCTTAGTGACCCCATGGACTGCAGCCTACCAGGCTCCTCCATCCATGGGATTTTCCAGGCAAGAGTACTGGAGTGGGGTGCCATTGCCTTCTCCAATATAGTATATAAGGGGTACAAAAAGTAGCACATATTATTTTGTAGGTCTTTTAAAACAAGTGACTTATATGGAAAGCTTTATTTGATAGATGATATTTAGATTTTTGTTCAAATACAGCTTATTGGTGTGAGGGTGACAGCTTAGAAACCTTTTAGGATATATGACACGCCTTTACTCCACTGGGATTTTGTCTACTCAGTAAGTGTCACTGGATTCTTTCTTGAGGTGTTTTGTTCTTCATGATTGGCAGAATTGGGCACTTTATGGACTTTCAATTTCAAAACAAACATGGCTCATCACCAGTGTAGAAGTGATGACTGTGGTTGATTTGGTGAACATTTAAAAATATGAAGTGGAAATAAACATGACTCTTCCTATAAATGTTTTTTAAAAAGCAAACCTAATGCACTGGAAATGGTGTAGATGAAATAGAGGGGAATGATGAGAACATTGGAAATAGAGTCTCATTAGCTCAAGCTGAGGGGAGAGGGCTTTAAAATGAAGGAGCTATTCATTTACTTATTCAATCAATATTTAATGAGCCAGGCATTGTTGTAGGCACTGGAGAAACAGTAGTGAATTAAAAAAAAAAAAAAAAAACACACAAAAATTCCAGCCTTGTTGGAGCTGACATTCAAGGGGGGAAGAAGATAAATAAACATAAATAAAGCATATTTTATGTCAGATGGTGATACGTGTATAGAGAAAAATAAGGCAATGAAGAGTGATGGGGTTGCTCTTGTATGTGTTAGAGAAGCCTCAACCAAGAAGATGCTATCTGCACACAGAGAGCTCCAGGCCGAGGGAGAGCCAGCGCAGAGACCCTAAGATGAGGGCATGGTCAACGACCAATCTGGTTGGTGTGGAATGAGGAAGCAGAGAGTGGTGGGAGGTGAGGATACACAGGTTCCCAGGTAGCTCATTGGCCCAAGGTGAGAAGCTTTGTTTACAAGGTGTCTGGTTGTTGTTTGGCTAGTGTAATGGACAGTGTTGGTGAGCTGCCCACATTCCCTTTCCCAGTTGTTGGGGATTTTGGTTGCTGAGGTTCCTCATTGCCCCCTTCTCTATAGCAAAAGGCCTCTTGCCTACGAGGGTGTCCTCCTCATACCTGAGGGAAGCCCATGGCAAATGACTTGTTCAACTCCATTGCCTGAAGATGGAGAGTGAAAAAGTTGGCTTAAAATTCAACATTCAGGAAACTATGATCATGCCTTCTGATCCCATCACTTCATGGCAAATACATGGTGAAACAATGGAAACTGTGACAGACTTTACTTTTTTGGGCTCCAAAATCACTGCAGATGGTGACTGCAGCCATGAAATTAAAAGATGCTTGTACCTTGTAAGAAAAGTTATGACCAACCTAGATAGCATATTAAAATCAAAGACATTACTTTGACAACAAAGGTCCATCTAGTCAAAGCTATGTTTTTTCCAGTAATCATGTATGGATGTGAGAGTTGGACTATAAAGAAAGCTGAGCACTGAAGAATTGATGCTTTTGAACTGTGGTGTTGGAGAAGACTCTTGAGAATCCCTTGGACAGCAGGGAGATCCAACCAGTCCATCCTAAAGAAAATCAGTCCTGAATATTCATTGGAAGGGCTGATGCTGAAGCTGAAACTCCAATACTTTGCCCCCCTAATGTGAAGAACTGACTCATTTGAAAAGACCCTGATGCTGGGAAAGATTGAAGGCAAGAGGAGAAGGGGATGACAGAGGATGAGATGGTTGGATGGCATCACTGACTCGATGGATATGAGTTTTGAGTAAACTCTGGGAGTTGGTGAAGGACAGGGAAGCCTGGTGTGCTACAGTCTGTGGGGTCACAAAGAGTCAGACATGACTGAGCAACTGAACTGTAACTGTAACTATTGCCTGAAGATGGGACCAATGCTATGGTGCCATTTGTGGTCCAGTGGACCTTGTGGGATCAGGTGAAAGCTAGCTTCAAACTGAGACCACAGCCTTCCTTGGTGAGCACCCTGCAACCCCCACTCCCCACCTCCACCCCACACCCCTGCCCTCTCCTGCCTGCTCCCTTCTCACTAAAGAATCCCTGTCCTGGGATCTGAACTGAAGACAAGCAGCCTTCAGGAACACAGTTCTGGAAAGTTACTCTGCTCTATTTTTGTCCTCAAAACCACAGCTTCTTTCCCCTTTCTAAAGTAGACAGAGGGAATAAAAGGCTACACAGTTAGACAAAAGGTGTCTAAAGCATGCGTGTTTCTCAGGAACAGACATGTCTTATATTCACTCACACACAATTGCCGGGTTACAGGAAGGAAGTCAATCTGTATTGACTATGATTCCAAATAACTAGAATAAGGCACCTCAAGGGACCCTCCCGTGGTTTCACTGCCTGATGTAATCACAAGTCAGTCACTGTAACACAAGCGCATCAAGACCCAAGTGAAAAATGCCCTCCTCCACTGAGAAGCAGAACCCAGGCCCGGGTGTCAGGGGTGGCACCTCTCCTGCCAGCCTGCTCAGGGACCTCTCTCCTGGCTCCTGAAGGCAGTTGAAGGCAGTGGTGACTGGCTTGAGAAATCTGCCTCACTGTCCCTGGTATGTGGTTCAATAATAGATAGCCCAAAGTCAGCCTTTGAGGAGAAAAATTGCATATATTAGTTTGCTTTCATTGTGTTGTTGAAAGTTGGTTGTCTTCAGTTTGGTTCCCTGGAAGCAAATCCAGGGCCTGAGATTCTTTGAGGAGAAAGGAAAGGGCAGGGGAGGGTGCCCACCAAGCAAGGCTGTGCTCTCAGCCAGAGAGTAGCTGTAACCTGACCCCGTGTATTCTGGCCCCTGTGCTCAGCTCTCTCTAACCCCATCAGAGCCAACTGGAGTCCAACTGGTGTCAGCCGCCCTGTCTCCCTCCTTAGTTAATCCTACCCTGTGCAGTTGTTCCCATTCTGCACATGAAGCAGGAAAGATTCAGAGACTTAAGTGACCTGCCCAAGATCACAAAGCTAGTGAGTGCCAGAGTCAGAGATAGACCCCATGTCTTCTAATTGCAGGGGCTTCCCAAGTGGCTCAGTGGTGAGAATCTGCCTGCAATGCAGGAGACACAGATTTGATCCCTGGGTTGGGACAATCCTCTGGAGGAGGAAATGGCAACCCACTCCAGTATTCTTGCCTGGAGAATCCCATGGACAGAGGAGCCTGGTGGGCTACAGTCCATGGGGTCGTCAAGAGTCAGATACAACTGAGCATGCATGCACACTGCTTACCTCTGTGCCTTTGGGGTGGTATGAGAAGGCAGTGACTTTTTGTCATTCTGCTTGTTAATATGGTCATTCTACTTACTGGTGATCTGGAGATGGCATTGCCTTGTACATTTTAAAGGCAGATCTTTGTTTCCTCCAAGTAATGTGGTCTCCTCATGGAAGCCTCCTCTTGGCTGCCGGTGATTCCCATGGAGTGGTTCTTGTAAGCTTCCCGCTTTTGGACTCTGGATTGGCTGGTTTGTTTCTGGAGCCTCATTTGACATCACTTTTCATCACTTGGTTCGCCACCTGTGCCCTCAGGGATTGCCTCTGCCTATGTAGCTGAGCTCCATCTACCAACCCTCCTCAGTATGTTTGGATCAGCTTGCTTTCGCTTCAACCAGAAGGTCACAGTTTTAGACAGCAGAGGACAAGTGCTGAGGTGAGTGAGAGGTACGATGAAACTGGGTCCTGTGGAGAAGATGGATGGCCATGAGTTTTGTGGCAGAAAATAGAACTCTGTCGATGATTCAAACCATCCAAGGTGGGGGGGGGCAGGGTCCTCGCTTACCATTTTTTCCTAAAGATAGCCAAAAGGAAGCAATTCAGTTATCATCGTGGACTGAGCCCATATTCTGAGTCTCCTGAGAAACTTCCTAGGGACATTGTTCTGTAGAATGTTCATGACCTGTCTTTGTGGCTGGAAAAGCCCAAGGTAGGGCGAATTCTCGGAAATGGAGAGTGAGGTTTAACAGCTAGACTTTCAGAGACATTGTATGGCCTCTATTTCTGGTAGTTGTGCTGGCTTCTGTGGAGTCATCTCTCTTCTGTCACTCCATTCTCCTTAGGCCCCGTGGGGGTATCTAGGGTGACATGCTTGACCAGGCAGGGCCTAAAACTCTCACCTCACATTTACCCACGCTGTGCGTGAAGTGGCCAAGCTGAGTCACTACAGGCCCTGAGGTGAAGTGGAGTGTGTGAGAGAAGCCCTACCCACCTCTCCATCATTTCCAGGGCACCTGCTAGGTTGGCACTAGGCCCCATTCAACAGGAGAAAGGAAGCCAGGCCTGGCCAAAAAAGCTTTTCTAAACCAACCCTCTGGGCTTGGGCTGTCCTGTAGGGCTGGCTGAGAGGGCTTCCTCCACCCCTCACACTCCAAATGCTGAGTGACGTTTGCATCTCTATGTGATGGCATTGATACATTGGGTTTATCTACACCTGCCTGTATTTAGATTCATACCAAACTCAGTGGGCACAACTACTTATAATTTTCTTGCCAAAACATGGAAAGGTTTAGGAGTCTGTGGCCTTTTAATTCAATGAGGAAAGGCACTATGATTTTCTCCAGCAACTGAGTATGAGGAAATGTGACTCCATCTTTGTGTTTATCTCTGGAAGTATTGTTCAGGCTGTTTTGGGGGGACACCGTTGTACTCTTGTTGTTGTTGCTGCTGAATTTCACTTCAAGAAGGAAAATTGTAAAAGTTGTCTGGAGTAATTTGCTCCCAAGGGGCCATGCTGGCAACCCTTAATTGGATAATCCTTCCTTCTCAGGGCTGCTTCTAAGTTCTCCACTGGCCCTCAATGGGCCTAGGGTCCCAAGTCTTCAGCTTGTTCATGTTGTGTATGTACGATGCTTAGCATCATGCGTCTCAGAAAGAAAGTCTCTGTTATCAGATCAACACCCCCATTATCATGTCAACATACCCCACACACATACACCTTCTCTCTCTGGGGAGCTGTGTAAGATGAGACAAAAAAGAAAAAAGCTGAGAGCGATTCATTTATTTATTAACTTCATGTAAACGTTCATTGGTTTGGTCATAGCTATGTGCTTCAGACAGAGTATAGCACAGATCTGATACATAGTAGATGCTGAGTAAATGGATATACTAATGAACTTATGAAATTTATCTGTATGTTAGATGTCAGTTTTAGGATCAGCAACTTCGTTGTGTTCCTAATTCTGGCGTATATTCTCTGGGTAACCTTAAGCAAATAATTCTTGGAGCCTCACCTTCCCTCACTGTAGCAATCAGAATTGTTAGGAAGGTGTACATTACACCAAATTGGGGACTACGTGGGAATGTGATTTTTAAAGGGACAACATATCAAGCTGGTAACTGTTCTACTGGTCACACACAACATTAAGTTCGTGTATCCTCTGTACCATGATAACAACCGTCAGTGTTTTTTACTCACTGCATTAAAACATTTTGATAGCACATAAGAGAAATGATGCTGATCATTGGCAAATTTCATTTAGGATAATCACTTCTGATTAGGGAGAGGTGATCACCTTTGATCAGAATTATGTTGAAGTGTGCATACACTTTTCCAGTGTGCATACACACAGGGATATAAAATATGGAATGAAATACAAAATAATTTGCCATCAAGCAAAAATTCATTCTGTCATAACACTGAAGGAGTTGGAGGAACGATTGTAACTCTGCAGACCCATGTACTTGCCCAGGGCACTTGGGACTCATGCAGAGTGATGGAGAAAACACTGAAACATCTAATAAACAGTTTTTAGATTCATGGTTGGGCTAGATCAGTTTCCAGTATGGAAAAAGAAGAAGTGAAATAAGTGATTTATCAATTGCAAGGAAGAAAAAGGACTGGGAGATGAAGATGGGCAGCTCAAGTCCTGCAATCTTCTTCTATTTTTGTTGTTGTTGTTGTTAAAGCATGAATGGGCTTTTCCAAATCTAGCAATCTGGCAACACACAGGGCAACACACATTGATAAAAATTATCATATAAGAAGAGTGCATTCACAATGTTTGACCAACTACCTAGGGACCCTATGGCTCTGTCAAGGTGTCACATAAGATGAACCATTAGAGTATTCTTCAATAATTGCAAATTCTTTTCCCTGACAAGTGGGTCTAATCCAATTATCATGGCAGCAGGACTCAACTAGTTCCTGCTTTACCCCAGAAGTGAGGGGCATTCCTCTGACTGTTTCCTACAACCATTGGTGGAGGAAACTGTTTGGCGTTTTAGGCAGCATGCTTCTAGGGAGCTTCTGGAAGAAGAGATGTAAACTGGACTTGCTTAAGGGCTGAGAAGCAAAGATGAAGCCAAGAGCAGCAGCAGGAGGCCTTCCCTGGCTAGAGGTTCCCAGCTTGGCATGCCTGGTGCCTCTTCTTCACTTTGCAGTTCCTCCATTCTCCCACTAGTACTCGAAGTGTTAGTCTTGTTTGGTGGAATCTTTGACATACTGACAGAGAAAATACATTGAGAGAAGAGAGAGAAGCATGGTGTCAAGGCTCAAGAGAATCTATTTCTCAAGAATGTTGTTTTGCAAACTGTCCATTCTCATCTCCATCACTCATTAATACTGTCCTGCTGTGTGAATGTTTGCTGGGTACCTATTGGATCCCAGTCTACACAGATGCATTTAGTACAATGAAGTCATGCAGAAGAGGGTTCAGTGTGAGGAGAGGTCTCTCCTATGCTGAGAGAATAGAGTTAGCTCATCCATAATAAATATTTTCCCTTTGGGAAGTATATATTCCACAGAATTACCATTTTCAAAGGGTATCTATATGAAGCACCATCATTTGCGGCTACATAGTGTTAGCTGTTAGACATAACTTCTGTTCATAAAAGTTTGTATTCCTAGAGTATGTACCCAGAATACAACCACTTCTTCATGCCTATACCACTAAGTCCTAACTTCTCTCAACCTTTGCATGGATCATAGCAGTAGCCTCCTAACCAGTTTCTTGTCTTCACTCCTGAAGTCTGTTCTCTACATAGCAACAAGAATGAGCTTTGGCTCACATAAGCCAGGTCTGATCACTCTTCTGCCTGAGTCCACCCAATGGCTCCCTGCCACCCAGAATTGAAGCCAGAGATACTACAATGGCCTGGTGAGTGGGCTTCTATTTACTTTTTTGAACTCATCTCCTCCCACTCTACCCTTTAGTCTCTCACTTCCAACCACATTTTTTGTCCATCTTCATTTTCTTTAAAAGGAAAAAAAAAAAGACCCAGAGGAGCAAGTCCTACTTCTTCCCTCAGGATCTGTGATTTTGATCCCTTTACTGGGCACACTCTTCTGGGTCTCTCTCCATGGCACTTCATTCAGTCCTCTGCTCTGTTTTCACCCTGGATTGCTCTAAAGGACAGCTCACTGATGTATCAGGAGCTTAACTTGTCAGTGTTTATTTCTCAACTATGTGAGTCTTCCGAGGATTTCAAGCACATTCCTTCCTGTGAGTGACTCAGAGACCCTTGGAAGTCTCATCTTCCTGATTTCTTTACTCTCTGTTTACCCCTCAGCTCCACTCCAGAGGTGTAAACTCCATGAAGGCAAGGGTTTTTCTCTACATTTGTTTTCCTTTCTGCTGTGTACTGTATACATTCAATGGTGCCTGGCATATGGTAGGTTCTCAATAAATAGAAGGCAATGGCAACCCACTCCAGTACTTTCGCCTGGAAAATCCCGTGGATGGAGGAGCCTGGTAGGCTGCAGTCCATGGGGTTGCTAAGGGTCGGACACGACTGAAGTGACTTAGCAGCAGCAATAAATAGTTTTTGAAAGAATATTGAAAGGTAGTATTATGGGAGGCAATGGAAAAGCAAAAGGCCAAAGGAAACTTCTTTGTGCATATGTTTTCTTCTCAGGCTGAAGATAATGAAGGTATGTCAGTTCCACATATTGATATTTGATTATTGTTATTAAAATACCTTTAGAAAGCTTATGGGATATAGAACCTAGTTAGGTTTTCAGCATTTAAACATTGAATATTTTCTTAGTTTTCTGCTGGCCTAACAATATACCACAATCTGGGTGGCTTAATCACTGCAAATTTGTTAATCTTGCTGTACTGAAGCTCAGAAGCAAGTCTTGGCTTGCTTTGGGTGTATTTCTTCCTGGAGGCTTTAGAAAAGCATCCATTCCCTTTTCATGTTGGTTTTTAGCAGGATGCAGTTCCTGGTAGGATGGAGATGCCCATCTTCTTGCTAGCTGTCAACTGAAGGCCGTCTCCAGCTGCCAGAAGCTATGTATATTCCCTGGCCCAGGCCTCCTTCAGGCCACTTTTGAAAGCCAGCAACAGCCTGTTGAGTCTTTTCACACTTTTAATCTGACCTGTGTCTTCTTCCTTTTCATCTCTGTGACCAAATCATCTCCCTTTTGATTTCAAGAGTACATAGAAATTACACTGGACCCACCTGGGTAATCCTTCTAAATGACAGTTTATGAGCAACCTTACATCTGCAATCTTCAAGTAACATATGCCCAGGTTCCAGGGACTAGGATGTGGGCATCTTTCAGGGGCCATCATTCTGCCTACCACAGATATATAATTGAGTATACAGTACGATACAGTGAGTAAAAGTATAGGCCCTGGAGACATGAAGTCCTGGGTTTGAATCCCAGCTTTCATCTTGCTTCTGGGTTCCTCTCTGTTATCTCTCTGACATTCATTTAGGTTCCTCTGTGCCAATTGGGGACGGTAATGTCACCTGCCTTATGAGGTTGTTACAGATGTTGAAAATATATAAAAGTGCATTTATACACACAAGACACTCCACTTTACTCCTTTTAAAAATATAATGTGAGTATCGAATGGGCAAACAAGAAGGTTCTACTGTATAGCACAGGCAGCTATATTCAACATCCGGTGATAAACCATAATGCAAAAGAATATCAAAAGAATGACTCTTTGTTGTCCAGCAGAAAGTAACACAACATTATAAATTGACTATACTTCAATAACAAAAGAAAGAAAAGTGCAAGTTTGAAATTTTGTAAGAATTGGAAAAAAAAAGTGAGTATTCCCAGTGTCTTAAATGGGAGCACTAAATCTAGCCTTAAGCCCACCTCAGAAGACCTTACCTTTAATAGGATTAAGAGAAAAATAGGATTAAAGAGTGCTCTTTGGCTAAAACCTCACTTAACCAGCTGGGTTTGTAGGGAATGAGGGGGAAGTTTAAGTGTTTATGATTCATTTACACCTAAATCATTAAATGCTATTTTAAGGACATTTGATGGCTCGAAGCTTTTCAAACAGTCATAATGCCTCTTTCTTAAACAGAAATGCTGCCAAGAGTAAACAAACTCAAATACCATTTGCTTTGCAATTTTTCATAAACAAATTTAGAGTGGGTTCTAACCTGGCACACTATATTCTTCCTTCTGTCATCCACACAGGGACAGCCCTCCTGAGAAGAAACAACAGCTCGGTTTGTTTAATGGGGAGTTAGAAACTATGGCGGACCTGAGTGCAGAGAAAAGCACTCATGTTACTGAAATATTTCTGTTTGAGAATTCTCTTCTGGATTTCTGCCACTGGATTTGGGAATTTTGTTCTGAAGCTTTCCATTGGCTAAAAAATGTCCCTTTTTTAATTATGTAAGGGCAAGGAATTCTTCCACAGGATATAGGTGAAGACTACATTTCCTGGAGGTTTTAAAAAACCATTTGAGCTTGTAACTTGATGAATTTGATATTGCAGCCAAATTGAGCTGTCATTAGAAAAATTTATAATGGAATTTTGTTGATTAACAGTGTTGTGTTAGCTTTAGGTGTACAGCACAGTGATTCAGTTGTGTTGTTGCTGTGTGTTAGTCACTCAGTCATCTGACTCTTTGCGACCCATGGACTGTACCCGCTGGGCTCCTCTGCCCGTGGAATTTTCCAGGTAAAAATACTGGAGTGGATAGCCATTCTCTTCTCCAGGGCATCTTCCCAACACAAGGATCGAACTGGAGTCTCCCGTGTTGCAGGCAGATTCTTTACTGTCTGATCCACCAGGGAAGCCTGATTCATATATATATATGTGTGTGTGTATGTATACACATATACATATATCTATTCTTTTAAAATTTCTTTTAGGTTATTACAAAGTATTGAGCAGAGTTCCTTCTGCTATACAGTAGGTCCTTGATGATTATCAATTTTAAATATACCAGCTTGTACATATCAATCCTAAATTCCCAGTCTATCCCCCTCCTCACTCTTCTCTAGTAACCATAAATTTGTCCTGTAATTCTGTGAGTCTGTTCTGTTTTGTAAATAAGTTCATTTGTATCATTTTTTGAACTGTGTTTTGATGAGCTTGAGTGCAGCTTGTGACTAACTTGAAATGGAAGGATTTAACCAGTGCATAGTTTAAATGAGACAAGACTTGAGATGGCTCACGTCTTGATTAATTGAAAGAACCTTTTCTGATGTCTTTTCAGCGGCCTTCTTTCCCCCTTTAGTACTTCTCAATCAACGATACAGCCACACTTCACAGAATGCCAGGGAGCACAAAGCCATAATAACATAAGCCTAGTTTATAGTTTTTGAGAAATGCTTTTTATAGATCAGCCCATACGTTGATTTTTGCTTCATGGTTCCTGCCCAAGGGTCAGTCAAGATGAGCTGCTAATGTACTTGAGTGAATTTTCTTCAGTGTTGCTGGGGTTGGAAGGAGACATCAGTAAGTGACAGAAGCACATATGGCCCATAGAACAGTGGCAGGAAGAGGAAGTAAGAGAACTCTGATTGCTTGAAAGGATTGTAATGGGTTGGCCAAAAAGATCATTCAGGTTTTCTTATGCTGTTATGGAAAATGCAAATGAACTTCTTGGAGAACCTGATATTTTATAACTAGTTAAGTAAAATCTGTTTGCTGCTTACCTTTTGGGGGGATATGGAGAGGTAGAGGTGAGGTTGACAGCACTTGATCATATAATTTTTACAGTATAATTTTCCAGTCACTATCACCAGGGCTGAGGGATTTCTGGCTGTTAGCATAGCCTGTGAGGTGGGGCTCTTGAGACATCTCAGAAGACATGGGGCAACCATGAGATTTGAATCAGAGCTTAGCTTTCAAAACAGGAGAGAAAAGTATGAAGGAAATAGCAATCATGCATAGTTCAGGGATCTTCTAGCATGCTATATGAAGAAGTATGGTCACCATGAACACAGTTGCTAGTAAGATGGGTGTAATGCTTGAGAGTGCACTTTCTAGTATGTAGGTGAGGAAACCTCATTCCTCTGAGATTTAATGCTCTAAAAATAGAAAAAACTGCTAGGGAAAAAATAGGCTTTCTTTAGCAATGTAGCCTATGATGTTACCAAAGAAAGGTCTTAAGAGCAAAGTCTGAGAAAATATCAGGAGACAAAGTTTCCGTGAGTAACTATGACATCATTTTGTGAGCCTAGCCGGAGCTCTTGTACTAATAGTTATTAAAAATAAAGGCATGTCTCTAGCCTCAGACACATACATAGACACACACTCACACACACGGGGCAGAGCTGGCTGGGCCAGCATGCTGTGGCAGTCCCCTTAGTTTACTGTCTCTGAAAAGAAAGACTCCTTATTAAATGGTGCCAGTGATCTCCATCATTATTCATGGAGGAAGAGGCAAAATTTGGTGGAAAAGCCACACCTAGAATCAATCTATAAGTAATCTTTAAAGACTGCCTAGTTGTTTCAGTCCCTAGGACATCATGACCAGAAGCGTGCTGTGTCAGAAAACAAAGTAAGTGAAAGCAAATAAAATTTTTCCATGAACCCAGTCATAATGAAACATTTTCAAGAAATTCCAGTTGGCAATCTGGAAGAGATAACCATTTGTCATTCATTTTCTTACTCTGTGAGCAGTATAACATCTTTTTTTCCTACGAGTCATTCTCCCTACTTTGGTTATAAAATTAACATGAGGGTCATGTGAAAGCTTTGTCTGTCAAGCTAGAAAATAGATGGCTGTTTCCCCCCCCCCCCTTGGGAAAGACAGCTTCACGTTAAATTGGATTCAGCCTCAGTTAATGTTCAGGGAGTACTTAATACATATGGAGTACATATCAAGGGCGAGGCATTGTGCTGGACAGTTTCACCTAAGCATCTCTTTTACTTTTTAAAACAACCTTGTTAGGAGTTCTATGTTGATTTAGTTGGGTCATGTATCAGATCAGATCAGTAGCTCAGTCGTGTCCAACTCTTTGCGACCCCATGAATCACAGCACGCCAGGCCTCCCTGTCCATCACCAACTCCCGGAGTTCACTCAGACTCACGTCCATCGAGTCAGTGATGCCATCCAGCCATCTCATCCTCTGTTGTCCCCTTCTCCTCTTGCCCCCAATCCCTCCCAGCATCAGGGTCTTTTCCAATGAGTCAACTCTTCGCATGAGGTGGCCAAAGTACTGGAGTTTCAGCTTTAACATCATTCCTTCTAAAGAAATCCCAGGGCTGATCTCCTTCAGAATGCACTGGTTGGATCTCCTTGCAGTCCAAGGGACTCTCAAGAGTCTTCTCCAACACCACAGTTCAAAAGCATCAATTCTTGGGTGCTCAGCCTTCTTCACAGTCCAACTCTCACATCCATACATGACCACAGGAAAAACCATAGCCTTGACTAGACGGACCTTTGTTGGCAAAGTAATGTCTCTGCTTTTTAATATGCTATCTAGGTTGGTCATAACTTTCCTTCCAAGGAGTAAGCGTCTTTTAATTTCATGGCTACAGTCATCATCTGAAGTGATTCTGGAGCCCAGAAAAATAAAGTCTGACACTGTTTCCACTGTTTCCCCATCTATTTCCCATGAAGTGATGGGACCAGATGCCATGATCTTCGTTTTCTGAATGTTGAGCTTTAAGCCAACTTTTTCACTCTCCACTTTCACCTTCATCAAGAGGCTTTTTAGTTCCTCTTCACTTTCTGCCATAAGGGTGGTGTCATCTGCATATCTGAGGTTATTGAGATTTCTCCCGGCAATCTTGATTCCAGCTTGTGTTTCTTCCAGTCCAGCGTTTCTCATGATGTACTCTGCATATAAGTTAAATAAGCAGGGTGACAATATACAGCCTTGACGAACTCCTTTTCCTATTTGGAACCAGTCTGTTGTTCCATGTCCAGTTCTATCTGTTGCTTCCTGACCTGCATACAAATTTCTCAAGAGGCAGATCAGGTGGTCTGGTATTCCCATCTCTTTCAGAATTTCCCACAGTTTATTGTGATCCACACAGTCAAAGGCTTTGGCATAGTCAATAAAGCAGAAACAGATGTTTTTCTGGAACTCTCTTGCTTTTTCCATGATCCAGGGGATGTTGGCAATTTGATCTCTGGGTCATGTATAAAAGGTAGGAAATTGACGCTTGGTTATGCAGTAGGAGGCAGAGGTCTCTCAAGTCCTCTGCTTTTTCCTCTATCCTGTGGTTGGGTTTCCAGGAATATACATAAAATTGCCGCCTAAATAGTTGTTTGGACTCAAGGGACAAGGGAGTGAACTAATCCTGAGGGCAGACTCCAGGACTATCTGCCAGCCCCTGTTCTAGGTGCATCTCAGTCTTTAGTATGCATTGAAGTCACCTTAGAATCTTATGAAAACACAGATTCTGACTCTATTGGACTAGACTTGGCAGGGATGAGGGACTACATGTCTAACAAGCTTACAGGTATTACCCATGATGCTGGTCCAGGGTCCTCTCTTCCAAATAGTGATCAACCTGTTTGTTGGATTCAGAGGAGACAGAACTTGCTGAACACACTGTTGAGACCACTTCTGGTCTCAGAACTGGAATTTAATTTTTTTTAAATTGAAGTCTAGTTGATTTACAATGTGTTAATTTCTGCTGTTCAGCAAAGTAATTCAGATATATATATATATATCCGAATATATATATTCTTTTTCACATTATTTTCCATTATGGTTTATTCCAGGATATTGGATATAGTTCCCTGTGCTATACAGTAGAACCTTGTTTCTCCATCCTATATATTGGATTAGCCAAAACCTTCATTTGGGAGGGTACAAAAAACCCGACTGAGCTTTTTGGCCACCCCAATATAATAGTTCACACCTGCTAATCCCAGTTTATACCTGCTGACTAACTGGAAAAGACCTTGATGCTGGGAAAGATTGAAGGCAGGAGGAGAAGGGAACGACAGAGGATGAATGGTTGGATGGCATGACCAAATCGAAGGACATGAGTTTGAGCAAGCTCCGGGAGTTGGTGATGGACAGAGAAGCCTGGTGTTCTGCAGTCCATGGGGTCACTAAGAGTTGGACACAACTGAGCGACTGAACTGAACTGAATCCCAAACAGACTTGCAGTTGCCAAGGGGGAGATACTGGTAAAGGGGAAAACTGAGAGTTGGGGGTTTGAACTGGAATTTGAACCAGTACCAGTGGATTATGAAGCCTTTGCCAGTACATTCTTCTTCATTCCCTAAGGCTTTCTCCTTGAGTGAGCCATTTGTATTCCATATTTATTGGAATTTATTGTGTTCTACATTTATTAGTCCAATCATTAAGGGGCTTAGAACTCGAAATTCCCAGTATCTTCTAGAGCGCTTCCTTTTTTGTTCAGGAAGACATCTTTGCAGTTAATTGTGCTCACATTTGCAGCTTCAATTTTTCTCTTGCTCCTTTGGTTAGGCACATTGGTTCACCATCCTAACTGCACCTGAGAACTACCTGGGGAGCTTTACTGCCAAGGTCCATACCCTTCTCCAGGACCAATTAAAGAGACTTTCTGGAGGTCGGGCCCAGGCATGGGTGTGTTATAAAAGATCCCTGAAGCAGTTCTGATTTTGTAGCTAGGGTGGAGAGCCCCTAAATTACAGGGCTCAAGGATGCAATTTATGGAAAATGTATTCCAACCCCCCTTTTGTGATGTCATAAAAGAAGGACTAGTGTATTTACTGGACCAGTCACCAACAAGGTTCCCGATGAATCCTTGGTACCATTTTATTTCCTGACCATGAGCTGGCGCTGCACTGTGGTTCAAATTGCATCACATGGAAAGTTTGCAGTGACTCTGTGCAGACCCTGAGGGTGAGGAGTCTATGTGCAGAGCTGATCAGCATGAATCCAGAGTTGTGACATGCAGCATCACCAACTGGCTTCAGGGCCAAGACACCTGCTATCACCAGCCCAAGACATTGACCTTGAGGGGTTCTAATAAGCAGAGAGCTTGCTTTGATTCCCTTCAACAAAACTGGCTAGTGAGGAGATTGTCATCTTGAAAGACAAGAACCTAGGGTACTGTGGGTTGATGCTGTGGTAGAATTATGCACCAACCACCATGGCTGTTCAGAGTACAATAGACTGACTGTGGGGAGATAGGAGCTGCTGTAGAGTTTTACACAGTGAACAGTACCAGTGCCCAAGAGGACATGGCCACTCTGGCCTGAGGTGTGCAAAGAAATGGAAATACGGTTGATTCTTGAACAACGTGGGTTTGAACTACCAGGGTCCACTTACACGCAAGAGTTTTTTCAGTAGTTCCTACTACAGGACTGCATGAGCCGCGGTTGAATGAATCTGCAGATGTGGAACCTTGCCAATGTAGGAACTGCAGATAGGGAGGGACCAGTATAAGTTATATGTGGATTGTCAACTGTAAGGAAGCTTGACAACCCCTAACCCTGTGCCTTGTTCAAGGGTGAACTGTAGCAAGATAATCAGAGGCCAGAGCTGCCCCCGCTCCAAAGGAGAGAGAGGAATTTTCACTGGAGAAAGCAAGAAAAGGCTTACAACAGTCATTCTTAACTCCAGTTATGCAGTTGAATCACCAGCGAGTTTGGAAACCCACCAGCACTCCAGCCACAGGCTGGAGAGTCCAGTGTAATTGATCTGGGGTGGTACCACGAGAACTTCAGTTTTTAGAAGTTCCACACATCATACTAGTGCTCAACCCTAGCTGAGAACCAATGGTGTAGACTATGTTTGTACCACGTGGAGGAGGATGCAGACAGCAGAGGTAGCTGGAACAGGTAAAACACACACCTAGGCAGTCATCCCCCTGCCCCTATGTGATCCTTGAGCAGCATCAGCAGCACTTGGGAACTTGTTCATGCCCACCCCAGACCAACTCCATCACAAACTCTAGGCGAAGGTACCTAGCAACCTGTGTCTTAACAAACCTTCCAGGAGACTAGGATGGATACTTCAGTTTGACTTGGACTTGAACAGGTGCATGGGGGAGAAGAATGCGATGACATCAGGCTAGAAAACTTGGAAGTAATGGGCAGGTGCCAGCCCTGCAGACAGTATATTGAGGTGAATTTACAGCACCCAGTGTTCTCAGGTCAGGTCGAGTGTATGTCTAGGCATTTCTTTCTCACATGCTTTAAATGGTGGTGGGGACAAAATCCATGCCATTTCAACTGTGCACAGAACCTCTGCACACAATCTGTTCTGCTAGAGGGAGCTGCCACTTTTCTGCATGAAGGACTCATTTCTGTCTTGAGGGACGGGCTGCATATTCCCTGATGTTGTGTGCACATGTGCATGTGCTCAGTCACATCTGACTCTTTGCAATCCTGTGAACTTTAGCCCACTAGGCTCCTCTGCCCATGATATTTTCCAGGCAAGAATACTGGAATGGGTAGCCGTTCCCTTCTCCAGGGGAATCTTCCCGACCCAGGGATCAAACCCAGGTCTCCTGCATTTCAGGCTGATTCTTTTACACTGCACCACCTTGAAAACCCATATTTCCTGGTGATGTGGGTCCTTTGATGATGAGAAGGCCGACCTTCAGGAAAGCTACCTTAGATAAGGCCTCAGAGAGTTGCCCACCTTCTCTTCTTGCTTCTTGTCTCCATTTGAGGTGGGTCTTTGGTACGCTGTGCCCCATCTATTATGCATTCTCAGCACGTGCCTGGACATACTCCCCTAACGTTGTGCAATGCCATCGATGCTGCCCAGTGGCATCCCTCACTAGAGAAGGCCTTTGCCATGAGCCGAGTAAGGACTTCACTGGTGTGCAGCTATAGTGGTTTCCATCTTGTTGAGGGCTTTCTTTACCTGAATGACTGATGTGCTCACTAGCGCATCTTTCTCACTATTTGGTCTGAACCAAACTCCCCTGAATAGAACATCTGAGTCCTTGCTAGATGCTAAGCATCTCTGAGGTAGAGGTCAGGGATGCTATTATGCATCTTGCAGCGCATAGAACAGCCTCTTAGAACAAGGAATTATCCAGCCCCAGATGTCAAAGTGCTAATGTTGAGAAAGCCTGGCCTGGTCCACATCACTTATTATTGTTTTATTTTTTTTAATATTTTTTCACACTCTTTGGCATGTGGGATCTTGCACGGATCAAACCCACATCCCCTGAAGTGGAAATTTGGAACCCCAACCACTGGACTACCAGGGAAGTCCCCATGTCACTTACTTTTGAAATGAGAAAACTGAGACTCAGAGATGTGATGTGCCATTCCAAAGGTCACCCAGGAATTTAGCTGTTTCTCAAGGGTGGGGATCCTGGTACAGTACTCAACGGGCTCCATCTCTGTCATATATGGTCTTTCTTCCACTGCAGCCACTCTGGTGCCTGCCAGGTACCATGCAATGTGCTGAACTCTTTCCATTTCTGGTCCTTTCTTCTTAGTACACACCTTCAAGGTAGGCAGGACTCTCCCTAGAAGGGACTCACTTTGTGCGTGCAAAGTTACCATGCGCAAAGCACTGTAGGTGGGCCATTAGTAAAGCAAAGATGATACCAAAAGAGACATGGTTCTGGTCTTCTAGGAGCTCCCATTCAAGTTGTGGAGGAAAGACACATCTAAGAAAATAATTATCAATCTCACTTTTCACTAAAAGCTTATGATGATGTCTAGAAAGCTATCTCAACAAATGACAGGATAAATTTCTTAAAGTGTTATATGGACATGAAGAGTTGTTGTTGTTGTTGTTGTTGTTCAGTCACTGAATCATATTTGACTCTTTGTGACCCGATGGACTGTAGCATGCCAGGCTACTCTGTCCTCCACTATCTCTTGAAGTTTGCTCAAATTCACATCCATTGAGTCAGAGATGCTATCTAACCAACTCATGAAGAGTTAGAATGAGCTATTTACCTTTGCTTTGAAATAAGGCTGGGTGAAGGTGGGCATCTTTCATTTGATTCATAAGAATTCTTTGAGTGTGTTTTACAACTGACTCCACCTATAGAATGACAAATAAGACAAATAGTGTTTCTGCATCAGATATCCTATATTCATGTGGGAAGAATCAGAGGAGAGGCATGTACATAAACACCTACATAATTACAGATTGAGTGCAAACCTATTTAACATGGCTAAAAAGAAATCTCAGAAGAGGTGGCATTTGAGTAGAGCCAATGGGGGTGTCATATTGAACAGCAGGTACAATACAAGGTCTTCAGGCATATTTTAGACACTATGTAAATCTAGTGTGTGGAAGAAGATGGACATGTGATAGAATTTTGGAGGTGGGTGGCCACCATGATAGTGACTTTGAATTTTTTCCTTCCATGAAAGTAGCAAAACAGCCTGAAGAAACAAAATTGAAAGAAAACTGGATAGTGCTTAGGAGGCTGCATGAAGTTGGGGAAGATTGCAAAGGGGAAGGTAACTGAAATGTCTAGAAATATTTTCAGTTGTTTCTATTTTGGCCAAACCAAATGACCATTAGTATTGATTAATGCAATTCAGTGAATTATCTGAATAACTCATTGACTTCCCCAATGGCTTAGCAGGCAAAGAATCCACCTGCACTGCAGGAGACACAGGAGATGCAGGTTCAATCCCTTGGTTGGGAAGATCTCCTGAAGGAGGAAATCACAACCCACTCCAGTGTTCTTGCCTGGAAAATTCCATGAACAGAAGAGCTTGGTGGGCCACAGTCCAAAGGAACACAAAGAGTCGGACATGACTGTGCTTGAGCACAGATGGAGACAGAGAATTCATTGACATTTAAACTTGCCATTGATAGTATCCAGTGTGGCAGTAAAGCTTATGTAAGTATTCAATAGATGGAGCTTCCCAGGTGGTGCTAGTGGTAAAGAACCTGCCTGCCAGTGCAGGAGACCTAAGAGACTCGGGTTTGAACCCTGGGTCAGGAAGACCCCCTGGAGAAGGGAATGGCAAGCCACTCCGGTATTCTTGCCTGGAGAATCCCATGGACAGAGGAGCCTGGCAGGCTACGGTCCATAGGGTCACACAGCGTGGGACACGACTGAAGTGACCTAGCAGGCACACACGCATCCAATAGATAGTGAGTTAGAAAGCAAAATGGAGGACTTGAGTTAATTCATTTGTGGCTGAATTTACTTTTCTGCTTGACAGGTGCTCAGTGACAAGGAAGAGTAATCACTCTAATTACTCTGTTTCCTACTGACTTTTTCATTATTCGAGGACATTTGATAATCTGTGTATTTTCCCTTATTTTTACTTTCACAGATGCTTTCAAGCATTTGCTTTTTGGAGTCACTAATATATGTCCAATAACTTTGACTGGTAGTCCCATGGCTGTGTTCATTGCTGTTGCCCTGGTGATCTCAGATTTTCTTTGATTTCAAATCATGTATCATTCATTAAGTATGTTGAGTCGTCTTTCCAAAGAGTTCACTGAAAGGCAAAAAACAGTGTCATCAAATAACTGAGGGCTTATTAACTGCTTCCAGCTTGAAATCAGCACACCTTACAAGTCACAGTGGCCTGGCCAGGGGCCAGATGCCTTTGTGGCATTGTCTGAGTAGTTTCCCAGGTTGTTTCTGGTTGCTTTTCTGTCTTTAAATAAAGACAATAAACCTCGTTGGAGACAGAGATAATATTTGAAGCTAAGGTATACAAAAGATCCTGTTTAAATATATCAGTTTGTACAAAGAAAAGCAACCAGAAACTACTTAAGACTTTCTGGTAAACACCCTAAAATCCTGGCTTCTAGGCTGGGCTTTTCCAATAGCTTTGTGGCTTGTCAATTCCCCTTCCTGAGCTTTATTTTCCTTATGTTTTAAGACAAAGGGGTTGCATTAAGTTATCTCTAAAGAAATTCTGTTTGCAATGACTTGGAAGAGTGTAGTGTTTGTGATACTACTAAATATTTGGGTAGGTATTTTATCTAGCCAATATTATATTTATTGATTAAAGTACAGGGTAAAATTAGAAATTGAGTTTCTAAACATAGAAAGAATAAGTGATTGTTAACTTCTTTAATTAAAAATGCATTTAAGACATATATTACATTGGAATTAGTTTTGCTGAAGCTGAAGCTCCAGTATCTTGGTCATCTGATGTGAATAGTCAACTCATTGGAAAAGTCCCTGCTGCTGGGAACAATTGAGGGCAGAAGGAGAAGAGGGTGTCAGAGGATGAGATGGATGGATGGCATCACTGATGCAATGAACATGAACTTGGACAAACTTTAGGAGATGTTGAGGGACAGGGAGGCCTGGCATGTTGCAGTCCATGGGGTTGCAAAGAGTCAGACATGACAGAGCCACTGAACAACCATGACAAACGTTTTCATTTTATCACAGATGGTTTGCTACAGATCGATGCATTATGTCCGGTTTGAAATGGGAACACTATTTCTGTGAACATGGGTAACCATAGACCAGGTCACTGGCTTTAGATATAAACTCTCTTCCCTTCCTATGACTGTCCCCACTCATGACCATGGCCTTGACCCTGAGAATTGCTGAGAAGCCTAGAGGAGAATGAGGGTGGTTTACTGCCAATCCAGGACTGTTACTCGGAAACCAACCCTGGATGTAGGCTTGCCCACCTAATGGTTAGTCAATAAACACCTTGTATAATGGGAACAAGGTCTTCCATAAATTGTGCTCTTAACTATCCTGCCACCAGTAGAGTCACTTATTGTCACCCTGTGTCTGAGTATGCCACCTGTCAGTGTCTGCATGTCTGTGGGTGTGTGAATTTGCATGTGTGCACTTCTCTCATCCAACTCTCTACCACTCTTGTGGGACTTTGGAATTCTGAGTAGGTGGCCTATGTGATCAAGGTCAAGGGCACTGGCTATGTGGGTGTCATTTCCCGGCAGAGGCCTACTCCTTGGCTGCTACTGTCATGGGGCTCGTGGCCTTTCTCAATACCTGGGTCCTGCAGTTCAGAAATCAACCATGAGCTACTTTTACCATCTTACCTGTCTGAAAGAGTCAAATTGAAGCTCTGAAACTGGAAGAGGTTTAGTGTAAATCTATTGTCTGCCTAATCACTGGAGTGTTTCATGCAAACTTCAAGATTGGATAAACATTACTGAGAAGAAGAGCAGGAGTCACTGCATAAATGTGGACAAATAGTTTCAATGAATAAAGGCAAGATTGGTTTTCAGAGGCTGGAATGGTGTGCAAGAAGGAATGCACTAGAAGTGGGGGAAGAGCAGAAATCCTAGGATTAAGCCAGGGGAACGTAGATTCCATTCTTTTTTCCTGTTTCGATGAGCTGACTTATTTGCAAGTCTCCTCTCCCTTTTCTAGAGTTTGTGCCCTTTGGACACATTGTCTCCTCATCCTTTTTTTAAGGTAGTAGAATTGAGGTACTCACCTGCCTTAGTGCTGGGATCTTATGGGAAGTTCCCTGTCACTCCTGCTGTTAATTGCACATACAGTCACTGTTCTACCTGAAGGAGCCCTAGGAATAAATTAATACAACAGTTTTAATCTTTCATCAAAATGAATTTACATTCAAAGATTTTATAGACTGAAATGAGGTGTTTCCTGTAGATTGCTACTTCTGGTTAAAAAGTCAAAAATATTTTTAGGTCTTGTGTCAAAATGACACCAAGGTATGCAAATAGATTTAATATTTTTTTCTGTTTTTCCTGAATTGATTTATGTTTGGGGCATTTGAGTAGAGACAGCCTGGATGCAAAGCTAAGCCATTAACTCCCAGATGTTCACAATTTCCAAGGAAATGTTCTTTGCCTGCGGTCATTACTCAGATGGCTCCTTAAATGCTCTCATCTTGGCATCTTTTTCACTTGCTAAATTCAATTTGAGGAAAGAATAGGAGAGAGAGAATTTTGTGCAAAGCAATTATGTTGCACTTTTGTGACTTTCCTGCTTTCCCCATGATGATGAATTTGGGGTCTGGTTCTTATATCAGTCAGTGGGGCTCTTTCACTAGAATTTTGTTGTATGTTACAGATACTAGTTGTATCTAATTAAACAATAATGATGGAAGTACAAGGCTTTTTGTGGGAATTAATGACCAGCTGGTTAAAGCTGATGGCTAGAGAGTCAGCCAAAGGCTTTTGTGCCATTAATCTCCAGAGATGCCCATTTGTGATGTCATTTTTGGTATCGAAAAATGAAAATGGAAAACAATTTACTGGTGTTTATCATGTACTTCTGAACAATAAGCTCTCTATGTATTATCCAAAAGTTGTTCTTTTCTTTTTAATCCTCCAATTCTCTTCTGATCTTAAAATGTGTTTCTTATATACAATGCATGAAAATGGGATTTCTCAGCTTCTGTATAATCATGGGGTTTTGTTTTGTTTTGTTTTGTTTTGTTTTTGAGTTCTAAGTTTCGGAGGTTTTCCTTAAATATTTTGTATGGTCAAACTAGAACTTACCTTCATCTGTGATGCTAGAATTTGATACATGTATATATTATCATAACTATCTGCTCATGGCAGGAAATGGTTGCCAATGGTCTGAATAGCAGCTGTTGCTACCAAAGATGTGCATTCAGCAACCAGATTCTAAGAAGTTGCAGTCACATTCCTAGTAGATGAAGGGAACTCTCTTTCAGAAAAGGCTGTGGTGGTCTGTCTATGTAATATTTTTGATTACTACTGCTGAGCACTAGAGGAAAATAGAAAGAGAAGTGACTAAAATATTCATCACCTTCTTGCATAATTTAATTACTTATAAAGGAAGACAACAACTCCACACACAGCCAGTCTATCAAGAACTTGTTCTCAACTCATAATACTAATTTCCAGGTTATGCTGGTTTTCATGCCATCTTCATTCCAATGTGAAAGAAAGTTCTTAAAAGTCTGTTAAGATCCTAGCCAGTGAGCTGAGAATGTTGTGCCAAATGTGGAAGCATGAGATCCCATCCACTCTCAGCCATAAGCTGGTGATATTTTACAAGCATCATAGAATTGTTCTCCCCATAGGAAGTTTGCAGCTGGTACCCAGTGTTTCTCAAGGCATGTTAAGAGTTATGCATTTGAGGGAGTAGGATGAGTCAGTCCATTGTTAATCATAACTTTAGGGGTACTGACTCACTCCTGGTAAAATGGGATGACCTCACTGGAAAGGTGTGAAAAAAAATCCATTCTGAGGTCAATGCCCTGTTTCTGCAGACCCAGATCAAATTTGCACACTCTTTGGTGGGTAGTTATCAGGAAAAACAATGTTGCAGTGGACCAGGTGAAAGCAGACACCTTGTTTTAGCAGGGAACAAACACTAGAAATTCACTGTATTCCTTAGGAAAATGCACAAAGGGCCTAGAAATCTGAGAGGGGCCTCATATCTGAGGCCAAAAGTGAATCAGGCCCTGCAGTGCTACAATTCAAGGTAGGTCTTTGATCCAGTGTTGATTATTAGGCTCTTGACTGGAATATGTTCACTTTATTAGGGGATTTCGAATATGTGAAGGTTACTTGTCATGGCCCCAGTTCTCTTTGGGAAACACAAAGTGAATTCTTTTGTCCAACTCTGTACATAGTGCATGAAAGCCAGGCCCTCACCAGGAGCAGACCCAGGAAGAAAATGTAAACGAATACACTGAAAATTTTGTGGAAATTAGCCATTTTCGCCTGTAAATATTTATATTGTACCTCAAGTTGAAACATGTCGCTTTCCACAGTGTTTATTTAGATACAATATGGTTATTGGTATTAACATGTTTTATTGCTCATCCCGACGATCTAACCCTTAAATGCTCAGTATATTGTGATGGCCACAAAGTTCATCTGGGTTTTTCTCACCTTTGGCTGGAAAAAAATCCGATGGAACTTTTTGGCCAACTCAGTACTAGCTATCAAGGTATGTATAGCTGAGTAAACGATTCATATTAGCAAACTAAGCCCCTCAAAAGAAAACCCCCAAGCAATGCAATGCTTTTCTTGGAAACTTTTCATGGGACTGTTGTTTCTATAGTCTCCCCCGGGAGTAGAGTTGATGTAAGACGTTTCCCTGCTTTCCTGAAGCTCTAACTTGAGTTCATTTTGTTATGTGGTGACCACAGTTCTGGATGACGCCCCCCCTGGCACACAGGAATACATTATGTTACGGCAAGATTCCATCCAATCTGCGGAATTAAAGAAAAAAGAGTCCCCCTTTCGTGCTAAGTGTCACGAAATCTTCTGCTGCCCGCTGAAGCAAGTCCACCACAAAGAACACACAGAGCCCGAAGGTTTGTGCACGACGGACGCGTGTCTTGCTTGTTTCCTCTCATTCTTCTTTCTTTCTCTTTCTTTCTGACTGTGCATTGCCCTCTGGTGTGCTGTGTGTTGTGCGGCTCCTGACATCGTTCCGAGGCCCCGTAAGCTAGCCAGTGAGTGTCTTATGCAGCCTCAGATGGGACGCTGTATAATACAGTCAGCTCTGGCCCAGCGCGCAGCATCTTCCTGCTTCTCGCAGCTGACACGTGTTCAGCTGGTGTCATGACACTGCCCCGTTTTGGCTGCTAAAGTTGCTTGCTCCCGTAGCCAACATCTGGCCGAGTGTGGTCCCATCACCTCGCCTTCCTGAAGCAGCAGTCGGCTGAGGAATGGCCCTTCCAAAATGAAATCATCAGACGATGGTTCCAAATTTTCTCCCTCTTCTCCACTCCATAAAGCCTCCTGCCTTGTGTTCGAAGAATGCTCATGGTCTACTCAGTTGGCTGAAGCAGGCCCAGATTCCCCTGTCATGCACGCCTGGTGCGCTTTGCCATAGTGAAATGCATGCCTCAAGGAAACGATGAGTAGTTTGTTTTTCTTTGCAGCTCAAGTACAGGTTTGGAAAACTCTACTCGCTGGTACTTGAACTGAGGTCAATAAGGTATTCATTGCAATCCATAGTACAAATGTATCTCAAAAGTTCCTTGTCTCTGCAGAAAGCGTATGCATTCATTTTTTCCCCAACTTTTTGGCATATATCAAATAGGATCAGTTTTCACATCACAAATGTGGTAAACGTTTTGCCATCTGTGTATGTTTTGATTTCCAAAATGACAATGGAGAGGTATACTGTGTATGCTAATTAAGTACTTATTGTATAACAACTTGAGTTCCCTCCCAGATCAAATGCCATCCATGCAGTTTGGCAATGAATGATGTCAGAGGTGACAGAATTCAACCAGTCCTTTGGCAGTCGGTATACACTTTTGCATAACTGTTTCTGGTACAATTTCTAGAAATGCCCTTGTTCCTATTTCAAGTTGCCCTTTTGGCAACATTATGGGGTTTCCAGTACAACTGTCTTTCTGTTGCACAGGTCTGTTCAAAGTTTGGTGTTTGAGGAAATTATTCCCAATTGACTCCAATCTGTAGTTTTGGAAGCAGATTTTCATATCTCAAAGTCTCCCCTTTTCTGCCCTTCCACGCAGAGCTTCAAATGTTCTTTGGCAGAAAATGACGAGTGTACATTTTCTATGCTTAACTCTATTTGACCTGTAGAATACAGCATTTGTATTTGTTTTCTACTTCATACTTTGGTATGCAAGCTGTCCACTTTGCATAGGAGTTCTGATGTGAACAGTTATTCATCTGGAAATATAAATGGTGGCCCTTTACGAGTAAGACAAAATTTTGGTGGTTTTGTAGAGAAGATACTAACTTGATTTTATGCTTCACTGAAACAAAAAATTTCAGCCAGTAATGTTTGTGTACCGTATATATATTTGCATGCACAAAACAGTACCTGTATTATAGAAATACACTATTTCTTATATAATTATATTCTTACAAATGTGTGTGTCTGTATTAACAGATACTATACTTTTTTTTCTAATTGTACATTATCCTGAAACACAAAGATTGGTTTGAGTAAGTATAATAAGCCATTTAAGAAGCAGTTGGTTAAATTCAGTCAAGAATTTGGTTAGAAACTTACCTCAAATTGTTTTAACAATTCTCAGATTCAAAAAAAGACAGTTGAATAACTAAATTTAAGACCCACCCATTCTCTTATTATATATAGTTTAGACAGGATCTATTAGTTTTCAAAATATCTGGAATGTATCATGAATACTATTATGAATGTTTTCAAATATGAAGAATTCTTTACAGAATGGGTATCAGTTGAGCTCTCTTATACAAGGTTTGGATACTTTTTATTTTGGCTGTCCTTGTGTTAAATGTGGCTTTCATCCTTTCTCTTGTGTGCTTTGATGATGGGCATTGTCTTCTTTCAGATTGAAGATTTTCCTTAGTCTTGCCGTCCTGCCAGGTCCTCTGGAATAGTGAAGCTAATACTTCCCTCTTGATTTGTAAGAATTATTTATAAATAGTATTAGACACATGAGAGGTTTTCTGGGATGACATTGTGATACTATTTACAATTTTACTTCATCGCCTTTAAACAAGGACTCCGAAGCTAATGGTGATCCCAAACATTGCAATGAATATACTTGATTTCTGTACAAATTAACAGGATCCCGAAGACCTTAGATGGGGGTGAAAGAAAACATGCCACGGAAGAGACCTTGGATAAATAAGGAAACAATGCTATGAAATTAACATGCTTACTTCATGTAGGATCTCGAAGGCCAGAAACTCATCATTGCTGGGAGGTGAAGTAACTGTGGGTTTAGAATGGTTCAGTGGTCATTCTGGCCACCTGGAAGATTTTTGCAAGACTGATTTTTAAGTGTTGTAAGGTCCTGTCTTCAGTTCTCTCTTCCAGTTGCTATAACATTTTATTATAATGAGTATAAATAAGAGATCTCTTTATTAAAAATGGATAGAATCTCAATTCTCAACTATGTCCATACCTTGAAACATTTTATTCTCATGTGAGGCATTTTGAAGAGAGAGGTCCTTTCATGGCCTCTCTTCCAAAGCATGAAACATTAATTGACCTTGACTGTGGATGCCCACCATTTCCACTGCAGGTGAAGGCAGTGGGCAGCATGGTTAGCCTGATTGATCTGTGCAATGCCAAGCTGCTCATGTGACCTCTTCTAATGAGACTGTGTGTGTGTGGAGCCCTCAAGTAAAGAATGAAACATTCATTGAAATTTGGCCAGGGTAGTGGTGGGGGATGGTGGTGGTGGTAGAATATAAATTAGAGTTGGAAAAGTCTTACAAATGATTAAATTAGGTCAAAGCGGTTTATATATATTATGATAAAGCTGGAATTAGTTTTCTGCTTCTTTACTGAATTGATAAAATCTGTCAACTATTTTTGCATTATTATAGACAAAGTCTTGGTGTTTCTTTTGGTTGGTGATGTTTTTGTAAAGGCCAAGTTATTTCCATAATTTATAATCACCTGAGATTTGGTACAGATAGCAATTGTTCACCACCGTCTGTCTTTTGAAAGACATTTTTGCATTATTTCCAAGGCCTTCAGAATTCATGTAAAATAATACACAGAAGGCCTGAAATACCTCATTGGCTTTTCAGGATATCCTTAGGACAGATTACACTTTGCCAGAAACAGGTTTCTATTTCTGAATAGCCGATTCCAAAATAAATGCTTTAGTCTGTTTCCAAATACTTGTGATTTTCAGTGATGTGATTATTTCCATAAAAACCACTTATGATGTAATCTTATACTGGAATTTGGCTGAAGAAGCACACACAAGTGTTTGAGAGTCTAATTTTGGCCCAGGACCAGCTATGGTCTTTGTTATAAGAAAGCCACTTGGAGAGCTGAGATGTTTACCAAAATCTTTTTTTTACTGTCCCAGGAGCCTTTTGGCAAAAGAAAGTATAATCATTACAGCTTTATTCTTTCCCTCATTTTTTCTTTCATTGTCATGTCTGCCCCAATAAAATCACTGATTTAGAGTACCTTCTGAATGCCTATCTATTACCAGTATAGTTGTTGCTTCCTAAATTCGAGTCACTGGTCTGTTACTGATGCTTGAAGATTGTTCAGAAGAATCACATCAAGGTATACAGGCTTACAAGTAGATAATGTTGAAAATCTGCAGAGAGAAATAAATCACAGATTACCTGCACATACTTGTGGGATTGAAAATCTGATTACAATAGCAAATTTGAAGGAGTTCAGGCAACATAGGAAAATATCACAAAGTTCAATGATTTGTCACCATCTTAATCAAATGTCTGGCCTCCTTCCTACAGTCCTGTTTTCATGTGAATTTTTTTTAAGTTATATAAATATATATATATATTCCACTCCCCTTAGGACATCTGTAACCTTTTTATTCAGAGAGGCATCCAAGCATAGTGACTTTGGTTGGAGGAGAAGAGAGTCTGTGCTCTAGACCGGTGATGAAGTATGGCAGCTTTCACCAACCAAAAGAAAGCAAAATTATGTGCCAAATGTTAAGGGGGCATATTTGTAACAAGTACAATGTCTGTTACTCTGATAATGCCTTGGTTTCCTTATCCCAGAGAGAGAATATGTCACCATAAATATCAGTCTTGCCTAAATGGTAGGAGAGAAAGGAGGTAGAAGAATATTTAGGAAAGTGTCAAGAGAATTGTTTTTATTTTTATCCTCACCTTTTCTTCAACTCTGATGTCTCCTGTTGTGTGTCTTCCTCATAGTCCTACTAATTTGCCTTTTGAGAAGAATGGGTCTAATACTATTTGAATTCATAGTTCAATAAAACTAAATCACCTCTGATGCTTGATATTGGAAAATGTCTTGACTGGCAGAAACGGTATAATTGGGTTCAATATCTGTCCCCTTGAATGTAAGAATTTAGGGCTATTCATATTTGATTAGAAAAACATGGGGCCATATGTTTATGTGACTCTGAAGCAATAAAAGATTTTATTCTGAATCTTTAAATTTCAAAGTAACTCATTTGTGGTCACTTTTCCTTTGATTTATGATGTGAAGGATGACAAAACAACTCAGAGAGGTTTCTTTGCTCATTGAAGCCAATGGCAGCTTAATTGCAGTCACAAGAAAAGTTAAAATATTGGTCCATATCAAAATCAAATTAAAAGCCCCAAATTTGAAAGCCTTGTTGTTTAGTAATGAATAAACATTATCCTTTCCCCATATACTGATCAAGTGTATTTCTCTTGGTTGCTTGTCAGCTATTTCTTAGAAGACAACTTGTTATCTCCTAACAAGATTGGGAAGCTAGTAATGGCACTGAAACACAGTCTCTCTTCTCTCCTATTTCCCCTCCTTATGGCAGCAAGCACAGCATTAAGTCATGTTTGGGGGATAGTTTCTACTCTCTGGAAAACTCATAATTTGATCAAGGAAGTATACATAACAGCCAATAATTCAATTTCAGGTCAGGATGGGCATTTATTATTCTCTTATTAGATGCATGCATCTCAACTCAGTCTCCAGGCTGGCTTTTCCGGTAGAAACAAACAACCACTCATGATTTGATGATTCATTTTTTAAAGCAACAGGCCTTCCTTCTCCCTTGAGCCTCGGTGTTCCTGTCGAGGCGGTGGTGAGGGTTCCTAAGAAGTAATCTCTCCTTCAGGACTCTCTTGACTGAAGTTTTCCTCACTTAACATTGGAAGCAGATATTTCTCCTTTGTGAAACCAACACAGATGGTCCACTTTAAGTATTTATATTTAAAGGAACACTGCCCTGGGAACGTGCCCAGAAAGGTCTACTGGATGAACAATGGTGGTGATTTTGATTTTAAAACAAAGTCAAAATCTAGATGCTGATCCTTGAAAAAAATCTGGAAGGTCTCCATCCATGCAGCACTGCCCTCCTCAAAGCTGTTCCATCAAGGTTTGTGTTGCCAGCATGCTTCTGGTGCTCTGATGTCTCAGCAACACCTTTTGGGTTTTTCCTTTCCACAGTCGGTTAATAAACCACTGAAGCAAATCTGCATTTCTGACCTGGCATGGTATGACTGTAGGTAGACTGTGGACCATCCCCAGAAAGGCATAGCCTGGATGACTTTGAGCTGTTTTACCAAGTCAAGCCCAACCCTAAGGTCTAGGGGTCCGCCTTTGCAGAGATGCACCACATGGGCTGCTGTGTCAGCTCCAATTTTCACTCTTTTGTTTTAAATGATAACTTGCTTGCCTGGTTGAAGAGAATGTAGAATTAACTATACTCTCTTTTGCAGGTTCTTAAATAATAACTGTATCACTATTTTCCAAATTATGTTTTATGAACTACTAATCACATGGCTTTGTGAAAAGAAAGATTCTGTGATCCCATACGTGTTTGTTGAATTCCATATCTCTCTTAGAGAGTCATCCTGCATAGGAGAGTAATTTGTCTCACTTTGGGCAGTTAAGTGGTAAACCGCATCTTTCAGGTACCAAATCATTTTTGTTCATAATACATAGTAACATCCTAAAAGTATGCTTTGAGAAATGCCTTGCTGGCTCCACTAAGCAGTGTGTTCCCATCAAAGCTCAGCTTTGACAAGTAACACACTTTTAAAGATGAATGCCGGTCCCTTTTTCTCTGACCCCCACCTGTTATCTTTAGGAAAGTTCTACTCCAAGTGTGGTCCATGGTTCAGGACTGGGTCTGAAATTGTTTGTTACCAGTCAGTGATAAGATGACGAGCTTGTGCCAGAATGTAAGTCAATGCACTGTTTGTTTTATCAAGAAAGTATTGCTGTCTTTCTGCGTGTAAATCAATGAAGTTAGAGCACTCCTTCACACCCTGCACAAAAATAAATTCAAAATGGCTTAAAGACTTACATATAAGACATGACACAACAAAGTTCCCAGTATGGAACATAGGCCAAACATTCTGACATAAATTGTAGTAATGTTTTCTTAGGTCAGTCTACCAAGGCAGTAGATATAAAAGCAAAAATAAACGGAACCTAATTGAAATGGCAACCCACTCCAATGTTCTTGCCTGGAGAATCCCAGGGATGGGGGAGCCTGGTGGGCTGCCGTCTATGGGGTTGCACAGAGTCGGACACGACTGAAGCGACTTAGCAGCAGCAGCAATCAAACTTAGAAGCCTTTACATAGCAAAGGAAACCATAAACAAAGTAAAAATGTAACCTAAAGGCTGGGAGAAATTATTTGCAAACAATGCAACTTACAAGGGCTGGATAAAGAAGATGTGGTATATATGTATACAATAGAATACTACTCAGCCATAAAAAGGAATGAAAATGTGCCATTTGCAGCAGCATAGATGCACCTAGAGATTATCATCCTAAGTGAAGGAAGTCAGAAAAAGACAAATATCGTATGATATCACTTATATGTGGAATCTAAATTATGATGCACGTGAATGTATGTACAAAACAGAAACGGACCCATAGACATAGAAAACAAACTTAAGGTTACTAAAGGGGAAGGATGGGGTGGGATAAATTAGGACTTTGGGATTTGTAGCTGCAAACTATTATATATAGAATGGATAAAAATCAAGATCTTACTGTATAGCACAAGGAACTATATTAAATATCTTGCAATAAATCATAATGGAAAGAATATGAAAAAGTATATGTGTATATAGGTGTGTGTGTATATACATGCATACGTGCATACTTAATCACTCAGTTGTGTCCACTTCTTTGCTACCCATGGACTGTAGCCTGCCAGATTCCTCTGTCCATGGAATTTTCCAGGCAAGAATACTAGAGTAGGTTGCCATTTCCTCATCCAGGGGATCTTCCGGACCCAGGGATGGAATCTGCATCTCCTGCATTGGCAGGCAGACTCTTTATCACTGAGTCACCTGGGAAGCCCATGTATATACATACATACATACACACATACACACATATACATATATATGCATGTATACATACACACATATACATATATATGTATATATACATACATACATATACATACATATATATTTGTAAAACTGAATCACTTTCCTGTACATTAGAAACTAACACAACATTGTAAATCAACTATACATCAACTAAAGAAAGTATTGTTATCTTGCTGTGAAAAATAGTGTCAGCTGAACTAAACAGAAATGTGCCTAATGACAAGTTCATGGGTCAGCACTAAGGCTGTGGACCCTACTTTCAGTAATATTGCTTAGATTATTTCAGTGATTCTCAACCTTGACTCCACCCTTGAATTATCTGAGGACCTTTTAAATAATAGTGATGCCTGAATTATCTGAGGACCTTTTAAATAATAGTGATGCCTGAACCCAACATCAGACCAAAATCAAGTAACTAAACAATAACTTGTCCAAATGAAAACCCTGCAAGGTCTCTTGTGGCTGATTCTTGATGTGTGTGTGTGTGTGTGTGTGTGTGTTTTAATTTGAAAAGTTCCTAGGTGATTCTAATGTACTAGCAGGGTTGGACTCGCTGCCTCAGAACAGAATTACCTTGGCATAGGTCATTTGTATGATGTCAGCTGTCAATTCACAATTCTTATCATGCTAGTTGCATGAGCCTGTTGAGGAGGTGCCCTGTGATTAGAGGGCACGCTGGACAGGCAGCACTTATATGACCTTTAGAGCTTGTGGCCATGTAAGGCATCCGTCCTTCCCACTACACACACACACACTCACTCTCTCTCTCACACACACACACACTCTTACCTTTTTGAAGTTCTCTTGCCTCTGCCTCTCTGAGCTTTTAGAAATATAATCCAGCTTTTCCACAGGAGCGTGGTAACCTGCCACCTTGTGACCAACATCCTTTTTTGCAAGTAGTGGTGGAAATACTTGTTCTGCTCTCTGTGATGCAGCTTGCAAATGTGGGAGGAAGAGTTTCTTGGGACCTCCTGTGATCTCACTTAAAGAAGAAAATGGAGAATTAGCAGAGCATATCACCGTGCCAGAAAAGGTCATCTACGTGCTTCTTGACTTGCTTCCTGCTGCTCTAGGGTAAGATTGCAGAAGTGGATACCAGCTGCTCCTGATCTGGGTATCTCTCCCTCAGGCTGTCATCACTGGGGCATTACCCTTTTATTATCTAAACATCATCGCCAGCTCCCTCAGCATAATGTTATTACAGCAGCATGTACGTGAAGAATGACTTTGCCATGATTGGGAGACTTTCAGTGTTATCTGTGTTTATCAATCATTCCTAGCACTCTAAGTTACATTCATTCAGGTATTCATTTGTTATACGCTACAGTATTTCTCTGTGTGCTTGATATGCAGCTTAGATAATGCCCATGGGAAAGTGTGGAACAAGAGATATTACATCCTGCATTTTATCAAACACTTACCCTTGTCTTGCTTCGCAGCCAATATCCACACTCACTCCAACACATCAAAATCACATGTTCACTTCCACTCATGTGCTAGCCTATTGCTACTTAGAAGCCCTGGCTATTTTAAGATGTATATTTTCAGAACAGCTCCAGGTCAACCTTCAAGCATATCCAGCTTTGGAAGCAACTCGTATACATTGTCTGGAAAACCGGATCTCCACGGAGGAAGGCAAAGAGAGCCCAGTTTCACTGAGTTAACATGTACATGCAGCAAGCACTGTGCAAAGGCCCTGGGAGGTAGGATCACAAAACTTTGTAAGGTAGGGGCTGCTCCCAACCTTTCACAGATGAGCACACTAAAATATGGGAACGCTAATTCACTTCTCCAACAAATGACTGGACTTGATTTGAGTGTGACTTTTCTGGCCTCCAAAGCCCATGTCCTTTATCTTCCATGACTTCTGCATATGCTCAGCTTTACCCTATACGTGAGTTTGCTGTCTAAAAGCAGTTTAATTGCTGAAACATGTTAGTTTTCAAGAGAAAAATGTTGTCTGCACTCCATTCTCATCTTTGCTATTGCAGGACATTGTCACAGGCAGAAGGGACTTGGGAGGTACTGGTTAATTCTGGGGCCTAGAGTTAGGTGGTGGAGAAGGCAATGGCAACCCACTCCAGTACTCTTGCCTGGAGAATCCCAGGGACGGGGGAGGCTGGTGGGCTGCTGTCTGTGGAGTCACACAGAGTCGGACACGACTGAAGCGACTTAGCAGCAGCAGCAGAGTTAGGTGGAATGGGGCACTCAGAAGGAGGAAGTGAAATGACCCTCACCGTCAAGGAGGTGATGACCTGTCCAGGACACGCAAAGGCAGAGTGGCGTGATTATGAAAACTACATTCCATCTGAGTGCAATAGAAGGTTCCCTTAATAAATAACAGAAACTGGTCACTTGCCTCATCTTCTTTCATTATGCCAGAGGATGCTCATCACCTATAATAGCATAAATGAGGAAAGGTCATTTCTAATAATTAAAAAGCAGATTCTATTGCTTAATTTTTTTCTCAGTTCATTAAAATTCCACCCTGAATGGGAATGTTATTAAGACCCGCTCTGAGTATTTCCCCTTTTCTATTGGATTAGGTTTTTCCTAGAGGTTTAGAAATTAGCCATGAGTTACTTGTTGGAACCCTACTCTATAGTTTATGGTAAATAATAATGAAAGCAATAACTGACAAATATCCAGAATTTACTATGTGCCAAGTGCTTTGCCTAACTTTATCTTAAGTCTTTCAAAGATTCTTAGAAGTATGTAGGATATTTTTTTTCCCCTCTCCTCTTGATGGATGAAGAAACAGAGATGGAGAGACATGAAATAACCTGTTCAAGGTCACCTGACTGAGACATGGTAGAGCCAATGCTCCACTGCAACTTGTCTCACTCCAAAGACTGTGGTCTCTCCAGCGCAGGAGAGTGTGTCTCATAATGAGACCAGCCCTAGAAAAAGCTCCCCTTCCGTTCTCCATTCCCCCCAGTATCATCTTATGGAGACACATTGCCAGGTATACTAAGGTCCACAGGCGTGGGCGGACCATTGGTCTGCTGTGAGAAAAATGATGGAATCAAAAGGTAGCTTGTTCTTCAGAGAAAAGGTAAACGGTGAGGGTGAACTTCAGCATGTTTACAGGGCAGATTCTCATCATATATGACTGTTGAAATGCTGTACAATCTACAATGTAAGAACTGCGATTGACTCACTGTGCTGGTGTGCAGTATTCAGCTACAGGCCAGTTCTTAATCACCTCAGGCCAGTTGACCTTCTACCTTAAAACCTTTGCTCACAAAACACCTGCTGACCTTAAATCCCTGAATGACACAACCTTCATGACCTAGTGAGGACTGACTTAAAGGCACATGAAGAGAAGTCTCACCCAACTAGGTTGGGTCGCTGTCAAGAGATTATTCTATGTGAATTTCACAATGAATGAAATTGTATAAAGTGGTCCACTTCTCTCTGGAAGCACAGAGAAGGAGGTCTCCGGAATTTGTGTGGACTGCTCTGTGCATGACATTCTGTACTGTGCTTTGGTTAGATGCTCAGCTCTCAAATTTTTTAGCATCTTTTCTGTGCCAGGCACTTCAGATTCATTTTTACTAATCTTCCCAACCCATGAGGTAGGTATAAGTCTTGAAGGACACGATGGGGATACTGGTGTGTAGAGATGGGAAATAACTTTTTCAGCATCATTCAGATAATAATGCCCTAATTGAGATTTGAAGCAAGTCTTTTCATCCCGGAAGCCTGATCTCCTTTACCACACTGTGCTGCCTCAGCTCATCCTATACTGTGATACCTGACTCCCTCTTTTAAGTGTAAGAGCTCAGCACCATCTTATCCATCTTATTTTTCTTGTTTTCCTTTTTTAATTGGCATATGGTTGATTTAAAATATTGTGTTAATTTCAGGTGTACATCAAAGTGATTCAGTTATATACATATATTCAATATATTTTTCTGATTGTTTTTCTTTATGGCTTATGTCGGGTTATTGAATATAGTTCCCCGGTGCTTTATGTGTTTTATATATAGTGCTGTGTATATGTTAATCCCAAACTCCTAACTTACTCCTCCCCCTTTGGTTACCATAAGTGTGTTTTCTATGTTTGTGAGTCTCTTTCTGTTTCATAGATAAGGTTATTCATATCTTATTTTATATTCCACATGTACGTGATATCATATGGTACTTATCTTTATCTGAGTTGCTTAGTATATTCATCTCTAAGGTCCATCCATGTTGAAGAGCTCAGCACCATCTTATCCACTGCTGGTGAGAGATACGGTTTAGAAAAAGACTATATTAATCTCTCTCATGTCTCAGCACAGTGTACATACCCAGTGCATCCCCTGGGAGACTTCCCTTGTGGGTTTCCCCACATCCTGGTAGGAACATCGGTATAAGCAGTAGGCAAGGGGTTAAACAGTCATCCCTGAGATTTGTCACGTGTTCTTCTCCCTTGTTCCCTAGATGAACAAAGTGCAGGTCATTCTTCCTGCATTGCTTTCTTAAGTGGAATAATGCTTCTAATTCATAGTTTTCCTCATTGAACCACTACACCTTGAATCCACCGTAACTGATTGTGCTATGAGCTGCTCTCTAAGAAAAAGAAAGCCGTGATGCAGAGTTCTGGGCGTACCAAGATTCTGAGGCAGGGTCCGTACCAGTACAAAACTCCCAAACTCCCAGGTTTGGGCACTCCCAATGAGAGCTCCGAGGTTCCACACATGCTCTGGATTTTTTGTGCACTTCGGAATGCAGTGATCTTGTGCACTAAGGGTGGACCCCTTTTTGGCTTAGCCTGTCTTTAATGTGAGTTGGTTTTAGCAACACATGTTCATATTGAGATTATTTGCTCCTTCTCCTTTCTCTTGGTGTGAGTGCATTTCCCCAGGTCTTATGTGTGGTCCTCCACTGAGGACTTCAATGGAGCAGGAACTGCTTCAGTTTAATTCTCCCAGAGACCCAACATTACCCACCCAGCTCTGTGGATTCTGCCCCTTCCAAAAACACAGAACCCTGAGACAAGTGAAGTGTGCCCCTTGTGGTCGCAAGTCAGCATTCAGAGAAGAGGTAAACACACAGACACACACACACACACACACACACACACACATACATGTATGCACACCACTAGTGAAAATACTTTTTTGAGGAAAAACACTTACAAGCAAGGAGGTAGTAGAGCTCCCATGGTCCCTCTCTTGGGGCCCTTTCTAGAATACTTCCAGCCCACGAAGCTCAGCCTAGTCACAGTCTTCTATGGGATAATGTGGGCTCAAGCAGTCCATTCACACAGGGAGCACATTTATCTCACAGGCTGCCTCAAGCTGTGAACTAAATCTACTTCTTTTCATGCAATAAGGAAGGAATAAAGGGCATTTCAAAAATTAGGGAGTTATAGAAGCTGCCAGCCAATAACTTTTCTGTTTGGTTCCCTCCTCAACCATTTCCCCTCTGTAATCCCTTGATTTTTCTCTCTGAGAAGGTAGCATTTTGGATTTATGCTAGAAGATTCATGAACCGATTCAGTCAATTTCTAATTGGCATGCATGGTTAGCTGTTCACTTAGTGGATAATTGGTTAAATATACCCAGAATATTTAGTGGGAGGGAACAAAAATCCCCAAAGCAAATCACACAAGCCTTTTATTCTAGGGTAGCATTTTGTTTGGGAGCAGTTATTGGTGTCTTAAAAGAGATCTGTCTCCTTTACCAATTAGACTCCATTTAAACATACACCCTTTATTTCATACCTAATAAGTAGAGCTTTATTACATAGAGACCACAGGCCTAGCACAGTGTCCATCAAGAAATAATAAATATTTATAATTATTCCAATAACGAATTTTGGTACTCTGAGTTCAACCTGCCATTTACCATAATTCTAGGCAGAAATGACTAATGATGCTTTTATTCACTGTTAACAGAATCTGATGTATTTATCAATAGGTATTTATTGTCTTGTACAAACCAGGTACTGTGCCAGTTATTAGGCATACCACCAACAAGAGGTACAATCTCTGCCCTTGAGGAGGCAAGACTGACGTGAATGGCAGATCTTGAACCATCAGTTAGCTCTTGTTGTTTTTTAAGTCACCCTAAAAAATTTTGGCTTGAAATTTATTCTTTCTCATAGTCTGTAGTTATTCTTTCTCATAGTCTGTAGCTGGTGAGACACGTTCTAGGGTGGACTTGTCTAAGACAGCTCAGCTTTCTTCTACCCGTCTTTTGCTGAAGTCCCATGAATCCATTTTTTTTTTTAATTTTTATTTTTTTTTCTAATTTTATTTTATTTTTAAACTTTACATAATTGTATTAGTTTTGCCAAATATCAAAATGAATCCGCCACAGGTATCCATGAATCCATTTTTATATTTCATTCATGTAACCCTTATCCTACCCTGGTGGCTCAGACAGTCGAGAATCTGACTGTAATACAGGAGACCTAGGTTCATTCTCTGGGTCAAGAAGATCCCCTGGAGGAGGGCATGGCAACCCACTCCAGTATTCTCACCTGATAAATCCCATGGACAGAGAAGCCCAGCAGAGAGTCCATGGGCTCCAAAAGAGTCAGACACAACTAAGCAACTATCACTTTCAACCCTTATTGAGCAACATTTCTGAGTTCAAAACACTAGTGGACCTGCATTTAAATTGCTCAGGAATAAGTTATAGGCTGGTGACAGACATTACCAGCCTGTGGGTGGTGTGAAAAGCATCAGACCAGAGGAGATCATCTTTGGAGGGAGGAGAGGCAGAGAAGGTGATCTGGAAGAGAAAGGACTCCTCAGGAGTGAGAGAAGGAGAAGCAGGAAAAGAAGGTACTAAGGAAGCCAAAGCGGGACTGAGCTTCAGGATATAATTAGTAGAGCTGATTGCAGGAAGGAGATAGTAATTTAATGCAAGCTTCTCATATGTCCCTCATAACATCTGGACTTTGTAGCCCAATTGATTTCAATGTCAAAACATGTCTCCCCACTTCGTATACCTTCTTATACGTCCTGGAAATAACTGGCATGAATTATTGAGGCAAGTTTGGTTTGAATGACCCTTGATAGAGGGAGTGATGAGGAATCACAGACTCTCTAAGCGCTAAAGAAAGAGTCGATCTTTGTAAAGATGTCACTGATTTTTCTTCTCAGCGCATCTCAAGTTTAAGTCTTTGCCAGGACTGATTTATTCTTTTGTTGTTTGTCCTTTTAAATATAGTTAAGCTTTCTCAATAATTTTTAATAGCCTAAAAATATTGGACCACTGGGAATTCAAATTAAAAGTAAATTACCTCTTGAGTTCAGTATTTTCAATCTGACATACTTTGAAGTTGTATTAATGTGCTGCAATCCAGGATGCTGTTACATGAGTTTTCAATAAGGCAAGTTTTCTGCCAACTTTACAAACATGTGCACTCTTGCTAGACTATGGAAATTGATTCCTTGTCTAACAGTGAAAATCTCTTCCTATATCAGAGCTTGGATATAAAAAGCATAGGTACACAGTTTTTGCAGTGAAGAACTGTTGAGTTGACAATATGATATAGAGTCCATATAATTGAGCTGAGTGTTCATCTAGGATTTACAAATTTACATTGCAAGGAAATGTTAACTTACTGTGCAAAACTGGATGAAAGTCCTCTGTACAGGGTGTCCCCTTGTCCAAGGTCAAATCCCTCTTCCTTAGTGGCCTCAATAAAGTAAAAATGCTTTGTTTTTTTTTTCAGGATTAGAAAATAAAAAATTAGTTATTTTTTCATAAAGTTGTTCAGGGATTTTGTGGGAAACTTATTTTTAAAGAAATTCTTGTACTTGGATTACCCCTTAAATAAAACTACATTATGCTTTACTCATTTTTAAACTAAGGGCAGAAGCTACAGCTTCTAAACTCTTGGCTCAGTACCCTTCTTCCCAAGACAGCAAAATGTCATGGTAGATGAGAATGTATTCATTCACCCACCTCTAATGACATTTTCCCCCTTTGCCTAGCCAGTACTACTCTCCTGTGTCTCAATTAGATCTTTGCTGAAACAGTATCCTTTACCTTAAAATGTAGGTTGGGATCTTGATAGTGGAACATGAAAACTAATCAAGGAGACTGTATATTCCTTTGGCTTGAGAAGCTTTTTGATATCCTGTCATCCTTTCTCATCTGTCTGCTGGCCTCAAGAAAGAGCTTTGAAAAGGAAGAAATAGTATCTCTACAGGTAGGGGGAAGAGGTTTAGATTGAACACAAAATCTGAACTTTGTCTTCTCTCCTGTTGCATTCTGTTGCTGCTGGGGGTAGAGGAGTGGACATGGGGAAAATCAGAAATGGACTGGTGTCCCTAGAGTGTCCCCAGCGGGTGGGGGAGGCATTGTCTTTATGTAATTGTTCCTGATTTGTTTGTACATAGAGGAGTTTATCACATCAACCAACACAATCGGATACTTGATAATGAATAACATTGGGTTACAAATGACACCAAATTAACATGGGAAACATAAGTGAGAACTAAAACCCAGGGAGCATATTTATTTGTGCTTCTTTCCTGCTGTAAAAATCAGTTTATATATCTTTTTTTTCCCCCTTCAGTTGGTCAGTTCAAGGCCCCATGTTAGGCTAGACTAAGGTTTCTCAACCTCAGCACTACTGACCATTGGGTCTAGGTTATTTGTTGTCAGAGGTTGTCCTAAACCTGGTGGGATGAGCAGATGCCTGGACTCTGTGCACATGATAGTAGTAGCAACCCCTCAGCTGGCCCCTGCCCCACTGAGTGGTGATAACAAACAGACATCTTCACACGTGGCCACATGTCTCATGAAAGTCATCACCCAGCAACGCACCCCTTGGCTATATCATAACTATGCCAATAAGAAAGCTATGGTCTGAAAGTTACTGTTTCTTTGAGACATTCATAATGCTTCTGTTTAATCACCACCAGTGTCCTGTTTCCTTGGATTATTAAAGTCATAATTTCAATTTAATCCAAATTCTGCCTCCTAATTCTTCCCTCATCCTTCCAAAAGCTTTTTTTCCCATTAATTTAATATTTGGGTTTTTTCCCATGGTTGGCTTACCAGCTTATAAACACAAGGTTTTTTCCTTTATTACATTTTTTAAAAACTTATTTGTATTGGGTATAGCCAATTAACAAACAATGTTGTGAAAGTTTCAGGTGAAGAGCGAAGGGACTCAGCCATACATGTACCTATATCAACTCTCTCCCAAAAGTATAGTTGATACATGATGTTGTATTAGTTTTAGATGTACAGCAAAGTGATTCAGTTACACATATTTGTATAAACCTATCTTTTTTAAGATTCTTTTCCATTATAGGTTGTTACTAGATATTCAGTATTGTTCCCTGTACTATATATTATGCCCTTGTTGGTTATCTATTTCATATATGCTGTACTGTGCTCTGCTTTGTCGTTTAGTCGTGTCCGACCCTTTGTGATCCCATGGACTATAGTCCGCCAGGCTTCTTTGTCCATGGGGATTTTCCAGGGAAGAATACTGGAGTGGGTTGCCATGCCCTCCTCTAGGGGATCATCCCAACCCAGGGATCGAACACAGGTCTCCCTCATTGCAGGTGGATTCTTTATCATCTGAGCCACCATAGTAGTTTATATATGTTAATTCTGAACATCCAATTGATCCCTCCCTGCCAAAAGCTTTTAAAGTTATACTTTTGAACTGTTGGAAAATACTCTTGAAAGTCCCTTGGACTGCAAGGAAATCCAACCAGTTCATCCTAAAGGAAATCAGTCTTGAATATTCATTGGAAGGACTGATGCTGAAGCTGAAACTCCAATACTTTGCCCACCTGATGCAAAGAACTGACTCACTGGAAAGACCCTGATGCTGGGAAAGATTGAAGGTGGGAGGAGAAGGGGATGAAAGAGGATGAGATGGTTGGATGGCATCACCGAATCAATGGACGTGAGTTTAAGTAAACTCCAGGAATTGGTGATGGACAGAGAAGCCTGTCATGCTGCAATCCATGGGGTCACAAAGAGTCAGATGTGACTGAACTGAACTGAAACTATTTATGAGACTTTCCAATACAGAAGATGATTGGGTAGAAGAAAGCTGAGGGCTGTGATTCAGTGAGTCTTTTCCTAGTCATTGTTTTCCCCTTGTGTCTACTGTAGGAGATCTGGAGAAGCAGGGCAGAGTTCCTTGCTTCTAGGAGCTTCGTAGCAAACTCTCACCCATGAAAAGTTTTAAATAGCATCAGTCTGTTTGGGGCCAGGGCCGAGGCTCAAGTATAATCTTGTTCAGGAAGCTCTTTTCATTGCAGTCCTTCAAGAAATCTTCCCTTAGTTCACTCTTTTTCTTTAGCAGAGCTGATGATGACCAGAGAGGAATGTGTTCTTCAGTGTTTTCTTTTGCCTGTCTCCATATCTAGTTCAAAATTCAAAAGCTTAGAGAATTAAATCTAACCAGTGAGAATGAACTCAAACTGCCTTGGTACCTACCTTTATGCCAGGCACTGGACTAGTTGCTTCCTTCAGAGTGTTTAGTTCTGAAAACACCCCTAAAAATGAATTATCACTTTTCCCTACATTCGTAGTTCCTTTATACCACTAATAAGCACGTGAAATGGCAACCCACTCCAGTATTCTTGCCTGGAGAATCCCAGGGACAGGGGAGCCTGGTGGGTTGCCATCTATGAGGTCGCACAGAGTCGGACACAACTGAAGCGACTTAGCAGCAGCAGCAAGTAATAGTTTAAGGGACAAACAGGAATTCAACTCATCTAACTTCAGAGAAGTCAGTCCTCTAAAAGACGAAGAACGAAATTAAATTTACCTCAGCTAATTTAATAGATTTTTATTTAGTTTTTTTTTTTCAAAAGCAGTTGCAATTTTTCTGGTTCCTGTTTTTTAGCTTTGCTTTTATTCCCTTATCAAGGTAAAAGGCTCTCAGGGAGTTATATAACTTGAACAAGGTCCATTCCATCTTTGGGTCTCCATATGCTTGTGTTTAAATGAGGGGGGGATGGATTGATGGGGGACTGATTGACTTCTTGTTTTAAATGTCTCAGTGGTTCAAATAAGACTCTATCTGTTGCTAGGTTTCCTAACAATGTTATGCACAGTCCAAATGGAAGGAAATTGGACTGATAGATGTGGTTGAAGTCTGACTTCATGTAAGTGTCACATGTTTTCTTCATTCAGCTGGATAGTTCAATGTTCAAAAGCTCCAGGGCTTCATAGCCAAATGATGTCGGCCATGGGCATCTCCTTTTCCAGATTCTTGCTGAAACTGGCAATCTTGATTCTGGGCAGCTTTAAGGGAAGAAAAGGCCCAGGCATGGGCTGGTGTTGGGGTGGAGAGAAGAAAAGTAACCTTTTCTGAGTACTTCACTGTCTGCATTTCAAACATGTGTTAGTATGAGCCAATGAGCTAAGTAACATGCCCAATATCACACTATTAGAAAATGGGGGAATTGAGTTTCAGACTCAGATTGCCTTGCCTAAGCTGTACTTTACTTTCTCTGCAGCAGAGGCTCTCGGGACTGCTTTGAGGAGGATTAAGAGTTAAGCATGCTTTCCCTTGATGACCTTAACTCTTCATGCTTCTAAACTTGACTTCAAGGATCTGATGCTGTCATATTCGTGGTGTGCAGAACTTCCATTTAGTACCCATTGGTGGAGAAGTTCTTTGGAGCTAGGAGGATTCCCTTAGCACAGAAAGTCAGAGCTAGGGGTGAGAGAGATCTATCGGCTGCTTGGTTAGACTGGCACCCTAACCACTGCACTTCAGTCCTCTTATTTCCTGACTCGGGATCCTAGGTGTCAATCTTCGCATCCCTCCTCTGCTTACTGCCCCTCATCTTGGGACTCTACCACTTACTCTCATGTTCACTTCCTTCTGTGGGAAGTTGAATTAACAACCCACATCCTCCTGGGATCTAAACTGTTTCTGGGTGATGTTAGGTAGAAGGCTGTGGGATATTTACTCAACTCACTAAAAGTGTGAAAGTGAAAGTCACTCAGTCGTGTTTGACTCTTTGTGACCCCATGGACTATACAGTCCATGGAATTCTCCAGGCCAGAATACTGGAGTGGGTAGAGAAGATCCCCTTCTCTAGGGGATCTTCCCAACCCAGGGATTGAACCCAGGTCTCCCACATTGCAGACAGATTCTTAACCAGCTGAGCCACCGGGAAAGCCATAAAAGAGTATAGTTTTCCAAATTACCCAATTTGCTTTTAGGTGGTAGCTTGTTGTTCACAGAATCAGCTCCGTTCTCCTATGAGCACTGCAGCTACTCTAAAAGTCCTCCACCTACTTTGGATGCTGATGCTTTGGATGATAGAGGAGCTTAACAAATGGTTAGGAAAATGGAGTGATGTGCCAGTTTGAAGAGAAGTGGGGGAACCTTTTGGAATATCACATCAAGCAGGGCTTCTAGCTCATGTCTCCTCACCTCCTGTCCATCACACCTGACCTTGGACAAGAGGCAGTGATTACTGTAGACACCATTTATTTGAAGACCCAGTCTATGTTAAGTACATATAGAGTTTCTCTAATCTCTATATAAATCTTGTAATGTAATTATTTTATCCCCATTTCATACATGAAGTAACTGAGACTCAGAGAGTTTGGACAGGACTTGGAACCTCAGTTCAGTTCAGTTCAGTCACTCAGTCATGTCTGACTCTTTGCGACCCCATGAATCGCAGCATGCCAGGCCTCCCTGTCCATCACCAACTCCTGGAGTTCACCCAAACTTAAATCCATTGAGTCGGTGATGCCATCCAGCCATCCCATCCTCTGTCGTCCCCTTGTCCTTCTGCCTCCAATCCCTCTCAGCATCAGAGTCTTTTCCAATGAGTCAACTCTTCATATGAGGTGGCCAAAGTACTGGAGTTTCAGCTTTAGCATCATTCCTTCCAAAGAAATCCCAGGGCTGATATCCTTTAGAATGGACTGGTTGGATCTCCTTGCAGTCCAAGGGACTCTCAAGAGTCTTCTCCAACACCACAGTTCAAAAGCATCAATTCTTCAGCATTCAGCTTTCTTCACAGTCCAACTCTCACATCCATATGTGACCACTGGAAAAACCATAGCCTTGACTAGACGGACCTTTGTTGGCAAACTGAGGCTCAGAGAGTTTGGACAGGACTTGGAACCTAGGAGGTGTTAAAAACATAGTTTGGTTTGAATTTTGAACTCTTAAGTTATACAAACCAGCCTTTGGATAGATTGACTCCTCCATCTAGGGTATTCCCTAGGTTGATGACTTGAACTGTTGCTTAAGATGTAACTAAATTTCAGTTTATCATCTCTGTGCACAAAATAATTTATTCTAGAATAATAGCTCCCCTAGAAACATAAAACACTGCTTTGGTAAATCTCTTGTTAGCCATAAAAATGATAGCTGTGTAAATGTATATTCAACTGTATTTGTCCTTAAAGAGAAAACCTGGCTTATCGAGTATCTTTATTTCTGAACTTTATTCTTTAACTTGAAGTCTTTCACTTTTCTTTTAATATGGACAACAGAGCCTAAGGCTGTAAATTTGAAGTTGATCAAGTTCAAAAGTCTTCAAAACCTTGCTCAAATCCAGTCCTTCCTCTTGCCTCCCTAGATCTACTCCCAACACTCTCACCCTGAGACTCTTTTGGAATCACAGCTTGTTGTCAAGTCCTTTATCACTGCCTGCCTGATGTTAAACTTCATCTTCCCATAGACTGCAGGACCCACATCTTCCGAGCACACTATAGGTGTCTAATACAAGTGCCTTAGTTGAAGATGCAACAATTCCATTTTAGAAATGAGGCTGCGTGGCATATCAAGAAAATAGGAACCTCCTTTACCTCTTAATGCACAAAAGAATACTTCTCAGAATTGGAAAATACTGCATGTTACACATCGCTGTTAAGGGCATGTTTGTCTTACTAGTGAGAGGCTTTCACAGATCGTGTTGCACAATAAAGTCTGTCTCTTGAGTGTTGTTTTACCTTAATGAAAATTTTCAAATGCAGAGTGAACCATAGATTCGTTACTTGATCAAGGCAATTAGCCTCCACATAGAATTTGCTGGCAGGTTATTTCAGGTTAAAAACATTTGTGTTGCTGATTGTATTTTTAATCCTGAGCTGTGAGAATCCATTCTTACATATAATTTTCTCTTGCTGCCTTCTGCTGGGTGCAATTAACTGCAGCATAAACTGCTATATGATATGCTGCCGGTCCTTCAGAAAACTGTCTTCATCAATGTGTTCATGAGAGACAGCTAGTGAATGGAAAGAACAGCAAAACCCGGGTTTCAATTCTACCCCTGACACTCACTGGGTCATTAGGTCAAACAAGGGTAAAATTAGAGACAATAACATGGTTGAAATTTATAGGGCTGTCTTGATGACTGATTGACCTAGTACCTGATACATAAAAAGTGATCAATAAAGGTGAACTATTTTTATCACTCTTGATGATGAAGATGTAGCTGAGGATGAAGATGTAGATGTAGTGAGGATTTTAACTCATCAGGCCACCCTTAAGCCTATCCAGCCATTGTTATATATAAACAAGCCTTTGGAGTCCTCATCAGTTTATAGCCACGGTCCCAAGGTACTTACTGTGACCCATCTTGTGCGATGCATTCAGACTGCTGCCTGTGTATCACTTATTCTGTCCCTGGCACTTAATAAGGAGAAGGCAATGGCACCCCACTCCAGTACTGAGGACCCTGGTAGGCCGCAGTCCATGGGGTTGCTGAGTCAGACACGACTGAGCGACTTCACTTTCACTTCTCACTTTTATGCACTGGAGAAGGAAATGGCAACCCACTCCAGTGTTCTTGCCTGGAGAATCCCAGGGACTGGGGAGCCTTGTGGGCTGCTGTCTATGGGGTCGCACAAAGTCGGACATGACTGAAGCGACTTAGCAGCAGCAGCAGCAGCAGGCACTTAATAAATGCTAGTTATTCTTATTGTGGTTAAAATTGTCTTTAAGGCAGCATTTCTAAATATGTTACCCAAAGGAAATGCTCCCCTAGGATTGGTCCCAAGAGTACAAATTGTTTGAGAAACAGCTGCTTGCCATCTTCCTGCCCTGGAGATTTGCACTGCACATTAGGATATTAAAGACTCTGAAGAATCCTATATCATTCTTCTTTTATGTGTATGAGATTGTTTTTTGTAGTTACAAAACACCTCCCCATAATAAAATCTCTTCTGTTCTTGCTGTCTTCATTTTTACATCTTATCACTCTCCCACTCTCTTTCCACTTCAGGGAAGTCCCTGAATAGACAAAGGCTATGAAGTATCTGTCACTGTGATCAGGCCACCAGGATCTGTTTTTTAGAAGTTTCCAAGTGGTTGGTATTGAATGCCATTTTCTAGCTCATATACAAGTTCTCACAATACCATGCCATGCTCTAGGAGTTGCCAGATATTTCCTTTGATATCAGCTAAATATAATCTCATATAGAGGAGATTATGTGCCATATATACACCACCATGGTAAAATTCCATGTGTCTGAAGCTTTATGGCTTGCAATTGACTTTCAGTTCAGTTCACTTCAGTCACTTAGTTGTGTCCAACTCTTGCGACCCCATGAATTGCAGCACGCCAGGACTCCTTGTCCGTCACAACTCCCAGAGTTCACCCAAACTCATGTCCATCGAGTCGGTGATGCCATCCAGCCATCTCATCCTCTGTCGTCCCCTTCTCCTCCTGCCCCCAATCCCTCCCAGCATCAGGGTCTTTTCCATTGAATCAACTCTTCGCATGAGGTGACCAAAGTACTAGAGTTTCAGCTTTAGCTTCAGTCCTTCCAATGAACACCCAGAACTGATCTCCTTTAGGATGGACTGGTTGGAACTCCTTGCAGCCCAAGGGACTCTCAAGAGTCTTCTCCAACACCACAGTTCAAAAGCATCAATTCTTTGGCGCTCAGCCTTCTTCACAGTCCAACTCTCACATCCATACATGACCACTGGAAAAACCATAGCCTTGACTAGACGAACCTTTGTTGGCAAAGTAATGTCTCTGCTTTTGAATATGCTATCTAGGTTGGTCATAACTTTCCTTCCAAGGAGTAAACGTCTTTTAATTTCATGGCTGCAATCACCATCTGCAGTGATTTTGGAGCCCCCCAAAATAAAGTCTGACACTGTTTCCACTGTTTCCCCATCTATTTCCCATGAAGTGATCGGACCAGATGCCATGATCTTCGTTTTCTGAATGTTGAGCTTTAAGCCAACTTTTTCACTCTCCTCTTTCACTTTCATCAGGAGGCTCTTTAGTTCCTCTTCACTTTCTGCCATAAGGGTGGTGTCATCTACATATCTGAGGTTATTGATATTTCTCCCGGCAATCTTGATTCCAGCTTGTGCTTCTTCCAGCCCAGCATTTCTCATGATGTACTCTGCGTATAAGTTAAATAAGCAGAGTGACAATATACAGCCTTGACATACTCTTTTTCCTATTTGGAACCAGTATGTTCCATGTCCAGTTCTAACTGTTGCTTCCTGACCTGCATACAGGTTTCTCAAGAGGCAGGTCAGGTGGTCTTGTATTCCCATCTCTTTCAGAATTTTCCACAGTTTATTGTGATCCACACAGTCAAAGGCTTTGGCGTAGTCAATAAAGAGAAATAGATGTTTTTCTGGAACTCTCTTGCTTTTTCCATGATCCAGCAGATGTTGGCAATTTGATGTCTGGTTCCTCTGCCTTTTCTAAAACCAGCTTGAACATCTGAAAGTTCACGATTCACATATTGCTGAAGCCCAGCTTGGAGAATTTTGAGCATTACTTTACTAGTGTGTGAGATGAGTGCAATTGTGCGGTAGTTTGAACATTCTTTGGCATTGCCTTTCTTTGGGATTGGAATGAAAACTGACCTTTTCCAGTCCTGTGGCCACTGCTGAGTTTTCCAAATTTGCTGGCATATTGAGTGCAGCACTTTCACAGCATCATCTTTCAGGATTTGAAATAGCTCAACTGGAATTCCATCACCTCCACTAGCTTTGTTCGTAGTGATGCTTCCTAAGGCCCACTTGATTCACATTCCAGGATATCTGGTGATTATCTGGGTTGTGAAGATCTTTTTTGTACAGTTCTTCTTTGTATTCTTGCCACCTCTTCTTAATATCTTCTGCTTCTGTTCGGTCCATACCATTTCTGTCCTTTATCGAGCCCATATTTGCATGAAATGTTCCCTTGGTATCTCTAATTTTCTTGAAGAGATCTCTAGTCTTTCCCATTCTGTTGTTTTCCTCTATTTCTTTGCATTGATTGCTGAGGAAGGCTTTCTTAACTCTCCTTGCTATTCTTTGGAACTCTTTATTCAGATGCTTATATCTTTCCTTTGCTCCTTTGCTTTTCACCTCTCTTCCTCTCACAGATATTTGTAAGGCCTCAGACAGCCATTTTGCTTTTTTGCATTTCTTTTCCATGGGGATGGTCTTGATCCCTGTCTCCTGTACAATAGTTCATCAGGCACTCTGTCTATCAGATCTAGTCACTTAAATCTATTTCTCACTTCCACTGTATAATCATAAGGGATTTGATTTAGGTCATACCTGAATGGTCTAGTGGTTTTCCCTACTTTCTTCAATTTAAGTCTAAATTTGGCAATAAGGAGTTCATGATCTGAGCCACAGTCAGCTCTCAGTCTTGTTTTTTCTGACTGCGTAGAGCTTCTCCAGCTTTAGCTGCAAAGAATATAATCAATCTGATTTCGGTGTTGAGCATCTGGTGATGTCCATGTGTAGAGTCTATGTATTAATACACCAGTGTACCAGCTTACTCCTTGGAAGAAAAGTTATGACCAACCTAGATAGCATATTCAAAAGCAGAGACATTACTTTGCCAACAAAGGTCCATCTAGTCAAGGCTATGGTTTTTCCAGCGGTCATGTATGAATGTGAGAGTTGGACTGTGAAGAAAGCTGAGTGCCCAAGAATTGATGCTTTTGAACTGTGTTGCTGGAGAGGACTCTTGAGAGTCCCTTGGACTGCAAGGAGATCCAACCAGTCCATTCTGAAGGAGATCAGCCCTGGGATTTCTTTGGAAGGAATAATGCTAAAGCTGAAAGTCCAGTACTTTGGCCACCTCATGTGAAGAGTTGACTCATTGGAAAGGACTCTGATTCTGGGAGGGATTGGGAGCAGGAGGAGAAGGGGATGACAGAGGATAAGATGGATGGATGGCATCACCGACTCAATGGACATGAGTTTGAGTGAACTCCCGGAGTTGGTGATGGACATGGAGGCCTGGCGTGCTGCGATTCATGGGGTTGCAAAGAGTCGGACACGACTGAGCAACTGAACTGAACTGAACTGTACCAGTTTTGGGCCATAATATCCATCTTGGAATAAAAGTTGCTTAAGCTATAAAGCTGTGGAGCTAGGGTCTCTTGGGTCATAAGTAAATCCCACTCTAAGTATTACTATTTGAGCATTTAAATTTATAAAAGAGGTAAAATGGGACCACTTGTTCCTTTTATTAATGGATCCACTGCAAGATTGCTTTGTAAAGCTTTTTGAAAGTATTTTTACTTTTTGAAAGTATTTTTAAATGAGCATTGATTTATCCACAACTTTCTAAGATCAAACCATTTTATTAGACAAACTGAGGGGTAGATGCCTTGGGCTATGTGGTTTGATTCTTTCCTGTCACAGCATCCTTTGGATCTAATTTTTTTGTTGGCAGATCATGAAGGGGCTTTCATGACTAGAATATTTTGTGAACTATTACCATTCAGGTCTTTCTTTTTACCACTTGAGAAATTTGTTCTTTCTTTTTACCACTTGAGAAATTTGTACTTTAGTCTTGTGTTTTTATGTTCTGTATTCTTTGGAAAGGCACTGTGCTTTGGTTTTATTCTGGATGGATTTTGTTTGAATGCTATAAATGGCTTGTAGGGAAATGGTTAGGCATTTAAAGGACGTGCTGACTTGTAGATCACCCGGGTACCATTAATATAATGTAGACATACATTGTCTAATGGTATTCATTTAGCCTAATAGAGATAAGAGATTTTCAGAAATAGTTAACTCATTCCTAAGGGCACCTAATGCTTTGGGCAAATCATCCTGAAACTCTGAAGACTTATAATACCAAGGTTCAGTGGGAAATGGCATAGGCAAACACTTAAGGAAGGACAGGTGTCTAGAAAGGATCTTGATAAACCAGGAAGCTGAACTGACAGAGACTGAAAGGATATATGGACTTCCTGGGTGGTGCTAGTGGTAAAGAATCCACTTGCCAGTGCAAGAGATGTAAGAGAAATAGGTTTGATCCCTGGGTGGGGAAGATCCCCTGGAGGTGGAAATGGCAACCCACTCCAGTATTCTTGCCTGGAGAATCTCATGGAAAGACGAGCCTGGTGGGCTACAGTCCATGGGGCCACAAAGAGTCAGACACAACTGAAGTGACTTAGCATAAAAGAATATATTGCTCTTCAACCAGCAAAAATTTTTCATCAAATGCTACTGCCATAAATGCCCTTAACCACACGATGAGAAACCAACATTGTGGGTCAGATTTTCTAGACGCCCACCCAGGTTGGCCTAGTGTAGCCAAACTCTTTCTTCATTCCCCAAGGAGTTAAAAACTTCCTGTTTAAGAAGCCAAGCGGTGAACAGTCCTCATGTGAATTTGACTACCAAAACAGAATCAAGTACACTGCAGAGCTTTGGACACTATTGGTGGGAACCCTTGAATTCAACTTTTGTCAGACTGCCTCTGAAAAATGTCATCTTACCTTCGTATGCTCAGAGTATGCCTCCCCAACAGTAATATCTATTGCCTACATTTTTACTGTGTACCATATGCCAATCACTGCACTTTACATCCATGATTTCCTTTCATTCTCACTTTACAGATGAGGAAACAGAGACCTGGAAAAGTTATAATGGACAGGGACTCAAACTTGGACAGTGTCCAGAGGTCAAGTTCTTAACCACAGCAGTCCATTTTGAAGTGGTTTTCATGTTTTATGATGCGGCCTGGAAGGACAAAAGACTAGTTCCTTTTGCCTTTGAAACAAAAGCAAGCGGAAGCACTGAATAATTTTTATGTAGCTACACAATATGGAGCACCGCTCTGTGCCAGATGCCATGCTAAAGCTTTACATGCATTATCTTTGTAATCCTCCCAACAGTATCATGTGTTTGATATTATTATTTACCCCTAATTTTGAGATGTAAGAATGGAGACTTGGTGCATGAATTTGAATTTATGTGCCTCAGGTCAACTAGCTAGTAAATTGTGGAGCTGGGATTTGAACCCTGATCTGACTCCAAAGAGTATTACCCTTAACTTCTGTGTATATATTGCTCCTAATGAGCAACCCATAAGCCCACCAAAACAATCACTTTCACTACCACATTTATCACTCTTAACTGAGATCCTGAAGTGATGGGTAAAAGAGGAGATGAGTGAATTGACAAGCCCGATCTCCCATGGTCTTTTTCAGTGGACCAAAAATCATCCTCTTTAAAGGAAGGCTTTCCTCAACTACTTAAGCTAGTGTGCTATCTGCATAAGAAATAGATTGGGAGCTGCCTGTGTGTTGGAGGAAATGCACAAAAGGAGAAAATGTTTGAGCCCAAATTGAGTAGGGTGTATAATTCCCTTACAGCAAGAGGTAATAGTCTGCTTACCGAAGCAGAATGACAACATTTCTTTTCCTTAGGGATTGTAAAGCTCCAGGATAAGAGAAGGAAAGGATGTGAGTTAGAGGTTTTTTAACATGGAAAATCCTAATCACTTCTGATCCTGTCTCTTTCAAAGCCACATGTTACCATATTATGGACTCTTAGGCAGAGTATGGGCAATACCTTGTATTAATGACCAAGATCTTTGATGCAGATCCACTTTTAAGAGGTACTTTTTATCACTAAGAATAAGTTTTTATTATGTGTCTTCTATTATCTCTTAAATTTTGACCTTCATAAAGTCAGTTTTTACAAAAAAGTAGCATCACTGGTCATTTTTAAATTTTTTTGGATTATTTATACTCTGGTACATAATAAGAGAAGAATTTCACCTATTAATTCTTTACACTGGAAAGTGAGTAGAAAAAGAGCATCCAGGATACACAGCCTTGGCAGTGACATCATTGAGTCAGTTATGTATCATATTGTCTCCCATTTTCATCTCCCACAGCGGATGTCCTTAACATGCCACGGGTCTCAGGCCACTGCCCCATCTGAAGTCTACTGTATCACCCTCCAGAGAAACACACACACACACACACACACACACAGATAATAAGAATTGGCTTGTGTGATATGAAAGCCAGGACTCATAATCTGCCATCTATTTACAGGCTGCAGAACCACGCAAGCTCATGGTGTAATTCAGACCACACTTGAATGCCTAAGAACTAGGGGAACCAATGGTAGAAGTCTCAATCTGGGTGCAAAGGCCCAAAATCAGTGTGCATGGGGGGTGCTGTAGGTCCCTGTTAGACTCGAAGGCTTGAGAACCATGCGCCAGCATAGGAGGGCCGGAGAAGACTCATATCCCAGCATCCGAGAGCACACTTGCCCTTCCTTGGCCTGTTTGCTCTATTCGGGCCCTTGATGGATTGGATGATGCCCATGGACATTGGGGAGGGCAATCTTCTTTACTCAGTTTGTTGATTCACAAGCTAATGTCTTCCAGAAACACTTTTACAGATGCACTTAGGAATCAGGTTTTACCAGCAATCTGAGAATCCCTTAGCCCAGTCAAATTGACACATAAAGTTAACCATCTCAATTACTTAGCAGAGGAACTCTGAACACTGCAGAAGAAACTCCAGGTGAATCCCCTTAGCTTCCCTCCTCTGCACCTTCAAACTTGTAAGCAAATCTAGAATCCGGTGCTCAAAAACGGTGACCTTTGTAGTCATGATATTGTTTATTGTACTTATAGTAGTAGTAGAAATAATCGTATGGGGAACTGAACTGAAATGTCTTCAGAGCAGATCAGAGCAGATCAGTCACTCAGTCGTGTCCGACTCTTTGCGACCCCATGAATCACAGCACGCCAGGCCTCCCTGTTCATCACCAACTCCCGGAGTTCACTGAGACTCACGTCCATCGAGTCAGTGATGCCATCCAGCCATCTCATCCTCTGTCGTCCCCTTCTCCTCCTGCCCCCAATCCCTCCCAGCATCAGAGTCTTTTCCAATGAGTCAACTCTTCGCATGAGGTGGCCAAACTACTGGAGTTTCAGCTTTAGCATCATTCCTTCCAAAGAAATCCCAGGGCTGATCTCCTTCAGAATGGACTGGTTGGATCTCCTTGCAGTCCAAGGGACTCTCAAGAGTCTTCTCCAACACCACAGTTCAAAAACATCAATACTTCGGTGCTCAGCCTTCTTCACAGTCCAACTCTCACATCCATACATGACCACAGGAAAAACCATAGCCTTGACTAGACGAACCTTTGTTGGCAAAGTAATGTCTCTGCTTTTGAATATGCTATCTAGGTTGGTCATAACTTTCCTTCCAAGCAGTAAGTGTCTTTTAATTTCATGGCTGCAGTCACCATCTGCAGTGATTTTGGAGCCCCCCAAATAAAGTCTGACACTGTTTCCACTGTTTCCCCATCTATTTCCCATGAAGTGATGGGACCGGATGCCATGATCTTCGTTTTCTGAATGTTGAGCTTTAAGCCAACTTTTTCACTCTCCACTTTCACTTTCTTCAAGAGGCTTTTTAGTTCCTCTTCACTTTCTGCCATAAGGGTGATGTCATCTGCATATCTGAGATTATTGATATTTCTCCCGGCAATCTTGATTCCAGCTTGTGCTTCTTCCAGCCCAGTGTTTCTCATGATGTACTCTGCATAGAAGTTAAATAAACAGGGTGACAATATACAGCCTTGACGAACTCTTTTTCCTATTTGGAACCAGTCTGTTGTTCCAGGTGCCCTTTATTTCTCCAAATATAAGTTTGGATTCTGTAATCTCCTGTCCCATCCTTTGTAACAGTGTTTAATATATTTCAAATGTATCCTAACTCTTTCCCAGTTTCATTTCCTTTCAGCATCCCCCACCCTTGTTCCAGGCCTGCTGGCCTACTTCCTATTCCCCAGTCATGCTGAGAACTTTCATTCCTCATGATTCTGTTCATGTTGTTCATTCTACTTTCTCTGCCTTTCGCTTTTCTCCCCAAGTCCTAGAATGGTGCACTTTGATCAGTAATGTTTTCATCATTCTCATAGTATGGGCAGAGTTGGTCATCCCATAGTTTTACATGTACTGTCCCACATGGTATGTTCATTATTGACCTCCTTTTCCATCCTGCCCCACTTGGAACTCTTCATGGACTAGGGTAAGTTAAGCTTCGTATATCCAATGCCTGGGTACTTAGTACAGGCTACTATGGCCTCGTGACACTGCCCACCAGTTGGTCACTTCAACCAATTTATTTTTATCACATTATTGGAGATTGTTCTTTTTGTACTTTCAAAGGTATTAAATAGCAATGCTCCTTTCTTAAGCATTCTAAAGATAGAAAATTAATACAATATTCGGTTCCATCCTTTCTGTTCCCATCAATGCTATAAAGTCAAAACTTTTAACTTCTTGATTAAAAGGGGGAGGTAGCCTCTTAAAAAATAATTGGCTCTTGTAAGCAGAATCCCTTCTCAGCTACTCTTCTTTCACCTTCCCGAGGGCATGAATGATTTTAGTGATTTCTCATCCATTTGAAAGACAAAGCTGCCATCTTCCCTGTTCAGTGTGTATGAGGCCGCTTAGCAAAGTCAGTAATTATCATCAACTTCCTCCTTCTAGGATGCAAAGTTTGCCTTCAGCACTTAGCAAGTGTTTCAGACAAGAAGAGAATCTGATTGGCTCAGGGTCAATCCCATTGCGAGGGTCAGGATTTGGGTGCTGGTAGGCAAGACATTGATTGAGGAAGGAGGAAGCAGTCAGAGCTCCCTTGGCCAAGGGACTGGATTGTTACTTACTTTAGAAATTCACAATCTTGTGACAGCTGGTTGTTTGTTTGTATCTTGGGCATTGGCTACAGATATGCTAAAGACCTTTGCTTTTCCTATGAAGAGATCAGACTCTTTCTTCCACAAGTGAGTTTTCTTTATTCTTTTCTTCTTGGCAACCTCAGGTTTAGAAGTGACCTAAAAAGTCAGTTTATCCAAATATGTCTGTCTTCTTTGATCTTTGTTTGAATCATTTCAATGCTGTCTACATGTCTGTCTTGAACAAAGTGATTAGGATATCTAGGTTAGCCATTGACCAGTTTTTTCTAGCCATTTTTTACTTTTTTACCTTCAGTTCAGTTCAGTCACTCAGTCGTGTCTGACTCTTTGTGATCCCATGGACTGCAGCACACCAGGCTTCCCTGTCCATCACCAACTCCCGGAGCTTACTCAAACTCATGTCCATCAAGTCGGTGATGCCATCCAATCATCTCATCTTCTGTTGTCCCCTTCTCCTCCCACCTTCAATCTTTCCCAGCATCAGGGTCTTTTCAAGTGAATCAGTTCATTGCATCAGGTGGCCAAATTATTGGAGTTTCAGCTTCAGAATCAGTCCTTCCAATGAATATTCAGGACTGAGTTTGAGCAGCTCTAGGAGATGGTGAAGGACAGGGAAGCTTGGCATGCTGCAGCCCATGGGGGTTCCAAAGAGTTGGACACAACTTAGCAGTTGAATAACGAACAATGTTTAGCAGAGTCCTTCATCTCTTGCCCTTGGCATGCAGGTAATAGGCCACCCCTTTCCCCAGTGTGCCCCTGATGTAAGAGGTGACTTTGTTGGGGGGAAACACTCCCTGTTAAGACCCACTGATTTAAAACAGTTTTCAGTTTTGAACATAACTGTGCTCATTCATTTATGCATTGTCCATTGCTGTCTTCTTGCTCCAGTGATAGTGTTTCTTCAGCTCTCTACTTTATTTAGTTTATTGCAATTGTTTGTTGCAGTAAAGAATGAATGACCCACAAAGGCTAAAATATTTATTATCTGGTGTTTTGCAGGAAAACTTTCCCTACCTCTGTCCTATAGCTTGGGGGTTCTGTGTTCGTCATCTTCCTTGTCCTAGGACAGCACCAGACACGTGGCAAGTCCTCTGTAAATGTTTCTGTGATTGAACAGTAAATTAATTGAATGAAATTGAATTACTGAGTTGAGTGAAAGTTGATGTTTTTGTCTGAAATTGAGAAGATTTTTGAGGATAGAAAATCCTTTCTGCTACCTGTTTAGAATTCTTTACAGTATCTACCCAATTGTCACTTTATAACTGTTTGCTTGAATAAAGCAATTTTTCTTTTACCTCCTTCATTCTTTTTTTAAAAATATGATGTACCACCTACCATTCGTACTTCAGTTTCTATTTGATTTAACTTGTTTCCCAAGGACACAAAGTGATTAATCCTTATAAGTTGAGTGCCTCCAACACAGAGAAGTGGCAGAAGCTGTGAATTCAAGTCTTGGCTTGATCTTTGGCCTAATTGACTACTTTGGATAAGACACTTCACCTGACTTGTTAGTGTTCTTTTCTGAGTCTTTAGTGTAAATTATATTATTCCACCTTCAAGTTATTACTTGAAATACGTGTGAATATAATATGTAGTTTTGTAATGAATATTCTTAACATGAGATAGATTTTTTTTTAATAAAAGAAGCTATTTTTCTTTGTAGACAATCAAGAACTGAGCAGAATATGCACAAGTTTACACATTACTTAGAGTCAGCCTCCATTATTAAAAGTTTCCCGTTTGGGGGATGAAATTGTTGGTCATCGATAACACTTTCATAATTCTGTAGTAACACCAAAAAAAAAACCCCACATGTTCATCACTTCTCATATTGCATTGTAAAACTAGAATTCTGAAAGCCAACATTGGAGACAGTTTCCCATTTGAGCTCTATGAATGAAGAACTAGACATCTTGTTGAAAGTTCTGGAGGCTTTATGACATGAGGACAAAGATGGAGGGGCCGGCATTCCATTTCTAGGATGACTTTCCACTTGAGAATGACTAGAAACATTCATGATCCACACCAACCCTCACACCTAGTCTTATAGTTGCATCTTCTAGTTTGCTTTTTCAGAATTCTTACGTTAATGAGAGATTTCACTTATTGAGCTCAACTGTATACTGTTAACGAAAAATTAATCAGTCAACCTAAGAAAGGAATGGAAAATTTTATTGGAGCTAAATTTGAGGATTATAACCTGGGAAGAGCATCTCAGAAAGCTCTGAGAACTGTCCTGCAGGTTAGAAGTCAAGGCACAGTCACAGAAGTTTTTTTCAGACAGAGGGCTGTACAATAAATGATGTATTATTGACAGTTTACATACTCCATATCTAAGCACCATCGTGGTGAGTCATGCGGCCCCTTACAAGATCAAGAAGGAATATTATCTATAAGGAGTTGTCTTGTTGCTGCTAGGAGACTGTTGCTCTTTATGGTTGAACAGGTATAACTCCCAATGGGGGAGGTTTGCTTGATGCATAATTCAGATACACAATGCACGGTAGGGGTAGAGGGGAGACCAAAGACCACGGAAGAATTTTTATGTTTAATTTTTTTCTTGCCTTGCCATATAATATGAATTTTGTTTCACAATATCATCTATATTTCTTGTTTATATAACTCATTTCTTATCCTCATAACCCCGTGAGGTAGGTGCTTTTATTCTTAACTTACAGATAAGAATACTGCACCTCGAAAAGACTAAATGCCTTGCACTCAGGTCACATAACAAGTAAATGGCAGATCTGGGAGTTGAACCCAAGTCTCTGGTGCCCATGGTCTGAACCACTTACAGAAACTGTGGTATTTTCTGGCATGAACAATATTAGGCTTTTTGTAACAACATCCCTATACTGTGCTTTGAAATATTCTGCCTTTTTCATATAGAGGATGAATCCTAGAGTGTAAAGGGACTCAAGAAGTCATCTAATTTAACCCGGAGAGGTTAAACAACTTGCCCACATGACCTCATCTATATTCCTGGTCAATTTTAATATTCAGGAGATGCAGGTTCGATCCCTGGGTGGGGAAGATCCCCTGGAGAAGAAGATGGCAACCCTGTCCGATGTTCTAGCCTGGAGAACCCCTTGGACAGAGGAGCCTGGCTGGCTACTGTCTAAGGGGTCACAAAGAGTCCATCACAACTGAACGACTGAGCATGCACTACAAAAGTACCCCAAGATGATTTTTTTTTTATTCCAAATCTGTGGTAAATCTAGCCAGGGATACCAGCACATATGAAATTGGCTCTTTCAGAGTTCTGCTGCTGACAGTCTGGGCTACTGTGAGGAACTCTCTAGATCTCCCTTAGCCTGAATTTCTTATCTGTAATCTGAAGAACTTGGGCTAGGTGAAATCTAAGGTCCTTTCTGGCCCATAGTTTATGATTTTGAGTGATTAGGAGGTGCCAGGACCTATTCAAGGAGACAGATTTTGGTTCAATAGAAGAAATTGTTTCAACTGGACATTACCTTCCTAAAATGAATTGGGATACCCTAAGACATGGGGAATTTCCAGTTTTTTAAACTTTTAATTGGAGGATCATTGCTTTACAATGTTGTGTTGGTTTCTGCTACACAACAGTGTGAATCTAACATGAAAGTAAAAGTGTTAGTCACTCAGTCATGTCCAGCTCTTTGTGACCCCATGGACTGTAGCCCACCAGGCTCCTCTGTCCATGGGATTCTCCAGGCAAGAATACTGAGGTGGGTTGCCATTCCCTTCTCCATGGGATCTTCCTGACCCAGCAATTGAACCCTGGTCTCCTGCATTGCAGGCGGATTCTTTACCATCTGAGCCACCAGGTAAGCCCTGCTGTCCCCTCTGTCTTGAACCTGCCTTCCACTGCCAATCCCATCCCACCCTTCTAGGTTGTCACAGAGTGATAATTTCCATATTTAAGTAGAAATGGACAACGACTTGTTAGGAATGTTGTAGATGTTATTCGAACATTATAGTAATGATTGGATTACAATTATAATTGAGGTTATCTCTGTACTTCACACTCTATGAGAAACAGGTACTTTGAAATTTCTAAGCATAACCAGACAATCTCACCCTGTGGTCAACCATGAACTCATTCAGCAACTGGTTATTGGTTACCTTAGAAGTTTCCAGCTATTGTACTAGAACTGGGGACGTCAGGATTTAGGACATGGCCTCTGTCTTAAATGTCATACACCAGGGTCAGCAAATTATGGCCCTCAGATCAAATCCCATCCATCATCTCTTTTTGTGAATAAAATTTTATTCGAATAGAGCCAACGCCCCTCATTTTCATGTTGTCTCTGGCTACTTTTGCACTACTATAGCTGAATTGAATAGTTGCCACCCAGGCTGTGTAGCCCACAAAACCTATTTGATTCTTTCCAACAGAAGTTTGCCAAAGCTCCTTGTAGACAAACATGTACATCTTTAATTTTAATCCACTGGCCTAAGTACAAAACGGGAGGAGGCACAAAGGCAACACATATAATTACATCTTGAAGGATCAGAAAATTTTCAAAGGAATTAAACCACATAATCATGCCATCTTTGAGTGGGAAGAAACCTTTGTGGTTCTAACTGTCCTAATTTCCCATCCAGTCCTCTACATATTTCCTCTACAGTATCTCTCATACCCGGACATTTCTTTAGGGAGGAAAATATACCTGCTCCCTACAGAGAAGTGGCAAAATCTTATAAAATTCAGCCTGCCAATGTATGCAGAAGACAGAAATCCATAGGTGGCCTATGGATTCTCAAGGGAATTAAGAACCAGTTCTCTTCAGGTTGCTCTTTTAATTTCAAATGAAGCAAGTTCAGAATCTCTATGGACCCTTGCTGAGGACATTGAACTGTAGGTAAATAAGGGAATAAGGACCAGCGGACTATCTTCCTTTCCATAGGTAAGAATGAAAATCCAGCGTTTGCAGTCATTCTCTAACCACCCTGGCCTGTGTCCTAGTAACCAGACTGAAATGTACTCAATGACCAGCTTTAGGGAGACATGGAAGAATAAGCAGAATGACCTCCATCACTTCTACAGTAATGTGACATAGGACCTCCTGGAGTACTCTCCATGCAGTAGGAATTCTCAAGATGAATGGTGTTGACTGATTGGCTGACTTTTTACAAAATTTACTGTCAGTCTGGGGAGAACTACAACAGTGTGATTAATGATTTGTTAAATATTCTGTTGTCTTACACATTTAAAGCCTTGATTCTCTATTTTGAAACTGCAATGTGAGATGGATACTATGAAAAAGGAGGTCTGAAAATTCTTCTGATAAATTTGTGAAGGCTTCTTTAGAGGAAAAAGAATCTTTTCTCTTACTTCTGACATGATTTTGGACTTAAAGAGAAATCACAAGAACGGAAGTGTATAGTATATCACTGTTTTCCTATTTTTGCCATTGCAGTGCTGTGATAAACAATCTTGTACATACATATTTTCATATTATTAAAGATAGATGTTCAGAGTAAATCATGGTAAGTGGGATTGCTGAGTCAAAAGGTAAGTACATATATAATTTGGTTAAATAGTGCCAAATTCCCTTCCCAAAAACTGAACCAGTTTACATTCGCACCAACAGTATATGAGAGTGCCTGTTTCTCCACAGCCACACCTTCAAAGAGTGCTATAGTCTTTCATTTTTGCCAATCTGATAGGTGAGAAATGGATTATTAATGTAATTTTCACTAACATATCATTTATTATGAGTGAGGGTGATTTTTTGTGATAAGCTTAAAGACCATTTTTATATCTAGTTTGGTGTGAGTTATGCATATTTTTGGCCATTTCTCTATCTGGGATTTATGTTTTATTTTCCTTTAAATTTTAAGAAGTATTTTGCATTAGAGATATTAGACATTTATGTGTCATACATGTTACAGATATTTTTCCTGGTTTGTCAGTTACCTTTTTGTTCTGTTTATGGTATTTATTGATGTGCATTCATTTAAAAAGTTATTATAAGGTGAGATTTGAAAGTCATGTGTTTTACTGTATCTGGATTTGGATTTCTAGTTAAAAAATCTATTACTACATCCAGATTAAAGAGGAATTCACCCATATTTTCTTCTAGTGCTTGTATGGTTTCACTTTACATTAGATCCCTGATCCATTTAGAATTTGTTCTTAGGTATTGTGTGATGTGTGGATCTAATTTTCTTTTTCCAATTGGTTAACCTTTTCCCCTGTGCCATCTATCAAAAAAGTTTATCTTTCTCTGCTTATTCAAGATATGATCTTTCTCATATACTAAAGTTCCATATTTACTTGAACTTATTTCTAAACTTTCTATTTTTTCCCCCTGATCTCTAAATAATGTGCTAGTACCCCTGGAGAAGGAAATGGCAACCCACTCCACTACTCTTGCCTGGAAAATTCCGTGGACTGAGGAGCCTGGTAGGCTACAGTCCATGGGGTTGCAAAGAGTTGGACACGACTGAGCGACTTCACTTTCACTTTCACCACACCTGTTCAGTTATAGAGGCTTTGTAGTATGTTTTAATTTCTGGTAGGACTGGTACCTGCTCATAGTTTTTCAGTTTTGTATTTCCATGACTTGTTAATTTTTCCATGTGAGGGTCAGTGACAGTTCATCTAACTATTTAAAAACTTGCCATTTTAAGTAGGATTATGTTAAATTTATAATTTAACACTATAAGTTAGACTTATAAATTAAGTGACATCTTTATACTATCAAGTCATCCTATCAAAAAACAAGGAATGTCTGTTCATTTCTTCAACTCCGAATGGCACAACAGCAGAAGCTGAGAGCTCAGTTAGGAGGATGTGAGCACAGTATAGCCAGGAGATGATGGTGGTTTGGTGTAGACTCTAGATTTATCCTGGAGATGATGAAAGTGGTTGAATTTGAAATAGATTTTATAGGTAGAATGAGTGAGATTTACTGATGGATTGAATATAGAAGATGATGGAGAGACAAGAATAAAGGATTAATTTTAAGTTTGGGAGCTCAACAACTGAGTGGTGCTGCTATCTATCGAGATAGGGAATACTGGGGAAAAATCAGGATGGAGTCGTGGTGGGGTTAGAAATCTCGTGTCCTTCTATGATCGTGTCAGTTTTGAGATGTCCGCTAAACATGGAAGTGAAGACAGTCAGTGTGCCGATGGCTTTATGAATGTGGTAATAAAGAAACAAGTCAGTACCAAAGCTATTGATTGCTCACAGCTCTTGGCTAGGTGGTTGATTTCTAGAAGTTGGGCCTAGAGCTAAGTGATTATTATATATTATATAGTGTCTGTCCTAAAGGACCCTCTAGTCTGGTTTGGGAGGCAGAAAATCATCTTAGAATAACTCATTAAGCAAAAGTACACAATTGGAATGAAATGTGATAGAAATGGTCAGTGCAAAAGAAGGCCTGAGAAATGAGAGATCAGATCTTTGAAGACTGCAGTGGACGAAGGCTTCCCGCACGAGGTGGCATTTGCTCTGGGCCCTAAATGCTATGCCCAGGGAGAGAGAAAGGTTGTAAACATTCAAAGGTCTTCTAAAATATAGTGTGGCCTTCATTCTTTGTGAGGGTATGCTTTGACGTGGCTTGATTTGATGACTTTGACATTTCCTCAGAGTACCCTGGGTGCTGTGCTCCATTTGGCTTTGGGGTGGAAATGCCCCAGTTTTGCCAAAGTCTTTGCTCCTGGTTAAGGGATGTGGACAGTGGAGTGCAGCAGGGCACGTGACTTCCAGAGACTCTCAGTTCTCTGTTCCCTTCGTGGCCTGTCTTGAGCACCAGAGACAACCACCTCCCCCTGGGATTACACTCTCTGCTTGGACCAGGACGCAGTGTAATTTCCACAGAGTAGTATCAACTCGGTTTCCCAGGTAGAAAAGCTTTGGAAGGAAGTACAGGTGTGCCAATGGGACAGCACATGGGGAGGAAAGCACTTTCCACACTTAGACGTGTTGACAGGGCCAGCCCTGTGCACTCTGAGTATAGCCAGCAGGTGGTGTGTTTCTGCTAAGGCAGCTGCCACCAATAGCTATGCTATTCCAGGAAGCCGCCATAATCTGATCATAGCTCATGCTCATTTCATCTTGTGATACATTCTTTCAAGTCAATCTATTGTTGTCCCGCTCCAAATTCCCGCCACATATCCTCCCCCTCAGTTTGAACTCGGCTTCCCTTCTCTACCCTTGCTGCAGGCATGTCCTAGGGCACTAGTTTTCAAACTCCGCCTTTCAGAATCCTAGAATTCTGAACTCTGGAATATTAGGAGAGAGAGGATGAAGTTAGCAGGCAGATGTATTCAGGATGAGACTAAAGGCCCCCTCCCCATACCAGCTGCCAGCTCCGTGATTACATTTCTAAGAGGTTTATCTATGGTTTCATTCACATAAAGTTTGAAGTTCGCTATTCTAAATGTGCCAAGTCACTTCAGTCGTATCCAACCCTTTGCGACTGTAGCCCTCCAGGCTTCTCTGTCCATGGGATTTTCCACTCTTAATTTAACTATATTCCTTTGTTCAGTTGGGCAATCTTCTTCAGAATTGTTTTCTTACTTCTAGTCAACTGAAGAACATGTTAATTTTAATGATTGGGTAGGTCATCTAGCAAGAAAAATGTGAGTGTTAAGGGGAGAATAAACCCTCAATAGTCACAACAATGACTATAGTAAGATGAGCAGGAGAAGTAGAGATCCAATATTCACCATAGAATGAAATAATTAATATAGTATTTGGAGGAAAGTATTGTTATTTAAGGATCTTTTTTCATTATCTTTTTTTCTATTTACTCATTAATAGCTGTTTATTGAGTACCCACTATGTGCCAAGCACTGTGCTTCATCTGGGAGTCACAGAAATGGGCAAAGTTCATAGACTTTTTTATTCTGATCATCAACCAGCCCAGATTTCTAATAGTGCCCCCACATTCCCCTTACCCTGGAGGATTAGCAGTGCTTAGGCCCTAACACTTGCAGAATTAAACTTGCTCTACACATTTCTGAATCATGAAATTTTAATTTGTTTTTCATTCCAACCATTGAGCATAGGACTAATTAGATTGTTGCCCCTAACGGATTCCTCCACCCCTATGCCCCTACTTTAGATTGCTGGATCACAAATCCAGTCAAATATTGCATTTTAAAAAATGCATCCAGCCATTCAATTAGCCAAAAAGCATCAGACATTTTAATATTTAAATTTCTTCTTCAGTGTATGTGTGTGCTTATGTTTATCACATATTTTATGCTGTTATATCAATTCACTTTATTTCACATGGAATGTATCAAGTATCTGAAAATATAGTGAAGAATTTCGAAAGATTTTAAGGACAGGAGGTAAAGAGGTTTCCTGAGACAGCAAGATCTGAAAATAACTTGGCATCTGATATTACTTTGTATATTTATTTCCCCAGAGTCACCATATATGGTTTTTGTTATCCACATCCAAGTGTGTTTATTTAAACTTAAATGTATAGGAAACTATACGTATACTAATTCGTTTTTATATAACATACAGAAACCCACATCAGCTTGACATCTAACATTAATTTTGCTCATACTTGAAATATCTGCCTTTCCATTTCATTGGTATCAACAAGTAATTATTATGAGTCTTTCTTTTTACTCTAAAATGATTCATGATAACTTTAGGTAGTATGACGTGTTTGTTAACCTTTCCCAGGTGGTGCCAGTAGCAAAAAGCCCGCTTGACAATGCAGGAGATGTAAGAGATGAGGGTTAAATCCCTAGGTGGGGAAGATCCCCTGGAGGAAGGCATGGCAACCCACTCCAGTATTCTTTCCTGGAGAATCCCATGGACAGAGGAACCTGACAGCCAGGCTCTGGTCCATAGGGTCGCAAAGCGTCGGGCATGACTGAATTAACTTAGCACACACTCTAATATTAAGTTTCTATTTCAATATTTCTTCCAATCCTCTGTCTCCTACCTGCCCTTTCAACTCTTTGAAGGGTTTATGGAGATTTGTGTTCACTTTCTCTAGTGCTTGGATTGCCTCTGAACCACCCTTCTTGCTTTCAGCAGTCGCAGTTATGCAGCTAAGATACGTCATGCCTTGACATCTAAATGGAGGAAAATTCAAACCCTAGTGATTTGGATTGGGAAGTTTGCAATGAAGGCAGAAATGCTAATTAGGAGGTAGGTACACTGTAGCAAGAAATAGAGGGTAGACCTAAAGGAAGGTAATTGCATTTAGAGTTGAGCAAATGTAGGAGTAAGTTGGTAAACAGGTCCAGGAGAAACTGGTGCTGTCCTGGTTGTATGGCTCAGAGAGAGGGAAGAAAAAGTGATGAGCTTAAGGCTTCAAGCCTTGGTCCCTTGACAAATGGGACCTTTCACAGAAAGACAGCAGAAGGAAGAGTTGATTTAAGATGTTGAGTTCTGTTTCAAAAAGATGACTCTTAGGTGCAGGTGCAACCTGGCATTGCAGAATTGATGCTTTGGATACAGGCCAAAATTGCAGAATTGTGTGAGGAGAACACAGAGTAGATGAGACCACTAGGGAACATAGGTAAAAAGAGAGAGCAAAGAGTCAGAGATGGCTCCCCTGTGAATACCTGGTTGTAGGGCAGAGGAAAAAAAAGACAAAAGAGAAGCTAGTAAAGGAGTACAGGGAGCAATGGTCAGAAAAGTAAGATGAGCACCAGGACAGCAGTGTCACAGAAACCAAGGGAAGAGAGTGGTGGCCAACAATGTTGTGTTCTTCAAAAGATCCAAGAGGGTGTAAGCTGACACAAAGCCACTGGGTTTGGTGCTTGCATCTCCCATTCTCTTGTTTTATTATAACAAAAGCTAATCAAAGCCATGGCCACCACCAAGTCCTTAATAATGATATAAGAACCTCAGTGGATCTGTAACTAAAAGACTTTGGAGAAGTCAAGTGATCCGATTTTACTTCCTTAATTTATTCATTCAGCAAACCTTTATTGAACTTTTCTAGGTGCCAGGCATCATGCAAGATGTTTTGTCTCTATTGCCAGTATCAGTTATAATATTAGCAGTGCCCTTCCCATGCCTTAGAGCTAGGTCTTCACACAGTAATAGCTCCTCATTTCATCTTTAAACATGTTCTGATTTGGACAATAAATTACATTTATTGCTTATGGTCCACTTCTCCAATTTGTCTGCTCTAGTCTGGTTCTATAAGTCTTTTCGCCTCTACAAAGGCTTTCTGAACTCGATTGGAATAGGACCCTTATGTGTGCCATGTCTGTGAAAAGAATCATTCCCTGTGTGTCTTTACAACGCAGGTTGTATATTCCCAAACATAAGTCAAAACATGTGTAACGTGTCTTACAACAAAGAATGTTTGTGTTCCTGAGGCTTTACCTGCTCAAAACCTGCCATTCATGTGTTATCTGCCAAGACCCCTTGACAGCCATTCAGTTTGGATGGATCTTGATGATTCAGAGTGGGTCTGTCAGTTACTGACAGAAATAACTCATGGTACAAACCAGCCTAGATTCATTGTATTTATTTTAGGACTCCGGCATCTTTGCCAGATCCTATTGTGTGAAAAATAAGTGGGGAAGGCAAAACTGACTTGGCTAAACCAAAATTCCTCCAGTGTACAAATGACGATTAGGGCGTTTTTAGTGGTTCATAAAGGGTGCTAGCTACAGGCACTTGGAAATCGAGGCTGTGCTTATTTCTCACATTTATAAATAACTTAAACCTATGTAGGAGTTAATTAATTTGGCTCCATTCCACCTACATTTTAGCTTCTTAAGGGAATAACTTGATCCTTCCTACACCCTGTGTTTGTAGTTGTAAAGAGAATTCCCAATAGAATGAAGAAAACCACACTTGGATTGTCTGAGTTTCATTTCCCGTGCACTTCTGCAAAGAAACTCTAAGATATCAAGCCCAGCAGAAAATGTCAGAATACCTCTTCAGTTGAGGACAAACACATGCATGGCTGGAATTATTTATCATTCTGGTTTTTTCTCCTTTAAATGACTGATCCACTACCGCAGAGTTAAGTTGTGACTTGGTAGAATGGAGAAATTTTGCTTACTTCAGGCTGTGCTCTTCTTTCCCTGGTGAATATTTTAAAACAAAATTATTGCCTTTTGAGCAACAGGTCAGTTTCTTCACCTCTGAGGCTTCCCATGATTAATTAAGAACTTACAGGAGTTTTCTCAGTTGTCAGAATCCCAGAACGAGGAACACTGAACAGTAGGAATAAAAGAGACCACTTGTCATGCTGACAGATCTCACTGCTAACACCTCTAAAAGAATCTGACACACAAGGCTCCAGGTAAGGCCCGAGAGCTGAGCATAACAGATGAAAATGAATTCAGTCATTTGATGTCACAATGGAAATAAAGTTTGACTTCATAGAAAGTAATTATTCCTAATGCCATGTCCCTTGCATCATCCACTCTTTCCAGCCACTCAAATGACTGCCAGCACAAAATGTCATGACTGAATCTAGCCCGGTAGCTGTGGTGGTAGCTTGTATGGTATTGTTGATTTCATTTTTAAAAATGTAAACTCTGTGAATCGTTCTTTTAATAAATGTGACCAAAATTTTCATCTACGTTACCAATACATAATGGTTGGGAACAGTCACCTAGCTCACCCAGGGAATTCAGCTACAAGATCTGAGAAACAAAAAGCAGATAAAGTGAGGAACCATCTGCTCTTTCAGAGCTGTGATGTCCATCCATTTGTTGTTGTTGTTCAGTTGCTAAGTCATGTCCATCTCTTTGCAACCCCATGGACTACAGCACGCCAGGGTTCCCTGTCCTTCACTATCTCCCAGAGTTTGCTCATTTCCATTGAGTCGATGATGCCATCCAACCATCTCATCCTCTGTCGTAGCCTTCTCCCACCTTCAATCTTTCCCATCATCAGGGTCTTTTCCAATGAGTCAGTTCTTCACATCAAGTGGCCAAAGTATTGGAGCTTCAGCATCAGTCCTTCCAATGAATATTCAGGACTGATTTCCTTTAGGATTGACTGGTTTGATCTCCTTGAAGTCCAAGGGAAATGTCCATTGCATTTCACCATTTGAGACTTGAGTTCAGTATGGAAGGGAGGCTCTTGCTTTGAGCCATCATCTTACATTTAGGTTAGAGCAGTGGACATGAGGATAGATCCTGCTTCTTACTCTTGTTTTTAAAAAATTAATTAATTGTTTATTTAATTGGAGGATAATTGCTTTACCATATGCTGATTTCTGCCATACATTGAATCAGTCAAAATTATACATATATCCATGCCCTCTTGGGCCTTCCTCCCCTCGCAGAACCCTGCCCCTCTAGGTCACCCCAGAATGCCAGGCTGGGCTCCCTGTGTTATATAGCAGCTTCCCCGTATCTCTGCACTTCACACATGATAGTGTATATATGCTAATGCTCCTCTCTCAATTCATCCTTCTCTCCCTTGCCTCTTACTCTTGAAGCAGCTCAAGGAAAGAATGGCAGAGACAGCGCTGCAGGCTGAGGTCTCATGACTGAAGAGAACACCGACCACCACTCAATGTGCCCTTGTTTGGTGTTTCATAGAAACTTGTGCTATTTAACTCAATCCTGACAATATCTCAGTGAGAAACTTTCTAGTCACTGTCAGCTCAATGACTCTGTTACCTTGAACAGGACCAGAACTCAAATCCAATGTTTTAGAGCACAGTCTGTACTCATTTCTCCACATTGTGCAGCTTCAGATGAAGTTTAAAGGCAGGACCGGTTGTCCTAATTGAAGCCTCACTGATGCCCTCGTGTTTCTGGTTAGTACATCTTGTACAGTATTGATTTCTTGTTTGTAAGAATCCTTAGCTTGCATGCCTATCAAGATTTTCATGGTGCTCGTATTAATGCAGGTGTTTCCAATCACAGTGCCTTTGCCAGGCCCCAGTCACCATCCACTTTGATCACCACCATCCACCAGTCTGAGAAGTTTGCCCTGTACCCTGCATTCTAAGCATCCTGAATTTCCTGGTTGGGAGTTTCTCATGATCAAAATACTCAGTCCTAGAGGTAGACAGAGCTGTCCTTGTATGTATCTCCAGACGGAAGCACCTCAAACCACACTCAGGGTGTGCATTACTTTCCCGTGGCAGCCATCACACATGACTGCAAACTTGGTGACTTAACAGAACTTTCTTCTCTCACATTTCTGGAAACTGGAAGTCCCAAGTCAAGTTTTGGCAGGGCCACACTATGCCCACAGGCGTTCGGGAAGAATCTGCTCCTTGCCTCTTCTAGTTTGGGGTGGCTTTGGGCATCCATTGATGTTCCTTGGTTTGTAACTTCATCACTTTAATGTCTGCCTCCATATTTTTTTAATATTTGTTATTTATTTATTTGGCTGTGCTGGATCTTAGCTGTGGCACACGGGATCTTTGATCTCTGTTGAGACGAGCAGGATCTTTAGTTGTGACACGTGGGATCTAGTTCTCTGACCAGGGATTGAACCCCCTGCATTGGTGGCGTGGAGTCTTGGCCAATGGACCATTGGGGAAGTCCCTGCCTCCATCGTCTTATCACCTCCTTTTCTACCCTTGTCTTTCTTTTATAAGAACATTTGTAATTGGATTTAGGGTCCCCCCCACCTAGATAATTGAAGATGATCTCATCTCAAGGTCTTTAATTTAATCACAGATGTAAGGACTTCTTTTTTTAAATATGATATTATTCACAGGTTCAGGGATTAGGATATGTACCTATCTTTTGGGGGAATCAACATTCAACTTACCACAGGAATCTCAACATCCCCCCACAGCGCTCTGAACCACAGGGAATCAGGTTGCCCAGGGCCAAAATGAGCCATGAGGAATAGGGAAATGACCTTTTTAAATATGGCCACTTACCCATAGTGTCCTCCAGGCCCCAGGTTGTCCTGACACCCCATGTGATGAGTCTCAGGTCAACTGAGGTGCAACATGGACGTAGGGAGGTATAAGAGAGAGGATGAACTTGGGAAGCTGACAGAACTGAGTTTGAAGTTACTGCAGTACTTTCTTGTAATGAGACCTTGAACAAGTTAATTGACCTTCTCAAGGACTCAGTTTACTCACCTGTAAAACAGAAATGAGATAAAGAAGTCCATTTTGGTCAGAGGCTCCTGTCAGAGAGAAACAAATGCCTGGGTTTTGAGGAAAGAAAGACATGGGTCTGTTTCCTGTCTCTGCCACCCCCACTAACCACTTGCCAGTTTGGGCAAGATACTGAAAATCTCTTAATGTTCAGTTTCTTCATCCACACAGTAGGGTTTAATATCCCTTATCCTACAGAGATGTTAAAATGTAATAGTAAAAGTTATAGGAAATACCGTTTGTGTCAATGCATGTTAATTATATTATTATTGATTATTGTTGTCATTAGCTACAACTAATGAGAAGGCAGAATCTACACCAGATGTCCTACTGTGCACAGGAGACATGCTCTTATAGAGAAGGTTGAACTTTTAGAAGGAGAAAGATGGTGTGATTGTGAGAAACTAGAAACTTCACTCAACCTGTTGTTATTTTATTCAGTTGCTCACTCATGTCCGACTCTTTGTGACACCATGGACTGCAACATGCCAGGCTTCTGTGTCCTTCACCATCTCCCAGAGCCTGCTCAAACTCATGTCCATTGAATCGGTGTTGCCATCCAACCATCTCATCCTTTGTTGTCCCTTCTAGTCCCACCTTCAATCTTTCCCAGCATCAGGGTCTTTTCAAATGAGTCAGCTTTTCACATCAGGTGGCCAAAGTATTGGAGTTTCAGCTTCACCATCAATCCTTCCAATGAATATTTGGGACTGATTTCCTTTAGGATGGACTGGTTGGATCTCCTTGCAGTCCAATGGACTCTCAAGAGTCTTCTCCAAAACCACAGTTCAAAAGCATCAATTCTTCTGCACTCAGCTTTCTTTATAGTTCAACTCTCATATCCATACATGACTACTGGAAAAACCATAGCTTTGACTAGACGGACCTTTGCTGGGAAAGTAATGACTCTGCTTTTTAATACACTGTCTAGGTTATGCCCCTGAAAATTAATTCCATGGGATATTTCTTAAGTCATCGTCACTCTTGGGTGAAATTGCATAAATTTGAAGAGTTTAGAAAGGAATGGAGGAGCTGAGGGTGAATTAAGTTTTAATGAGCCAACATTTTAACTATGGTGAACATTTTGATATCAAGACCACAGATCAAAGCTAATGTCTTTCCTGTCAAAATTCATAGATTTTAAATATGTCCTGGGGATAAGTTGAGAAATGTAGACAACTAACAAATGAACCCTTTTTAATTGCATTTCACTTTTCAAGCCGAATGCTCACGGAGATTTTTTCTTGTTTTACTGGCGAATTCCAATTAGGGTCATTAGAGTGACAAAACCAGCTTGACTGTTCATAAATATCTTGCTTTGTACAGAAGTTAAAGTATTGCTGCTGACATCAAGATAATACAATTCAGACCACCGAGGGAGACTTCCAGGACAACAGTCCACATTAGCCTGGTTCCTGCCTCCTTTGATTGCAGTTAAGTAGAAAACATCTGCTAAGTCTTTCAACATCAGTTCAAATGCATTACCACAATCTATGGTAGAGGCAAATGACTTCCCTATAGAGAGCAGCCAATGAACAGTAACAAACAGAAGGAAGGCCTTGACATCATTCTAGCCATAGAGTCCAGGAAGTACAACTTCCCTGCATGTGCAAATCTAGGCTTTGAGGATCCATTCTTGTGCTTTGTTTATTCAATAGACAAGTGATTAAGTTCTGATGACCCTTGAACAACTCGGGGCTTAGGAATGCTGACCCTGCTAGAGTCGAAATGCTGCCCAGCAGTTGACACTTGGCCGGCTGTATCCGTGGTTCTGCATCTGCAGGTTCAACCAGTCATGTAGCATGTGCTGTACTATGTGTTCAGTGAAAAGGAAAATTCATGTGTAAGTGGGCCTGTGCCATTCACACTCGTGTTGTTCAAGGGTCAACTGTACTTTGCCTTGTGCAATACAGAGATAAGGAGGACTCGGCCTTAATGGGGAATTAAAAAGTTATTGTGACACTGCTGCTCATTTTCAGAAGGGTCAGGGCAGAGGGCTTGAGGAAGACTTATGGCCCCAGAGGAGAAGCCATACCAGCTACACTTGAGAGGATGGAAAGAGAACTAAGCCTGGATATCAGAGGCAAAGGACAAAGGCATAGAGATGTGAAAACAAGCAAACAAAAAAAGAGCATTAAGGTGGGTGAATTGGAAAAGGGCTAGCTCTTTGGGTCTGAACCTATACAGGAAGTGTTTCAGCATAGATTCACCAGTAACAGAGAATGGACAGGAGACAGGAGAGGAAAAGGGGAATGGAGGCAGAAAAGCTGTGAAGCCTTACTTAGGCACTGGGAGGGCAGCTTGGGTTTGCACAGTGTACTTTCTCTAAGCAGCAAAATCTGGGCCACTGGAGACCACACATCCCTGGAGCTCCCATCTGGCAGATTAAGAACTTATTCAAATATCAATTAATCGTTCCTCATTTAATTTCTTTTAAAACATTTTCACAGTGCAAATAATGAGGGAAAATCTTCTGCTTTGAAAAGTCAAGCAGGACCCACCACTTTAAAGAAATTAGTTTCAAACTGTTGCAAATTGGAAGCTAGTAAGTGGGTAGATATTGGCAATTTGGTTCAGGAGCTTAAGATTTCTCTGTCTCACAAAAGAAAGCGAAAGTGAGAGTTGCTCAGTCACATCCAACTCTTTGCAACCCCATGGACTATACAGTCCATGGAATTCTCCAGGCCAGAATATTGGAGTGGGTAGCCTTTCCCTTCTCCAGGGAATCTTCCCTACCCAGGGATCGAACCCAGGTCTCCTGCATTGCAGGCAGATTCTTTCCAGTTGAGCCACAATGGAAGCCCTGTCTCACAAAAGAAAGACTAAATAAACCATGAACTTTTTCCAAGGAAAAAGAGGCAAGTCCCAATGATTTTTTATTATTTCTTATATATATTACATTTCCTCTCTTTGATCTGGTGCTAGTAGAATTGCAGCTTGAAAGCTAGCAGTTGATTGTGGAATCTTAGTGATAACATGGACCGTTGCAGGTACATTGAGGCTCCAAGAGGGTATGTGGCTTGCCCAGAGTCACACAGCTAGTTAGTGGCATATCTAGCTGGACCAGAAAGCCAAGGTTTTCATTATGTTTCTTTCAGTCGGTGCTGCCCTCTGACCGCCATAATGAATGATTGTTCACTAGCTGGTGAGAAAGACAGTAGTGGATGAAGTAAAGAGATAGATGGTGGAATTAGAACAAACTCGGATGCAGGTAGTTTTCTGGCTCACTGTAACACCTTCTCTGGCCCACTGAAACCAGCCCACTTGAAGCAGGGTCTTCAGATTAGGGAAATATGGAAATCAGTCCCCCTGGGAAGACCCTGGAGGTGCCAGACTAATTGACCCATGCTTGCTAAAGAACTGCCAAAGGCTTTTAATTTCCTGCAAATAAAACAGTCTTCTCCAATGCAGATATGGAGTGGGTGTTTATATGTTAGTTCCCTTGCCTTCTCCCCCAATTTTTTTTTCTGAAAAGTGGAGGCTGAAATCCCTCTGTGACTTTTTGCACAGGACTGCTTGGGAAAGTAGGTAGGAAAAAGAGTTTAGATTTTATTCTAAATCTCTCAGGTAGTTCCTGGTTGATTTTAAGTAGGGAAATGAATGATTTGATTTTTAACCATGTTTTAAAATTGAAGTATAGTTAATTTACAGTGTTGTGTTAGTTCTGATGCACAGCAAAGTTATACATATATATTCTTTTTTAGATTCTTTTCCATTATATTGATAGATTATTACAAGATATTGAATATAATTCCTTGTGCTATACAGTAGGTCCTTGTTGGTTGTCTATTTTATATATAGTAGTGTGTACATGTCCATCCCAAGTTCCTCATCCCTTCCTATCCCACTATCCACTTTGGAAACCATAACTTTGTTTTCTATGTCTGTGAGTCTATTTCTGTTCTGTAAAAATGTTTATATTTTTAGATTTCACATATAAGTGGTACGATATTTGTCTTTCTCTTTCTGACTTACTTCACTTAGTATGATAATCTCTAGGCTCTGGGTCCATCCATGTTGTTTCAAATTACATTATTTCATTCTATTTTATGGCTGAGTAATATCCCTTTATACACACACACACACACACACACACACACACACACACACCACATCTTCTTTATTAACAGTTAGTTTGCTTCCATGTATTCACTATTATAAATAATACTGCTATGAACACTGGGGTGTATGTATCTTTTTGAATTGGAGTTTTCTCCAGATATATACCCAGAAGTGAGATTGCTGGTTCATATGGTATTTCTCTGTTGTTTTTTAAGAAATCCGCATATTATTTTCCATAGTGGTTGCATGAGTTTACATTCCCACCAACAGTATAGGAGGGTTCCCATTTCTCCACACCAACTCCAGAATTTATTGTCAACTTTTTAATGATGACCATTCTGACCAGTGTGAGGAGTAGTTTTGATGTGCATTTCTCTAATACTTAGCAGTATTGAGCATCTTTTCATGTGCCTATTGGCCATCTGTATGTCTTCTTTGGAGAAATGTATATTTAGGTCTTCTGCCCATTTTTTGACTGGGTTGATTTTTGTTGTTGTTATTAAGTTGTATGAGCTGTTTATATAGTTTGGAAATTCATTTTTCTTTTTTTCCTCTTTCTGTTCAGTGATAGTGATTTCTACTACTCTTTCTTCCAGCTCACTGTCTCATTTAGTCTGCTGATGATTCCTTCTTATGTATTTTTCATTTCAGTTACTGTATTCTTTAATTCCTTTGGTTGTTCTTTGTATTTTCTAATTCTTTGTTAAAAAGTACTAATTTCTTGCTCTTTGCATCCATTCTCATGCCAAATTATTTGAACATCTTTATGAGCTGATGCTTTCAAACTGTGCTGCTGGAGAAGACTCTTGAGAGTCCCTTGGACTGCAAGGAGATCAAACCAGTCAATCCTAAAGGAAATCAACCCTGAATATTCATTGGAAGGACTGATGCTGATGCTGAAGCTGAATCTCCAATACTTTGGCCATGTGATGTGCAGAGCTGACTTACTGGAAAAGACCGTGGTGCTGGGAAAGACTGAAGGCAAATAAAGAAGAAGGTGGCAGAGCATGAGATGGTTAGATGGCATTACCAATGCAATGGACATGAATCTGAGAAAACTCAGTGCACTCCCCTCTCATCACCCAAGGGCCAGGGGTCATCTGGTTCCCATGTTAGTGTCTGGTCTGCATTTGCAGATTTAGTCTGCAGGCTGCAGGACCATAGTTTTCTTGCTCATGGTGTCTGCTGCCTGGTGGGTGAGGCTGGTCTAGAGGCTTGTGCAGGCTTCTTGGTGGAAGGAGCTGGTTCCTGCCCACTGATGGTTAGAGCTGCTTCTTGACCCTCTGGTGAGTAAGGCCATGTTTAGGGGCATGTCTAGAGACAGCTGTGGGCTCAGGAAGTCTTTAGGCAACCTCTCTGCTGACAGGTGGGTATGTGTTCACCAACCAGTTAGCTGTTTTGCCTGAGACATCCCAGAGGTGGATCCTATAGGCTATTGGATTAGGCCAGGTCTCAGTGCAAGATGCCAGCCTCTAGGAGAGTTCATGCTGATGAATAATCCCAGGGATGTCTACCCCGAGTGTGTATGTCTCCAGGTGAGCCATAGGCTGCTCCCCCGGCCCTGCCTCCCTGGGATACCCTCCAAGACCAGCAAGTAGATCTGGTTCAGGCACCTATGAAATTGCTGCTTTTGCCTTAGTCCTGGTGCACGTGAAATTTTGTGTGCACTCTTTAAGAGTGAAGTATCTATTTCTCCCAATTCTGTTTAACTTCTGCAGTTAAGCCCCACTGGTCTTCAAAGCCAAATGCTCTGGTGGCTCCTCTTCATGGTGCCTGACCCCCAGGCTGCGGCAGGGGGGAGCGGGGGGCGGCACTCATGTGGGGCTCTGAACTCACTCTCCTGTGGGAGAACCTCTGTGATATAATTATTCTCCAGGTTGTGAGTCACCCACCCAGTGAGTATGGGATTTAATTCTATTGCAAGTCTGCCCCTCCTACCTTCCTCAATGTGGTTTGGTTCCTTCTTTATGTCTTTTCTTGTAGATTTCAGACTTTTTCAACAATGGCTATTCTGCAGATTGTTGTTCTTTTGGTGTGTTTGTGAGAGGAGGTAAGCTTAGAGTTCTTCTACTCTGTCATCTTTGCCACTCTCTCTTTTTCAAGGATTTTTAAGTTTATTACAGGGCAGAGACTGATGATTAGAATCTGCTGTGAGATCCAGTGCTGGTTGATGAATTGCTGGAGACTCAGTGCAGGCAAGTCTGAGCATTATAAAATCCAGGAGGATCCCATCAGAGGGGCCACTCCGTAAAATGCAAGATTTACCTCAAAGAGCTCAATCATATTCCCACAGTAAATATAAAAGAAAAATCCCCTTGGGCATCATAGAAGGTAAAGGGACCATTTTTGGAAATTTGATTTATTTTTTTTAAAAAAATGATTACTCTGGTGTGACTGGAGAATGGATGGCAGGGAGTTATAAAAGCTAAGTAAAATATATCAGAAGCAATTGCTTTAGGCCAAATGGGAATGCTGGATTAGATCAGAATGGTAATATTAGTGACGGATGGAAGTAGACAGATTCAGGATACATTTTTGGAGGTAGAGTATGAAGGATTTTTGGATGATTTGAACATGTGGTGAGAAAAAGAATGAAATCAATCTTAGACTTTTTTATGTAAGCAACTGGGAGAGTTGGGAGAGTGGACTTTTGCAGGAAGAATCATGAGTTTTCATCTAACCATGTTGATTTTGAGGTACCTATTGGACATCCAAATGGTGATGTCAGGTGGGCAACTGGATATTAGTGGAAATGTAAGCTTGGGAGTCATCAGCACATACACAGTATTTAAAGCTATAGGACTGAATGAGGTCACTTAGGGTGAGAAGAAAAGGAGGCTACAAAATAGATTGAGGAGAGGCCAGTGAGATAGAAATAGAACCAGGAGAGTGCAGTGTTCTCGAAGCCCAGGGAAGAACAGAGTTTAAAATGGATGGAATAGTCAGATGTGTCAAGTCTTACTGAAAGTCAAATAAATTAAGATCAGAGAAGAGACCACTGACTTTGATGACATGAAGGTCATTGATATCTTTTCCAAAAACAAATGTTATCAAAAGCTTCTGTAGCATGGGTGGTGGAGATGGAAACTAGATTAAAGTGAGTTGAGGAAAAAAATGAGAGATGAAAAGTGAAAATGGTGACTATAGACCATTTATACAAGAGATATGGTTGTGAACTGGATCAGAAATGAGGTGGCAGGTGGAATGTAGATGTGAGGTAAAAGGATTTTAAAAAAAGTGGATAATAGCTAGGGCATACCTGTTTGCTGATGAAGATGATCAGAGAGATGGGGAGAATTTTGAGATATGAGAAAGAAAAGGAATAACAGGAGGAAGGGGACCCCTGTGAAGGATGGAGGGGATGGGATGGACACTGAACACAAGTGGAGTAGTTACCCCCAGAGAGAGGCGGGGACATTTCCCTATAGGGCACCTGCTTTGTCAAGTGAGTGAGGCAAAAACATCATTTGTGAGTGAAAGTTTAGATGTTGGATTTGTTTGTAGCTTTGAAGAGGGAGAGAAAGCTGTGAAATAGTTGTTTTGGATAGTAGGAATGTGAACATTAAAGTAAGAGGTGGGATGTTCAGGCAACATAGAGGGCTCATTTGAAATTTATGACCTTGATTTTAAAATGAAGCCTGCCAACATGACTGTGATTATTCAGACAGTGTTCAGCTGCTAAAATACAGGGATGTAGTAGGCAGAGAGGATGGCTCACTGAAATTGGGACTTTGCAAGGCAGATGTGACAGAGAAAGAGAAATTACTGAGGCAAGTTGGTTTCTAAGAGAGTGAATATAATGCTGGATTGTTAAGATGAAGATCTGGATAGAGTGAATTGAAGAAACAGGATTGATGATTAAATGTGAGAAGTTGTTGAGTACTTTGCAGTACCTTGCGGGACTTGATGAAGTTAATTACTGAATGAGATAGTGTGGCAGGTGATCTGATAGGAAGAGAATAGGCAGATAAAGAGGATCCCAAAGAGGAGATTAAGGAGTGATCCCTGATGTAGGAAATGGAAACAATGATTCCAGAAGGAGCAGTCAGTAGGGTGAGACATCAAGTGAGATAGGGATAGAGTGACAAGAGCCATTTCAGTGGAATGATAGGATCCATTGTGGTGGATTGAGAACTGATTGTGAAGGGAAACTAAAAAAATAGGTGGTTCCTACAGACGAATGGAGCCTTAAGTGATCGAGCAACATGCTTATTTTTTTTTTAATGAAAATTGCTATTGATATAATTGTAAATTGACATGCAGTTGCAAGAAATAAACAGATTTTTTGAGGGACCTGCCTAGTTTCCCCCAGTGGTGAAAGAAAAAAAGTAAAGTTGCTAACTTGTGTCCAACTCTTGGCGACCCCATGGACTGTAGCCCACCAGGCTCCTCTGTCCATGGAATTTTCCAGGCAAGGATACTGGAGTGCGGTGCCATTCCCTTCTCTAGGGGAGCTTCCAGACCCAGGGATCAAACCCAGGTCTCCCACACTGCAGGCAGACTTTTACCGTCTAAGCCACCAGGAAAGCCCTATGGTAATGGTAATATCCTGCAATAAGACAGTACAATATCCCACCCTGGACATTGACACTGATATAAGATGCCAATCTTCCCTAGATTTCCCCTAGCACCACCTGCACTTGCGTGAGTGTATACATATTAAATTGTATACAATCTTATCACCTGTGCAGTTGTATGTGCATCAGCACTCATAGGACTACATGTGCTTCCAACACCACAGGGATCCCTCATGTTGCTCTTTTATAACCACATCCACTACTCTCCTATATCCCTCTCACCACCCCTCCCCCATCTGCTTGCAATCACTAATGTTTTCTATTCCTATAATTTTGTCATTTCTTGAATGCTATATACACGGAATCACCCAGTATGTAAACTTTAGGAATTGGCTTTTCTCATTCAGCATAATTCCCTAGAGATTCATCCAAGTACTCTAAGTATCAATAGTTTATTCCTTTTTTTTCTTGAGTTCCATGGTACAGACATGCCACACTTAGCTTAACCATTTGCCCATCAAAGAACGTCTGAGCTGTTGCTGCTTTTTGGAACTTACATGTAAAGCTGCTGTAGACATATGTGTACAGGTTTTTGGGTAAAGATAGGTCTTCATTTCTCTGGGATAAATACTCAGGAGTGAAATTACTAGGTCATATGATAGTTGTATGTTTAATTTTTTAAGGGACTTTCAAACCATTTTTCAGAGTAGCTGTATCTGTTTACATTCTTACCTGCAGTAGATGAGTGATCCAATTTTTAGGCATCATCACCAGAATTTTATGATATTATTTTTTTTGTTTTAGCCACACTGCTAAGTGCACAGTGGTATCATATAGTGCATTTAACTTGTGTTTCCCTGATAGCCAATTATTTTGAACCGTTTTTAATGTGCTTATTGGCCATCTATATATCCACTTTAATGAAGTATCTGTACTTTCGTTGATTTTTTAATTGGATTTTTTAATTTTTACTGTTGTGCTTTGACAGTTCTATAATTATAGATAATTTAGATACTTTCAATCAGGTATGTGGTTTGCAAATAACTTTTTCCCAGACTGTAGCTTGTGTTTTCATTCTCTTCACATGGCCTTTCTCGGAGAAAAGAATTTTCTTTCAGTACTTGAAAGGTTGTGCCACTTCCTCCTGTTCTTCGTGGTTTCAGATGAGAAATCTGCTGGCATATGAATTGGTATTCTCTCTGGGTAATGTGTTGTTTTTGTATGGCCGCTTTCAGGAATTTTTTTGTCTTTATTCATCAGAAGTTTAATTACAACGTCTTGGCATGCATTTCTTTGTATTTATACTATTTGGAGTTCGCTCAGCTTGTTGAATCTATAGGTCTACATCTTTCACCAAACTTCAGAAGTTTTTAGCTCTTATTTTCTACTTTTTTTTTTTCAGTTCAGTCTTCTTTCTCTTCCTCTTGGAGGTCCATGATGTGAATATTGGATCTTTTGTTGTTTCACAGATCTCTGAGGTTCTGTTCATGTTTTTTTTTTTTTTTTTTTTACAGTTTGTTTAATTGCTGTTCACAGACGCTTGTGTGAATTCATTTGACCCATTCTCAACTTCACTGATTCTGTCCTCTGGTCATCACTGCACTATCATTATATCCAGTGATTTTAAGTTTATATTCTTGTATTTTTCATTTTTATAATATCCATTTTGTTCTTTTTGGTAATTTCTATTCCTTTCTGAGATTCTGTATTTTTTTGTTTCAAGGGAATTTCTAATTGCTGTTTAAGCATTTTTATGATGGCTGCTTTAAAATCTTTGTCAGATAATTCCAATATGAAAGTCATCTGTTGAGATTAGTTGATTACATTTTTAAAAATTCAGGTTGTGATTTATGACAGGTGATTGTTAATTGTGTCCTGGACATTTTGGCAAATATGTTAGGCAAATAGAGGAGGTGCAGATTAGGTAAACTTATCGGTTTCATAGCAGAAATTTGAGGGCATTCTTATCTGATGGACATAGTATTTTTTCTGTGAAACAGAGAGACAGCATAAGAGCCCAGACGCTGGAGTTTGCCATTCTTGGCTACGAACTCCAGCTGTGCTTCTTACCTGCTATTTGACCTTTCGCAAATCACATAATCCTTATATGCCTCAGTTTCCCATGGGAGGGAAAAAACAATAGTGTATATACTCAGAGGGATGTTATGATGATACATTGAAGTGCATTAATATTTGTGAAGTGCTTAGAATCAGGTGTTACATAAATCTTTGGTACATAAAACTTTCTCATAGGGTTCTTGTATTAAATGAAATAAATTTGCTAAGCCCTTTGCTTATCAAGTTGCTCGGTATTCAACATTTAATAAATATTACTATCATTTTCAAACGTGTTCTTTTCAGCCTTTGGCTCTTCCCTTGAAGTAAAAATCATTGATCAAAATTTGCCAAACTCAACTCAGTCCTGTGCCTTTGGTAGAGAGGGTCCAGGCCATAAGCATCTGGAACCAAAGTAGGTAGGAATAGTGGGGATTTAGCAACTGAGTATGAGGAACTCTAAGACGTAGTTCGAGCATCTTCTTCCCTGGGAAGCTTTAGGTGAGTGCCTGGGGCCAACTGAGCTCCCAACCCCCACCCCAACCTCCCTGCCATTCTGCTGCAGAGCTGTTTGCCTGCAGTGCTCTCTGCAACTTTCTGCCCTTCTTTTCCTTAAACCTTAGTGCTCTCAGGGTCATGGTCAGCAGTAAGAGAAGGTTCCAACCTCTTCACGTCATAGTATGGCCTCCGTGTTACAACATACACCCTTTCCCAAAGTAACATGTAAAGTCCCTGAGAAAATTATCGTTTTGAAGTATCTGAAATATGTTCATAGGAGCAGTCAGCTACATCAACTTGAAAAAAAAAAAAGAAAACCCTCATGGTGGTTCTGTTTTGCAACAGTGGAAAAATTATAAAATCTTTCATCACAATAGAAAGGGAATACAAAGAAGAATTAGGAGTGCCATCTTGTGGCGTGAGCTGTTATTACTACTTAGCTACAAAAAGCCACTGATGGGAGCTGTGTGTTTAATGTCCTCAAGAACCAGCCTGAAAGAAATGCTTAAAAATTATTTCCTGAATAAATAAATGCAAGAAGGGGATAGGGATGAAGTGGAAATTTGCTTTGGAAAGTTACGCTGGACGTCATTTTGATAAAACATCTGATGTCCTGTCCTTTGTTGGCTTGGAAATGGTGTTGTTGGAGACATTTTTGCATGCATGCTAAGTCACTTCAGTAGTTTCCAACTCTTTGCAACCCACCAGGCTCCTCTGTCCATAGGATTCTCCAAGCAAGAATACTGGAGTGGGTTGTCATACCTCCTCTGGGGTATCTTCCTGACCAAGGGATTGAACCCAACTCTCCTAAAGTCTCCTGCATTGACAGGTGGGTTCTTTACTACTAGCGCCACCTGGGAAGACCCTTGAGGCATTATTATGTACCTGCAATAGAGAAAATGAGGAATAAGATATTTGCATGAATAAATCAAGGACTACCAATTTTTCCATAATCTGGCCTTGTCTGTGGTAGATGAGTAGAACTATCTGATGGTATTATTCTCTTTCTGTAGGTATCAATGTGCTACAAATTAATAAAGCTTTGAAAGAGCATGAAAAATAGGTTAGCTTCAGAGCTGGTAGGTGTTGTCTGTGTTCCAGAAGGTTGAACTAGATGAAACTGACAATGAATTGTTTTGACCTGTAACGATGTCAACTTCATATGGATTGGATTAATATTTCAAATTAGTTCACTTAACAAATTTCTCTTGGACATGTGAAAGTGAAAGTCATTCAGTCATGTCCGACTCTTTGCAACTCCATGGACTGTAGTCCATGGAATTCTCCAGGCCAGAATACTGGAGTGGGTAGCCTGTCCTTTCTCCAGGGGATCTTCCCAACCCAGGGATCGAACCCAGGTCTCCCGCATTGCAGGCAGATTCATTACCAGCTGAGCCACCAGGGAAGCTCTTTAGACATATATGGGCCTAGATATTGTGCAAGGCCCTGGAGCATACAAAGACAGATGAGACATGAGTCTTGATTTCAAGTATTTTACCATTCAGTGGGAGAAAAGGACACTTAGATTCAGTTCAGTTCAGTTCAGTTGCTCAGTTGCTCAGTGTCTGACTCTTTGCAACCCCATGAACCTCAGCACACCAGGCCTCCCTGTCCATCACCAACTCCCGGAGTCCACCCAAACCCATGTCCATTGAGTCAGTGACGCCATCCAACCATCTCATCTTCTGTCGTCCACTTCTCCTCCTGCCCTCAATCTTTCCCAGCATCAGGGTCTTTTCAAATGAGTCAGCTCTTCACATCAGGTGGACAAAGTATTGGAGTTTCAGCTTCAAAATCAGTCCTTCCAATGAATATTCAGGAATGATCTCCTTTAAGATGGACTGGTTGGATCTCCTTGTAGTCCAAGGGACTCTCAAGAGTGTTCTCCAACACCACTATTCAAAAGCATCAATTCCTCAGCACTCAGCTTTTTTATAGTCCAACTCTCACATCCGTACATGACCACTGGAAAAACCATAGCCTTGACTAGACAGACCTTTGTTGACAAAGTGATGTCTCTGCTTTTTAATATGCTGTCGAGGTTGGTTATAACTTTCCTTCCAAGGAGTATACATCTTTTAATTTCATGGCTGTAATCACCATCTGCAGTGATTTTGGAGCCCCAAAAAATAAAGTCAGCCACTGTTTCCACTTTTTCCCTGTCTGTTTGCCATGAAGTGATGGGACCGGATGACATGATCTTAGTTTTCTGAATGTTGAGCTTTAAGCCAACTTTTTCACTCTCCTTTTTCACTTTCATCAAGAGGGCCTTTAGTTCTTCTTCACTTTCTGCCATAAGAGTGGTGTCATCTGCATATCTGAGGTTATTGGTTTTTCTCCTGGCAATCTTGATTCCAGCCTGTGCTTCCTCCAGCCCAGCATTTCTCATGGTGTACTCTGCATATAAGTTAAATAAGCAGGGTGACAATATACAGCCTTGACATACTCCTTTTCCTATTTGGAACCAGTCTGTTGTTCCATGTCCAGTTCTAACTGTTGCTTCCTGACCTGAATACAGGTTTCTCAAGAGGCAGGTCAGGTGGTCTGGTATTCCCATCTCTTTCAGAATTTTTCACAGTTTGTTGTGATCCACACAGTCAAAGGCTTTGGCATAGTCAATAAAGCAGAAATAGATGTTTCTCTGGAACTCTTGCTTTTTCGATGATCCAGCAGATGTTGGCAATTTGATCCTGGTTCTTCTGCCTTTTCTAAAACCAGCTTGAACATCTTAGATTACATGCCTCTTATTCTACTCATTTCTGTTAAGTGCCAACAGCATTGTTGTTGCTGTTGTTGTTGTTCAGTCACTCAGTCGTGTTCAACTCTTTGTGACCCCATGGACTGCAGCAAGCCACACTTTACTGTCCTTTACCATCTCCCGGAGATTGCTCAAACTCATGTCCAATGAGGCAGTGATGTCATCCAACCATCTCATCCTCTGTTATCCCCTTCTCCTCTTTTCTCCTCCTTCTCCAGTCTTTCCCAGCATCAAGGTCTTTTCCAGTGAGTTGGCTCTTCGCATCAGGTGGGCAAAATATTGGAGCTTCAGCTTCAGTATCAGTCCTTCCAATGAATATTCGGGACTGATTTCCTTTAGGATGGACTGATTTGATCTCCTTGCAGTCCAAGGGACTTTCAAGAGTCTTCTCCAGCACCACAGTTCGAAAGCATCAGTTCTTTGGTGCTCAGCCTTCTTTATGGTCCAACTCTCACATCCTGTACATAACAGTGTTAGGGTAAGCCAAAATCTGTGCATGGGCTACGAGAGCTGTAGGAACACCTAACAATTTGGTGTGGTGGATAAGAGCACAGACTCTGGCTCCAACCTGTCTGAGTTTGAATCCTAGTTGTTTTTGAATCCTAGTTTTGAATCCTACTTACCAATTGAATGACTTTGGGCAAGGTCCTAAACTTCTTAATACCTCAGTTTCCTCATCTATAAATTGGGAGAATACAGTGCTTCCTTCATATGAATGAAGGCAGGATTAAATGAGTTAATATATACAAAACACTTAGCCTAGCTTTTAGTAAGTGCTGTGTAAGTTTTAGCTCTCCACATCATCATCTCTATTGCTACAGAGAAAATATTTGAAGTGTATTTTGTAAGATGACCTAAATTTCACAATTAATTTTTTCAGTTTTTAAATTTAAAAATAAGTTACGTATTGAGGTCCTACTTTCCTTAGTTCCTGCAAAGAATAAGTAGAAACCGTTATCTCCTCCTTTCTATGAAATCATCATCTCCTTCAAGTCAGGGCCTGAGGCAAAAGCTAGAGCAAAGGAACAGGACGATGAAAGGACAGAGGATAGTAGCGCTGGTGTCACTGGACTGTATGGTACATGCGGGGCTGAGAAAAGAGTGAGCCAAGGCCTCGATATTCGAATCTATTCATGTACACACTTGTAAAGGTAAAAACCCCTTCTGCGTTGGCTTGAACAAAATCAGCTGAAAAGTCTGGAAAGAATGTTAACAGATTAAAGGCAAGGGTGTGTCCCACTGTTGGCATATAGTACCTTAAATGTGTGGTCTTTGGATGGATGCTGAATGGTCTGTGTTCTCGAGTGAAATCACCCCTCCATGAAATATTTTCTATTAAATTGCTTGCTGCTGCTGCTGCATTGCTTCAGTCATGTCCGACTCTGTGCGACCCCATAGACGGCAGCCCACCAGGCTCCCCCGTCCCTGGGATTCTCCAGGCAAGAACACTGGAGTGGGTTGCCATTTCCTTCTCCAATGCATGAAAGTGAAAAGTGAAAGTGAAGTTGCTCAGTCGCGTCTGACTCCTAGCGACCCATGGACTGCAGCCTACCAGGCTCCTCCATTGGGGGCCATAGCAAAAGTTCAGAAGAACTACAGAAATGACCTTAATTACCCAGATAACCACGATGGTGTGATCACTCACCTAGAGCCAGACATCCTGGAATTCAAAGTCAAGTGGGCCTTAGGAAGCATCACTATGAACAATGCTAGTGGAGGTGATAGAATTCCAGATAAGTTATTCGAATCCTAAAAGATGATGTTGTGAAAGTGCTGCACTCAATATTCTAGCAAATTTGGAAAATTCAGCTGTGGCCACAGGACTGGAAAAGATCAGTTTTTATTCCAATCCAAAAGAAAGGCAAAGCCAAAGAATGTTCAAACTACTGCACAATTGCACTCATCTCACACGCTAGCAAAGTAATGCTGAAAATTCTCCAAGCTAGGCTCCAACAGTATGTGAACCAAGAACTTCCAGATGTTCAAGCTGGGTTTAGAAAAGGCAGAGGAACCAGAGATCAAATTGCAAATATCTGTTGGATCATAGAAAAAGCAAGAGAGTTCCAGAAAAAACAGCCGCTTCATTGATGATGCCAAAGCTTTTGACCGTGTGGATCACAACACACTGGAAAATTCTTTAAGAGATGGGAATACCAGACCACCTCACCTGCCTCTTGAGAAACCTGTATGCAGGTCAGGAAGCAACAGTTAGAACTGGACATGGAACAAAGAACTGGTTCCAAATAGGGAAAGGAGTATGTCAAGGCTGTATATTGTCATTTCGCTTATTTAACTTATATGCAGAGTACATCATGTGAAATGCTGGGCTGGAAGAAGCACAAGCTGAAATCAAGATTTCTGGGAGAAATATCAAAACCTCAGATACACAGATGACACCACCCTTATGGCAGAAAGTGAAGAGGAACTAAAGAGCCTCTTGATGAAAGTGAAAGAGGAAAGTGAAAGCACTGGCTTAAAACTCAACATACAAAAAACTAAGATCATGGTATCTGGTCCCATCACTTCATGGCAAACAGACAGGGAAACAATGGAAACAGTGACAGACTTTCTTTTCTTGGGCTCCAAAATCCCTGCAGATGGTGATTGCAGCCATGAAATTAAAAGACGCTTGCTCCTTGGAAGAAAAGCTATGACCAACCTCAGCAGCATATTAAAAAGCAGAGACATTATTTTGCCAACAAAGGTTCGTCTAGTCAAGGCTGTGGATTTTCCAGTAGTCATATATGGATGTGAGAGTTGCACCATAAAGAAAGCTGAGCACTGAAGGATTGGTGCTTTTGAATTGTGGTGTTGGAGAAGACTTTTGAGAGTCCCTTGGACTGCAAGGAGATCCATCCAGTCAATCCTAAAGGAAGTCAGTCCTGCATATTCATTGGAAGGACTGATGGTGAAACTGAAACTCCAATACTTTGGCCACCTGATGCGAAGAACTGACTCCTTAGAAAAGACCCTGATGTTGAGAAAGACTGAAGGCAGGATGCGAAGGGGATGACAGAGGATGAGATGGTTGGATGGCGTCACCAACTCAATGGACATGAGTTTGAGTAAGCTTTGGGAGTTGGTGATGGACAGGGAAGCCTGGCATGCTGCTGTCCATGGGATTGCAGAGTCGGACTCGACTGAGTGACTGAGCTGAACTGAACATAGCAAAATTATTGACAGCTAAGAGGTAAGATTATAAGCATTAACTGTTCCTTAATATGAACAGTCCAAATTTTACTTTGTTTGTAATGCCTTAGTCAACACACAATATGTTATAGCTTGATTTTACAAAAAGTGGATATTGTTCATCATTTGATTGTTTAGTATTTCAAAATTGTTGGGTTACTGGGAAGTTGTTATTGGCATTTAATATTTCATAAAATATGCCAGTGGGAACAATGGCATGTTTGATCCCCCCTCCATTGCCACCTACTTGGTCTCTGAAACTTGGGGAACCCATCTGCTTTTACCATTAATAAGTCAAACCTTACTCCTCTGTCCTGTAGGGGCCCAGTGAGACCAGGATTTCTCTGGAAGGCCCTCATGTGACCTCACTGGAAGAGACAGCATTTATGCATTAGGACTAATTCCCAGGCACTGTACAGACTATGGGAAGCACAGGCCATAAGGATGGACTAACTAGTTCCATGGTTCTATTTGTAGTAACTTGCTTCCTGGAACCCTGATCCCTCTTTAAATTTTATGAGACTACTATCATTTGCTTTTGCTGAGTATCAACTGATCATCTCTTTCGTTTTTTAGTGAGGCCATTTTTTTTTTTTTTTGAGCTAAATATAGACCAGCCATCACCTTCAACTTACAATGACACAGCAGTTAGCTCAGTGCAGAAATAGTCTTCTATGCTGCCATGGTTTGAGCACACTATATATATGTTCATATCTAGCTTTGCCAGCAAGACTCCATGAATGACATTTTGTGTAGATTTGTGTTAGGGACAAATAGTATGAGAGGTAACACTGACCTAACACAAGATCTAATTGCAGTTAGAGTACTTCGTGGATTTTAAGTTTCCAAAGCTGTTAAATAGGTCACAGAGGTAAAAGGAAAAGTGGCCAAAACCATAGTGGATCAATTTGTAATAGAACTGGAGATTCTCATTTGTGATCCAGCTAGCAGAACATGCCTTTGAGGACAAAATGAGTCCTAATCTCTGGCCATCTTTCCGTCTTTGCAGCTCACTCACTAAACTAGCAAAGTTTGCTCAAATGCCAATGTTAAGCATGGCTGAAAAAGGCATGGAGTTAATGGACTGACACAGAGAATAAATAATAACTAAAAATAAACAGTATCAAAATTCTGTCAGGATAAAATCTTTGCTCTTTGTGAAAGTGAAAGTGTTAGTTGCTAAGTCATGTCCAACTCTTTGCGACCCCATGGACTGTAGCCTACCAGGTTCCTCTGTCTATGGAATTCTCCAGGCAAGAATACTGGAATGGGTTGCCATGCCCTTCTCCAAGGGTCTTCCTGACCCAGGGATCGAACCCAGGTCTCCTGCATTGCAAGCAAATTCTTTACCATCTGAGCCAAGGGTGCTATAATTTGAGAGTACAAATTCAGCACTGATGGTGAGATGTAAGTTTTCGAGTTCCCTACACTTGCCTTTCCCCTAAAAGTTAGTCCTTTGTTCTAGACAATCTTGTTACAGTTTGAAAGAAGGGAAGACTATAGAATATTTCTCCAGATTTAGAAATAATGCCAAACAGTAGACATGATAGTAATGTTAGCAGCTCCAATTTTTGGAACGTCTACTCTGGTTACGTGCTTAAAATGTGTTAGGCTTAGTTCTTCTAAATTCCTTAGGCATAGTACTTTTATTCTCCTTGTAATAGTTGATAAACTTCCCTTTTAAAAAATTATCGATGTATGTTTTCTCTGAAAGCACAAAGTCAAAACCTAACCAATCAATAACAAAAATGAAGGCTCTCTCCACTTTTCACTTTAAATGGATCTGTTACCACAGCCTCCACAGCTTTTAGCAACCCAACCTCGATGTTGCTAAGCCACCTGTTGTGAAAAGCTGACTCATTTGAAAAGACTCTGATGCTGGGAAAGATCGAAGGCAAGAAGAGAAGGGGAAGACAGAGGATGAGATGGTTGGATGGCATCACCAACTCAATGGACATGAGTTTGAGTAAACTCCGGGAATTGGTGATGGACAGGGAGGCCTGGCGTGCTGCAGTCCATGTCGGACTGACTAAGAGTCGGACACGACTAAGCGACTGAACTGAACTGAACCTAGATGTTCTAAACCCTTTCAAACTGAGTTTGCTCACTTTCTTTCAGAGAGATAAACTTCTTTCTCTTCTAGAATCATGACAGCCTCCTTTCTCCCTGTCTTCACCATGAATGTCAGGAAAGAATGAGAGATTGTTCCCAAGCTTATCTATTAATTACTGCCTCCAATGCCCTGGACTTTTTTTTTTTTTTTTTTTTGAAGGTATAGTCATAGGACAGTTTGACTATCCCATAGCTGTTCATACAAAGGCATCACATGTGCAATTGCTAATAAAAATAAATGATGTCGAGGGAAATTTGAATTTCAGATGAGCAACAACAATATCTGAAACATTGCATGGGTCATACTTATACAAAAAACAAATTTACTGTTATCTGAAATTCAAATTTCACTGGGCATCCTATATTTTATCTGGCAATTCTCAGTGTTGTTTATCATTTCCAAGTTATATAAATAAAATGCAGCTGCTGCTGCTAAGTTACTTCAGTTGTGTCCGACTCTATGCGACCCCATAGACGGCAGCCCACCAGGCTCCCCCGTCCCTGGGATTCTCCAGGCAAGAACACTGGAGTGGGTTGCCATTTCCTTCTCCAATGCATGAACGTGAAAAGTGAAAGTGAAGTCACTCAGTCGTGTCCGACTCTTAGCGACCCCATGGACTGCAGCCTACCAGGCTCCTCCGCCCATGGGATTTTCCAGGCAAGAGTACTGGAGTGGGGTGCCATTGCCTTCTCCATCATACAGTCCCTTCTGAGAGCCAAACTCAAGTTAAGTTCTGGGAATACAGAGATGGATGGTGCATAGTCACTTCCTTCTGGGATAGCAGCGTCTGGTCAAGGACCAGGAAGTCAAGAGATCATAATGATCTGTGCCATGAAACAGGGTGTGCCCTGTGCATGGTGAGCATCCCAAGAAAGGTGGACACTTTCAGCCTGGCGGCATGAGCTAAGCAGCCCTTCTCAGAGAAATTGTGGCTGGATAAGAATCCACATGGAAGAACAGAGTTAGTGAGGCAGACACGGGTTGAGGAAAGAGAAAAGACGTTCCAGGCGGAGGAGGGTAAAGCAGATGCAGAGGTGTGAGATCGCATGCCAGGCTTTGGAAATTCTAGATACTCATTTCAGCTGTAATGAGAGTGGGGAATTAGCACGTTCCAAATCATCATCTCTACGGAGAGTGGATTTGGGAAACACTGGATTAAACTGTGCCCTGGAGGGTGATTTGGTTCTTTGCTCTATTTCTCTCAGTGCCTAGAATAGTGACTGATAAATACTAAGCACTCAGTACGCGTTTCATTAAAGGAATGAACCAACAAGTGATTGGCAGGACTTGTCAGAACCTTTAGTAGGCTAATGTATGTTACAGATGTCAAAAGAGGGGTATAGTATGCAGAGTTGCCACCTTTGACCACATAACTTTTTTTTCACCAAATATTACATTTTCAGAGTCTGTTGTTGTTTTGGAGTACGTTTGACAAAATCATGTTCTACAGAAGACCTGCAAATGAATAGCTACATGAATGAATATAGAGTGAGAGAAATCCAGTATAAGATTTCAGGGATTACATTTAGGGACAATGATGTTCAACTTTCTCAGTAACTGGATGGTTGGTTGCAGGTGGGCAGCACGGGTCACCAGATGCAAAGAGAGCTGACCCTAGTCTCAGGGGGTTTTGCAAGGCCTTTTCAGGGACAATAACTCATACTTTTTCCTTTTCTTTATTTACAAGTCAGATTATACTCCAACTAATCAGGATAATACGCAGCTTCCCTAAGGAGCAAATGTTCCCACAGCAATGCTAATCTCTGAAACAGTTGTCTCAAAATGATCACAGTTAGCATTTGTCAAGTGCTAACTTTGCATCACACATTTTCTACATTTTGTCTCCTTGATTTTCCATGGCAGTCACAGGCATGATGATGCTACAATAATGATTACTTACTGAGTGTTTAAATCTGTGTCAGGCACTGGTCTAAGCAAATGTTACAAACATTATGTCATTCATGCTTCATAACAACTTGATCTATTTCAAATAAAACTGAGGCACAGAGAGGTTTGGTAACTTGTGCCAGGTCACACAGCTAGTAAGTGTCAGAGCAAGGACTTGAACCTGAATCTATCTTACACTAAAGCCCACATGCTTAACCGCCCCACCACATTGCTATCAGAGCTACTGTATATGGTTCCTTTCAGTGTATAACTAAAGAGGAGTTGAATCCAACTCCTGTGTCCACAAAGACACAGGAGAAGATTATCTTGAAGAATAAAATCCTAACCTCAGTAACTACCGTGAAATAGTATCCATTTATGACTGCATGCCAAGTAGCCATGGCTTGAGTATGTCTCATTGCTCTCTGTGACAGAGAAGCTTGCTGACAGTGTTATTGGACGAGAACAGTCAGCTGAGCTGTGCTCCTTGCTGAGTCATACCTGTCAGCTGACGCAAGATGTTGGCTCCCGCAGTGTCACACAATTAGACACCACCTGGGACAGAACCAAACCAAGCAAGTCAGGGCACCACCATGCTGGACCCCAAACTGCGCGGTCCTTCCTACACTTCCCACAGGAGTTCGAGGCTTCCACGAATCTGCTTCATGCCTTTTTTCACATAGACCAAAATAAAAGGAAGTGGGCTGACAGGGAGAATCAATAAGATGTCACCTCCTAGGCTGTTGGCACGGAGACTGGCCACTAGCAAGATTTTTTTTAAACTATCCTACCTACTCTTGCTTTCTGAACATAAAAGCACTTATTCCCAACATTGCCTAGTCTTGTAGATGAGTTAGTATGAATGGCATGTTTCAACAGTTTGTAGTAAAGTATTTGCATATACAGAAGATTGCACATATAATTAATGATTAAGGTTTATACACTGAGCACACTTAAGTAATGACCACCTAGATGAAAGCATTACCAGCACTCCAAGAAGTATCACTCTGGTCCTTAGCTTCTAAGGGAAACCTCTATCCTGTTTGTGAACAGCATAGATGTTAAAAGAAACTAAATGTCAGACAGGAAATGTGGACCATCTGATTCCAGACATTTTATTTTGTTTTATATACATCAGGTGATGCATGCCTAAAAACTACAAAACTTTCCAAATTCCATAGAGAGAAGAAAGTTTCTAGTTTTAAAGAAATGTTTGATGGTGTCTGAAGATAAAATGATAGATACCTAAATGTGCATGGATGCTCAGTTGTGTCCAACTCTTTGCAACCCCATGTACTGTAGCCCTCCAGGCTCCTCTGTCCATGGAATTTCCCAGGCAAGAATACTGGAGTGGGTTGCCATTCTCTTCTCCAGGGGACCTTCCTGACCCAGGGATCAAATCTGCATCTCCTGTGTTGGCAGGTGAATTCTTTACCACTGAGCCACCAGGGAAGCCCTTAGATACCTAAATAGCCAGGCCTGAAAGGGTGGCCATGGTGGTGGAGAGGGGCGGTGGGTGATGCCAGGTTTCAGTGACAGTATTCCTCATGGGGCTGATGGCAGTTGTGAACTTAAAGGGCTAAGGACCAAGTCCCAAACATCTGTGGCTTTGCAGTCCCCCCATAGGCCCCTTTTCTGGCAGGTATTTCCACAGAGGAGGCTGCCAATGAGGAAGCTTAGTTGGTTAGCTAGTGTGGGTCTTAAATGCAACCAGGTGTTATGGGACCAAGATGTCCCTTGGCTGTGCTAATACAATCACTGCCAGGCTCTGCACTATATCTCAAGTTTATGATGCTCCAAATTCCCTTGGCAATTATTATCCCTTTGCACTAATGAGGAAACTGATGGTCAATAAGGTTAAATGTCCTGGCCAAGGTCATACAATTTGTAAATAACTGGACCAGGATGTCTGTGTCTGTTTTGACTACAACTTCTGCTTGTAGCCTTCCTACTCCAAGCTTGAAACACCCCTTAGCTTTCCAAAGAGTTGCTTTCTTGGGGAATTCTTGACTGTGACCCCCAAATTTAAAGTTGATGCCTTGGATTTCTGCTCTTTGGGGGATGGTTAAGAAGGAATTTTCAGGGCATCAGAATGATCATTGATCACATTATTTACTGCTGATGATACCGAAGAAAGATGAAAGTATCCGTTAGGACTTCACTTCTCAAAGTCTGGTTCGTGAACCCATAGCCTGAAAGGATCCCTAGCCTTCTGTGTGAGAATTTGCATTTTACTGAGATATCCCGGGGATTTGTACCCACATGAAAGGTTGAGAAGCATAGTTGAATGCCCAAACACCACATTCTGTGTACTCTGCTCAAAGTGGATTTATAGGGAGCTTATATCTGTCTTGGGTAAAAGACTTGGAAAATAGGAGTGAGATTTTACTGTCATTTCAAGAGGTAGAAAAGGAAGCTGCCTTCTCACTGAGGCAGTGGGAAGATGCAAGAAATTATAACAGAAACAACCTCCCTCGTTCACTTTACGTGAACGTGCTGTCATTAGCATTGATTGGATTTACAGTATTCACACACCTGCTGGGGAAAACAGACACCTTAATTTGTTGCAGTGTAAGGAAACATCAGCCATCTCAGCTCTGCCTTTTCAGACATTATAAATCACATGCAATGTCAGAAAGCTATTTAAATTCCTTTAACATGGCCTGCATTATTTGGGTTTGAATAGCATTCTGGCTAGCAACAGAAAAAAGAGATTTGCCCTGAAATTATGTCATTGGGAGGTTGAAACTGTTACTCTGAAAGGACCTGCTACTTGGACCTGCTATCCAAGTTCTTGCAGATGTTAGCCTTCAGGAACTTTTGCTCTGTGAGATGATGAAGTTGATATCCTCTAAAATAAAATACATCCCAGAGTCATTCATTCATTTATCCAATAAGTGTTTATTCTTCATCACCCACTATGTAGTGGGCACAAATCTAGATACTAGACAAAATGGTGACCAGACCCTTGTTCTCATGGATGAGACAGACATTTGACAATTAATACCCACTTTACACTTTTAAAAATGTATGTACTGGTGTCAAATGCTAGTCCATAGAGGCACAGGATGCTGTTGGGAGGGTGGTGTTCCATAAACCAGTTGTGTGGATACAGGGGTAGGGTTAGGAAGAACTTTCTGGAGAAATGACATTCAAACTAAGGTCTGAAGAATGAATAAGAGAAGAATCAAGATGCCAGAGTCGTTGGTCATGGATCTCATTTCCTCCCACAAATACATCAAAAATACATCAACGAATGGAGCAGTTCTCATAGAACACCTACCAAAAACCAGCAGAAGTCCTCAAATACCTAAAAGGACAAGACAGATGAAAGATAGGTAAAGGAGGCAAGAGTAGAGTGGGGGAGGGCATTTCACTCCCACCTGGGGAAATAGCACATGCAGAGTCCCTTAGGTAGGGAAGAACATGGAACATTCAAGGATCTGAAACAGGTCCATGAAGGCTTAAGAGTAGACAGAGAAAGAAGAATTGAATATAAGCCAGATCATGCAGGGTCTTGATAGCCATCTTGGGAGAGGTGATGCTATCTCTGGGGCAATGGGGAGACTTGGAAGGGTTTTTAGTAGCCTCAAAGAGATTATAACTCATTCCAGGTCTCACAGATGCTAGAGGCAGAGTGGGAATTCAAATCCAAGCCCATCTAACTCCTGAACCAGCTCTCTTAACCATGACAGCATGGCTTTTGTCTATTTTCATGCAGCTGTTTTTTTTCTGAAATCGCCTTCAAGCCATCTCTAACTCACATTCTATTCCTTGTTTTGTCTCTTGGGTTCTTTCTGCCATATAACAATTGGGCATGGGATCAGGGTACCTGGCATGGTACCACTGAGACTAGGGAATCTGATTTTCCATGTCAAATAAGCTGGTGGAGTGTATACTAGAGGACAGGATCATATAATCCCACCTGGACAAAGGCAGCACATGTACTTAGTTTCTGTAAGGGGAAGCCATGCTTAATAGATCTGACAGTTTTGAAAGGGTGACGAAGCAAGTGAACAGAGGAGAGACAGTACATATAATAATCATCACACTGGCATGTGAGGCACTTTTACTTTTGCATTTAAAAAGCACTTTGGGCTAGCTAATTGTTTCGGAGTCCAAACTCATAAAGCTTGGCCAGTCAACTGAGAGACAAACTGTTGGGTCAAGGAGTGGTGGCTTTATTAGGAAAGCCAGCAGGCTGAGAAGATGGTGGACTAATGTCCTAAAGAACTGTCTTGCCTGGGTTTGGATGCTAGTTTCTTTATTGTACAAAGAAGAGCAGGTGAGAAGTTAAAGTAAAAAATTCACTAAGTTGTTGCAAATATTTCCTAGTTCCCACCAAAATATTTCTTAGGTCCTGCCAGACTCCAGAAGAGATATTTTAATTTCTTCTTTCCTGAAGCCGTTCATAGGCCTATTCAGAATGTTTCCTGTGAGCTAAATAAAGATATTTTAGCTTAATGTTCCAGGCATAGGAGTCAGGGTCCTGAGAGATTGACTATTATGCCTCCTTTAAGCTACTGGCAACATCCCTTTAGTCATTAACTTGTAGCAAAAGCAATAGGGTACAAAGGTTCAAATGAAAGAAATAGATCCAATATGGAGTCAGATTTGTTCTTCCCTGTTACATAATTGGAGCTTTCCAGGTGGTTCAGTGATAAGGAATCTGCCTGCCAATGCAGAAGAGATGGCTTTGATCCCTGGGTCAGGAAAATCCCCTGGAGAAGGAAATGGCAGCCTGCTCCAGTATTCTTGCCTGGAAAATCCCATGGACAGAGGAACCTGGTGGGCTGCAGTCCATGAAGTCACAGAGTCAGACATGACTGAGTGAGTGAGCACATAGGCAGGCACATGAGACATAGTTATTCTCACACTGGACTGCTATGTACACTAAATGGGGTAACATATTATTAATTCATTTTGCCGATAAGGAAAGAGGCTCAGCAAGGTCCCAGGATTTCTCCAGTTTACATATTAAGCAAGTGGTGGAACTAATATCCAAAGGAAGATCCCCATACCTCTTACATTTGTAACTACTTTTTTTTTTTTTTTTTTTTGCCATTCAGTGGCTTAGTACATGTTTATTGTATTGAGTAGATCCTTGCCATTATTGTGAAGGAACTGATTGAAAAGAGGAGAAATAGCCATCTCTCACAGGCCCCAGATTTCCTTCCAGTCTCTGTGTTGCCTTTTGAATTCCCAAGAAGGTGCATTTAAACCCATCATCTAATTTGATCCCTACAAAAGTCTTAAGATAAAGGTACAGTTAATAGCATTTTATAAAAGAGATTATCGGAACACTAAGAAAGAGGTTGAAAAACTTTTTCCATAAAGGGCTAGGCAGTAGTATTTTAGGCTTTGCAGCCTCTGCTCCAATGATTCAATTTTGCCACTGTAGTTACAAGGCAGCCACAGACAATATGGATGGCCATGGCCTTGTTCCAAGAAAACTTTGCTTAAGGACCTTGAAGTTTGCGTCACATAATTTTCATGTATCATGCAGCATTATTCTTCTTTTGATTTTTTTCAACAATATAAAAATGGAAAAAACAGTCTTAGCTTGTAGCTGGGCCAAAACAGATGACAGTGGGCTGTGTGTGACCTTTGGGCCATAGTTGGCCATCTTCAACACTAAGAGGACCAGCAGCAGGCCTAAGGGTGCCCACCTAGGAACTGTTGTACCACTTTTTAAAAGTTGAGTGTTTCCCTCAGCAAGGTATAGAGGTTTTCCTTATACTTTAATTTTATTTCAGGTGGAACAACAGAATTTGATTTTATTTCACTAGTGTATCAAAGGGTTAATTACACCTGCTTTTATCTGGAAAAGCTGCCATGATTCCAGTGACCCAGGTTCAGGGTTGACATGCTTTCTAATCATAGTTGGTTCCTGTGGTGCTGGGCTGTCCAGGTGGGGCCTGGATCTGAGGCTTCCTGGGCAGAGGAAGGGGTTTCTCAGCTCATGGTACAAGCTACAAACACAGCAAATGCTACTCAAGCAGGGGGAAAGAGGCTCGTTTGGGACAACTGGATCCAAAGAAGTGATGGTGTCTTTCTTTTCTCTGTGCCTTGGGCACGGCGTGGGAAGCAAGGTAGCTGACTGGTAACCACTTGCTTCTTTCTAAAGAGCCACCAGCTGACAGTGTGAGCACTTACTATGCTTCTGTTTCCCCAATTCAGCCATTTCTCCAGCTGTTTTTTCTCTGCCCAATACATAAATGCAAGCGTGACATGTTGTCCCATGGTTGAGGATGTATTCTTAGCACTGGATGGAGCTCAGAACTGCAATTTACCATGTGGGCAAAGCATGCAAGGCCTTGTTTGACAGCTGGTGAATTCACAGCAGGGAGGGGGTGGTCCACCCAAGGAAGAATGCCAACTCTTCAGTGTCCTCCAAAGTCGCTCCTCATGTTAAGGTTCATGATTTAGGATCAAGGATAATACTATGATTAAGGATGCTAACTAACTGTTACCAGAACATTCAGTTCCCAAATCAATGTTGACTTTAAGGTCTTAGCATCCAATTATCATTCTTGCTGTACAGGAGACACCGTCTTACAGATACAACATCCATGCTTTTGTGCACAAGCAAATGTAGTAGATGTGACATGGAAGGATTGCAGATACTCATGGAGTGAGCCATGTATCTGTCCCCAAACCAGCAAAGATACACAGGTTCCCAGCTAGAAGTCTAGGTATTAAGGACAATGTCGAATAGGGGAAGCACTTCAGACTTGTAAGATGTATGTAAGTATATGTATGAACAAGATATAACATATACTGCATATATGATATGTGTAATGTATATTTATATTATATAGCTAGGTAGACTGACTATAACTAGAGAAAGTAGAGCCCTCTGCTTGACTCAAAGCAAGTTTGGGGAAAAAACAGGTTTATGTTTATGTATATATCCATATGTACATTATGGATATATACATATATGTTAATGTATATACATTATATAAAATATATATGTGTGCTTAATCACTCAGTCACGTCTCTTTGCAACCCAATGGACTGTAGCCTACCAGGCTCCTCTGTCCATGGGGATTCTCCAGGCAAGAATACTGGAGTGGGTTGCCATGCCCTTCTCCAGGGGATCTTCCCAACCCAGGGATCAAACCTAGGTCTCCTGCATTGCAGATGGATTCTTTACCATTTGGGCCACCAGGGAAACCCTAAAATATATATACAATGTAATATATATACATCTATATTTTATATTATATATACATGTACATATTTTTTCCAGGCTGTCTGTAAGCCAAGCAGGGATTCCATTGTCTCTAGTTATGATGAGATAGAATTAAAAACTCAGTCATTTTGGGAAATATTTCTCTATAAATCCAGAATACCTTCCAGGGCTCTCTAGTTGGCTATGAAAACAATTCTATTAACTTGTGAGTAGCCATACAAGGCTTAGAAACCCAGAGTCTGAGAGTACTCCAGAACTGAATGTACAGGATGAGGCCTGGTAGCCAGTTCTGCTACTAAAGGTGTATTGATTTGGGGGACCTCATTAAGTGGCCCTCATTTTGGGCCTGGGATCCAGAATTCCTGGACCTTCTTATGAAGGGCATGTTTAAGCCAGATTAGGGAACTCAGTTAGCTTGTGATCCAGGTCCATATTAGCTATCATTATTACCACTATTCTATGCCAGACAGTTGCATTAGGTACAGTTTTATGCATTAGTTCACTTCAGTTCAGTTCAGTCACTCAATCATGTCTGACTCTTTACGACCCCATGGACTGCAGCACGCCAAGCCTCTCTGTCCATCACCAACTCCCGGAGCTTACTCAAGCTCATGTCCATTGAGTCGGTGATGCCATCCAAACATCTCATCCTCTGTCGTCCCCTTCTCCTCCTACCTTCAATCTTTCCCAGCATCAGGGTCTTTTCCAGTGAGCCGGTCCTTCGCATCAGGTGGCCATAGTATTTCACTAATCCTCACAATAAGTACAGGAAGTAAGTGCTATGATTGTCATCCCCATTTTACAGTGAAGAAACAGGCACTAAAAGGTTAAGTAACTTGCCCCCATTCACATCTAATAAGAGATAGAGTCAAGATTCATACCCAGACAGTGTGACTTCAGATATTACCAAGATCTTAACCCAGTCCCCACACTACCTCCTCAGAGGACAAAATCTGAGCTCTTCCTGTCCTGCAGGTGGTGAAGGAATGGGATACATTTGGAGAAGAATGTAGGTTCTGGATTTCATCAGCCAGCTAAGTCATTTGCTCTTCACCTGAATTCCAAAATCCTAGTTCTCATAAGAATGGATGAAAGTCAAAGTAATTCACTATCCTTTGTTCGGGCTTCCCTGGTGACCCAGATGGTAAAGAATCTGCCTGCAATGCGAGAGATCTGGGTTTGATCCCTGGGTGAGGTAGATCCCCTGGAGGAGGAAATGGCAACCCACTCCAGTATTTTCATCTGGAAAATCCCACGGACAGAGGAGCCTGGTGGGCTACAGTCCATAGGGTCGTAAAGAATCAGACACAACTGAGTGACTAACACACCACTCCCCTGACGCTTATTTATTTATATTTATCCTTTGTTCAGACTCTCATTTCACAAGTATTTGTTGTATGTGCTGGGCCTGTAAGTAGAGATTTTACTGGAAGTAACATTGATGAAACTCTTCCATGTACACTTTGTTATCAAGTCAAAGGACATGGAAAAGTCATAAACATGCAAGTGTTACCTGTAGACATGTGACCAAATGAGACTTCCACACATGAGTGTCTAGAGCTGGGCTATCCAAAAAGATAGGCATGTGGGCACATGTGGCTAGTTAAGTTTAAGTTATCTGTAATTAAATGAAGTTAAAAATTCAGTTCTTCAATCCCACTTGCTACACTTAATTGCTCAATGGCTATATCTAACTTGTGGCTACCATACTGGACAGCAAAGATTTAGAATATTTCCATCACTGCAGAAAGTTCCATTAGACAGCACTGATCTAAAGAGAAAAGAAGGAAGGAGAAGAGTAGTGTTCACAGAATCTTGAGTACCACCAACAATGAGGAGTTTGAAGTAGAAAATGGAGCCCTTAAGGAGACAGGAGAGGAGATGGAGAAGCTGGAAAGATAAACTGGATAATGTGGGGTCAGGAAAGCCAAGAGTGGGGGAATATCCAAGAACCAAGTGTGGTTCTTAATGTCAGGTGTTGGCAAACAGATCTTTTGAACTTAAGAGTTGAAAAATACCGTCTGGATTTGATAAATAGGAGGAAACTTGGTGCCACCTTAGTGAGCACTGATGGTGGGGCAGCTTTATCACAAACATCGTGCTGGACAGTGGAACGATCCACCACTGCTCTCAAGTCCCGTGAGGCAGACATCACACTATTCATTTTTGAGAACCCGACTTACCACCAGCTTTAACAGTGTAGAGGGCAGCGTGCCTCCTGGCTAGCCTGCTGCCTCAGTGGCCCTTTCTAAGCTTTCAGCCTTGAATATCTCCAAAGCTGTTCCAGGAGTGGTGAAGTGCTCACAGCTCTAGAGGAGCAGTCCTATTTCACTCAAAAGTTATGACCGAGTTTGATAATGAGAGTAAAAAATCATGTCTGTGACCTTTGTCACAGGCATAAGTCATCATTAATAAGAACTGAATGGCAGGTGAAGGAGGACCAGGTGGCATGGCAGAGAATATTAAACCTCAAGGGCCATAAAAAGCATGAGCAAGGGCCCTTCAAGTAGACTTAAATGAACCCTCTGGGGTTCTTTCTGGCACACTTAACATGGTAATTCTGCTGAGATCAGAGCCAGAGAGGAACATAAATCTGCATGTTCAGGATTTTGACCCACAGTCTGATAGTGCGATGCGTGTCCAGACATGTGTTCTTAGAAGCTGAAAGAAAGCTGAGCTTTCATGTTGACCTGTCCTTGTTCCATTGTCCCAGCTTTTTCTTTCTTGTAGCTTTCTAGGCACATTTTATGGTGGAGTGTGAGAGGGCTGGGGTTCACACAGTTTAGATATGGGTTCTAATCCAGCCTTGCTGTTGACTTAGTGACCTCAGTGCTGAAGTCCCACTGGAGGCCCTGACAGTAACTGAACTGGAGACCGGGATGTGGTGGGGTGGCATGGTAGCCCTCAGACTTCTCATCTGCAATGAGTTGTCTGTTAATTTCTTTTCTTTTGGCCACACTTTCCAAGACCTTTCCCCACCCACATTGGCAGTGGGAGGAGTGTTCTAGAATCTCGGTTCTCTAAAGGGGCTGCAACCTTGACATGCCAAGCTAACACCAGGGTAGGCTTGAGATGGCTGCCTGCTCCCTCTTTGCAGGAATCAACACTGGAATGTGATGGTTAATGTAAAGAAACCACTGTCAGACACTTGCAAAGGGTTTTCTAATCCTTGCCTTTCTCTTTTGGCACAAGTGTGCACACATATGCACACGCACACAGCTGCTCAAACCCTAGAGCAGTGCCTTGCTGCTTGTTCAGCCCAGGATGGACACAAGGAATTGCTGAAGGAGGGCAGATGTGTGACAAGAACTATGATGTCAGAAACTTTGATCTGGATTAAATGTGCATTGTTTATCCTCTCTTACACAAGCATCTCTAAGATTAATAATGGTTGCTGAGGTAGGCAGAGTTTCAGGGACCTGACCATTCCTTTAATTATAACCATTATCTCCCCACTTCTCCCCACCCACCTTCACATGCCCCAACAAGGCACACAGAGTTCCTAGCCCAGTTCCTAGCACACAGCAAGGACTCATCAAAGGCCAGGTTTATTCATGAAGTAACTGTGCTGATCATTGTTATGAGAAGAAGGGGAATACAGGATCCTAACTTTCAGAATTAGCCGGAACAATTGCCATTTATTGAAGTCCTGTTAGATTTCAGCTGCTTTATTAGAATCATCTCCCCTTAGCCTCCTGATAATCTTGCAGAGCTCCAGTTTACAGAGGAAGAACTGAAGTTTAGAGAGGTGACATAATTGCTCCAAGTCACATCTCTCCTAACTGGTGGAGTCGGTCCAGGTCTCAGATTCTGGAGGTTGTACCCTTTCCTCTTATACACATCACACTCAAGAAGTAGGACAGAGAAGACAATGAGGAAGCCAGGATCAGGCCCCAGAGTGAGGCCAGCAGGGCTGCAGAGAGTAGTGTTAAAGGTCATCCTGTTCCCCTGGTGACCTCGGGCTTGGGATCAGTGAGCTAGGCCATTGTAACCGCTCCACACGCTTTCTTTCTCCTCAGCCCATATGCGAACTTCACTCTCCCTTTGTTCGCTAATCCAGAGAACAGCATACTTGAGGTGTCTGCGGGAGCCATGCCCTGCTTTTCTTACTATTAATAGCTCTCTCTCAGCCAGTTGCCATAAATGGCATTTTACAGGAAAGATGACCAGTTTGAAATAAGCCCTAAGGAGCTGTCAGGGCACCAATATTCACTTGGTGTTTGCAGGGTTCCCCATCTATTGCAAAAACTTAGGTGTGTTGAGATCCTGAAGCAAAAGTGGGTCCATCAGTTTCATGATGTCATCCCCAGTCTTATTCTGGGTGTCCATGGTTAAGCAGACATTTGCATCTTTACCTATGAATCGAAAGCCAACAGTGACTTTGACCAACCAGCAGTGAAAACTGAGTGCAGGCAGCATGCGGTAAACCTGTCTACCCTCTCATCACGAAAGGGCTATGATGTGCTCTTGGCTATGGATTGGCCTTCAAGAGTTAATGTGCAGCCAGGAGACCTGCCTGCTGTTCCCGCTGGCCTGCCAGCACAGTTGTATTAAAGTGAAGTAGGTGCAGACCATCCTAAGATGATTCAAAAGGAGGGGGGGCCCTCAATTTATTCACATGAGCTGCTTTCATTATTTTCCATTAGTATATAGCCAAATCATTGATTGTGGATCTATTATTTACTTAGCATAAATGAAATGACTGTTATAGAAGATAGAATGCATATATTGATTTTGGCTGCGTCCTTTAACAAGGATAAATGATTTTACTTCAGAGAGTTTTTGTAATCAAAACTTGCTTCAAGAGCTGCAGGACCACAATGCTTCAGGGCCAGCTGCAGTTTAAGGAGGGAACATGTGATATGCCAAGGGATTTACATTTCCTGTGTGAGAGGAGGGTAAGTCCTGTTCATCTCAACCTTTCTCTGGTGATAACTGAGAAGGGAGAGTCTAAGAGCCAAGAAATCAGAGCCAAAGTGTTACATGGTATCTGCCTTTGAAGCTGCATTTGCAGGGACAGCACAAGAACAGTATAGCCCACTGGAGTCTTTAACTGACCTGGTTCAAATCTCGCCCGACTACTTTTTAGATGCGTGGTGCTGGGCAAGTCCATTAACCTGTCTTTTTATGATGTCAGAAATGGGTGGGGTAACGGGACCAACTTCACGACTTTGCCAAAGCCATTGAATGAGCTCTTCTGGGTAAAGTACCTTGCCCAAAATCTGGTGGAGGGCAGGTCCTCAAATCTGCTTTGTCCACTCCCCACCCCTTGTCTGTTTTCTCAGGCTTCCACATCTCCTTGCCCATCTGTCCCTGCAGTGCTCAGTACCTGTCTTCCTCAGCAGTCTGAGCATTTCAAGGTCAGGGATTACCCGTTTGGCCCTTTCTGGCGGCCTTCGGCCTCCGTTCCTTTGACAACTCACTTTTGACTCACACTCATTTCTAGGCATAGAAGAGTTCACAGAGAGTGGTGGCTGGCTCCTCGTCATGCTTGCCTGACATTTTCATGATGACTGAAAGCAATCACAAGACAGTTATTTTTAGATTTTCTCAGAAACCTAGTGAGGTGCCACACTGGATTGAAATTCACCTCTACATGTATATTCAGCACCTACTAAGTTAAAAGAGTTGGGAAGCAACTTGGGAGAATATCCAGTGACACATAGGGTAGGTGAGGTACAAAGGCTGGGGGAGGGGGTGAGGAGTGGGGTTGTGTTGGCAAGGAGAGCCCTGAGGTAGCAGTGATCAGCATACAGAAAATGTAACATGACCTGCCAGTCAAACCATGATGTCACACTTGTTCCTAAGGGAGCACGGGATTAGGTGCCAAGCCAGTAAGTGCCACGCTCAATATATACACAGGGTTATTTCTCCTGTCTCTGTCCTACCCTTATTCACCCCCGGCTCCCATCTCACAGCTTCTCACATACAGCTCTGTTATAGGATGCTCATCATAACACATTATTGTGATTGAGGGGAAGGGAAAGGTTATGGTGTCCAAAGAAGGCTTCATGGATGACAGGGGTTTCATTCAGCCTAGTAGTAGATAAAGGATTGGCATTAGACAAAGGGAAGGAGGACATTCCAGATGGAGTCTACGGTGGGAACACAAGCCTAGAGCCAGAAATCTGCGTGGTACATTGCCTCGAGGCAGTGGAGAGGAGGGATGTGGGGAGAGGCGGGAATGGGCAGACTATCAAATCACCAGGATGACTGGAATGGGAAATGTGCAACGCACACTGAGTGATGCGATGGTCTAATTGTCCCCCAGGCAGCCTGGCATTCATGGACACTGTGCTCCACTAAAGTGCTGGGATTGGAGGTGGGTGGGCGGGGTGTGGAAATTAACCAAGAGGAAGAAATCCTATAAGCTTTGTTAGGGCTCCCCACCCCAGTTAGGAACATATGGCCCTGGCAAGTGTCCTTGCTTGATTTGGATCCATTCCTTATCCTACCCTGGCTGTCAATTGTTAGGGAAAAAGGAAAAAAAGCAGCTGTCCTGCCTGAAGGAGCAATCATTAGCTAATGCTGCCATCTCCAGGAATCTGCTTGCTAATGACCAGCACTCAGTAGCCTGCATCAGACTTTCTGCCATCACAGGCTCCTCCCCAAACCCTACTCCAGCCTCCACCGGCTGGCTTGGCTTCTCCAGCCTGAAATTTGACTGGGCAACGGGAGAGAGGGATGAGCTGCCCAGAGCTCCCAGAATCTCTGACTGCCAGCTGCCTTCTGTTTTCCCTGGTCTGACACGGATGCGTAGCAAAAGTTGTCATCTGAAGGATGACATTTGTATTCGTTTGCCAGAGCTGCCATAACAAAGTACCACCGAATGCGTGACTTGAACCATAAAAATTTATTTTCTCACAGTTCTCAAGTCTAAGATCAAGGGGTCAGCAGGGATGGTTTCTTCAAAGACCTCTGTCCTTGACTTGCAGATGGCCACCTTCTAATGTCTGCACGTGCACTTGCCTCTTTGTGTGTACATCTCTGGTTCTCTTTGTGTGTCCAAATCTCCACTTCTGTGGACACCTTTGTTTGGACTATCACTGTTGTTGTTTGGTCGCTAAGTCATGTCCGACCCTTTTGCCACCCCATGGACTGTAGCCCACCAGGTTCCTCTGTCCATGGAATTCACCAGGCAAGAATACTGGAGTGGGTTGCCATTCCCTTCTCCAGGGGATCTTCCCGACCCATGGATCGAACCCACGTCACCTGCAGCTCCTGCATTAGTAGGTAGATTGTTTACCACTGAGCCACCTGGGAAGCCCCTACTGCTTTCCTTTAATATAATTATCTCTGTAAAGGCTGTATCTCCAAATAGTCACATTTTGAGGTGCTGAGGCAATTAGGACTTCAACATAGGAATCTGGGGTATAAGTTTAACCCCCCATATATTCCTCATACAGAAGACTTTGGATAAGCTCTTTCCCTCTCCTGACCTTTATGATAAATGAGTTAGAGCTACCGGCTTAGAAATCTTCTCCACAAATAACTGATTCTATGAAGTATGGGTAAGTTTTTCAGAAAAGAAATACAAATTTGTGATGATTCGCTAACAAATGGATTTTCACAGTCCAGACTAATTTCTTATTCTGAGAGCAAACTAATGTAGCAATTTCATTATAGAGTTTGAACTTGATATATATCTTCATTAATTTGTTTATTAAATAACTACATTTGAGTGCCTTATATATATCAGGTGCTATGCTAAAGGCAAGAGAAAAAACCTGAATCTATTAGATTGTATTTTCTAATTAGCTCTGTTACAATTTTAGACAAATATTCCATAAGAAATTGTTGGACACTGAGGTATAAAAATCAGAACTAATATTGGGTTTAACCATCTTTCTGCCTTTAACAATGAGTTTGTACATGTAGTCTTAAGGTATTAATTTTCAATACATAGTTCTCTAATTTATGTATTCTTTCATTAACTCGTGTGTTCCACAAATTTTCAGTTCAGTTCAGTCACTCTGTTGTGTCCAACTCTTTGAAACCCCATGGACTGAAACACGCCAGGCTTCCCTGTCCATCACCAACTCCCGGAGCTTGCTCAGACATGTCCATCAAGTCAGTGATGCCATCAAACCATCTCATCCTCTGTCATACCCTTCTCCTCCTGCCTTCAGTCTTTCCCAACATCAGGATCTTTTCCAAGGAGTCAGTTCTTCACATCAGGTGGCCAAAGTATTGGAGTTTCAGCTTCAGAATCAGTCCTTCCAATGAATATTCAGGACTGATTTCCTTTAGGACTGACTAGTTGGATCTCCTTGCAGTCCAAGGGACTCTCAAGAGTCTTCTCCAACACCACAGTTCAAAAGCATCAGTTCTTCAGTGCTCAGCTTTCTTTATGGTCCAACTCTCACATCCATACATGACCACTGGAAAAACTATAGCTTTGACTAGACGTGCCTTTGTCAGCAAAGTAATGTCTTTGCTTTTTAATCTGCTGTCTAGGTTGGTCATAGCTGTTCTTCCAAGGAGCAAGTGCCTTTTAATTTCATGGCTGCAGTCACCATCTGCAGTGATTTTGGAGCCCAAGAAAAGAAAGTCTGTCACTGTTTCCATTTTTTCCCCTGTCTATTTGCCATGAAGTGATGGGACTGGATGCCATGATCTTTGTTTTTTGAATGCTGAGTTTTAAGCCAGCTTTTTCACTTTCACTTTCTTCAAGAGGCTCTTTAGTTCTTCACTTTCTGCCATATTAGGTTGGACAAAAAGTTCATTCAGGTTTTTCGTAACATCTTACTGAAAACCCAGAACAAACCTTTTGGCCAACCCAATATTTTAAATATTCACAGTCAGTGTGCCAGGCACTGTGCTAGGTGCTGCTGATACTGTGGTAAATGAAACCAGCAAGGTTACTGCCCCATGGAGCTGACAGTCTCAGGTGGATCTGAGGCGATTTTCTTTATTTCATGAAATGTGATGAGTATATAGTAGATGTGTTAGGAGTTGCCCAGACTACTCCCAAGCTCAGTGATTCACTAGAAGGACTCACAGGGTTTAGCATACGGTATTGCTCCTGTTTGTGATTTATTACAGCAAAAGGATATACACCAAAGCCAGCTTGAGGATAAGGTACATGGGAAGAAATCTGGAGGAAACCAGGCGCAAGTCTCCAAGGGTCCTTGCCAAGAGGACATGCTTGTTTCCCCAGCAAGAAGCATGACAACACATGTGAAAGGTTGTCTATCCAGGAATCTCATTAGAGACCCAGGACTCAGGGTTTCTACTGAGGGCTAGTCACATAGGCACCATCTATCTGCCTGATACATGCCAAAATTCCAGATACCTAGAGGGAAAATGGATAGGTATTCAGCAAGAACTACCTTGTTTGTACAGAATTGTTTAAATGCACCAAGTCACGTTTATCATTTCATGCAAGTTTCATATCATTTTAGGGAACTGTTTGCCAGCCTAGTTCCAGACACCAGGCAAGGGGCCAGCTGTGCAAGGCCTTTTTAAGGACAGTAGTGTCAGGGCAGTTAAGTTGGTGAAGTAATGTGTGTGTGCGGTGGGAACCAAGGAGTTAATTTTCTGGAAATGAGCATTCTAACTGATTGAAGGCAGAGGAGAGAGAGTCAGATTAATCTAGTGGACAGTCTTGTATCCATTCATTCATTCAAAACAATATTTATTGACTGCTTACCATGTGCCAGCTATTATATAAAGCATAGTACACACAGGGAGCCAAACCAATGTTCCTGTCCTCAGAGAGCCTCCGTTTTAGTGCCTCTTACCCACATATGCTGAATTATACCATATCCATTTTACTGGAAACTCTCTCTCTAGTTTTAAATAGACCGTGAACATGTAGATCTACTTGGCATGCTCCTTCATTAGAAGAAACACAGAGGATAACTTCTATCCAAAATTCGAGCTAGTCCTGTGTGTAAGTAACACATACATAGTAAATGCTGATAAAATGGATTTTTAAGCGGAAGCCAGTTGTTACTACTATAATCAAAGACTTTGGCATTATTTCAGTTGTGAGTCTCAGAATCTGAATCCACTTATGTGTTGGCTGCATGATTTTGTTGGTGGTGATGGTAATAGTGGTGATAACAAGAGGGAGGAATAATCTGTTAGCTATTGAGAGAGCAGCAAGACACAACCAGTCCAGAAAACATTCATCAGCTTTAGTCAAACAAAAGAGCACAGTTAGAAGTCTAGTGTCTGATCAGTTTTGATTAAGTTCACAAGAATACTGCTACTTGATAGGCTGAAGTATTCTTATTCATTGTCTAGCCCAGCCAGCCAGTCAGCCATCTCAATCCTGTCACCCTATTGTACCATTGAGAGTGGTTCTCAGCTCAACTTGAGACATTTTATGAAAGAGAAATTTGCTTTCATTAAGTCTTAGACTCAAACATTGCTCAGTTTTGGCCATACAAACTAGAAAGATCAAGATGGTTATAAGCTTCATTGTCTCATCTCACAAGTTCCAGGAGTCTGATAGTTTGGCATTGTTGATTCTTAGTTGAATTGGGCTCTCTTGAAACTCTTATCATACTGGCAGGGCAGATGCTTGGTAATTCAGACACATTCTTATCTTTGCACTCTAAAAATTCAAAGAGTAGCTCATAGCCATCAAAAGGGAAACCACTTCTGCACCTGTGACTTCATGTCTATCAGTAAAATTAATTCCTGTGTATTTGCTCTATTCATATCTGACAATTAAAACTTGAGCCCCTGACAAGGCCTTCTTTTTTGTTGTTGGTGGTGGCCACATGACTCAGAGAAAGGGAAAAAATAATACCCAGATAAGTAAAGCTTTATCTAGCATTTAACTTTTGGAAAAGACAAAAACTGAAGATATGCTAACATACAAGTTGAATTCCTTAGTGCCTAGAACAGTTCTTAGAATAAACAATGCTCTCAAAGATTTGATGAATGTCTGAGACAATGGAGGATTCAACATATTAAAGAAAAGTAGCCCTTAGGGAATGTGGGAAAATGAAGCTAACCTGTAATGTGGTCAGTTATCTGGGAATGTATTTCAAATTTTAAAATTCTTTTCATGTTTCAACTATAAAAAATCATCATCACTAAAAATGAGTAATGGAAGGTACTGATTCAAACACAGATACCCCTGATATTTTTCTGACAATGAGAAATAGCCTCTGAGGATAAATGTCTGGAAAATAAATTGTTCACAAAACTATATTTTAAATTAAATCCATGGTCTGTGCTTTCGTCCAAACAGTACAAAGGATTTGTGTACTTCATAGTGGTATAAAATAGACTCAGGTACATGGGTTCAGGAGACAGACAGCGTTATGTGTAATTTATACGAGATCAGGGCTAGTGAGGTTTTTGTTTATCACTGTCTGTACACCCGGTCATCTACAAACCTCTTGATCACACACCTCTACCTGAGTGTACATATTTATTTGTGTGCAATTATGTATATGTAAATTTTTACTAATAGATTTAAATTATATTCTAAAATAAACATAAGCATACAAATAAAAAAAAGATGAAAGAAGTAAGTGTATTTGGAGTTCCAATCTGTTCTTCCCATATCTGATTGCTTTGCCCATCCCTGAGACTCATGTATCTGACTTGGGAGAACACTTTTCTAGAGTGAGGTCCATCATAGGAGGTGCTCGACTCTTTTCTTTATTTAATTATTTATTTATTTGGCTGTGCCAGGTCTTAGTTGTGGCATACGGAATCTAGTTCCCTGACCAATTCCCTGATCGAACGCGGGCCTCCTGCATGGGGAGCTCAAGAGTCTTAGCCACGGGACGACCAGGGAAGTCCTTTAATTCTTCTTAATAGTATTTGTTGAATTATTAAATGTGTTCAAATGTAAGTTCTTCTACTGCCTGAGTAGGTTCTACTTTCCATATACTGGGCTTTTGTCATCTATAAAATAGACTAAGTTAATAATGGCTAAACTCATTTAATTGTGGATCTTGGATGTTAGGCTTTTGATTTTAATTTTTTATTTCAGCCCCTCTTGAAGATGGCAAACAATGGGCTGAAACAAAAAATTGAAATTAAGAGCTTAATGTTTAGAATTTGGAGGAAATTCAAGTGAGCTCTCAGGTGATGTTTTATGCGTTTGTAACATTTATACTTCTACAAGTATCAGAGCTTCAAATTGCACAAAGACTTCAGGAGGATATCCTGTATCTTTATAGACCTGGCCACCTCTTTTTAAAATAGTCCTTTGCCTGGTGGGGCTGTTTATCTGCTTGAGCACCAAAGTTTCTTTTTTCTAGATTTGGTAAAGGAATTATGAACAATAGCATAATTCTTCTGTAACAAATTGAAAGGAATTGGACCCTAATAGTACTCTAGCCTGGAAAATCCCATGGGCAGAGGAGCCTGGTAGGCTGCAGTCCATGGGGTCACTGAGTCGGACACGACTGAGCGACTTCACTTTCACTTTTCACTTTCATGCGTTGGAGAAGGAAATGGCAACCCACTCCAGTGTTCTTGCCTGGAGAATCCCAGGGACAGGGGGGCCTGGTGGCCTGCCATCTCTGGGGTCGCACAGAGTCGGACACAACTGAAGCGACTTAGCAACAGCAGCAGCAGCAGCAATAATGGCTGCATTTTGAGATAATCATGAAGAGTAAATGTAAATAATAGTTGCTATGTTGATGATGATGACGATAATGATAACAGTGGCAAACACTGTTAACTGCTCCCTTCTCAGATGAAGGTAATTAGGCTCCACCCTTACGACACCATTACTTTTGACCATGGATACCCTTCACATATTCCACTTGATAGGATGTGTTATTTAATAGGGTTTGATGTAGGGTCTGTTCCTACTGAAAAATTCTGTTGCTGCTTATGGGTGTAATTTCCTGCTAATGGATTTGCAAAAGAGTGAAAAGGGAAGAGGTGGTTACTCTCTTTAAGCTCATCTCGAAAGGTGATGCCTTTCAACAATATGTTACTGAAACAGAATAAAAGATGCTAGCAGAAAGATACTATTTCCTCTCCTTCACTCCCTCCTCTTCCTCTATTATAAATGTTAGCATTTCTCAAGATTTCGTCCTCAGCCTCCTCCTCATCTCCTTCTATGCATCCTTCCCAGGGCGTCACATCTTATCTACTCTACCCGCCAAGACTTCAGTTACCGTCTCTTTGCTCTTCACTCCAGAATCAGGTCCCTCTTCCGTGAAATGATTAGTTGGCAAAGAATCAGAAAATATTTGGCTTGTAGTGCCAGTTGTCACTCACTTTTTGAATGATATTGGGTGAGTTTACTTTCCTCACCTGTAAAAATAGGCTATTGGGAAAATGAACTCTGAGGCTCCCTATCTTTTCTTTTTACCCTGCCTCATTGCTGATGGGACCTTAGTTCCCTGACCAGGGACTGAACCCGGGCCCTGAGCAGTGAAAGTGTGGAGTCCTAATCACTGGACCACCAGGGAATTCCCCCCACAGTTCCCTATCTTGATGAACAACAACACCTCAACCATCCAGTTGCCCAAGTCAAAAACCCTAGAGTATTCTTTGACAGTTGCCTCTTCTTTACCTTCCATCTCCCGTCCATAATCATGTTCTATGCATTCTACATCCACAGTGGCTTTGAAGTCTGCTTTTTCTCTGTTCACCATGTCATTGCCTCAATTTAGGCTCTTGACATTGCTTCTGGGATAACTGACATCTCAGATGTCATCCTCCTCCTCTAGTCCTGTACTTGCAGCCACCACACAGTCTTCACACTGCAGCCACTGAGCTCTTTCTAAAATGCCAACTGGGTCAGGTCCCTCACTGAAAATGCATATTTCCCCCCGGGCACATAAGATGGTGGCAAGCCTTTCCATGGTCCACGAGGTGCCACACGATCCAGCCTTCTAGCAACTTTCACGACTTCATGTCTCATCCCACCCCTGCAGATCTGTGTGCCAAGCATTCCAAGCTGGATGCGTCTCCCAACTGGTCTGATTGTCTCAAGCCTGTCTTTGTATTTGTTCCCTCTGCCAGGAATTCTTAGCCCCTCCCAACTCACTTGGCTAATGAGCACTGGCCTTCAAAACTCTGCCACCACCACCTGCTCTGAGAAGGTGCTTCCCTGACCACCCCTCACCCCACGGCTGGGTTTGGTAGATGCCCCACTCTGTGCTTTCATAACGTCTTGTGCCACATCCCTGTTGTTATGCTGACTACCTTGTAAGGTTATTAATTATATGTGTGTTTGTTGCTCTCTCCTGGGAGCTAAGAGCTCATTTAGCATAGAAACTTTGTATGATTCTTCTGGGTTCTGCCCCTTTCTAGAACAGTTCCTGTTTTCACCTGATTGCATCTTGTTTCAGATTAATATCCCCTTTTCTGGATGCCTTCCCTGATTCCCAAACTCGGACCAATGTCTTCGACGTCCCTGCCCTGTAACCCTGAACTTCTCTCCTCTTTAAATGTTTACTTCTCTGTCTCGTCCACTATATGCAGAATCCCTTGAGATTTTATTCAACATGGTGTTTCCGACCCCAGCCTCCTGTTACAGTCAAGCACAGAGCCAGGTACAGATTACTCATTCATTAAACGTTTGCTGATTTCACTTTGCATTTGGACATTGTGATTTTGCCTCATTTCTATTTCATTTAAATGACATTCCTGTTTGTGTACCACTCCTGGTTGCATCTTTCCCAAGCGTTATACAGTTTTACAGATTTGGACTCTTTTGTCCTCTAGGTGGGGTTGTTTGGAAAAGAAATGCAAAGTTATGTATACTTTAGAAGAAGGAGGTACTGTATTAGTCAGCTCGGGCTGACAAAGCAAAATACTAGAAACAGCGTGACTCAAACACTGGACATTTCTTTTCCCAAAGTTCTAGGGGCGAGAAGTCCAGGATCAAGGTGCTGTAAGGGTTAGTTTGGGGTAAAGCCTCTTTCCCGGCTTGTAGACGGCTAACTACTCATGGTGCTCTTCCATAGTCCTGGGGGCGGGGGAGTGGGAAAGAAAGAGAGAGATTTTCTGAGTGCTCTAGTGTCTCTTCCTCTTCTTATAAGGACTCCAGTCCCTTCAGATTAGGACCCTACCATTATGATGTCATTTAGCCTAATTAACCCCCTAAGGGGGCTTCCTTGGTGGCTCAGGGATAAAGAATCCTCCAGCAATGCAGGAGCTGCAGGAGACATGGGTTTGATTCCTGGTTCAAGAAGATTCCCCTGGAGAAGGGAATGGCTACCCACTCCAGTATTCTTGGTTGGAGAATCCCCATGGACAGAGGTGCCCTTGTGGGCTACAGTCCATAGGGTCGCAAAGAGTCAGACACGACTGAAGCGACTTAGCATGCATGCATGCACCCCTCTAAAGGCCCTATAGCCAAATTGGGGGCTAGGGCTTCAACCTCTGAATCTGGAGGGGAACACACAATTCGGTGCATAAGAGAACCACATCCCAAGGTTATCAACATTTTGTGCCATTCCATTAAATACTATATTCATGTTAGAACAAAAGCAGCAGGGTTGGTTGTAACCCCAACTTATGGTGAGACTTCCTGAGTCTCTGTTCTCTCATGTGTCAAAGGAGGGGACTTCCGCTGCAGAAGCGATGTGGGGGCAACTGAGCCCACAGGAAACCCTCGGGCTGGAGAAATGATACTTGAGTTCTTTCCCTTTTTCTGGCACTTCATTACCTCAGAAGCCTAGAGTCACTGTGGCTGGCCCACAAGTGCCCTCCTTCTAGGTCAAGTGGACTGCCTTCTTCAAGGGCTTCAGTTTTCTGGGTACCAGGTTTTCGAAACTTCCTTCAGGGAGCCCTCGCCTGGAAACCAGAAATTCCAGAAGTAGTGGAGGCAGCGCCATCCGGGCGGTTTTCTGACCTCTTGACTCTGGGGTCATCTGATACACAGGTGGAGAACACAACACCCACCTAAGATCAGGACCTTGGAACCATTCCACGGGCCCCCTGAGTGATTCTGCCCTGGCTAAAGAGGCTCATGCCGAGGAGACCTTAGCTCGGCATGTCCTCAGTGGTTTTTCACTAAATACTAGTATTAAGGAACATTAGTAGTTATTATGGGAAATAAAGGATTCTGGGAACAAATTAGTATGTTTAACCCAGAGTTTCTCACAGATAATAGGTTTCTTTATTGTAGGCTTTATGAGAACCTTCAGCCATCCAAATGTATAATACAGAGCTCCAAGAGCAGGGCGTGGTGAACAGCCTTTCCCAAACTAACTGATCACGGGGCCTTTCAGTCAGAAAATCTTGGTCAGATTAGTGTTTCCAAGGACTCACTCTTAGGAATGCTTACTCTGGGACAGTCCTATAAAAAGCCATGTGGGAGGTGCACTTTGACCCAAGCAATTCCTCCAGGCCTAACCGTGCTGTCTCTCTCTCTGCTTGGGCTCCCAGCAATGCCAAGTCCTCTTGTCCTCCCATCCTGACTTGGCCTTTGCCTGTTCACCTGCCTCTTTCTTGGCTGACTTAGAAATCCCATAGGATTCTGCTGCCAGCCTTCTTTCCAGGCTCTGTGCTTTCCAGTAAGAATTGGCAGGTACACAGACCAGGCCCTCTGGACCAAGAAAGTCTGGCTTGATCTCAATTCTCCCTGTGCAGTTTAGACTCTGTCTTGGTCAGGAGGGATACAAACTGCTGAAATCATTAGATACCTTTCAAATAGAGGGTTTCCTGAGACCCAAGGCAGGTATTTAATACTATGGGACTCGCATAATAGGCATCTTACAAAAGACTCATTTGCCTGGGAACACTGAACAGGGAAGGGGAAGGGGAAATACAGTAAGGTTTTTTTTTACATTTTTAAAAATTTTAACAGAGCCAGAATGGATCAGATTTTTGCTTAGTTTTCATGTTACATAATGCTAAGAAAAACACAAAAATATAATCTCTAAATTTAAGTCTCTTTAGATTTATTTATTTCTAATTGAGGGATATATCAACTGCTTATTATCAGGGCTTCCAAGGTGGTACTAGTGGTAAAGAATCCTCCTGCAATATAGGAGATACAGGAGATGCGGGTTCAACCCCTGGATGGAAGATCCCCTGGAGAGGGAATGGCCACCCACTCCAGTACACTTGCCTGGAAAATTCCATGGACAGAGGAGCCTGGCAGACTCCATGGGGACTCAAGAGTCGGACACAACTGAACTACTGAACACACACACAGACACACTTACACACATATTATGTGCCAGTCACTGTAGTGAGTACTTTATATACATCACCAAACTGAGTTCTCACAACCACCCTAACAGATAGCTACAATTATTCCATCCATTTTCCAGAGGAGGAAGTTGGAAGTCAGAGAGGTGAGGAAATAGGCCCAAGGAAGCTCAGAGACAGGACTCAAGCCTCCGTCTGTGTGGCCCTGGAGCCCATGCTTTTCACCACTTTGCTCTGTTGCTTCTCTAGTCACTCATGTGCCTGACACTCGAGCCAAATGGAACCATTGAAGTTTGGAGCAGAGAAAGGTTTGCTGCAGGTCCGAACAAGGAGAAAGGAGGGGCTCATGCTCACAAAGCCCAATCTCCCTGATGGTTTTGCTAGGGAAGAGTTTTTATAGGCAAAATTTGGAGGAGGTGGTGGGAAGCACTGCAGGATGTGTGGCCTTCCTCTGATTGGTTAGTAGTGAGGTAAGAGGATGGTGTTTTCAGAATCTCAATCATCAACCTTCTGATTCCAACCCATCTGGGGTCCACATGAGTGTGCTCAGCCTGAAGTTACCAAACTCCATCTGGGTGAGGACCCTGCTTCCATAGAAGAACTCAAAGATAGATATCAGATTGTTATGCACACCCTCAGAAGGAGCCAGGACCCTGCTCCATGCCTGCATTGTTGCTTGTTCCTGCATTCCCTCACTCCCTTAATGATAAGTGTTTGAATCTGCCCTGTGGAACTCAGGGAAGGACTGGAAGGCTGAACCGTTTTTCCTACAAACAAGAGAGGCTTTTCTACCCAGGAGGACCCCCACAGGGTCCTGCTCAGTTTCAATCCCCTGCCCCCTTTTTTTTATTCTGCTCCATCTTGAGAGGAAAAGGAGTAAGACAAGAAAGGGCATAACGTTTTTGGTAGAGAGGTTAATCTCGGCAGAAGAGTTGGCTTTGGGGGGACTCAGTTTTACTTCCTTGTGAATCTCCAGATGGGATGGAGCCCATTTGCCTGGTGTCCAAATCAAAGAGCAGCTTAGGTGACTATTTGAAGTCATCAGTGCCTGCCCCTCCCCCAACCCAAGAATCAGTTGTGTAGTGAAGAGAACTAGGGTTTTTTGTGGGGGAGGTGGGGCAGCGTAGTGATGGTGGGGTCTTCAGAAGGAACCTATGACCCCCTCATTATTTCTCACTGTGTCACTTACCAGAGCTCTCTGTTTCATTCCTCTCCCACCCCCAAGGCTGCAGCCCATGTTACCTGTGTGAGAGCACTTTTAAACCTTTCTAGTATGAAACCAAATTGCCCTTGGGGTGAAGTCCAAATTCCTAAAACTGCCTGCTTCTTCAGTTTATGCCTCCGAAACCCTCTGTTCTTCACTGCCCATCCTTAGCCTGTGGTCATGCTAAATGACTTCACCTTCAGGAGTGTCCCATGTGGGTTCGGCTTGCTCTGTCTACTTTTTTGGCCTAGAATACCTATTTCTCTTACCTACCCCATCTGCCTTGCGAACAACTATTCAACTTTCAGTGCACAGGTCAACTGTCTCCTTCTCTATGAAGCCTTTTTGGTTTTTGCTCACCGTCTTTGAGTCTTAACCTGGCCTGGTTCACTTTTGAAGATGGTTTCCCAAGGGACCTCTCAGCTCTGGACAAGCTCCTCCCCAGCAGGGACCCGGGCTTCTTTATTCCAGTGTCTCAAGCAGCCAGAACAGACTTAGCACATAATAAGCACTCAGGAAATGTTTGCTGAATGAAAGGTAGTTTCCCTAAAATAAGAAATTGACATTCATTTAAAATTCGGCCAAGATAATTTTCAGAATAAGAGAACTAAACAAACTATAATTTATTCCTATGGTATTGAGATATTGAGACTTATCTAAAAAAGTCAAAATTTTTAATTTCTACCTCCATAAAATCTTAAGAGGAAAATAAAAATCATTGAAGCAGGATTAGCACACAACTGAAATATGCTAGCTCTCCACCAGAGGGTGCTATGAACATAAAGGGAAGCCGTTCTTTAGTTTGTTCTCCCTCAGAGACAAAGTGCAGAAACCAAATAACTTTTCTGTTTTCCCTGCATTGCGTACAATATGGGGAGAAATGAATAACTCTCCCACGATGCTTGAAAATCACGTATGTCTGGAACAAGTCTTCCTGCTAATAAGATGCGCATTTGTGCCTGCCTGCTGGCACACATGCACGCACACACACACACACCTTTAGAACCTTTAAAAGATCAAGCATCAAGTTTACAAATGTATGAATTGTTGTATATCTTGAACTTGTTCATCGACACATTCGGGTGTTATTTACTATAACATGAGAAGCAGAATCAAGCAGAAGAAAACATGTGCTATGTTGCTTTTAACCTTGACATAGAATATTCTAGACCAGTCCAAATATCAGAGATGGGGTATCATCCAGCTCTTGCTCCTAAGAGCACAAAGACAAAGCAGTACCAGCGTGTGCGCACTAGTTCAGTTTTGATTCTTACAAGACTGTAACAGGGGAACACACACAACACGATCAATATTTGGGGAGCTGTAGTTTGTATAACCAGTGACTTAGGCCAATCAAACCTTGTTTTCAACATCATCGCTCCAGTTTCTGCCTTCAGCATAGCCCTGTTGGCCCTGGATGCTGAGTGATATTTGTAAACTGTATTCATGTTTAGCATCCTTTTATATTCCCCGAGCTCCAGGTATATGTGTGTTTCCCATCTGTGTCTCCTGCACATGCCAAAGGTGCACTGTAAGGACTCAGTCAGTGTTCATGGATTGCTTGCTTATTGATCAGTTTCTGTAAAAATGCTGCCAAAAATGTCAGGAAGGATAGCGACGAGACTACAGGCGATACGAGTAAATGGGCCAGAAGGGACTGAGGGGAAGAGAAAAAGACTCGCTTCATCGACCACTCAGTGTGCTGGGCACCGCCCTACCCACTTTCTGTGAATTTCTCGTCTAATTCTTACAGAAGCCCAAGGAAGAAATCATTACCACTGTGATCCCATCACTTAGCTTTTTGCACAGTTGTGACTGTTACATTAAAATACTCAATTAAGCAGCATTCCTGGGAGTGGCCAAGGTTTCATGTGTGCCTTTTGTACCTTTGGATTTGAGCCGTGGGCAGAATAAATAGTGAACTGTTACTGAAGCTGACTCCTGTATTCCCAGGGGTAGGGGTGATGTGGATCTCCCTGGCTGCTTCTCTGCCTCTGCTGCACTCAGAGAAATTGACAGGGAGATGCAGCCCTCAGCAATGGACAGAAGTGAAGCTGTTCCTATCTTTTGACTGAAGTGGGGGGGGTGCCTGTTGGGCATTTCCTTTCCTCCCTGGGACTCTTTAGTATCATCAGAAATGAAAGACATGGGCAGTGCTGATGGATGTTGAGCAGTTGGATTCACTGGAGAATGCTTTATAGAGGAGGAGGGATTTGCCATCATGATAACTCTGCCTCAGGAGAAACCATAAAGGGTATCCAGTTTAACCACCAAGCAAGCTTTTGAGACCCTTGATAGGATTCCAGCCACTTGCCCGCTGTGTGATCTTGGGCAAGGAACTTCACCTCTCTTAGCCTTCATTGTCTCATCTACAAAAACAAAGAGCAGAACAAAGACCTTACAGGGTCATCATGAGGATTCAATGAGATAACATGCACTCCTGAAACCTACTAGGTACTCAGTACTTTTCATTTTTATTTTTTAGAGCAGTTTTAGATTCACAGCAAAATTGAGGGGAAGGTACACTGATGTCCCCTAGGAGACGTCCATTTGAAAGGTTACACTATACCCCTGTCCCCTTCCACACACAGTCTCCCCCATCATCCACATCCCCTACCAGGGTGGTGCATTTGTTGCAGTTGATGGAATGAGAGTGACATCCTACTCACCCAAAGTCCATAGCTTACCCTAAGGTTCACTCTTGGTCTTGGGCTTTCAGTGTGTCTGGACAAATGTATAATGACATCCATCCATCGTGGTATCATGCAGAGTATTTTAACTGCCCTAAAAATCCTCTGTGCTCTGCCTATTCATCCATTCCTCCTCATGATCCCTTGCAATGACTTTACTGTTACCATATTTTGCCTTTCTCAGTATGTCATCTGGTTGGAATCACACAGTATGTGCTCTTTTTTCATTGGCTGCTTTCACTCAGTCGTATGCATTGGAGGTTCTTCCATGTCCCTTAGTGGCTGGATAGCTCATTTCTCTCCATTTGTTACTATGTGCTAAATCACTTCAGTCGTGTCCAACTCTGTGATCCCCATGGACTATGGCCTGCCAGGCTCCTCTTTCTATGAGATTCTCCAGGCAAGAATACTGGAGAGGGTTGCCAAGCCCTCCTCCAGGGGATCTTCCCAATCCTGGAATCGAACCCAGGATCTCTTACATATCCTACATTGGGAGATAGGTTCTTTACCACTAGTGCCACTTGGGAAGCCCCTTAGTGTTGAATAATATTTCATTGTCTGGATGTACCACAGTTTATTTATCTGTTCACCAACTGAAGGACATCCTAGTTGCTTCCAAGTTTTGGGCAATGAGGAATAAAGCCACTATAAACATTTGCATGCAGGTTTTGGTGTAGGCATAAAATTTCAAGTCACTGGTACTTTTCAATGGAAAATGTGTCCATCCTTACTCCTATAAATTCCTCTCTCCCATAACTTTTTCCCAACGTGAGGGATCCATGCAGCCTAGATGCCCAATTTGCAGCAAAACCGTCTTATTAATTAGCCAGGAAGCTGCAGTGCAAGTGAACAATGTACTACAAATCTGTTTACATCGACTTCTGCAGACATTTTAAAACAATTAAACTGTCAAGGGGGCCTGGAGACAGCCTTGCATTTTAATGGGAAATGATTAAATATCAGGCATTATTGCTTTGGATGTGGATGTGTCTGGGCTCTAAGAGGAGGGCAGAGTATTGATCAGGGCCTCCAGGAAGGCAGGATGCTTACTCGGGCTACTGGGCCACAGGCTGATGAAAGCTTGAAGATCTGAACTTCTAGGGCTGAGATGAAAGGCCACTCACTGGAGCTGACTAGATTTGTCAGCTTCTGTCTAGTGGGGCTCTGCCTGTAGGGCAGACAGTAGATTGTGACTTTGGAGGGGTACTATTGGTCAATGGGCGGAAAAAGAGGTGCTGAAGAGGGTGATGGACACAGCACTGCATGCTGACCCCAATATCAATCCCACCCGGATGAAATCCTTGTAAGGGAAGTGAAGGCACCCTGGCAACCCCTGTGTAAGCTGACAAATGCAAAACTGTCCTACAGCAGGTGAATGTTTGTCCCAGTGATGATAGCTGTGCAGGCTCAGGCTCCTAATGTGTTCACCATTTAGGATACCCTATTTTCTGTTGATTTCATTTGTTCACGGGCACTTGTCAGCTCACATGGGGACCCTTGCCCTCAGGCCCACTTACAGGCCAAAAAATGTAAACAGCTGAATGCAATCAAGTCGAATAGTCCAATGATAGATGTTTGTGTTGGGCACAGTGAAGGGACCAAGGAGGCCATGGTCAGCTGAGAAGTGTGGAGAGGCTGGAGGAAAAACCTTCCTAGGAGATGTCCATTTGAAAGGTTAACAGGCAGACAGAAGGCACCCAAGGCTGGGAGATCTTGAACAGACCTGCTGAGGTGTGAAAGAACCTGGTACTAGTTCTGAGAACTCAATTAGTCTGGCATGTGGGGTTGGGAGTGGTACCAATAGGCTGGCTCAGCCCAAACCTGTCCCCCTTACTACTTTTGAAAGGGTGGGAGGACCTTAGCACTAAGGTTCAGAAACTGTAATCAACCAAGAAGTGATGAAAATGTTGAAGTCCATCCCACCTATGGCAAAATAGACTAGCATCCCTTATACTTTTCTGTCGCTTGAAATCCTTCCATTGGTCCCAGAGTATGCCAGTGAAAGAACAAGGCTCTTTCTTTCAAAGTGAAAACACCTTTGTGAGATTTGTCATTTATTCACGAATTCATGTGAATCCATTTAATCGGATTGCTTTCCTCCATAATGCCTGACCAAGACCAGTCACATTGAGGACTAGGAGGCTGGGGAGACCTGAAATGCAATAGAAGCAAGGGCCTGGGGTACGGAGGGGGCTGCCATGCCTAGTAGGGGACTCCTCCTGCAGTGGACTTCTAGCAGCTGGAGAAGGCTTGCAGTAGCTGACAACTAGTTTGGGAGAAAGGAGTGCAGAAATAAATTTCACCTGCCTTGCAGTTTGGCTCCAAGTCAGCCCTCACTTTATTTCTGTACCGTCTAGACAGTTGAAGACTGAGCTGCTCTCATCCCAGTGCACTGACCGATGCAGCCCCTGTCCGACCAGAGGAAACTATAGCGCAGCTACAGGGAAGATCCGAGTCTCTTGATAAGACCCAGTAAGACCACTCAGATGGAGATGACTTAATTTCCTCCCTTGAGAAATGCCTTTTTAATAAGAGTTCTTCCATTGGCCAAGAGAGACTGCTTCTGTATTAGGGTTTTCTATTTTTGTTTGAAGGAAGCTGGCATCTGTCCTGTGTAAGGAGTTCACTGAAGCCTCAATTCTTCCATTAGCCATTTGGGTTGCAAACAGGGATCCAGGCCTGTGCAGCTGTGTGTCTGGTGCTAGAACACAAGCTCAGCTTCCCAGTCTCAGGGCCGTGGGGAAGACCCCATGGCCACACTCTGAAGCTGACCATCTGCCCCTCTAAGCAGGACTGACGAATGGCTGGCAAGGTTCAGGAATGGCTACCTAATTTGCAGGGCCTGGTGCAAAATGAAAATGTTAAAAAATTCTCTTTGTTCCAAAATTATTGAAAATTAAAAACAAACAAACAAAAAACCCCAAAAACGGTGACAACAAAGCTTATGAAACCAGGACACTGTCCCCTGCTGAGGAACAGCTCCTTGGCTCCTGTGGGTTCTAAGGGCTCCTGGTGTTCAGGCCCCCTGGCTGTGAGCAGTGGATGGGGGTGGGGAGAGGATGCTTGATTTGAGGGCAGAACAAATTTTCTCCATCCTCTGCCTACTGCTGAAATCCTGTCCTTACAGCTAAACCAATTTCGCTGGAGGCTGGATCCCTTTGGGAGGGGCTCCCGTCTGCAGCTGTTGTCTGTTACACTCTTCATGTTGGATGGAAAAGTGGAGGGAGAGAGCACAAGGCAATTTTGAGTATGCAGAGACGCTTAAGGGAAAAAAAATTATGTAAGTTTATGGAATGCTTTTGGGTATACATAATCTTCCTTTCCATATAGCACTGAGGATGGGTGATGGGTTCAATAAATATAGCTCCTGGTGGGTGTCAGTAATTCTTCAATATTCATTGATAGTGACGATATTCAGACCTTGAGACAGATTTCCTTTCTTTCTGACTCAAGGGAAATTTTCCCAGAGCCACACAGAAGGAGAATCCAATCTGTTCAATAGGAAAGACTCATTTGCTCCCGGAATAACTTAATTTCCATTTCCATTTGAATTTTTAACCAAAATAGTGGATCTTCCATAAGGCAGAAATAAAAAGAATGACAATTTGGTTTGGGGTTTCACTTTTCCTTAAAATTTTGATTCCTATATTAACACTGTTGAGTGCTTCAGTAACGTGTGTGGCATAATGTTAAAATAGACTGTGTTTCTTGCTTTTTGTTATAATTAGCTAAAAGCCTCATCATTGGCTGCTAGTAGAGTCTGAATTTTTTAACAAAGGACCTCAATATGAAAATGCATTTTTTGGCAAGAAACTCAAAAATCAGGTAAAGTGTCAACATTTGACAAGGAATTGTGACAGGAGATTCTTATCCATGTTTATTTTGCTTGTAGCCTTTTTGATTCATCAGTAATTCAATTTCAAAATAAAGGACACATTTTCCACATCCCAAAAGGTATCAGGGAGCCTTTCAGACAATAAGATTTCTGACTGTGGGAGAAACGTCTACCAAAGAAAGCAGCTTGCTCCAAAAACTCATCTAATGTGCTGAGGGATCCTGTTACAGACCATTTTTCGTAATTCTAGAAGGCAAAATAAAATTTTATGCTTGGAAATAATAAGTTTAAGCAAATAGTATGGGCAAAGCTTATATCTGAGTCCAAGCAATGGTCTGATTATTGCCAGAACAATACTGCTGCATGATGAATCATTAATGATCTGTGAGAGTCATAATGGTCTGTCACTAATGCCCATTAATGATCTCTCTATACCGCGAGTATGGGCTTGATGTTTCTGGCCAGTACCTTGGAGAATACTTTAGATGTGCCCTAAACTTTCTCTGATCTCCTTTCTCTCTGTCTGCTCCAAATGTAGACAGCAATTGTCTGGGGTAGGACCAGCTTATAAAGAAGCATGGCTTTGTTAAGGAAGTCGTATTCAGGTAAGATTTATTTAAGCAATGTTTTTGAAGGACAGATTTGAGAACTTATCCTGGACATTAATGCCTTTGTGGAAATTAGCAGAGTTATGCCGGAGATCTTTCTGTTGAGATCTCTTGTGTCCGGATGGGACAGCGGCTGTTCAGTTTCCCCATTCTCCATGATGGGTGGCTGTTGAACATAGACTCTTTGAGAAATGCTTCCTTTGTTTTGTTGTGTTTTTTCCTAAGGAATTTTAGATCTTAATTGTTAGAGAAGAGAAATGTTTGTGTCCGGAAAGCCCTGTTTGTATTTAGAAAACTGTGACACAAGCTGGTTCAAGAGAGATTTCCTAACTCTCGATTTGCCTTTATTCTGTGTAGGTAGCACAAGGCATTCATTTGAATTTCTAAAGGAAGAAAGGGGAATAAATAATTATCATCAGCTTGAAATGTATTTTGCTTTTAGCTTAGGAAAGGAAAGAAAGAGAAGGCAACATAGAGCTAAGGCGGGGGGTGGGGAGTTCGACACAGTCACATATTAATTCTGAGAATCTTATTAGGTGTATCTTCAGGGAAATCACAGAAGATAGGCACTCCATATCTAAGTGAAACTAAAAGAAGATCCGTTCCTCCATGGCGGCCAGGGAGATGCGGCAGATAGCTAATGGAACCAACGCCCAAGAGCCTCTGGCTCACGGAGGAAAACAAGATGAGACAAGGTTGCCTAAGTGGCCACTTTCCAGCCTCTGAAAATAACATGACAGGGATTCTTGGGGAGGGTTTCAGTCACTCTGCTGGCTACTTTTTGATGAGAAATATGAACATGTAACTAAATGGAAAATGACATCTTTACTTTGGAAACTTTGGCCAGTCTTCATATTATTTGAATGAAGTAGCCTTATCAAGCAAACATTTCCATTGCAACCCTTTGCACTTTCTTGATCATTGAACTCACGAGGACCAGGGAGACTGCTCACCCTTCTAAATATTTCATTTTGCTAGGATGTTTAGTCCAAATGAGTGATTACTCTTTGCAATTTTTGTTTCTTCAAAATCTTTTCCTCCCTGTTCAAAAACTACTGAGTAGCATGTGTTTACTCAACAGAATTAACTGGGATTGATAGATTTTTCCCTTCTGAGAACTTCATAAGATCTCCCCAACTACTTGGAGTGGTCCTGGAGCATCCCAAGATGAAGGTTAGGATTGATCTGTCATGTTGCATGGGCCTTGCTTATTTGGTTATTTTCAATTGATCTCCTCATGAAAAGGAGAACAAAGCTCATCTGAGCATTAGGGCATCCTGGGCAGTATTAGTGATGGAGATACATTATAGACTTTGTGAGGTCAGTTCAACATTTCATTTTCTGATTATTTTCACAACTCATGCTTCTAATAAACCCACCAAAGTTTCTACCTTTCAGATGGGAAATGGCTTGTAATCATCCTTAAAGGGACTATGGACTCCATGCCCCTTAGAATACATGTGGCAGAAACCTTTAAACTCATTGCTGTGCTTGTAAAATATTTGAGTAGAAAGCATGCATTAATTCTTTGCTGAGTAAGGTCTGTGCCATAAGTAATTCTTACCAGACAATTATTTCATTGACAAGTGCATAGATTAATTGGAAGTGATCAGATTGCCATCTAAGCTGTTTGGTTAGATTCAAGCACAAACTAACTTTATGCTTACAAAAGACTTCTAGATTGATTGATGAAATGCTATAAATAGATGTGTCTGTTTTAAATAGATGTATGTTCATGGCAAACCAAGGCCCTTTGCAGAAATGAGTGCAAACTTGGGGACAGATTGGCAGTCACCGAGGATGCTGCAGTGTCTCTTTGAAAGGAAAGAAAGTACCTGATGTGATATAGGGTAAGCTCTGAGTCCATGGTAACACAGTGCAAAGGAGACCAGGAGAAAGGATTTTGCAACCGAAGAATGACAAATCTCAAGAAAGGTCAAGTAGTTATCTTTTAGTGTTTAGACAGGAAAATACTTCTCTTGTACAGATGAGACTTGTCTTCAGCCACCACACCCACAAGCTCTTGAGCTCTTTAAAGAATTCATTTCAATGGCTCTTAAGGCAAAAACATTCACCCTAAATTCTCCCTCCTCTAGTTGAGTCTGGTGCCTCTTTTTTGGTCCTCAGGGAACCCAGAAAACAGACTGTAGCTGTGTTCTGTGTAACCCTTCACAACACAGAAGGGCTTCCCTGGTGGCTCAGATGGTAAGGAATCTGCCTGCAATGCAGGAGACCTGGGTTTGATCCCTGGGTCGGGAAGATCCCCTGGAGGAGGAAATGGCAACCCACTCCAGTATTCTTGCCTGGAGAATCCCCGTGGACAGAGGAGCCTCACAGGCTATAGTCCATGGGGTCGCAAAGAGCCGGACACGACTGAGCGACTAACCTTTCCTTTCCTTTCACAACACAGAAGCCCTCCTGATCATGCTAATTGAAGTTAAAGATGCTAAGAGTCTTTAGCCTCCTAAAAGTCTTAATGTCTAACCAGTCCTGCCTTACCTCACCCATTTATTTCTCTAAGTCCTTATATCTTTGTTGTACTGCTTTCTGCTTGTCCCTGTGACAATTTTTTCAGCGTTTCAAAGTCCTTTCATATCCATTTCTTTTTCTGGCTGTTGTGGGCCTTCTATTCATGGCTATGCCTACATCTGCCTAATCATCCACATATCATGTTGACTGAGAATTTCCAGAATTTAGAACACATGAAGACAGATTCCCCCTTCTTTAGGAACTATAGGAGACAGTGTATTTGTTTTGTCTTTAGGCACTACAGGAAACAGTGTATTTGTTTTGTTTTCTTATCGATAGGCATTTAGGAAATGGTATATGTATTCATTGTTTTTTAATCAAAGATGACTTAAGTCTATTTTTCAGGGGATGCAAATGTGTACTTTCAGCTGTTCCATAGATCACTCATTTCAATCATGGAGGCCACTGTTACTTGGGCAGTGCTTCAAAGTGCCTTCTTATGATACACAGCTCTGACTAGCTGGCCGTGGATCTGGGGCTTAGAAGATACTCAGGGTTTTTTGAGTGAATGAATATCTTGACAATGGTTGCATAGAGAGCACTCCAGAATATTTCAATCTAGTTGCTTTGGACAAATGAGTAAAAAATCTAAACTGATCTTGTAAAACTGGCCAGAAAGAATATCTTCAAATCATGTCTTTAGAATGTATCGTGGAAGTGTGTATTTGCCTTTGCCTTTCACTTTAGAAACTGGAAGTTTGGGGTTGTGAATACTGTTAGAAGTGAAGAGATCTTGAGAAGAAAAGGAGAGTATTCACAGGAAGCAAGTGTCTTTGGGGTAGTAAAAGTTTGATAAGTTCCTCTTGGAAGGCCAGTGATGTGGGAGAAAGATGAATATGCCATAATGTTTCTTTTAATTCCTGCAGTGCCACTGGATGTGGCCCGTGACTTAAAGGATATCTCAATTTACAGAACAAGTGTGTCTTGCTTTATACAATTAAACTGCTTCCAGAAAATTATGTGTACATCAAGTACCATTTGAAATCCAAATGGAGTGTGTAGTAAGGAAACGAGCCTTGTGAATGTTTTTGTAAGTGAAGACTTTTTAAAAAATAGATATATTTAAAAAATTACCCTTTAATCTATCCACTGGAAAGTCTGAGTTTTGCCTACAAGAATTAAAACATAACAACATTCTGTTGAGAAGGAATTCTTTGACCAGGGCTTGCTAAACTGTTTTAATAGGGCCTCCTTTGGGAGAGGCGGAGAAGGCAATGGCACCCCACTCCAGTACTTTTGCCTGGAAAATCCCATGGACAGAGAGGCCTGGTAGGCTGCAGTCCATGGGGTCGCTAGAGTCGGACACGACTGAGCGACTTCACTTTCACTTTTCACTTTCATGCATTGGAGAAGGAAATGGCAACCCACTCCAGTGTTCTTGCCTGGAGAATCCCAGGGACGGGGGAGCCTGGTGGGCTGCCGTCTATGGGGTCGCACAGAGTCGGACGCGATGAAGCGACTTAGCAGCAGCAGCAGCAGCATTTGGAAGAATGTTAAAAATGGTTTCATTTAAGTCTGGTTACTTTATCTTGCAATTTCTTGTATAATTTATTAATTTCTTTGGATTTAGCAGCTATTATCTGACATGACATGATACTACTTCCTTCTAAAATAGAATTTTGAAAAAGTTTCATTCAAAGGGAGTTGTAAATAACAGGTATGATCATTTGTATATTTAAAGACAATATGTGCTTCTCTCCTGGGCGTAAAGCTTTAATCTGTTACCTGTGCCAATTTCCCATGTCTAGTTCAACATGTAGCTTCAGTGTCCAAATATTAACCCTTTCCCAACATACTCCATCCTGTACTCTGTTCTTAGAGGACCAAGACTGCTGATTCAGGATCCTTGCCTTACATGATAAAATGAATGTTGTCTAGGCATATACTAGGGCTCCAGAGGAGTCAGATTTGGGATATCTACTGGGACTCTTGGGCTTCCCAGGTGGTGCTAGCGGTAAAGAACCCGCCTGCCAATGCAGGAGACATAAGAGACACGGATTTGATACCTGGATCTGGAAGATCCTCTGGAGAAGGAAATGGCAGCCCACTACAGTATCCTTGCCAGGAGAATCTCATGGACCAAGGAGCCAGTTGGGCTACGGTTGACAGGGTCACAAAGTGTCAGACATGACTGACGTAACTTAGCATGCACACACGCACTGGGACTTTTTCTTTGGTTGGTTATGTGTGTGCATTGCTGGCATTCTTTGTACTATTTACTGTTCACTAGAGGGCTTAACTGCATGCTTGAGCAAGAAGATATTTTTCCAGCTCCAATACTAGCTAGTATAAGGTATCATGACAAGGTCTTCAAATTCCACATTCATCATGTTGCTTCTCTCAAGAAAAACACTCACTGGATTCATTCTGTATGCCAACCAGTTGGAAGCAGAGGGTGGTTGGCTTTATTCTGTAAGCAGAGCCCACAACAGGCTGGCGCAACATACCTTTCTAGTCCTATCTCCTTTCTTCCCCAAAAGAACGGCTTCAGTCAGTCCTGTTGTCTCCATTACACCAAGAGGAATTTGTCCAGTTCATTAAAGTGTTCTCTCTGCAGCAGCCTCTCTGTGATGTTCTACTTGCTGAAGAAGGTGCCAAAATGAAAGAGCCATAGGGCCTGCCTTCCAGGAAGGCACAGTCTGGTTGCCCAGCTAATACCAGACCCATAACAAGTGCTGTAATGGAAATACAAAAGCCACAGGGGGTCGGGACTAGGAGAGCTGCCTTCTGCTGGCTGGTTTTTGGGATCGCCTCACTGAGGAGGTGTTATTTAACCAGAGATTTAAACATGTGTGAGACTTTGGTTCGTGTCCTCTGAGCTGCCCTTCCAAAGCTCTCCCCAGACAAATAAGATTTCTTGGCCCCTAGAGCTCTCATAGGACTTACTGGCTAAACCAATCATATGACACTCGTTCTAAACTCCTTCATTTGTATTGAACTTTGTGCTCATTTCCCCACTGGATTTTAAACTCCTTGGAGGCAGGGCTCCTATTGAAACTTTTTTTTTATTATTAGTATTATTCCTCTAATCTATATTTGCATGTGTGCTAAGTCACTTCAATCGTGTCTGACTCTGTGCAACACTATGGACTGTAGCCCGCCAGGCTCCTCTGTCCATGAAATTCTCCAGGCAAGAATACTGGAGTAAGTTGCCATGCCCTCCTCCCGGGGATCTTATGACCCAGGGATCGAACCTGCGTCTCATGTCTACCTGCATTGGCAGGCAGGTTCTTTACCACTAGCGCCACCTGGGAAGCTCCACCCCCCCCACCCCGCACCGCCCCCAGTTGATAGCACAGGACTAAACACAATAGTAACTTAAAAATATCATTTATATGAAATAAAAAAGCACAAACTTTTGTTTGCATCCTGAGAACTCCCTGATTTCTTAGTTGGTTGACAAACGAGCTACATAGTAAAATATAGAGATATAACACAACTACTCAAGTTCACTATAGCTGAGCCAGCCTGGACTGCAGAAAAATTGTGATGCTTCCTTTGAACCTCTTTCATTCACTCAACAGCTATGCACTGAGAGCCTGCTGTGTTACAGGCGCTGTGCTGGCTTCTGGATGGACAGTGCAAACCACAGGATATATATAGTCTAGAAGCAGTTCAAAAAGCCTTTTTGATCCCTTTCCCCTACATCACATCATGATCCTGCTGTATAGATCTTAACACTCGAAAAACAACTATATCAGGCTCTTAGTATTTTCTGTTCCATATCATTTCATTCTCTTAAATATGTGATCTGCTTGGTCCTTGTTCTTGGTCAGCAGTTTCATTCTTCCTCCTCATTAAGAAAAAGAGGCTGTATACCTGTGGCGGATTCATTTTGATATTTGGCAAAACTAATACAATTATGTAAAGTTTAAAAATAAAATAAAATTAAAAAAAAAAGAAAAAGAGGCTGAAGTTATCACCCTAATGGTTAGACTGTGTGACCAAGAGAAAACAGCTACTATTTGTTACATATCAACTATGGGCCAGCCTCCAGCTTAAATATTGTACATGGATAACTCTCATTCTTACAACTACCCTGCCAGGCAGGTGAATATCTTAATTTTACTGCTGGGGGAACTGAGGCTCAGAGAGATTAAATAATCATACTGAGCTCCCATTTCATGAACGCTGAAGCCAGTCTTTAATATAGGTCCATGTCATGCCATATTGGGCTTCCCTGGTGGCTCAGTGCTAAACAATCTGCCTGCAATGCAGGAGACCTGGGTTCAGTCCCTGAGTTGGGAAGATCTCCTGGAGAAGGAAATGGCAACCCATTCCAGTATTCTTACCTGGAAAATCCCATAGACAGAGGAGCCTGGAGGACTACAGTCCGTGGGGTCACAAAAGAGTTGGACACAACTTAGCAACTAAACAACAGCAAATACCATACTGTCCAAGGTATAATGAATTTTGAGCAAATATTGGTTTCTTGATTGGCTGAATGTTACTATTCTAATTTCAAGATCTTTATATATTTAAAATACCAATGTCAAAGGTTGATAGTCTTAGGTTGCTAGCAATCCCCAGTCTGTATCTTTCTGTTCCCTTAACAATTCTATGACTGCTTTATGTATCATAGAAGCAAATTATTGTTTTGATACAATAGAACTCATTCTTCTAAAACATTCTTTACATGAATACCAATTGACAGTTCATCTCAATAACAGGAAGATGTAGAATCTCAGTTAATGTTATAGTTTCTGTCAAATACTCAAAGTTTTCAAGCCTCCAACTAAAAATTACAACATCAATTCATCTCAATAAAATAAAATAATCTGATTCATAGTTTCATAGACATATGAAAACTGACTCATAACACTCATCACTTGTGAAAAGATCCAAGATCACATTTCAAGCCTTAGCTTCAGTGTTGTCTAACTACACTATTTCTCTATGATAAACTTCTGGATTCTGGGCTGAAAATCTTGGAACCCAGCTGTTTCACAATGTCAGGGTGTGCCATCAGTATCCTCTGTGAAAGTGGTTCAAGTTGGTGATTCCCAGCTGATTTGGTTGGAACCCAGGAATCTACTGAAAAACTGATGCTTTTAAACTGTGGTGTTGGAGAAGACTCTTGAGAGTCCCTTGGGCTGCAAGGAGATCCAACCAGTTCATCCTAAAGGAAATCAGTCCTGAATATTCATTGGAAGGACTGATGCTGAAGCTGAAACTCCAATACTTTGGCCACCTGATGCAAAGAACTGACTCATTGGAAAAGACCCTGATGCTGGGAAAGATTGAAGGCGTGAGAAGAAGGGGACGACAGAGGATGAGATGATTGGATGGCATCACCAACTCAATGGATATGAGTTTGAGTAAACTCCAGGAATTGGTAATGGACAGTGAGGCCTGGTGTGCTGCAGTCCATGGGGTCTCAAAAGTCAGACACAACTGAGCAACTGAACTGAACTGAACAAGAATCTACATTGGAACAAGGATTCCATGTCATTCTGGAACAGGAAGATGACACATACCACACTCAGAGAAATCCTTCTGGAACTGTTCTTCTCCATTCACTATTCTCTTCCCAGTCTTCATTGTTGTCCTTCCCTCACCAGCCTCCCACATCCACACACAAGAATTTGAGTGTATATTACTTTTTAAAGTCTTTTTTTTTTTTTTTTTTGCTATTTAGATATAATTTACATACAGTGACGTTCTCAGATCTTAAGTAGACATAGATAGTGTCACCAGTTTTGAAAAAAACGCTTTCACTCATGTAATCTATACTCAAGATAGAGAACATATCCATCACCCCAGAAAGTCTCCTTATTTCCCTTCCTAGTCAACACCCCAGAGGCAATCCCTGAACTTATTTCTATCATCATGGGTTAGATTTTTGCTACTTTAGAACTTCCTATCAATGGAAACATTATAGTAGGTGCTTTTTTTGGTGTCTGGGCTCCTTTCGCCCAGTAGAAGTTTTGTGAAATTCACCCATGTGTCTGTGTGTATCAGTAAGTCGTGATACTTTCTTGCTGAGAAGTATTCCATTGCCTGAATATATCAGTTTGTTTACCTAATCTGTCACTGAGGGACATCTAGACTGTTGCCAGATGTTGCCTACAATGAGTAAAGCAATTCTTAGAAATTTTTCTATGGACATACATTTTCATTTTTTTTTGGACAAACACCTAGCACTTGCCTATTAAGATTGATATAAGTTTAATTTTTAAGCTACTGCTAAACAGTTTCCCATCATTTTTATATTCCTGCCAAGGAGAACTCTGATTGTTCCCCATAATCACCAACATTTGGGGTTGACAGTTGTTTTTATTCATCATAGTCTTGTATGTATACTGTGGGATTACATTTTGGTTTTACTTTACATCTGGCTGATAACGAAGGATGTTGAGTACTTCTTCATGTGCTTGGTGGCTCTTCGTAAATCTTTTTTACTGAAGTATCTGTTCAAGTGTTTTGCCTGTTTTTCACTGAGTTTTTGGTCTTTTTTATTGAATTGTCCACAACAGTCTCTCATTATCCTTTTAATGGCTGTAGTATCTCTAATGATCTCCTCATTTCCATTTATTATATTCACAGTTTGTTTGTTTGTTTTCTTTTTCTTGATCTGTATTGGTGGTGGTGGTGGTTCAGTTGTTAAGTCGTGTCCAATTCTTGCGACCCCATGGACTGTAGCCTGCCAGGCTCCTCTGTTTATGAGATTGTCCAGGCAAGAGTAATGGAGTGTGTAGCCATTTCCTTCTCAGGGGATCTTCCCATCCCAGGAATCAAACCTAGGTCTCCTGCATTGCAGGCAGATTCTTTACCAACTTGAGCTACAAGGGAAGTCCTTTGATCTGTATTGCTAGTGGTTTAAAATTTTATTACTCATTCAAAGAATCATCTTTTGGCTTTGGTGATTATCTGTTCTATGTGTCACTGATAACCCCATTTTTATCATGTCCTTCCTACGTATACATTTGGGATTTCGTTTGTTCTGCTCTTTCTGACTTCTTTTTTTGAATTTATTTTTATTGGTTTATACTTGATTTGGGATTCCCAGGTGGCACTATTGGTAAACAACTCACCTGCCACTGCAGGAGACATAATAGACAATAGACGTGGGTTCAGTCCTTGCATCGGGAAGATTCCCTGGAGAAGGGATGGCTACCCACTCCAGTATTCGTGTCTGGAGAATCCCATAGACAGAGGAGTCTGGCGGGCTACAGTCCATAGGGTTGCAAAGAGTCGGACAGGACTGAAGCAACTTAGCATGCACGCATACTTGATTTACAATGTTGTGTTACTTTCAGATGTACAGCAAAGTGAATCAGTTATACATATACACATAGCCACCCTTTTTTAGATCCTATTCCCTTATAGTTCATTATAGAGTATTGAATAGAGTTTCCTGTGCTATACAATAAGGTTTTTTTTCTGGCTTCTTAAGGTGGAAATATAAATCATTTATTATACAACTTTCTTCTTTTTGAGTAAAGTCATTTAAAGCAGCTATACATTTCCCTACAAGGACTGCTTTAGACTCGTTTCACTTTTTGATCTATTGTATTTCATTATCACTCACTTCAAAGTATTTTCTTTTGTTAATTAATTTTTATTGGAATATAGTTGCTTTATATTTTTTTACTTTATTTTTTAATTGGAGGAAATTTTCTTTACAAAGTTGTGTTGGTTTCTGCCGTGCATCGATGCAAATCTGCCATAATTATATGTATATCCCCTCCTTCAGTATTTTCTAACTTCCACTTTAAATTTTTCTTTTGTGTATGCATGCTACTTCACTTCAGTCATATCTGACTCTTTGTGACCCTATGGACTGTAGCCCACCAGGTTCCTCTGTTCATGGGATTCCCCAGGCAAGAATACTGGAGTGGGTAGCCATTCCCTCCTCCAGGGGATCTTCCTGACCCAGGGATTGAACCTAGGTCTCCTGCATTGGCAGGTGGGTTCTTTACCACCAGTGCCAGCTGGGAAACCCAAATTTTTCTTTTACCTGTGGCTTATTTATTAATAAATATGTAATATTGGATTTCCAAATTTGAGGGCAGAGTCTAGTGTATATTCTTGGTGTGGATTTTAAACTTGATATGGTTGCAATCAGATATATCTGTTTGATTTCAGACATTTATTTAAACTATTTAGAGGGCTGAGCTCATAGTGTACTTGGTGCCCTTGAGGAGAATGTGCTTCCTGCTATTGGTTACAGTAGTGTTCTAAAGTTTATATAAGGGCAAATTGATTGATAGTGTTTTTCAATTCTATACTATGATTTTTTGGTCTAGATATTTTATCAGTGCAATAGAGATGAGTATTGAAACCTCTGACCATGATTGTGGGTTTATCTGTATTTTTCTTTTATTCTTATCAATTTTTGCTTCATGTATGTAATAATGCCTTTGTTAGGTGCAAACACATAAGAATTTATATTCTTGATAAGCTGACCATTGTATAAATAATGTGATTTCCTTCTTCATCTCTGATGATATTCACCTCCACGAAGCCTACCTTATCTAGTACAGCCACACCATCAATGTTAGGCTCAGTTTTGCAGTACATATATTTTCCACCCTTTGACATTCATCCTCTTTGTGTCTTTATGTTTACAGTGTGTTCTGTAAAGCAGTATATAACTGAGTCATTATTTTTCTTCCTTTTATTTAGGGTTTTTAGACTGTTTATATCATAATTGGGCTTCCCTGGTGGCTCAGACTGTAAAGAATCCACCTGCAATGTATTCCAGTATTCTTCCGGAATACCGATTCCAGTATTCTGACTTGGAGAATCCTATGAACAGAGAAACCTGAGAGGGGTTGCAAAGAGTTGGATACGACTGAGCAACTAACACTTTCATTTTTCATATTACAATTATGTATGTTTCAATTTAAAGTTTCCATTTGGGTGCTTCCCTGTTCCTTTATTCCAGACTTTTTGGGGTGAATCAAAACAAAATCTTTTTTTGGTTGCACTGTGCATCATGTTGGGATCTTAGTTCCTTGAACAGGGATCAAACCCCCATCTCCATCATTAGAAGTACAGAATCTTAACTACTGGACCATCAGGGAATTCCCTCATATATTTTTTTATATTTCATTCTTTGAATTATTTTTAGCATTTTCACAAGATTACAGTATGCATCTTTGGTGGTGGTTTAGCCACTAAGTCATATCCGACTCTTTGCGACCCCACGGACTGTAGCCTGCCAGACTTCTCTGTCCATGGGATTTTCCAGGCAAGAATACTGGAATCGGTTGCCATTTCCTTCTCCAGGGGATTTTTACTACCCAGGGATCGAACTTGGGTCTCCTGCATTGCAGGCGGATTCTTTACCAACTGAGCTACCAGGGAAACCATTCAGTATGCATCTTTATCTCTGCTATTTTCAATATATGTTCTATTATTTCACATAGACTATAAGAAGCTTGCAGAATTATTCTTCCAGTTATCCCACTCACAGCCTTTATGATCATTTTCTCATGTTTTATTCTATGTGTTCTAACCTCCCCCTTGTTATGTTACTATTATTTTTACCATAAACAGTAGTCTTTGATATGATTTCTACACACACACACACAAACACATATTTACTGTTTTTTAAAATAATGATTCTTTATATTTACCAGTATATTTACTTCTTCAGGCATTTTTTATTTCTTCCAACAGAATTAGATTTCTAGGTGGTATAATTTTGCTTCAGTAAAAAGAGCTTATTTTGAGTACTTCTTACAGCATATTTCTGCTGAATAAAAATTCTTCTTTTCAGCTTCCTTTTTTCCTGAAAATTTCTTTATTTCACTTTCATCTTTGAAAAATATTTTTGCTGGATATGTAATTCAGGTTTGAATTTTTTGTAATTCAATTTGTAATATGTAATTCAGGTTTGTAATATGTAATTCAGGTTTGATATGTAATTCAGGGTTTTATTTTTCTCCCAGCGAGGAGACAAAATGCTATTCCATTGTCTTCAGTCTCATGGTTTCTGATGAGACGTTACATATTATTCTTATCATTGTTCCCCTGTATGTAGTATTTCTGATTTTTCTTGATGCCTTCAAGATTGTCTTTTTATCTTAGTATGTTTAGTAGTTTGATTCTAATATGCCTAGCTGGTTTTTGTTTGTTGTATTAATCCTGATTGGTATTCTCTGAGCTCCTTGGATAGTAAAGATGTCTTTCCATAAATTTTGAAAAATTGTTGGCCATTATCCCCTTCTATATTTTTTCTGCTCATTTCTCTCTTATCCTCCAGGGACTCTAATTACTTGTATGTCAGATGGTTTGCTATTGTGCCACAGATATCAGATGCTCTGTTCCTTTTTTTTGCTGCTTTATTTCTTTTTGTTTCTTTTTAGATACTTCTTATTTACATGTATCCAAGTCACAAATTTTATTCTCTGCTGTAGCCAGTCAACTGATAACCCCTCAAAACAAATTCATCATCTCTGATAGTTTACATTTTATTTTCAGCTTTTCCATCTTTCTCTATTCATAGTTTCCATCTCAATGCTGAAATTCTATATCCATTTATGCATGTTACTCACCTTTCCACTATATCTTTTGAAAATGTGTATCATAGTCATTTTAGCATCTTGTTTGATAATTCCTTCATCCTAGATTATCTCTGGGATTGGTTCTATAGTCTCTTTATCTCTTGAGAAAGAGATATTTTCTTCCTTTTTTGTAAGTTTTTTATTTGTTTCTGTAATTTCCTCTTGATTACAAGTCACTATATGTAAAAGAAGAGAAACTGAGTTAAATTATATCAGTGTCCAAAAATGGGAATGCCTTTTCTTCTATTAGGCCATTAGTATTGCTTTGGGGTCAGTCTATTGTTAGATTGATCTGGAGCTGAGCTTTGTTGTTGCTTTAGTTTTATTCAATTCACAATAGGCTTCACTTTATTTAAGAGCAGGATTACAGCTTTTTCTTCAGCAGGGCTTTTGGTCTGAGTACCTGGATCCTTTGTTTCTGTTCTGCTTCCTTATCCCCATGCTTCAGCGGGCTCTGTAAACTGGAACTATGGCAGATGGGGGTGTTCTCTCTTTATTCTCCTGCCCATCACAGCAGTAGAGGGCCACTGGCTGGTACTCAGTGTTTTCCAGGTCCTCAGTGCCTGTGAGGTTTCTCTCGGTTATTTTTTTCTTCTTTTTTGGTCATGGTGTATGGCATGTGGAATCATAGTTCACTGATCAGGGATCGAACCCATGCCTCCTGCAATGTAAGCACAGAGTCTTAAACACTGGGCCACCAGGGAAGTCCCCTCTGTCAATTATTTTCCCTGCCCTTCCTGCAGTGCGTACCTCGGATTGAGGAGCAAGGGATATCTCCCTCTGCTTTTCCGCTCCTCCTCCAATGGCAGATGACTGCTGTCTCCTATTCATTGTAAATAAAGGCTAGAGTATGGCAAGAATTGTAACTCCTACTTTCTGAGTTTTGTGTGCCATGATACCTTAGATCCGTAAGTACCATTATTGCAGAAGCAATAGCGTCAATATAATGCTCATAAAATATCCACTAACCACATAATATTCCAAAATTCTGTGTATGCTTGACTACATGATAATTATGCATATGGCCTGATTAAACCTGTTCTCCAATTTGGAGGTCAGAGTTTGTTCATGGTAAATTTTTCATGAGAGGTTTTTGTAGAGTCAAGGGACTATGGCTCATTGGGAATGGGAGAAGGGAAAAATGTTACCTCTTGTCTCCCCATATTTAAATGCTGGATAAGAAATTATCTTCCCTCTGAAACTTTGTGTAACCTGGAGTAAGTTATAATCCACAGAGCCAAAACAGGAAAACTACAAAAATTGTATCAGCTTAAAGTATAAGCAACTAAGCCACTGCATGATGGATTATGATTCATAAAAGGCTTTTATTTAATATAAACTCATTCATATTTTGCTGCTTATAAGGTTCCTCAACAGTATGAATTCACACATTTTTCTTCAGTTTTTGCTAAGTATGGCTTTAGGAAGGATAATATAATATTAAAATACTGGAAGAGTAAAAGTCCGTTCTATTTAAAATATAAGTTTTCCTGTCAGTCTTCTTTTTCATATTTAGTTTTATAACCTTTCTGAACTTGGGAGACTATTTTTTTACACAAAATTGAAATAAGGAGTTATATAAAAGTAATATTCAATGGGAAAAGCATAAACACTGCAGAACTTCTATATTTTTCCAGCCCTTCCTTTGTTGTTCACTGTAATTCCTCTTGGAGCATTCTTTGTGGACCATGTTTCCAAGCATCTAAGGACAAGGAAATATTAACTGTTGGCTTTGTTTCTCATTTTACTAGGTATGTTTTCTTACTAGATCACAAAAATGCATTGGCTTCCTTGATAGCCTGTGTATTTCTAGGGTACATCAAGAAGAACTATTTGCCCAGAGAATTCAATCGGGTGAATTTGTTCCACGGGGATTTCTTCCAAGCATCTCATTGTATTTCATCATGTAACAAGTGATGTGATTATGGGCTTTAGTCAGAATGTTGTTTTGCTCACTTAAGATTCATTCTCAGGAAGGTTGAGCAAATTTGAATTTCATATGAAAGCTTTCTTTGTGTGCTTCAGTAACTCTTTCCCTTTATGGAAGAGAAAATCTTCTTGTTGGAGGGATCTACAGATCTCCGTGCCTGTGGGGCCTGGACCAGCAGCAGGGGGCCTCCACCCAAGGCTACTGCTTCCTGAGCCTCATTAAGGGCATCCTCTGCAGATTTCCTAGGGAGAACGTTGGTGTTGCAGTTATCCAACCCTTCCAGAAATTTGACACTGAGCAAAATTTGCCTTCATCTCCCACTAGAAAGACTGAGTCTAAAAAAAGAAAAAAACTAAACTAAAAACCAGGAATCTCAGTCTTGCTAAGAAACAGCACAGTAGAGAGTGGGCAAAACACGGATTACAGAGACAGCCTCTAGCCCTCCCTCGCTCTGTGATATTGTGCAAGTTACCCAGGCTTTCTGAGCATCACTTTCCACAACTGTGAAAAACTGAAGTAAACATAATACCTTCCTTGCAGGGTTATCATAAGGATGAGGGATAAGATTTGTAATGAGTGTAGTGCTTCGTAGGCACCTAATAAATATGAGTTGTTATTATGGCAGCAACACATAGGGTTAAGAGCAGAGACTCTGGAACCAGACTGTTAGGGTCCAAACCCTGTGCCTGATGTATATATACTAGCTGCTACTTAGGCAAGTTGTTTTAACTCCTCATACCTCAGTTTTATCATCCCCCAAATTAGGGAGAATGATAGTACCCGCACTAGTCATTTCTGTTAATCTGTGGCAGATGGGAAATTCTGGCTGTTTTTGTCAAGGTATGTATGTAGATAAAGTTGAGTTTAATAATATGTCTCAATGAGAAGAATGATAGAAACAGCAACTACAGTTTATTCTGTGTATGCTGTATACCAAGAACATGCTAAGCTCTTTACCAATGCTTTGCTAAACATGCTGTTTACCAATATTAATCCTTTTAGCTCTCACAATTCCCCTAGGAGATAGGTACTAATAGTAATATTTATCTTACAGTTGAGAAAACTGAGGAACAGAGAGGTTCATCAGTGTTCTAAGGTCACGCAGCTCACCTGGATTCACACCTATGTTTTCTAGTGGCAGAGTTTGTGCTCTTAATCACTCTGCCATTGCGCTCGCCATCTTCTATATTAAGTGGAGAGCCTGTCCCGGGGCTTCAGGCTTCTTGTGCTTCATGACTTTTTCAATCTGATGAAGCAACTGTATATGATGGACAAATAATTGTATGGCAAATGAGATAAACTCCCATGATCATTGTTTTCCTGATTAGTGGTGGGTTAATTACATTTAAAGAGGTTTTTTTGTATATAGGTCACTTGTTTTCTAGATGAGGAAATAGAAGCCTTGAGTGTAGACAGTTTTCCAAAAATCTCAAGACAAGTTATGAGGAGAACCCAGGATTCTTATTTTCATCATTCCATCAAGCCTGTAGTTGAAAAAGAAGAAATGATAGTTGACCTTGGACACAACTAAATACCAGTTCTAATTATCATGTGCAAACCCACAACAAACGGTGCCTTATTACAACCCAGGTCTCCTGCATTGCGGGCAGATTCTTTACCAGCTGAGCTGCAAGAGAAGCCCAGGAATACTGGAATGGGTAGCCTGTCCCTTCTTCAGCAGATCTTCCCGACCCAGGAATAGAACCAGGGTCTCCTGCATTGCAGGCTGATTCTTTACCAACTGAGCTATCAGGGCTCCTTCTTATTTCTGCAAATGCCAAGTCATGCTTTGTCCATTACCAATAATGTCAATATTTTTGCGGGGAGGAGAAAACAAGCTTCAAGCTTCCCAGGCACGTAAAAGGAAGTACCAGTGGAAAGGCATGCCAAAACAAATATCCTTAGGAAAGAAGCTATTATATTATCCGCACTCTTTGCCTTCAATGGCATTTCCTCTGCTGCAATCACAAACACCATCTGCAGCCCGCTCCTCTGAAGAGGGGAAAACTTGAAATGCGTAATGTCTGATGCTTGCTAGCTGAGAAATCTCCTGGTACAACTTAGGAAGAACAAGGGTGCAGTTTCTGATTCAGTAAGAGGGAAAGGAGCACTCTCCTTGGCTGTGTCAACCTCTCGTGCTCTGGGGGTGAGATGCCAGTCACTGTACCCTCTGGTACATCACCATGTCATGGCTTCACTTGTCTTTACTTGACGCTTTTCTATCGGTGACAGAGGGTATGCCTGCTTTTCCAAACAGACTTAGCAGCTTTCTTCTCTCCGCCCTGTGGGTGCAGCGTCATTTGTGTACTCAAGATGGTCCCCTTAACTCAAGAAAGTATAAAATTGGGGGAAAAAAGGAGTGAAAAAATAGGTCTTATTTTAGACACATCTTTTCCATCCCCATCAATTCCTACTACTTATTTCCTCATAGTTCAGATTACAGAGAAATTCTATTCAGACTAGAAGGCCTGTAAAATGTTTCCCAAATCAAAGCGAGAAACAAACCACAATTTGTAAAACATATTGAACTATGATTCAGAAATAGATCAACTGAAGCAAGCCATGAGGTACAAGGAAAACTCAAACTGTTTCTTTATAAACTTAATTTTTTTTTTGAATTTTAGATTTGCAGAAAAATTGCAAAGATGATACAGAGAGTTCCCACTTACCCTGCATCCAGTTTTCCCTATTTTTTTTTTTTTTTAGACTGTGCCTTTTGCAGGATCTTAGCTCCCCTACCAAGGATTGAACTTGGATCCTAGCAGTGAAAACACTGGGTCCTAACCACTGGACAGCTGGGGTATTCCTACAATTTCCCTTAATGTTAGCATCTTAATTTACTATGATACATCTGTGAAAACTAAGAAACTAACACTATACATTACTATAAGTAAATTCCAGATTTTATTTGGATTTCACCAGTTTCTCCACTAATGCCCTTATTCCTTTCCAGGATCCCATCCAGGATATCATACCTCATTTAATTGTCATGTCTTCATCTCTTGTGGGTGTCCTCTCAGTCATGTCTGACTCTCTGCAACCCCATGTGCTGTAGCCCACCAGGCTACATGGGATTTTCCAGGCAAGAATACTGGAGCAGATAGCCATTCCCTTCTCCAGGGGATCGTCCCAACTCAGGGATTAAACCTAGGTCTCCTGCATTGCGCAGTCAGATTCTTTAACATCTGAGCCACCGGGGAAACCCTAAGAGATGAAAAAAGCTTCATCTCTTCTGGTCTGTGACAGTTGCTTCGTGTCTCTCTCTCTCTTTTTTTTAACCTTGGATGTTTTAACACTAACTCCACGTACTTCCTGTATCTAAGACAACTCCACTGAGTATCCCAGAAACTCACCTAGTTTACAAGTTCTGATCTGGATTTATAAGGACTGAACTTAACAAAATTCTGCTTTAAAACTGCCTTATGACCAATCCCAGCCTCTGGAACCCTTGTAACTCTCACTTTTAAGCCACTACTGAGCCTCTGACAAGAGGGTACAGCATGTTTTTAAAACCAGTGGCCTTCACTGGTGGTCTTTGTGTTGGATTTGACAAAGGGATTCATAACAATTTAATTCAATCATCCAGTAAAATGCAAGAATTCTTTCTACAGCACCTGATAAGTCTCTATCAGGCCTGTGTGAACCCCACCACCCATATATAAACACTGCAATAACAGGACACTAATTACCTCCCCAAAGAATCCATTTTCTCCATTTTTGGACAGTCCCTATTTGTTAGAAATGGCTTCATTAAAGTGAGCCCTGACCTATTGCCTTGCAGTTTTTCTTCACTGACACTATTGCTGTCTTCTACAGAGTTAAGTTTCCCCATCTATTTCCCATAAAGTGATGGGCCCAGATGCCATGATCTTAGTTTTCTGAATGTTGAGCTTTAAGCCAACTTTTTCACTCTCCTCTTTCACTTTCATCAAGAGGCTTTTTAGTTTCTCTTCACTTTCTGCCATAAGCAAGTAAGCTCCGTCTTAAGTTAAATATGGGATGGCAAGTCCCACTCCAGGGGAATGGCGGCAGTCAGACACACTTGGGTGGTCCAGCTTCATTCAGATACTGTCACTCGGTAGGTGTCTGAATTTGGGTGTGTGATTCAACAGCTCTGCTCTGGGCCTCATAGAATTATTATGAAAATGAATGAAGTAACACATATGACAGCACCTGGCACACTGCCAGGCACAGAGAAGACTCTTAATACATGAGAGTTGGTCAGGATGATCAACTGCTGAATACCCAGAATGAAATGTACCATTTATGTTGCACTGGGTTGACCCAAAAGTTTGTTCAGGTTTTTTGGGCAAAATCTTATGGAAGAATCCAAATGAACTTTTGGGCCAACCCAGTATTGTGTTATTACATTCTTTGCTCTTCCTCACAGCAGTGAATTCTAACTTTCTCTTCTTATTAACTGATTTCAAAGACATAAGTTTATTTTCCTGTGACTTTTTTTCCTCAAGGTTTAATTAAGCTATTACTGAACAGAACTGAAGTGTTAAATAACCTGAGAGGATCAGTTCCTAACATTCATGAATATGGTATATTGCCAACGTAAGAGATTAGTCATGGTAGTGGATGGGAGAATTTGGAAAGGATTAGCAAATACCCCTGCTAATCAACAAAATATGCAAATGAAGCCCCTTCTTGTGGCATTGATCTCAGTCTCCATGGCAACACCAGAGTTATCTGTGTACATGGGAAGAAGTAATTTCAAAGCTGCAAAGTATGATAGAAAGCACTGTGAGGAGCATCAAAGGGGAAAAAGATCGCTGAAAAGTATTCCCACTTCTTGAAGAAATTCATACAACTTTCTGTAAGTTTTTATTTTCCCTGGGCCTCTACTGCGTGTGTATGCCTGTGTGTGTGCGTGCTAAGTCGCTTCAGTCATGTCCGACTTTGTGTGACCCTGGGACCATAGCCTACCCGGCCCCTCTGTCCATGGAATTCTCCAGGCAAGAATACTGGAGTGGGTTGTCATTTCCTATTCCAGGGGATATTCCTGACCCAGGGACTGAACCTGTGGATCCTGTGGTTCCTCCATTGGCAGGTGGGTTCTTTCCCACTCACCACCTGGGAAGCCTGAGCCTCTACTACTGGAATGTTAAGTGATGTTATAAACAGAAAACAACAACAAACGGGAGTAGAAAAAGGTCAGAAGGGACCCACAAAATCTATAATCCATCGTTTTGACCTAACAACTATAAATTAAGATTATTTGCATGTCTCTGTGTAGCAGGATTATCTGGGTTAGGAACCTAGTTCCAGCAATCATCAGCTATATATACCTTTAGGCAAAATCTTAACCTCTTCATACCTCATTGTCCTTATCTGTAACGTGGCGATAATAATAGTTCCTACCAAGTAGGTTTGCTATGATCATTGAGTAAGTCAACACATGTAAAGTGGTAGAACAGGGCCTGGTCCAGACTAAGTGCTCCAAAAAATGCTAGCTGCTATTATTATTATTATCACGCCTCATCATTATTCTTGCTAGTTGGTCATGCTTCTGGAAGAGGGACTACCTTTCAATTTTATATCCTGTGAGGAAAATACAGAGCGAGAAAGGTTATATTTTCCATTTTCTAATTTTGTTTGTACTGAAAAAGAGACTTGAAATGTCAGCCCTGAAGAGGTTTTATAGGTATTATAATTTTCAATTTCAATAAAACACTTAGGAAAATGGTAACTGTGACTCTGGTTGAGGCGTGAGATCCAAGTAAGGCCACATCATTGTTTAAACTTTCATCAAAATCTAGGAGCAGGTGGATGTCCTTAAAATGGGATGTGATCAAAATTGAATTCATTTACTTCAGAAACCAAGTCACCTTTTGATCTAAATGTGTGTGTGTGTATATATATCAAAACAAATGCAGGCCCTTGTACCCTCATAGGCCAATTTTTCTTTGTGGTCTCAGCTCATTTCACCTTGCCTCTGTGTGTTGGTTGCTTAAATTTCTAGTCCAAGCAGGATAATTTCAGGAATTCAAGTTTGGGTTTAGTTTTCAGTGCTTACATTTGATGTGAGATTATTCTAATAGATACTGGGCTACTTGCTTTGTGAGGTTAAAAAAATTTTTTTTTTTTTACTGCAAACAAAGCTCCTGCTGATCACTACCCAGTGGTTCAAAAGCTTTCAGAGGCAGCCTAATGGAACTAAAAGAGAGGAGTCTAGGAGTCTGAAACCTGAGGTTTGAAACCCTGCTGGCCTCTGCTACATCTGACTCTTCTTCCTTCACTCTGCTGCCTTTAATTTTCCTGGATACCTTTTGTAAGTAACTACACTGCCTCTTTGGAATGAGGTAGGGCTTAAAACGATCAGTCAGTAAATGAGGTATGTGATGGTAGGCAAACCGTGACCCCTTGGTGAGAAAACAGTTTTCTGGTCTGTAAAATGGAGCCAACTGAAATCTCCTCTGGCTTCATCAGCTGTTCTCAAGCATATCAAATAAGACAATGGTTGTAAGAGGGCTCTGTCAGACCTTAACAGGTTGTATACTTCTGAAGAATTATTTTAATATCAAATATAACAATATATGGGTCAATCTAATTACCAACATGATTTAACTTCCCCTTTCACAAGGATCCAATGGTTCCCGGCTTATAGTTTGATGCGTGAACTGTATAGTTCTTCTAGGTTAAAACATGGCTACCTTCTAACATGCATTTGTATATGAACCTACTCATTAAAATAGTCCTGTCTGCATTTCAGTGCTCCAGATGCCTACTTTCTAAACAGAGAAACAGAGAGTTAGCTAACTCATGGAGCAAGGAAACTGTCATTTATGGAGTCCCTCCTCTGTCTAGCTGTGGGTATCCAGAGATGAAGTCCCAGCCCCTGCCGTGGGAGCTCCCTGCTTGGTAGGCATGACGGACAAGTAGACAGTAAATGAACAGTGTAAATGCCATAATAGCTATCTGTGTAGGGTGCTATGGAGCAGAGAAGAAGAAACTGTCTTTACAGGGAGATCGTGGAGGAAGGTTTCCCAGAGGAGATCATGCCTGAAATAAATCTGGAGGTTTGCTAGTGAGGTAGATAGAATTGTCAAAGCTGTAGCAGTTGGAGTGGCTAAAGGGATGGAAAGGATGCCTTGGGGAAGGGAAGTCCTTTGGTATGGCTGAAATGCAATGTGTCTGAGGAAGGACGTAAGGGTGCCAAGGAAGTCTAGGGCCCAATAATGGAAGGCTTGTGAGTGGCGAGCCACTGAGAGTTGTTAACAGGGCATGCATGATCAGATTTTTCTGTTAACATTAGAGCAGTTAGCCGAGTATTTTGGTCACAGTCCAGAGAGGAGGCTATGGTGAAATTCAAGGAAGAAATAACACTGGAATAGGTGAAATATTAACAAGAGGAATTTAGAAAAGTAGTAAGAATATAGAACCTGCAGTACTTGATTACTCATTGGATGTGAGGTGGGAGAGGGAAGGACTCAGGATAATACCCAAGTTTCTGGCTCAGTTGAGATGGTGAATGAATCCGGAAAGAAGTAGGCTACAAGAAACAAACTCAATAGCCGCATGGAGTAAGAGAAGAGGAACCAGTCTGGGGGAGATGAGTTCAATTTGAGATTTGTTTAGTTTGAGGTCCTGAGTGGCATTTGGGGAGAACTATCCATGTATTGAGTTCAGAGGAGTTATCTGAGCTGATGAAATTATAGGGGTCAAGAAAGGTTTCCCCAACTCTCATAGATTTCAGACCCAGCCTCAACCTTGGCTAGGTCTGAACAACAAAGACAAATTCAAAGAAAAGCATTCAGAATTACTTAGCATCAGGTTTACATGGCATTGTTGTTGTTGTTATTCAGTCGCTCAGTCTGACTCTTCGCAATCCCATGGGCTGCAGCATGTCAGGCTTCCCTGTCCTTCACTATCTCCCAAAGTTTGCTCAAACTCATGTCCATCCATCTCATCCTCTGCCACCCCCTTCTCCTCCTGCCCTCAACCTTTCCCAGCATCAGGGTTTTTCCAATGAGTCAAATCTTTGTGCTAGGTGGCCGAAGGATTGGAATTTCAGTTTCAGCATCTGCCCATCCAATGAATATTCACAGTTGATTTCCTTTAGAATTGACTGGTTTTATCTGCCTGCAGTCCAAGGGACTCTCAAGAGTCTTCTCCAGCACCACAATTCAAAAGCATCAGTTCTTCAATGCTCAGCCTTCTTCATGGTCCAACTCTCACATCCATACATAACTACTGGAAAAACCATACCTTTGACTAGGCGGACCTTTGTTGGCAAAGTGATCTCTGCTTTTCAATATGCTGTCTAGGTTTGTCATAGCTTTTCTTCCAAGGAGCAAGCGTCTTTTAATTATGCGTCGTAAGAGTCTTCATAAGGTAATGCAGACTAGAAGAAACAATTAGAAGTGAGTATTTTTATGCTAGTTTTCCTGAAGAATGGGCAGCCATGTAGAAATGTAATAGACCAAGGGGTACGAGGTAAGTGCATAAACTTGAGGAAACTGAGCAAGGCCTTTGGAGACAACGATGTTTCTTTCCTCTGGGTACAATAAGGGCACTTTGTGAAAGTGAAAGTCACTCAGTCCTGTCTGACTCTTTGTGACCCCTTGAACTATACAGTCCATAGAATTCTCCAGGCCAGAATACTGGAGTGGGTAGCCTTTCCCTTCTCCAGGGGATCTTCCCTACCCAGGGATTGAACCCAGGTCTCCCGCATTGCAGGCGGATTCTTTACCAGCTGAGCCACCAGGGAAGCCCAAGAATACTGGAGTGGGTAGCCTATCCCTTCTCCAGCGGATCTTCCCAACCCAGGAGTCAAACCGGAGTCTCCTGCATTGCAGGTGGATTCTTTACCAACTAAGCTATCAGGGAAGCCTCTTACATGAGGATTTTATGACCTGCTTCTGACAAGGGAGGATGAAAGGTCAGTGACTTACCTGCTTTTACTGTTTTCTCTAACTCCTTCAGCTTAACATTTTCAATGTGCCCAAGTGTCCTATTTAGGGGCAGCATGTCCTCAACTCCATCAAAAGCAGTAGAAATTTCTGGATTTGTTACAGTAGGAAAGGTAGTTATTTTCTACACTATTCATAAGGCTGAATTCCTACCATATACCAAGCATCAGCTAAACCAGTTCTCCTTTTAGAGGCCTTCCCTGACCTTCCAATCTCAACTAGCTTCTTTGGTATTACTCTCGAAGAGTTTTCTGTTCTTTTGCTTTATAGCAGGGATCTCAATTTCTAGCTAGTTATTTATGTTTGAGAGTCCAATCTCTGGCTATCCATGTGAGCCCAATCACATCTGCCTTGTTTACTCCTGAATACCTGCAACTCAACACGGCACATAGTAAGTGCTCCAAGAACATTCGTCAAATGGATGAATGAGGAGTAAATACCTTAAAGAAGACAATAAGGGAGAAAATTAGAGGACCTCGGGCAGAATCCTGTGGAACTCAAATGCTCAGTAAGAGGAAAAGGAGACTGAGAATGAGCAATCAAATATAGATAGGAGGAAAACCAGGAGAACAGGGTCTCAGAGAAGCCTATGGAAGAATTTCAAGAAAAGAATGATCACTGGCATCCAATGCTGCTAAAGAGCTGTGCAAAGTAATGACCGAGAAGCAGTCATTGGATGTAAAAATAAGAAGGTTATTGATGATCTTAGTAAAAACAATTTTAGTGTTTTGATGGAAATAAAGTTTGAATCGAGGTTTCTAGTCAATATGTTGAACTATTAGAGAAGCCCCTGTCCTTCCTTAAAAATGTATAAGGAGCAGATAAAATCTAAGCATGTCTTTGACAATTCGAAAGTTCTAAATCCAAAAGAAAATTTCTAGGTGATAGAAACAAAGCAGAAGTTCAAAGCCAAAGCAAACTGCAACAGTTGAAGCTAAATGGCCATCAAGAGTATTAGACCTGGATATATATCTTGGAGCTTAAGGTGAAGCCATGGTAAAGAATCTGCCTGCAATGCAGGAGACCCGGGTTCAGTCCCCGGATCAGGAAGATCCCTCTGGAGAAGGGAATAGCAACCCACTCCAGTATTCTTGCCTGGATAATTCCTGAGAATTCCAGAGAAGCCTAGTGGGCTATAGTCCATGGGGTCACAATGAGTCAGACACAACTGAGTGATTAACACACTCAGGTGAAGCCACAGCCCTGATATAGAGCCTTGAGTTCCCTTCATAAACCTAGGAGCCAAAGGTCCATCCAGCTCATGATGAATCAGGACTCAAGGCCTGGGATGCAGAATATAGGTGGAGTGTCCTCTCTGGGCCTAGAATGTAAAAAATCAAAGCCCCACATCTTAATTTTTACTAACAAGCTGGGAAATTTAAAAACTGACTTTGATCCAGTGAAACCCAGAGAATGCTGGCAGAGAAAGAACACAAAATTGTAGAGATAGATAACTCTGCTTTCCAGGGTTCACATAGGACTTCTACAGAAAGGAACTCTCCTGCTGAAGGTGAGCCCCTCAGATTTCCAGAGAAAGAAGGGAAATAAGTCATTGCAGGGGTGATCAGAAGTGACAATAAACAGGGCAATCTATATTCCAGAAAAGTTGTATAATAAGGCAATATGGGAGAGACTTTAACATAAGCATCTTCAAAATGCTCAATAGGATAAAGGAAGGAATAGAATCCATAAAGTATAAACAGCACATTATCAAAAAATAGCAGACATATTAGAAAAGATGAAACAGACATTATAAAAATTATATATATATGTGTGTATATATATATATACACACATATATGTACAGTAAGCCCCCTACATATGAACAAGTGCTGTTCTGAGAGTGCATTCATAAGTCCAGTTTATCTGTAAGTCCAACAGAGTTAGTCTGTGTCTGCAACTAACATAAGCAGTTACATAGTACTGTACTGTAATAGGTTTATAATACTTTACACACAAATAATACATAAAAAACAAACAAAAAGTAAAACATTTTTAATCTTATAGTACAGTACCGTGAAAAGTACAGTAGTACCAGCTGCATCACTGCTGCTTCTATGCTTGCTTCTGGACATGGGCTTGAAATAAAGATACGGTACTATTGTGCTCTATATGCTACTGTGCAGTAAAGTACACAAAAGTCCAACCACTTGTACAGGATGCATGCATGCGACAATGTATGCCAGACATGTGAACTAACTTTCATGATTGGACCAGGAATGCACATTTGCACCTTTGAAAATTCTCAGCTTGAAGGACTTACTATATACATATGCTTGTATGTATATATATATATATATATATATATATATATATATAATTTTTAATATGCTCTATATATTTTAAGTTACATAATGTATAATACAGTATTTGTGTGTGCATTGATGGAATAAAAACAAAATCAATCAATAGACTAAATCCAACTAGAGAAGGGATCGGTCAAGCGCCCCTGATTCTACAAAGTTAAATAGTTGGGATTAGGAAAGAGAAGGAAGAAAGGGAATGTAGGAGAGAATGAAGTCTCACGTACACCTAACAGAAGTTTCAGAAGAAGAATAGCAATTTAAAGGGAAACATTAGATGAAGAGTTGATGGCTAAATTTCCAGAATTGAACCAAAACTATTGAACAATTGAAGGAGCATAAGAAGAGGAATGCAATGAAGAGGAATATTTTAAATATATTCAAATACCAACCAAATACTAGTTGTCCTCTAAAAGGGGTATTGAAATCTATAGGGAAGAATTGCTAAGAATACACACACACACACACACACACACACACAATTTTATATGATAAAATTAGAGTGAATGGTGAATGTGAAGAAGGTAAGTGTGTTGGTAAAGACCACATTTTTTCATGAATCCTGGCCAGGAAGGGTAAAAAACTTGAACGAGAGCTGAATGAGCTTGTGTGACATGGAAATTTATGCAACATGAATAGCAAAAGCAACACAGTGAGCTTATGTGTACACTCACATGCACACATATTCATAGAGCTAGTAGAATAAAATGGCAGGGGACTTTGAAGTATAGTTGATTTATGATGTGTTAGTTTCTGCTGTACACCAAAGTGATTCAGTTATGCACATATGTGTGTGTGTGTGTGTATTCTTTTTCATATTCTTTCCCATTATGGTTTATCACAAGACATTGAATATAGTGCCCTATGATATGTAGTAAGACCTTGTTTATCCATTCCATATGTAATAGTTTGCATTAGCTAGTCCCAAACTTAAAATCACAGTGAAAAGTGAAAGTGTTTAGTCCCTCAGTTCGGTCCAACTTGTGGCGACCCCATGGAGCATAGCCCGCCAGGCTCCTATGTCCATGGAATTCTCCAGGCAAGAATACTAGAATGGGTTGCCGTTCCCCTCTCCAGGGGCTTTTCCTGACCCAGGGATCAAATCCAGGTCTCCTGCATTGCAAGCAGATTCTTTACCATCTGAGCCACCAATTGCAGGGGACTTTTATTTTATTTTATACTGATTTTTTACTAATTTATTTATTTTGAATTTATATTTACTAATGTCGCTAAGTCCTGTCCAGCTCTTGCAACCCCATGGACTGTAGCCTGCCAGGCTCCTCTGTCCATGGGATTCTCTAGGCAAGATTACTGGTGTGGGTTGCCATTTTCTTTTCCAGGGGATTTTCCCAACCCAAGAATCCAACCCGGGTCTTTTGCACTGCAGGCAAAGTCTTTACCAACTGAGCTATAAGGGAAGCCAACTTAGATTGGATTCTGTCAGCCAGGATGTATGAATGTGTGTGTGTGTGTGTGTGTTGATTTGCTACTGATGTATATTTGCTACATCATCAATTATTTTTCAACTGTAAAAGATTTATCTAACATCATCTTTCCTACAACTTTTGAAAAGCAAAAGAAAAAATGGTGAGAAGGACTGAAAGGACAGTTTTAAAGTGAATACATCAGCATTATGAAGAATTCCTTACATTTTCATGTTTTTCCTCATTCATCTCAAGTAGGTGAAGTTTTCACCGTGGAGTGTGAGACCACAAATCGGTGTTTAGGAACTACTGCTTTAGATGCTGCCTTTAAGGGCGTATGAAAGTTTTATCACTTTAGATAGTAACATCACAGAAGATAATTTTATAAATTCAGAAAACACTGAAGCACCATTAAAATATGACTTTAGTCATGACCTCGTGCATTGGGGACTTTTAAATTGAGGGATTCTCCAAAGCTCTTAGTTCCCTTGAAGCCATTCAGGCAGCCTGTTCTGTCATTTAAAATGTCACCACTAGAGGTGCTCTTTTGTATTGATAGTATAATACTGCCTCCATAAAATCCTTATTAGAATGAGCCACTTGCCAGAGAGGGGGGTCATGAGAACATTACTAGTAATCATTAATCCAGCACTGATGAGAGGAGCTGCCTTATTGGAAAGCGGTGACCCAGGGATGTGATACGGGAAAGGACAATATTAATGAAGGAATAGAATTAGGACAACCCGGATCCTAAAGTCTTATCTGTAAGAGCTGGCTCTTGTGGAACCTCTAAAGGACGGCGGGCATGTGGGCTGAGATGTTGGCAGTAAAGCATTGTCTGCAGCCTGTCTGGAGTGTACACACACGCACGCATACATGTACATACAGTATGTTGTCTTGGTTCTTACAGTGAAATGAGGCAGTTGTTTCCCTTGACAATTCTAAGTAGATTTTTTTCAGACCAAAGTATACCAAGATTATGATAGAGAAAGTAGGCACTGGTATTTTAGCAGCAGGAAGAGGAATGACTCAGTAGGAAGATTCTGTTCTAATATGTTTACAATATACTCAAACAGTAACCAAATAATAGTTGTCCCTCTCCAATAGGAATATTGACATCTACCAAAGAAATTAGTAGGATTATCTGGTTGGGACAGTCATTTCCCTATAATCTTTAATTCACTAGCTTACAGTTTTATCATCATCATCATCACATTATTTAATAACTGCCCACACTTAAATCTCTGGTCATTAAGCTAACCCGTTATTGCAGGAGGAGAATGTGTGACTCACTGTGGTATACGTGCCAATTTAATTTTCATTTTGATTGGCATCTTTCCAAGGGGATTACTTCTACTAAACCCTCTGCTGATGGAAGTTGTAAATCGATAAACTACTGTACACTTAAACATCACCGTTGACAATATTGTGTGGAATACAATCAGTGGGAAAGGGAAGACAGTTGTTTACAAGCAAGAAATAAACAACTCACAAACGTCTATCAGAACCTCCACATAACACATTTTATTTTTCCCGATCCCCAGAATGCCTAATAACCATACCTATAATCAATATTTCACAGAAAAGTACACTTCTGAAGAATGCTTACAATAAGGGATCAACTTGTTGCCAAGTGATTCAAAGTGTAGGGGTATAAAAATTCAAGATTGTGCTCTTTAACAAGTGGTGCTGGGAAAACTGGTTAACCACTTGTAAAAGAATGAAACTAAAACACTTTCTAACACCATACACAACAATTAACTCAAAATGATTAAAGATCTAAATGTAAGACCAGAAACAATAAAACTCCTAGAGGAAAACATAGGCAAAACACTCTCTGACATAAATCATAGCAGGATCCTCTATGACCCACCTCCCAGAGTATTGGAAATAAAAGCAAAAATAAACAAATGGGACCTAATTAAACTTAAAAGCTTCTGCACAACGAAGGAAACTATAAGCTAGGTGAAAAGACAGCCTTCAGAATGGGAGAAAATAATAGCAAACGAAGCAACTGACAAAGAATTAATCTCCAAAATATACAAGCAACTCCTACAGCTCAATTCCAGAAAAATAAATGACCCAATCAAAAAATGGCCAAAGAACTAAACAGACATTTCTCCAAAGAAGACATACAGATGGCTAACAAACACATGAAAAGATGCTCAACATCACTCATTATCAGAGAAATGCAAATCAAAACCACAATGAGGTACCATTTCATGCCAGTCAGAATGGCTGCTATCCAAAAGTCTACAAGCAATAAATGCTGGAGAGGGTGTGGAGAAAAGGGAACTCTCTTAAACTGTTGGTGGGAATGCAAACTAGTACAGCCACTATGGAGAACAGTGTGAAGATTCCTTAAAAAACTGGAAATATAACTCCCATAGACCCAGCAATCCTACTGCTGGGCATACACACCAAGGAAACCAGAATTGAAAGAGACACGTGTACCCCAATGTTCATTGCAGCACTGTTTATAATAGCCAGGACATGGAAGCAACCTAGATGCCCATCAGCAGATGAATGGATAAGAAAGCTGTGGTACATATACACAATGGACTATTACTCAGCCATTAAAAAGAATGCATTTGAATCAGTTCTAATAAGGTGGATGAAACTGGAGCCTATTATACAGAGTGAAGTAAGTCAGAAAGAAAAACACCAATATAGTATATTAATGCATATATATGGAATTTAGAAAGATGGTAACGATGACCCTATATGCGAGACAGCAAAAGAGACACAGATGTAAAGAACAGACTTTTGGACTCTATGGGAGAAGGCGAGGGTGGGATGATTTGAGAGAATAACATTGAAACATGTATGTGATCATATGTGAAATAGATCACCAGTCCAGGTTCGATGCATGAGACAGGGTGCTCAGGGCCGGTGCACTGTGATGACCCTGAGGGATGAGATGGGGAGGGAGGTGGGAGGGGGTTCAGGATGGGGAACACGTGTACATCCGTGGCTGATTCATGTGAATATATGGCAAAAACCACTACAATATTGTAAAGTAATTAGCCTCCAATTAAAATAAATAAATAAAAATTTTTAAAAATTCAAGATTGTGTAAATCCTCTCACCTCAGGGTAAGTAATATATCCTGATAAGAATTCAGCACCAAGAGTCAGTTTAACCCAGGTATGAAGTCTGGCTTTACCCAGTTTTGTTCCCCAACTCCCTAGCTCTTTCTCATCCTTCAGAATTCATCCTCCAAGATGTTTGTTTTGTTTTTTTTTTTCCTGAAGCTGACCTCTACTGCCCAGAGTCAGCTGTGCCTTCTTTTGTGTACTCCCAACACTTTGGACATTTGGTCCTACTCTTACTGTGCTTAATAACATTTGGTTTTAGTCTATTTATTTCTCTTTCTCCTCCACTTGAGGCCAAGGACAGTCTCTGGAGAGACAATAGAGCCCTTTTAAGATCATGGGATATAAGTCAGAATGCATGGATTTGAATCCATCACTTCCTACCTGAATGAACTCAGTAACCTCTCTTTTCCTCAGTTTTTTCATCTGTAGAATGAGGATAAGCTCAGAAGGTTGCTGTAAGTATTAAGTGAGTAAATAAGTACAAGGTACTTAGATAATGCCAGGGATATAGTTCAGTTCAGTTCAGTTGCTCACTCGTGTCTGACTTTTTGTGACCCCATGGACTGCAGCACACCAGGCTTCCCTGTCCTTCGCTATCTCCTGGAGTTTACACAAACTCATGCCCATCGAGTCGGTGATGCCATCCAACCATCTCATCCTCTGTCGTCCCCTTCTCCTCCTGCCTTCAATCTTTCCCAGCATCAGGGTCTTCTCTAATGAGTCAGCTCTTCGCATCAGGTGGCCAAAGTATTGGAGCTTCAGCTCCATCATCAGTCCTTCCAATGAATATTCAGGATTGATTTCCTTTAGGATGGACTGGTTTGATATAGTTGGTGCTCAGTAAATTGTTGTCATTTAGTGGCTAAGTCATGTCTGACTCTTTTGCAACCCCATGTAGCCTACCAGACTTCTCTGTCCATGGGATTTCCCAGACAAGAATACTGGAGTAGGTTGCCATTTCCTCCTCCAGGGGATCTTCCTGACCCAGGGATGTAGCTGTTTTTACCTTTGCATCTTTCAGGTACCTTTGCATCCCTTCAGGGTGTAGCTCGGTACATGGCAAATGGTTCTCAGTAAATTTTAAACCAAGGAATGAACAATTTGGTCCAGGACAAATTAATTTCACTTATCTCAGATCGCTTCTGTAAAATGAGATGGTTAATTGAGCATCAAGGCCCCTGTTATGAAATGAGGTTCTAAAGTTACTTGAGGTCTTCAGTGGTTACAGGAGAAATTAGTAAATAATTTCAATCTCTTGATTGTTTGTCAGAAGGGAAATGTTAGAGCAAATTAGTTAGAATGGATCTAGAGGAACCCCTGATTGCAAAAGAATAGTCATGGGCGTCAGAGCATGGAAGTGAATACATTGTGTGTAATATTTTTCTCTCTTTTGGCTGAACTCAAGCTTCCTGTAGCTGAAAGCAGATGGCACAAAAAAGCTTACAGTGTGCAAAGCCAGTTCCAGTTTTCCCTGTAAAAAAAGAACTGAGCGAATTGGGAGTCACTTTAACTTCTCATCACTGCTACGAAGGGGTGAAGATCAAGTTCAGGATATGTTATGTATCATAGCATTCCAAACCTCAGATGATGTGAGTCAGACCAGGTCCTGTGCTCAAAGTACTCCCTGAGCTGAGAAACGCAGAATAACATCAAGCAGTGATTTGTAATCATTTAATTTATTTATTTTTGGCTGAGCTGGGTCTTTGTTGCTGTGGTGGGCTTTCTCTAGTTGTGGAGAGAGGGGGCTACTTTGTCACTGTGGTGCATGGGCTCCTGGTTGTGGTGGCTTCTCTTGGTGCAGAGCGCATGCTCAGTAGTTGCAGCTTGTGGGCTCATGAGCGAGACCAGGGATTGAACCTGTGTCCCCTGCATTTGCAGGTGGATTCTTTAACCACTGGACCACCAGGGAAGTCCTAATCATTGAATTTTAGTGAGAAAGGTAGTGAAGTTTTCTTTAAATATCACTCTGCTGCTGCTACTGCTGCTAAGTCGCTTTAGTCGTGTACGACTCTGTGCGACCCCATGGACTGCAGCCCACCAGGCTTCTCCGTCCATGGGATTCTCCAGGCAAGAACACTGGAGTGGGTTGCCATTTCCTTCTCCAATGCAGGAAAGTGAAAAGTGAAAGTGAAGTCGCTCAGTTGTGTCCGACCCTTAGCGACCCCATGGACTGCAGCCTACCAGGCTCCTCCATCCATGGGATTTTCCAGGCAAGAGTACTGGAGTGGGGTGCCATTGCCTTCTCTAAATATCACTCTAAGAAACTATTATTCAAAGTGTATGGACTATGCTAATAATTGTGCATAGGTCATATCTATTCTTGTTTGTTTCATAATTCACTTTTGTTTAAAAAAGAAAAAAACATGTGAGTTGAAAATCATGCTATATTTCATCTTTTCCTGTTACCCAAGCCAGAAGATAGTCATATCAAGCACCACTGTTCAGCAACCTAAATTTCAAACCCAATGCCAAGAAGAAAAGGTCTGGCCTTGTAAACATAACGTTGTATTGTCTGAGAATCCTTAGTTTAAATATAAGCTCTGCCACCTATGTACAGGCCGGGAAACCATAGATACAAGTCTCACTAGACTTTGCTTTCTCATCTGTAAGTGGCAGTTTTGATAACACTTTACAAGTTCTTGTAGGGATTAAGAAAAATGCTGATGTCACATCACTTGTTGTTGTTATTCAGTTGCTCAGTCATGTTCAACTCTCTGAGACCACATGAACTGCAGCACGCCAGGCTTTCCTGTCCTTCACTATCTCCCTGAGTCTGCTCAGTCTCATGTCCATTGAGTCAGTGATGCCATCTAACCATCTCACCCACTGTTGTCCCCTTCTCCTCTTGCTTTCAATCTGTCCCAGCATCAGGGTCTTTTCCAGTGAGTCGGCTCTTCGCATCAGGTGGCCACAGTATTGAAGCTTCAGCTTCAGCATCAGCCCTTCTAATTCAGGGTTGATTTCCTTTAGGATTGACAGGTTTCATTTCCTTGTTGTCCAAGGGACTCTCAAGAGTCTTCTGTAGCACCACAGTTCGAAAGCATCAGTTCTTCAGCACTCAGCCAGCCTTCTTTATGGTCCAACTCTCACACCCATACATGATTACTGAAAAAACCATAGCTTTGACTATATGGACCTTTGTAAGCAAAGTGATGTCTCTGCTTTTTAATACACTGTCTAGATTTGTCATAGCTTTTCTTCCAAGGAGCAAGTGTCTTTTAATTTTGTGGCTGCAGTCACCATCTGCAGTGATTTTGGAGGCCAAGAAAATGAAATCTGACACTGTTTCCACTTTTTGCCCATCTGTTTGTCATCCGCTTAACAAGTTGTTTATCCAATTATAACAACAGTATTTATTGTTATCACCATTTTAAACCCCAATTTAGGGGGAAAAAACCAACCCAAAACCAAAAAACGAATGAACAACAACTAAAGCAGTGTGGAGGGTTTAAAAATCCTCTAAGGCATCTGAATGGTTCTCAGGTGGATCACTGACCTGGCTTTTGTCCCCTTCTTAGAATCTGATGGATACCATCTCCCCCAAATTCAGTCGGTTCTCCTGCCCACGTTCTGGCTGCTATCTACAAAGAGATGTGTTAAGACTTAATCGTGAGAGAGCACTAAAGTAGTTTCTCATTACCTCTCTGCTCCTGTAAAAGATGGCAACTCTTGATAGGAACTTGATGGAAACAATATCATTGGCAAATAGGAAATCCATCCAGAGTTCCTTATCAATTCAGTTCAGTCCCTCAGTTATGTCTGACTCTTTGTGACCCCATGGAGTGCAGCACACCAGGCTTCTCTGTCCATCACCAACTCTCAGAGCTTACTCAAACTCATGTCCATCGAGTCGGTGATGCCATCCAACCATCTCATCCTCTGTCATCCCCTTCTCCTCCCGCCTTCAATCTTTCCCAGCATCAGGGTCTTTTCCAATGAGTCAGTTCTTTGCATCAGGTGGCCAAAGTATTGGAGTTTCAGCTTCAGCATCTGTCCTCCCAATGAATATTCAGAACTGATTTCCTTTAGGATTGACTGGTTTGATCTCCCTGCAGTCCAAGGGACTCTCAAGAGTCTTCTCCAACACCACAGTTCGAAAGCATCCATTCTTCAGAGATCAGCTTTCTTTATAGTCCAACTCTCACATCCATACTGACTACTGGAAAAACCATAGCTTTGACTAGACTAGACAAAACCATAGCTTTAACTAGACTAGAGTTCCTTATGTTGGTTGTGAATCCTGCCCCACCCTCCCAACCCACCCTAACCATAGCTTTGACTAGACTAGACAAAACCATAGCTTTAACTAGACTAGAGTTCCTTATGTTGGTTGTGAATCCTGCCCCACCCTCCCACCCCACCCCAACCCCAACTTTCCCTAACAGGGAAAGTTAGATCTTTTGCAAACACTGAATTCCCTTCCTTGCATCTGGAGTTTAGATCACTTTGCTCCAGAAATCCTATTTCCTGAAACAGCTTAGATCCAGAAAAATGACTGATGGTCGGCTTCTGGCTCAAATCCTCCCATTATTTTTCCCCCTAGCTTTTCATTTAGATTACTTAGTTCACTGTGCAAGAAATGAACCCTCTGCTACAGATATTTTGCCTCTGAGTTTTGTGCATTTCTTGTCTGCCCTAAGTGTTTCATCATAGAAACATCTCATTTATATTTGTTAGTCACCAGTCAGTTCATAAAATAGCAACTATTCCTTCAAGATCTTCAAATATGGTTGAACAAAACTAAATTGATTTCAGAGAAGCTGGTGTCGTTGCTGGCTGGGGACACTGTATCACCACTGGGGCAAACCATTTGGTTGAGAATAGATGTATTGTATCTGCCAAGTATTAACCACACGTTGCATGAGAGAAACTTTAGAAAATGAATGTGACTGCCTTGACCCGAGTGCTCCAAGTTCACTCAATATAGTCTTCCAAAGGCAAAGCTACTAGGAGTCTCCAAGCTCCATCAGACAGGACCATACACTTTCTCAGTAACGGTGTTGCTACCCTTTTCCTCATGACTCCTTCTTGGTTGCAGGTCATGAGTATGTGAATAGTGTGTGCGTTCATGTTCAGTCACTAAGTCACGTCCAACTTCTTGTGATCTCCTTGACTGTAGCCCACCAGGCTTCTCTGTCCATGGGATTTCCCTGGCAGGAATACTGGAATAGGTTGTCATTTCCTTCTCCAGGGGATCTTCTTGACTCAGAGAAGGAACCCACATCTACTGCTTGGCAAGTGTATTCTTTACCGCTGTGCCAACTGGGAAGACCATGTGAATAGAGTATAGTTTTAAATCACAGAATGAGAGCCTTGAGCCCACATATCCACTAAGGTAGAAAAGGTTTCTATTGGAGTCACAAAATCTTCTATCAAAAAATCTGCCAATTTTTAACTATGTTATTGGACACCCTTGCTGAAAAGAGTGTTTTCCTTGTACAAAACTTCAATCCCCACATATTGAAGCTTAAGCTCATTTTCTTGTGATCCTTCCTCTCTCGTAATCCTCAGGGAAGAAAGGTCCATTTCAGTCATCCGGTATTTTTCTCCAGGTCTTCTTAATTAAAAATGACTAAGCAGATATTCAATAAAGGACAGAATGGTATGGACCTAACAGAAGCAGAAGATATTAAGAAGAGGTGGCAAGAATACACAGAAGAACTGTACAAAAAAGATTTTTATGACCAAGATAATCACAATGGTGTGATCACTCACCTAGAGCCAGACATCCTGGAATGTGAAGTCAAGTGGGCCTTAGGAAGCATCTATGAACAAAGCTAGTGGAGGTGGTGGAATTCCAGTTGAGCTATTTCAAATCCTGAAAGATGATGCTGTGAAAGTGCTGCACTCAATATGCCAGCAAATTTGGAAAACTCAGCAGTGGCCACAGGACTGGAAAAGGTCAGTTTTCATTCCAATCCCAAAGAAAGGCAATGCCAAAGAATGCTGAAACTACCACACAATTGCACTCATCTCACATGCTAGTAAAGTAATGCTCAAAATTCTCCAAGCCAGGCTTCAGCAATACATGAACCATGAACATGTAGATGCTCAAGCTGGTTTTAGAAAAGGCAGAGGAACCAGAGATCAAATTGCCAACATCCGCTGGATCATGGAAAAAGCAAGAGAGTTCCAGAAAAACATCTATTTCTACTTTATGGACTATGCCAAAGCCTTTGACTGTGTGGATCACAATAAACCGTGGAAAATTCTGAAGGAGATGGAAATACCAGACCACCTGACCTGCCTCTTGAGAAACCTATATGCAAGTCATGAAACAACAGTTAGAACTGGACATGGAACAACAGACTGGTTCGAAATAGGAAAAGGAGTACATCAAGGCTGTATATTGTCACCCTGATTATTTAACTTATATGCAGAGTACATCATGAGAAACACTGGGCTGGAAGAAGCACAAGCTGGAATCAAGATTGCTGGGAGAAATATTAATAAACTCAGATATGTAGATGACACCACCCTTATGGCAGAAAGTGAAGAGGAACTCAAAAGCCTCTTGATGAAAGTGAAAGAGGAGAGTGAAAAAGTTGGCTTAAAGCTCAACATTCAGAAAACGAAGATCATGGCATCTGGTCCCATCACTTCATATGAAATAGATGGGGAAACAGTGGAAATAGTGTCAGATTTTGGGGGGCTCCAAAATCACTGCAGATGGTGATTTCAGACATGAAATTAAAAGACACTTACTCCTTGGAAGGAAAGTTATGACCAACCTAGATAGCATATTCAAAAGCAGAGACATTACTTTGCCAACAAAGGTCCTTCTAGTCAAGGCTATGATTTTTCCAGTGGTCATGTATGGATGTGAGAGGTGGACTGTGAAGAAAGCTGAGCACCGAAGAATTGATGCTTTTGAACTGTGGTGTTGGAGAAGACTCTTGAGAGTCCCTCGGACTGCAAGGAGATTTAACCAGTCCATCCTAAAGGAAATCAGTCCTGGGTGTTCATTGGAAGGACTGATGCTGAAGCTGAAACTCCCATACGCTTTGGCCACCTCATGCGAAGAGTTGACTCATTGGAAAAGACTCTGATGCTGGGAGGGATTGGGGGCAGGAGGAGAAGGAGACGACAGAGGATAAGATGGCTGGATGGCATCATCGACTCGATGGACATGAGTTTGAGTGAACTCTGGGAGTTGGTGATGGACAGGGAGGGCTGGCGTGTTGCGATTCATGGGATCCCAAAGAGTCAGACTCGACTGAGCGACTGAACTGAAGCATATATTCAGAGGCATTGAACCCTTGATGTTGCTGCTGTTATGGCTAATTAAATGTGAAAGAGTGGAACTCATAGGTATGATTAATTCCATCAGGATACTTTATGATTTTAAAGTTCATAAATTATGAAACAATGAAATTTTTATGGGTTATAGGATTTTTCTTCATAAGGATCAGAATCAATTAGTGTGTTCCCCACAGATTTTATTTATCTATTTTTTGATTTAAATATAAACCAGAGGTAGATTCAGTACGTTCTACAGCTTAAGTATTTAGAGAATGATCTCAGAAATAGGACGCAATGAAGACCAACCCAACTAGTCTAGAGCAGCAGAAGCCTAGGGTTCCCTGGCTTTTCATTCTGAATGGGGATCAGGAGAGCCAATCAGTTGCCAAAAAATTGATTCTGTAGACCTTTTGTTTCCAAAACAGAATTCCCCCAAATGATCTGACTAGGAGAGACTCTATGCCAGCTAGTAAATGTGTCAGGTTATGTTACAGAATACAGTAGTCACTCTTTCTGTCTCTAGAATTCCAATGTGACATTGACGAGATTCCCTTAAATCATATTTTTCTTTCTGCTTGGAGTTATGTGGCAAGAGCTTTTGCTAATGGCTTTTCTCTAATCTCCTCATTTGTATTTCTATCCAGTCGTTTCTCTGGGCTTTTGGATATAATTAAATAGACCACAAAAAGTGGTACTTGCTACCCAGTCTCTTCAATATCCCCTCTGCTGCCCTAGTCAGTTACTGGCAAGATTCCAGTGTTGCTTGGCCCTGGTACACTTGAATCCACCTCCCACTCCCAGCGCCCTCCCTTTGAGTTCATCATCAGTCCTTGACCTAGTAACTTGTCACTTAGATGTTTTGATGGACTGTTAGCGAAGGTGCAGAGCCAACCAGCAAGAGGCTCTGATTATGTTTATCTTCACGGAGGAAGGGTGTTTGAAATCTTTTCTGAGTTTCAGAAAGACAGCCAATTCCTTCCTGCTCAGAAAGTACTGAGGCTGCTTCTGATTAGGCTGTCTCAATTCTCTCGTTTTTACTCATCACAGTCACATCTGTTCGGGTTTCTGTCTCTCTCCTGGAGGTGCCTCTTGAGAGCAGGTCCCCTCAGCTTCTTTCCAGCTCCTCTGAGTCCTGCCAAAAGAGACTGGCAGACCACGATCAGACTTCCCTGCTCCAATAGTTCACATACCTCTCCCTGAAAAGAATACCAAAGCCTGCTTCTCAAGTGAACCCAGGAGGAATGGAGCCAAAGAGACTTTCAGATTTTTCTTTGAGATTCCCATGTAGAGTTTATATTCTAATGGGATGGGGAGAGAAAGGGCAGAGGGCAAGTATGAGGAGGGCATGATGAAAAGGTGGGAGGAATAGGGGCACAGGCGCAAAAATCATAGGCTCCCAGAGTCAAGAAGACTTTCTAGAACATCTCATCCCAAGGTTTTCAAATGCTTTGTTGTCAGCAGTGTCATCATTTTTATTTTTATTTTTTTGTAAGTAATCATACGTACAAGTTCCAGTATATAAAAGTGAGGAAAGTGGAAGTGCTACGATTGAAACACAGGTGAGGGAACTTACATCCTTCTACTCTTTGGGTTCTGCAGGATACAACTGGAAAGCCATCTATCATGTTTCAAGGATGCTTTTAAAGATGGGAAAACTGAAGCCCCAACAGGGGCATTGACATGATAAAGGTCACACAGTGGTAGAGATTCAGACCTGTGCCCCCTGTCACTCAGGCTAGAACTCTTTGTGAGTTGACTTGGAGAAAGGAGCCAAGAATTCTTTCTTCCTGAGTCAGATGAAGGAGAGAGCCTGGTGGAAAGTGCAGTGAGTATCAAAGGTCTGGGAGGAGTTGCGGTGAATAGGGCCACCTAGCATAGAGGAGTTGTGAGCCTTGGAGTTAAGCAGGAAGAGTTGAAACTCTAGATCTGTAGGAGATCTGGGAAGTTCCCCAACAAGGGTGCAGGGTGAACCGGTAGGAACAGAGCAAGACAGGAGAAAAGGGCACATTGGAAGTGAGTGTCAAAGGAAAGGGCTTCCCAGGTGGCTCAGTGGTAAAGAATCCACCTACTAATGCAGGAGATTCAAGAGATGTGGATTTGATCCCTGGGTTGGGAAGATCCCCTGGAAGAGGAAATGGCAACCCACTCCAGTATTCTTGCCTGGAGAACCCCATGGACAGAGGAGCCTGGCAGGCTACAGTCCATGGGGTCACAGAAAGTC